>NC_071657.1:69199820-71599820 GCF_014839835.1 Dryobates pubescens | reverse complement strand
TGCTGGTGGCCCCATGGCTGGATGTAGTTCTCCACATGGGGTCTCACAAGTGCAGAGTGGAGGAAGGAAAGGGAGAATTTAATGTTATGTCCTAGGATTTGAAGAAAAAAGTGCCTTTAAACTTAAAAGAATGGTAATTGATGCAAATTCTGTATTATGGAAGTGACAAAATATTGTCTTCAGAATTAACATGAGAAATTGCAGTGTACTTATAAACAAAGAAATTTTTTGCCCCTTTGACTTTCTCATTTTCACATTAAAAGAACTTTCATTTAAGCTACTAACTAACTCACTTAAAAATACTACCTTAAGTTCACAGTTTACTCCAGTGTATGAGTATTCATATCATGAGTTCCCAGGTCAACTTTTTCTAGAAAATACACTTTAGCTTTAAAATATACTCAGAGCAGATTTTTTTATTTGAAATAATTAAGCAAAAAAAAAAAAAAAAAGTTAACTATTTGGCAGAAAATAACAGAGCAATTAAAAATATATGACATAATTTCTAGAGATGAGTTTATGTCTCCAAGATACCAAACTCTACATTAGTTCTAGTGTCACCAGTAGCTGCAGTGATCAACTGGCTTATAGATTTTAGTACTGACTAAAATGACCAAGAAGTCATAAAATTTCTTGGTGCAGCCCTTGCAGCATCTTCAGGCTGTACTTTTTTGGGGAGTTGGGTTTTTATCTTTTTTTTTTTTCTTCCTTATCTTTTTTTTCCCCTTTTTTGTTTTTTTAACAAGGGAGTTGTGTAGAATGTTTTAATAACTTTTAATAACAGTATCTGAAGTATATGTTGTGTCACAAACTTAATTTTTGGGTGGGGGTGTTTGTGTGCTGGTAGTGCTAGTAGTGATCATAAGCTCCCCCGTCTGTCTAGAGCATACGATATTATCTTGTTTATTAGATAGTTGTTTAATTAAGGGTTGATATTCTCAAGTGGGAAACCTATCTGAAGAGGACAAAGACTGTAACATGTCAAATAAATAAAAATGCAAATCACCCCCTTTTACCTGTAACCGTTCAGAAATTTTCTCATTAGCGTCATAAATTAAAAAGCTGAAATGTATCTCTCATATGGGGAAATGCAGCAAACCACCTATTGATATTCTTTCATTTTTCTAGACACAGTTCTGGACTTAATTTTAACTGTCTGATGTCAGATTACAAGAACAAACTACACACGCAAGAGTTAACAAACTTTTAAAGAGGCTGTAATATTGTGCACCATACTTTTAGTCTTTCTTGCTGCCACTATAATGAAACTACTATTAGTTCTGCAGGAATTTTTCAGTAAGTTTTACTATTATATCCATGGAAAAAATGTGATTAACACACCTACACTATAGCTGGAAAATCTGCTACAGGGACTCAAAGCAAAGTCTTTCTGTGTGTCCTTGGCAGGGATGAATCACAGAGTCACAGAATGTGAGGGGCTGGAAGGGACCTCCAGAGATCATAAAGTCCAACCCCACTGCCAAAGCAAGATCACCTAGGGCAGCCTGCACAGAAATGCATCCAGATGGGTTTTGAAAGTCTTCAGAGAAGATTCCACAGCCTCTATAGGTAGCCCGTTGCAGTGCTCTATCACTTCAGCAGTACAGAAGTGGCAAAAAAATACATAGAATACATAGAATAACCAGGTTGGAAGAGACCTTCAAGATCATCGCGTCCAACCCATCAACCAATCCAACACCGCCCAAAAAACTAACCCACGGCACCAATCACCCCGGCAAGTCTTCTCCTAAAAGCCTCCAGTGATGGCGACTCCACCACCTCCCCAGGCAGCCCATTCCAATGTGCAATCACTCTTTCTGTATAGAACTTTTTTCTAACATCCAGCCTGAACCTCCCCTGGCGCAGTCTGAGACTGTGTCCTCTTGTTCTGGTACTGCTTGTCTGGGAGAAGAGACCAACATCCATCTGTCTACAATCTCCCTTCAGATAGTTGTAGAGAGTAATAAGGTCACCCCTGAGTCTCCTCTTCTCCAGGCTAAGCAACCCCAGCTCCCTCAGCCTCTCCTTGTAGGGCTTATGTTCCAAACCCCTCACCAACTTTGTTGCTCTTCTCTGGACTCGTTCCAGCAAGTCAACATCCTTCCTAAACTGAGGGGCCCAGAACTGGACACAGTACTCGAGGTGCGGCCTAACCAGTGCAGTGTACAGGGGCAGAATGACCTCCCTGCTCCTGCTGGCCACACTGTTCCTAATGCAGGCCAGAATGCCATTGGCCCTCTTAGCTGCCTGGGCACACTGCAGGCTCATGTTCAGTCTACCGTTGACCAGCACCCCCAGGTCCCTCTCAGCCTGACTGCTCTCCAGCCACTCTGACCCCAGCCTGTAGCTCTGCATGGGGTTGTTGTGGCCAATGTGCACAACCCGGCACTTGGATGTGTTAAATCTCATGCCGTTGGACTCTGCCCATCTGCCCAGCCTGTCGAGGTCCCTCTGCAGAGCCTCTCTACCCTCCAGCAGATCAACTCCTGCCCCCAGCTTGGTGTCATCAGCAAATTTACTGATGATGGACTCGATGCCCTCGTCCAGATCATCAATAAAGATGTTAAAGAGCATGGGGCCCAGTACTGATCCCTGGGGCACACCACTGGTGACTGGCTGCCAGCTGGATGTGGCACCATTCACCACCACTCTCTGGGCTCGGCCCTCCAGCCAATTCCTAACCCATCGCAGTGTGCTCCCATCCAAGCCATGGGCTGACAGCTTGGCCAGGAGTTTGCTATGGGGAACGGTGTCAAAGGCCTTGCTGAGGTCCAGGTAGACTACATCCACAGGCCTCCCCACATCCACCAGGCGGGTCACCTGATCACAGAAGGAGATCAGGTTGGTCAGGCAGGACCTGCCCTTCCTAAACCCATGCTGGCTGGGCCTGATCCCTTGGCCATCCTCTAAGTGTTGTGTGATTGCACTCAGGATGACCTGCTCCATAATCTTTCCTGGCACTGAGGTCAGGCTGACAGGCCTGGAATTCCCTGGCTCATCCAACCGGCCCTTCTTGTGGATGGGTACCACGTTGGCCAACTTCCAGTCATCTGGGATCTCTCCAGTGAGCCAGGACTGATGAAAAATAATGGAGAGTGGCTTGGCCAGCTCATCTGCCAGCTCTCTCAGCACCCTAGGATGGATCCCATCTGGTCCCATGGACTTGTGGGGGTCTAAGCTGCTGAGGAGAGCTCCTATCACTTGCTCATGGAACACAGGGAAACCATGCAGCTCCCTGGCTCCCTCTGCCAGTTCTGCAGGCCAGCTGTCTGGTAGACGTTCTTTCCAGGTAGTAAAAACTGAGGTAAAGAAGGTGTTAAGTACCTCTGCCTTTTCCTCATCCTGTGTTACAACATTTCCCTCCATGTCAACCAAGGAGTGGAGGTTGTCCCTGCCCTTCCTCTTGCTATTAATATATTTATAGAAGGACTTTTTGTTGTCCTTCACATCAGAGGCCAGTTTAAGTTCCAAATGTGCTTTTGCCTCCCTAATTTTCCTCCTACATGCCCTAGCAACCTCTTTAAACATTCCATGGGTTGCCTCACCTTTCTTCCAAAGATTATACACCCTCTTTTTTTCCCTTAGTTCTATTAAAAGTTCATTACAGAGCCAGGCTGGCCGTCTGCCCCGGCGGCTCCTCTTCCGGCACACTGGCACAGCCTGCTCCTGAGCCTTCATCAGATCTTTCTTGAAGCAGGTCCAGCCCTCCTGGACCCCTTTATTTTTAAGGGCTTTCTCCCAAGGAACCCTCTGAATTATTTCCTTGAGCAACCTGAAGTCCGCCCTCCGGAAGTCCAGAGTGGAGGTCTTCTTGCTGCCCCTCTTAGTTTGACCAAATACTGAAAATTCAATTCTCTCGTGGTCGCTGGCCCCTAAACAGCCTCCGACCACCACATCACCCACCAGCCCTTCCCTGTTGGTGAAGAGGAGGTCAAGCATAGCCTTGCCCCTGGTAGGCTCACGCAGCACCTGGGATAAGAAGCTGTCCTCCATGCACTCTAAGAACCTCCTAGACTGCCTCCTCTCTGCTGTGTTGAGATCCCAGCAGATGTCAGGCAGGTTGAAGTCGCCCAAAAGGACAAGGTCAGGAGATCTTGAGACAGCCTTAAGCTGTCTATAGAATGCTTCGTCGACATCATCCTCCTGGTTGGGTGGTCTATAACAGACTCCAACCAGGATGTCTGCCCTACCGGTCTTCCCTCTAATTCTTGCCCACAAGCATTCAACCTGATTGTCCCTAATCTCTAGCTCAATGGCATCTAGTGCCTCCCTGATGTACAGGGCCACCCCTCCACCCCTTCTTCCTTGTCTATCTCTCCTGAAAAGCCTGTAGCCATCAATTGCAGCACTCCAGTCATGTGAGCTATCCCACCACGTCTCCGTGATGGCAACTACGTCTCCTCATGTGGAGGTGAAATGTCCTCTGTTCTAGCTTACACCTGTTTTTTCCTTTTTCTGTCACTGGGCGCTGAAAAGACAACTGGCACCCTCATCTTGGCACATACCCCTCAGATATTTATAGACATTCTCTTCTCCAGACTAAACAGCCCCAGGTCTTTCAGTCTTTCTTTGTAGGAGAGATGTTCCAGTCCCACAATCATCCTCCTAGCTCTCTGTTGGACTCTCTCCAACAGATCTTAGTCTCTTTTGACTTCAGGAAACCAACACTGGGCACAGTATCCCAGATACGCTTACAGACTAAGGGTAGGTAAAAAGGAAGGATACCAAAGAAAAGACCCTGTCACCCTGTGCCTTCCAGCCCTTCAGGAACAGTCAGACCTTCTTTCCCAGTTTTGCCTCATCTTGCTTGAATAGTCCTATCTGAACACATCCTGTGCTACAAGTCTAGGTTTTCATCTGACTGGGAGGACACATGGCACATCACCTTTCTCCAACTGAGCAAAAGACAGAAGCATATTGAATAACATGCTGTGCTTTTTTAAGTGCTTGATCTAGCCCCATAACAATACATCTTAACTTCTGAAGGCAAGAGGCATTTTCTTTACTTTGAAAATACACTTTTGGAGTTGATCCTTAAGTAGTCTTTAGTTTTTCTCTAGAGGAGAAAAACAAAATTAGGATTAAATGGATATGACACATTGAAAGTTTGAAATTACTTTTCTTTTGTGTTTTTATAACTACTATAAATCACAATTAAATATAAATCTATACGCTTATGTTCCCATTAGCTTATACTTTTGAATATTGGCTCAGTCATGCAAGGAATACCAATCTACAGATTTCAAGAACTGAAAATAGCATCATAGCCTTGAAAACAACCCCATATGAAAAAATCCATGCTCAAAGAGCTACTGCTGAATATTTATTACATGTATTACAATAGGTAAAAATATTTTTGATTTATTTGTGGTTTAGAGTTTCACTTTGATTTTGATAATGTTTAATATTTGCATAACTCTTAAAAAGTCTAGAGACAATATTGAAACAAACTTTCTGAAGCAGTTGGGAAACCCTCTTTTTCTATGTTTAAAGCATCAGCTTTTACTTCACAGGCAGTCTATGATCACTTCTTAAGTGCAGCCTTTCTTGGAAAATAGATTGAAAATCTCAATTAAAGATAAAAATTGAGCAACCTATCAAACATATTACATGAAAATGTGAAATGGTCTGTGATAAATGTGAATTTGTTATAGTAATGCTCATGGACTAGCCTTAATAGGAAGCCATTCATACTGTGCTACAGATGCCAATTCTTATTGCTGATTACTCCACCTCCTTCAAAATATCTATATATTTATATCCTCTTTCCTGAAAATAAGATGTTTTGCCTGCCAAGTAGCACTATTTGTCATACTGTAGGCATTTGTGGGTTCCACAAACTGCTTCTTCCAAGGCAGCATTGCTCATCATCTCCTGCTGCTCCATGCTCACAACTCCTGATGTACATGGCTCTTCAAACATGCCACATAGCAGCCACTGACAAAACCTTCCAGTAAGTATTGCAGTCCAGAAGCAATTCTGTCAGATCAGAATGACTGACTGCATCAGAGTGTACAATTTAAGGTGCAGAATCTTTAATTCCCTCAATGCCCCTATCTACATTCAGAACTCATTTTGTTTTTTGATTCTTATGCTGAGCCCTCAAAGTTAAACAGATTGGATCTGGCTAGGATTTTCTGTCAAAGTTTTATTTGCAGAAAGTGTAGCAAACAAATTCACAGTGGGGAAAAGTTTTGTTTCATGTTTCTTTCTTACACTTGGAAATACAGTTTTTGGGGTAGCATTATGTATACATATGTATGAGTGTGCCATTCATTTTTCTTTTTCTCTTTTTTTCTTTTTTTTTTTTTCCTTTTCTATTTTTCCTTTTCCTTTTCCTTTTTATCTTTTCCTTTTTCTTTGTCTTTTTCTTCTATTTTTTTTTTCACTTCAAGCTAAAACTATTTGAAACTTTACATGTTCAAACCCTTCTACTTGTATTTTTTTGTTTCCCCTGCAGTAGTCAATGATGATACAGATTAGCCTGTTCTTAACTTATTCTCTACAAGACCATAGAAGATGATACAAAATAGCTATCTAATTCTACAAAAGAAAAAAAAAAAAAGAAGTCAAGCTCCTAACATTGCCTACCACCTCAGGGCAAGAAAAAGACTTTTTTCTAAAGCTGAGTTGTTTAGGCAAATCCAGAATTTTAAATCAATTGACTAGTTTCAAACGTAGTTTATGTATCAAGTGTACTTCATGCATCTGGTCTCCCCATCTAACTGTGGGCTAACTCATGTTTTCTTTCCAATAATGTTGGCAAGTTTGCAGGGTATAGAAAGCAAGTTCCAATGCACTTTTCCTTCTGATGTAGAGTCCAAGGTCACATAACCATACCAGGTTAATACTCAAACATAATTTCCTCCCAGACCAAGACAGGTGCTTACTTTTGAGTAAAATATCTCACAGAGGAGAAAGGAGATCTCTAAGGGTGAGGAAGGAGCTGCTGAAAATGTCATGTGGAAGAAAGAAGTTACCCAGTGGTCAGTACTGGGTCCTGTCTCATTCCGCATCTTCATCAATGACCTGAATGAGGGGACAGAGTGTATCCTCAGCAATTTGCTGATGATATAAAACTAGGAGGAATGGCTGATACATCAGACAGCTCTGCTGCTGTTATGTGAGAACTAGACAGACAGGAGAGCTGGGCAGAGAGTAACCTCATTAAGTCCAGACAAAATTAGCATAGAGTCCTTCACCTAGGGATGAACAACAGCATGCAACAGTACAGATTAAGGGTTGACCTGCAGCTCTATAGAGAAGGACCTTGGAGTCCTAGTGGACAATAAGTTACTCATGGGACAACAATGTGCCCTTACGGTCAAGAAGAACATTAGCATCCTGGGGTGCATTAGGAAGAATGTGGCCAGCAAGTCAAGGGAAATTCTCCTTCCGCTCCACTCTTGCCTTGGTAAGACCACATCTGTACTACTGTGTCCAGTCCTGGGCTCCCCATTTCAAGAGGGACAGGGATATACTGGAGACAGTCCAACAGAGACTAGAAGGATGATGAAGGGACTGGAACATCTGCCTGATGAGGAAAAGTTGAGACAGAATCATAGAATTGTTTAGGTTGGAAAAGACCCTTAAGATCATACAATCCAGTTGTTAGCACAACACTGCCAAGTCCAACACTAAACACTACATCTACACTTCTTTTAAGTGCTTCCAGGGATGAGGACTCCACCACTTCACTGGGCAGCCTGCTCCAATGCTCGAACCACTTACTGTTCCATCATTTTGCATGGACTGTAACTGCATATTCAGACTGTAGATGGTTGCATTTATCTCACATTTTTCCTTGTTTTAGAAGTGAAAATATAGGAATTTCAAAGTCCTATATCTTCTTCAGCAGGTGTAGAAGACAGTGAACTACATCATATGCTTTCAGGATTCATTTTTGTGTCATTTTTTTATTCAAAGCCTAGTATTTTATAACATAATTTAATGTTTTGTGACAGTATTGGTAAAATATAAAATAATCCTGCTGTTGAAAGCTAGGCAGAAGGTGCAAGAAAATTGCTGTGTCAAGATGTAACAACTTTAAAAGAGGAACTTAAAGGTTCTTTGGCTTATGCAAAGAAATTCACAGTGGCTGCAGTGAGTTTGAATTTCAAATACTTGTAGCTGCTCTTGGACTTTTGGTCCTCAATATGTGAACAAACAGAGAATGCATTATTAATAAACAAGCCACATTTCATACATATTGATATATTCAAGTGTACGGCATGCACGCAGAAGCTTTACAAGCAGGCAACCTGTATGCTTAGTTGTATTTGAACTGAATAGTATTTACTAGTCCATTAGTGTTCAAATTAGGTTCTGTTCAAACTCTAAAAAAGACTTTTCACAATAATTCTTACTCTTAAAAAAAGGAAAAAAAAACATTCTGAGCAAACATTCTTATTTTGGATCAATGACATGAAATGTTTTGAGAACTGAAGACAAAATTGAATCATTTCACATGATTGGTAAGACAGATTTTGTGAGGTATAGTAAGTGTACATGTTAAAGATCAGCTATATATTTCTGGTCACTGTTAGGTTTTCATTGAGGGAGGAAAACAAGAATTCACAACAGCAGCAAAAGCCTCTGCTACAATCTCTATTGCTTGCAATTCTTCTAGGGAATGAAGGAACTAGATTCAGAAAAAAATATTTGTATTCCCAAATGATCCTGGACCTGAATCCAGTATTTCTCTAAGCTTTGCATTCCAGTTTCCAGATAGTGTTAGAAGACTGTCTCAGTTCTCAGTCTGACTCGTAAAACACCCTAGACACCAAGTCCTGACAGACATGGTGGTGCTGAGCAACTTATGGAAAGGTACAGCTTTTTTATTATTATTATTCCATCCTACCTGATTTTGAAGAAACTTGTTTCCACTATCTTCCAGATCATTACTTATCTGACTAAGGGTGTGGAAGCACACCCTCCTCACAGTTCTGGCCAAATGTGCTCAATTTTCCATGAAGGTGTTATATCACAATTTACGACATTTTGTGATGCAGGGAAGTGTCTTAATCACTTCAAAACAGCACTTATTCACTCACTTTCAATCTTCCAGAATTATTATGTGACTAACACCTGGAATACTGTATCCAGTTTTGGGCGCCCCAATTCCAGAGACAGGGATCTGCTGGAGACAGTCCAATGGAGAGCTATGAGGCTGACTGTGGGAATTCAACACCTTTCCTATGAAGAAAGATTGAGAGAACTGGGGCTTTTTAGTCTTGAGAAGACTGAGAAGGGGGTCTTACCAATTGCTACAAATATCTGAGGGGTGTGTGTGAAGATGAAAGTGCCACTTTCTTTTGGTGGTGCCCATTGCAACCTTCAAGGTTCACCCATGATTTAAGCTTTGAGTTTTGTTTCCTCCTCTGCCCATTATAATCATTGCTATTGTAATGATTGCACTGGACAAGGAACAACAACAGATGCAAGCTGGAACGCAGTGAGGTTCTACCCAAACATGTAGGAGGCACTTCTTTACTGTAAGGGTGATGCAGCACTAGAATAGGCTGCCCAGAGAGTCTGTGTAGTCTCCTTCTCTGGAGACTTTCAAAACCCACCTGGATGTGTTTTTCTGTGGCCTGCTTTGGCAAGGGGGTTGGACTAAGTGATCCCTTTTATGGTTATATGATTTTAATGTATGATGAAGTGCTTCAAAAAGAGAAATCAGCTATACTTTTAAATACCACCAAATTGTGAGTTTTGGTATTTTGGTCCCTGTTCCAGAAACGGGGAGCAATGATTGCAATTGGCAGAGGAGGAAACAAAACTCAAAGCTTAAATCATGGATGAACCTTGAAGGTTGTGCTGGAAACAAAATTCAAATTTCTGTCTTTGTGCACTCAGTACACTATTGTTCAGTGAGGAGATTCAAAGTGTTAAAACTTTCCAGACAAGTCCATAAGTACAGGATTTACAATCTTTTCATGTTTGCAAAGTTATAACTGCCTACAGAGAATGGTAACATATCAGTAAATCTGATATGATAAAAAAGCAAGCTGGTTAAGATACATAATTTTTCAATTAACACTGAGCAGAAGATAAAAATGAAACAAAAAATGAGTAACAGACACATGAATAGATTTTTGTTATTTTCCATTTCTTTCTTAATAGAACTCATCTCTCAAATCTCCATGAATTTTGATAGACTATGTACATCATCTGACAATATTGAATTCATTTGAAAATCATAATTTTTAATTAAAGCTCTTCCTTCTATTTTTCTTTGCAGATTCAAGTTGCTGAAGTGCAGTTATATTCAGCTTTGACAGCTCAGTATTATAATTATACAAGCATTCCATTAGTATACTAGGCAATTGAAAACTTTTACTTCTGAGCTCTAGTTATGGGGGGGAAAAAAAGCATTAAAATCAACAATAACTGAAGATGTTTATGCACACTATACTTCACAAGCAGTTAAGAATTTGTAGTCTCTTCGATACTGCTTTCAAACCATAGATTATAGAGTTGAAATAAAATTTCAACTTCAATGTCTGTAGAACAGAAAATTCTGAATTTTGGAGACCAGCAAAGTTACTCATGTTAAATACAATGTCATCCACACACTGACATTCTACACCATATGACAACCTACACCATAAGATGAAAAACTCATCACTACCCCTTTCCCTTTCCCTTCCCCTTTCCCTTTCCCTTCCCCTTTCCCTTCCCTTCCCTTCCCTTCCCTTCCCTTCCCTTCCCTTCCCTTCCCTTCCCTTCCCTTCCCTTCCCTTCCCTTCCCTTCCCTTCCCTTCCCTTCCCTTCCCTTCCCTTCCCTTCCCTTCCCTTCCCTTCCCTTCCCTTCCCTTCCCTTCCCTTCCCTTCCCTTCCCTTCCCTTCCCTTCCCTTCCCTTCCCTTCCCTTCCCTTCCCTTCCCTTCCCTTCCCTTCCCTTCCCTTCCCTTCCCTTCCCTTCCCTTCGCCTTGCCTTTCCCTGCCTTGCCTTCCCTTGCCTTCCCTAGTAAGACATGGGACTGTTGGACTGGGTCTAGAGGAGGGTCATGATGATGATCAGAAGGCTGGAGAACCTCCCCTTATGGGGACAGGCTGTGAGCATTGGGGCTGTTCAGCAAGGTGAAAAGAAGGCTCTGGGGAGACCTTAGAGCAGCCTTCCAGTACCTGAAGAGGGCCTCCAAGAAAGCTGGTCAAGGACTTTTTACAATGACTTCTATTGCTAGGATGAGAACCAATGGCTTTAGGTTTGAGAAGGCAGACTTAGATGGGATATCAGAAAGACAGTGAGGATGGTGAGACCCTGGAATGCATTGGGCGGGGAGATTGTGGTCAGGCTGGATGATACCTTGAGCAACCTGGTCTAGTCAAAAGTGTCCCTGTCGATGGCAGGGGAGTTGGAACTAAATGATCTTTAAGGTCTCTTCCAACTCCAACCATGCTACAAATCTATGAATTAATTTAAGAAAAACATTAGACTGAGTGTAACAGCCAGTGTCCTGGGGATTACTTGATATTATTCTACTGTATGCAATTCCAGAACCTTCACCTGAGAGGAATTTGGTTGAGCGTAATACAAATCTTTGTGTTCTGAGACTTTAAGACTTCCTTAAATTAACTGAGGAATGAATTCTTAAGGGCAATTAGTACTACTGGAATGATATTTAAATCACCCAAATTCCACTGAAATGAGGAGCTATGTGTATACATATCTTTGAAGAGATCAACCTGTGTAGAGAACTAAATGACAGCAAGTCCATCTAACAAGCACCGTGTTGTATGAATAAACTCCCTGAAGTAAGCTGAACAATTCTTAGAATAAAGTGTTACTCTAGGTGAATAACAGTATTGAAATCTGGACCTTTTTGATTTCACCCTGCTATCTGCTGCATTAAGATACACACATTTAAATGTCATTAAGAGTGCTCACAGCTGCAGTACCATAGTGCTGGATACAATTCTACAAGATCACTATTGATGCAAATAAAAATGCTTTCCCTCTCCTTAGAAGACTTTATGAAATATCAAGAACTGAAATGAAATCATGAATGAAAAACAAAATTAATTTTAAAAGTCCTGAGATTAAAATAATTGATTATTTATGGGGTTTTTAGTGTGGGTTTTATCTGTTTGCTATTCCTAACAATACACTGTAGTCATTATGTCAAATGTACTTGGTTGGTTCCAATGTATTTTAGGACAGAAAACATGAATAAAAGGCAAAAATAAGTGTAAAATATAATAAATCCTCCTAGTATGGGTGGCAGGAACCCATGCCATTACTTTGGTTTTTATTTGGTGGTAATACTATATAGAAAGCATCACATTAAAGCTAAACACAAGGCCTAGTCTTGCAGGAACATTTTATAGCTGATCACCTCTCTTTGTCTAGACAGTGTTTTCTTTAATGGCTTTGAAAGTGATCCAATATCTAAATCATTTTTATGAAGCATGCTTGCCATATATACCTTACAACTTTTTGACAGACCTGTAAAAAATTAAAGTCAATTAGTAACCCCAATAAATGTTCAGTAACCTTTAGCCTGTCATAAACCTGGATTTGCTTGCTTTAAGATGTGACTATACTTTTCTAGAGCTATAATGAACAATTTAATCAATGAAACTATTACATAAAAAATAAAAAAGTCACTAAATTACTAAGAATAGTTATTTATTATATGAATAAAATGCACATACGTGTTCAAATAGTAAAATGAAGTAGTTAGGATTTTACCATGACTCTTAGTGATGGTCTGAGTTGCAACAATACAGACTTACAGAAATTTTTAGTACTTGTTGATTGAAGACAACTTAATGGGTGAAATATAAACCACATAACTTGTTATCTCATATTTAATGTGCTGACAGAGCTATGGTAAAACACTCTTCATCCCCTCTGTAACATAGCCTGTATAAGGAGCAGCAGAACCAGGGATTACAGTTCATTCTCACAGTTACACATGTCCTCTGTCATCGATGATGATGTTGTTTTTTATATATTTTTTTTCTTTTCTTTAAAGCAAAATGGACATAATGGAGACAAAAGAGCTCTCATGGTAGCAGCAGAGACTCGGGCATTCATCCTGTGTATGAGTGACAGTGTGAATATGTCTTCACTCCTAGGTACAGATTTGATGCTCACAGCTGTTCATTTTCTCTCATTTTCATCTGGGCAAGGTAGAAGCAGGTGCTGCTTTGTAAATTGACACCCTTGCCCACAAATATCTGTTGTTTTTCTATTCCTGAAAGTGAGATATTTCTTTGACATTTTGGTACTTTCAGCTTACTAGTTTCTGTCTTTTTGAGAAGTGTATTTTCCAGCAATGACATGAAAACATAACTCTGCCTGTGATGGCCTTGCACATTTCAACCCCAGGGCTGGTTTTCACACTAATAGGTCACGTTCTCCCCTCCCTTTACATTTTCAGAAAAGACTCTGTTGCTTCCTTCACTACACTAAGTCTTCAATTCTCTGTCTCAGAGTGAGAATTAGTGTCTTGAAAAGCTACATGATAGACTTGCAGATCACTTTCTAGCAAGGGCAGGTGGCATTTTACACAGCAACCCTTTGTAGAAGGACACCAGATTTGGGCAAAGGATCCAGTAGTGTCTCGCCTTCATGAAGCAGTTATGCTTTACAACAAGAGGAGAAAAAGCAAGATGGGAACAACAGCTAATAAAAATGCTATGCATTGTTCTACCAAATAGGTTTTGTCAGCTTCTTTTGGCACAGAGTGTCTGAGACTGGTGGTAACACAGGGCAGAGTGAAATGAGGCTTTTTGTTGTTGTTGAGTTTGGATTTTTCTGCAATAGACATTCTTAGTAGAGACAATTCCAAATTATCTTCTAGTGTGTCTCTCCATTTTCATCACTTCTTTTAAGAGATTTCTGAACTGTAAGTCATCCTGCAACATGATTTTCAGCAGGACTTTCAAATAAGTTGATTAACATATACCAAAACTTGAAAAGAGCAAAATCCCTTGCTAGTGATAATTTTCTTTATGCACAGAATTACTTTGGCAATTGCTCATCCGGTACTAGCTTATAGCTTACTTTTTTAGTTTCTGCTTTCTGATCATTTCAGAGCTTTATTCTTGTTCAGACTAATGACCTACAAATGATAACTGAGATTTTCTTCTTTCTCTTGTTTTGTTTGTGCTTATTTGGTTCAGGTTTGGTGTTTAGTTTTGGTTGTTTTGCTTTCACATTAATTTGGGGTCCAGAGGTACCATCCTGGCCCTTCCTTACTGTAGTCAGAGGAGTATTTATAGTGGTTGCTGAAATGCAGCCACGATTTTGCATCTTTTTTTCTTTCCTATTAATTCTTCTGTCCTGCTTATGACTTGATGAATAATATATTCCATTACACTGTTGGCAGATAATAAAATGCACACTTTTTTTTTTCCTTACTATAAGATATTCAACACATAGATGACACTTAACCTATTAAAGTTAATAAAGGTTTATAGATCTTTCTGAAATATAAAGTGAATTTACTCCAGCCTGTTTCCTAAGCCCTGTATGAAATAGAAAAACATAAGAGCTTTCCTTCAATATTTCATAGATACATTTTTTCAGTGTAGTAGTAATTGTCCAAAGAAAGAGTCCAGTTAGTGTCTGATCTTGTACTGTTGATAAACAGAAAGCTCAGTATCTCAGAGATGGTGACACTAGGTTTTCGTAATACATTTTGATAATATAAATGAAAATATTTCATCATAGATATATCACTGTTTTATCTGGGATAGACTGAGAGGCAAATCCAGCAGATCAATGAAGGTATTTTGACCTACTTATCTCTTGAATTTTCATCTAATTACTTTCTTAAATCATTTATCTTGGCTTTTATTTTATGTATCATCTCAGAGCAAATAAAGATTAGAAGAGTTCTGATAGCCTCAAGGAAAAAAAAAAATAATTTTTCAATATTTAGGCCATCCTATGCCACAACACTAACAATGCAGAAACACTAGAAACTGTTAATTTTCCAAGTCCTGGCTCAGAGTGGGCCCTTGGAGTATGAAGATCAAGACTCTATAAGCTTCAGCAACTCATTCACATCCAGATGCACTGAAGCTCAGAATCTCACATTGAATTTTATCATCACTTCAAACTTTTCCTTCATCAGAATATTCCATTCAAATAGTTTTTAATTTACTTTTTCAACATTTCTTATAAAGTTATTATTCCACTATAACCACAATTAATTTGTTGTGTTGTTCTAGTTTTGTGACTAAAGCAAAAATAACAATAACAATTTTTTAAGAAGTATTCTAACTGAACAGTTAACTAAAAAAAGTATTTCCAGGGTTTCTGGGAATTCAAGCTTATGGAGGGCTGGCTGAACATGAAATCTCCTTCTTAAGAACACAGTAAGAAAAATTGGAAGTTAAAAGCAGGATTTCCAGCTTGATTCCTGTTCTGTCCTATTCTAAGTATTGGCAAAGCTAGAAGAACTAGATAGTCCTCACATTCTCCCATTAAAATATGCTATCTTTTCAAAAACAGCAGAATGGTACTGAATATGAAATTTGATGGAGTTTCACGCCACGGAAAGATATGCCCACTAGGAAATTCCAGTAACTTACTAAGTCATGCAGCAAAATAGTAAGAAAGTGAAAGCATTTTTCAACATCTTTTTAGTCAAGGGTATGTTTCTACATACTTCAGAGTAAGGTAATACTGCATTTGTCGCTTGTGGTCCTGAAAAGTCCTTTCAGAAGAGAAGTGATTTCCACCCCAATCCCCCCACTCCCCAAATATCTTCTAGCAGCTATAGCTGAAATTAGTTTAAATGTGTTATTTTTCTTGTATATTTTTACCTTGATCTTGTCAATACATGCAGTGAATTGCACAAAAAGGTAATAGCGTTTCACAAATGGTCTAAGAGAGAAAATAAATTCTATACATCTGACTATTTCAAAAGATGTATTGATACATCATGGACTTTTGATTGTGGTGAGGGAAGTCAGGAGTGCCACAATATTTCATGAATTTTGAAGTTCTGTGGAGCAGAATTTATTTAGCTTCTGCAGCACATGAAAAGAAACATTGCTTAACTTTTAGCCACAGAGCTGAAGAGAAACCAAACCATAGAAAACCACTCTTCACATTTATCTGGAATAATTTTGACTTTTTTTTTTTTTTTTTTCCCCCTGAGTGCAGGACCAAAGAGATCTCTGTGGTTTCAGCCAGGTACAGTCTCCTTTGACACACGCCTCTTCATCACCTGCCAGAAATGTTCAGGAAACATTAAATGATTAAAATTTTCTCTCCTGTCATTGACAAACTCCCATGGTTCCACTGACTCTGCTCTCTCTGTACAATTACCAGTGGTGTTAACTAAAAAGTGAATTAGATTCAGTATATTCAGAAGACAAGGATAAGGAATTTAGTTCATAATGACAGGGACCAGCCATTCTATTTTTCAACCCAATTCTGTTCAGACTTCTGATACCCTAAACCCCACAGGACATGTGCTGAAATTCAACTGAAGCATAATTACGCCGCATAATGTTGACATCTAGTCTTTCATTTCTCATCTAGAAGTGCAAATCAATGTTGCTGCAGTACTATAGTGATCTAAAACATGATTTCAGGCAGTCAGAATTTATCTTTAAATAAAGAACAGGTCACAGATAGGACCAACACAGTCGCTCGACTATGAAAGAAATATTCAAACATGAAAACAGAACTCTTTAATCTTCCCAGTGGAAATACTTTTTTATCAAAACTTAAACCCAGAATCTGACACATTTACATTAAGCAGAAGTCTTATATGAGATAGAAAAACAGTATTATGAGCAGCACTAAGTGGGATTTGACTTTCGGGAAAAAGTAAAACATCCTGTTTTGCAATCCTGATATTATAACTCTTTAGCCTTTCCCCACAACCATTGTATCATATAAAATCAGACAGAAAACACAATTTTCTTTATATTTCTTTTTAAAAATTTTGTTCTGCATCACTTGAGAGTAGTGCAGTATATATACCTCTGTCTCTGCCTTGAGCACTTATTTCCATAACATTAACTCAATTACTTAGAGCATCAAGGAATGTCAACTACATCATTAATCCAAAGAGATTTTCTTTCTGTCTCACTCCTAAACAGGATTCTGTATAGCCTGAAAAGATAGAAGGAATCTATGTCTTTTTACAGTTTTACATAGATTGGAATAAAGCAGATTCCCTAGGTCATAGGTAAAAGTTATGCTCAAATGTAGCATTGGAAAGATATGTTAAAACACACTTAAAAAACATGTGGTAGAGTGGTAGAAAGTATCTGTGGCAGGTACAAAAGCCCTGACAAACATAAAATGCCTGACAAACTTGCTAGGAGCTGATAAACATCTGCATGATGCCTCAAAGGCATGAACTAGTGCCTCTGGGCCTGGAAGATTTTTTGTTACTTGGAGGACTCAGCCTCACAACTGATTAAGAAGTTGACCCCAGTGTACCCTCAACAGGGTATAAAATGCAGTCTTGCTATGAAGACATTTGGAGTTGGTCTTCACTTAGGAAGCATCCTGGCAGTCACATTCTCAACCCTACTTTGGTGAGTGTGTGCAACTTGGGTACCTGTGGAGAGATTTTTCCTGACTATTATAGTGTGCTCCAAACCCCCCTTCCCCACCTCCATCAGAGGAGGTTTGAATGGGGAAAGACAAAGGCACAAATTGCCTTCCAGGGTGCCAAATTGCCTTCCCCTTCTCTGCTGGGGCAGAGGTCTCTCACAAGGTATTTACCACTGGGGAAAGACCGCTGGGTTTGGAAACTATGATTAAGCAAGATGCAAAGCACCCAGTATACACTGGCCCTGGACACAAGAAACGCCTTAAATAGAGAGACCAGAAAGCAGTCGGGGCTCTCACTTTCATCGTGCTCTCTCCCATTTTCCGCTCTCATCTTGCACTTGCTCTGCATTCGTGGGAAAATTGGAGAAACCAACACTCGGACCTGGCTTCTCCCCGGACCTGCCTGCCCTGGGGTCCTGCTCCCTGCCTGCTGCTGGAGTGACCCCGCCTGCCATTAAACTGCGGCTTTCTTGTACTGTTCAGACAGTGGTGCTGCTCACGAGTTTCCCCTTGTGGCAGCTGTGTCTATGGACACTTTTCATTCTGGCGCGTCCTTTTTTCTTTGGATTGTGCCACGTTATCCACAAATTGGACTATAAAACCTGCATTTCTGGAGCCTGTCACCAACGAGAGACCTAGGGACCAACGCCAAATTCCTGCTCTGCCCTCGTGAGTACAACCTGGCATTCTCAACGGCTCTCCCTAAGGTTCCTGGCTTGCCTCTTGATTATAAGTGGGGTGAACTTATTTTGTGGCTTAGCCTTTTCCATTTTCGGAATTCTCTAAATTGTACTAAAGTTGCCCATAAGCATCCTGGTAGAATTCGTGACCGAATAGAACCTGTAAATAATTTAACAAGTTTATACATAACTTTGGGGCAGGGTTTTTGGGAAGAATAAAGATAACTATATTTTTGTAATTCTCACCTCATTAATTTAACCCAAATCAAATCACTGACAGAATGAGTGAGTGCACATTTTGCTTCATCTCTGTCTAGACAGTTTAATTGTCTGTTTAGCGGTACATACCCCACTGACGTCTTGTGCTGGGTTACACCCATCGCGGTGGGGGGAGGGAGGGAAGGGAGGATTGCAAGAGCCCTGCTTCCTCCATGGAACCAAAGAAACCTGATCCAGGTGGACTTGGTTTCTCCCTCCTGGGAGAAGGGGTCCCCCAGGTCTAAGTTGGTCTGTTCCACTCCCCCATTCCTGTCCAGCAAGACTATAAAGGGGAGGGCGTGGTAGCCATCTGCCTCTTTGCTCTGCCTCGCCTGTTTTAAAGGGCCCACAGCTGCTGCTGGCCTCCTGGTTTTCCCACGTGGCCAGGCCAGAGCTCCCTGCCTCATCCACGCTTCCCTAAAGCACTGAAATTCACATAAATCAAGGGAGATATAAGATATAAGGCCATCCACATTTGGTTTTGTATAGTCTCCTATTAATCCTTATTCCTTACCCTTGCAAACCCTTCCTGTTACTGCTATATATATATATAGTTAAAAAAAAATGAAATTAATTACTTCTCCTACCTCCAAGCTGACTCCAGATTATTTTTTGGTAGCTTTACCTCCTTCCCTTTTTTCCTACACCCCTCCCTCAGTCTTCCCCTCCCCTTTTTTTTCCTCTCTTTTTCCTTATTGGGAAAAAGGAAGGGGGAGTGGGGAGGAATTCTCCATTTGCTACAATCTGAGCTCTTAAATTCCCGTTAAGGCTCAAACCACAACACATATGAACCTATAATTTTATTGTGTCAGCAGGAGTGCAGAGTAATTGCAATAAATCCACAGTTATCAGGTGTTTTTTGCTGTTTCATGGGTGCCTCCATGACAGTGTCATCCAGATAAAACAGCTTGATTTACTTGAGACTTTTGCTTAGATTTTATGGAGTACAAAAGCTGATCATGTTACCTAAGAAGAAGAGTAGAATTTATACAAGCCATTCCAGGGGAGAAAAAAAAAATAAAAAAAAAATTTAAAAGAACTCTCTTAGAATAACTTAGAAGATTGCTACTAGAGGAATTTTTTTTTTCTAGAATTGAGTTTATTTTGGGTATCAAAGGTTTTAGTTTTTTTTAGAAGCCTGAAAATATAGATATATTCCTACATGGAAAGACAGGTATTGTTGAATTTTTAGAAATATTTTATTAAGATACTGTCATTAATTGTAATACAGATAAGCAAGTTAACTGGGTAAAATATTGATAGTCATTCCTCAGAGATCATCAAGTCCAACCTATGACCCAACACCTCATGACTAACTAAACCATGGCTTCAAGTGTTATGTCCAATCTCCTCTTGAACACCTCCATGGATGGTGACTCCACCACCTCCCTGGGCAGCACATTCCAACGGCTAACAACTCTCTCTGTGAAGAACTTTCTCCTCACCTCCAGCCTAAACTTCCCCTGGCATAGCTTGAGACTGTGTCCTCTTGTTCTGGTGCTGGTTGCCTGGGAAAAGAGCCCAACCCCTTCCTGGCTACAACCTCCCTTCAGGTAGTTGTGGACAGCAATAAGGTCTGCTCTGAGCCTCCCCTTCTCCAGGCTAAGCAACCCCAGCTCCCTCAGCCTCTCCTCATAAGGCTTTTTCTCCAGAGCTCTCACCAGCCTCCTTGCCCTTCTCTGGACACATTCAAATGTCTCAATATCCTTCTTAAACTGAGGGGCCCAGAACTGGACACAGGACTCAAGGTATGGCCTAACCAGTGTTGAGTACAGGGCCAGAATGACTTCCCTGCTCCTGCTGGCCACACTGTTCCTGATGCAGGCCAGTATGCCATTGGCCGCCTTGGCCACCTGGGCATACTGTTGGCTCATGTTCAGCTGGCTGTCAACCAGTACCTCCATGTCCCTTTCTGCCTGGCTGCTCTCCAGCCATTCTGACCCTAGCCTGTAGCACTGCATGGGGTTGTTGTGACCAAAGTCCATCACCTGGCACTTGGTCTTGTTAAATGACATCATTCCACTGGATTCTGCCGATCTGTCCAGCCTGTCAAGGTCCCTCTGGAGAGCCCTTCAACCCTCTAACAGATCAACACCAGCTCCCAACTTGGTGTCATCTGCAAATTTACTAATGGTGGACTTAATCCCTTAGTCCAGATCATCAATAAAGATATTGAGTAGGATTTGGCCCAGCACTGACATATTGAAAGCCTTAGATGAATGCAATTGATGATAATATTTATTGTGATGAAGACACTTTCATTGGATTTGAAAAGTAAATATCTTAAGCTATTTCTAATTGAATTTATTCTTACTTTGTGGAAAAAAAATATTATTTCTTAAGCTTGTGCCTTATGGTCAATGGTTAGGGTGTCAATTTATTTCAAAATATGTTTCTAATTTGAGAGAAAACTTAATAGCTTTTGCAGAGTGAGAGCAGAAAAAAAAAATACTTTTTAAGACAAAGCTTGAGATTTTTAAGCACATTTCTTAAGGTCAGTAAATCTAAAAGTAAAAGATGAACTGGATGGTCCATCAAAAATAAATCTTCTAAGTCTCTACACTTAGTGTTTTAAGTTCTAAATCATAAACAGTGAAGTAGCCTTTGCAGGAATACCAGATACTAAAAGCTTAATACTACAGAACATTAAAGAAATTAATTGCTCTTATTTTGCTGTCTTTCAGATCCTCACCTTTTTTCTTGTTATCAATAAATTAAAAATCTAAAGCAACTATCACAAGTTAGGGTGGCACCTTTAAAAAACATTTTAAAATACAATATAAAATTGGATCAGTGATATCCAGAAAGTAAAATTCTGAAGCAGGTTTGGGTGGTTGAAAGATCAGGAAGCTTAATTTCATTAGAAAGGAGAGGAATATAAATTTAAGGGATAGCTTGACAAAGTAGGCAAGCACTCAATTTAGAAATGTTAATTTGTAACTTCTATGTCTTTTGTATGTTGATATTCCTCATCAAATTAAAAGAAAAAAAAAAGCTAATTCTCCTTTAAATTATGACATTTGCAATTAATAATGTAATATATTTAACTATGAAACAGATTTCTTTTTAGCTCCTGAAGTTTCCAAAATGATTCTCATTTGTTGTTGGCTTTTTGTTGAGATTTCAGTTTAGCGGATGTTAATTAAATGTGAGACAAAGATGATTGAATAGTTCACTGAACACTACTTTCAGTCATAATTTTCACTTCTTTTGGTTGAGGTACCTGAAAAACTATGCAGTTGGTGGAGTTAGCATTCACAGAAAAAGAAGCAGTTAAGGACAAAAATTTCTCCACTGTATTTTCTCTATTGGCAAGACCTCATTTTGGCAATTCATCATTGGAACATTCAGTAGATTTCAGAGGCAAAGATGGGAAATTTGGAAGAGAAGGTACAGTTCAAGGGCAGGCATATAAAACTGCAAATAACTTCAGCAGGAAGTGCTGAAGACATATATAGTTGATCAGTGACTTCAAATGCATACATTTGCAGAACACCTGTAGTTTTTCCTCCAGTGGAATGACAAATAATTAGGACTGCTCACTGAAAAATATGCTAAATGACAGTAACATAAAGAATAATGTTACATGATGGTTTTCTTTACATTACAGAGATTCCACAGAGAAAGCAAACTACGTGAAGCCTTATAAGCATAATGGTTTTTCGCATGTGTTGTGAAAATATGGAAGCTGTACATGATGTATTGGCTGTCCATAAGGGAAGAAAATAATTGATTCATAATTCTGTAGATTAGAATAACTACTGCAGAAAGGTATATTCCCTGTCATCTTAAAAACAAGAGTAATTTGAAACTCCCTAAACCTGAAAACTGCTGAAATGCAATCAGTCAGAGTGATTCTTACAGTAAACATGAAGCAATCTTGGGTAAGACTACAACCATACTTCCTGGAAAATCAACTGAACATACTTTCCAACTAAGGCAATATTTTTCTTTGACAAGACACTTCACACTGTCTACTTATATTGTCTTTTTTTCTCAAGCCTGCTCCAATTTAGAGAGAAAACAAACTTTATCTGGTAATGCAGAAAGGAAAATAAAAACACAACAAACTTGTAGATTTCATTTTCTTGTTTATTTCAGCCTGTTGTTTTACAAAACTAGCACAATACTTCATAGAAATGTTCCAAATGATCTTATAATTATATGCTGAATACATAGTACTATGACCATACCCTTAATTAATTTGCATCTAAACCAAAGGTCTGCAATGTGTTGCTATTGAAATGAAAATGAAGGTTATCATATATCCTCCCCAGATTGACATTAAATTGTCTATGAATTAATTTTTGAAGGTCATAAGCAAACCTGCACATTCAGAATAAATAATCATATCACACTTTCCCTTATATAGCAGTATAAATATATTAGATGGAAAATCCTTAGTCTTCCTGCTACTTATAGAAACTACTAGACTCTGCTATACCAAAATTCCCTGCCATATGCAAATTAAAAAATTAAGTTGTCTTTTATTAACATTTTCTTCTTTAAACTGCCTACATGATTCAGTCTAATGCACAAAATAGAGGATTCTTAAATTAAGTCCAGAGGCTTAGTACTGAGCAAGAGCAGAGGCAATTTTAGCCTGGCTTATTCTTCATATCTGTTCAATTAACCTCTCGGAGCTTCAGAACAAAAGTCAGCATGACAGGTGTCATTTGAATTGAACAAATGCCATCTAACTGTCAAAAGTATCGACTTACATCAGCCACTCCAAGCCAAGACCAGGGTTCTGAATGAGATGGACAAACTATGAAGTATGAAAGTTAATGGTTGGTATGTCAGAAACCTTACTGCAGGAATTTTAGTGTTTGACAAGCTTTTTCAGCTCATCCAAAGTTATAACTTAATATGCTCAATGTTACTTGCAAAATACATATTTCTCCATCTTTGTTCTACTGACTGGCATCAGTAGTTCCTAACTGAGCAGAATACCCCTTGTTTCATGTTCAAGGAATCAGTGTATACCAGTCACCAAACAATGACATCCAAAAATGGCTTTGTGAGTTGTTTTCTATTCACCAGTCTTGCCCCTGCACCATTTCACCCTAAATCAAAAAAGGGCTTTTCAGCAGAAGTCAGGTGAATCAGTTTTTTTGAATGCCAGAATGTGACATTTCTTGTCATCTTAGAATCATAGAATTAATAAGGTTGGGAAAAACCTCAGAGGTCATCAAGTCCAACCTCTCTTCTTACAGAGGAGAAGGGGGGTGAAATGAAGACTTTTTTTTCACATACATATATAGTCATAAAAAATATTTTTGATGTACTAGAAATCAAAGGTGAGGCTCACATTAAGTTAAAGGGGACAAGAGTTTCAGATTTTCCATTTGACCATTTAAGATTCTGGAAGTGGTATCTCATGTGAAGTCTCCAAAATTCTTGTGTCTGGCACCACATATGTATGTGACATGCTCTGGACTCTTTAGCTTCTTGGAGACTTTTTGCTAGTAATGAGACATGGGAATAACACAAAGTGTAAAGGGCCACCTCCAAAGTCCAGCTCCAGTAAGCCCTGTAGTATCAGTGCTCTGCATCAAGAAACTATCAAGAAAATCAATAATGGGCTCATTGCCATTCTGTGAGATTGAAAACAAAATTATATAGATTTAACAAATTATTTAACTTTTGTCCTCATTTTTTCTCATAATGCTTTGTCTAAAATAAAAGTCTATGTATTTTTATTTAAAAATTAAAATCTAATTAACCTTGCTCTAGACAGGAAGCAGTATGAGCAGAATTCACCAGCGGGGAAAGCAAACTGTGGGCTGAACTGAGCAGGGACAGTCACCTTTACAAAAAAGGGGACAGTCACACAGGATCCAAGCAAGAAGAGTGGGTCAGTTTTAGCAATGATAAATGGGTTCAGCCAGTAGTTCAAATCACCAGACAAATCCACAGAAATAAGTAAGTCCAGGTCAAGCCAATGAAAGCCAGGATTTGAGAAGGGTCAGCTAGTCTCTATGGCCACCAGACCAGAGGCTAGCAAGACCAAGGTTAAACTGAATACTGAATTCCATGGTTAGGATGAGTGTCAGTGATCACAAAGCCATTCTCTAGTTCTTTTTCACACAGCTTTTTTGCAGTACTCATAACCAAGATTTCATGGCTGTACCTCAGGTGGAGGCACCCATATCCCTGAAGCAAGTGCTGCCTGGGCCATGAGAGTTCCCAACATACCCTCAGGGCATGTAATTTACTAGCTGTTTCTGGGTGAAGTTGAGTTGGAGTGACGGAGGGCTTTTCTCTATTGAAATTTGCTTTTCTTTCTAGCCTATGTGAATATGATTTAGAACAAAGGGCTTAACATTTTATTATTACAAGGTTTTGATACTTTTAGGTGCTTTATATGTTTCTCAGGCTGGTCAACCAAATTGAGGCATACAGAAATATCTCTTACTTTGGTTTCTCTTTGTAACCTGTAATATAATACAATTGGTACAAATTCCATCACTTTTAAGCTCTGGCAGCAAATTCATGAAACTACAATTACAGACACCTTTGATAATGTTATTTTATGTATTCACCATTAGCAGCACAAGAATTCTGACTAAGGAATTTTGAATGTAAAAAAATAAATATATAGTGAACTTCTGGGTTCATGTAAAGGTTATCCTGTCTTAAATCACTTCTATTTTTATGTGTCTTTCTGAAGTATTGAAAGAGTTGGAATTTAATTAAAGATGAAAGAAAAAAATTCATTTTCCATTTGAAACTTCAGAAAACTTGAACTGTCTATCCAGAGCTTCTCTAAATGCCTTTGAAATGGAAATTCAGCAACAGCTTCCATAACAAAATAACCAAAAAATTCTCTGCACAGAGGATCCCAACATGCTGACAATGCAGGAAATAACATCCCAAATCTTTGTTCTGGAGTTCTGAAGAAAACTCTGGGAACTACAGATAGAGCTCCAGATACTACTACTACTAAGTTTCAGGAAAATGTTGATGTGGTTAGTTTTTGGGTTTGGTTCAATTGTGGTTTTCATAAAATGTCAGATCATTTTGACATTACAGCTGGTTAAAGGTTTCTCTGTAATTTAACAGATAGATTAAATTCCAGCTCAGGAAGAGTTTCCTGTTTCCAGACGTATGGTGTTAGACTTCAGCTACTTGGAGCAGTTGGTGCTTAGCTAAAACTTCAATAAAATGTCAATGCTGATTCAAAATGTGTATGCAATAATACTGATGCATTTACTGATAGCAAATTATGAGTATTTTGACTGGAGCTACACTTAAAAGTACCACACAAGTATCTTACACTATCAATATAATTTGAAAGTGTAGTTTTGTTATATACTGTTTTATTATATACTGCGTGCTATTAAAAAGAAATAAATGTAGAGTAAATGATGCTTATTAGAAGGAGAAGTGCTGAGACTACTTGAGGAATTCTGAGACTGAACCCCAGAATCCATTTTTCTTGACCTTATGTAACTCTAACATCCAGGAATTTAACTTACACCTTCTTTCCACTTAAGTGCAAAGTGACTGTTTCCATGTAAAGGTAAATGCTGTCTTCATTCCTTCTGATTTTGAGAATACCAATGCTTCCTATGTGTAGTTTGTAGAAATAGTTTCTATTGTGCAAGTACTGAAAATCAAAGGGATAGATGTGTTTAGAAAATTGTACTAATGTTCGAAAAGTACAGAGAAAATGCAGCAGTGTGTCATAGCATAGCACACAATGCACATGAAAGCAAGAAAACACTAAAAATGCCTTTGATTTCAAATTGTCTTTAATTAATCTGGAGAGTAAATGCAGGGTCACTTATAAGATAAAATATTACTAGATATTTTGGCCCTTTCTTTACAGAAGCGGCATAGAAACCCCTGAGGAGATGTCTGTTAACATACAGTACTCCATCTGTGTAAACAGACAAACAGAGATTGAGAGTGTAGCATTTAATTACTGAAGGAAGGGGATCAAATAAAAAGATTAGCATCCAGGGAAAAAAAAAAAAAAAAGGCAGCATATTTAAATAGTGAGAACTTGCTGCAAAGAGAAATGCAAACCCTATCATTAGGAAAGCGTTATTCACAGACATAATGATTCCCAATATTGTTTATTTCCACCTTGTTTAGAATTCTGGTACTTGTGCCAAGATTTTCAAGAGCAAGGATCACTGTCTGGATGTTGTTATGAGTCCTAATGCCAGGTAAATGTGCCCAGCGCACTACGAACAGTGTAAACAGATCTGTGACTGCAAAGTGTGGTTTCCTTCAATTCCAATTTGGCTTGCTTAGGATATTCCTATTAATTAAAATCCATATTGATGGGTTTGCTTAATCAAGCAGATGAGTCTATAAATTAGTTTTGTACTCACTCTGCTATATTTTTCACATTTCCTTTGTTTTTCTTTCCTTCTCCCTCTCCTGTAAATCACAGCTTTCAAAACATGGCCTTGAAATTCTGTAAGTTTTGCCACTGACACCGTACAGGAACCACTGGGAGAACTACAAGGTATTGATTAAGCAAGATTCATGGCCATAACCTGAGGCAAACTCCGTGCTTGTGTTTGAAAGCACGAGTTCAAATTTTGCAGGAGAACCTGGCATTGAACCTGTTAAGAAGACTATTGCGGATGAGAGCAGATGATGGAAATGCTCTCCTGAGAAACAGTTGGCTGTTTGAACTTCCAAAGAAGCCACATGGTGCTTGCTGGATTTAGCATATGAGACTTTTTTTTTTCCCTGCTCCATAGCAGGCACCCTTCAATGAAAGCTAAACCAAAACCAGTTTAAGGTCTGTGCTTGAAACTGAATGTTTCATAAAAAAATATTTCTGCAGAATCATGGGAAATTCACTCTGTTGCCAAGACTCAAGCAAATACAGCAAGGCAGAAGGTAACACTCAGGATGGAAATATGATATTGGACGTATGTGCAAGCACACGTTTCATTGTATTTGATTTTCTGTTATGGGTACCTGCAGCACAGGAATGCTGTAAAAAAGGTGAGAAAGAGCAGCATCAGTAGAGGAACAAAAGAACAAGGAAGGACAGATTTTCCAAAGTGACTGCTAATTTTAGACTTGAGTAAAAGACAGACTCTTTCTACTTGCTTCTGTGTATTTGTACTTTCACAACAGTACTATATTAGTTATTTACTTGCTTGATTTATTCTCCTGCAAATACAGAAGCTATTGCAAAATCAATAAGAAAGATTTAAGTAGCTACAGAAGTCTACAAAATATAGGGTAACATCAAAAGGAAAAGAAAGAAAAGAAAAGAAAAATAAAGGAGGCTATCTAGTAAACATTAGATTAATAGTTTCTGTATCTGCAGTGCATCACTTTACAATTCTATAACCATAATTTTGTTATAAAAGTACAGAACAGTAAAGGCACATAGTTTCCATATAATATTTAAATTAACATCCTTGCATCACATGGTAAACAGGATCGTAGTACAACAAAGCTGTTGACATCATGCTTGTTATTGTGCTGCTGATTTTTCAACACAGTCTCAGGGTACTCTCCTCCCCTCATTTTTACCTTCTCTTGTAACAGTGAACTAAAACCCTGTTCTTACTCAGAACTTTCTTCTAAAATAGAAAAAGGCAGATAAAATATACAATAAAATATCTTGCTCCCATGTAAAAAAATTGCCCCCCCCAAGATAAAATTCCTGTGCATATGAGAATGGAGAACATTCAGAAAACACAAACACTTTACTTTACTTACCTAACTTTACTTTACTTTACTTACCTAACACCAAAGTTCCACAGTTTGCTGATTTGTAATTCCTTGAAAGAGGACAATTTTAACTGTTCTTTAAGGATGGCTATTTTGTGTCACTTTTTAGCTAGTTAAGTGCCTCCTACATAAGGAAACTGCTGGAGAAATCAATTGGCAGGTTTTGTTGAATCTGAAAAATCATCCCACACTCAAAATATGTTTTTTCTCAGGAAGAATGTTTCTAAGGAAAAACTGAGGAAAAATCTATAGGAAAAGGGTATGGAGCTGTTAAGATAGTGCTACCTATTTTAAGAAGTGAGCATTTGATGGCTTGAAATATAGAAGAGCAGTTGTGGAAAAGAATATTCATGGTAATTTTTTTCCTTAGAACTATGAAAACCTATGCACAGTTTCTGGAATACTTCACAGAATCACAGAATTGTAAGGGTTGGAAGGGACCCTGAGGATCATCTAGTTTCAACACCCCTACCACAGGCAGGGATGCCCTCCACTAGATCAGGTTGCCCAGAGCCTGCCTGGCCTTAAAAACCTCCAGAGATGAGGCTTCCACCACCTTCTGTGGCTGCATGTTCCAGTCTGTCAGCACCCTTACAGTGAAGTTATGATTACAGTGTAATTATTGCCCATGGAATAAAAATCTTGTCTGTGCAGTCTGAATATGTACACCTTTGCTATCCTGGTTTGTTCTTACCATTTCCATGAAAAAAAAGACACAAAAATTCATTAGCATTTTCTGCTTACCTGAGGAAGGGATGCACCTAACTTCTGTTTTTCTCTTTTTCCTTTCCCCATCTTGTGTGTGAATGCTGAGCTATGTTAAGGCAGAGGAAAAGATGAGAGGCAGCTGGCAAGATACATTATGGGCATTGTCAGTCATGCTCTCCAATATACAATTCTCTGTAGTGTAGATTAGATAAATGCCTTGAATGGACACACAGTTCAAATTGCTTGTTGTTAGTTGTTCTTAGCTTCAATGCATTGGTCAAAGGATATACTCTCTGTGTGTTGTGTTCATACATCCTGAGAAAGGTCCATTGGAACATGAAAAACTCAGCTTCTTCTTTACCCTAAAACATGAGCCAGCAGTGTGCCCAGGTGGCCAAGAAGACCAATGGCATCCTGGCCTGCATTAGGAATAGTGTGGCCAGCAGGAGCAGGGAAGTCATTGTGCCCCTGTACTCTGCATTGGTTAGGCCACACCTTGAGTACTGTGTCCAGTTCTGGGCCCCTCAGTTTAGGAAGGACATTGAGACACTTGAACGTGTCCAGAGAAGGGCAACAAGGCTGGGGAGAGGCCTTGAGCACAAGCCCTGCGAGGAGAGGCTGAGGAAGCTGGGATTGTTTAGCCTGGAGAAGAGGAGGCTCAGGGGAGACCACATTGCTCTCTACAACTACCTGAAAGGTGGTTGTAGACCGGAAGGGTTTGGTCTCTTCTCCCAGACAACCAGCACCAGAACAAGAGGGGACAGTCTCAAGCTGCGCCAGGAGAAGTTTAGACTCGAGGTGAGGAGAAAGTTCTTCACCAAGAGAGTCGTTTGTCATTGGAATGGGCTGCCCAGGGAGGTGATGGAGCCACCGTCCCTGGAGGTTTTCAAAAGGAGATTGGATGTGGCACTTGGTGCCATGGTCTAGTTATGAGGTCTGTGGTGACAGGTTGGACTCGATGATCTTTGAGGTCTCTTCCAACCTTGGTGATACTGTGATACTGTGACACTGTTTGCCAAACACTCCCACATTAAAAAACACCAAACAAACAAACAACAAAAAAAGGCAAATTAAAATGAAGAGGCAGTATAAGTCAATTTCAAATTATTTGCAAGATAAGGATAGGGGAGGGGGCTGTAGTTAAATTTTCTCTCCACCTGTATGTAGCAGAGCTCCTTTGCAGAACCAACACTGCTGCACAGAAGGTAATGTGTTCTGTGCAATCTAAGGTAAGAGGTTCTGGAATCATAGCTTGAATAAACACAATAGCAAAACTGTACTTAGAGTAAAAAATTAATATTTGACAGCAATTGTTTCATGTAACGGAGATTGTGAGCTGCGAGGCAACTGCATCAGCACCGGCTAGCTCCATGCTGAGCTGAGATCTTCAGAAGAGAAAAGAGGGCTCCAGGAGACAGGGAGACTAAGAGGGAGAGAGAGAGAGAGAGAGAGAGAGAGAAAGGCAACCTGGCACAACTCTCGAGGATGCCTGAGAGGGCTATGTGGCAGGGGGCATTCCCGGAGAAGCCACCGGAGATTTAACCCCGGCGGCACCAGCAGAGGCTCTCAGACTGCGAGCTGCGAGGCAGCAGCCTCCTTCTTGCTGGAACCCAGCAAGTGGGGCAAGAGAGGGAGGGGGTTTGGTCAGACAGCTGGGAGTGCCTGGCCATTGGTACAGGCAGGCTAACAGGCACAGGGAGAGCAAATAGTGACTGAGTGTACCCCAGGGGCTTCTTTTGAATTAGCTCAGTGGTATCCCAGGGGTTCCTTTTGAGTCAGCTCAGTAGTTGGCAGGAGCAGGGCATGTGGGCAGGACACAAGGTGCTTCAGTTTTACTGAAGGCATGATGGTGGCTACTCGAAGGAGGAAAGCTGTGCTCTCTGCACCCACCAATATGGATATTGGCATCCAGGCCACAGACTGTGAGGAGTGCCTCAGCCTTTCACAGGCAACAGGGAGCAACACTGACTATGGTTGGGTGCAGTATGAGCAGGTTTATGACCTGCTTAGCCAGTTGGCACAGCTCCAGGATGAAGTGATGCTGCTCAGGGAAGAGGTGAATAGGTTAAGCAGCATCAGAGAGAATGAGAGGGAAATTGATTACTTCCACAAACTGATCTTTACAAATACAGAACAGGAATCAACTCTTAGTGGAGCAGAGGATTGGATATACTCTCATCAGCAAGCCCTCAGCCCTCCTGCAGTAACTCACATGTGCAGGGTCAATGGGAACAGGTTGCTACCTGATGAAAAAAATGACACAAATGTGCTCCCTTAAGAAGCACACCACCCACAGTGCCCTTGCAGAACAGATAGCAGACTCTGCAGGAAGAACTGGTTTCAAGCAAGGACAAGGGCTCATGAAGGCCAAAAGTGCCACCAAGACCAACCTGCCTCAGGCCAACCATAAAAACTAACCCTAAAAAGAAAAATCAAAGGGTCATTGTTGTAGGTGAGTCCCTGCTAAGGGGAGTAGAGGGTCTAATATGCAGACCAAACCCTCTTCGTAGAGAGGTCTGCTCTCTCCCTGGTGCCTGGCTAAAGGATGTCGTAGGCAAACTTCACACCCTTGTGAGTCCTTCAGTCTATTACCTCTGTTTTTTTCAGGTGGGTAGTGGTGATGCAGTGAGAGAGCCTCACAATCAAATAAAAGAGACCTTGGAGCAACTGTTAAAGGGATCAGGAGCTCAAGTTGTATTCTCTATCTCTCTGACATCAGTGATGGATGAGGGAACATTAAGGAAGAGCCAAGAGGTCAATTCATGGCTCTCAGACTGGTATCATCGATAGGGGTTTGGATTTTGTGATCACAACTCAGTTTACAGGGCACCAGAGCTGCAAGCAACCAATAGGATGCACCTGTCCCAGAGCGGGAAAAGAACTCTAGGGCAGAAGTTGGCAGGGCTCATTAATAGGGCTATGCTGGACCTTGTTCTCACCAATAGGGAAGAGCTGATGACCAATGTAAGGATCAGAGATAACCTTGGCTGCAGTGACCATGAAGCAATAGAATTTAAGATCCTCAGGACAACTAGGAGGACATATCCCAAGCTTATAACCCTGGACTTTAGGCATGCAGACTTTGATTGTGGCTTCACCAAGGCTTCATCAGTTGATTCCTGCCTGACAAACCTGGTGGCCTTCTCTAACAAGATCACAACATTAATAGATGAAGGCTGAGCAACTGACACCATTTACCTGGACATGAGCAAAGCCTTCAGTACTGTCCCTTACCATATCCTGGGCTCCAAGCTGGTGCAGTATGGGTTTGATGGATGGATCATTCAGTGGATAAAGAATTGGCTTGATGGCCACACCCACAGAATGGCTGTCAATAGGTCCATGTCCAAGTAGAGGACAGTGACAAGTGGAGTCACTCAGGGGTCAGCACTGGGACCAGTCTTGTTTAACATCTTTGTTGGTGGCATGGGCAGCGGCATTGAGTGCACCCTCAGCAGGTTTGCTGATGACACCAAGCTGTGTGGTGCAGCAGACACGCTGGAGTAAAGGGAGGCCATCCATAGGGACCTTGACAGGCTGAAGAGGTGGACCCAAGCAAACTTCATGAAGTTCAAAAAGACCAAGTGCAAGGTCCTGTATCTGGGCGGGGACAATCCCAAGCACTGATACAGACTGGGCAGTGACTCACTTGAGAGCAGCCCTGAATAAAAGGACTTGGGAGTGCTGATGGATGAGAAGCTGAACATGAGTACCAGTGTGCTCTTGCAGCCCAGAAAGCCAATTGCATCCTGGGCTGCATCAAGAGAAGCATATCAGCAGGTTGAGGGAGGTGAGACCACAGTTCTGGAGCCACTATTACAGGAAGAATCAGGAGGTGCTGGAATGTGTCCAGAGGAGGACCATGAGGATGATTAGAGGGCTGGAGCACCTCTTCTATGAAGACAGATTGAGAGAGTCTGGAAAGGAGACCTTAGTGTGGCCTTCCAGTATCTGAATAGGGCCTACAAGAAAGCTGGGGAAGAACTTTTTAGGGTGTCAGGTAATGATAGCATGTAATGGGTTGGGGCAGATCCCCTCCCCACCACAGGCAGAAATAACGACTCAGGCAAATGGATTGCAAAAGTGATGAAAGTTTAAATAGAAAGCAGTGAATGTTACAGAAAACCCAAAGCGCAGTGACACAGAAAGATCCCATCCCCACCTGAGGGTGCATCCAAAACCCCCAGGGCTCCTTCTTCCCCCTCCCTCTGCTGGGCTAGTCTCAGCTGGCCAGGCCTGAGAATGCCCATCCCCCTGTGGCCTTGGGCCCAATCAGGCCCATGGCCGGGAGATCTCTCCCCCAGTTACCAAGTCTCGGAGAGGGAAGGAAAGAGGAAGTGCCAGACCCCACCGCAAAATTTATAGTGGTGCAAGGGATTATGGTAGAAATACCTAATTTCCTGAGTCCACCCACTGGGATGGACTTCTGGACACAGGAAGCACCCCTGTAGCAGAGGGCACCCAGCCCAAACTACGACAGGAGCCACCCCTTATTTCATACTATAATCCCTGCACCCAAACACATCATCAGATCAGAAAACTTCTGATGACATGTCCGGCGGAGTCCATATCTTCATCTGGGCGTCCACTCAGTCTCTCATTCAGGCTCAAGCATTAGTCCATTCCAGTTGTTCTTCCTCATGTGATGGAACCTCCCCGCGACGCAGTCCTTCTCCTGCAGTGTGAATTCCTTGTGGACTCCTTGGGACATCCTGGTCACCTGGAAATACCTCACAACTTCTCAGCCAAGCCTTTACTCTCATATTCAGCGGCAAATTCTCCACCCCTGGGGCAGGCCAGTCGGAACAATCCGGCTCCACGACTGCCTTTTTCAATCCATCCAGGGTGCCGCAGCCAACCGCTTTCACGCGGACCAAAGCTACACGGCTGCATGTCAGAGGCACTCCGCACCCCCCGGCTGGGTGCTCGCGTACCGAGGCAGGACAGCATCCGGCTGCACAACCTCCACCCCCGGAAGAGGGAGGAGCTGCGCCACAGCCCACTGAAGAAGCAGGGAGGCGGAGCCAGGTGCTCAGCGCCATTTTCGGAACACGTCCGAAAACACCAGGGAAAGATTTACAGCTGCCGCCGCCGCCTGAATGCAGCCCGGCTCGGGCGGTGCCGCCGCCGCCGCTTGAACGCAGCCCGGCCCGGCCCCCGCCGTCTCTGTCGCCGCGATGCAGAGTCCGAGTCACCTCCAGCAGTCGCTTGCCCGCTCGCCGCGGGTGTCCGCCCCCACAGCGGCCGCGGGCCGACCACGCTCTGCTTGCCGCTGCCCCTCCTCCGCTCCCTGCCGCTCCGCAGAGAACGAGGAGAAGGCAGGTCTCGCCTTCTTAGGCTACTCGAGCATTCTTAAGCTACCCTGGGCAGAAAGTCACAGAAAGAACCACCCCTCGCTGTTCCCAAGCAACAGTAGGGACTTCCATGCCATCAGCCATGCACCAGGTATCCTTCTGCAGTCTACAGGAGTTCACACAGTCGCCCCGGTAACACAAAACCTGAGCCCCAACTTTCCAAACCCAAACCGACGCCCAGAACTAAATTTAAACTCTCCATCTTTTGCAATCCGAGCTGCAGTTGGCCCCACGTTGGGCGCCAAAATGTAATAGGTTGGGGCAGACCCCCTCCCCACCACAGGCAGAAATAACGACTCAGGCAAACGGATTGCAAAAGTGATGAAAGTTTAAATAGAAAGCAGTGAGTGTTACAGAAAACCCAAAGCGCAGTGACAAAGAAAGATCCCATCCCCACCTGAGGGTGCATCCAAAACCCCCAGGGCTCCTTCTTCCCCCTCCCTCTGCTGGGCTAGTCTCAGCTGGCCAGGCCTGAGACTGCCCATCCCCCTGTGGCCTTGGGCCCAATCAGGCCCATGGCCAGGAGATCTCTCCCCCAGTTACCAAGTCTCGGAGAGGGAAGGAAAGAGGAAGTGCCAGACCCCACTGCAAAATTTATAGTGGTGCAAGGGATTATGGTAGAAATACCTAATTTCCTGAGTCCCCCCACTGGGATGGACTTCTGGACACAGGAAGCACCCCTGTAGCAGAGGGCACCCAGCCCAAACTACGACATAGCATTAGGGGGAATGGATTAAAACTAGAAATGGGTAGATTCAGACTGGATGTTAGAAAAAAGTTCTTTGCCATGAGGGTGGTGAGACACTGGAACAGGTTGCACAGGGAGGTGGTAGAAGCCCCATCCCTGCCATTTTGAAGGCCAGACAGGATGTGGCTCTGAGCAACCTGATCCAGTGTGAGGTGTCACTGCCCATGTCAGGGAGGTTGGAACTAGATGATCCTTGAGGTCCCTTCCAGCCCTAAAAATTCTACAATTATAAAATTATTTGGGAAAAGTGACTAAACCAGATAATTTATTTCTAAGACATAGATTTCCTTCAAAAGTCTACATAATAGGGAAGGGAAGGGAAGGGAAGGGAAGGGAAGGGAAGGGAAGGGAAGGGAAGGGAAGGGAAGGGAAGGGAAGGGAAGGGAAGGGAAGGGAAGGGAAGGGAAGGGAAGGGAAGGGAAGGGAAGGGAAGGGAAGGGAAGGGAAGGGAAGGGAAGGGAAGGGAAGGGAAGGGAAGGGAAGGGAAGGGAAGGGAAGGGAAGGGAAGGGAAGGGAAGGGAAGGGAAGGGAAGGGAAGGGAAGGGAAGGGAAGGAACCAGATTGGAAGAGACCTTCAAGATCATCGCATTCAACCCATCATCCAACACCATCTAAACCATGGCACCAAGCACCCCAACAAGTCTCCTCCTAAACACCTCCAATGATGGTGACATCACCACCTCCCCGGGCAGCCTGTTCCAATGGGCAATCACTCTCTCTATGAAGAATTTCTTCCTAACATCCAGTCTGAACCTCCCCTGGTGCAGCTTGAGACTGTGTCCTCTTGTTCTGGTGTTGCTTGCCTGGGAGAAGAGACCAGCCCCCATCTGTCTACAACCTCTCTTGAGGTAGTTGTAGAGAGCAATAAGGTCTCCCCTGAGCCTCCTCTTCTCCAGGTTAAGCAACCCCAGCTCCTTCAGCCTATCCTCATAGGGCTTGTGCTCCAAACCCCTCACCAACTTTGTTGCCCTTGAACACTGGTTTTAATCTGTATACACTTACCCTTAAACTTTAATTTTGCCACCCAAAAGCAAAAGTTTTAGAATCACATTGTTAGTAAGTTTGTTGAATAAGACTGTCAAAAGCATTTGCAAATGTATTATTATTTTAATGAGTTTTCTGTCTATATCAAATTGAGATGTTGCTAAAGAAATTTGGAGATGCTAGGAAACTGATTTTAGAGAAGTGATGTCCCCTACGTTTCTCAGTGCCGTAGTACAATTTGGCTGTGAACGTCATGTTGTCAAAGTCATATTTTCTAATAAGGTGTTAAAATCTTCCATTTTCTTTTCTCTTTTTAAATATAATTTTTGAATGACTGTATTGCCTGACAGGTATTTTTATTAGATTAGACATGTATATCCTTAAAGATAGTGATTTGATTGAGGTTAAATTAATGAGGCAGGAATTACAAAAATATAGTTATCTTTATTCTTCTCAAGAACCCTGCCCCAAAATTATGTATAAACTTGTTAAATTATTTACAGGTTCTATTTGGTTTTGAATTTCACCAGGATGCTTATGGGCAACTTTAGTACAATTTAGTGAATTCAGAAAATGGAAAAGGCTAAGCCACAAAATAGCTTCACCCCATTTACAAAATCGGAGGCAAGCCAGGAACCTTAGGGAAAGCCGATGAGAATGCCAGGTTGTACTCACAAGGACAGAGCAGGAATTTGGCATTGGTCCCTAGGTCTTTCATTGGTGACAGGCTCCAGAACTGCAGGCTATCCAATTTGTGGATAACGTGGCACAAATCTGAAGGAACATTGTGGCCAGCAGGAGCAGGGAGGTCATTCTGCCCCTGTATGCTGCACTGGTTAGGCCACACCTTGAGTCCTGTGTCCAGTTCTGGGCCCTTCACTTTAGGAAGGGTGTTGACTTGTTGGAGCATGTCCAGAGAAGGGCAACAAAGTTGGTGAGTGGTTTGGAGCACAGGCCCTGTGAGGAGAGACTGAGGGAGCTGGGGTTGCTTAGCCTGGAGAAGAGGACACTCAGGGGTAACCTTACTGCTGTCTACAACTACCTGAAGGGAGGTCATAGCCAGGTGGGGGTTGGTCTCTTCTCCCACGCAACCAGCACCACAACAAGAGGACACAGTCTCAAGCTGCACCAGGGGAGGTTTGGGCTGGATGTTAGGAAGAAGTTCTTCATAGAGTGATTTGCCATTGGAATGGGCTGCCCAGGGAGGTGGTGGAGTCAATATCACTGGAGGTATTTAGGAAGAGAGTGGACGGGGTGCTTGGTTGCATGGTTTAGTTGATTAGATGGTGTTGGATGATAGGTTGGACTCAATGATCTCAAAGGTGTTTTCCAACCTGGTTAATTCTATTCTATTCTATTCTAATCCCCCTACCAAAGTAGGATGACTTAGGACAAGCCACACAGGAACACTTCCAGGTGGGTTTTGAAGGTCTCCAGAAAAAGAGACCCCACAACCTCTCTGGGAAGCCTGTTCCAGTGCTTGCACAGCTCAAGTTCATGGGAACATAAGCTAATGCCCTATAACAATCAAGACTAACTGAACACTATCAAGACATGATCACCTCACAGTCCAAACCCATGGCCACATGGGTCTTGAAATATTTGGCATAGTTCTGTTCTCAAAAACCAAGCTGAAGCATTTTAAAATTAAATGGAAAATCACAGAATGGGTTGTGTTGGATCTTGAAGATCATCTTACCCCTTACTAGTTATGCAGTTAGGGAATGATGATGTTGCAACCAGAACTCCCAGGGCTATTAAGAATGACTTTAGGGCCCTGGGTGATCTCGTTGAGGGGTCAGGTGCACAAATAATTTTCTCATCTATACCCTTAGTTGCAGGAGGGAATACCATAAGGAACAGGTCAGCAGCTATAGTTAACAAGTGGCTTAGAGGCTGGTGTAGTCAAAAGAATTTCAGGTTTTTTCGATCTTGAAAAACTTTCTACTGCACCAGGTCAGCTGGCAACAGATGGAGCACATCTGTCCCAGAGGAGCAGAAAGATCAGAGTGTACGAGAATGGCCTATCCCTCAAAGGGGAAAAGATTCTAGGAAGGGAATTGGCAGCTCTCATAGATAGGGCTTTGAACTACATTCAAAGGGGGAAGGGGCTGAAACCAGTCCCCCCAGGCAGGAGTCTGGGGGTGATAAGCTTGAGCCAGAGGTGAAACCAGCAGCCCAGCTGAAGTGCTGTACACTAATGCATGAAGTATGGACAACAAACAAGAGGAGCTGGAAGCCTTGCTGCAGCAGGAAAGTTATGATGTAGTTGCCATCACAGAGACACGGTGGGACGACTCACATGACTGGAGTGCTGCAATTGATGGCTACAGGCTTTTCAGGAGAGACAGGCAAGGAAGAAGGGGTGGAGGGGTGGCCCTGTACATCAGGGAGGCACTGGATTCCATTGAGCTGGAGATCAGGGATCATCAGGTTGAGTGCCTGTGGGTGAGAATTAGAGGGAAGGCCAACAGGGCTGACATCCTGGTTGGAGTCTGTTATAGACCACCCAACCAGGAAGAAGAAGTTGATGAAGCATTCTATAGGCAGCTTAAGGCTGTCTCAAGATCTCCTGACCTTGTCCTCGTGGGCGACTTCAACCTGCCTGACATCTGCTGGGATCTCAACACAGCAGAGAGGAGACAGTCTAGGAGGTTCTTAGAGTGCGTGGAGGACAGCTTCTTATCCCAGGTGCTGAGTGAGCCTACCAGGGGCAAGGCTATGCTAGACCTCCTCTTCACCAACAGGGAAGGGCTGGTGGGTGATGTGGTGGTCGGAGGCTGTTTAGGGGCCAGCGACCACGAGATAATTGAATTTTCAGTATTTGGTCAAGTTAAGAGGGGCAGCAAGAAGACCTCCACTCTGGACTGCCGGAGGGTGGACTTCAGGTTACTCAAGGAACAAACTCAGAAGGTTCCTTGGGAAACAGCCCTTAGAGGGGTCCAGGAGAGCTGGGACTACTTCAAGGACGAACTCTTGAAGGCATAGGAACAGGCTGTGCCAATGTGCCGGAAGATGAGCCGCCGGGGCAGAGAGCCAGCCTGGATGGGCAATGAACTTCTAAAAGAACTAAAAAAAAGAAGGTAAAAAAAGAGGGTGTATCATCTTTGGAAGAAAGGTGAGGCAACCCATGAAAAGTTTAAGGATGTTGCTAGGTCTTGCAGGAAGAAAATTAGGGAGGCAAAAGCACATTTGGAGCTTAGACTGGCCTCTGCTGTGAAGGACAACAAAAAGTCCTTCTATAAATACATTAATAGCAAGAGGAAGGGCAGGGACAACCTCTACTCCTTGGTGGACATGGAGGGGAACATTGTAACAAAGGATGAGGAGAAGGCAGAGTTACTTAACAACTTCTTTGCCTCAATTTTTTCTAGCAGGACAGAATGTCTGCAGACAGCTGGCCTGCAGAGCTGGCAGAAGGAGTCAGGGAGCAGCATAGTCTTCCTCTGTTCCAGAATAGGGTAGTTGGTGATCTGCTTGGCCACTTGGATCCCCACAAGTCCATGGGACCAGATGGGATCCATCCTAGGGTGCTGAGAGAGCTGGCAGATGTGCTGGCCAAGCCACTCTCCATCATTTTTCAGCAGTCCTGTCTCACTGGAGACGTCCCAGAGGAGTGGAAGCTGGCCAACGTGGTGCCCATCCACAAGAAGGGCCTGTTGGATGAGCCAGGGAATTACAGGCCTGTCAGCCTGACCTCAGTGCCAGGCAAGATTATGGAACAGGTCATCTTGAGTGCAGTCACACAGAACTTGGAGGATGGCCAAGGGATCAGGCCCAGCCAGCATGGGTTTAGGAAGGGCAGGTCCTGCCTGACCAACCTGATCTCCTTCTATGATCAGGTGACCCGCCTGGTGGATGTGGGGCAGGCTGTGGATGTAGTCTACCTGGACCTCAACAAGGCCTTTGACACCGTTCCCCACAGCAAACTCCTGGCCAAGCTGTCAGCCCATGGCTTGGATGGGAGCACACTGCGATGGCCTAGGAACTGGATGGAGGGCCGAGCCCAGAGAGTGGTGGTGAATGGTGCCACATCCAGCTGGCAGCCAGTCACTAGTGGTGTGCCCCAAGGATCAGTGCTGGGCCCCATGCTCTTTAACATCTTTATTAATGATCTGGATGAGGGCATTGAGTCCATCATCAGTAAATTTGCTGACGACACCAAACTGGGGGCAGGAGTTGATCTGCTGGAGGGTAGAGAGGCTCTGCAGAGGGACCTCGACAGGCTGGGCAGATGGGCAGAGTCCAACGGCATGAGATTGAACACATCCAAGTGCCAGGTTCTGCACATTGGCCACAACAACCCCATGCAGAGCTACAGGCTGGGGTCAGAGTGGCTGGAGAGCAGTCAGGTAGAGAGGGACCTGGGGGTCCTTGTGGATGGTAAGCTGAACATGAGCCTGCAGTGTGCCCAGGCAGCCAGGAGGGCCAATGGCATCCTGGCCTGCATCAGGAGCAGTGTGGTCAGCAGGAGCAGGGAGGTCATTCTGCCCCTGTACACTGCACTGGTTAGGCTGCACCTCAAGTACTGTGTCCAGTTCTGGGCCCCTCAGTTTAGGAAGGATGTTGACTTGCTGGAGCATGTCCAGAGAAGGGCGACAAGGTTGGTGAGTGACTTGGAGCACAAGCCCTATGAAGAGAGGCTGAGGGAGCTGGGGTTGCTTGGCCTGGAGAGGAGGAGACTCAGGAGTGACCTTATTGTTCTCTACAGCTACCTGAAGGGGGGGTTGTAGTCAGGCAGAATGTAGTCTCTTCTCCCAGGCAACCAGTACCAGAACAAGAGGACACAGTCTCAGGCTGCACCAGGGGAGGTTTAGGCTGGAGGGTAGGAGGATGTTCTATGCAGAGAGAGTGATTGCCCATTGGAATGGTCTGCCCGGGGAGGTGGTGGGTTCGCCGTCGCTGGGGGTGTTCAGGGTGAGGCTTGACAGGATGCTTGGTTGCATGGTTTATTTGATTAGGTTGTGTCGGATGATAAGTTGGATGCGATGATCTTGAAGGTCTCTTCCAACCTGGTTTATTCTATTCTATTCTATTCTATTCTATTCTATTCTATTCTATTCTATTCTATTCTGTTCTGTTCTGTTCTGTTCTAGTTTCAACAACCCTGCCATGGACAGGGACACCTTCCATGAGACTGGCTGTTCAGAACTCCCCCATCCATCCAGGCACTGAATACTTTCAGGGAGTGGACATTCACAATTTTTCTGGACAACTTGTTCTGGTATTGCATCATTCTCACAGTAAAGACTTTCTTCTTAACATCTAACCCAGATCTCCTTTCTTTCAGTTTAAAAGTATTGCTCTCAGCCTATCGCTACACTTCTTGATAAAGAGTCCCCCTCCAACTATCCTGTAGACACCCCTTAAGTACTGGAAGGCTGCTATGAGGTCTCCCTGTAATCTTCTTGTCTCTAGGCTAAGCAACCTCAACTATCTCACCCTGTCCTCACAGCAGAGATGTTTCAGAAGGGAAGGGAAGGGAAGGGAAGGGGAATGGGAAGGGGAAGGGGAAGGGGAAGGGGAAGGGGAAGGGGAAGGGGGAAGGGGGAAGGGGGAAGGGGGAAGGGGGAAGGGGGAAGGGGGAAGGGGGAAGGGGGAAGGGGGAAGGGGGAAGGGGGAAGGGGGAAGGGGGAAGGGGGAAGGGGGAAGGGGGAAGGGGGAGGGAAGGGAAGGAATAAGTCCCAGCACAGACACTGCCCAGATGCACTTTTGACACTTTATTTTTATAAAGAAATAAGAGAAAATTGTTGCGAGCCAGACATGTTTTTGTTGCTGTTTTGTTGTTGTTTTGTTTGGGTTTAAGTTTTCCGATTTTTTTTTTCCTTTTGTCTCTTATTATTTTTTTTTCACTGTGACTGCATATGAAGTTTTTCCATGTGAATGGATTGTAGTGAATTATCACAATCATAATCATTATTTCAGTGAATGTAGCAGAGATCTCCTTAGTCTGTGGTACATTTGTAGGTATTTATACTCAGCAGAGGCTTTTAAGAATTAGAATAGAATAGAATAGAATAGAATAGAATAGAATAGAATAGAATAGAATAGAATAGAATAGAAAAGAAAACTGGGCTGGAAGAGACCTTCAAGATCATCGTGTCCAACCTATCATCCAACACCACCTAATCAACTAAACCATGCAACCAAGCACCCTATCAAGTCTCCTCCTGAACACCTCCAGTGATGGTGACTCTACCACCTCCTCAGGTAGCCCATTCCAATGGGCAATCATTCTCTCTGTGTAAAACTTCCTCCTAACCTCCAGCCTAAACCTTCCCTGGTGCAGCCTGAGACTGTGTCCTCTTGTTCTGGTACTGGTTGCCTGGGAGAAGAGACCAACCTCTGCCTGTCTACAACCTCCCTTCAGGTAGTTGTAGAGAGCAGTAAGGTCACCCCTGAGTCTCCTCTTCTCCAGGCTAAGCAACCCCAGCTCCCTCAGCCTCTCCTCACAGGGCTTGTGTTCCAAACGCTTCACCAACTTTGTTGCCCTTCTCTGGACACGCTCCAACAAGTCAACCTCCTTCCTAAACTGAGGGGCCCAGAACTGGACACAGTACTCAAGGTGCGGCCCAACCAGTGCAGCGTACAGGGGCAGAATGACCTCCCTGCTCCTGCTGGCCACACTGTTCCTGATGCAGGCCAGGATGCCATTGGCCCTCTTAGCTGCCTGGGCACACTGCAAGCTCATGTTCAGCCTACCATTGACCAGCATCCCCAGATCCTTCTCTACTTGGCTGCTCTCCAGCCACTCTGTCCCCAGCCTGTAGCACTGCATGGGGTTGTTGTGGCCAATGTGCAGAACCTGGCACTTCACAGTATCACAGTATAACTAAGGTTGGAAGAGACCCCAAGGATCATCAAGTCCAACCTGTCTCAACACACCTCATGACTAGACCATGGCACCAAGTGCCACGTCCAATATCCCCTTGAACACCTCCACGGATGGCCACTCTACCACCTCTCTGGGCAGCCCATTCCAATGACGAATGACTCGCTCAGTGAAGAAGTTTCTCCTCACTTCGAGTCTAAACCTCCCCTGGTGCAGCTTGAGACTGTGTCCCCTTGTTCTGGTGCTGGTTGCCTGGGATGTGTTCAATCTCATGCCGTTGGACTTTGCCCATCTGTCCAGCCTGTCGAGGTCCCTCTGCAAAGGGACCTCTGGGCATTATCCAGTCCAATCCTCCTGCTAAAGCAGATTCATCTAGATGAGGCTGCATAGGAAGACATCCAGGCAGATTTGAGAAATCTCCCGAGCTGTTTCATCACCTTTCAAGGGATGGAGGTGAGGCTGACTGGCCTGTAGTTTCCTGGCTCCTTCTTATTGCCCTTTTTGAAGATTTGAATGGCATGGCTTTCCTCCTTCTGTTAGGCAACACCCACTTCTCCAGGACCTTTCAGCACTCACGGCTGCTTCCTATGGGGGCCCATGGATTTGTGGGTGTCCAGCTTGTCTAGGTGATCTCTAACCTAGTCCTCCTTGACTAAGGGAGTCTTCCTTCCTTTAGACTTCCTCTAGTCACTCCAGGGACTGAGGCCAGCTTTAGCATTAAAGACAGAACTCTGCCTTCTCTGTCTCCAGGTTAATTTTCTTGCTGGCTGGGATCTTCTTGGCTGCAGGTCATCAGGGCTCACTTTCAGGTCGGTGGCCAGCAAGTGTGCAGGCTGGCTTGCCAGGTGAACCTCCTACACACTGTTAAGGGTATCCCAGAGCTGGTGGGAAGCATGCTTATTGGCTGACAGCTGGAATATGGCCTCTGTGAACGGGCTCTGCTCCTGGAGGAGAGGCAGCAGGTCCTGCAGGGCCAGAGGAGGTGAGCTGCTCAGCAGGTGGTTTTGCTCAGGGGCATAAGTTTGTGTGCTTGCTCACCTGGATGGGCTGGGGCAGTCTGGCCTCCTGGGAGCTCAGCTCTGTTCTACCACAAGAGTCCATGGACACAGGTGTTCCTTGCAGGAAGGGCAGCTGTAGCCCCCGTGCAGCTCTGGTGCCTGTCAGGTAGTAGAGTGCCATCTTCAGTGGAGATCCAGTGCCCATCTTCTCCAAACTCACCAGGTACATGGTTATGTCCAGCTTGGCTTCCAGTGGGCATGGAGGGTGGGCATGAAATGCTCTGTGGTCAGTGAGAAGCCCCAGAAGCAGCAGGAAGGGTGCCCAGAGAGCTGTGTGGTCCCTGGATCATGTATGAGAGATCAGGACAGCTAAGAGTGGACCTGCAGTGAACCTCACCTTGGCCTAGGCCTGGAGTAGCCTGCCCAGGCTACTGGCATGTAGTGCTGCCTGCTGGGCAAGGGGAAGAGAGCAGGATGTGAGAAGCCTGCAGCTGGTGCTGGGCCCCTGGGCCAGAGCGAGGACAGGAGGGGCATTTGTGGTATGGTGGTCACTCAGCTGCTTCAGCAGGAGCTTGATGGAGGGCAGCTGGGTCATCCTGGCTTCCTCCACTCTTTCTGCTGACCTGTTAATGGGGAAGGGCAGAGGAAGAGTCATGTGAGACTGAAGCCACCTTTGCCCACCATTGCCAGCTTGGTGACTGTCAAGTTGCTCCGAATGAGCTGGGTGCCACTGGCAGTGGACAGGAGAGCAGTGGCCGTCGTCAAGAAGTGGTTGGGCAAGGGTCAGCTGGACACAGCTGAGCAAAGGTGCTGCACCAGCTCAGCCCACTGAGAAGCTGTTCCTAGCCATGGGCTGCCCATCCTTAGCTTGGGAGCTGTGCTTGCCATGGTGTGGCTGTGCCTGGAGCATCCTCCCATGCTGTGAGCAGGATTTGCCCAGGCTGCAGTGCTAAGCAGGCCTTACCCACTGAGCTTGCTGAGCCAGAGCTCCTTCACTGCCTGGGAGCTGCAGACAGAGAGGAGAAGTAGCCTGAATGTCTGCTGCTCCCCAGCCTGTGGGCAGAGGTGGGCATCTATACAGCCTTGCCCTCTGAGGACAGCCACACAGGCAGGACAGAACCCTGTGGGGACCGCAGGACAGAGATACTGCCCATCCATCCGGTGGGACGTGGCACTGAGACTCAACAAAACATGACAATGTGGGGGCCAGAGGCCCAGATGAGGATGAGGGAGTTGGTGGCCCTGTCCTCCTCATGGGTGGCATCATCAGCTGCCCCCTGCTCACTTGTCAGCACCTGCAGCTGGCCCAACACCAGGCAGAGCTTGAGATGTGGAACACTGCTACATCTGCAGAGGGGAACAGTAAGGACTTAGCTAGAGGTGGCCAAGCCTGATGGTTCTGCTGTGAGGCATGGCCATGGCCATTGATGCATCCAGAAACAGGGTGCCAGGGGCCTGGGGCTGCTTCTGGAGTGTCCCTGTGCTGCTGGCAAGACCAGGTCTTGGGAGCAAAGGCAGCTGGATCATGGGAGCCTTACTTGGGCTTGGCAATGAGCAAGGTGTCCCTGCAGAGCAAGAGATCCCTCTCCCTTTTTGCCTGGCCCTGAGTCACCTGCACCCACTGCCAGAGCAGTGGCTCAGGGGCTGGCAGAACAGTCTCTGGCTGCTGCCTAGGTTCAGGCTCAGGCTCGACCCTGAAGAACAGGTGGGCGTGAGCAATGTGGCTGCTGTGAGGCCTGGCTGTGCCTGCATGTCCCCAAGCCAGGTCGGGAGCTCACCCAAAGCCAAGGCAGCAGCTCAGCTGGCCCATCCTGACTGACTCAAAGAGAATCCTCCCCTAGAGGCTGCCAAGGGCCTTCTAATGCCAGGCAATGGCACTAGGAAAGATCTGGGCTCTGTCCCAAGTCACCGCTGCTGGCCCTGCAACACTGGGGTCATTGTTGTGGTAGCACCAGGTAAACACAGCAAAGGCCATTGGCACCCCAGCAGCCACACTGTGGGCAGTGGCAGGGTAGAGGCAGTGAGGGCTCTCCCTAGTGTGTCCATGGTTCTTAGGCACTGGGGAGCCCAGCACTGGGCAGTGCTGCAGGCATGGGCTTACCAGTGCTGAGCAGAGGGAAAAGGGCAGCTTCCTCAAGCTGCTGGCAAGGTCTAGGAGGCCTGCCCAGTTCAGCCCAGAGTGCCAGTTGCTGCTCTTGGGCAAGAACATTTTGCTGTCTTGTGGTCAAGTTGGCAACCACCAGGACCCCAGAAGCTATCCTGATACTCTTCTTTCCAGCAGCTTTGGCAAACTGTTTTCGGTCGTGAGTGTGTGAGGATATGTCTCTAGGATGCTTTTTGCCAGTACTGGTGCCACCCACAGTGGATCCCAACCTCTTTCTGCAGCTGTCCTGGTGTCACTGCTGTGAGGGTGAGAAGAGCCTGTTTGCTCCAGCCAAAATAGTGGTCCAAGTGGAAAGGCTCTTTCTTGGTATGGGTCAGGAAGAAAGAAAATCCACTCTGGCAAGAAAGTCCAGAGATGGATTTTTCAGTGAACTCCATCTTTGTCTTCAGCTCTTGCACACCAGCATTGCTCTTCACACAATCTTTGGGGACGTGGTGGTGGTTGGCACTCTCTTTTAAACCCTCAGCATGTAAAACATCAGGGAGAATCCTCAAGGAACTGAGCAGACTAGTGCAGCCATGGGGGTTGCAAACACATCCTGCCCAATTCCCACTCTTGCTGGGATGCTGAAGACACACAGCAAAGGGAAGAAAGCTGCCCTTCTGCATGCACTAGCCAGCCTTATAATCTCCCTGGCTCCAAGTGCATGAACCTGTCAGGAGAAGCTAAAAAGGAAAACCCGAGCTGTTGGCTGCCATTCTGTGGAAGGAAGAGAAGGACAAGGGAAGGACAGAAAGAAGGAAAGAAAGAAGTAGGAGAGAGAGAGGGAAAGGGTGAGCTGCACTCTCTGCAAGCCCTGCAGGAGCTGTGGTAGGAAAGAGCTAACAGACTGAAATGCATCTTTGCAAAATCTGTGTGTGCTCCCCCACCTTACTTTTCACCCCTCCAGTATGTCTGCAGCAGGATGTACTGGAAGGCTGAAAAGTGAGGGGGGCAGTACACACAGATTTTATCTTTGTATCTGCCACCGCCATATGAGTTTCTGGGCACCACTGAACACGGCTTTGGACTCCTCCTTCTTATGAGTCCTTTGACATGTCTTCTGCTTCAGAGTAAAATGTCACCCCTTTGTGCTGCAAGAGCAGGGCAACACCATGGTCAAGACCCAGGCACAAGTGTGGACCTTCTTGTACTCAACAGCTGAATGCAGGGCCAATGGGAAGGCAGAGGAGCTAAAACACATATCAAGATCCTAGAAACACTAACTAGTGACCATATGGAGACAAAACAGTGATTTTCTTTCCAGGATCAGAAGCAGCAGTAACATCCTCACAACCTCAACTTCTTTGCTGCGCAGATGGTTCAAAAGAAATGTGGAACAGTACTGGGGTATGAATCATTCTAGCAGTTGAAAGCCTTAGTGCAGGAGAGTGACAGTGGAGAGCAGCTTTCTCTGGTTTCTGCTGAATTTACACTAGTTATTCTGCAAAAAAGAAAGGAATTTACAGCACATTCTTCTTCAAGAGAGACTTCTGAGTGCTTCGAGAGAATTCTGAGGTGGTTTGTCTGGGAATAACCCTTAGGAGCATGCACTACAGGATATAACTTCTGGAATATTTCTTCCTTTTTTTTTTCTCCCCCTTTCTGAATGCTTAAAATGACACTGTGATAGTATGACTCTCTTATGCACCCTGCATTATCTCAGAATGGCTGGCTAAATGACTGCCTTTGAAGGTGCCATATATTGCAATATATTAAGAAAAGAGAAGGAACTAGGCATATATACACTGTAAACATAAAGCCTTTGTTTGCTTGTACATTGACAAGTGTACTTTATCTTCAGAGTTCCCCTCTCAAAGCCTACTGCATTGCAATTTCAGATTGCTGAATATTTGTTAGCAAACCTTCCTTTTAACTTGCTGCTCTATTATTTTCCTACTGTCTGCCCAGCTGTGATGACAATTGCAGTGATAAATTGCATTGTAACTTTTCATGTTTTTTTTTAACAGTTACTAAAGCTACTGTGATTCCACAGCTTTATTTAAGCAGTGTTACTTGAGCCCACAAGTAATTTTTATCAAAGGTATACAACAGCATCTAGGGTCATCATCTAAAAATCAAGCTCTGAAAAGCCATTTTTCTTTTGCAGTCTCTTTGATCTCAATCTGCAAAGACAAGCCTGTTTTTAAGCCTTCCAGTTTATTGTATTTCAATAAGACCTTTGTATATAAAGAGCATTTAATTGTATCAAAGCTATACTTAGAACTATAAACAAATAACAAGGTAAAGTCCTAGAAGCATGCTTTGCCTCAAAAAAATCTTTAAAATACTACCCTGCTGTCCCAGAAATATGCAGAAACATGGCTCCCTATCTTCTTTAGAGATAGCACACAAATATATCAGTTCTGCATTGACTCTTGCTCAGAACCATCTCTTGTATTTTTGAAGTTTGAGGATTATTGTTACAGACTAAGAAAATGGCATTTTAATTGCCTGTAATTTAGCAATTCAAATGCAATGCATTATGATGAAGTTTTATGTCCTTTGAAATTTGCTTCAGGATTGTGGCAATTTGTGAATTCAGTTGCCTGTGTTAAGGCTTTCAGAATTTTTCACCAGCACAACTCAGATGATCTTCACATTTACACTAACTAAGTTGTACTGCACGCATCAACTTTACAGTGATTCAGCAGAGAGCACTTACATTAAATCAGATGCAAGATGAACACATTGCCCCTATGGAGCCTGTGATTAACGACACAGCACATATGATACAGCATATACTGCAGTACTGGCTGTATCTGAGACTTGCCTAGAGTAACTGCTAAACTTTGTGACAAAGAGAAATCTTGGGTAAATATCTGAAGATTATAGATTCTAGTCAGTGAAGATTTCTGATGGTAAAGAGGACCTGGCCAGGTTAAAAACCAACCAACCAAACCTATCTCTGTGTGTTACAGAAGATCATACAAATCAGCTTTTCTGTCTCATTCTTACTCATACCATGGTGGTGATAGTGAAAAGTAGGAAGAGGTTCCTCCATTTCTGTCGGTCTCATGAAAGTCTGACAATTTAATCAGTGTATTTTAAAATCAGAACAAAGATTAGGAACTTGAAAGTGCAAGAAGAGTGAATTAATATTAACTTTATCGTTCTGGGATTTTTTCCCCCATCCTGATCTTAATCCCTACTATCACACCAGAAGAGTAGATTGGGTCTTCAAACTCTGAACTAAGGGAGCTGAATAGAACAACTACTAAAATTTACATATGAGTGAGGGGCTGAGTGACTGACAGTGACAAATTCAGTGTCCTTATTTTGCAGGTGCATGGAGATATCTAGGGCTTATAATGACTTTCAGAGTGAGAAAAGGAGAGAATACTTTGATTTTGTCATTTTTACTTTTCCATTCTGTGTGCTCACTTCAAACTTTCAAGAACCTGTAAGATACAGTTTTCAATAACTGCAGATGGAAGAAATAAAGTCCTGTGTTTATCATAGTACAAGCATACAAAATACAAATGATGATTATGTTCTTAATTTTATGAATTAGTTGCTGTGGATTTTACTAGAATTTCAGCCTCCAGTTCCTTACACTTGAAAGCTTGCCAGTAAAGATTGATTCCTGTTTATGTTCTACACAGTACAAAGTGTGTCCATTCTTCATAACCAAATCTGTAAAAACATGCATCAGCAATTGCAGTCATGCTCACTAGACGCTCAGGATGTTAATGACTAATGTAATGGGATGGGTCTGTTTGCCAGCTTGGGTGTAGCATATTCACCTCCATGGGGTTCATAGTTTTTACCAAGAGCCTGATGGAATGTCCTAGTTTTGACCCACAAGCTGCCCAGGGCAAAAGGACAGAAAAGATTTTTTTTTCCCCTTACCAAGGAGTAGAATAAAAATGCTGCACACTGGGCTGGAAGTTTAAATGGATATTCTATTTATATATATATATATAAAGGTATTCAGGTAAAAGGAATACATTCACAATTTAGGCTCATTTCTTCACCAGGCCAAAACCTTCCAGAGCCTTCTAAAAACCCTCCACCTCACTGCACATTCCAATGGGCAATCACTCCCTCTGTGAAGAATTTCTTCCTAACATGCAGTCTGAACCTCCCCTGGTGCAGCTTGCTCTGGTGCTGGTTGCCTGGGAGAAGAGACCAGCCCTCGCCTGTCTACAACCTCCCTTCAGGTAGTTGTATGCAGCAGTGAGGTCTCCCCTTTCTTCTCCTCTTCTCCAGGCTAAGCAACCCCAGCTCCCTCAACCTCTCCTCATAGGGCTTGTGCTCCAAGCCCCTCACCAACTTTGTTGCCCTTCTCTGGACACGTTCCAGCAAGTCAATGTCTTTCCTAAACTGAGGGGCCCAGAACTGGACGAATTCACTGCCAGGTAAGGCCAGGAGAAAGCTTCTCCCCCACAAACCATAAAGATAACAGCATGCACATCCCGAGGGGGAGAGAAGAAAGGGGAGAATTTGCTGCATACTCCCTCAAATAGAGGAATACAGGAAAACAGAATAGAATAACAGTTTACAATATCCTGGGACTAGATGCCAGTTCCCTTGGGACTCTAGCCTCTGGTGGGGACTCTAGCCTCTGGAGGAGACTAGCCTCTCGAGGACATTTCTTTGTGGTTAACATCTCTTAACCTACAATATGGAACTGCTCTGAATTCAACTAGTTGCAGGTGTACACTGGAATACTTAAATATATTTACTATTCACAAGTATTTTTGCATTTATAAGATTTCTTTTTTCATTGCAATGAAAGCAATTTTAATGCCACTGGAGTAAACTAGTACATTACTATCCACTAAGATTACCGTGTCAAATACAAATATTTTGCTCATACTTTTTACCACCTGTAAGCTCTTTTGGCTATATATAATTGTGTATTGACTCAGATGTTCCCTCCAAGTGTAGGAATACTCTTGAAGCTTTTGGCTCCATCAGAAATAAATCCTAAAATAACCCTTTCCCAGCAGAGCAGAGTACAGTGCACTTAATTCTCTCCCAGTTCTGGTTGCAGGTGAATAATTAATGAAATCTGAACTTCAAGGTACTGTTTGGCAAATTTTAAATCAGAATCTCATTATCAAAGTGATCACACAAATAAACTACTCTGGTAACTTTTACCAGTAAAGAAATCTGTTTTTTTTCTGGAAGGTAGTTTTATGTTGGCATTCCACTTTCTCATTCACAGACCTGGATCGGTATCTGCCTTTGAAAAGTTAAGATTTTGTATAATTTCACTTACAAAATAATATTAAAGGATCTCAAGAATTTATTTTCTGGAGTTTTTTACACATCAGCCTGTTTCAAGACATGCTTGTATCTCAAAATGTCATCGTATCATTCTGCAACTCAATGATGATAATATCTTGCTGCATAAAAATCCTCTTAAATGAATGATACATGTGTTAGACAGCTGTGCTTAGTATAAAAAATAAAGAATAGCAACTCATTTTATTAATAAGTCAGAGGACAACAAAATAGGCAGTGAATTTTTATCAGATTAATTTGCATTCTGATAAATGAAGTCAGTAAATGGATATGCCTGATCCATGAGCAGATGTGCATTTGGGTACTGAGGAACAGTATACAAATAAAAGGTAAAATGAAAGAAATTTTAGGCAGTAGAAGAGATCATTTAAGTGTGTCCTTGGGAGAGTAAATGGACAGAGTGGGAATGAGAAGTGCTGTGTGAATAAGTGAAGACAAAGATTGTCACCATTGGTGAAACCTTGAAAATGGTCATGCATGACCCACAGGAATAGCAATCCAGGAATAAATGAAATCCTCTATTCCATTCAGTTTTTGTCACATTTCCAGAGTATGCATAATCTAACTGGTTAAACTAGAAGAGGAATGTAATTTTTCAGACATAGAAACAAGGTCTTGAAGTTAGTTTCCTAAAGAGGAGATAATAAGGTGAAGGAAAGGAGGATTGAAATTCTTTCCTGTTTCTTGTCAAACTTGTACTACTATTTTGCATGGGCCATCTGGACCCCAGGAAGTGTCCAGGTTAGCACATTCACATGTGCTCAGCCTATTTTCTGTGTTAGGGCATGTTTTGGGACTTGACCCTTCAGGACAATACACAAGTATTTATTTAATTCCATTATAATTTGGAAAAAATGCTTTTTACTCTAAAGTAAATAGGTTATTGCTATTTTCTAGAATCCAGACTAAGAAATAAAGTAGATTTAAGAAAAATAATTTCTTTATCTTCTTTCTACTCCATGGCTAGGGTTTTAAATCAAAGCAAGAATATAATTTTATTTGAAAATTTCACGTGCATTGTATTTATTTTGGAGTTCAGGCAGCATTTTTTCTCTGTCTCATTGGGCTGTGCCCATGATGTCTTGGATGAGATTTTAATATATATAAATAAATAAATCTACAAAAATCATAGAACCATAGAATTGTTAGGGTTGGAAGGCACCTCAAGGATCATCTAGTTCCAGATCCCTGCCATGAGTGGGGGCATCTCATACTAGATCAGGTTGCTCAGAGCCACATCCAGCCTGGCCTTAAAAATCTCCAGGGATGAGGCTTCTACCACCTCCCTGGGCAACCTGTTCCAGTGTCTCACCACCCTTGTGGTGAAGAACTTCTTCCTGACATCCTATCTGAATCTACCCATTTCTAGTTTTGTTCCATTTTCCCTAGTCCTATCAGTAGTTGACACCCTAAAAAGTCCCTCCCCACCTTTCTTGTGGGCCCCATTAAGATACTGGAAGGCCACAACAAGGTCTCCTCAGTGTTCTCCTCTTCAAACTGAATAGCCCCAGTTCTCTCAGTCTGACTTCACAGGAAAGGAGCTCCAGCACTCTGATCATCCTGTTCTGTTTTCATCATGATCAGTTTGTGGAAGTAGTCAATTTCCCTCTCACTCTCTCTGATGATTCTTAACCTACTCACCTCTTCCTTGAGCTCCATCACTTCATTCTGGAGCTGTGCCAACTGGCTGAGGAGGTCAAAAACCTGTTCGCACCACACACATCCATTGTCAGTGTTGCTCCCTTTTGCCAGTGAAAGGCTGAGGCATTCTTCACAGCCTGTGGCCTGGATGCCACTATGCATTGTGGTGGGTGCAGAGAGCAGAGTCTTCCTCCTCTGAGTAGCTGCCATCATGTCTTCAGTAAAACTGAAGCACCTTGTGTCCTGCCCACATGCCCTGCTCCTGCCGACTACTGAGCTGACTCAAAAGGAGCCCCTGGGGCACACTCAGTGTCCATTTGCTCCCCCTGTGCCAGTTAGCCTGCCTGTACCAGTGGCCAGGCACTCCCAGCTATCTGACCAAACCCTCTCTTGCCCCACTCGCTGGGTTCCAATGACAAGGAGCCTGCTGCCTCGCAGCTCGCAGTCTGAGAGCCTCTGCCGGTGCCGTCGGGGTTAGATCTCCCGCGGCTTCTCCGGGAATGCCCCCAGCCACATCGCCCTCTCAGGCACCCTCGCGAGAGATGTCGAATCGGTCGGCTTGTCTCTCCGCCTCTCTCTCTCTCAGTCTCGCTGTCGCCGGGAGCTTTCTTTTTCTCTTCTGAAGCTCTCGGCACAGCATGGAGCTAGCCAGTGCTGATGCAGTTGCATCGCAGTTCGCAGTCTGCAATCCTAGCAACGTTGCTGCCATATTGTTTCTGACTATAGCAGCTGGAGTAGGGAATAGAAATCCACAGAGTTTTATTGTGGAAAGTCTGTTGTGGGCTATGCAAACCTTACAAATTTCAAGAAATTAGTGGGAAGCAGTTTAACACAGTATTACATATGCACAGCAGAATTATTTATACATATTGTTAGACTGACATCATCAATTTCTATTCCTAATTCAATAGTTTTATGTATGGATATATAATGGATATATAATGGATATATAATATGGAATTATTTTTACAGAAAACCGTTCTGCATGCCTTGAATTCTACAGTCAGCTAACACAAAATGACACTTCCTATTCAATACTTAATTTTGTCAATAAACATAAAATACTTTTACATTACTGTTAATGCTGAATAAACAAAGTGATTGAATTAAAATCATTTACTCTGAAATTTCAACTTCATAGTTTAATAAGAAAATGAAGTCATGTACAATTCAATTGTTTTGAATTCCTATGTCATAGTTAATAATAAATGTTTGAAACCAGGAGCTAATTAAATTCTTTGAGGATGTAACATTGACTATATTTATTGTTTTAAGAAGTGGAGATTCTTTTAATGTAATTGTTTTATTGCAATGATAAATTACACCATTATTATTTTATTATATTTTTAACATTTCTAATGCTTTTTCCCCCTTTCCCCCACAATATTGGTTTTAAATGGTAAAGATACTACAGTAATATCATGGAATATATAAAGGGTAAGTTCCATGTTTCTTTATTCAGACTCCATAAGAAAAGCAGTGTGTGGGGAAAGGGAAAAAGGACTTCAAGAATATTGGTGTTTGACATAAAGGAAAAGAAACTTTTTCCTTGTGATGAAATAAATAGCCATAACTACATATGCCTTGAGTCTTTGATTAAGGTCTTTACCTATGCATTTATTAAGATAAAGATGGCTATAAATTTCATTATACTGCTATTCAAATAATGAAGTAATATAGTACTGTCTTTATTAGTTATTAGTCCCAATTACTGCATGTAATGAATTTAGGGTAATGTGAAAATTCACAACATTTAAAATACTTTCCCACGTATTTTTTAGTAAATAAATTCTTCTGTATGAGTTCGAAGGCAATATTTAACAATATTGAACTCTTCCAGCAAAGCATGGATATATGTAAAACTTTATTTTACATTTCATTTTTATTTTATTTTTCTTCTCTACAAAAATAGTTTAGGGGTGTAACCAAATCCTATCTTCTGTTAAAGTTTAACATGTGCTATCAATGCCTGGAAAAACTAAGAACCTCAGAAAACAATTCAAGAAAATAAACATTTAATTCCTGCTTAAAACTTTCAGCTCAGTAAATATCAAGTGGGACATGTCTCCAGATTTACCTAAAGCCATTTTTTTTCATTGATTAGGAAACTAGCCTTCAAAATTCAGTAGTTAGAAGTCTGTGTTTATTTGAACACAAGGTCTGTAGATTTTACCTTTGACTATGGGTCTCCTTTCAGATAGCTTTTTCAGGGTATCAGCAGAGCAAACTCTCTGTACAAAGACAAGAATAAGCAGAAATATTCAGAAAGGAATGGATTCAGGTAATTTTGTTTGGTCAGTGTTTTTTCTCAACCAAGGTCAAGAGAAGAACAAGAGAAAAAAAATCCAGGCATCAGTTCCAAACATTCAGTTCATCAGTTTCAGATTCCCTGTGATGCACACTATGCATCTCTTAGCTTTTGCAATACTGGAACTTGAACTTTTATACAGCAACAGGAATCTCAGGAGAAGTGCTGTGCCAAAACCACAGGGTTTTTGCAATGTTTTGCCCCAAATTCTAAATTGAAGAGAAAGTGTTGGAGATAAGGATTTAAATATGTCAGGTCACAGTTTTAATTAACTCTTCCTAATGTTAAGTCTCAAGTTACCTATAGAACAAATAATATGAGAATTTGATTTTTCTGCTGCTCCAGCATGTAACTAGTACTCAAGCGTGCTCCTATTCCTAACATCATTGCTTAGTGTTGGGCTTGGTAGAGTATGGTTAATGGTTGAACTCAGTGATCTTAAAGGTCTTTTCCAACCCCAATGATTCTATGATTCTATTTTACGAATCTGTCTTCTGAATTAAAGGCTTGCTGCATCTGCACAATAAATTTATTGATGTCTGTTTGTTATTTACATACAGAATTGGGAAGAACTGGGAAATTTAAGACTAGAATTAAGAAGGGGGTTAATCTTGTTTTCATAACCTCATCTATATCATATGTAAGGATTAAATATTTATTTTCCTTGACTGGTTTTGAAATTGCTGTTTCTCATCCTTCTATTGATGAGTGGATCTTACTGACATCTTTCTATTCAAGTCATCTTCTGAAATTCTTAAAAACTTCCATCATCTGAGGTGAAGCTGGAGTTAAAATGCTTTTCAAAGCAGTCCAAACAAAGTCAATTTAATATTCAAGCCTAGGTTACATCCTTAGAATTACCTCTTGAATTTTTAGAGTTACCTCTTCAGATTGTTTAGAGTTACCTCTTTTGAATCCTACTGCTTCAGACTCCAAGCTGGTATTGCAGTGGTGAAAGGTACGAAATGGAGAGAACACATTTTCCCTCTCATTTTCTGCAGGTGAAACAATGAAGTTTTTCATCTTTAAGCCTTCAAGCTTGCAGTCTGGTTTTATGATTTTATTTCACATATGTATAATGAATAGACTGCTATTCCTAGGCGTGAATACAACACCTCTTTAATTAATGCTTTCAATATGCTGCTTCTTTCCTTTAGGAAATCCTTTATTTTCTGAATAACTCTTCAGTCCATTAAGACAATTGGCTGCAAACGCCAACATTGAAAACAACATAAAATAGCAAATAAAGTGCTTGCTGTTTAAAAGCAGTCTCTCAAACAAACTTGTCTGCTCTCCTGCTTGCTTGGAGTATACTGACTGTAATTTCAAATCATTTTAGCATTTAGGATGCCTTTAAGCCTTTTTTGCTGAATATTTGGCCAAGTGCTCTGTGTGTCTTCTTCCATCTTGGTGTACCTAACAGATGTATCTATGCAATAAATCTTAAAGTAATTGAAGGGGCAGGGTGTAGCCACAAACAATAAGAAAACACTACTTCCCTAACTGCATAATAATGAAGTTAAGTCTATGTGTGCACCATTTCAGGTTCTAATGAGACTCATAACTCCTGATTTTCCAGGAATACTGAATGAGTGTTTGTAAATGAAGTCCATGCTGACACTATCTGCAGTTCAGGATTGTTATGTTACATTAAACAGTGTTGTGCTCTTGTGCCTTATTAATTACAGAGCGTCTCACTGAGTCTGTGATAACTCTTCTTCATTGGTATTGGTATTGCTATGTGAAAACACAGCTTCTTTTGAAGAAACCTGTCACACTGAAAACAGCTCATTAACTTCGCTCTTCCTCTCTGTTTGATATGACAGACTTCCCTAACTAAATTTAGATGTGAGGTAATAAAATTTTATCTCTTTTCACAGTTATTCAAGGCAGTTCATCATGCACTTCACTTGCTGACAGAAAACTGAACAGACTTGAAGAATCCTCCGTACATCAGCTGTCCACAAAATTCTAATTTGAATGAATAACTGGATAGCTTCAGTCAAAACTCACAGGGGCTTATGCTCTGCAGAGATAGCAGGGTTTTTCTCCAGTCTCTCCCTGCAATATTCTAAATTTCACAGGTCTGAAATTTCACCTCCTACATGTGTTTTTTTTTACCTCTTTACATGCACACTTCACCTGAGGCTGGTCATTTCAGTAGGAAATATGTTAGATAGACAGAAGGTCATGATGTAATCCCGTAACTTTAAGAGCAGACTTTTCCCAAGCATGTAGTGTGGAGAATAACAGATGAATAAAGGAAGGAATGAAGTTTTTGTGCTTCTCAACAACAAAATTGTAGACTGAAATAGAATTAATCTTATTTGACTATTTCTGCTAGTGAGTTTTGTTTTGTTTTATTTCAGAGCAGTGATGCAGCTTTAAATAAGTTACCTTACTTGATTCCATTTGCTAAGTGGTGTTTTGAGCCTCAGTGTTCAGTGCACATGAGCACTGTTCATTTTGGAAAGAATTCAGCGAACAGCTTTGCCCCAGCAGCACATCAGGTGGTTAGTAGAGATGCTACTTAGAGCTGACATGTTTTTCTTAAGACAGGTATGCCCTCCAGTACATATCCAACAGCATGCATCCACAGAAGGGTCTCATCTCATCTGAAGCTCTCATGCTGTCTTGCAGTGGTTCTTATGCAATATGGCTGATGCTGCAGTTGGTGATTCTTTTGTGTTTCAAGGCAATGGTTTATAAAATCTGTTATGATGAAGCAGGTGAAACTGAACTAGAGCAGCAACAGTTTCAGATGAAGTATGACAGAATTTCACCTACCATAGAGTTTTCAGGCTGAGGCGCACTGTTGAGTCAGGTTCTTCTAATTTTTGGACCTCTGTCTCTTGGTAGTGATACCTCCATACAAGACAGTTTGTGATTTCACTACAGCAGGGGACATGGTGGCAGTTGCCCTCACCCAGTCATTCTTTCTTTGTGCAGGCGGAAAGTAGAGTTTGTTGTGGGAGGTTTCTCTGTAAAGGAAGAAGCACCATCTCAGGACAAGGTGACATTTCTAGGAAAGGAGGCAGTACAGAGCAGGGTTGTTGTAGCTATTGTCCGTGGGCTCTGTTAGGATGTTCAAGAGGGCTGGAAGCAGTCCTGGAGTAACCAAGTGACCCATTTGGCAGAGGCTAAGGAGCCAGAGATTCTGGGCCAGAATCTACAGTCCTGCAAAACATTTTTACCCAGCTCCAGAGCTGCCAAGATGTGTTCATTGGCTGCCAGTTGTGGAAGCACCAAAGGAGGAATAAAGACAGCTCCTCCTTGTGTAGTGCCCTCTGCATCCCAATAACTGATGCAACCCCAGTATGCATAGTTGGCACAGATTGAGTTGAACCTGCTGCTGTTATACCATACTACAGTTACACCAGCTTGAAGAAAATGAAACTGCTAACTGGAACAAAGTATTATGGGGCTTGAACTTCAGACTGCAACCTGAGAGGCTTCCTGTTCTGGTTGCATCTTCTGGGTTCCAGGTTCTTGGGTGTTGGCTGTTTTCTGTGGGCATGGCAGTGGAATGAGTGGCTGTTTTATGCTGGTTTGGTTTACCTGTGTATTTCACTGTGTTCCTGTGTGGACAGGCTAAGATAACGTAATAATGCATTGTAGTTTTAGATTAGTTAGATTATTAGCAAGGGTAATGCATTGTGCTTATGATATCTTACATTAAATTCTTATTTCTATATCTCAACCCTGAGCTGTGTGTGGTACTCTTCCCCTCACCTTTGCATCGGGGCAGCAGTGAGTTTAGCCCTTGCACTAAACCATTACAGTAGTTATCATCCAGGTGTCTAAGCCTCAGGTGCTGTGATTGACACTTTAACTAGGTTATGTTATCTAAACCAGTTCCAAAGCAAATAATTTAAAGGCTTAAAGAACCTTTCTGTCCATCTATATAAATAATTTGTAAAATGTGAAAACCCACCAATTTCTGTTGTTTGAATACTTTCAGTAACCTATTTTATTCAGCTGTTCTATTAGTTTTGAATTCTTTCCATTCATCTGGTCATTGTCTGAATATGCACAATTTAAGAATTAGAAAAGGAAGAAATCACAGTTCAGAGGTTGTTGTGGCCCTGCAGAAGTCTCCATTTATTCCCTGAATAACACCTTTTGATATAACAGATTTACAGCAAGAGCTCATCTTCTGAGCACTTCTTGTACAGAACAGAGACAGTTTCTGAGATAGTAAAAACCATCTCAGGTACCAAAGAGTTGTCCATTGAGTGTGGCCATGGTGAAGCTGCAAATTTCTGCTGAGTTTCAAAAAAGTACTTGACCTCAGGGTGAGTACATATGGGTAGCTTATCTTGAAAGTGAAAAAAGGAGAGGAGAGCTATACAGCAGCTCATCAATGACTTGTGGAGTGGATGCAGAGAGATATCTTCCTATGCTCAACAGTGTACATGAAACCAGGAAATAGTTTTCTGTTAACAGAAGGTAAGAGCAAAGAGCTCAATGTTGGCAGCATTCGCTTGGTGAGTGAAGTCTTTCCCTGATAATCAAAATACTTCATACAATACAGTTCAAAGGACACAGAGAGCAAGCATGGTTTTCTCTTCACCCTACTGTGCACTTTCAACTAAGAGCCTCTTCTGGCTGGCAGATGACTGAAGCAAGATGCTCTCTCCAAAAAAAGGAAGACTCAGAACTTTTTTTTTTTTTTTTTTTTTTTTTAATAACATTTTTCTCTGACACATTTTACATAGACAATTTTATTTTACTGAAGTTACTTTCCTGAACCTGGATCAGAAAGGAGTCCAGACAGAGTTGGAATTATTTTTCTGAATAACACGTGGTGCAATTTATTTGTTTCCTACCAAATTGGCATCATTACAAAGTGCTACAAGCTTTCCAAATGATGTGACAACTTTTCTGGTGCTTGGAAATAAAGACCTCTTTTCTCTGGGAATATAAAATCATCTGTATTAAGCAGGAAAATGGAGAACTTTTACATTGGGTCAACACATTCACTGCCTTGCTTACAGGTGTATAACCCAGGGTGGCAAAACCTGTGACCTGCTATTTTAAATTACTATTTGTGATCCCCTCTAGCTTGGAAGAAGTCCACATGCTCTGTGCCTATATGTAATGCTCTGTTATTTTCAATCTGTTCCATTCAAAGAATTGGCACTCTGTAGGAAAGCTCGTTTGATTATTCCTTACACAATCCTCATTTGCATAAATAGGAAATGTCCCTGTGTAAATCTTTTGAAGGGTATTGTTTTTTTTCCCTGTTCCTTGCTAGAATGTTGTCAAGCAGTATAATCCTGCACCACGTTATCTCTCTGGGATAACTTTTTTTTTGCCTTTTCTTGTTATGTGAATGTTTCATTTTGCTATGAGGAAAGGAAGTAACAAACATATGTCCATTATAAAAGTTTATAAAACTTTTTCTTCCCCCTCCCCCTCCCCAGTTTTTCTGTTTCAAGTGTACACAGTTGTCATGAAAATTATCAAAATCAAAGTATCTTGCAAATAAACTACTCATTCTTACCAATCACATGCAGCATTTCATTTCTATACCTTTCATAAAGATTGCTATCACTTCTCTGAGATTTTGCAGTCTGAAATCATGTGTCTACAGGAGAACAGTTGCTTCTGGAGTCTGAATTAATTAGTGCTGCTTTGATCTCATTAAGCTAAACTCTGAACTGGTGGTCTTCAATCAGCAATAAACACAATCACATGGAGAATTAAGTCTTAAAAAGCTACAAACCTTTCTTCTATGGCATAATGCCTTCTAAGAAAGAAAATACTCTGCAGAACAATAAATTATATGGAAATGAGGTAGTGGCTTGAATGTGACACTTAAAAAGCAAAATGGGCAGAAAAGTACAAGAGAAAGAAATGTCTCAAGATTCAGGTTCTGTAACACAGAAAGTGACTACAATATAGATTCAGAAACAATTTGGATTGCTGACTCCATAGATAACAAGAGTTATCAAGGTAGTGCCGAGTACCTCAGTGTGGCATCTACAATTCTGAAAACCTGCTCTTTATCCTGCACTGTTGTCTTTCTGGGATTTGAAAATGCACAGATCGAAGAAGTCTGAAAAGCCCAATGCAGTGGGCACCCTGCTCGATCACCTCAACTGAGCATCACATTCACAGGCTCCAGTGTTCCAGACACCTAGGCACTTACTATGCATCTACTTTATAAAACTAATATATGATGGCCATCTGTTTAGCTTATATAAAGTAGGTCTCACTCCGAGATTTGCTGTGATTATGTTTCATAGTATAAGTGCTTATGGATTTGTCCAAAATTATGTGAAGTCTAGGAGTTCTTCACATGTTCTCCCACTCTCTTTGACACCTCCTCTGGAAATTAAATATGGAACACACTCCCTCTTTCCCAGTTTTCAGCAGAACAGAAAGGTGGGTGCTCTACTCATGTCTAGGTGGTTCTCTTTATTCCCACTTGGAATTTACAGATGGTCTACAGAAGGCTTGAGCATATATACAACTCCATTCTGAGAAAGATGGGGCACTTTATTTTAAAGGGTATCTCCACACGGAGCTAGATGACTGTTCCAACCAAACTGATATGTCATGAGCACTGTTCAAATAATTTTTTGTATTTATAAAAGCAACAGCTTAACAAGAATGTTCTTGTACATTTAAAACACATAAGTGAGGTTAAATTTAGACTTATTGCAGACAGACATATCCAATTGCCTTAGTTACTCAGTCACTAAATCACACGCCACTAGCATATGTCTAGAGTTGGTCCTCTACTGCAGTTGCACAAATTTGTAAGACTGGAGAAGATAACCATCACCTCAAGGCTGTAATAGTATCAATAGAGAACAGCTCTGCCTTACACAGATGCTGAGCTATGGCTGACTGCAAATACACACTGGGTAGATTTCCTGGAAGAATTCAAGGGCAGGTTTGACTGGGCTCTGAGCAACTTGATTCAGTTAAAGCTGCTCCTCACTGCAGAGGTTAGATCCCTTCTAACCTAAACCTTTCTAAGATTCTATGATTCTTAGGCCAAACAGACAATGTCCACAAACTCTCACACCATTTTCAAATCTTTGGCACTTGTACACAGATCCCATAAATCTGTTCCTTAAAATAACCTGAAAAGAAGAACCAAAGAAAAGCAGGATCTCAGTGAGAACTACTTACTGCTAAGTTGCAGTAGTTAAGTGAAATGATGAGATATCCTAAGATAAATAGAAAAACAGAGGAAGTGCATACACAATGTGCTAGAGCTAACAAAAACAATTCTATACACCAGAGAGAGAGATGATGCCAATCACCTGTACTTGGTTGAGGACAGTTTTCAACTTCTTCTTGTTTGATTTTCATTATCATCAGTAGATTTTTATTCCTCTCAGGTTTAAGCTGTTGCAATTTTTGACCAAGCTGTCCATGTTATTTTCACTTGGTTTAACTTCAGGAGATGTCTGCTTGTACATCTGTTATAAATATTATAGTTATGAATGAGTGGCAGAGATATTAATAAAATAGTAATTTATTAATGTACAAACTATGCCCAAAATTATTTACTGTTAATATTTACAGGTGCAGGCATTCAGTTGAAAGAACCATCTCACAGAATTTCAGAATTTCAGAATCACAGAATTTCAGGGGCTGGAAGGGACCTTAACACATCATCTAGTCCAGGCCCCCTGCCAGAGCAGCACCACCTGCACCAGATTGCACAGGAATGCATCCAGGCGAGTTTTGAATATCTCCAGAGAGGAAGACTTCACAACCTCCCTGGGCAGCCTGTTTCAGTGTTCCATCACCCTCACAGGGAAAAAGATTTTCCTTATATTTACATGTAACTTCCTTTGCCTCAACTTCCACACATTGCCCTTTGTCCTGTCATTGGACACCATGCAGAAAAGCCTGACTTCCATCCTCCTGGGACTCACCCTTTACATATTTATACACATTTGTGAGGTCATCTCTCAGTCTTCTCTTCTCCAAGAATGTGTTTATATCTAAGTAATTTGAAAAATTTAGACAAATAAGAAAATTTAGAAAATTTGGAAACAACGCAACTTGAAAGAGAGAACCAGCCGGTGACCAGCAAGTCTGCAAAACAGAGAGGCTTGGCACAAACCCCTAGAGGGACCTAGGGGTGCTGGTCGATGGTAAGCTGAACATGAGCCTGCAGTGTGCCCAGGCAGCCAGGAGGGCCAATGGCATCCTGGCCTGCATCAGGAACAGTATGGCTAGCAGGAGCAGGGAGGTCATTCTGCCCTGGTATACTGCACTGGTTACGCTGCACCTCAAGTACTGAGTCCAGTTCTGGGCCCCTCACTTTAGGAAGGATGTTGACTTGCTGGAGCATGTCCAGAGAAGGGCAACAAAGTTGGTGAGGGGTTTGGAACACAAGCCCTATGAGGAGAGGCTGAGGGAGTTGAGGTTGCTCAGCCTGGAGAAGAGGAGACTCAGGGGTGACCTTATTGCTCTCTACAACTACCTTGAGGGAGGTTGTAGACAGGCAGAGGTTGGTCTCTTCTCCCAGGCAACAAGCACCAGAACAAGAGGACACAGTCTCAGGCTGCATCAGGGGAGGTTTAGGCTGGAGGTTAGGAGGAATTTCTACACAGAGAGGGTAATTGCCCATTGGAATGGGCTACCTGAGGAGGTGGTGGAGTCACCATCATTGGAGATATTCAGGAGGAGACTTCATAGGGTGCTTGGTTGCATGGATTAGTTTATTCCATTCTATTCTATTCTAAACCTTGACCAAAACTTTTATGAGAAAATACTTGGTTTGCTCACAAACTAGGATTTTTGTGGAATCTTTCCTAGATATTGTGTTTGTAAACCAGAAGTTATGCCACAGATGTGCCGTAATAAGCAAAGCCAAATGATGCCAGCTGCGTGGAATGCTGTGGTTGCTGCATTTGCCAGAGTAAAAGTTCCTGTTGCCATCCAGGGGAAACTTCTGGGGGCTTTTGCAGCTTAGTCCTTGGGCCATGTTGCCTGAGAAAGGGCTTCCCACCTGGGGGAAAGCCTTGCTGCCGAGGGTTTGCAGGGCAGGGCAAAATTGGTCCTCAGCGAGGGGTGCGGGAGTTGACTACCTCTGCAGCTCATGGGGTTCGTCTGGGTTGGCTGCTGGCTGGATGAAGTGATGGCCCTGCTCAGAGGGCTGTAGCAGTCCAGGATGAGCAGTGCACACAGGATACCACGGTAAACACAGCACAAACATAAGCACAAGCACTTCTGTACCAAAGAAAACCCCAATTTAGCATTTGTCAAAATGAATACTATACCAATAGCAAAACTTGTACACTGGATACTTAACCAATAATGTGGGCTTCCTCCAAATATCGTTATTGTGAAGAGGTTATTAAATTTATGAATATGAAATAATTATGAAAATAGTATTTCATTAATTATAAAATTATTAATAACTGATAAATCACTAACTTGCATACATGTTCTAGTGCAGGTTCGTGAAATACATTCCATAAGTGACGTAGCCTTGTGATTAGAACTTAATTGGACTATCTACAGACTATTCCTGTATTTATAAAATGAAGGGTGCAGTTCCGCCGGTTGGCCACTAGATGGCACATCGCCGGGACGCGGGTGGCTCCTGGCTATATACAGCAATATTATAATCTTTCTATGCATCAGTGATTACTCTGCTAGACGCGGATACTTTGAACTGAGTGCTAGTGGATGGAAAGCATGTGGAAGATACTCTGTAGCTGTGTTGCAGTTTGAGCTGGGTGCCCCCCTGGTGTGTTCACTTCCTGTGTCCAGAAGTCCAGCCCAGAGGGATGGACACAGGAAATTGTGTATTTCCTACCATAATTCTTTGCACCACTATAAGATCCAGTGCGGGGTCTAGCACTTTCTCTTTTCTTCCTCCTCCGCCAGCCGGTAACTGGGGGAGATGTCTCCTGGCTTTGGGCCTGGCTAGGCCCAAGGCCACGGGGGGATGGGCAGTCTCGGGCCTGGCCAGCTGAGAATAGCCCAGCAGAGGGAGGGGGAAGAAGGAGCCCTGAGGGTCTCGGGTGTACCCTCAGGTGGGAATGGGATGCCTCTGGGTTTGCTTTGGGATCTTTCTTTGTCACTGCGCTTTGGGTTCTCTGTAACATTCACTGCTTTCTATTTAAACTTTCATCACTTTTGCAATCCGTTTGTCTGAGTGTTTTATTCCTGCCCGTGGTGGGGAGAGAGGGGGCTGCCTCAACCCAGCACATTCTTGGTAGCAGAGGATGGTTGTTGTGGGGAGGGGGTCTCCCTCTAAACCCACCACATTCTTGGTGAGCCAGCCAGGAGAGGAGTTTGTTATTGTGCATTCTGCAGATCGGATTGCAAAAGATAAGGGAGTTTAAATTTAGTTCTGGGCGTCGTTCTGGTTTTCTGGCAGTTGGGGCTCAAAGTGTTGTTGTTGTTGGGGCGATTGTGTGAGTTCTTGTGGATTGCCGGGGGACACTTGGTGCGTGGCCAGTGGCACGGAGCCCCTCCTGCTATTTCAAGCAGGGGTGGCTCTTAACCATCGGAACTGGGGCTTCACTTGAGAATGCGGGACCTGCCCCTCCTCCACCTTTACTCTCTGCAGAGCGGCAGAAGCAGCGGGGGGTGAAGTGGGGGAAGGGGCAGCGGCCAGCAGATCAAAGTCAGGTCCGTTCTCGCTGCGGGGTAGGGCCAGCCGCGGCGGAGCGGGCGAGCCCGGCTCCCGATACCCAGGAAGGGCGAACGGGAACTCAGTTCGAAAGGTGTTCTCAAGGGCCCTGGGGACGCGTTTATGGCTTTCTCTGGAGGAGCCGTTTGAATGCCCGAGGGGTGGAGGCGATTTTGATTCTGTACCGCGGCGGTAGAGGTGGCTGGAGCCCTGCTGTATGCTCGGGCTGCGGCGGCTGAGGGCCGAGCCGTGCGCTCGGAGCGGCGGCGGCGGCTCGGGCCGTGCACTCGGAGCGGCGGCGGGGCCAGCCCTGTTCTCTTCCCTGACGTTTTCAGACGAGTTCCGAAAATGGCGCCTAGCACCTGGCTCCACCTCCCTTCTCAGCAGGTTGTGGAGCAGCCCCTCCCTCTCCCAGGGTGGGGCTGTGTACTTGGAGCTGCCATATCTGCGGTACGCGAACGCCCAGTGGAGGGGCGGTGTACCTGTGGCATGCGTCTGTGGAGCCTCGGGCCACGGCTGAAAGCGGTCAGCACTGGGCTTGGGATAGGTCCGTGCAGTGGTGAGAGAGGCTCAGCGTGCTATTTTCCTGGAGAAGCAGCAGAGCTTGGTTGTTCTGACTGGCTTGCCCCAGGAGTGGAAATATGCCGATGATTAGACAGAGATGGGAATAAAGGTTTGGTTGAGAAGTTGTGAGGTTCTTTCCAGGTGACCAGGATGTCCAACGGATCCATGAAGAGCTTGCACCACAGAAGAGTGAACTCTGCATCGCGGGAGGCTCCATTAGATGAGAGGAGAAGGACTGGAATGGACTGATACTTGAGCTTGAAGGAAAGACTGGTTGAGTGGATGCCCAGATGAAGATGTGGACTTCGCCGGACATGTCATCAGAAGATTTCTGATTTGATGATGTGTTTAGGTGCAAAGATTATGGTATGAAATAAGAGGTGGCGTGTTGCAGTTTGAGCTGGGTGCCCCCCTGGTGTGTTCACTTCCTGTGTCCAGAAGTCCAGCCCAGAGGGATGGACACAGGAAATTGTGTGTATTTCCTACCATAATTCTTTGCACCACTATAAGATCCAGTGCGGGGTCTAGCACTTTCTCTTTTCTTCCTCCTCCGCCAGCCGGTAACTGGGGGAGATGTCTCCTGGCTTTGGGCCTGGCTAGGCCCAAGGCCACGGGGGGATGGGCAGTCTCAGGCCTGGCCAGCTGAGAATAGCCCAGCAGAGGGAGGGGGAAGAAGGAGCCCTGAGGGTCTCGGGTGTACCCTCAGGTGGGAATGGGATGCCTCTGGGTTTGCTTTGGGATCTTTCTTTGTCACTGCGCTTTGGGTTCTCTGTAACATTCACTGCTTTCTATTTAAACTTTCATCACTTTTGCAATCCATTTGTCTGAGTGTTTTATTCCTGCCCGTGGTGGGGAGAGAGGGGGCTGCCTCAACCCAGCACAAGCTGTTGTTTGTAGCAAGGTGGAGGTCTGACAGACTACTGTTGCTGGCCTGGTTCCTTGTCGAGTTGGACAGCAGCATTGGGTTACTGTCTCCTCTCTCTGCAGCAGTGGAGAGGGAATAATGGAACCTGGGCTTAACTCAGAAGCAGGTTCCCTGCAGGACTTGGTCGATTCCCTCCAGACAACAGCTCGCACAGCAGGGCGGGGCAATGGTTGCTAGTAGGTGGGCTTGGAGGTTTCCAGTCGGGCAGTGACAGCAGACAAAGGCTATAGGGTCGGCCCGGCTATGGCGAATCTCAGGGCTGATGTAAACAGCCTCGGGGAGAGAATGCAGCTGCATTAGGTGGCAGACTCTCATTTACTGAGCTTAAAGGAATAGCGGGACACTCGGAGTGGTCCCAGGTTTGGTGCAGTATAGGCACGAACAGTGCTTTAGTCTTCCCTGAGGTTTACAGGGCTCAGAACGGCACAGGTGGTGGCTCCTCTCCTGCTATGGTGGGGCTAGGCATATGTGGACTCAGTCTCGATCAAGTTCCTTCTCCTCGGCAACCGGGCAGATCTTACCCTCGGGGGTTGGTCCAGTCCTCCGGTGGCACGGTGGGCTCTCCCAGTCGGCACAACTGGCTGTGACAACTCTGGGCTTCTCAGGCTCAGCATAGGTCCTCCCGCTGGAGATGATCCTCACGATTGCTTCTCACGATGCAGAGGCTTTCAGTATGTGTGCATGTATAATAGAAGCTAATAACAATAAGCTCAATGGCAGAGGCTGTGGCTCGAGAATTGTTCTTTCGAGCAAGTACAGAGACAAAGTGAAAGAGGGGGCAACTTGTTTACCAACTGGGGTGATACTTATAGACTCCGCGAGGCTGGGTTTGACCAATGGGCACTCTCATAAACAACTGGCTTCCGCCTATAGAATGCGTGAAGCTAGAATTATGCCCATACTGGGTATTTGCACAAGCACTGCATGCGCTGGGTGCGTGCTGGCCTGGCTATTGCCTTGGCTTTTGTCTTCCTCCTGAAGGAGGGGAAACTTGTCCACATGCTGGGACAAGATCCAGTATCTGGGCAAAAATGTGCCTTCACCACAATCGTATACACATATGCAGTGCACAAGGCAAGCATGAGTTAATTGCATTGTTGCAGTTTGAGCTGGGTGCCCCCCCCTGGTGTGTTCACTTCCTGTGTCCAGAAGTCCAGCCCAGAGGGATGGACACAGGAAATTGTGTATTTCCTACCATAATTCTTTGCACCACTATAAGATCCAGTGCGGGGTCTAGCACTTTCTCTTTTCTTCCTCCTCCGCCAGCCGGTAACTGGGGGAGATGTCTCCTGGCTTTGGGCCTGGCTAGGCCCAAGGCCACGGGGGGATGGGCAGTCTCGGGCCTGGCCAGCTGAGAATAGCCCAGCAGAGGGAGGGGGAAGAAGGAGCCCTGAGGGTCTCGGGTGTACCCTCAGGTGGGAATGGGATGCCTCTGGGTTTGCTTTGGGATCTTTCTTTGTCACTGCGCTTTGGGTTCTCTGTAACATTCACTGCTTTCTATTTAAACTTTCATCACTTTTGCAATCCATTTGTCTGAGTGTTTTATTCCTGCCCGTGGTGGGGAGAGAGGGGGCTGCCTCAACCCAGCACATTCTTGGTAGCAGGGGATGGTTGTTGTGGGGAGGGGGTCTCCCTCTAAACCCACCACATGCATGAACCTTGTTTACCACAAAGGTGGAAAACATGCCCAGGCAGGTTGTTTACCTGGACTCACTGATGCCTTGTCCCTTTGTCTGTTTGGCACCAAAATTCCTCCCCACTCCAGAAAGGAGAGGGAAGAAGGGGTTTGAGCAAAACATGTAGGGACAAGTTTTGGCAATATTCAAGGCATAATTCTGGGCATATGCAGCCTTCACCACAACATCCACTCTCTAAGTTGCAGTGCTCTGCCAATCAAAAAAGCTAAAAAAAAAGGAAGATATTCTGATTTATCTCTGTGTCTTCTTGCAGCTTAATAGCATAACTAATACATAGGTTTCTATATTCACTATCCCTGGTTCTTCAAAATTAATAGCATGGATGGATTTGGTGAGTGTGTGACAATTACTGAGTTTTACCTTCTCTCTAGTTGAGAGGGAAGTCAACTATTAAAGCACAAGCTTCTTCAGACTTGCAGTTTAACACAGATTGCATTTCCAACAGGTGTGACTGCACTGATGCAAATCTGTTGTTTTAAAGTAAAATACTCTTCCATATTTCATATGACCTTGAGCTATTCAACAGATGCTTAATGGTGCTAAGAAGCTCTGTATTGTTATACTCTAAAAGCAAAGAATTAATTTTGCTATTTTGACATATAATAACATTTACCTTCTTATTCAGATTAATCTTTTTTTTTCATTGTGAATTATAGTCCCAAATTTTTTAACTCAAGTTTATTTCAGTTGAGCCTTATGTTCATTAAAATTGATTTGAAACTCCACATCTGCATGGACGATGGACATAGCAGGAAGTTACTACTTTTTTCTTATTTCCTATCAGATTAGCTATCTGCATTTAAAATTATGAATAATTATTATTTATTCATTATTATTAATATTTTAATTACTATATAATATTAATATTTTCCTTTATTCCACAGCAATAGAAATGGAAATCCAAAGGACTCAAAAAGTTCAGCACATATATATATATCATTACAAATTATCTGAAGTTATTTAATCAGAAATAGTATCTGAAATGTATCTTAGTATTTGATCATAACCACCATAAGTAGACAAATTATTCTGTTTATCAAGGCTAAGTATTAAACTCAAATTCCTCTTTCTGTATATTGAGCATGCCCCTTCAACCTGCAAGTGCCATCATTTTTTTTTTTTTCAAGCAGTATGGCTGATTACTGACTGTAAATGTAACTGGAGGTATTTTTGTGGATTACAGGAAATATTACTTCCGTTTCTCACAAATGAAGTCTGTTCCAGTGGATGTAAACAGTATTTATAGTTCGTAGGTATTTTTTTTTTCACACAGTTTACCAGTTTATTGACTGAATGGATGCTGGTAAAATTTTTCTGCCTCATTTGTCAGTTGTGCCTAACAGCATCTCTGCTTGAGGGAAGCAGTTGGCTGAACATGACTTCTCACCCAGATGCTTTCATCTGTCAACTCTGATGAGGTTAAACTGTAATACTGAGCATCAGAAAAGAAGCCATGATAAGAACAAAATGTTCACACAGTCTGAAGAAAATGTATTTTATCAAGAGTTTGTTCTTCTTGCTCCACATATTTAATTTTTCAGGACTGTTGCAGATGTGTAGAAGAGAAAGACAACAACTACCATAGTTTTAGCTTGGTATGCACCTACTTCATATCTCAAAAAGAACCCCAACATTATATCATGTAGCTCAGCACTTCAGCAAAATGAGCTGAAGTGAAATTCTCAACATCAGACTCTCACTGCAGTTTTGGAAGATGCATAACAATACTTTTGTTCCTGCTGGTATAAGTAGAGGGAAAAACTTACTATTATAATAAGGGCAAAAAACACACAGATAATGATTTGCATTGAAGATAATATATATCCTCATTAAAATTTACTTTTCACATTTGAAGTTTTAAGAAAACATAGCTAGATAATTTGAACCAAAACATTTTTACACAAGACTTAATTTGATTGAGATTGGGATATGGTTTTGGCCAATATTCGTCAGTGCTCTCTTTGAACATACTTATGTTTAGACCCAAGATAGTCAAGGCTGGATTTTGGATATCATCATAAACCTGACCGCAGGAAATTCCATCTCAATGTGCGAAAAACTTTTTTGCTGTGAGGGAGCATGAGAACAGGCTGCCCAGAGGTGTTGTGGTATCTCCTCCGTTGGAGATCTTCAAAACCTGCCTGGATATGTTCCTCTGTAACGTGCTCTAAATGGTCCTGCTTTACAGGGGGATTGGACTCTATGATATCTGGAGGTCCCTTAAGCCCCTAGCATTCTATGAGTCCCTGATAGTCTAATAGTATTAAAATGTTAAAAATAAATGAGGAGAGTATTCATCTAATGGGACAGTTGACTTCCTTCCTGTGGCTTAAAGAGATGAATGTTTTGCAGACTGACATGTAGAGAATTACTTCTTGCTGTGGCCAGGTAAGCATTCCCCATCCTTTCACTTTATGCTAAATCCTCTACTATTGGCACATTCTTGAGTGTCTTACGCTGTTCTGCATCACAGCACCAAAACCTCCACAAACATCCATTGGAAGAGAAAAGTTCAGTTTGTGTAGGATTTCATCTACTTGGATGAACTTTTCCTACCATCCAAAGGCATATCCTGCAGGGCTACAGCTGCCTTTGATTTTCCTTCAGGGACTTTAATAACCATTTCTGCAGAAAGCTGAACCTATAGCGGCCTTTAGATGAATGTTTTTCATGATTCACATCCTCAAAGAATTCCCCAGGCCATTTTCTCCTTTTCTAGATGGGAAACCAATGAGTTGGAAATTATGTGAGTGCACCTAATTTTCAAACATTTCAACCTTGTGCTTTTTATTGCTCCAATAATAATTTGAAGAAATTCATCATCCTCTCTCAGATCGAGATTTCTGGGCACACTTCACAATCAAACTGCTCTAATCCTTCAAGCTGACCTTTTGAAGTCTGTATTAAATTTGATTGCATTTTGTGTTGCATCAAGCAAATTAATTCAGTCAAGATAATAACCTCATTTGGATTTTTTATTCATTGCTTCTATGGACCCAGATCTGAAACAGGGAGGTTTGAGGCTGAACAATATACTTATTAAGGTGCCTGCTTCTTGTCACATAAATCTTTCCTTTTGGTATTTTGTTATTTCTCCCTGTTCACCAACAATGTTAGGCTGTGGTGAGGTTGTACAGTCCATTAGGTGACCAGCAGGGACATCTGAAAGATGTAAGTATGAAATACTTAAACTGTTTCAACATATAAACTAATTAATATTCTAGAATTTCCTTTTTCCCATAAAAACAAAGTTTTGTGGCATGTCTTGTTCAGCTGAGACTGCATGACAAAATGCTATTCCAGCAGATTTCATCCAATTGTCTCTGCTTTGCTGCTTTTCCCCAAAATTGCACCAAATATCAAAACCAAAAAGAATGTAGGTAGCAAGGTTCACAATCCATAAGTACTATTAAGTGTTGAAGAACTTCTCTTGGCTTACACAAGGAATGAAAGTGCCCAAAGATGGGGGAAACACATGCTAGGAAATAAAAGAAATTAAGGATGTTGACACTTGCTTTCAAATGTATGTGAGTGTTCCAGTTTCACAGTACTGAAGAGCTATGTGGTGCAATTAATACACTATTCATTGAATATTTAACTAGGCTATAGTTGCTGCATATTCTGAACTATGCAAACAAAATCATGAGAGTAAAGCCCTGGGGCTGGGCACCACTGAAAAGAGACTGGCCCCTTCTTGATATCTGTCCTTTAGATATTGATAAGCATTGGTAAGATTCCCTCTCAGTCTCCCCTTCTCTAGGCTGAACAGCCCCAGTTCTTTCAGCCTCTCCTCATAAGACAGGGTCTCCATTCCCCTAATCGTCAATTCTCTGTTAGACTGCCTCCAGTAGTCCCTTGTATCTCTTCAATTGGAGAGTCCAAAACTGGACACAATACTCCAGATGTGGCCTTGTTAAGGTATACTGGAGGGCAGTCATTAACAACACTGGACAGTAAGGCCTCAATATTACCTTAAACACAGGTAATGTGCAAAGAAATCTCTGAGTAGAAATTCTTTAAGGCAGACAGTAGAGGAACAACCATAACTTTGAAAGTAAATTTTACATGGCTTTCAAATTTCTGTTAAAAAAGATTTAAAAATCATATGAGATAAGCCACAGTAATACAAGACTAAAAAAACCTGAGATGCATTTGAGGAAGTCTGAAGACAAGAAAGATTCTCCAGAGGCTAAGCCTATCAAAATACTCCACATTTACCCATAAAAGCAGTATATGCATTTATGTAGGGGTTTATTTTCTCTCCCATTAACTTGGAATTTTACCATAAATGAGATTGTTTTTACCTCATTTCATGCATATCTCCAAATCTTAAATGGAAAGATGACATCTTCTTTTGCCTTCAGGTTCATCTTTATCTTGGGGAAAGATGGTTTCAACAATTTTACTTTGGTTAGCAGTTCTCCCTTCACCTTTGTGGTTATGATGCACTTTCTTTTGACAGTTATGGCAAACAATAGTGGCAGTGTTAAAGAAACATTGGGTAGGGTTTGTTTTTTTTTTTTTTTTCTTTATTCACTTCATATTGTCAAACCAAAGCACTCTCTTTCTCTGTATCACTTTCAGATTGCTAAATCCTAATAATTAGTACTGACCTGAATCAAATGCAGTGTTTAACTGCAAGTGCACAGTGAAATCAGAAGGGGTTGTATCATTAGATTGCTTTTCCTTTTCCATAGTAGTAATGGTAAATGAGTCAGGAGAGGAAGTAAGTGCAACTGAGCAGTTTGTCCCAAAATAAACACCCACCCTTGGGAAGTTTTGGGGAGCAGTTGAATTACCAGCAAGTAATTGCTAAAAATTCTTATTCACACATTGTTTGGAAATAGTCATCTGCATATTCAATTACTGCAAATACCTGTGGTTAGCTTATATTACATAGGTAAGGTAGTCTAAGACATATTTTTTTTCAAATAGCAAAAATTGCACACACTGTTCACTGTATTATGTACTAATCTACTAACATCCACAGAAATTACAACTCAGATTTGTGCTTATAAGTATGTTCATGTCAACCAAAAAACATCAATGTGGTTGGAAGGAAGTGACTTTAAACTGTCATTATATAAATATATATATATAAATTCTATTCTATTTATTTTATATATATATTAAAAAAATCAAATTTTATATATATATAAAAAAATCAAAACCAAACCAAAACACACAACCAAACAACAACAAAACCCCCAAACAACTCCAAAAACACCCCAACCAACCATACCAAATGAAAGCAGAGCAAACCAAAATCAAAACCCAAACACCCAACTAAGCTAACAACAGCAAAAAAAATCAAAAACAAACCACCCACCCAACCACACCCCAACCAAGCAAAAAAAAAACACCCACCCAAAACAAACCCACAATAAAACATCCGCAGTTTCAAATAAAGCCCAGGGGAATGCCAAGGGTGGGAACATGGTCAGTCACTGAATCAGTGACAGATGCTGTCTATGAATCCCCCTCCCTTTTCAAAGAGGAAAAGAAAAGGAATAAGAGAGGGAGGCTTGAAAGCTAAAATACCTTTGATGAAAGTAATGACAATACAATGAAATTAAATATGTAGAAATACATGCAGAACCGATATCAAACCCAGCTCCCTGGATGGCAATTGTATCACAATCACTACCAATGCTGCACTAGGAAAGTCACAGACTGGACTTAGCAGCAGATGAGAACTGGATTCAGGATCTGAATTCTGGAACTGGATTCAGGAATGCATGGATTGTGATCAAAGGTAAAAGGGATACAGCCTTCTTTGGACACTGGCCATTGAAGAAAAAAGATTGACACTCATGTTCCCTCAACTTTACCCTGCATATGACATAGAGTGTAACACCTCATTGATCATTTTAGGGTCTCCTGTCCTGTCTGCACCTCTCCACAGGTGCAGCCTCCTACTACACACATAATGTACACAAGATTTAGCAGTGACCTAGGTGTGCACACCAATATTTAGCAGTAGTATATAAACATCACAAGTTATCACTACTACAAACAGATACTGTCTGAAAAACATGCCACTAGCTTCCAAAAATGCAGTTACTTAGAAAAGTCTGAACTGAAAACTAAAATTACATAATCATAAAATCATTTAGGATAGAAAAGACTTTTGAGGTCATGGAGTCCAATCATTAACCCAAGACTAAGTTGTCCACTGCTAAGGACTTCATTTAGAGCAAAGATTAGTTCTATTTGTTCCCCTGTCTTTCATCACCTTGGGAAGAACAAATAAAAGACAATGGCAAAGTACCAATAAACTGAAAGCATACTTTCTATGTAAAATAAATTGAACTTTACCATTCACTTGTTGCATTCCTTCTCTTCTACTTAATCTCTTTAGACAGAGGACTTCCCTTGGAAGTGGAACTTGAGCCTGAGCGATTCCCACCATCAGTCATGTCATATCTGTCATGTCATGTCCATCCTTAGTTCCCTTACAATCCAGTTCCCATTGTGCAGCAGTGCACCAGAGCACTTTGAGTAAATAGTTTAAATGAACTGTCCTGATGAATATCACTTTTTAACAACCACTTAACAAAATGAGTGATGATTATGCATAGGTCAAATTCTCATATACAAAAAAAAAAAAGAAGTTAAAGCAATTTAAATTTGTTGTTTTAAATTTAATTTAAATTTCTTTAGTATTTGAAGAACAGGATATTCACACACAAGAATGATACTAAAAGAAAATGGTGTCATACTTAATTAGTCTCTAATGGATACTTTGAAGGCCAGGCTGAGATTGCAGTTCATTCTTCTCTATGCAGCTGAAAAATACAATTCCAAAGTATTAACATACTAACTGCTTCCTGAAATGCTGAGTGCCAGCTTATTAAGCACTTCAATTTTTACTGCAAAGTCATCATTTTTTGGTTGCTCAAAGAAGTCTGCTGGATGGTGTACTACAAACACTGGAAAGGGAAACAGATTTTAGGAGAGGTAACCTTGACAAATTAAGTACCTCTTCATCCAGTTTGAATATTAACAATTATTAGATTCTTCCAGTTCACAATGTATTATAAATAAATAATCATGAGTTCATGGTATTGTAGCATCAGCTGTTTGGTGTTCAATATGCTGCAATATCTTCTGTTGCAACCATGATTTTAGCTTCCAACAATTTTAATTTATACAGAAAAAAAAATTCATCTCCTATTAATATGCATATACCTCTCAATATGTTTTCATTTAAGATCTAGTCCTAACATGTTTTCATCACTCAAATATGTCTTCAGGGCAGTGAAAAGGTAGGAAGAAGAGCTGATGAGAATAGCTTTACATACCATTGGGATTTGTTCTTCAAGGCGCTACCACAATTTTCTAGGAAATTATGTGCTTCAATGGGGCAGCATAAATCTCTCTTCTTGGCAGAAGCAACGTGTTCTTCTCTTGCAAAATGTTTTCCACACACACTTACAGGAATCTGGGTAAAGAGTAACCTCATCTGGAGCAGAGTTTTTTTATTTTTTTTTTTTAATGGTTCCAGGATTTTCTGTCTCCAGAAATTCATGAGAAAGAAAGATACCAGAAAATGTTGCCTTGCTGGATGATTTATCCTTTTACAATTAAGGACTGCATTGACTCTGTTCCAAGTGCACGGATCTTTTTATATTTCATTGCAAACTGAAAATTCAACTTAAAAGTTATCCTCAGTTTTTGAGGCGGCACTTTCTGGAGCAAAAGACATTTGGAACATTTGTAAAAGCAAATTTATCCCTGCAATATTTTACAGAGGGGAGAGTAATCTCATTATTGTATTGTGTTGCATTGACATAAGAGCAAAAAGACAAACTTTAGACCTGCATGTCATTTGTGTCAAAAAGCCCCTCTTGTCACTGCTCATTATAAGTGGATAATGAGTAGATTGTGTTTTCATGAATTTTGTGTATCCGTGTAATTTAAGCTGCAGGTATTTTGTGATTCAACTTCCCCATGTTGTCCTTGATGAGACTAAACAGCTGACCATATTGGAGTGCAGATCTTCAGGTTTTCCCTTATGCACATATTCAAAGGTGAACAGAGGCATTCAGAAAAAGTAGTCCTGAGAAATGTAGAATAGAATAGAATAGAATAGAATAGAATAGAATAGAATAGAATAGAATAGAATAGAATAGAATAGAATAGAATAGACCAGGTTGGAAGAGACCTTCAAGATCATCGCATCCAACCTATCATTCAACCGACCTAATCAACTAAACCATGCAACCAAGCACCCTATCAAGACTCCTCCTAAACACCTCCGATGATGGTGACTCCACCACCTCCCCAGGCAGCACATTCCAGTGGGCAATCACTCTCTCTGTGTAGAATTCCTTCCTAACCTCCAGCCTAAACCTCCCCTAGTGCAGCTTGAGACTGTGTCCTCTTGTTCTGGTGCTGGTTGCCTGGGAGAAGAGACCAGAGCTGGCCAGAGCCTGGGGAATGGAGAGGATGGTAGACAGTATCGAGCTTTGTGGACAATTAAGGAAAGAGAGAAATAAAATAATTTTCCCATATTTAGTCATGTGCATCAAACCTTAAGTCAGCTGGACAGAAAAAGGTTAAACTACATAGAGAAAGCTTAGGTTGGATGGAGAAAGATGGATTTCAGATGCTGATGTCTCACATTTGAAGTAAAATGTGCTGGACATACATTAAAGTCTGACTGTTTTAAGGTGCAGAAAATATTCCACTCTAATTAAAAACAATAGGAGCTTTAGCTGCCTTTAATGGCTAAATAATCAGGCATTTACTGCTTTTATAGCCACTACAGAATTATATTTTTTTTTCATAAATGAGCACTTAATCTCTTAAATTCCTGAACTGCTGAAAACAGCCAAGTACTTAACATTTTAGGGGAAAAAGATTTAAAAAGAAAGAGAACAACACAAAACAAAGGGGGAAAAAGAGCACTCATGAAGTTATGCTTGAAAAGGGAGAGCTAGGGTATGTGTGTTAGCAACCCCCCCCCCTTAGATAGGAAATCTTACCCAATGTAATCATCCTGTGATTATAACATTAATAAACTAATCTCAAGGACACACTTTATTGATGTATACTTGCAAACATGAACAATTGGATTAAAAATGCATCTGGGGAAAAAAAACCACAGTACAAAGAATGACTTTTACTTTACTGTTAAATAGTAGATATTTTTCAATACTTCAGTTTTCACAAAAGTCTCCTTCATAATACTGTGGATTTTGAATCATTCTTTGCCTGGTCAAGAGAATATTGACACTATAATCAATCAGCAGCGATAATTCCTGACCAAGACTGGCATAAATGGCAAGAAGGTCTGAAAGTAAAAGAGGTTAAACTGGAAGCAGGGATGGCAGGGCGGAAAAACTCCCTATAAGAGACTAAGTTAGAGGACACAGTCTCAGGCTGCGTCAGGGAAGGTTTAGGCTGGAGGTTAGGAGGAAGTTTTGCACAGAGAGAGTGTGTGGTCGTTTGAGGCTGTGCCTTTAAGAACAAACACTGCTGGAACACACTGGCTAATGTTTTTGGTACTAGAACCAAAACATTCTGATATTCTAAACGAATTTCATTGGTTGATAAACAAAAATTCAGCTTTAGATTGTGAAGCGGTTGGAAAATTTTTTCCTCAGTTCAGTTCGGTTTGGGAGTTGGGGGAGTTTGGTGTTTCAGCCTGTTCTCCCTGCCTGCTTCTTCTGCGAACTGCTGGACTTGGCCTTCAGATAAGCAAACACTAATCCTGCATGGGCTTTTGAAGCTTGCTAACAACTCTTTTCCTTAGTAACTTGCCTTTCTCTCTCTCTAACCCCTTTTTGGGGAAAAAGGGAGGTAAGGGGGGGAGAGAGGGGGTTCCAAAGAGGGGATCCCTCCCTGAGGGAGGGATTTTTGTTGTGTTATTTGTCTTTGCTGTGTATTTCTGTGTATATATTGTAAATACCTGTATATATTGTGTTATATATAACCTGCTTTCCATATATGCTTGTAAATATATAGCTTTTGCTCTTCGACTGAGTTAGCTGTGGTTTCTTACTCTGTGGAGGAGGGAGAGCTAAGCCCTCTCTCAACCTACCACATTTATTGGCTGCCCAACTCGGGGCTTGCTGACAAATTAGTTTGATTTATTGCTTGCTTAAGTCGAACGAGCAAACATGAAGGTGTTTTGGCTTTTTGAGCGTCTGTTCTTCTCGGTCTTTGGTGTATTGATCTACAAGTATTGCCTGGGTATGATTATCGATAAGATAGGTAAATATATAATGCAAAAATTATATTTGTGGTTTAAGTACAAGATTCGGCTTCTGTATGATCAGTGCCTGGAATTCTTTTATGTTAAAAAGTACAGGAATGTTACATCTAGCACACTCCCTATTGAGATAAAAGAGTTTAAGATTCCGCTCGGTGAAAGGGTAATTTTAAGTGATGGCTGGGATCCAAAGCTGATTTTCTTGATGTGTGTAGTCCTGCTGCTGGTGATAAGTAATGTGTATTTGCTAGTGACACTGTACCGGGAGAGAAAAGTTTATAAGGCATGTTTTGTTATTAGACGGAGGACAAAGAGACGAAAACGCCACCCTAGCTCTGTTTCAGGAACATCCAGTGAGGATGATAATGGAGAATCTGTGTCAGTTAAAGATAAAGCTAAAAAGTCAATCGGCAAGGCAGCTCTGAATAGCAATGGTGATGATTCTGGCAAGCAGCCAGGGGCTACAGTAGCCCCAAACATGGCGGCTCCTGTGTCCCAGGCAGCCACCATTAACGAGGCAAAGTCATTTCCTCCTTCTTCCATGGCAGGAGCGGAAGCGTCCTCCAAAGCAACTAATCTGTCTCAAAGCTTATCAGCTTCTGATAATAAGGCAGCTGGAAACCCAAACACAGCTCCAGTAAAGCAAGTAGCAGTTTTAACAACAAGGAAGGGTAAGACTAAAGCTGATTCAGGAGCTGACGGGGATGCACAGCAAGGTTCTTCTGATGGGGAGGAAGAGAAAATCTGTCTTAAAAATATAGCTGAGTTATTGAGATCATCAGAGGATCGAGATGCATCTCTTGGTAGGACAGCAGCTAGTGGTGGTGCCTCTCAGCTTAAAGGGATCCTTGAGAGAGTGACAGAAAGGTTGTTTGGACCACAAGTTGAGGAAGAGGAGGCAGAAGAACAACAAGATGACATAACCGACTGCTCTTCACCCCGGGAGGAGCTTAGAAATGTAAGAAAGGACTATCTCAGAGCAGATAAGGAGCCAGTTCTCGCTTGGCTTGGTAGATGCTATGATACAGGTGCTCCAGCTCTAATGGTTGGAGACAAGTCAGCAGCCCAGCTAGGAACTCTCTCAAAGGATAATGGAATAGATAGACATCTAGGCAAGGCTCTCGGTAAGGTTAATCTGTGGATACGCCTTCTAATGGCGGTTCTCATGAGATACCCTTCCCGAGATGATCTTCCATGGAATCCTAAGCCCTGGACTACCATAGATGAGGGAATCAAGCGTCTGAGAGAATTTGCTGTTAGAGAGGTACTCTATGGTGAACATGAATCTCTGAATCCTGATGATGTTCCTGTAGGAAATGGTCTTACTAAAAAGCTCATCAAGCTTGCTCCTTCTAATTATGCAAACATTCTAGCAAGCAGAATTGTAGCAAGAAATTATGGTGGAGCTCCTCTTACGGTTGGCCAATTCACTGATCAATTGAGACAATTGGATGATAGCATGACACGTGTTTCTTTGGTTTCAGCCATTGAAACTCTGTCTGGAAAACTGGAGAATTGCATGAAAGAGCTGAAGGATGAATTTAAAAACACCATCTCCCAATTGGCACAAAGAGATGATTCCAATTTTTCCTCCAGGTGGGTACAGGTTTCATCTGTGAGGAATAGACATCCTCCAAGGAGGTCATTCCAAAACAGATCAAATCAAAACAGACCACCAAGGCAGTCACGTAGGACTATTTGGATTACCCTGCGTGATCAGTTTGGTGAGAACATGAACAGGTGGGATGGTCAACCAACTTCTAATCTTTTCAGGAGACTGAGAGAACTGCAAAGTGGCAGAACCCGAGGTAGCAATACCAGAAGGGTAGCTGTTACTTCTACAGTTCCCCAGGACAACTCTAGTAGCTCCAACAGTGGCTCCAGTTCTAACACTGCACAGTGTGCTCGTTGCACCTGTGGACATGTTCCCCATAACTAGGGGTGCCCTGCCTCCCGCCAGGGGGAGGAGAGGGGTAATACAGATAACAGAATCTATTGGGATGTGTACATCCAGTGGCCTGGCACTTCACACTTTCAGAAGTACAGGGCCTTGGTTGACACAGGAGCTCAGTGCACCATATTGCCATCAAATTATCAGGGATCAGAGTCCATAACTATTCTGGGAGTCACTGGTGGATCTCAAGAGTTAAGTAAAGTGGAGGTTAATATAAGCTTAACTGGTAAACAATGGAAAAAGCATACAGTTGTGACCGGACCTGATGCACCTTGTATTTTGGGAATTGATTTTCTGAGAGAAGGGCGTTTCAAAGACCCTAAAGGTTACAAATGGGCTTTTGGAGTAGCTTCTGTAGAAATTGATGGACAAAAACTGAAGCTGTCTGCTAGACCTGAGCTTTCTGATGAATCTGCAGTTGTGGGACAACACAAGATTCAGGACATTAAGTTGCCGGTTGCTTCTCGGACTGTGCATCACAGACAATACAGAACCAACCGTGACTCTTTGTTGCCCATTCAGAATCTGATTCGTCAGTTGGAGAGTCAGAAAGTCATCAGCAAAACTCATTCACCTTTCAACAGTCCAGTGTGGCCTGTGCGAAAGCCGAATGGAGACTGGCGTCTGACAGTGGACTACCGAGCCCTGAATGAAGTAACTCCGCCTATGAGTGCAGCAGTACCAGACATGATGGAACTCCAGTATGAGCTGGAATCCAAAGAGGCCAAATGGTATGCTACCATAGACATTGCTAATGCATTCTTCTCTATTCCCATAGCAGAGGAATGTAGGCCTCAGTTTGCTTTCACCTGGAGAGGAATCCAGTACACTTTCAACAGACTGCCAGTGGGCTGGATCCACAGCTCCAGCATCTGTCATGCAGTAATCCATGATGCTCTGGAGGAAGGTGGTGCTCCAGAACACATCCAGTTCATCGATGATATCATCGTCTGGGGTAAAACTGCTGAGGAAGTCTTCGAGAAAGGTAACAAAGTCATGGACATTCTCCTGAATGCAGGTTTTGCCATCAAGAGAGACAAAGTGAAAGGTCCTACCACAGAGATCCAGTTTCTGGGAGTGCAGTGGCAGGATGGACGCCGACACATTCCAGTGGATGTGGTAAATAGAGTCTCTACCATGGCAAATCCCACGAACAAGCAAGAAACTCTACGTTTCTTGGGGATAGTGGGATTTTGGAGACTACACATTCCTGGATACAGTCAGATTGTGAAACCTCTGTATGATGTGACTCGAAAGAGGAACAGTTTCCACTGGGGACCTGAACAACAAGCAGCCTTTGACCAGATAAAGCAAGAAGTAGTCCAAGCAGTGGGTCTGGGACCTGTGCGAGATGGTCCAGACATTAAGAACATTTTGTACACGGCTGCAGGTGACAATGGTCCAACCTGGTGCTTGTGGCAAAAAGCTCCAGGTGAGACACGTGGACGACCTCTTGGTTTCTGGAGTCGAGGTTACAGAGGTTCAGAGGCTAATTACACTCCAACAGAGAAAGAGATTCTAGCTGCCTATGAAGGAGTGAAAGCAGCTTCTGAAGTAATTGGAACTGAGTCACAACTTCTCTTAGCTCCCAGATTGCCAGTTTTGAATTGGATGTTCAAAGGCAAAGGTTCCACACCACATCATGCCACAGATTCCACCTGGTCTAAGTGGATGGCCCTGATAACACAGAGAGCTCGAATGGGAAATCTTGAAAGACCTGGTCTGGTGGAGGTGATCTCAAGTTGGCCTGAAGATACCAACTGTGCTAAACCTCCAGAGGAGAGAGTAACTCGTGCTGAGGAAGCTCCTCCTTACAATGACCTTTCAGATGATGAGAAGAAGTATGCTTTGTTCACAGACGGTTCCTGTCGTCTCGTCGGGAACAAGCGAAGGTGGAAGTCTGCCGTGTGGAGTCCAACACGCCGAGTTGCAGAGGCGAAGGATGGAGAAGGAGAATCCAGTCAGTTTGCAGAGGTAAAAGCTGTCCAGCTAGCTCTCGACGTGGCTGAACGTGAGAGATGGCCAAAGCTTTATCTCTACACCGACTCATGGATGGTAGCCAATGCTCTATGGGGTTGGCTAAAGAACTGGAAAAAGAATGGCTGGCAGAGGAAAGGAAAACCCATCTGGGCAGCTGAACTGTGGCAAGACATTGCTGATCGAATCGAGAGAATTCCAGTGAAAGTGAGACACATTGATGCTCACATTCCCAAGAGCAAAGCTACTGAGGAACAGCAGCACAACCATCAGGCAGATCTAGCTGCAAGAGTTTCTCAAGTAGACAAGGACTCTGAACTTGATCTCGACTGGAAACACCGAGGTGAGATATTCTTAGCTCGATGGGCTCACGATTCGTCAGGACATCAAGGCAGAGATGCAACATACCAATGGGCTCGTGACAGATCCATAGACATTTCCATGGATGCCATCACACAAGTCATCCATGACTGTGACATTTGTGCTGCTATTAAGCAAGCAAAGAGAATTAAGCCCTTGTGGTATGGTGACAGATGGTCCAAATACAGGTATGGTGAAGCTTGGCAGATTGACTACATCACTCTACCACGTTCTCGTTCTGGTAAGCAGTACGTGCTTACTATGGTAGAGGCAAACACTGGATGGCTGGAAACTTACGCAGTCCCACATGCAACTGCACGCAACACCATTCTCGGTCTGGAGAGACAGATCCTGTGGAGACACGGAACTCCAGAGAGGATTGAGTCAGACAACGGAACTCACTTCAAGAACAACCTTGTAAAGAGCTGGGCAAAAGAGCACGGTATTGAGTGGATTTTCCATATTCCTTACTATGCACCAGCTGCAGGGAAGATTGAACGCTACAACGGTTTGTTGAAGACCACTCTCAAAGCCATGGGAGGTGGATCTTTGAAAAACTGGGAGAAACATTTAGCACAAGCAACCTGGCTGGTGAACAGTAGAGGTTCAGTGAACCGAGCTGGACCTGCACATTCTGATCTGCTACAGAAAGTAGAAGGTGATAGAGTTCCTGTTGTTAGGGAAAAGAATCTGTTAGGTAAAACTGTTTGGGTATTTTCGCCCTCAGGAGAGGCTAAACCTGTCCGAGGGGTGGTTTCAGCAGAAGGTCCGGGTCACACTTATTGGGTAATGCAAGAGAATGGTGAAATTCAGTGTATTCCACAAAGAGATTTAACTTTAGCTGAGAGAGTTTAATTTCAGAATGTTGTACAGCTACAGCGCGTCCAAAGGAAAGAGTCCCTGAGGAATCTACGGTGCACGAACCCTGAGAACCCTGAGAGCCCTGAGTCAACTGAGAGTCCCTGAGTCCCTGTTTCCCTTTTTCTTCGCTTCGTCTGCGGAGAGACAAACTGTTTTCCATTTTCTTGATTTTGGATTTTCTTGGACTTCTGAATCATCTACATCTGAGTATAGCCGGAATGGACGATGAACTTAACTTACGAACTGTAAATATTGTTCTGGATTGGATGGACAGTACGAACAGCCAATGAAATTGTTTAGAAAGGGGTGGACTGTGGTCGTTTGAGGCTGTGCCTTTAAGAACAAACACTGCTGGAACACACTGGCTAATGTTTTTGGTACTAGAACCAAAACATTCTGATATTCTAAACGAATTTCATTGGTTGATAAACAAAAATTCAGCTTTAGATTGTGAAGCGGTTGGAAAATTTTTTCCTCAGTTCAGTTCGGTTTGGGAGTTGGGGGAGTTTGGTGTTTCAGCCTGTTCTCCCTGCCTGCTTCTTCTGCGAACTGCTGGACTTGGCCTTCAGATAAGCAAACACTAATCCTGCATGGGCTTTTGAAGCTTGCTAACAACTCTTTTCCTTAGTAACTTGCCTTTCTCTCTCTCTAACCCCTTTTTGGGGAAAAAGGGAGGTAAGGGGGGGAGAGAGGGGGTTCCAAAGAGGGGATCCCTCCCTGAGGGAGGGATTTTTGTTGTGTTATTTGTCTTTGCTGTGTATTTCTGTGTATATATTGTAAATACCTGTATATATTGTGTTATATATAACCTGCTTTCCATATATGCTTGTAAATATATAGCTTTTGCTCTTCGACTGAGTTAGCTGTGGTTTCTTACTCTGTGGAGGAGGGAGAGCTAAGCCCTCTCTCAACCTACCACAGAGTGATTGCCCATTGGAATGGGCTGCCTGAGGAGGTGGTGGGGTCGCTGTCGCTGGGGGTGTTCAGGGCAAGGATTGACAGGATGCTTGGTTCCATGGTTTAGTTGATTAGGTGGTGTTGGATGATAGGTTGGACATGATGATCTTGAAGGTCTCTTCCAACCTGGTTTATTCTATTCTATTCTATTCTATTCTATTCTATTCTATTCTATTCTATTCTATTCTATTCTATTCTAAGTTGGTGAGGTAAGAAACGCCACTGTGGTCAGCAGACACAGGGCTAGGGATAGATCCCAGTGCTGGGCTGATGTGCTTGATTCCAGTGTTGGTGTGGTTGGTGCTGGTGTAACTGTATATAAGGAATTAGCTCATGCTACTTCTTATGGTGTTAAGTCTCTGACCACTCTGTTGTATTTAAGTATATAAATTATCCAGAACTGGAATATACAGAATACTAGATGTCCTTGTTTCTAAGGAAGCAATGCCCAACTGGGACTCACCTGTCTTAACCTGCCAATATCCACTGGAGCTGAATTACAGAATGTTAGGGGCTGGAAGGGACCTTGAGAGGTCATCTACTCCAACTCCCCTGCCAGAGCTGTGAAATTTCACACTGTTCACAGTGATCAAATGAAAGTAGGTCTGCCTGGGAACCAACTGCAAGAGATGTAGAATAGATCCCCCCCCAAAAAAAAGTGATCAGAAAAGTAATGCTGCAAAAATTATAGTCATTTAATCACAGAATGCTGTGGGTTCAATGAGACTTTAAAGATTCACAGATGCAATTGTGTTAGAAGGGATACCTTCAGCTACCTCAGGCTGCCCAGGGCCACAGTAGGTCTGATCTTGAATGTCTCCAAGGAAGAGGCCTCAACCATATCCCTGGGCAATCCGTTCCTGTATTTCATTGCTCTTATTGTGAAGAACTTCCTCCTTCTGTCCAACCTAAATCAACCTTGTTCCAGTTTAAAATCATTGCCCCATATCCTATTGCTAGAAGCCCTTCTAAGCAGACTTCCTGTAAAGATCATCCTGTAAATATCATCTAATTCTCACCCTCCTGCCATGGGGAACATCTCCTGCTCGACCAGCTTGCTCAAGGCCCCATCTAACCTCTTTGAATTCTTCCAGTCTTGGAGCCTCCACATCTTCTCAGCACAACATGTTCAATTTCCTCACCACCTTCATGGTGGAGAATTTCTTCCTAATATTTAATGTAAATCTAGCTTCTTCCAGTTTGAAGCCACTACCCCTCATTCTGCCACTACATTCCTTTGCCAAAAGTCCCTCTTTGGCTATCCTACAGGCCCCCTTCAAACACTGAAGGCTGCTGTAAGGTCTCCCTGGAGCCTTCTTTTCTCCAGGGTGAAGAGCTCCAGCTCTCAGCCTATTTTCATAGGAGAGGTGCTCCAGAAATAAGCACAATACTCTGGATGGGGCCTCAAGGTTTTTCCTGATATAAAATGAAGATAAACTTGGTAATGGTTCTCAGTTTCTTCCTTCTTTTTACCAGGGATAAGACAAATAGAAATGGAAGTAAATTACAACCACAGACACCAGGCAATTGTTGTGACTCAAAGTCTAATACAGCACAGAAATTATCTGTTGGGAGCGCTGTAAAACCCATGGTAATGGAAACTGTTGGAACTAAGTTAAAGGCATCTGCCAGGAAAGGGTTTTGAGTTACCTGACTCCACCTTGAACACTCACCTGCTCAGAGCAGTCCATGAAGTACAATATATGTTTATGAACAAAGCTTAGATCTTGTAATCTGAAAAACAGACTTGTGGAAAGTGATAGAGAAATTCAGCACAATCCTTACTGGTCCAGATTGGGGAAGGTGAGGTGAAAAGAAATCCAAGTGGGAGTTTTAATGCCACTACAGCAGCAAACATGATTAGAATCACTTATGTGTTAGATTTAAAGGATAATTTTGTTTGTATAAAAATACATTCCACTGAATAAGCTAAAATTGTAAATACAGTTATCAAACTGGTGTGGAAAAGAGGTTTTTTTATAATGACTTTCCAGAATAATACGCTAAAGGTAGAAGAAAGAAGAAATGAAAGCTCATTGTAAAAATCTTACTCTTTGTATCACTGTAGTAACTCAGCATACTCTTTGGACACAGTTCACAAAATTACATTAGAAGAGTAGGTTAAATAGGCTAGGACATTCATTTACATAATGCTTGACATTCAGAAAGCTCTTCCAATTAGTTGATCACTTAAGACTTCTTGCATTGTGAAATGGCTTCCTATAAAATAAGGAGTCTTAGTTGTCAAGTATTAGCTAAGTATAATTCAATTAAAAAGTAATGAAACCACATTATCATACTAAATGAAATATGACACACATTTTTGCCAAGGTTGCACATGTTCATTCTTTAAAACTTGCTAGTATGTGACTGTCACAGAATCACAGGGCTTAAGGGGTTGGAAGGGACCTCAGGAGATCAAGTCCAAACCCCCTGCCAGCAAAGAACCATAGAATCTAGCACAGGTGTCACAGTAATGCATCCAGATGGGTCCTGAAAGTCTCCAGAGAAGGAGATTCCACAACCCCTCTGGGGAGCCTGTTCCAGTGCTCTGTGACACTCACAGTGAAGAAGTTCCTCCTCATGTTGAGGTGGAACCTCCTGTGATGTAGTTTATATCCATTGCCCCTTGTTCTATCACAGGGTGTAACTGAGCAGAGCCTGCCCCCTCCCTCTTGACACCCAGCCCTCAGGTATTTATAAATATTTATTAAATCTCCTCTCAGTCTTCTCTTCTCCAGACTAAACAGCTCCAGGGCTCTCAGCCTCCCCTCATAGGGCAGTGCTCCAGTCCCTTAATCTTCCTTGTAGCCCTCCGTTGGACTTTCTTGAGTAGCACCCTGTCCCTCCTGAACTGGAGAGTCCAAAACTGGACACAATATTCCAGGTGATGTTTCACCAGGGCAGGGTAGAGGGGGAGGACAACCTCCCTGGATCTGCTGTATTTACTCCTCTTAATGCACCCCAGGATCCCATTGGCCCTCTTGGCCACAAGAGCACATTACTGTCCCATGGATAAATTGTTGTCCACCAGGACTCCCAGGCCCTTCTGCACAGGGCTGTTCTCCAGCAGATCACCTCATGACTGTACTGGTACAATTTATTATTCCTTCCCAGATTTTTTTTCTTTTTCTTTTTTTATTTTAGGCAACATTTTAGTAGCTTGCATTTCTATCAGGAAAAGTTCTGCCCATTGTTAAAGCAGCTGAACAAAGCCCTATCTGTCTGCTTAAGATTTTGTTACTTAATGGCAAATTACAGTGTGGAGAGCCAGCACAAAAGCTTTCTACTACTGCCAGTCTCACATACCAGGAAAGACAGCATTTATGGTGGAAAGGAGTCTGTTTTCCATTCTGCTGCTAAAAGCTGCCAGAACAGCATCTTACAGTTCAGCTGCCAGTGCATTAATAACCACAGTTTGGAAGCTGAATGGTTTCATGCTGGGAATGGGATCAGCCCTTGCATGACTTCAGGGTCTGTTTATGCCTTTCTCAGTAATTCTGCAAGGACTGTAGTTTAGGATGTCCACATAATTTGCCCACATTATCTCGATGGTTATGACTCTTGCATCCTTTGACTTTTTGAAAAGGAGGAGTATATTAGTTTGCTTAAAGTACACTCATTTTCTCATTTTCCAGCAGAGTAGTAGAACGTATCTTGACCAACATTTTCTTTAGGAATTCAAATTTGTTTGGGGTTTTCTTGGGTTTGTTATTTTCTTTTTTTCTTTTTTTTCTTTTTTTTTTTTTTTTTCCCTATAGGACTTTCCTCTACCATAAAAGACTGCATTTGTATTTTAAATGGCCTGTCACATGATCATGTAAAATAGGCAAATACTTGCAAAACCAGAATATTCTGAATGCCTCAGGTTACTAAATTGACATTTTTTTATCTCTGAAGGTTGTATCAGAACAATATTTAGTGGGTTAAAATAATTTCTTTTTCTACTCTGTTGCACACAACCTTTCAGAGTACATGCAGAACAGATACAGGTTTCAGTATGAATTGCAAATGACCTTTTAAGACTTTAAGCTGTGTCTTATTGGTAGTACACCTGCTGTAATATCTTTGGAAAGTTCATTACTTTTGAACATGTTTTATCCACTTTTCTTTAACTATTAAAGTTAACTATTTAACTAACTATTAAAGTAACAGGCCTATAAATTTGTGTGTTTTAAGACTATTTCTTCTCTTTGGGGAAAAGCTTATTGGAAAAAATACGTCTTTATTCTTTTTTATTCAATTGCATTTAAAATTTTTCATTTGAAAATGAATACAGTTTAAACAAATGCTAAAAGATACTAAGTTTATTTGGTACATTCAGAGGGAGACTCACTAGAACTGATGAAGCCAAAAAGAGTAATCCTTAAGGATTAGCTCCTTTTTTATACAAACACTGTTAATACAAGAACTGTCTGTCTGCATTGCTTTTGCTAGTTTGGACTGGCATCTGTGGTGGTTTAGGCTGAGTGCCTCTTCTTTACGCCACACAAGCTATATCTGTGATGCCCCAAGGGTCCAGCCTGGTGGGTGGACATGGGAAGCTATGTATTTCATCCCATAATGCCCTGTTCCCTTATAAAACCACCTGCAGAGTCCTGCACTTCCTCTTTCTTCCCTCACTGCTCCTATGGAGATGGTCCCTATCTGGTAATAGAAGGGGAATCATCTTCAAGGCCTCTTGGGGCCTGGCTAGGCCCAAGGCCAGGAGGAGAAGGGGAAAAGGCAATCTCAGATCTGGCCAGCTGAGATTAGCCTAACAGTGGAAGATGGGGGTGGGAAGAAAGAGCCCTGAGGGTTTTTGGGTGTACCCTCAGGTGGGGAGAGGGAAGTGTTGGGATGCTTCTGGGTATGCTTTGGGATCTCTTTTGTCACTGTGCTTGTGGTTCTCTGTAAAATATTCACTGCTTTTCCATTTAAACTTTCCACCATTTTTGCAATCTGTTTGTCTGAGTTTGGTCTTTTCCTGCCCAAGGTGGGAGGGAAGGGAGGATTGTCCCTTCAACCCACCACAGCATCAAAGTTGAGTGTTTAAATGTTTAAAAAAGAAAAAAAAAAATCAAAATCCCAGCAACAATGTGTTAACTATGTTCACTTGACCAGAATGTTCAAATAAATTCTATTCCTCTATGTCACCATTTTGGCATGGTCACAGAAGGATCTGAGAAGCAGCAATGGTAATTGCTGCATGCTAGATCAAACTAGATCGAGGCACACTGGGTTTTTTTCTGGTAATAGACATGTAGGGTTGGCATTTGGGGCTCTAGGATGGTTAGTGAGAGAATCAGGGGCACAGGATTTCTTTTCTTCCCTCATTCCAGTGGTAGGCTGAGATGCGGTAAGGAACAGACAAATCCATTCCATTAATACATGGGTCCATGTCTGCTGTCAGCATCAAATTTTGTTTGTTTGTTTGTTTTTTTCCCAAAAGGGATTAGCCTACAGGGTACCAGGCTTGCTGGTGTCAGATGGAAACCACCATTCTCAAAGGGGAAGGAGGGTCTTTGCTCTCTACAACTACCTGAAGGGGGGTTGTAGTGAGGCAGAGGTTGGTCTCTTCTCCCAGGCAACCAGTACCAGAACAAGAGGACACAGTCTCAAGCTGCATCAGGGGAGGTTTAGGCTGGAGGTTAGGAGGAAGTTTTACACAGAGAGAATGATTGCCCATTGGAATGGGCTGCTTGAGGAGGTGGTGGGGTCGCCGTCACTGGGGGTGTTCAGGGCGAGGCTTGACTGGATGCTTGGTTGCATGGTTTAGTTGATTAGGTGGTGTTGGATGATAGGTTGGATATGATGATCTTGAAGGTCTCTTCCAACCTGGTTTATTCTATTCTATTCTATTCTATTCTATTCTATTCTATTCTATTCTATTCTATTCTATTCTATTCTATTACTAACAAGACTAATTGATGGGACTTTAAACTACATGTGAAGGGGAGGGGGAAGAAATTAAGCTTGCCTGTGACAAACAGAGGGACAACTCACTGGGGGATCCTGAGGAATAGAAGCCATCCAGGAAAACCCCATGAAATATCTCAAGGGAATTTAGGGGAACGCTGCTAAGAAACTGATAAAGCCAGCTGCCCAGCTGAAACCTCTACACAAATGCACACAGCTTGGGAAGCAGTTGGAAGTTATTGTATGGTTAGAAAGCTATGACCTGGTAGCCATTACTGAGACTTGGTGGGATGAATCCTACAAATGGAGTGTGCCTACTGATGGCTACAGGCTGTTCAGAATGAACAGGTGAGGAAAGAGGGGTGGAGGTGTTTCCCTCTGTATCAGGAAAGGATAAGAGTGCAAAGAATTGTCCCTGAAAAACTGTCACAAGCAGTTTAAAAGCTTATGGATAAGATTTAGAGACAAAAGTAAGAAAGGAAACCACCTGATTGGCATCTACTACAGGCCAGCTGATCAAGGGGAGCCCAAGAAGCCTTCTTACTCCAACTACAGGAAGCTTGGTGCTTGCAGATCTTGTCCTTCAACTACCCTTACATCTTCTGGCAAAATAACATGGTAAGCTGTAGACAATTGAGGAGACTGCTGCAGTGCTTCAATGATAAATTCTTGAGCCAGATAATAGACAGCTCTATCCTAGGGATTGCAATACTGGTCAAGAATGCAAGTAAACTCATCAGTGATATCAAGACTTGGGGCAGCCTGGTCTGCAGTGATCATCAAGTGGTAGAGCTGGCAGTCTTAAGGGATACGGGATAGGCAAGGAGTGTACTCAGGACTCTAAATTTTAGGAAGACAAACTTCCAACACCTTAGGGAGTCATCAGGATCCCAAGAGAAAGGATCCTCAGGGAGCAGAGCAGAGGTGGTGGATCTTTAAGGACTGTATCCTTAGAGAGCAAGAGCTCTTGATCCTCACATGCAAGAAATCAGGCAGGGAAGGGAAGAGAGCAGTATGGCTTTTATAGAGACCTACTGGACAAACTAGAGAGCAAGAGCGAACTGCACAGACAGTGGAGGCAGAGACAGACAACCTGGAAGGAGTATAGGAACACCACCTGATTTTGTAGATATGAGGTCAGGAAGGCTAAGGCACAACTAGAGCTGAACCTAACATAGGATGCAAAGAATCACAAGACAGGCTTCTACAGGTACATCAACCAGTTGAAGAAAAGAGTTTCCCCTCTGAGGAGTGAGAATGGAGAGTTGGCATCACCAAACATGAAGGATGAGGTATTCAATAATATTTTTACCTCAGTCTTCACTGACAATCTGTCTCCAACCCACTCCTGAGCTGATGAAACACTACATGCAGACCAGCACAGTAAAGTCCCTCCTACTGTAAGAGAAGCTCAAGGTCAGGACCACTTGAGGAACCTCAATGTACATAAATCTATGGGACCCAATGGAAAAATTGGCTGATATAGTTGCCAAGCCACTCTCCGTGATATTTGAAAAGTCCTGGCAGTCAGGTGGAGTCCCTGGAGAATGCAAGAAGGGAAACATTTCAGACATTTTTTAAAATAGTGAAAAAGAGGACCCTGGGAGTTACCAACCTGTCAGCCTCAGCTCTGTGCCTGGGGAGATCAGGGAACAGATCCTGCTAGAAGCTCTGATCAGGCACATGGAGAGCAGGGAGGTCATTTGAGGCAGCCAGCATGACATTACACAGGGCAAGTCATGGCTTACCAATTAAGTGGTTTTCTACAACAGAATGACTACAACAGTGGACAGGGGAAGGGAAATAAATGCCATCTATTGGGACTTCTGCAAGGCCTTTGACACAGTCTCCCATAATATCCTCTCTAAGCTGGAGAGAGATGCATTTAATGGATGGACTCTTTAGTTGATAAGGAATTGGTTGGATGTTCAAAGGCTAGTGGTCAGTGGTTCAGTGTCCAGGTGGAGAGAGATTACATGTCTCTCAGGGGTTTGTTCTCGGACCAGTGTTGTTCAGTATCTACATCAGTGCTACATACAGATTGAGTGCATCCTCGGCAAGTCTGCAGATTATACCAAGCTGAGTGGTGTGGCTGATAAGACGGAAGGATGCAGAGGGACCTGTATAGGCTGAGGAGAATCTCATGAGGTTAAATAAGTCAAAGCACAAGGCCAGCTCAATCCAACATATCGTTATGGGCTGGGAGATGATGAAATTGAGAACAGCCATGCAGAAAAGGACTTGGGGGTACTGGTGGATGAGAAGTTCGACATGAGCTAACAATGTTTGCTTGCACCCCAAAAGGCCAATCACATCCTGGATTGCATCAAAAGAAGTGTGGCCAGCAGGTCAAGTGAGGTGATTCTACCATTCTACTCTGCTCTTGTGAGACATCACCTGGAGTACTGTGTCCAGCTCTGGGACCCCCAACACAAAAGAGACAAACACCTGCTGGAGTGGGGCCAGAGAATGGCCACAAAGATAATCAGAGGGCTGGAGCACCTCTCCAGTGAAGACAGGCTGAAAGAATTGAGGCTGTTCAGCCTGAAGAAGAGAAGGCTGTGGAGAGACCTTATAGCTACATTTCAATTTCTGAAGGGAACCTACAAGAAGACTGTTGAAGGACAGTTTAGAAGGGCTTGTAGCAATAGAAGTGGTTTTAAGCAGTGGGTTTAAGATGGAGCAGGGTAGATTTAGATTGGTCACAAAGAGGAAGTTCTTTAGCATGAGGGTAGTAGAACATTAGAACATGTTGCCCAAGGATGTGGTTGAGGCCCCATACCTAGAGACATTGAAGATCAGACTTGATGTGGCCCTGGGCAGCCCGATATAGTTGGAGGTGTCCCTGCTCATTGGAGAGGGTTTGGACAATATGACCTTTGAGGGTCCTTTCTAACACAAAGTAATTTCAATCTTGTGAATACTGTGGCAAAGAGCTGAAAGGAGTCAGGAGATGCTACCTTCAGACTTTTCAGCTGCTGTGATGGTGTGGCCATTATGTTCCCAAGTGAGGAATTAAAATTGCAAAGAATACACAATCTAGCACTGTCTGTCAAACATTTAGCTACCTTTTTTTTTCTGCTGTATGTTGCAAAACAAGACACTCACAGAAAATGATGTCAAGAGTTCTGGTGGACTGCATAAAAGGGACCTGAAAGACCAATAACTTTGTGCTGCTGCCCATGTAGAAAAGGACCACAGCTTAATGACAAGTTTTGAGCTGATTTCAGCTGTCTAAAATAGAGAATTTCCTCAGTATTGGTGCATGTTTATAACAACATAATTGCATGCATTTTTAATAAAGAAGTATTTTAAAGTAGCTATTACATTTCTCCTTTCTTTAGGCTTTCCCTGAGATTGGAATCTTTCATTAGTGTATTTAGATTCTTTCCAAAGCATCCCTGAAAGAAATTATGAGGACAGGAATGAAAAGCAACTGATCGCAGAAAAGCTCTGCATTCTTAACCACCAAACCCTCAGTGTAAAAACTGCTCTGCAAAGCCTTTGGCTATGCTATAATGTCAACACTAAGTTATGGGTCACGTGCTCTCACCTTCTTTTAGAGGTATGGGATAAGAAGGAGTACACCTTCTATATCTATGGGTAAACTTTAATGTAAATGAAGACTTGGAATAACATATGAATGGTGAGAATATATTGGCTGGGGGGGGGGAGTTAAAAGAAGAAGAAAAATCTGTTTTCCACTTCTGTTTCTAGAAATTATTGTTTACTCACTGGAGCAAGAGGTAACCAAGGGTGCTGTACAGTGCTGTGGATAATCCAGACACTAATGAGAGGATTTTGGTTAAAAGTACTCCCAGGATGTAAGGCTGTTTCATTCCTTCAAACATTCAGCAATAGCTACTCATGATTTAACAGTAATCTCCCATCTCTGCTTAGTAAAAGATGTGACAGTCACATCACACTTCTTCAGCTTAGATTGTATAAAACACTGCATTTTTGTCAGAAAGATACAAAACTAAGGCATGTGTGGAATGAAAAATAAATCATTCATTCAGTGAGTACCTTTATAATTATTGGGAAAGACAAAAAAAAGGAATAGGTTTCAATTTTCTCTCTCTCTAGCCTATTCCACAATCATATTTTTCTGCAAAATATAAAAATATTAGAATTCAAACCACAAGCAGTGCAAATAAAACTGTGACCTGTAATCATCTTACAGAATGTAGGGAGAATGCTAAGATGATAATATTCTAGTTTTTTTCAAATGAAGTGTAATATTCCAGTTAAGTCGTCTACACCAGGAGCCTGAATATCAAGTAGCTCACTAAAACTTGACTTTTCTAACAGCTTTTTATATTTCCAAGAGACAAAGTTAATGGCCTTATGATAATTCCATCTATTTAGCATATTTAAGTAAAGAGTGTGTTCATCATCTCTTTTAATAACTGTAGGAAATTACATAATCTTGTTCAAAAAGTCAAAAAGCTAGACAAAATATTTCTGATCTTCAGGTTCCAGAAATAGCATTAAGGCATAAGACCCTGTGTGGCCTGTAAGTACAAGAGATAATGATTACAATAAATCTGACCATGTGTTGAATAATTAATGATAATATGGTTTGCAACAGTTTCCTCTCCTCCCTTTTTCCTGATATATAGTCAAAGTTTTTCTCCTTCAGCAAGGGAAAAGAGCAAAAGCAAACAAGAAATAAGAGCAACTCTCCTACATTTTATCCATACTCTGTGCACATTAATGGAAAGGTTATGAGAAAGTTTCACATGGAATGGAATGGAATGGAATGGAATGGAATGGAATAGAGTAGAATAGAATAGAATAGAAGAGGTTGGAAGAGACCTTCAAGATCATCACGTCCAACCCATCAACCAATCCAGCACCACCTAAACAACTAACCCATGGCACCAAGCACCCTGTCAAGTCTCCTCCTGAACACCTCCAATGATGGTGACTTCACCACCTCCCCGGGCAGCCCATTCCAATGGGCAATCACTCTCTCTGTATAGAACTTCTTCCTAACATTCAGCCTAAACCTCCCCTGGCGCAGCCTGAGACTGTGTCCTCTTGTTCTGGTGCTGGCTGCCTGAATCCACTGTGTTCCCTTACTTTGAAGAATATTTTTTTTTTTAACTTACTGCTGGTTAAGGAGTTCTTATTTTTATTTAGCATTGGATAGAAATTCTGCAGCGTCGACCACAAACTGTAGACATTTTTCATTTTCCTTATATTCCAAGTCAACATTTCCATTGTAAAGTTTTTGTTCTAATTTGTTAATTTTTTTTTAGATCTGAGTCTTCTGTCTTGTATACTTTAGCTTATGTTGTCTAGAGTCTGATTACTTGAATTCAAAACAATAACAGAGTTATAAAGAATGAATTACACTGATTTTAAGGCCCTTAAAATTACACACACACAAACATTTTTATACTCTGATGAATTCCCACATTATTGTAGGTCTAATGAATTTTTGAGAACATTTTTTAAATGACCCACAGTGCACCCTATCTTAGAAAGACAAATGTTCATTTATCCCTTCTCAGGTGTACTCATCATACATGCTCATCAAATATACGTTAAATATTGAAACCCCAAATATGATAACTTTTTGCAGATGTATGACTATGAGGTGCTTCTACAAGTTGCCTTAGCCATACATTCTACTAGCATTTGGTCTAAGAGGACAGGTCCTTGATTGTTTTTTTGATAGCTAACAGACATCACAAAATAATCAAAACTATTTCTTTTTTTCCCCAATGGAAGCACTTCCCTGACTCACTCGGTATTTCTTTATCTTCTTAAGATATATCTCTGTCATTTACAACTTGTCATTTTGACACCTGAAGTAACATTTGTCATTCTCCCAATGTTATCACTATTCTTATTTTCTGGAGATGAGGTGAGAAGTCTCAAATTCTTAATTATTTTTTGTGATTTTTCCAGTTTTTAAGTATTGGAGACATTCTTGGAAGTAGTTAACAAGTATCAGGTATGGCAACCATGTCTTTTCTGTCCTCAAAATGGGAAGGAGAAGTAGACTTTGTCCAGTGGAAAACACAATAGCATGTAAAAACTCAAACATGCTATAGGCTATGACGTTAAAATTTTTCCACAGATCCTGAACAGAAGGTAGTAGAGTGTAAATAAACCACCATTGGGTGTAAAAAGAAAAACAATGATATTTCTAAACAATCCCATTGGAGAGGTATCTACCATAAGATGTAGCTTGCAAAACAATCTTTCTCGCTTTTCATGTCTTCGGCTCTGTGTGATGCTTCTCCTGGCTTTACTGACCTTGACTGCATCACTTTTATTGTGACTGGTATTAACAACAACTTCTCTGCTCTGTCTCTTGTCCCTTTTGTGTACAGGGGTGTAGGGCAAAGAGCAGGGGAGGGAGAAGCTGTTGCAGCTACCATGGTCATTGCCCAGGGGGGTTCTTGTGCTGGTGATCAATTGTAAATACTTGTAAATATTGTAAATACTTGTCCTGGTTTGAGGCCAGGCACATCCTGAAAGGAGCAAAAGAATGATACTCACACTCGCACAAATGGATTGCAGAAGTGATGGAAAGTTTAAATGGAAAGCAATAAGTGTTTTACAGGAGCTACAAGCATAGTGACAAAAGAATCCCAAAGCATATAGAATCCCCTATAGCACACCCAAAAGCCTCCCAACACTTCCCATCTCCCCACCTGAGGGTATACCCAAAACCCCCAGGGCTCTTTCTTCCTCCCTCCCCTCCCCTCTGGCTAGGCTAGTCTCAGGCTGATCAGGTCTGAGACTGTCTCTCCCCCCTTCTCCTCCTGGAATTAGGCCTAGACAGGCCTAAGAGGCCTTGAGATACTCCCCCACCACTACCTGATAGGGAGCATCTCCCACAGGAGTAGAGAGGGAAGAAAGGATGGGAATGATTTTTCAGATGGATTTGTAGGGTGCACGATTTATGGGTATGAAATACACTATTTCCTGTGTCCACCTACTGGGCTGGATACTCAGGACACAGGATGTGTAGCTTGTATGGCAGTAACAGGAGGTACCCAGCCTAAACTGCCACAATCCTGTATATTTTGTACATATTCATTGCATTCTATTGAAGATTGTAGTTTTGCTTGTAAACACAGCTTTCATTTCCTTCCAACTGAGATGGTCTGGCAAATTTAATGTTGGGGGGGAATTTTCAACCCACCACAGATGCTGACAAAGGAAGGAGGGAAGTGGAAGAAGAATATATAGCAGACTAAGTAGTACTTGAGAAAATTAAAGACTTAATTTCAGGTAGGCCAGCGGCCTCAGAGTTATCCTCTATAAGCAGCCAAAGGCAAACACTTGATTTCTCTATGGTAGTCTGGTTTGCATAAAGAGAGCTTAAATTTATGCGAGACTCATTATACCAAGGACTTGAAAATTAAATTTTAATTGAAATCTGGTAACATCATTACCAATGTGGATTAAAAAAAGTGAAAAAAAACCCCACCCTCATACATATAAAACCAAACCAACTCTCATTCTTTAAAGTGCACATTAAAAATGAATTATGCCCTCAAAATAGGTAATGTGGACCACTCTGTTAAGGACAAATTTGCTTTTAATGATTATTCTTAGTTTTCATCACAGCAATTTGTTGCAACATAGGTAATGAATTGTACACTGAAAATGTCTTTCAAAATGGGAAACAGAGAACAAGAAGTAGATTCTGGCTGTGAGAAGAGCTTGATTCTCATTACACTAATGCGTCATATGTGCGTTATTGAGAGAGATGGAAGGTCTCTGTGGGATTATTATTCACTTTATTGATAGGCTGTGAATACTGAATATTTTAGGCAGGCATTCTGTAAAGACATGCCAAACCTGCTAAAATCTTAGAAACCAGATGAAACTGTAGACATGTGTTTGCAAAATCCTATTAAGAAAACAGTGCATTTCAATTTTGCACACCATTTCTGTTGAAGCCAATCACATCCTGGGCTACATCAAGAGAAGCATAGCTAGCAGGTCGAGGGCGGTGATTCTCCCACTCTACTCCGCTCTACTGAGACCCCACCTGGAGTACTGTGTCCAGTTCTGGAGCCACTGTTACAGGAAGGATCGGAAGGTGCTGGAATGTGTCCAGAGGAGGACCACGAGGATGATTAGAGGGCTGGAGCACCTCTCCTATGAGGACAGACTGAGAGAGTTAGGGCTGTTCAGTCTGGAGAAGAGAAGGCTCTGAGGAGACCTTATTGTGGCCTTCTGGTATCTGAAGGGGGCCAGCAAATAAGCTGGGGAGGGACATTTTAGGGTGTCAGGTAATGATAGGACTAGGGGGAATGGAAAAAAAAAAATAGAAATAGGTAGATTCAGATTAGATGTTAGGAAGAATTTCTTCCCCATGAGGGTGGTGAGACACTGGAACAGGTTGTGCAGGGAGGTGGTGGAAGCCTCATCCCTGGAGGTTTTTAAGGCTAGGCTGGATGTGGCTCTGAGAAACTTGATCTAGTGTGATGTGTCCCTGCTCATGTCAAGGGGGATGGAACTAGATGATCCTTAAGGTCTCTTCTAACCCTAACAATTCTATGATTCATGGAATAATTTTCAAATTCTGTAAGCCTCCAAACACCTATGGTGGAAAGATTTTATGTCCATTTAAATGATGAAGACACAATATTACAAAGAGTTTGCAAAAATAGCCTCTAAAATATTGTACTTTAAATGCAACATGAAAGCCCATAACAGCTTTAAAAATATTGCCCATGATTAGAGAAAATTCTTTGCAAAATCAAGGTTAATGGTCATATAACTTGTCTGTTGTTCATCAGCTTTTATCTCATCCCCACTGATACATGGTGGTGTTTGCTCTTGCATCTGGTAGCATAACTGCAAGGCTTTTTAATTGTGACAGTTATCTTTGGGGTAGTTTCCACCTTCAAGCCTTTGTGCTACATAAACACAAAGCCATCTTTACTCATTCCAATAAAAAAAGTATATTCCTGCTAAAGGATGAAAAAAATATTTCTCTTTATATTGCTTTAGTTTAAAATACTGTGAATATTTTTGTATTACTTCTGTATTTGGTGGTGTTTTTTTTTCCCCATGAAACAGAAATAATAGATGACAATGGATATGGTTCTGTTTGATCCTCTGTGCTGTACCTCTTATGCAAATTACGGAAATACACTTTTATAGTGTCTCTCTTTATATTATCTTTGAAAGAAACCTGCCATATCTTTTCAATCTCACTTAAAAGAGTCTATGTATATTAAGTAATTTTAATCATCTTCCTCTGAATAGCTTACACTATCCTCATGTATCTTTTCTCAGCTGGAATATACAGAATGGTATTCCAGATGTGGGAAAGTCACTGATTTATATTGTGATATTACATTTTCTGCTGTTTTCCCCACCCTGTTCCTTATGCATCATTACATTTTGTTTATTTGTTTTTACTGTTTCTGTACATTGCCCAGACAACAGTGCAGTCCTGGACCATTATGTAGTTTTTCTCACAATGGCTCATTCACTTTATTGTTTCTTCTTGATATTACTACACTGTATGTATCACTTTGTCTTTTTCTTTTCTTTTCTCCTTCTTTCCTGACTCCAGATACAAATAGCAAAGAAGATAATTGGATATAATTATTTGCTAGAATCTACTGTCTCTTTACATTTCTTATTTTAGTAAGTTTTACACAAAGAAATGACAAAGGAACATTTTTTCTTTTTATTTTTTTTTTTTCTGGATTCTGATTTTAATGGGTATGCTTTATATTAAGCACATTCCATTGTGCTTATGTGCTAATAATTACAAATTTTGCAAGAAATTTTGTCCAAGAACTATATTTTCAAAAAGATATGTGTCCTAAAACTTTCTCTTCCTCTAATATGCCTGTGAGTAAAACTGCTATACAGCAGCCAAAAAAGAAAGGGTGAAAAGTTTTCCCATGTAGACCAACTGTCAGTGGAGTTTGAATACCAGTTTGTGACTAACGACATCGACTTCAAAATTTTTTTAAAAAGAAATTTTCTTTATCTCATGTCCTATGTTAAAGAAGTCCATCTGGGCCAGAAATTAGCTGCTCTGTTGCTAGGATCTCAAAACACTTGCTCTAGTCACAACAAGATGAAGCAGACTATTATGAAATAATCAGGTGAGAATGTCCCTTCCATTGCAGCATGTGAGGTAGAGGACAAGGCAGAAGCAATATCTTCTCACTACAAAGTGGATTATCCAAACTGAATGAGTTGTCTGCAATGCACTTAAGGGAATATTATCCCATTAAGGGAAACGGCAAAGCTTTAGGTAATGATGATTTTACACTGAATTTCTGTTATGAAAGCTGCACTCACATGAAATTGAAATAAGAAAAAAAAATTTCCTTGTTTCTAGAGTGGCATATTTTTAAACAGTAACTTAATTTATATACAAATGCACAACTACTCTGCAAATCTCAGGTTTCCTTGCTTTTCCCCTCTTCGTTTCCTAAATCTGTCCTCTTGAGTTCTTTGTTTCTTTCTGGAGCTGAAGACTTGCTCTTTAACACAATTCTTTCTTGCCACCCTACTGTGAAAAATCCTAACTGGTTGGTTCATCTTGTTTGGCTGTGAAAATAAATTAAATTAAAGAACAATCCATATATGAAGTCATTGAAGCGTACTGATGCCTGTCTTGCTTCTGCCATACTGTTGGCAGCATCTCCATAAACATCTAATAAAAGACCTTGTATCTTCCTACTTGCTGCAGAGAGGTGCCTGACATTGCTATTATTCTCACCATCCACAGAACAACCAGTTTTACAGCTAAGAGGTGCCAAAACCACTGAAGATTTTGGCAACCCGAAGTAGCATTTTGCATATTTGCACTATGTTCATTGCAGTGACAGCTGCTCAGACAGATTTCTGAGTCTTTTGCGCCACTAGTGCTCCATGTATTTCTGTCCTTGGCAATCCTTTCAAGAGAAGAAAATACCAGCTGTTACTCCTAGCCACCAGGGCAGCAACAGCCTTCTCTTCTCATCACCTTAAAATAAATAACTGAGGCAGGCAACTAACTCTAGGCTGAGGAATGGCTTCCATTGCTGAATCAGACTAATAAAATGACAGTAACTCAATGGAGCTCTATGAGTTTTCAGAAAAAGAGCTATGAAACAAAAAGGAAGAAAATGGTCTCAGTTAGGAATTTTAGATTTGTTGGTTTTGCTTATCAAAATACATGTAAGAGATAGCCAATGTGCTTTTTTTCTCCTTCCAACTATATACTCAGATAAATCACTAGTGCAATAATACACCATCTATACAGAAGAAGTAGGAAGATGCTTTTAAGCCAGGTGATCCAAAAAGATTGTTGCAGATCCCATAATTAACAGTTTTAAGATTTTGAAGACGTCTGTGACTTCTCTGGTTTGCATATCAACAGAATATATTTTCTTCTTCCTTACTTTTCAGTTTTCAGGTTACACATTTGGGCTGCAGCTGTATATCATCACTTGCACATTAAACATACTGTAAAAGAAAGCTCAGAGAGTCAGTCAAGAGGCATGCATGACTGGAGGCAAGACTTAATTTACGAGACTGCCCATATATAGCTGATAAAGAAAAGTAAATGGACACAGCCATCACTTTCCAACTTTAATTGCTCATTGAAAATCTCTGGATAGCAGCTAGCAGGGAAAGAAATTCTGGTCACAGTCCCAATTATTTTGTCTCATCAGTGTCATCTGCACATCATGGGGCTGTTGTAGAATGTCCTATTAGGATTACACCTTTCTCCTCCTGGTGAAGTTTAACCTTTGGCTTCTTATTGTTACAGCTCAGGTGTTTCAGATAGGATTTCCCACTCGTTATGTGTTTGCATGGCATTTTCCTCAATAAGATTCTAATTTGGCTGTTAATTAGATTTCAGAGTGGCCACTCTAAATATGCTTTAATATTTGCTTTACTAAGTATTGATTAGTGCACCAGTCAATAGCCATACTGATTCTAGTTACTGGATAAACAGATGGCATTAATTCTGCTAAATTTTTAAACAGATTGGAGGGATAGCAGTGAAAATTAGTAAGAATGCCACACCCAAAGAGTCGCTCTCAATGTGTCCATGTCCAAGTGGAGTCCCTTAGGGATCAGTACTGGGACCAGTCTTGTTTGACATCTTTGGTGGCAACGTGGACAGTGGCGTTAAGTGCACCCTCAGCAGATTTGCTGACAACACCAAGCTGTGTGGTGCAGCAGACACACTGGAGGGAAGGGATCCATCCAGAGGGACCTTGACAGGTGGGATAGGTGGGCACAAGCCAACCACATGAAGTTCAACAAGAGCAAATGCAAGGTCCTGTATCCGGGTTGGGGCAATCCCAAACACCAGTGTAGGCTGGGCAGTGACTGGCTTGAGAGCTGCCCTGACGAAAAGAACTTGGGGGTGATGGTGGATGAGAAGCTCAACATGCGCCACCAGTGTGCACTTGCAGCCCAGAAAGCAAATCACATCCTGATCTGCATCGAGAAGCATAGCCAGCAGGTCAAGGGAGGTGAGTCTCCCCCTCTACTCCACTCTGGTGAGACCCTACCTGGAGTACTGTATCCAGATTTGGATCACAGTGTCCAGTTCTGGAGCCCCTGTTACAGGAACGATCTGGATATGCTTCAGCATGTCCAGAGAAGGGCCACAAGGATGATCAGAGGGGTGGAGCACCTCTCCTCTATAAATACATTAATATTCCATAAATACATTAAAATTATATAAATACATTAATAGCAAGAGGAAGGGCAAGGACAACCTCCACTCCCTGGTGGACACGGAGAGGAATGTTGTAAAAAAGGATGAGGAGAAGGCAGAGTTACTTAACAACTTCTTTGCCTCAATTTTTTCTAGCAGGACAGAATGTCTGCCAGACAGCTGGCCTGCAGAGCTGGCAGAAGGAGTCACGGAACAGCATAGTCTTCCTCTGTTCCAGAATGGGGTAGTTGGTGATCTGCTTAGCCACTTGAATCCCCACAAGTCCATGGGACCAGATGGGGTCCATCCCAGGGTGCTGAGAGAGCTGGCAGATGAGCTGGCCAAGCCGCTCTCCATCATTTTTCAGCAGTCCTGGCTCACTGGAGACATCCCAGAGGACTGGAAGCTGGCCAACGTGGTGCCCATCCACAAGAAGGGCCTGTTGGATGAGCCAGGAAATTATGGGCCTGTCAGCGTGACCTCCGTGCCAGCCAAGATTATGGAACAGGTCATCCTGAGTGCAATCACACAGCACTTAGAGGATGGCCAAGGGATCAGGCCCAGCCAGCATGGGTTTAGGAAGGGCAGGTCGTGCCTGACCAACCTGATCTCCTTCTATGATCAGGTGACCCGCCTGGTGGATGTGGGGCAGGCTGTGGATGTAGTCTACCTGGACCTCAGCAAGGCTTTTGACACTGTCCCCCATGGCAGACTCCTGGCCAAGCTGTCAGCCCATGGCTTGGATGGGAGCACACTGCGATGGGTTAGGAAGTGGCTGGAGGGCCGAGCCCAGAGAGTGGTGGTGAATGGTGCCACATCCAGCTGGCAGCCAGTCACTAGTGGTGTGCCCCAAGGATCAGTGCTGGGCCCCATGCTCTTCAGCATCTTTATTGATGATCTGGATGAGGGCATTGAGTCCATCATCAGTAAATTTGCTGACGACACCAAGCTGGGAGCAGGAGTTGATCTGCTGGAGGGTAGAGAGGCTCTGCAGAGGGATCTCGACAGGCTGGACAGATGGGCAGAGTCCAACGGCATGAGTTTGAACACATCCAAGTGCCAGGTTCTGCACATTGGCCACAACAACCCCATGCAGAGCTACAGGCTGGGGTCAGAGTGGCTGGAGAGCAGCCAGGTAGAGAGGGACCTGGGGGTGCTGGTTGATGGTAGGCTGAACATTGGCCTGCAGTGTGCCCAGGCATCCAGGAGGGCCAATGGCATCCTGGCCTGTATCAGGAACAGTGTGGCTAGCAGGAGCAGGGAGGTCATTCTGCCCTTGTACACTGCACTGGTTAGGCCGCACCTCGAGTCCTGTGTCCAGTTCTGGGCCCCTCAGTTTAGGAAGGATGTTGACTTGCTGGAGCATGTCCAGAGAAGGGCGACAAGGTTGGTGAGGGGCTTGGAGCATAAGCCCTATGAGGAGAGACTGAGGGAGCTGGGGTTGCTTAGCCTGGAGAAGAGGAGACTCAGGGGTGACCTTTTTGCTCTCTACAACTACCTGAAGGGAGGTTGTAGTGAGGCAGAGGTTGGTCTCTTCTCCCAGGCAATCAGTACCAGAACAAGAGGACACAGTCTTAGGCTGCATCAGGGGAGGTTTAGGCTGGAGGTTAGGAGGAAGTTTTACACAAGAGAGAGTGATTGCCCATTGGAATGGGCTGCCTGAGGAGGTGGTGGGTTCGCCGTCGCTGGGGGTGTTCAGGGTGAGGCTTGACAGGATGCTTGGTTGCATGGTTTAGTTGATTAGGTGGTGTTGGATGATAGGTTGGACATGATGATCTTGAAGGTCTCTTCCAAACTGGTTTGTTCTATTCTATTCTATTCTATTCCTATGAGGACAGACTGAGGGAGTTGGGACTTCTCCTCAAAAAAAAAAGAGGAGTGTAATTGTTATTGGTGATTCCCTTCTGAGGGGAATGGAGGGCCCCATATGTTGGCCAGACCCATCTCCTAGGGAACTCTGTTGTCTCCTTGGAGCCCAAGTTAATGATGTTACCAGAAGGCTGCACAGACTGGTACAGCCCTCTGACTACAATCCTTTACTAGATATGCAGATAGGGAATGATGATGCTGTAACCAGAACTCCCAGGGCTATCAAAAATGACTTCAGGGTCCTGGGAGATCTGGTAGAGGGGTCAGGTGCTCAAATAATTTTTTCATCAATACCCTTAGTTGCAGGAGGCAATACCATAAGGAACAGGACAGCAGCCATAATCAACAAGTGGCTTAGAGGCTGGTGCAGTCAAAAGAATTCTGAGGTTTTTAATCTTGGTAAACTTTCTACTGCACCAGGCCAGCTGGCAACAGATGGAGTACATCTGTCCCAGAGAAGGGGAAAGGTCACAGTATATGAGAATGGCCTGTCCCCCAAAGGTAAAAAGATTCTGGGAAGGGAATTGGCAGCTCTCATCGACAGGGCTTTAAACTAGTTTTGAAGGGGGAAGGGGCTGAAACTAGTCCCCTCAGGCAAGAGTCTGGGGGTGATAATAGTCAGAGGTGAAACCAGCAGCCCAGCTGCACTGCATGTACACTAATGCACGAAGCATGGGCAACAAACAAGAGGAGCTGGAAGCCTTGCTGCAGCAGGAAAGTTATGATGTCGTTGCCATCACAGAGATGTGGTGGGATGACTCACATGACTGGAGCGCTGCAATGGATGGCTACAGGCTCTTCAGGAGAGACAGGCAAGGAAGAAGGGGTGGAGAGGTGGCCCTGTACATCAGGGAGGCACTAGATGCCATTGAGATGGAGATTAGGGATGATTGGGTTGAATGCTTGTGGGTAAGAATTAGAGGGAAGACTGTCAGGGCAGACATCCTGGTTGGAGTCTGTTATAGACCACCCAACCAGGAAGAAGAAGTTGATGAAGCATTCTATAAGCAGCTTAAGGCTGTCTCAAGATCTCCTGACCTTGTCCTCATGGGCGACTTCAACCTGCCTGACATCTGCTGGCATCTCAACACAGCAGAGAGGAGACAGTCTAGGAGGTTCTTAGAGTGCATGGAGGACAGCTTCTTATCCCAGGTGCTGCGTGAGCCTACCAGGGGCAAGGCTATGCTTGACCTCCTCTTCACCAACAGGGAAGGGCTGGTGGGTGATGTGGTGGTCAGAGGATGTTTAGGGGCCAGCGACCATGAGATAATTGAATTTTCGGTATTCGGTCAAACTAAGAGGGGCAGCCCTTAAAAATAAAGGGGTCCAGGAGGGCTGGACCTGCTTCAAGGAAGAACTGATGAAGGCATAGGAAGAGGCTGTGCCAATGTGCCGGAAGATGAGCTGCCGGGGCAGATGGCCAGCCTGGATGGGTAATGAACTTCTAAAAGAACTAAGGGAAAAAAAGAGGGTGTATCATCTTTGGAAGAAAGGGGAGGCAACCCACGGAATGTTTAAGGATGTAGCCAGATCATGCAGGAAGAAAATTAGGGAGGCAAAAGCACATTTGGAACTTAAACTGGCCTCTGCTGTGAAGGACAACAAAAAGTCCTTCTATAAATATATTAATATATACGGCATGGTGTCGCCGTCATTGGAGGTGTTCAGGATGAGACTTGATGGGATGCTTGGTGCCATGGGTTAGTTGTTTAGGTGGGTTGGATTGGTTGATGGGTTAGACACGATGATCTTGAAGGTCTCTTCCAACCTGGTTTATTCTTTGTATTCTATGTATGTATTCAGTCTGGAGAAGAGAAGGCTCCGAGGACACCTTATTGCGGCCTTCCAGTATCTGAAGAGGGCCTACAAGAAAGCTGGGGAGGGACTTTTTAGGGTGTCAGGTAATGATAGGACTACGGGAAATGGAACAAAACTAGAAATGAGTAGATTCAGATTGTTAGGAAGAATTTCTTCCCCATGAGGGTGGTGAGACACTGGAACAGGTTGTGCAGGGAGGTGGTGGAAGCCTCATCTCTGGGGGTTTTTAAGGCCCGGCTGGATGTGGCTCTGAGCAACCTGATCTCATGCGAGGTGGAAGGAGTTTGGAACTGGTTGATCTTTGAGGTTTCTTCCAACTCTGACAATTCTGTGATTTTGTTCTGTTAAAGTAGCTGTGATTTTTTTTTTTTTTTTCAATGTAGGGAAATAAACTCCCAGAATCAGCAGAACTATATATGGAGCAGCAGTTACAAGAAGTCTGTCTTCCAAAGAGTCAAAGGAGAGTTTGTCAGTTTTATATCTATCTGTTATTCCTGTAACTTTAAAAAAAAAAAAAATTAAAAAAAAAAATCTCTTCATGGACACAAGCTGAGTAGCAAGTTTTCCTCAGTCTGCAGTTCTGCAGTTCTTCTGGGATTTAAAACTGGCCTTGGAAATAGAGCATGTCAGAAGCCTGAGCCACTATAGCCCTTTCATGCATGAATAAACAATTCTTCTCTGCTTTCTTCATCTCCTTTTTCACAGCACTGTGGCATTCAGATCTTGATCCTATCTCCTGCCATCATACCCTTCACAGATTGTGATGTTAATATATTGAATATTTAAAGTGCCCTTATTTGCTAAGTCAGAATTTATTCTTTTTTTCCGTATTACATGCAATTCTTCAGAAACAGCTCCCTCAGCCAAATGTTTGGGGTTACAAAGGGTAATTTTACATTTTTATGCTACTAGTAATAGTAAGGGGAGTGTACTTGTCAGAACACACTGAAGCTGTGCATTTTCAAAGTTCCTGCAGTGCTCTCTGGGTGATATTCCTATAATATCAGAGGATATCACATCATTAAGCTAAAGACATCTAATACACATTCAGGTACTGTCTGATTAAGCAGTCTACAAAACTGAACCATTTATTTCTCATTATTGGAGAGTAAGACAGATGCAAGCAGACACAAAACTACCAAATCTTTAGTTTAACTTAAATAAATAAATTGTGACTTAAACCACATAGAATAGAATAGAATAGAATAGAATAGAATAGAATAGAATAGAATAGAATAGAATAGAATAGAATAGAATAGAATTAACCACGTTGGAAAAGACCTTCGAGATCATCAAGTCCAACCTATCACCCAACACTATCTAATCAACTAAACTATGGCAGCAAGTGCCTCATCCAGTCTCTTCCTAAACACCTCCAGTGATGGTGACTCCACCACCTCCCTGGGCAGCCCAATGGCTAATCACTCTTTCTGTGAAGAATTTCTTCCTAACATCCATTCTAAACCTCCCCTGGCACAGCTGGAGACTGTGTCCTCTTGTTCTGGTGCTGGTTGCCTGGGAGAAGAGACCAACCCCAACCTGTCTACAACCTCCCTTCAGGTAGTTGTAGATAGCAATAAGGTCTCCCCTCAGCCTCCTCTTCTCCAGGCTGAGCAACCCCAGCTCCCTCAGCCTCTCCTTATGCTGTGTCTGCTCTAGCAACCACATAATACTGGTGTTGTGAAGAGAAAAAGAAAAAAGAAAACCAGTCATTTTAGAAAGAGGCACAATCTGCTTTTATGCACTTTAAATGGATCATCTGGTGTTGTTTTAAAACATATTTTTTTTGTGTTTCAATTTCATTTTTTATGAGACATTATTTTAAAATATAAAAATCTATCGAACCTTGGAGTATAACATAAATTCAACATCTAACTTCTCATTTAGCTGCTGTGTCTCCTACCACATAAAAGGGATTTATCTCTCAGGAGGTGAAATCTTGATCCACAGGTATTAATAGCAAACTTTGACTAAGTTGCAGGGTTTCATTCTCTCTATCTGTCTCTTCATATGCAAGCTAACAGCAATCTGAAGTGCCACATGGATAATGTACTCTATCAATGCAGCCAGAAGGAGACTGAATTTGAGAGACTGCAACAAATCTTGCAGATTATGTCCTTTTCCAGCTAAGTGGATTGTGTAGTTAGTATTCAATAAGCCCAGACACCTGGCAATGAAAGAATGAAGGAGAGGGATAACCAGCAGTTTCCCTGATGTGATCAAGTTGTTTCCAGAGAATGACTCCATGTAAAACACATAGCTGAGGAGAGGGAAACTTCGTGGGACACCTGAGGGATAGTGACAAATTTGATTGTTGATTTTCATACCTAGAATGTATGGCAAGCACTTTGACACACTAAATTTTCACACTTTATTTTTCACCATTTTTTAAGTGGTTTTGAGCCATTTTGTCTGTCAGCAGATTCACTGAGATTGGGGAAGAATTGGGACACAGCCTTTTTAGATGTCCTTATCTTGCTTCTTTAGTGTTAGACACAGTTATCTTAGAGAGCATTACAGATTTAGACCTAACAGAGACAAGTTTGACTTGCCGTAAGTCTAGAATGGCTATAAAGGTTAAGAGATACACTTCCAGGGATTTATATACTTGTAGACGTCTATGCTACTGTAGGATGTGAGACTGATTTCTAAAAGTAAACTAAAGGCTTCATAAAGTAAGTTTAAACTTCACAAAAAGTCTACCAAATACCCAGGCTGTACCACTGCATGAGTAAGAGCAACTGTTGTTTATTGCCGAGTTTAGTACTTTATGACTTCTAGTCTTAAGCCTCATGTTGTGATTTAACCCCAGCCAGCACCATGCAGCCACTCACTCACTCCTTCCCTCTCCCAGTGTCCCAGTGGGATGGAGAGAATAATAATAATTTTTTTTTAAAGAGTACAACTCATGGATTGAGATACAAATTGTTTGCTAAGTAAAATATAATGTAATAATGGTAATAATAATGAAAAAAATTAGAGACAGAGGAACAAGACCCAAGAAAAGGTAAATGATGCACAATGCAATTGTGGACGATTCACTGACCAATTCCTAGCTCATCCAGGAGCAATGACTGGCCTCCCTGGAAAACTGCACCCAGTTTATATACTGAGCAGAATCTCATATGGCAGGAATGTCCCTCTGGCTAGTTTGTGTCAGCTTCCCTTGCTGTATCCCCTCTCAGTCTTTTGATCAGCTACTTGCTGGCAGAGCATGCAACAGTGGGAAGTCCTTGACTTAGGATAAGTGCTACTTGGCAACAACTAAACTATCAGTGTGTCATGACATAACTCCAAAACACAGCATTGTACCAGTCACTAGGAAGAAAATTAACTCTATCCCAACTGGGAGAAAGAAACCTTATCTAAGCTCGATTTATATTTGTTGCTTGCCTGGATCATGACTCTCCATTTGCCTCATGCAGAGGGGTAAGAATTTGCATAGACACATGCAGTTACTGTAATGATCCAGATTTTGACTGTATTACAGCAATGGTCATTTTAGAAATGCACAGTTAAGCTGAAGTTAAAGAAGGGGCCAGAAAATGCATGATAAATAAAACCACTTGCCCCACAAAAATGAAGAAAGACTAAGAAAATAGGAAAAAAAAACTAATAGACTTTTCAGAGTTGTGATAATATATATTTGTAAATATCTGTTTCCTACTTTTATGACCAAACTTATGGAGTTATTTTCAGAAGTTCAAAACTGCTTAGTATTTATACATATTTAATGTATGTTTTACAGCTGTTTTGGGAACAGTTTGAAGCCTGTTGTAGTTTATAAATTTATTGACCAGAAATATGATAAAATATGAATATTATTTATTAAATATCAAAAATTGTTTTCCCAAGCCAATTTATTCAGGTTCGTTTGCCCAGTCGATGACAGGTTGATTGCACACAGTAAAAGGCTAATAAACAGTAGAGTAACAGTCTAGAGCAATCAGAACTTGGAATACAGAGGAACAAACTAGAATCTCCCTGTGCACGAGAAACTAAACAGCACTTCTGCCTTGGGTGGCGTAGATGAACCACCGTCGAGTTCACAATGGAGCTAACTAAGAGGTAACAAACTATAAACCTCAGAAATAATCAGGTAAAATAGTGTATTTTACTCACGAACCGCCGACTTGCTAACTACCAAAACCTTTGCTGAACAAAGAGGTATTTGAGTTTGTAGTTATAGTCTAGAGGGCAGTGTCCACAGATTTAGAGGAAATGAGAGAGCAGGCTGCAGCGGTGAAGGCCCAACTTTAGCACTATACCGCTAAAACAAAAGAAGCTAATTGCTCTGAAGATAGGAGCAAGTAGGGTGCTTGTCGCCGCCTTGAATCCCATTAACAAACAGAGGAGAGAGGTGAGAGAGTAATGAGCGTGCACGCTTGGAGTGTAACGAGCGATGAGCGAGCAATGAGCAAATAGTATAGGAGGTCTTCCCCTATAAATTCCCTTTTTGCAAACAGAATGGCCCAATGGCATATTAGCCATTCAAATCCCACCAATCAATTCAATTTATGTGGCGTGTAAACTGCACACGCCTTCTCTCATGGCATCTGACACGTGCAGTCACCTCTCTGAAACGTGAGGCTCGGGGATCAGGCTCAGCTTCCACTTCCCTCCAGGCAGTCTTAACAGCGTCTGCCCATTAGGCTCCTCGACCTCAATCTGGACCCTGTAACAGAGAGGGAGGAGAAAGGGGCAGTGGCTCAAAACAGATTTAACTGTATTATTAATGCCTCTTCCAGGACAAAGCCTTGCCTTCACATGATCTGTAAAGGTAAAAATTGTTTCCTTTATTCCTAATTTGAAACAGTTTTGTAAACACATCACTTCCAGAGACTATTTTCTGGCAGAAGTCTTGCAATTCTTTGATACAAGGAGCTTTCATATGTGAAGGAATAACAGTTATAAGTTGAAAATTTTCCCATTGTTTTTAACAAAAAATGTAAGTTGATCAAGGAACAGAATTCACTAAGCAAAATTGTGCTCTTTATACACATAAAAAGCCTTAAACTCCTATTATTAAAATACATGTCTGACCATTTTTAGAATCTATAACGTAATTTAAAAATGTCTTCTCATTCTCTGTATCTTATTCAACTTGTTGGTTAATCTTTAAGTGATGAGCTGTGCCTTTGGAAATGAGAAAGTGACTTTTTGTTTGTTGGTTGGTTTCCTCTCTTAAAATAATTTTTTACATCATGTGAAATCTCCACATTTCCTATAGTTACTAGTTTTGCTGATGTTCTAGACATAGATGGATTTAATGTTCTGGACCTGCAGCTCTTCCTAAAAATTGAGTCGCAATCTGTGTACAGTTTATGTGTAAAGGAAAAAAAAATCACCTAGGAACAGTTTAAATATAAAGGCACCATAAAAAGTCTTTCAGATAGTTTTGGGCTTGTACACTTTTCATACTTTTATTCTAAAAGCCATGATAAAAGCTATTATTTGACTACATCTATCTAAGGTAGCATACAAAAGAATTCTTTCTCTTTCAGTCAGTTTTAATTTGAATGATAGTTCTAAAAGGACTCTGATTTTTTTTTCCCCTTCCTTTTCATCCTTTTGGAATGAGGGCAAAAAATAGGACTGTGAGATTTGTAGAAGTCCTAACTCATGTGCTATGTCTTCTTGAAAAATTAAACTAAATATTACCAAAAATAATTAAGTTTAGAATCATAGAATCAACAAGGTTGCAAAGGACCTCAAGGATCATCAAATCCAACCTGTCACCCAAGACTTCATGCCTACTAGATCATGGCACCAAGTGCCATGTCCAATCCCCTCTTGAACATCTCCACGGATGGTGACTCCCCCACCTCCCTGGGCAGCACATTCCAACAGCTAACAACTCTCTCTGTGAAGAACTTTCTCCTCACCTCCAGCCTAAACTTCCCCTGGCACAGTGTTTAAAGGGAGAAGGTCCACCCTCCAGAAGTCCAGAGTGGAGGTTTTGTTCCTGCCCCTGTTAGCTTGACTGCATATTGAAAATTCAGTTATCTCATGGTCACTGGACCCCAGACAGCCTCCAACCACCACATCTCCCACCAGCCCTTCTCTGTTTGTAAAAGGAAGGTCAAGCAAAGCCTTACCCCTGGTAGGCTCACACAGCAGCTGGGATAAGAAGCTATCCTCCATATACTCTAAGAACCTTCTAGACTGCCTGCTCTCTGCTGTATTAAGTTCCCAGCAGATATCAGGCAGGTTAAAATCTCCCATAAGAACAAGGCCAGGCGATCTTGAGACAGCCTCCAGCTGCCTATACAATAATTCATCAACCTCTTCATCCTGGTTGGTTGGTCTATAGCAGACTCCAACCAGGATGTTGGCCTTATTGGCCTTCCTTCTAATTCTCACCCACAGGTACTCAACTTGATCACCCTTAATCTCTAGTTCCATGGCATCTAGAATTTCCCTGATGTACTGGGCCACCCATCCACCCCTTCTCCCATGTCTGTCTCTCCTGAAGAGCCTGTAGCCATCAGTTACAGTGCTCCAGTCATGTGAGTCATCCCACCACTTTTCTGTGATGGCAACTACATCGTAACTACCTCATAATGGAATGAAGCTGGTGGTGGGGAGATTCAGGCTGGATGTGAGAAGGAAATTCTTCACCAAGAGAGTGGTGAAGCCCTGGAATGGGTTGTCCAGGGAGATGGTTGAGGCCCCATCCCTGGAGGTGTTTAAGACCAGGCTGGATGAGGCTCTGGCCAGCCTGATCTAGTGGGGGGTGTCCCTGCCCATGGCAGAGGGTTTGGAACTAGGTGATCCTTGTGGTCCCTTCCAACCCTGACTGATACTATGATACTATGATACTATCATAACTTTCCTGCCATAACAAGGCTTCCAGCTCCTTTTGTTTGTTGCCCATACTTTGTGCATTAATGTACAGGCACTTCAGCTGGGCTGCTGGTTTCATCCCTGACTCCAGCTTACTATCCTCAGACTCCTGCCTGGGGAGACTGGCTTCAGCCCCTTCCCCCTTCAAATCTAAATTACTTCTAAGCCCTCTGTGGTAAATGCACATCTGAGCTATGACATGTTGGCAGACAGGCATCAAATGATGTCAGTTGTTGATTGGATTTTGTCAGGTAATTTATTTCCAAGGAACACAAGTTTTTGTAATGCTGGCACAGAAATTATAGAGAATCTTTGCAGAAAGTCTGGAAGCAGCAGACTGGTTTATATTACGACTGATAGTAATGAGATGTATCTGTATTAATCAGCATCTGCACTGAACAAAATATTGTTTCCTGTATTTCTCAGACTGTGAGTGCTCCTCAGCAGGGATGTGACTGAATATTATAAGCTAGACAAGATTTTTGGGCATCTCTTCCTGATATCATAGAAGGCCTCAAGGGTGGTAGCATCAAAAGAATAAAACTATATAAGCCCTTCTCTTCCATGAGTCAAAGACACTCAAGTTTTCCATTGTATTTTGTACCTAAGGCAAAGATCAAGAAGTCACATTCTGAAGTCAACTTTTGTAGGAAGAAAGAAGTGACACAGTTCTGAACCTGGAAATTCACAACATGCATTAATTAAAAGAGCTACCACATTTCATTCATTTTATATAGCCAATTCTTGGGACATTCAAATGGAAAAATATGAGGGACCCAGACCTTCAGTGAGTGTGTGCATTTCTGCAGAATATCTCTGCTTGGAAACCTTCCTTATCTCATTTAAAAATACAAAACAAATCACACAGTGTGAATTGAGTGTTTTGTACTGCGGTAGGTACAAAACACCACCATGCCTCCCATAAGTGGTAAGTGCAGGATTCTGCTAGCTGGGGGCGGAGGTTGAAGCTTGATAGAAGCTGATAAAGATCAGCTTCTCCTTGTCTCTGGTGCCCCTTAATCTAGGCTTCTTTTGTTTGTTTGGAGAAACTAGCCTTCCAACTAACTGAGCAGTTGAGCACAGTCAGACAGGGGTATAAATGGAGTTCTGCTATGGAGAGGCTCGCTCTTCCTCTTGCTCCACAGAAGCAGCATTTGCAGCTCAGAATGTCTCCACTTTTGAATGGAACCTAATGCTCAACCCCACCCCACCAAAAAAAAACCAAAAAGCCCCCCCAAAAACCTCAAACATAACGAACACACAAACAAACAAGCAAACAAAAAAGCCCCCACCAAACCACAGAATACCCAACAGAAACTGGTGAGCATAGATACATATATATCCTGGATATCTGTGGGAGATTTTCCATTGCTGAGTGAGTTGTGTGCACATTTTGGTTCATCTCTCCAAATCATTTAATTAGTTGTGTGTGTTACTATTTTCCTAACAGACATCTGAACTTGTAATTTTATTGTGTTGGAAGGAGAGCAGATTTAATTCTAACAAATGAGTGTCTGTCGGTTGCCTGGTTTGTGTGTCTCCTTCATGACATGTTCTAGATAGGGTTTTTAGAAAAATCTCACCAATATTCAATAAATGCAATCACTGAAATAGTCTAAATTTTTATGACAGCAGAATTAGAACAAGGTTTTACTACTATTAATTATTATAATTACTTATTTGTGTTATAACACAGCACTGTCCAAAAATGGAATGAAAAGATAATTGTGATCTTGGTTACTAACCTCTTATCGAGTAGGCAGTCTAATTAATTAATGTCATGTTCTTCCAGAATGCACATACAATAGAATTACTTTTTAATCAATGTTTTCACATGTATCTCAGCCAGGCCTACTGTTATGCCTTAAATTGATGCTGTTCAGCTATCCTTAGGGAAGAAAGAGAAAGAAAGGGAGCCACTGTAATTTATTTACATGGCAAAATAAGAGATGGGAAACATTTTGTGTATGTATACATAACATTTACTGCACTTACTGTTAGATTCTGTGCTGGGTAAAACACAACAGTTCACTGGTGCTTCACTACCGAAGAGTTGAGTAAAACTGCTTTTGTTGTGAACTTAGAGGACATCTTTGAGGACATCTTTGTCCTATGAAAGCAACATAATTTGAAGATTGTAGGCTTGAAAGAACTTGTTTGTTAGGGATCAGATGTTTGATAAAAATCTTGACACAGCTGCAAGAAAAAAGAAACAAAAAGCAAATACCTGTTTGATAATGCAATAGTAACAACAACTAAGCCATGACAATTGAGGATAATGAATGATGGCAGTGCTGAAGCTGTATCTGAAGGTATAAGGCTGTTCCATGAAATGTATAATTTCTCCTCATGACTTCCCTGTACTCCTTCAAGTGCTGTCGGATAAAACCCAGAGTACAATAGCTGTGCACAGTCACTTTACTGCTGTATAGCCCTGAGTTTAAGCCACTACAGCTTCCTCTCAGTCAAGCAACTGTAACAATGTCAGTGAAAATGTTATTTTAAAGAAAATAAGTGAAACTGGTAATGGAAGTCACATATTTTAAGCTGTTTCTTTGTACCGAGTAGCAGGTGTCACCTTCCCCATTGTTCGTAGTCAGGCTGAGATGGGGAACGGTCTTGTTCAGAATATGGATTCATTATTCTGTATTTTTATGCTCCTATAAAATACTTTTCTCTAACAGATGCAGATGCTACCACCATGTGTGTCACTGTATTCTTCGAAGACTCTCCTTAAAGAGGAAAATAATGCTTTCAACTGCTTCTGACACCTGATGAACCCAGCTTTCAGAAAAAGGGGTTTCTAATTTCAGCATAAAACTTGCAACAACAAATGACAGAAATTCATCCAGTGTACAAACAAATACACCTAGAAGTATAAATAAACATAATTTTTTGAACTCACACACACATTTTCGGAGTTGTATGCCCTTTTCATCTCCTTTTTCTAAAGCAATTTGCCTAAGGGACTTCATAGGCTGCAAATCAAAGGTTATGGCTTTGGATTCAAATAAAAATCCTTCAAAATCTTAAATGTCAGAAAATATCTGCATAATTTAGTGGTCCATTAACCTCAATGGGTAAACTATAATTGTATTGAAGTGAATGGGAGCTTTGCTATTAATTTTTAAAAACCTATATAATTAAGTATGAGCTAGTGCAAAATATCTGCAGGAGGTGAACAAGATTGATCTGAATTTGAATTTCAGGTATTCATGCTTATGCACTTTGGGATATCAGATAAATCTGAGCTTTTTCAAACCGGCCATATGTACTTTTTAGCAGGTAGAGACAATAGTAATGTGGTATATATATATTACTTTATATGCTATATAACAAAGTAATAACAGAAGTAGATGACATGGATGAAATGGCATAAAAGAAGAGTTTATGCAGTTAAAAGTATTTTTACTTGGTCTGTCACATAATCTACCCTTTATATATAGAATGTACTTAATGATACAGGTTTAGCCTTTGCTAACTTACATACAGAAATTGAAGCAAAATAAAATTAAAAGTTTTAGTGATAACTGAAAGAGTTCTAGAAATCTGTAGACAGGACAACAGAGGTAGGATAGAAGGACAACAGTGCATTCTACTGTTGTTAAGGTTTAGCCTATTGTTCTTTCAAAGCAAGTTCACTTATCATTGAGCATAGACTCTGGAAGGAATTAAATGATCCTCTATGATTTTTTCTGTCAGGAAGGAAACACATTTCCTTGATAATCAATATCAAGGACAGTAATTACCCTAAGGGAATGCAAAAATCAGATCAGCTCCCTAGATGTTATACCAGTAACATGACAATTTAGACTTTTGGCTTAAAAGTCACAGTGAGCAGCAATGCCTATTACCCTTAAAGGATTTAATGGCATGCAACCTGAGTGACAGAAGAGATATTGAAAGAAACATTTGTCCAACTATTTGTTTAAATATAAGCAGCAACACTCTTCATTATAAAGTGATTTATTTTCCTAAGTGCTCCTAGTAGAGGGGTTAAGCAAAACAGATGCAATCACTTAAGACACAATTTTTTCAAGGAAGGTGTTCTTTGAATTAAAAATGCTTAAGACGAATTATCTGTGTTGACAGGTCAAAGGGTTTGTTTTCTTCTACAGTTACTCCTTTTCTTCCCAGCATATATTCAAGATTTTATTGTCCATGAAAGTGAAGGGCAGAGAATGCAGGGTCAAGCTGAAGACATCTTAGGGAAACGAGATGCATAGTAAACAACGTGCATAATTCCCTGAACATTTTTGCTAGTGACAGGGAATCTCAGGTGCGAAAACACCCAACACCCCATCTGTTACAAATAAGGTCCTTTCCTGGAGAGAGAGGAACAGAAAAGTGGACAGGTGTTTAACTTTCATTCTAACTCTATAGTACCATTTTTGCTGTAGAATAGAATAGAATAGAATAGAATAGACCAGGTTGGAAGAGACCTTCAAGATCATCATGTCCAACCCATCAACTAATCCAACCCACCTAAACAACTAAACCATGCAACCAAGCATCCTGTCAAGCCTCGCCCTGAACACCCCCAGTGACGGTGACACCACCACCTCCTCAGGCAGCCCATTCCAGTGGGCAATCACTCTCTGTGTGTAAAACTTCCTCCTAACCTCCAGCCTAAATCTCCCCTGACGCAGCTTGAGACTGTGTCCTCTTGTTCTGGTACTGGTCGCCTGGGAGAAGAGACTGACCTCTGCCTGAGTCTCCTCTTCTCCAGGCTAAGCAACCCCAGCTCCCTCAGTCTCTCCTCACAGGGCTTGTGTTCCAAGCCCCTCACCAACTTTGTTGCCCTTCTCTGGACTCGTTCCAGCAAGTCAACATCCTTCCTAAACTGAGGGGCCCAGAACTGGACACAGGACTCAAGGTGCGGCCTAACCAATGCAGTGTATAGGGGCAGAATGACCTCCCTGCTCCTGCTGGCCACACTGTTCCTGATGCAGGCCAGGATGCCATTGGCCCTCCTGCCTGCCTGGGCACACTGCAGGCTCATGTTCAGGCTACCATCAAGCATCACCTCCAGGTCCCTCTCCACCTGGCTGCTCTCCAGCCACTCTGACCCCAGCCTGTAGCACTGCATGGGGTTGTTGTGGCCAATGTGCAGAACCCAGCACTTGGATGTGTTCAATCTCATGCCGTTGGACTCTGCCCATCTGTCCAGCCTGTCGAGGTCCCTCTGCAGAGCTTCTCTACCCTCCAGCAGATCAACTCCTGCCCCCAGCTTGGTGTTGTCAGCAAATTTTCTTGATGATGGACTCAATGCCCTCATCCAGATCATCAATATAGAGCATGGGGCCCAGCACTGATCCCTGGGGCACACCACTAGTGACTGGCCGCCAGCTGGATGTGGCACCATTCACCACCACTCTCTGGGCTCAGCCCTCCAGCCAGCTCCTAACCCATCGCAGTGTGCTCCCATCCAATCCATGGGCTGACAGCTTGGCCAGGAGTTTGCTGTGGGGGACAGTGTCAAAGGCCTTGCTGAGGTCCAGGTAGACTACATCCACAGCCTCCCCACATCCACCAGGCGGGTCACCTGATCATAGAAGGTCCAGGTAGACTATATCCTGAGGTCCAGGTAGACTATATCCACAGCCTCCCCACATCCACCAGGCGGGTCACCTGATCATAGAAGGAGATCAGGTTGGTCAGGCACGACCTGCCCTTCCTAAATCCATGCTGGCTGGGCCTGATCCCTTGGCCATCCTGGAAGTGCTGTCTGACTGCACTCAAGATGACCTGTTCCATAATCTTGCCTGGCACTGAGGTCAGGCTGACAGGCCTGTAATTCCCTGGCTCATCCAACTGGCCCTTCTTGTGGATGGGCACCATGTTGTCCAGCTTCCAGTCCTCTGGGATGTCTCCAGTGAGCCAGGACTGCTGAAAAATGATGGAGAGCGGCTTGGCCAGCTCATCTGCCAGCTCTCCCAGCACCCTAGGATGGATCCCATCTGGTCCCATGGACTTGTGGGGATCTAAGTGGCTAAGCAGATCACCAACTACCCCATTCTGGAACAGAGGAAGACTATGCTGCTCCCTGACTCCTTCTGCCAGCTCTGCAGGCCAGCTGTCTGGCAGACATTCTGTCCTGCTAGAAAAAATTGAGGCAAAGAAGGTGTTAAGTAATTCTGTCTTCTCCTCATCCTTTGTTACAACGTTCCCCTCTGTGTCCACCAAGGAGTGGAGGTTGTTCTTGCCCTTTCTCTTGCTATTAATGTATTTATAGAAGGACTTTTTGTTGTCCTTCACAGCAGAGGCCAGTCTAAGCTCCAAATGTGCTTTTGCCTCCCTAATTTTCTTCCTGCATGTTTTGGCAACATCCTTAAACATTCCGTGGGTTGCCTCCCCTTTCTTCCAAAGATGATACACCCTCTTTTCTTCCCTTAGTTCTTTTAGAAGTTCATTGCCCATCCAGGCTGGCCATCTGCCGTCTGCCCCGGCGGCTCATCTTCCGGCACATTGGGACAGCCTGTTCCTATGCCTTCAAGAGTTCCTCCTTGAAGTAGTCCCAGCTCTCCTGGACCCATGTGTTTCTAAGGGCTGTTTCCCTAGGAACTTTCTGAGTTAGTTCCGTCAGTAACCTGAAGCCCACCCTCTGGAAATCCAGAGTGGAGGTCTTCTTGCTGCCCCTCTTAGCTTGACCGAATACCGAAAATTCAATTATCTCGTGGTCGCTGGCCCCTAAACAGCCTCCGACCACCACATCACCCACCAGCCCTTCCCTGTTGGTGAAGAGGAGGTCAAGCATAGCCTTGCCCCTGGTAGGCTCACGCAGCACCTGGGATAAGAAGCTGTCCTCCACGCACTCTAAGAACCTCCTAGACTGTCTCCTCTCTGCTGTGTTGAGATGCCAGCAGATGTCAGGCAGGTTGAAGTCACCCATGAGGACAAGGTCAGGAGATCTTGAGACAGCCTTAAGCTGCCTATAGAATGCTTCATCAACTTCTTCTTCCTGGTTGGGTGGTCTATAACAGACTCCAACCAGGATGTCAGCCCTGTTGGCCTTCCCTCTAATTCTCACCCACAGGAACTCAACCTGATGATCCCTGATCTCCGGCTCAATGGCATCTAGTGCCTCAATGTAGAAATTACATTTTTCTTTAAATTATGGCAACATACAAGTATTGATTTGGAACAGTATGAAATTATAGAAAAAGAAACTAAGAGTAGTTCAGGATTTGAGTTATCACAGATAGTGTTCTATTAATTTAATTATTTGAAAGTTTCTAGAAGATTTCAGTAGCAGTTCTTACTGCAGAAAGAGTATGTATATCGGTGTGTATCTGCATCATACAGTAGGTGTAATTTACAAGTGGGTCAGAGGCTGGTGCCACCAACAGAATTTTGGGTTTTTTGATCTTGGGAAATATTCTGTGGTGCCAGGTCACCTGGCAACAGATGGAGCATATCCGTTCCAGAGGGGGAGAAAGATCCTAGCACATGAGCATAGCCTATCCCACAGGGAGAAAAGAGTTTTAGGAAGGGAGTTAGCAGGACTCATTGACAGGGCTTTAAATTAGATTTGAAGGGGGAAGGGGATGAAACCAGTCTCCCCAGACAGGAGTCTGGGTGTGGTAAGCTGGAATCAGGGGTGAAACCAGCAGCCCAGCTGAAATGCATGTACACTAATGCATACAGCATGGGTAAGAAACAAGAGGAGATGGCAGCCTTGTTACAACAGGAAAGTTATGATGTAGTTGCCATCACAGAAACATGGTGGGATGACTCACATGGCTGGAATACAGTAATTAATGTCTTCAGGATCTTCAGGAGAGACAGGTGAGGGAGCAGGTGTGGAGGGGTGGCCCTGTACATCAGGGAGGCTGTAGATGCCGTGGAACTAGACTTCACGGATGATCAGGTTGAGTGCCTGTGGGTGGATATTAGAGGGAAGACCAATAAGGCCAACATCCTGGTTGCAGTCTGTTATAGACCACCCAACCGGGATGAAGAGGTTGATGAATTATTTTACAGGTATCTAGAGGCTGTCTCAAGATCACCTGACCTTGTTCTCATGGACGATTTTAACCTGCCTGATATCTGCTGGGAACTTAACACAGCAGAGAGGAGGCAGTCTAGAAGGTTCTTAGAGTGTATGGAGGATAGTTTCTTATCCCAGCTGGTGTGTAAGCCTACAAGGGGTAAGGCTTTGCTTAACCTTCTTTTTACAGAGAAGGGCTGGTGGGTGATGTGGTGGCTGGAGGCTGTCTGGGGTCCAGTTACCATTAAACAGTTGAGTTTTTCAATATGCAGTCAAGCAAAGAGGGAATGGAATGCAATGGAATGCAATGGAATGCAATAGAATAGAATAGAATAGAATTAACCAGGTTGGAAAGGACCTTCAAGATCATTGAGTCCAACCTATCACCCAACACCATCTAATCAACTAAACCATGGCACCAAGTGCATCATCCAGTCTCTTCTTAAACACTTCCAGTGATGCTGACTCCACCGCCTCCCTGGGCAGCACATTCCAATGGCCAATCACCCTTTCTGTGAAGAATTTCTTCCTATCATCCAGCCTAAACCTCCTCTGGCACAGCTTGAGACTGTGTCCTCTTGTTCTGGTGCTGGTTGCCTGATCTCACTGCCAGGCAAGATTATGGAACAGGTCATCTTGAGTTCAGTCTCACAGCACTTACAGGATGGTCAAGAGATCAGGCCCAGCCAACATGGATTTAGATAGGGCAGGTCCTGCCTGACCAACCTGATCTCCTTCTATGATCAGGTGACCGTCTAGCAGATGTAGGGCAGGCTGTGGATATGGTCTACCTGGACTTCAGCAAGGCCTTTGACACCACAGCAAACTCCTGGCCAAGCTGTCAGCTCATGGCTTGGACAGCAGAACTCTGCACTGGGTTAGGAACTGGGTGGAGGGCTGAGCCCAGAGAGTTTTGGTGAATGGTGCCACATCCAGCTGGCGGCCAGTCACTAGTGGTGTCCCCCAGGGATCAGTGCTGGGCCCCATCCTGTTGAATATCATTACTGATGATCTGGATGAAGGAACTGAGTAAGTCATCAGTAAATTTGAAGATTGCAGCAAGATGTGAGTGGGAGTTGATGTATTAGAGGGTAGGAGAGCTCTGCAGAGGGACCTGGACTGGCTGGACAGATGGGCAGAGTCTAGTGGAATGAGATTTAATACGTCTGAGTGCCGGGCTCTGCACATTGGCCACAACAACCCCATGCAGTGCTGCAGGCTGGGCTCAGAGTGTCTGGAGAGCAGCCAGGTAGAAAAGGACCTGGAGGTACTGGTCGATAGTAGGCTGAACATGAGCCAGCAGTATGCCCAGGTGGCCAAGAAGGCAAATGGCATCCTGGCCTGGATGAGGCTAGCAGGAGCAGGGAAGTCATTCTGCCCCTGTACTCAGCACTGGTTAGGCCACACCTTGAGTCCTGTGTCCAGTTCTGGGCCCCTCAGTTTAGGAAAGATGTTGACTTGCTGGAACATGTCCAGAGAAGGGCAACAAAGCTGGGGAGGGGTTTGGAACACAAGCTCTATGAGGAAAGGCTGAGTAAGCTGTGTTTGCTTAGCCTGGAGAAGAGGAGGCTGAGGGAGGATCTTATTGCTGTCTTCAACTACCTGAAGGGAGGTTGTAGCCCGGTGGGGGTTGGTCTCTTCTCCCAGGCAACCAGCAGCAGAACAAGAGGACACAGTCTCAAGCTGTGCCAGGGAGGTTGAGGCTAGGAAGACATTCTTCACTGAAAGAGTGATTAGCCATTGGAATGGGCTGCCTAGGGAGGTGGTGGATTCAGCATCACTGGAAGTGTTTAAGAAGAGACTGGATGGGAGACACTTGGTGCCATGGTTTAGTTGATTAGATGGTGTTGGATGATAGGTTGGACTCAATGATCTTGAAGGTCTTTTCCAACCTGGTTAATTCTGTATTCTTTAAAAAGCTTGTACTTATTACTTGGGAAAACAGGAACACAGAGGTGTTGAGATGTCCTGGGTTTGTGTGAACTGGAATTAATTTTCCCCAGAGCATCTTTTTAGTGCTGTGTTTTGCAATGCTGTATCTGGGTGTTGATAACACAGCAGTGTATTGGCTACTGCTGAACGAACACCCAGGAAGTGCTTTTCCAAGACTTTCCCCCCCCAAGATTATACCAAAGGATGGGCAATCCTTGGGAGAGGACACAACTAGGCCAGCTGATCCAAAATGACTAAATGTACCAGTATCCATGCCATATGATGTCAGTTAAGATATAAAAGCTAAGTAAAAGAAGGAAATAGGGGGGCATTCATTGATGGCATCTGCCCCCCAGAGCAAATGTTATGCATCACAGTGAATGACCAAACACCCCCAACTTGATGGGAAACAGAGAATAACATCTTTGCTTTTGCTTTGCATTATTAAATTGCTTCTGTCTCATTATGGGCCTTTTGTTGTATTTTCCCCTCTCCTTTGTCCAAGAAGGGTAGTGATAGAATGACTTTGGTGGACATTTGGCCCCCAGCCAGGGCCAAACCACCACAGGAGACTTACTCAGTGTCCCTTAGCCTGTGGTGGCTAAATTCAAGAGAGAAAAAGAATACTTCCAGGCTTCATTCCCAAACCCCATCTTTGGAGGTTTTTGAGGCCAGGCTGGATGTGGCTCTGAGCAACCTGATCTAGTGTGAGGTATCTCTGTCCATGGCAGTGGGGCTGGAACTAGGTGATTCTTGAGGTCCCTTCCAACCCTAACAATTCTATGATTCTGTGATTGAAAACAGGATAATAGCAGGCAATTTAAACTTGCTTTCTACTTGTCCCCTTTGAACCAAGAATCCAGATCTTATCCAAGAAATAACCTTCTGTGTTCTCACCTTTGTCATTCTACACTCAAAGGTGTTTCAGGTGCCGTAAGAAAAACAGATGGCTCATCCTGATTACCGTAGCGCAGACCAGCAGTGAGCAGAATAGACTAGTTTTGTATCACCCCAACAGCTCTAAAATAATCAAACTTGTGTGTGTTCTTTTACCCTAACTACAAGATTGTAGATTTTCTCTTATTGGGCCTGTGCTTCACTATAGTTTTGTTATCTACTTCAATGTACTTAAATGCATTTATTTTAATTGTGTTTTCTCTTTTGACTCAAGGCTTGACTACAAAGGATCTTTTTTGTTTAGAGCCCAATGCTCAATGTATACATTTAAAATCCATTCTAGATATTTTTTGTGGGTTTTTAGCTAAATATATCTGAATTTGAAGATAGCTTACAAGTTGTTTATTACCAGTATTAAGTGAATAAAGATCAGTATGTCCTTCATATCAATTTTAGTGTTAAGAATCTGCTCAAGATTCTGCTGAATCTTGTATTAGGAATTTAGCTTCTATTTTGTGTTCTGGTCCAAGATCACAACTAAATTTCTAGGTTGTTTTTTTCCTTTCAGGCTTTTCAATAATGGTGAAAATTTTAAGTAAACTGTGTGGAAAAGCTGGCATTTCAAATGCACACCTACTTCTAATTAGTGATTTTATCTCTCTGCCAAATGTCAGACCAGAAGAATAGGAAAGAAAAATGCATGTTAAAATCCATGAAAAGTTTTAATTTGCTATTTTTAAACACATCAGCAAGAACCTGTCTGCTTCTGCTGTTTCAAGCATTTACAGAGATTTTATTTAATCTTATTTTAAAGATGTGTTACAGCTATTGCTGCAATTCTGCTTTGTGATTTCCTCAAAGACTGTTTTTTAGGGAGTTTGTAAGAGAGCAAAGGGATATCATTATAGAGTGTCGATTTTATGAAAAAAGAATAACCAAGAAAGAAAAAAAGTACTAATAAGAGATTATTACATATAAACACTCAGGAGAAAACTTTTTCTATTTAGAATTAAAGGTGTGACAAGTTGCATTTGGAAGATCAGAGGCAAACTTGGTTTAAGTACCAGAGATATACTTGTTTTATAGTATTTAGCTTGGCTAGTAGTCTGTCTGATCCAGGGAAAATGCCCATCCATCATATACTGCATTTCAGTGTTTAAACATAAACATTCTTCTCTCTCCCATTTGTCTTACTCTTTCACCTCCTTCACATGAATAAAGCAAGAATCTTAGGAAACAAAAAATATGTCATCAGGTGAAAAAAGACCATTTACCATCCTGGATTAAAAATTACATGAAAATGTCATTCTGAGATCTGAGGTCTTGATGAATAGCATGAATCATTAACTGTGGCAAATTAACACCAGTATTAAATATATTCCTTGTCCCTGATGAAGAAAACTTTCTTTTGGACATAACTACGTGTTTACAAGCCACTTTTTGTGGATATTACTCACAATTTTCTATGAAATCATGATCTTCAGAGTTTGTTGTAGATGAGAATATTTAGAAATAAAAGAATTGAGTCATGTTCTGAACTGTACTGTGAAAACCAACAAAAATATTTTAAAGCTTGTAATACAACTAACCTCTATTAGTTTAAATGTAAAGACCTAAATTGTTCACTTTAACTTCATGAACATATTCTAGAAATATTTTAAATAAGGCAGTTACAAACATTTCTGTCTTTTGTTTGGTTTGGGGTTGATTTTTGTTGTTGTTTTGGTTTTTGCTTGCTTGTTTTTCTAGAAATATCTACACGTTGTTGCCTGGTTCTACACATTGGCCACAATAACCCCATGGAGTGCTACAGGTTGGGTTCAGAGTGGCTGGAGAGCGGCCAGGCAGAAAGGGACCTGGGGGTACTGGTAGATAGTAGGCTGAACATGAGCCAGCAGTGTGCCCAAGTGCCCAAGAAGGCCAACGGCATCCTGGCCTGGATCAGGAATAGTGTGGCCAGCAGGAGCAGGGAAGACCTTGTGCCCCTGTATTCAGCACTGGTTAGGCCACACCTTGAGTCTTGTGTCCAGTTCTGGGCCCCTCAGTTTAGGAAAGATGTTGACTTGCTGGAACAAGTCAAGGTGGAGGTGGTGGAGTCACCATCACTGGAGGTGTTCAGAAGAAGACTTGACAGGGTGCTTGGTTGCATGGTTTAGTTGGTTGGGTGGTGTTGGATGATAGGTTGGACACGATGATCTTGAAGGTCTCTTCCAACCTGGTCTGGTCTATTCTACTTCTATTCTATTCTATTCTATTCTATTCTATTCTATTCTATTCTATTCTAACATGTCCAGAGAAGGGCTACAAAGTTGGGGAGGGGTTTGGAGCACAAGCCCTATGAGGAGAGGCTGAGGGAGCTGAGGTTGCTTAGCCTGGAGAAGAGAAGGCTGAGGGGAGACCTAATTGCTGTCTGCAACTACCTGAAGGGAGGTTGTAGCCAGGTGGGGGTTGATCTCTTCTCCCAGGTGACCAGCACCAGAACAAGAGGACACAGTCTCAAGCTGCAGCAGGGGAGGTTTAGCCTGGATGTTAGGAAGAAATTCTACACAGAGAAAGTGATTGCCCATTGCAATGGGCTGCCCGGGGAGGTGGTGGAGTCACCATCACTGAAGTTGTTTAGGAGGAGACTGGATGGGGTGCTTGGTGCCATGGTTTAGTTGATTAGATAGTGTTGGATGACAGGTTGGACTCAATGATCTCAGGTCTCTTCCAATATAGTTTCCATTCCATTCCATTCCATTCCATTCCATTCCATTCCATTCCATTCCATTCCATTCCATTCCAATCTATTCTATTCTATACTTTAAAACCCCCCCAAAAGTCTAGAAAAAATATGTGGAAAAAAATTTAAACTTTCCAGATAACTACAGAATCATAGAATTGCCTGACTAGAAAAACATTAACACCATCAAGTTAGGCCAAGTCCCTGTGCTCCTCACCTGAATATCTTTTAAATTGTACCATCAATGAAGTCTCCAACACTGCCCTGGACATTCTGGCTCAGTGACCAAAGACCCTTTTGGTGAATATATTTTTCCACTCTAAACCTCTCCTGATGCAATTTGAGACCATCTCCTCTCATCCTGTCACTAGTTAGGCTGTCATAGAGAGCAATGAAGTCTGCCCTCAGCCTTCACTTCTCAGGATGAAACAACCCCACCTCTCCCAGCTGCTCCTCACAGGACTTTTATTCAAGACCCTGCACCAGCCTTTTTGCCCTTCTCTGGATACACTCCAGCACCTCAGCGTCCTTCTTGTAGTGAGGAGCCCAAAACTAAACACAGTAGTCAAAGTGTGGCCTCACCCATGATGAGTAAAGGGGTGGGATCTCTTCCCTATTCCTGCTGGCTACACTCTTCCTGATACAGGCCAGGATGCCTGTTGATCTTCTTGGCCACTTGAACACATTGCTGCCTCATAATTTCAGCTAGCTCTTGACAAGTACCTTCAGATCACTTTCTGCCAAGCAACTTTGAAGCCATTATGCCCCGAGCCTGTAGTGTTGCCTGGGGTTGTTGTGACCCAAGTTCAGAACTTGGCACTTGGCCTTGCTGAATCTCATAAAATGACCTCAGCCCATTGATCCAGCCTGTCAAGATCTCTCTGCAGAAGCTTTCTACCCTCCAGCAGACAAACACTCCCACCCTGCTTGGTGTCATCCGCAAATATACTCTATCCCCTTATCAAGGTCATCAGTAAGGATGTTAAATATAACTGGTTTCAAAATTGAGCCCCGGGGAACACCATTGCTGACTGGCTGCCAACGGGATTTCAGTCTATTCTTCACCTGGCCATTCAGCTAGTTTTGGACCCATCAAAGCATGTGCCTGCCCAGAACATGGGCACCCACTTTGTCCAAGAGGATGCTGAGGGGCACTGTGTCAAAGGCCTTACTGAAGTCTGGATTTATGACATCCTCAGCCTCTCCCTCATACAGTAAGGGGGTCAGCCCTCATCAAGCAGAACCTGCCTTTCACGAACCTGTACTGACTGGACCTGATCCTCTGGTTGTCCTTGATGTGCCATCTGAAGGCCCTCAAGATGATCTGCACCATGACCCTCCCAAGCACTGAGGTGAGACTGGCAGTCCATCATTTCCCAGATCCTCCCTATGAGCTTTCTTATCAATGGGTGTTGCATTCACCAACATCCAATCAAGTGGAATTTCCATAGTCATCCAGGACTGCTGATAGATGATGGAAAGGGGCTTGGAGATCACCCCTACCAGCTCTCTCAGCACTTTTGGGTGGATCCTGTCTGGCCCAGTAGACCTGTGTTTGTCTAAGTGGCAGAGTAGGTCCTTAACCATTTCTTCCTGGATTATGGGAGCTCTCTTCTGTTCCCCATCTCTCTGTCCTTGCACAGGGACTGATACCCAGAGAAGAATCAGACTTATTGTTAAAGACTGAGTCAAGGAAGGCACTGTGAACCTTAATGCCTACTCTTATCTTCATCCCTTGTCCCTGTGATTTCCCCTGGATCCAGTTCTTAAGGAATATAATTCCTTAATTTATAAACTACATGGCAGATATTAATAAAAATATCAATAACCTTGCATTAATGTGGAAAATTGACAAAAGTTATTAAATAGGTTTGATGTATGGTTAGAATATATATTTACACTGGGAATGTACAGTATTTAGGCAACTATAACCATTTTAACAATTTTATGAATTCCAGTGTGGCCATCAGGAGCAGGGAGGTCATTGTGCCCCTGTGCTCAGCATTGGTTAGGCCACACCTTGAGTACTATGTCCAGTCCTGGGCCCCTCAGTTTAAAAAGGACATTGAGACACTTGAACGTGTCCAGAGAAGGGCAACGAGGCTGGGGAGAGACCTTGAGCACAAGCCCTATGAGGTGAAGCTGAGGGGTTGTTTAGCCTGGAGAAGAGGAGGCTCAGGGGAGACCTAATTGCTGTCTGCAACTACCTGAAGGGTGGTTGTAGCCAGGAGAGGCTTGGTCTCTTCTCCCAGGCAACCAGCACCAGAACAAGAGGACACAGTCTCAAGCTGTGCCAGGGGAAGTTTAGGCTGGAGGTGAGGAGAAAGTTCTTCACAGAGAGAGTCATTAGTCATTGGAATGGGCTGCCCAGGGCGGTGGTCACCATCCCTGGAGGTGTTCAAGAGGGGATTGGATGTGGCACTTGGTGTCATGGTTTAGTAGTCATGAGGTCTGTGGTGACAGGTTGGATTTGGTGATCTTTGAGGTTTCTTCCAACCTTGGTGATTCTGTGAATATAAGAATGAGACAATCCCCAGGAGAGAAATGGCACTGATCACAGTGGAGGGAAACTCAACAAGAACCATTAAGCCAAAGAGGCAATGAATTAATTGCTCACAGATGGTTCCACCCAAGGTGGGGGGTGCTGCTGCTGCTGTGTATAGCTGTTGATGTTTTGTGGTGTTCTCATGCACCAGGCACAGCAGATTGCCAGCAGGAATGCCACACAGTCTTTGATCGCAGGTCGTGCTTCAGTGGACAGTGGGCTATTAACGATGCTTCTCACAACAGATGCTTGTTTTGTCCTGGGGAAACTGAGGAGCAGCAAAAACCTGGTTGCAAGGGGAAGCAGGCTTGGCTCTGACTCCTAAACTTACGGCTTCTCTTGTGGTGCGTAGGCTCATGGCTTTATCCCAGGCTCTGGACTGGAAACTTGAGGAGATGCAACTTAAGGCAACTTCAAACCAGACAGGTCCAAGTAGGTTTAAACAAGGCAAGGCTTAAGCAAGGCGCAGGCGACTAAGAATCAGTCTGTATGTAAATCTTGCCTGAGATTCCATTGGCCCAACAGGGCAACAGAAGCCAGCACATAACTACCCAATGAAAAGGGGTTCTGCCAGTCTGTGGGCATAAAAGGCAGAAACATAGGCCTGGTGAGGCAGGAGAAGTGGTCTTACACATGTGCTTACCCCAGATACAGGATTGTTTACCAGACATGCATGGTCCTGTCCCCTTTTTGTCTTTTCCCACATTACCCTGACTTTCTGCAGGAAGGAGGGGAGCGAGGGGGAATGCAGGAAAAGGGACAAAAGAATAGGCCCCAACATGCCTGGCTAAATAAGCCTCTTCCTGGGGTAAAGGCACATGTACTGACCACTGCTTCTCCCAGACCAGGCCTATGTTTGTGTCTGCTTTTTATGGCAGAATTCCTTTTCATTGGGTAGCTGTTTGCTGGCTTCAGTTGCCCTATTGGCCCAACTGAATCTCAGGCAAGATACATATACAGGCTGATTTGTAGTTGCCTTGTCTTGCCTGCTTGCACCTGCCTTCCTTTAATCTGCCTTGCCCCAAGTTGCCCTGCTTCAAGTTGCCTGATCCAGGTGCTGGGATAGAAGCCACAAGCCTACTCACTGCAAGCTTGAGAAGCCACAAGCCTTAGGATCCAAGCCTCACTTCCCCTTGCAACTAAAATTTTGCTGTGCATCACCAAGAGCCCTTTGCAAACATGTACCACCACCGTCCTGATGGAGCCAGACCAGCATTGCAGACCACATGGCATTCCTGCTGGCAACCAGCCATGCCTGGAGCATGAGAGCACCCCAAAAAGTCTCAACAGCTAATACAGCAACAGCACCCCCATACTTGGGGTAGAACCCAGTGAGTAATTAACTCACTGCCTCCTTGGCTTCTTGTTGAGTTTCCCTCCCTCCATGGTCAAGTGACATTTTGCACTGGGGAATTAGGAGACCTAATTGTGGCCTTCCAGTATCTGAAGGGGGCCTACAAGAAAGCTGGGAAGGGACTTTTTAGGATGTCAGGTAATGATAAGACTGGGGGGAATGGAAAAAAATAGAAATGGGTAGATTCATATTGGATGTTAGGAAGAAGTTCTTCACCGTGAGGGTGGTGAGACACTAGCACAGGTTGCCCTGGGAGGTGGTAGAAGCCTCATCCCTGGAAGTTTTTAAGGCTAGGTTGGATGTGGCTCTGGGCAACCTGATCTAGTGTGAAGGGTCCCTGCCCATGTCAGTGGGGTTGGAACAATATGATCCTTGAGGTGCCTTCCAACCCTAACAATTCTATGATTCTAGTCCTAGTATGCTTAAAATTGTTACAATGGTTATATTTGTCTAAATACTGAATATTCCCACTGCAAATATATAGTCCAACTGTACATTGAACATATTTAATACTTTTTGGCAGTTTTTCATATTAATAGAGAGGTATTAATATTTACATTAATATCCATATTTGTCATATTAATTTCATAAATTCATAAATTCCCTAGCAATAAACTTTCCTCTTTTTCATGAGGTCCAGCCAGGCCAGTTTTTTTCCTTGCAACTCATCTTCTGACACATGGGGATGTCCTGTTCTTGAGCATCCAGGACTTCCTTCTTGAAGACTGTCCAAACTTCCTGGGCTCCTTTGAACTTCAGGACTGCCTCCCAAGGGATTCTGTAAAGTTTACCATAGAGAAGTTTCTAAAAAAAAAAATTATACTTTTGAGGAATGGAGAAAAGAAAATGCTTGGATATGTTTCTCCTCATTGATTACGTGCCTGATGATGACTTGCTGTTGTGTACATAGCTGGGTGCAGTTTGCAAAAATTAATCTGGTAATAGGCATGAGATTAAGTGTCCCTCCTACACCTGTCTGACTACTCTCAACACATCTCTGTCTCCTCTGTCTGTGGTAGTGACTCCTAACAATTAGGTGAAATTGTGCAGAGAACAGTTCTTAAGACAGGAAATCATTCATCAGGCTTAGATGCAGAAATGAGAGCAAATGTACAAAAAATGTAGGAAGTGCCTGAAATCTTTTTGAGTCTCAGTATAAGTGCCAAGGAAATAAAAAGCGGTGTTGTCACAGATGCCTAATACAACAGCATTCTGAAAGCTTATTAACATTGCTCACATGTACTAGTCCTCCTGCCCAACACAGGTAACAATTCTGTGAGCATCTTTGAAAATGTTGATATACTAATTTTGTGATTCTTTTACAAAAAATAGCTAACAATCCTAACTTCATATTTTGTTACCAGTCTATTGTAAAAAATGTTTGGTGGTTGGGTGTTTGTTTTTTTTTTTTTGGTTGGGTTTTGTTTGGTTTGGTTTTGGGTTTGGGTTTGTTTGTTTTTTCTTTCTTGTTTCTTTCTTATTTGTTTCTTTCTTATTTGTGTTTTTTTTTTTTTAATCTCCCAAAGAAATATCTGTCTCTTAGACTGCCAGTTTCTTCTGTGATTTTCTGATTTAGAACAATTACTTGGCAGCACTAATTTAATAGACATATTACTTCAATACTTCGCCATCTGTTCTGCCACCTAATTGCAAATGCACAGATAACATAAAGAGTTCTATGAGTTATTTAAATCTATAGTTTTGCCTTATGAACTAAATAATATGTGAATCTGGTACATTTTTTTGCTTGTATGTCAAAATCAAGAGATAATTGTTTTCTAATGATATAGACAGTATTTTATGGTTATAAGAATTCACACGTAGAGAATTTATTGTTATTTTTGAAAACAGCTATGCTAAAGGTACAAACAACCCACGCATGTATTCTCTTATTTATTTAAATGGAGAGAGTAACCCCAGGAGCCCTGAGCTCTAAGGTTTTGTAAGAGTTAGAATATGGGCTGGTAAATTTTCCTTGTGATTTAAAAACAATGAAACAGAACAGAATTCAAACAAAGAAATCATAACAGACATAAGCCTACAAGCTGGCTTTGAGTTGGATCTGTTTTGGGGTATATGCAAAGTTTATTTAAAATTCCTAGAAAGGACGTGCATTGCAAAAAAATCCCCATCAAGTTCAAAGGTGAAGGGAGGACTAACAGGAGATATGGTCAGCTGGGAGAAGAAGGAGGAGTACATTATCATGCTTGTAAACATAGGGAGAACAGGAGAGTGCTGGCTTCTCTATAAACTGTCATGCTTCATCTCTTTCAAAGTAGCAGTGACTAACAGGACATTGCAATCTGGAGCCACAAGGAACATCATTCAAATGCTTCTGAAGCCCTTGATTATTAACATTTCTCTCAGCCTACTTTTACTTCATTTATCGTCTCCAAATCCACATAACTACTGAAATGGATAAAATTTTATTTATCTCTTCTCTGATTTGCTCCTACTTTGTGTTTATTTTCATGTCCTCTAAAACGTACATGCTGTTTAAGTAACCCTGAAACGATGAGTGGTGTCTGGAAGATGGTATTCTCCATGGCACCTTCATTAATTTTCCATGGAATTCAAGCCCCGAAATCACTTATTTAATATAATAAGTTTACCTCCTGTGAAACTATCTGATAACTGTGCTAGCCTTTAATTTTTGGTACTTTGAATGAATATTTTTTAAAAATTAAAGACTTTTTCTTTTCATAACATGTACTGTCAAATATTAATTACCAAGCTGAGATTTGTTGTAAAATAGGAGAGAGAGACTGGATGAGTCATTTGGTGCCATAGTTTAGTTGATTAGATGGTGTTGGATGATAGGTTGAACTTGACGATCTCAAAGGTCTTTTCCAGACTGGTTAAATCCTATTCTATTCTATTCTATTCAATTCTATTCTATTCTATTCTATTCTATTCTATTCTATTCTATTCTATTCTATTCTATTCTATTCTAATTGGCTACTGACTGAGCTACTGAAGCAGTCATCATAAGTGCATGGGGTTTATATACAACATATAACACCAACACATACACATAAACAAATTAAGCCACACTTAAACCATAATTCCACTATGGTTAATGAAGGCTGTGGATAGAATACACAAAACTGGAACAGGAACATTAGATTATATATAAGAAATCTTTATTAACTCTTTTTTCCCCCATTACAGAATCACAGAATCAGCTGGGTTGGAAGAGACCTCCAAGATCATCAAGTCCAACCAATCACCCAATACTAACTAATCAAATAAACCGTGGTACCAAGTTCCTCATCCAGTCAGAATAGAATAGAATAGAATAGAATAGAATAGAATAGAATAGAATAGAATAGAATAGAATAGAATAGAATAGAATAGAATAGAATTAACCAGGTTGGAAAAGAACTTTGAGATCATCATGTCCAACTTATCATCCAATACTACCTAATCAACTCAACCATGGCACTAAGCACCCCATCCAGTCTCTTCTTGAACACCTCCAGTGATGCTGACTCCAACACCTCCCTGGGCAGCCCATTCTAATGGCCAATCACTCTTCTTTCTGTGAAGAATTTCATCCTAACATCCAGTCTCAACCTCTTCTGGCACAGCTTGAGACTGTGTCCTCTTGTTCTGCTGCTGGTTGCCTGGGAGAAGAGCACAACACCCGCCTGGCTACAACCTCCCTTCAGGTACTTGTGGACAGCAATAAGGTCTCCTCTAAGCCTCCTCATCTCCAGGCTAAGCAACCCCAGCTCCCTCAGCCTCTCCTCGTAGGGCTTGTACTCCAAATCCCTCACCAGCTTTGTTGCCCTTCTCTGGACACCTTCCAGCAACTCAACATCTTTCCTAAAGTGAGGAGCCCAGAACTGGATACAGGGCTCAAGGTGTAGCCTAACCAGTGCTGAGTACAGGGGCAGAATGACTTCCCTGGTCCTGCTGTCCACACTGTTCCTGATCCGGGCCAGGATGCCACTGACCTTCTTGGCCACCTGGGCACACTGCTGGCTCATGTTCAGCCTACTATCAACCAGATATGTTGAAGAAAAGTAATTTCTTCTAATACAAGCATTATTATTAAAACTCAGTTTATATTCAGTTTAACTTTCTCATAATAAAGTCAAAATTAGATTAGATTTTCTTTGATTATTTAGCCATTTTCTTCAAAACAAACTTTGTAAATGATATTACCTTCTGTATATGTGGTCGTTTGAGGCTGTGCCTTTAAGAACAAACACTGCTGGAACACACTGGCTAATGTTTTTGGTACTAGAACCAAAACATTCTGATATTCTAAACGAATTTCATTGGTTGATAAACAAAAATTCAGCTTTAGATTGTGAAGCGGTTGGAAATTTTTTTTTTTCTTCCTCAGTTCAGTTCGGTTTGGGAGTTGGGGGAGTTTGGTGTTTCAGCCTGTTCTCCCTGCCTGCTTCTTCTGCGAACTGCTGGACTTGGCCTTCAGATAAGCAAACACTAATCCTGCATGGGCTTTTGAAGCTTGCTAACAACTCTTTTCCTTAGTAACTTGCCTTTCTCTCTCTCTAACCCCTTTTTGGGGAAAAAGGGAGGTAAGGGGGGGAGAGAGGGGGTTCCAAAGAGGGGATCCCTCCCTGAGGGAGGGATTTTTGTTGTGTTATTTGTCTTTGCTGTGTATTTCTGTGTATATATTGTAAATACCTGTATATATTGTGTTATATATAACCTGCTTTCCATATATGCTTGTAAATATATAGCTTTTGCTCTTCGACTGAGTTAGCTGTGGTTTCTTACTCTGTGGAGGAGGGAGAGCTAAGCCCTCTCTCAACCTACCACATTTATTGGCTGCCCAACTCGGGGCTTGCTGACAAATTAGTTTGATTTATTGCTTGCTTAAGTCGAACGAGCAAACATGAAGGTGTTTTGGCTTTTTGAGCGTCTGTTCTTCTCGGTCTTTGGTGTATTGATCTACAAGTATTGCCTGGGTATGATTATCGATAAGATAGGTAAATATATAATGCAAAAATTATATTTGTGGTTTAAGTACAAGATTCGGCTTCTGTATGATCAGTGCCTGGAATTCTTTTATGTTAAAAAGTACAGGAATGTTACATCTAGCACACTCCCTATTGAGATAAAAGAGTTTAAGATTCCGCTCGGTGAAAGGGTAATTTTAAGTGATGGCTGGGATCCAAAGCTGATTTTCTTGATGTGTGTAGTCCTGCTGCTGGTGATAAGTAATGTGTATTTGCTAGTGACACTGTACCAGGAGAGAAAAGTTTATAAGGCATGTTTTGTTATTAGACGGAGGACAAAGAGACGAAAACGCCACCCTAGCTCTGTTTCAGGAACATCCAGTGAGGATGATAATGGAGAATCTGTGTCAGTTAAAGATAAAGCTAAAAAGTCAATCGGCAAGGCAGCTCTGAATAGCAATGGTGATGATTCTGGCAAGCAGCCAGGGGCTACAGTAGCCCCAAACATGGCGGCTCCTGTGTCCCAGGCAGCCACCATTAACGAGGCAAAGTCATTTCCTCCTTCTTCCATGGCAGGAGCGGAAGCGTCCTCCAAAGCAACTAATCTGTCTCAAAGCTTATCAGCTTCTGATAATAAGGCAGCTGGAAACCCAAACACAGCTCCAGTAAAGCAAGTAGCAGTTTTAACAACAAGGAAGGGTAAGACTAAAGCTGATTCAGGAGCTGACGGGGATGCACAGCAAGGTTCTTCTGCTGGGGAGGAAGAGAAAATCTGTCTTAAAAATATAGCTGAGTTATTGAGATCATCAGAGGATCGAGATGCATCTCTTGGTAGGACAGCAGCTAGTGGTGGTGCCTCTCAGCTTAAAGGGATCCTTGAGAGAGTGACAGAAAGGTTGTTTGGACCACAAGTTGAGGAAGAGGAGGCAGAAGAGCAACAAGATGACATAACCGACTGCTCTTCACCCCGGGAGGAGCTTAGAAATGTAAGAAAAGACTATCTCAGAGCAGATAAGGAGCCAGTTCTCGCTTGGCTTGGTAGATGCTATGATACAGGTGCTCCAGCTCTAATGGTTGGAGACAAGTCAGCAGCCCAGCTAGGAACTCTCTCAAAGGATAATGGAATAGATAGACATCTAGGCAAGGCTCTCGGTAAGGTTAATCTGTGGATACGCCTTCTAATGGCGGTTCTCATGAGATACCCTTCCCGAGATGATCTTCCATGGAATCCTAAGCCCTGGACTACCATAGATGAGGGAATCAAGCGTCTGAGAGAATTTGCTGTTAGAGAGGTACTCTATGGTGAACATGAATCTCTGAATCCTGATGATGTTCCTGTAGGAAATGGTCTTGCTAAAAAGCTCATCAAGCTTGCTCCTTCTAATTATGCAAACATTCTGGCAAGCAGAATTGTAGCAAGAAATTATGGTGGAGCTCCTCTTACGGTTGGCCAATTCACTGATCAATTGAGACAATTGGATGATAGCATGACACGTGTTTCTTTGGTTTCAGCCATTGAAACTCTGTCTGGAAAACTGGAGAATTGCATGAAAGAGCTGAAGGATGAATTTAAAAACACCATCTCCCAATTGGCACAAAGAGATGATTCCAATTCTTCCTCCAGGTGGGTACAGGTTTCATCTGTGAGGAATAGACATCCTCCAAGGAGGTCATTCCAAAACAGATCAAACCAAAACAGACCACCAAGGCAGTCACGTAGGACTATTTGGATTACCCTGCGTGATCAGTTTGGTGAGAACATGAACAGGTGGGATGGTCAACCAACTTCTAATCTTTTCAGGAGACTGAGAGAACTGCAAAGTGGCAGAACCCGAGGTAGCAATACCAGAAGGGTAGCTGTTACTTCTACAGTTCCCCAGGACAACTCTAGTAGCTCCAACAGTGGCTCCAGTTCTAACACTGCACAGTGTGCTCGTTGCACCTGTGGACATGTTCCCCATAACTAGGGGTGCCCTGCCTCCCGCCAGGGGGAGGAGAGGGGTAATACAGATAACAGAATCTATTGGGATGTGTACATCCAGTGGCCTGGCACTTCACAATTTCAGAAGTACAGGGCCTTGGTTGACACAGGAGCTCAGTGCACCATATTGCCATCAAATTATCAGGGATCAGAGTCCATAACTATTCTGGGAGTCACTGGTGGATCTCAAGAGTTAAGTAAAGTGGAGGTTAATATAAGCTTAACTGGTAAACAATGGAAAAAGCATACAGTTGTGACCGGACCTGATGCACCTTGTATTTTGGGAATTGATTTTCTGAGAGAAGGGCGTTTCAAAGACCCTAAAGGTTACAAATGGGCTTTTGGAGTAGCTTCTGTAGAAATTGATGGACAAAAACTGAAGCTGTCTGCTAGACCTGAGCTTTCTGATGAATCTGCAGTTGTGGGACAACACAAGATTCAGGACATTAAGTTGCCGGTTGCTTCTCGGACTGTGCATCACAGACAATACAGAACCAACCGTGACTCTTTGTTGCCCATTCAGAATCTGATTCGTCAGTTGGAGAGTCAGAAAGTCATCAGCAAAACTCATTCACCTTTCAACAGTCCAGTGTGGCCTGTGCGAAAGCCGAATGGAGACTGGCGTCTGACAGTGGACTACCGAGCCCTGAATGAAGTAACTCCGCCTATGAGTGCAGCAGTACCAGACATGATGGAACTCCAGTATGAGCTGGAATCCAAAGAGGCCAAATGGTATGCTACCATAGACATTGCTAATGCCTTCTTCTCTATTCCCATAGCAGAGGAATGCAGGCCTCAGTTTGCTTTCACCTGGAGAGGAATCCAGTACACTTTCAACAGACTGCCAATGGGCTGGATCCACAGCTCCAGCATCTGTCATGCAGTGATCCATGATGCTCTGGAGGAAGGTGGTGCTCCAGAACACATCCAGTTCATTGATGATATCATCGTCTGGGGTAAAACTGCTGAGGAAGTCTTCGAGAAAGGTAACAAAATCATGGACATTCTCCTGAATGCAGGTTTTGCCATCAAGACAGACAAAGTGAAAGGTCCTACCACAGAGATCCAGTTTCTGGGAGTGCAGTGGCAGGATGGACGCCGACACATTCCAGTGGATGTGGTAAATAGAGTCTCTACCATGGCAAATCCCACGAACAAGCAAGAAACTCTACGTTTCTTGGGGATAGTGGGATTTTGGAGACTACACATTCCTGGATACAGTCAGATTGTGAAACCTCTGTATGATGTGACTCGAAAGAGGAACAGTTTCCACTGGGGACCTGAACAACAAGCAGCCTTTGACCAGATAAAGCAAGAAGTAGTCCAAGCAGTGGGTCTGGGACCTGTGCGAGATGGTCCAGACATTAAGAACATTTTGTACACGGCTGCAGGTGACAATGGTCCAACCTGGTGCTTGTGGCAGAAAGCTCCAGGTGAGACACGTGGACGACCTCTTGGTTTCTGGAGTCGAGGTTACAGAGGTTCAGAGGCTAATTACACTCCAACAGAGAAAGAGATTCTAGCTGCCTATGAAGGAGTGAAAGCAGCTTCTGAAGTAATTGGAACTGAGTCACAACTTCTCTTAGCTCCCAGATTGCCAGTTTTGAATTGGATGTTCAAAGGCAAAGGTTCCACACCACATCATGCCACAGATTCCACCTGGTCTAAGTGGATGGCCCTGATAACACAGAGAGCTCGAATGGGAAATCTTGAAAGACCTGGTCTGGTGGAGGTGATCTCAAGTTGGCCTGAAGATACCAACTGTGCTAAACCTCCAGAGGAGAGAGTAACTCGTGCTGAGGAAGCTCCTCCTTACAATGACCTTTCTGATGATGAAAAGAAATATGCTTTGTTCACAGACGGTTCCTGTCGTCTCGTCGGGAACAAGCGAAGGTGGAAGTCTGCCGTGTGGAGTCCAACACGCCGAGTTGCAGAGGCGAAGGATGGAGAAGGAGAATCCAGTCAGTTTGCAGAGGTAAAAGCTGTCCAGCTAGCTCTCGACGTGGCTGAACGTGAGAGATGGCCAAAGCTTTATCTCTACACCGACTCATGGATGGTAGCCAATGCTCTATGGGGTTGGCTAAAGAACTGGAAAAAGAATGGCTGGCAGAGGAAAGGAAAACCCATCTGGGCAGCTGAACTGTGGCAAGACATTGCTGATCGAATCGAGAGAATTCCAGTGAAAGTGAGACACATTGATGCTCACATTCCCAAGAGCAAAGCTACTGAGGAACAGCAGCACAACCATCAGGCAGATCTAGCTGCAAGAGTTTCTCAAGTAGACAAGGACTCTGAACTTGATCTCGACTGGAAACACCGAGGTGAGATATTCTTAGCTCGGTGGGCTCACGATTCGTCAGGACATCAAGGCAGAGATGCAACATACCAATGGGCTCGTGACAGATCCATAGACATTTCCATGGATGCCATCACACAAGTCATCCATGACTGTGACATTTGTGCTGCTATGAAGCAGGCAAAGAGAATTAAGCCCTTGTGGTATGGTGACAGATGGTCCAAATACAGGTATGGTGAAGCTTGGCAGATTGACTACATCACTCTACCACGTTCTCGTTCTGGTAAGCAGTACGTGCTTACTATGGTAGAGGCAAACACTGGATGGCTGGAAACTTACGCAGTCCCACATGCAACTGCACGCAACACCATTCTGGGTCTGGAGAGACAGATCCTGTGGAGACACGGAACTCCAGAGAGGATTGAGTCAGACAACGGAACTCACTTCAAGAACAACCTTGTAAAGAGCTGGGCAAAAGAGCACGGTATTGAGTGGATTTTCCATATTCCTTACTATGCACCAGCTGCAGGGAAGATTGAACGCTACAACGGTTTGTTGAAGACCACTCTCAAAGCCATGGGAGGTGGATCTTTGAAAAACTGGGAGAAACATTTAGCACAAGCAACCTGGCTGGTGAACAGTAGAGGTTCAGTGAACCGAGCTGGACCTGCACATTCTGATCTGCTACAGAAAGTAGAAGGTGATAGAGTTCCTGTTGTTAGGGAAAAGAATCTGTTAGGTAAAACTGTTTGGGTATTTTCGCCCTCAGGAGAGGCTAAACCTGTCCGAGGGGTGGTTTCAGCAGAAGGTCCGGGTCACACTTATTGGGTAATGCAAGAGAATGGTGAAATTCAGTGTATTCCACAAAGAGATTTAACTTTAGCTGAGAGAGTTTAATTTCAGAATGTTGTACAGCTACAGCGCGTCCAAAGGAAAGAGTCCCTGAGGAATCTACGGTGCACGAACCCTGAGAACCCTGAGAGCCCTGAGTCAACTGAGAGTCCCTGAGTCCCTGTTTCCCTTTTTCTTCGCTTCGTCTGCGGAGAGACAAACTGTTTTCCATTTTCTTGATTTTGGATTTTCTTGGACTTCTGAATCATCTACATCTGAGTATAGCCGGAATGGACGATGAACTTAACTTACGAACTGTAAATATTGTTCTGGATTGGATGGACAGTACGAACAGCTAATGAAATTGTTTAGAAAGGGGTGGACTGTGGTCGTTTGAGGCTGTGCCTTTAAGAACAAACACTGCTGGAACACACTGGCTAATGTTTTTGGTACTAGAACCAAAACATTCTGATATTCTAAACGAATTTCATTGGTTGATAAACAAAAATTCAGCTTTAGATTGTGAAGCGGTTGGAAAATTTTTTTTTTCTTCCTCAGTTCAGTTCGGTTTGGGAGTTGGGGGAGTTTGGTGTTTCAGCCTGTTCTCCCTGCCTGCTTCTTCTGCGAACTGCTGGACTTGGCCTTCAGATAAGCAAACACTAATCCTGCATGGGCTTTTGAAGCTTGCTAACAACTCTTTTCCTTAGTAACTTGCCTTTCTCTCTCTCTAACCCCTTTTTGGGGAAAAAGGGAGGTAAGGGGGGGAGAGAGGGGGTTCCAAAGAGGGGATCCCTCCCTGAGGGAGGGATTTTTGTTGTGTTATTTGTCTTTGCTGTGTATTTCTGTGTATATATTGTAAATATCTGTATATATTGTGTTATATATAACCTGCTTTCCATATATGCTTGTAAATATATAGCTTTTGCTCTTCGACTGAGTTAGCTGTGGTTTCTTACTCTGTGGAGGAGGGAGAGCTAAGCCCTCTCTCAACCTACCACAGTATACTAGCCATCCTTGTAAGCAAACAGAAATAGAAGTGAACATATGACAAAATGGCAAAAGCAATCTGGAGGAGGGATGGATGGATGCTGAAAGAGGCAGATGCCTAAACTTGTAAGCCCAATTTTTTTCTTACTCCTTTTTCACTATGGTTGACTTAGGTTACCATATTAATAAGCACCTATTTTTGTTTTAGCCTAAATGTCATACCTAAGTAATTACACCTGTGAACCTGTGATCTGCTTCACTGGGAACCTTCTTCACCAGATTGAATTTTCTGAGCAAACCTCATTGGATATTGGACAATTTTTTTCTGTAACACACTGAAATAAAGCTAACAAAAAGATACCTCTAAAAATTTTGATGCCTGTGTCAAAATGGCGCTTGATCTTCATCTTGCAACAAATATAAACCCTTCTACCAAGTACATAGAGCAAAGCCCTGTCAAAAGTATCAAAAAGGTACTGTCTCCATCTGTATTGTGATGCAGTACAGCTGGGAGAAAGTAGGAGGAAACCTCTCATAATGTTTCATTTCCTTATACTTTGGACTTTTGCACTTGCTTCTCAAAATGACAGAAATTAAGCAAACATATACTTATACTGCAATCGATAAACTGCTGGTCAGTGGAGCACACAGTGTGGCAGGTGACCTCTTTAGAGTGCACAGACAGAGTGCTCACAGAGTTCTCTCTGCATGCACACCCTTCTGCCTCCTCACATTTGCCAAATTGCAGCTCAGACCTAAGACTCTTTCCCAAAGAAAATGCTGTCAAAGTGCAACGTGATGCTGTAAACCAGCACTTTCAGCAGAGGCTGTTTCATCACAAAATTCCAAACTCGTAAACAACCCAGTAATTGTTAGTGGTATGTCAGCGATCAAAGGCTTTGATAATTTTATTTTGGCAGCAAACAATAGTGAGGAATTAAGTTCATAAAACTTGACTTAATTGTGGATAAAACCCTGGCATACAATTCTGCTACATTTCAGAAGCCAATTACAGTGTTTACAGATTAGTCAACATCTATCCATCCAATTCACATCATCAGTATGCAGTCTGCAGTGGAAATGCAAAATAGAAATAAACAAATGCCTGTAATTTATAGCCGTAGAAAGTTGTCATTTGCTTCCCTCAGCTCAGTGGTCTGTCAGGATTTGTCTTCTAAACTATCATACTCAAGAAGGATTACATATTGCCTTAGAATTTCTCTGGTAGAATATTTTTGTAAATATTATCTAGTTGCAAAGGCTGGAATGTCATTAGAGGAAGACCTCACACTTGGCCCATATTTGCAATTCAAACTAGATAGTTTTGAAGCATTTTTTGAGACTCTGAAGTGATCTGATAAACACCCTCTTTGCTTGATCGATAATGAACAGCATTCAAAAGGCCAGCTAAACCATAACCAAAAAGCAACAATTAATTCAGTGAAATCTGAAGTCCAAGAATTTAAAGTCTCTAATAGGAAGGAACTTGACTGGAAGAAAACATTTACTTTGTTATAAAACAACATAAATCCTTAAGAATTTTATACAGGTCATGAAAAGATATTTTTAAGGTTGAGTCAAATAAACTAAAATATAAATATTTTAATTTGCTTTAATTTAATTTAATTAATTTTTAATTTAATGTGTCAGGTAATATAGAATCATAGAATCAATAAGGTTGGAAAGGACCTCAAAGATCATCAAGTCCAACCTGTCACCACAGACCTCATGACTACTGAACCATGGCATCAAGTGCCACATCCAATCCCCTCTTGAACACCTCCAGGAATGATGACTCCACACCTCCCTGGGCAGCACATTCCAATGATGAACGACTCTCTCTGTGAAGAACTTTCTCCTCACCTCAAGCCTAAATTTCCCCTGGCACAGCTTGAGACTGTGTCCTCTTGTGCTGGTGCTGGTTGTCTGGGAGAAGAGACCTGGCTACAGCCACCTTTGAGATAGTTGTAGACAGCAATAAGGTCTCCCCTGAGTCTCCTCTAGGCTAAACAATCCCAGCTCCCTCAGCCTCTCCTCATAGGGCTTGTGCTCGAGGCCTCTCACCAGCCTCATTGCCCTTCTCTGCACACGTTCAAGAGTCTCAATGTCCTTCTTAAATTGAGGGCCCAGAACTGGACACAGGACTCTAGGTGTGGCCTAACCAATGCAGAGTACAGGGGCAAAATGACTTCCCTGCTCCTGCTGGCCACACTATTCTTGATGCAGGCCAGGCTGCCATTTGCCCTCTTGGCCACTTGGGCACACTGCTGGCTCATGTTCAGCTGGCTGTCAATCAGTAACCCCAGGTCCCTTTCTGTTTGTCTGCTCTCCAGACACTCTGACCCCAGCCTGTAGCTCTGCCTGGGGTTGCTGTGGCCAAAGCGCAGCACTCAGCACTTGTTAAATGCCATCATGTTGGACTCTGCCCATCTGTCCAGCCTGTCAAGATCCCTCTGGAGATCCCTTCTACCTTCGAACAGTTCAACACCTGCTCCCAACTTGGTGTCATCTACAAATTTACTGATGACTGTCTCAACCCCCTCATCCAGATCATCAATAAAGATATTAAACAGGATGTGGCCCAGCACTGATTCCTGATCAGTGATTAGAATAGCTGCATTAAACAGTGATTACATTTTAAAGAGGAATAATAGTATTTAATTTCTGAAATAAAGGAATTAGTAATTGGAAATTTCTCTAAAGTTCATATGTCTAACTTTCAGTTTTGGAAACAGGACACTAATGTAACAGAATGTGTTTGGTTTGGTCTGGGGTATCTTGTCATGGTCCTGAGCCAATATGAAAAGCAGAGCAGTTCTGCTCCCGCTGTGGGGAAATACATTCCTCAAATTATATGGTTGAAGAGATAGAGTGTACCCTCAGCAAGTGTGCTGGTGATACAAAATTGGGAGGAGTGGCTGACACACCAGAAATCTGTGCTGTTCACAAAAATAAACCACCACCAACAACAACAACAAAACAACCCCCAAAAATTAGGTTTCTTGCCTCTCATTAGTGTCACCTGTAGTAAATATGTTTAAACACAAGTGAAAAACCCCACAACATGCACAGCCTAAAGAATTCAGGTTTTGTTTTCCTGAAGGTAAAAGTTGTTGTGCCCTAAAAGCATCTTATAGTTGCAATACTGTGAGGATTCATGACAAGGAAAAGGAAAAGGGAAAGGGAAAGGGGAAGGGGAAGGGGAAGGGGAAGGGGAAGGAGAAAGGGAAGGGGAAGGGGAAGGAGAAAGGGGAAAGGTTTGGGAAGGGAAGGGAAGGGAAGGTTTGGGAAGGGAAGGGAAGGGAAGGTTTGGGAAGGTTTGGGAAGGGAAGGTTTGGGAAGGGAAGGTTTGGGAAGGGAAGGGAAGGGAAGGTTTGGGAAGGGAAGGGAAGGGAAGGTTTGGGAAGGTTTGGGAAGGGAAGTTTTGGGAAGGGAAGTTTTGGGAAGGGAAGGGAAGGGAAGTTTTGGGAAGGGAAGGGAAGGGAAGTTTTGGGAAGGGAAGTTTTGGGAAGGGAAGTTTTGGGAAGGGAAGGGAAGTTTTGGGAAGGGAAGTTTTGGGAAGGGAAGTTTTGGGAAGGGAAGTTTTGGGAAGTTTTGGGAAGGGAAGTTTTGGGAAGTTTTGGGAAGGGAAGTTTTGGGAAGGGAAGGGAAGTTTTGGGAAGGGAAGTTTTGGGAAGGGAAGTTTTGGGAAGGGAAGGGAAGTTTTGGGAAGGGAAGGGAAGTTTTGGGAAGGGAAGTTTTGGGAAGGGAAGGGAAGGGAAGGGAAGTTTTGGGAAGGGAAGGGAAGTTTTGGGAAGGGAAGGGAAGTTTTGGGAAGGGAAGTTTTGGGAAGGGAAGGGAAGTTTTGGGAAGGGAAGGGAAGTTTTGGGAAGGGAAGGGAAGGGAAGGGAAGTTTTGGGAAGGGAAGGGAAGGGAAGTTTTGGGAAGGGAAGTTTTGGGAAGGGAAGGGAAGGGAAGTTTTGGGAAGGGAAGGGAAGGGAAGGGAAGGGAAGGGAAGGGAAGGGAAGGGAAGGGAAGGGAAGGGAAGGGAAGGGAAGGGAAGGGAAGGGAAGGGAAGTTTTGGGAAGGGAAGGGAAGGGAAGTTTTGGGAAGGGAAGTTTTGGGAAGGGAAGTTTTGGGAAGGGAAGGGAAGGGAAGTTTTGGGAAGGGAAGTTTTGGGAAGGGAAGTTTTGGGAAGGGAAGGGAAGTTTTGGGAAGGGAAGGGAAGGGAAGTTTTGGGAAGGGAAGGGAAGTTTTGGGAAGGGAAGGGAAGTTTTGGGAAGGGAAGTTTTGGGAAGGGAAGTTTTGGGAAGGGAAGTTTTGGGAAGGGAAGGGAAGGGAAGGGAAGGGAAGGGAAGGGAAGGGAAGGGAAGGGAAGGGAAGGGAAGGGAAGGGAAGGGAAGGGAAGGGAAGGGAAGGGAAGGGAAGGGAAGGGAAGGGAAGGGAAGGGAAGGGAAGGGAAGGGAAGGGAAGGGAAGGGAAGGGAAGGGAAGGGAAGGGAAGGGAAGGGAAGGGAAGGGAAGGGAAGGGAAGGGAAGGGAAGGGAAGGGAAGGGAAGGGAAGGGAAGGGAAGGGAAGGGAAGAAAAAAGAAAATCACAGAAAAGCAAAACTTTGCCTGTTTAATAAGTCTGTTTTCTGTGCTCTGATACTCTGCATCAGTTCCCCTCTTTTCTTCAGTATTTCCACAGGAGCAGCAGCTACACACAGAGATGTGACACAGTAGGAGACAACATCTTAACTGTGCAAAGGCATTACAGATGGGAAAGAGAAACTTCAATGTTCCTGAGTGTCCTCTATTCCCACTTGAGCTATGTCTCAAATCCAGCTCTAGTAACAGCAGACTTTTTAACTTTTCGAATTCACTCCTTGCCCGGGGAGGTGGTGGAGTCACTATCATTGGAGGTGTTCAGGAGGAGACTTAATGGGGTACTTAGTTGTTTAGGTGGGTTTGATTAGTTGATGGGTTGGACGTGATGACCTTGAAGGTCTCTTCCAACCTGGCTTATTCTATTCTATTCTGTTCTAAAACTACCGTTTCACTGGAGCTGGAAAGAAGATTGCACCAGGACAGCCAGCACAAAACTGCAGACTGGAGGACTCAAGAAGGCAGGTATTGAGATTTTGCCTGTCCAACAACAGAAACTCAGCTGTTTCCTCTGCAGAAAATGATAATTAGTCACCCCTTGGCTCAATATACATTATGCAAATAAAAGCAGTGGAAAACTGCTTCTGGTTTAAAAATAAAGGTGATAAACTAGTTAGAGAACCAAAACCAAATGGGACTCACTCCCAGATTAGCCTTCTAGCATGGCCCAAAGAATTTATCTTGCCTCATCCACAATTCAATTCTTTATTTATTCCTGAAGTTAATGGTGATACCTCCTGCATTTGTGTTCTGAGATCTCCAGGGCAAAGGCTCTGTTTTACTCTGAGATTGCTGAGATTCTCAGAGGCTCATTCTTGCCTGAGGACTGTTGGTGTTATCATGAGGAGAAAAGCAGTAGAAAGCAAAGGATGGTTTTGTGGGAATTAATAAGCAGTATTTACAGGCTGTCCAGACTGAACTTCTCTTGGCATATACAGAAACTCTGTAGGGACCTTACAATTTGTTTCTACTAAATAACTGATTCAAAGTGAACTACTAGTAATTTACAAAACCTAATAAATATAAAGGGGTCTGTATATACATTTATGCAGACAAAGAAAGCCATAGTCACCTCTTAATTTGCTGCTTTGAGAGAATAACACAATAGGATGGTCACAACAAAAACAACATGCCATTTGCTCTATATTTGGCTATAATTTGCAGTTTAGGGAAAAGGGGTACTAAACCCCAGTGTATACTGAAATTATTTTAACCTTGAGTAATATCAAAAAAGAGTAAATTTCTGAACTGATGATGATAAAGTAATACAGATCTAAACATGACTATATATGTATATATAAATAAAACAAACAAACAAAACACTAGGAAATAGATAATTCAACAGTTCAGTATACTTTAAAAATTAACCTTTGAATCAGATATATCTGAAGGGAGTTATTTTTCTGTTCTTCAAGGTTTTGAACACATTCTCAATTTTTATATACCAAAGAAAGAAATAACAAAGCCACAAAATCTGTGAATGCTTTGAAATATTTTATCAGGAGCACGACACAGTGCCACTACCTGCAATAGAAATGGAGAAAAACTGTTACAAATTGCCATGTCTAGTGGAAAAGGAGACACTGGTGGTTAAGCTTATCATAATTGCTGTGGATCTTCCAAAGTTGCAAAAGAAATTCAGAACTAGAGTAACCTTAAAATGTCTGTGTTTTTCCAAGTACTGACATAAAGAATTAAGAAATGAACTAACAAAATTTTGTAAATATATTTTTCCATATTAAGAAGGAAAAAAAAATCAGTAGTGTCTTAAACTAGAAAAGAAAATATTATGTCGTAAAGAAAATTTAATTTCTAAGATATTTCCTAAATTTAGTAATAGAGTTTTTGTCACAATAATCTTTAAACTTACCCAGTATCTGCAAATATTATTACTATATATAATACATATATATTAGGGCTTGCTATCAGGAGGAAAAAAAAGGAATTCCTTCCTTCAGTGATGAGAAGATTAATGTCTGTGCTTTGTTCAGCTTCATTTGTCTTCTTGAAATTCTAAATTTGGAATTAATTTGCTATGATCTTCCTAAATCCTGTCATTTAGAACATTGTACTAAAAGTATTCCATTAAAAAAAAAAAAAGCTAATAAAACCGTTCAATTTAAAAAAAAAAAAAAAAAAAGAAAACAAAAACAAACCAAAACACAACAACAACAAAACGACTACAGAAAGAACATAAAAGAGTATTTCCTTGCACATATTCAGAGAAAAATTGTTCTGGTAGGTATGTGAGTATATACACCATGATAATTATATTATGCCAAAATAATTGTGAATCAAAGCAAAATGCAGCTGTTTAGAATTGCTGAAAAATATAGCATCATATCTATCAGTGTTTTGCCTATCTAGCTTGCTCTAGTCACATACCGAAGTAACTCACAACATGTTATGTTTTCTGCACCTCTGGGTCATGATTAGTAGCTGAATTAACCATGGATGAAAACAGAAATCACAGCCTCCTGTTAAATACCAGAGATCCATTTCATAAGCATTGCTACACTTGTACAGTCCATATCAAAATAACTCAGAGATTGGGCAGTGAAATGTCATTATTGCTGAGATTTGTGTTTTTCTGTTGCTTATATGGCTATGGTATAATAAGTATAAACCTAGATAAATCACTGGCAGAAACAGATATGATGCAAAACTTTATGTTTAACTGAAAGGTGGGGGGGGGGGGGAATTTGTCTAAACTTTTAGAAGGAGAAATTAAAAAAAAAAATTAAAAAAAAATTCATGTTTGTGTGTCATAGTTCATTTTTGGAAGCCATTAAAACAACCTGTGCTGTTCTTTATTAGTTGTAGTAAGCTGTAAAAGATTATTTATAGGACGATTTTTATTCATAATTGACTGCGGAACACATATTTCAAGTCAAAATGTAGAATGCCACGCTACAGCAATAGTTGGGGAGGGGAGAGATTTTAAGCTACCCTGTTTTAAATGTTGCTTAGTACAGATATTTTATTCATAAATTATGGTACAATCTCCTCATAGCAATTTTCTTGTGTAGTAGCTCTGTCAGTTCTTAGAAAGGAGAAAGAGTTAGACTCCGTGAAATGTGTGTGAGAGTGGTTTTATAGCCTTCAGGTAACAGCAGCTATAGGCTCCTGCTCCTCGGAGGTGTTTCCTCCCTGTTCGGCACGCACAAGCATCTTCAGGGAAGGAATCTGACAACACAGTGTTCGTTAAAAACAGATAAAGCTATCATTAAGTCATAAGACTCTATTAGGCAATTCTAACCCTTCCCCAGAGAGCCTTAGAATGAGAAAAGATTATATTGGCTGGTGAAGTGGAATGGTAACTGACAAGCTATATTAAAAACTATAAAAATTACCAGAATCTCCTGTGTTAGATACATTTTTCAGCATATTCAGTTTCTTTCCATAGTATTCACTAGTTTTTTGTCAATTCAGATGTGAAAACCATTTCTGATTCTCCAATACCTGGATGAATTAAACTGAAAATTCGTTTTCTACCTTGTCATTTTATCATTCATAGTATCATAGTATCAGTCAGGGTTGGAAGGGACCACAAGGATCATCTAGTTCCAAGCCCCCTGCCATGGGCAGGGACACCCCACACTAGATCAGGCTGGACAGAGCCTCATCCAGCCTGGTCTTAAACACCTCCAGGGATGGGGCCTCAACCACCTCCCTGGACAACCCATTCCAGGGCTTCACCACTCTCATGGTGAAGAATGCATCATTCAGTTTTTCTCTTTTGCTTAATGCATATCTTGATGTCGTGTCTGTTCATAGAGTCATAGAACCATAGAATCAGTCATAATATCATAGAATGATCTGGGTTGGAAGGCATCTCCAAAGGTCATATAGACCAACCCCCTGTCCAGTAAGCAGGGACATCCTCAACTAGATCAGGTTGCCCAGTGCCCTGTCAAGCCTTAGCTTGAATATCTCCATGGAAGGGGCCTCAACAGCCTCCATGGGCAACCTGTTCCAGTGTTCCACCACCCTCATGGTAAAAAACTTCTTACTAATAACCAATCTAAATCTACTCTTCTCTAGTCTGAAGCCAGTGCTTCTCATCCTATTACTACATATCTCTGTAAAGAGACTCTCAATCCTTCTTACAGACTCCCTTCAGGTAGTGGAAGGTTGTTATTAGGATCTTCAGGCATGGGCCTGCTGTGTCTCTAGAGATGAAGTATGACTTTAGATTCAGCTTCCATTGAAAGTGTTTTTGTTTCTACTGATATTAATTGTTTAGATTGGAATCTACTGAAGGAATAATTTATAAAACTTTCAAACTTTTGTCTCTTAACATTTGTGTTGTGTTCTGTTCTGCATAAGTAGCTGACCTGTTAGTTACAACAGTTGCTTTTATGTGGACTCCATTGCAATCACTCATATTTTATCATCTCAACATCCAGTGTACAAGCCATTCAAATGCAACATGTAAAATTATGACCTTTATTTGTTATTAAATGAACCTATTCAAAGATGACTTTACATCTGTGAAGATTTATGTCAAAAGATGCTATTCTCTGCTCAGTTCTAATTAACAGGCACTTGTTAAATTTATGAAAATTTTATTGGTACAAAACTTAAAACAGGCTCATTCATTTGGGTGAAAAAAAGCTGGAAAACCTTAGTTTTTGTTGTTTCAGAGACTTGGTAAAAATCTCTTTTGATGAGAGTATGGTTGATTGTTCAGGAAAAGCAGAACAAACAAACAAACCAACCAACCAACAAATAAACAAACAAACATGAACCCTGAAGATTTTATGCTAACTAAAAGCTGTATAAATGAAGATGTTAGTGATAAAGCCTGATCAATCTCGGGCATAATCCTCTGCAGGGTTATTCCTCATAATGACTTCCTTATTGGGTGTGACCATGCAGTATATTTCAGGCCAGTGTGAGCTAGCAGGATCTCATATTCCACCTCAAAGGAACTCAGATGGTTTCTAAAGATAAATCTATTCTCGCCAGAACCTACACAACCCTAATAAGCACCACAATGAAACGGGCTCCACACATTATGCTAAAAGCTGATACTGGCTTGTTTTTGGACAAGGCTAGCTTGAATCTACTCAAAACAGTGAGTTCACATTTCCTTGTTTTCTGTTGTGGTGTCATGATTCCAATAAGGCTCTTCAGCAAATGTTTTCCATAACATTCTGCATCACCTAACTTGTGAGACTCCAAGCTGGCTGCAGCCAAGGCAGCAATGTGAAAAATTGCCAGGTCCTGCCCTTAATAGTTGTAAACCTGTTTAGATTATCTTCATCACAATTCTATCTGATTGATTTGTTTGTTTGTTTGTTTTTGTTTGTTTGTTTTGTTACTATTACTATGATTTTCATAAGAAAGAATATTTCTGATAATGATTTTGAGAGGAAAAAATAATCTTTTCTGTTCACTCATAAATTTAATTTAGTCATTTTAATGAAAATTGTCACCATTTCCAGGTTTGGAGCATGTATTGAAACTGGTCAGAGAGATCTGAGGTAGATACTGGCCGTCTGCTACCAAAACCCATTTGTTACTTGTCTAGAATAATTCTTTCATTCATTGAAGATGGTAAATGCTTAGCAAAGACACTTTTTTTTTTTTTTTTGACAGAAAAACATCTCCTGTTATCTAAATGTAGAGTCAGTTAGTTTAAGATTAACATATTCAATGGGAAAACTTATAGAAAATTTCCTTCCTGCAATTATGGATATTAGGGAATTTTACATTTTGCATGCATAAGCTGTTCCTACATGAACATAGCATCCACCTGACAAAGCGTAGTTAGAAACAATACAGCCAAATTTAGCATGAGAATACAGAAAAACTTGAGAGAACAAGAACAGTAGGAAACATACAAAGCTCTTGGCTATGAAAAATCATTTAACCTGAGGATGCACATGAAATGTTGGTTATGCTACTGAGTTGGAGCATGTTTAAGACTACTACCCCCAAAAAATTAGTATCTACTGTTTGTCAGATTTGATCAGTAAGAATTGTCAGAAATTCATCATTTTCTTAAAAGCCTGTGCTATCATTCCAAGTGCCTGTCAAAAGTCACTTTCAGGTGTACTTTAAATACAATCCTACATCATTCCATATTAAAGAATAAGGGTTGAACTACTGCCGTTTGGTCTTTGTCAGATTATGACAGTGCAACTGAAACAGCGTTTTTACACATTCTCTGCATGTAATGTTATTTCATCTAAGAGTTGTTCATATTTTATTTGTACCTCTTTCAAGAGGTCTGAGCTACAATGTACTAACCACTTTATATCTGTAGTGGAAAAACAAAAGGTACAATAATAGCATATTCCTTATCTCAACAAACTTGTACTCAAAATGTATGGTAACAAACAATAGATTGAAACACACATAGGGAGTATGACGAGAAGGATACAATTACAACAAAGTGATTATTACCAAATAACTATAGAAGGATCTGGAATAGGATGCCTGATTAGTGTTTATTTTGTTAAAATCACAGACATCAACACACTGCTATTATAAAAAATTCTGGCCTTGAGTACATTCAGTGTTTCATGATGTTTTGGCTAACATCAGATAGAAGACAATTAATTTTATTGTGTAATGAAACAATCCAACACACGAAATATACAGTAGAATGGATGAATTGGCATCCAGTGAAAAGAAATAATCTGATAAACCTTCTGCTGTGAAGTAAAATTATTTCAGTATCTTATTACTTTTCTTTCTTCGTGAACTATGGATATGTGATTGTTTCCTACTACTGTAAATGTTTCAACTTTTTTTTTTCATCATGAACAATTTTTCTTCCCAAGTTGTGTAATCAGGGGGAAGAAAAAAGAAATAATATATTGAAACCCCAAAAAAATAATGTTAGAGAGTATAATTCAAATTTGAGTTCTATACTAATATGATGTACCAAAACCAGGGATCATGGTGAAGAAAAGAAGATGGCATAGGTTTAAGGAAAAGTGAGGTTAAGGTGAAGTTAGAGTTTATGAAACATTCATATGAAAATAAATATTAGAAAATGTGTTCTTCATGATTTTAGGAGCTGATTTTATTTTTCACCTGAGAACAGAGAAGGTGAGAGGCCTTGAGCACAAGCTCTATGAGAAGAGGCTGAGGGAGCTGGGATTGCTTAGCCTGGAGAAGAGGAGGCTCAGGGGAGACCTCGTTGCTGTCTACAAATACCTGAAGGGAGGTTGTAGCCAGGAGGGGGTTGGTCTCTTCTCCCAGGCAACCAGCACCAGAATAAGAGGACACAGCCTCAAGCTGTGCCAGGGGAAGTTTAGGCTCGAGGTGAGGAGAAAGTTCTTCACAGAGAGAGTTGTTAGCCATTGGAATGGGCTGCCCAGGGAGGTGGTGGAGTCACTGTCCCTGGAGGTGTTCAAGAGGGGACTGGACGTGGCACTTGGTGCCATGGTTTAGTCATGAGGTCTGTGGTGACAGGTTGGACTTGATCTTTGAGGTCTCTTCCAACCTTGGTGATTCTGTGATTCTATGTGATCATGAAGCTGCTGGTCCACAGTAAGACTGGTCGCTTCACACCCTCATATGTTTGTTTCAAATATGTTTGTTTCAAATGTGTTTGTTTCAATGTCTTAAGACTGAAGCCTTGGATATTGAGTTAAAAAGAAAACAGAAAACAGAAAAAAGAAAAAAGGGCAGTCTCATAGAGAATAATGGAAGGATGATTCTATGACTGTATGCTGTTTGTGCTTGTTCATTGCTCATCTGCAGGAACTGATATTTCATCCAAAAGCACTTAGTGAAATCTGTAATGTTGTTGTTTGGGGAAAGTAGAAGGACAGCGTACTACTCAAATACATCCAAATACACCTCTTCATTTTCCACCTTTCAATTGAATTGTTAAACAGGCTTGAAGGGACAGCCAGTTTGTCCATAGGAGTATGCAAGAAACAAGCCTTTTAAAAATAAGAAGTATGGCTTTGAACCTACAAGCTCAGATAAAGGAATCAGATGCTGACCTTTCCATCAGGTTGCAATTTCATTTTCAACACAAATTTTAAAAGACACTGCAAATCCCTCTCCATTCTTTGCATACTCATAAATGATGGAATCACCACGTCCAATCTTGTAGCAGGAAGAGATTTCTGGTGCTTAATATATCTTGCTGAGAAGAGCTGGGAAATACTGACTTTAAGTGGTTCACTTAAGGTTTTTGCATGTGAGCTGGTGGGAGTTATCCGAGGATATGATTCTAAATTCAGATTTATTTTTTTGTTAATCTACTTGTTTTATCTTCTAAAAAGAAAAAGAACTCTGTAATTTATGATAGAGATACTGCTATTATTTTTAATTTTGTGCAGTTCTTTCATTCTTGTGCTCCTCTGTTGCTAGTGTAAGCAGACATCCACACTGGAGTTTATTCACAAACGAGGGATTCTGACAATGGCTTCCTTGCAGTCAGAGAGTTAAACAATTATTTTTTTCAGTGAAGTAACATGTAATTTAATTGATAAACTCTAATGAAACCTGTCCTCAGCTTAGGATTATTTAAGTCTAAAATCTACAAAGCACTGATTATAAAAGTGATAGAAATAGGAATGCTGCTGTGCTTAATTTAAGCATGTGTGTAAGCACTTTGACAGATCGCATTCTAATCAAGAAAACAGTGAAAAGCACCATCTGTTCAGTGACATTTCACCAGACAGTGAAAAAAATTCCAAAGTCTAATCTCTGGTAAAGATTAAAAAAAAAAAAAAAAAAAATCTGTCCAGAGCAAGAAGCTATCACAAAAGTGATTTATCAACAGAAGCAATCAAGTGCCACAGTGCCAGCCTCTTCAGCTTCCTCACATATATTTTGAATATTGCAAGAAATTAAGTTATAGGCACAAAGCTCAGTGAAGACATGAATGAAGTGCAGTTTTGGTTTTTTCCCATTCCATGATAATAGTAGTGAAGGAAATCAAATATTTTATTTTATGACTAATTTATAGGTGTCAGTTCCAATCATTACCACTTTGTCCATAGTGAGAATGACAACTGTGAGATGTTGGCTTTTCTGATTAGTCAAACTTGTTTCTGAGAAACATCTATCCCACAGGCAAACAGGTCTTCTTAGGGATGAAATCCACCTCATAAATTAAATGCTTGAGAGTTGGAAAAATAAAAATGTATACATGCACATGTTGTGAGGTATTGCTGTGGAGCAAAATTAAATATATAATGCTACCAGACTGCATCATTTAATTGTATTAAAAACACCATTGAAACTGAAATATTGATAAAACATCTGCTCCCACTCTAACTAAGAGGAACTAAAAGGGAAAGAAAGCAAACAATAAATAATTATTCAGTAGTCAGGTGAAAAATATGCCAAATCAATAAAGATTGATTGACATGCTCAGGTTCAGAATCCTCCTTGGTTGGTTAGCCTCTGGCCCAAACACTCCATGCTTTTGCAAAACTGAAAAGTTTCAGCAGCCACAGAAGCAGAAACATACCAGCTGGAACCTGGCAGACAGATAATTCCTGTGACTCACTATGTCTGGCACCAGGTGACAAATGCAGAGCAGGGAAAAAAAAGAATTAAAAAAAAAAAAAAAAAAAAAAAAAAAAGTAGGGGTTTTTGTTGTTGTTGTTGTTGTTGTTTCCCCCCCCTGGCATTTTGAACCAACCAGGATCACTCATAAGCCTTGTGTCATTCAAGATGTCAGCAAAATACATCACTAATATAATGAAATGTGCATTGAAGTGTACAGAACTTTATGACATATTATTCCTTACCTTAATGCAATGAGTGTCATGCTATTAGGGCAATTTTTCTGTTTCTATATGTGCTTGGTCATCACAGAGATAGCTTTATTTAACATATCAGCTAGCATAATTGAGATCCCGTTTGAATGACATTAACAAAATGAATGGAAGAAGTCACACCTTGTGGTATTTTTGACTGCTTACTCAGACAGATACCAGTGAACCCTTTTCTGCATCTATTAATAATGCAAAATTTGTCTTCCTGTCTATGAATTCTGCAGCTATGAGCTGACATACTGTTGCTGAAACTAGTAATGGTAGGATGTACAGCATTAAGTGATAATTTTAAATGCAGGATAACATGCATCTTGAAAGACAAGATTTAGTCTTCTCCTGTACCTCTCCAAAATACTGTCTCTCTGCCGAACTCCAGTTGAAGATTCTGTAAAATCATTTATACTGCAGCTGCTTCATTACATTCATCCACCTAATGAGCAATGTTATTCTGTGAGCTGAACAGCTGATATGAAAATAATCGACATAGCATCATCATTCGCTAGCATATCACTGATCCTTCACAAATTATATAGCAGTGGCAAGCTCATCCAAAACTAGGCAGAAAGGTAAATTGTCTTTACAAGATGAGGTGCTTCACCTATAATTGTTACAACAGATCTTTAGCAGTCATCAAAACAACTAAATTCAGCGGAGCTCTGTCCCTACTGATTCTGTTACTCGGATTTGTTACACTTGACCAGTGCAACAAAGTGTCAGGATGAGACCACTTCAGGGTAATTATTTTGCAGCAGCATTGATTCAACCCCTCCCAGATTACCACATTTTTCACCTTTTGCTACTGACACTGGTTTTTATTTTAGAGTGGGAACATTCAGAGCAGCTCTCCACACTGATGAGGGGTTTGTCCGATACACCAGCTCTCAGAATCAAATTAATACTGCAGTAAATATGGTATTGTCTTAAACTGTGTTGCATGGCCTGGCTCTGCACAAGATGGGCTCTGTTTAACTGAACTGTGCATTCCTGAGCAATAACCTTGTGTCCCTGTCTTGACTTCTCCAGCTAAAGAGGTCAAATACTTTCTCCACCATTGCTTAAAGAACTGCCATCAGACTAGCTAACAAGCTAAGTTTCATGGGAATTTGAACAGTGCCCAAGTCATCAGGCATTTGTTAGTAAGAAATGTAGGATGAGGTCAAATCATAATGAAAATAAAAGATATTTACTCTTTGCTAACTTGACTAGCATTGTTATATCTCATTGTTATATCTCATCAGCTGGCTGAAAAATATTGCAAATTGCATCCATCCCAAAGAAAGATATTTGAGAATACAGGATTTTTTCCCCATGTGATTATTTTCAAACCAATAGAGAACTTTGGATACCACCACTGGTTTTCTAAATCACAAACATCATATAAATTCTTCCAAGATTTTACCTGATGTTTTACAATCACATTTAGGTTTTGAATGATTCATCTTAGTGTCTTAATTTTTAAAAGTTGCTGTGTTCTCCCTGTACAATTTTACCTCTGTGACCCTAATAAATCAAATACATGATACCAGAGCAGCTCCAAAGCCTATGTTATAGTGGCTGCAATTTTCTGAGTTTGTGACTATTACTGACTAGAGCTATGGGTATTTAGTGACAATTTTATCCTCATAATAATAAATTAAAGTTTCTTATTTGTATTTGCTATAGCTTCCAAAAAGTAGCAATACTTTCACCTAAAATTATGGCATCCTGGCCTGCATCAGGAACAGTGTGGCCAGCAGGAACAGAGAGGTCATTGTGCCCCTGTACACTGCACTGGTTAGGCTGCACCTTGAGTCCTGTGTCCAGTTCTGGGTCCCTCAGTTTAGGAAGGAGGTTGACTTGTTGGAGCATGTCCAGAGAAGGGCAACAAAGTTGGTGAGGGGATTGGAACACAAGCCCTATGAAGAGGGGCTGAGGGAGTTGGGGTTAATTAGCCTGGAGAAGAGAAGGCTGAGGGGAGACCTTACTTCTCTCTACAACTCCCTGAAGGGAGGTTGTAGCCAGGTGGGGACTAGGCTTTTGTCGCAGGCAACCAGCACCAGAATAAGAGGACACAGTCTCAAGCTGCGCCAGGGGCAGTTCAGACTGGATGTTAGGAAGAAATTCTACACAGAGAGTGGTTGCCCATTGGAGTGGGCTGCCCAGGGAGGTGGTGGAGTCGCCATCATTGGAGGTGTTTAGGAGGAGACTTGTTAGGGTGCTTGGTTGCATGGTTTAGTTGATTAGGTGGTGTTGGATGATGGGTTGGACACGATGATCCTGAAGGTCTCTTCCAACCTGGTTTATTCTATTCTATTCTGTTCTGTTCTATTCTATTAAGTTCCCTGGGTACCAACCCTCATGAACCGAGGGGTCCAGGAGGGTTGGACCTACTTCAAACAGGAGCTCTTGAAGGCACAGGAATTGGCGGTCCCCATGTGCCGAAAGATGAGCCGGCGGGGAAGGCGACCGGCCTGGATGGACAAGCAGCTCCTGAAGGATTTAAGGGAAAAAAAGAGGCTGTATCACCTTTGGAAGGAGGGGAAGGCTTCTCGAGGTATGTTTAAGGAAGTGGTTAGACTATGTAGGAATAAAATTAGAGAGGCAAAGGCCCAGTTGGAACTGAAGCTGGCCACCTCTGTGAAAGATAATAAAAAGCAATTTTACAAATATATCAATGCTAAAAAGAAGGGCAAGAAGAACCTCCACTCCTTACTGGACCTGGAGGGGAACATGGTGACCAAAGATGAGGAAAAGGCTGAGGTCCTGAACGCCTTCTTTGCCTCAATGTTTAACAGCAAGGTAGGAGTCCAGGATGAGTGGCCTCCTGAGCTGGGTAATAGGGTCGGGGAGCAGTGTAATGCCCCAGAAATCCATGAGAAATTAGTCCGGGACCTGCTGAGCCACTTGGACACCCATAAGTCCGTGGGACCGGATGGGATCCATCCTAGGGTGCTGAGAGAGCTGGCAGATGAGCTGGCCAAGCCGCTCTCCATCATTTTCCTCCAATCCTGGCTCACTGGAGAGGTCCCAGATGACTGGAAACTGGCCAATGTGGTCCCCATCCACAAGAAGGGTTGGATGGAGGAACCTGGAAACTATAGACCAGTCAGCCTGACCTCAGTGCCAGGGAAAGTGATGGAGCAGATTATCCTGGCGGCAATAACTGCGCACCTGAAGGATGGCCAAGGGCTCAGGTCCAGCCAACATGGATTTAGGAAGGGCAGGTCCTGCCTCTCCAACCTGATCTCCTTCTATGATCAGGTGACCCGTCTGGTGGATGTGGGGAGGCCTGTGGATGTAGTCTATCTGGACTTCAGCAAGGCCTTTGACACCGTCCCCCACAGTAAACTGCTGGCTAAGCTGTCAGCTCGTGGTTTAGACCGCAACACTCTGTGCTGGGTTAGGAACTGGCTGGAGGGCCGAGCCCAGAGAGTGGTGGTGAATGGTGCCACATCCGGCTGGTGGCCAGTCACCAGTGGCGTCCCCCAGGGATCAGTGCTGGGCCCCATCCTCTTTAACATCTTCATTGATGATCTGGATGAGGGGGTTGAGTCAGTCATCAGCAAGTTTGCAGATGACACCAAGTTGGGAACAGATGTTAGTCAGTTAGAGGGTGGAAAGGCTCTGCAGAGGGACCTTGACCGACTGGACAGATGGGCAGAGTCCAATGGGATGGCATTTAATAAGTCTAAGTGCCGGGTGCTGCACTTTGGCCACGGCAACCCCATGCAGAGCTACAGGCTGGGGTCAGAGTGGCTGGAGAGCTGCCAAACGGAGAGGGACCTGGGGGTGCTGATTGACACCCGCCTAAACATGAGCCAGCAGTGTGCCCAGGTGGCCAAGAAGGCCAATGGCATCCTGGCCTGTATTAGGAATAGTGTGGCCAGCAGGAGCAGGGAGGTCATTGTGCCCCTGCACTCTGCATTGGTTAGGCCACACCTTGAGTACTGTGTCCAGTTCTGGGCCCCTCAGTTTAGGAAGGACATCGAGACACTTGAACGTGTCCAGAGAAGGGCAACAAGGCTGGGGAGAGGCCTTGAGCACAAGCCCTATGAGGAGAGGCTGAGGGAGCTGGGATTGTTTAGCCTGGAGAAGAGAAGGATCAGAGGCAACCTCATTGCCCTCTACAACTACCTGAAGGGTGGTTGTAGACAGGAGGGGGTTGGTCTCTTCTCCCAGGCAACCAGCACCAGAAAAAGGGGACACAGTCTCAAGTTGTGTCAGGGGAGGTTTAGACTCGAGGTGAGGAAAAAGTTCTTCACTGAGCGAGTCATTCGTCATTGGAATGGGCTGCCCAGGGAGGTGGTGGAGTCGCTGTCCCTGGAGGTGTTCAAGGGGAGATTGGACGTGGCGCTTGGTGCTATGATCTAGTTGTGAGGTCTGTTGGAACAGGTTGGACTTGATGATCCTTGGGGTCTCTTCCAACCTTAGTTACTGTGATACTGTGATACTGTGATACTGTGATACTATATGATTGTACATCAGTAAATAATTAGAAAGTATTATTTATAAGAATGTAGCATTTTAAAGTTTCATGGATAAGTTAAAGCTTTTATTTGTGACACTGAGAATTTAGTATCTCCATTTTTTATGAAGTCTCAAGAAAAGTGCAAAGCCATGAAGTATTAGTAACTTTCAAATTATACAGTACTAACGATAACATGGCTAATAATTGTGTTAAGTCATATTTCAAATATGAAAAATGCAGGGTTTTTACCACTTTCACTCCTGCATATAGTATATAGAACCGATTATGTTTGTGATGAGCATTAAAGCACTGATTATCAACATATCTCTGTATACTTCTGAACTTAAGACTCACACACACACCCTCCCTTCTCCCCCCACCCCCCATCTTAATTGTGCTGGTTAGAATGCAGAATACTTTGCTTTATACAAAGCAATCCTTCATTCAGGAGAGATCCTCTATTAGTTGAGAATATATATCCCTCAAAAGGGCAAAGAACAGATGTGAACTCCACCACATGATACTCTGCAGGAAATTATGGCAGAGGTCAGTCACACCTGACACCTTACATAAATGGATGTGCAGATCTTTTCCTTTCCCTGCAGTTTGCATTAGAAAGGAATCAGAAGGGACCATTGCAGGTTGTATCCTTTTAGCAATAGCTGTGTTGTCCTTTTTCCCATCAAAATCCTCACCCATATCTTTTCCCTATTTAACAAGGTACCAAAGGTACATCAAGGTAGAGAGGAATGCATATGCTCTTCCCAAACTGCATGAACTAGGTATTAATGGATGACAAAAGTGACAGAGGAACAGAATAATATTTAGTATTCTGAAAATAGTAGTGAAACACATCTTGCTTTATACTTGTACTTTTATTTTGCCTTGAATTGTTTATCAAGATGCTCACAAATCATTTGGGCCTTATGAATTACATCATATATTATTATCTCTCCAACACCTTACCTAAAAGTGCAAGTTCAATACTTACCATTCTTCTCCAGAATATATCATAATCATCTAGTCCTGGGATACAAAAAATGCCACATGAAGTAGAAAATCTGCAGTTAGCAATTCCAGTAGTATGTGTTTCAAGTGAGCAATTTAAGCACAATATGTAAGGCTGAAATGAAATGTATGCTGATAGTGGTAAACAGGTGTCAATTAAATAGGTCCAAAATAGATTATTATTAACTTTTCATACCTAATAGCATTTCAAAATTATTATTTTAAGTCCTTGGAGGATATTAAGCATAGTTCATGCCAATATCTTAAAGAGCAAGGTGGGTGCCCCCGGTAGGTATGCTGGTTAGTAGAGATTGACTTAGTAGAGAGTGAGTTTCTTTCCACTGGAACCAAGTGCATCAGTTCCCAAAATGACACAAGGACTCATAACTCCTATAAGAAAACACTAAGAGACCTGGGACTGTTTAGTCTTGAGAAGAGAAGGCTGAGTGGGGATCTTATTGCTGTCTATAAATATCTGAGAGGTGGGTGTCAAGAAGAAGGTGCCAGTCTTTAATTAGCCATGTCCAGCGATAGGACAAGGAACAATGGGTACAAACTGGAACACAGGAGGTTCCACCTCGACATGAAGAGGAACATTTTTACTCTAGGGGTGATGGAGCACTGGAGAAGTCTGCCCAGAGAGGCTGTGCAGTCATCTTCTCTGGAGAATTTGAAAACCCACCTCAATCTGTTCCTGTGTGGCCTGTCCTAGGTGATCCTGCTTTGGCAGTGGGGGTGGGACTTTATGATCTCTGGACATACCTTCCAACTCCTAACATTCTGTGATTCTGAGACATACTGCTGGAAATGAGAAATAGGATGAGACTGGGCACAGATGTGCATCTAACTGTGGAAAAGGACAGGGTACAAATAATCTGGGGACCGCTCCAGGCACAAAGCATGTACCACAAAAGAAGGGGTTATCTCTGTCCTTCAGAAATGGTGACATGGGCTTTCAATCCTGCCAAACAACTTCTGAGCTGATGGTTAGTGTCACCTTGATTCAAGAGCTACATCTGGCTAGTGGAAATATAGAGACTGAAGGAACTGCTTGAAGAGAAGTGAACACCCAGATTCAGCCCCATGATGAACACTGAGCAGAATACACCTTGTCCATACTGAGCACCAGGAAAAGCCACCCTATCAATATCTTCTGAAACATTCATTAATAATTCTGTTATTGAAGAGGTGGATCAGAGTCCCTAAATTTACTAATACTGTTACATTATTTGTGAATCTTTTAATTTTCTGTTCTTCAGATAATGAATCTCTGTGATATAGATACTAAATGGGAATGTTACCAGGAATCCAGGACTAATGTCACTCTTCTATTAAAGTTGTTATTTAAAAATTGCATACAAACCCAAAAAAATTTCAAGTACCCCTTGTATTTTTGTGCTTTTTTAGATATTAATTTTGGAAATGCAAGAAAAAGATATCCTGCAGTCTAAATAATTAATTTTTGTACATCAAAGTCTATATTTTCCTGAAGTTCAGTTTAAACAGCAAATGGGGAAAAATCTTTATATAGAGAACTCTGAAACTTGATTAACAAATAGAGGTATTTGTATTTAATTTCAATCATTTATATGTAGATAATTGTGTTTGGTCTAGCAAAGAGAGAGATAATTTTCCCCATTGTATTCCTCATAGCTCTATGCTTTCTACAGGAAGCTACAAAGATGTTGGTAACACACTGGTGTTTTGGCTACACAGTGCCAAGGCAGTCTCTTAAACATTCCATCTGCTCCACCAGGCTGGAGTGTCTTGGCCTGAGTTAGCTGAGGAATCATAACAATCAGGTTCTCTTCTTCAAAGGTTAGTGTCCAAGGAGGACACTGTCTGTTCTGCCTTTGATCCCAATCTGTTCATTATCCAGTTCCAGAATTCAGATGCTGAATCCAATCCCCATCTGCTGCTGAGTCCAGTCTGCAATTTCCCCAGTGACATAATTACTATTAGGATGTGATATTGGGCTTGTGTGTTTGTATGTGTGTGTACCTATTTTATCTTAATATTATTCTTTTCTTTTCCAGTTCATAAGTCTTGTCCCTTACTCCCCTTCTTTTCCCTTTTGGGAAGGCAAGGGGTTTAATAGCATATGTCACTTGTTTTGTGGCCAGTCCACTAACTGTCACGGAGTATCTTAAATGGTTTACATAAGGGTATGTTTTGATAAACATATCATACAAAAGATACTGATATTTAGGAATATAAAAGCATAACATAATATAAAAAATATCATACAAACCCTGGAGAGGAGGAGACTCAGGGGTGACCTTATCACTCTCTACAACTACCTGAAGGGAGGTTGTACACAGACAGATGTTGGTCTCTTCTCCCAGGCAGCCAGTACCAGAACAAGAGGACACAGTTTCAGGCTGCACCAGGGGAGGTTCAGGTTGGATGTTTGGAAAAAGTTCTATACAGAGAGAGTGATTGCCCATTGGAATGGGCTGCCTGGGGGAGGTGGTGGAGTCACCGTCATTGGAGGTTTTCAGGAGGAGACTTGATGGGGTGCTTGGTGCCATGGGTTAGTTGTTTAGGTGGTGTTGGATTGGTTGATGGGTTGGACGCGATGATCTTGAAGGTCTCTTCCAACCTGGTTTATTCTATGTATTCTATGAAGTTCTAATTCATGCTTCTTTTGTGTGCCTCTTTTGACCTTTGTTCTATGCAATTGCTCATAGCTTAGGTCCAACTGGTTATAAAGCAATAGGGGTGTGTTATAATGCAAAACAAGAAAAAAAAGAATCTTTTTTTTTTGTTTTCCATAATTCTCATAAATAGAATAGAATAGAATAGAATAGACCAGGTTGGAAGAGACCTTCAAGATCATCGCGTCCACCCCATCAACCAATCCAACACCACCTAAACAACTAACCCACGGCACCAAGCACCCTGTCAAGTCTTCTCCTGAAAACCTCCAATGACGGTGACTCCACCACCTTCCCAGAAAGCCCATTCCAATGGGCAATCACTCTTTCTGTATAGAACTTCTTCCTCACATCCAACCTAAACCTCCCCTGGCACAGCCTGAGTCTGTGTCCTCTTATTCTGGTGCTGGCTGCCTGGGAGAAGAGACCATCATCCATCTGTCTACAACCTCCCTTCAGGTAGTTGTAGAGAGTAATAAGGTCAACCCTGAATCTCCTCTCCAGGCTAAGCAACCCCAGCTCCCTCAGTCTCTCCTCATAGGGCTTGTGTTCCAAACCCCTCACCAACTTCGTTGCTCTTCTCTGGACTCGTTCCAGCAAGTCAACATCCTTCCTAAACTGAGGGGCCCAGAACTGGACACAGGACTCAAGGTGCAGCCTAACCAGTGCAGTGTACAGGGGCAGAATGACCTCCCTGCTCCTGCTGGCCACACTGTTCCTGATGCAGGCCAGGATGCCATTGGCCCTCTTGGCTGCCTGGGCACACTGCAGGCTCATGTTCACAATACCATCAACCAGTACCCCCAGGTCCCTCTCCACCTGGCTGCTCTCCAGCCACTCTGACCCCAGCCTGTAGCACTGCATGGGGTTGCTGTGGCCAATGTGCAGAACCCGGCACTTGGATGTGTTCAGTCTCATGCTCTTGGACTCTGCCCATCTGCCCAGCCTGTCGAGGTCCCTCTGCAGAGCCTCTCTACCCTCCAGCAGATCAACTCCTGCCCCCAGCTTGGTGTCGTCAGCAAATTTACTGATGATGGACTCGATGCCCTCATCCAGATCATCAATAAAGATGTTAAAGAGCACAGGGCCCAGCACTGATCCTTGGGGCACATATCTCACAGAGAGCAACAAGAACATAGGGTCATATACACAAGCTTAAAATATCTGTGAATTTATTGAAGTTTTCTAACTGTGGTAATTGTACATTGACTATGCAACAATTTCAACATAAAGTAAATATTAATGTGCTATTATTGCAAATTAAGTACTGTGTCAGGGAGAGAGTGTAACAAATATAATTTCAAAGCTGTTAATCATAAAAGGTGTCTCCAAAAATCATTGGCTTTTAATTAATACCATATACTAACCTACTGAACCTGTATTAACAGGGTAGATAAAAAAACCTGAAAAGTACTTCTGCACGCATACACGGTTATAGTCAAATATGTATTTGTATATGGATATTTATCTGTATCTGTGAGAATAAAATGAAGTTGAAAAATAGAGAAGCTTTCTGAAGCTTACATAATTCAATATTGTTTTTCTTGTAAATATTCTCCACTGTTAAAAATGTATCTTCTCTCTTCTTTTCCTCTTTTCTTAGAGAGAGATAAAAGGAGTGATGGTGTTCTCCCTGGAATCTAGATAAGCTCTTTCAAAATTACCACTTGAACTTTTGCATGAGTCTCCAGACATCTTAGCAAATTAAGGACAGAATTCTATCCCTTTTATCATCTATCTAAGGTTTTATCTTAAGAACGACAGCATTTTTGATCATTGAGTAAATTAAGATAAGGAACTAATTTCCACACTTTTAAAATATTTATAGACATATATACAAAATTTGTCTTTAAATGCTCTTAAACGTGATGGGAATAAAATTTATCTCAGGCCTAGTTCCCACAGACCTAGAACTCTTCAAATAGGGCCTTTTCAAATAGGCTTCCATAGAATGGACTACTAAAAATACATTATCTCCATAATGAAATATACTTTATCTGAAAAAGCTTGAACCACTTCATGTTTAGCTTGTTACTGGGCATAGTGAGCTCAGGTATCAGCAGACATATTCTTTCAATAATGGCCTTCTCTTGCCATTCTTACAGCTCAGAGGCAAGGGCTGGAATTACTCGTTAGTTTTATATTTGCTCAGATATAGGCACTCTCCAGAGAAAATTTTATTAAGTGTGTCTAAGGAAGTTTCACACAATAAAGTGCCTTCTCAAAATAATACACCAGGATTGCATAGGCAATCCTACTCATCATTTCTGTAAGTCAGGGTATAATTAATTGGGTCACAGCTCTTTTTACCAAATGGAGTAAAAATCGTTTAGGAGCTAGACTGGATTTTAGTAGCTTACAGATTTCTAGCGTCTCTACTGCCACAAGTGTGGAGAGTAAGAGAAACTAATGTTCCAACAAACATGAAACTTGTCTTCTAAACTATTGTAAAAATGTGATGAAAGGCAGCAGATTTTACTAAAAATGAGCAAAATGAATCACAGAATCACAGAATTAATCAGAATGGAAAAGGGCTTTGAGATCATCAAGTCCAAGCTGCTACCTGACACCTTCTAACCCACTAAACAATGGCACTGAATGCTGCATCCATACTTTTTTTAAGCACTTCCAGTGATGGTGACTCTACCACCTCCTTGGGCAGCACATTCCAATGGCCAATCACTCTTTCTATGAAGAACTTCCTAACATCCAGCCTAAACCTCCCCTGCTGCAGCTTGAGACTGCGTCCTCTGTTGACCAGTACCCTTAGGTCCCTTTCTGCCCAGCTGCTCTCTAGCCATTCTGTCCCAAGCCTGTGGTGCTGCATGGGGTTGTCGTGGCCAAAGTGCAGAACTAAATGAGATAGAAGTGCCAGGGATCCTAGCATCAGGGAGCAGAGTGGTCAAGCTTCTTGGTGACAGAGGGCAAGATCAGCATCACAGCAAGTGTAATAATGCCTTTTTGGTAATAAACTAGTTTGACAGATGAGAAACAATAAGGAGAAGAATTTTTCTTTTGAGTGATCACTCTTCCTCCTTAATGAGGCAGTTTTCTCACTCTGTAGATTTTCTGCCATTAAAAAATACACACAGAATAATACATATAAGGAACATTTCATATATATACATATATATTTCCTTAATTTATGTGTGTGTATATATATATATGCATGTATGCATGTATGAATATATATGTAAAGAAAACACAGTACAAACTAGGGGTTGTCCTGATGGAAAGCAGCTCCATGGAGAGAGACTTCAGATTCCTAGTGGACAGCAGGTTATCCATTGGACACCATTATGCCCTTGTGGCTAAGAGAGCCAAGGTCATCCTGGAGTGCATTAAAAGAAATGTGTCCAGCAGGTCTAGGGAGGTTCTCCCTTCCATCTGCTCTGCCCTCGTGAGACCCCATCTGAAATACTGTGTCCAGTTTGGGGCTCCCCAGCTCAAGAGATACAGAGATCTACTGGAGGGAGTCCAACAGAGAGCTGCAGGGATGACTTCAGGACTTGAACATCTGTCCTGTGACGGCAGACTGAGAGACCTGGGGCTGCTGGGGCTGCTGATACAAAGCTGAGAGAAGACGTTATCAATGTCTATGACTATTTGAGGGGTCAATGTCAAGATGAAGGTTTCAGTCACTTTTTGCTGGTGCTTAGTAATAGGGGAAAAAAAAACCAAACATGCACAAGCTATAACACAGGAGGTTCCACCTTAACATGAGGAGAAACTTCTTTACAATGATGGCTATGGAGCACTGAAACAGGATGCCCAGGGAGGTTGTGGAGTCTCCTTCTCTAGAGGTTTTCAAAACCCACCTGAATGTGTTCCTGTGTGGCCTGCCCTAGGTCATCCTGCTTTGACTCAATTATCTCAAGGTCCTTTCCAAGCCCCAACATTCTGTGATTCTGTGGTAAATATATATACATACAGAAAATTCAGTTCCAAAGAGGAGTCTCCACCACTTCTCTACCTTAAACAATGATCACAGGACTGGACAGTTTCACATGTCCTTGACCCCTGGACTAGTTAGTTCTTTGAAAAAGTCCTTCCCACTACAGAAATAGACTTCAATTGCAAGTTCAAAGAACTTGATGCACAAAAGAACTTAAAAAAATGTGACTGTGACTACAGCATAGTATTACAGTATCTCACTGCTTTTAAACTGACCAATTTGTGAACTAATAATAGTAGCTATGATGTAGCAGAGCTTAATGCTATGCCATAGTAATTATTCCTACTAAGAATCAGAAGCATTCATTTTCACACGTTAGGAAAACATTATCTCAATGTTTTCAATTTTCACATATGTTTTGGTAGGTAAAACTAAACATTGAGTTAGTTTACAGATGCAGTCCAATTTTCCTATCTGCCTGCCTTCCTGATTTCTTTTTTTCCTTTTCCCCAGACCTACTAGAAGTTGATTTCAGGAAATCATAGTTCCTTTGTATAAAATAATAATAATAACCAAATATCCAGTGGAAAGAAAGCAAATTGCTGATCAGCATACCTGTAAAGAATAATCAGTAGGAAACACAAAAGACTTGCAAATTATATCAAATTACGTGTCAGCGAACATAGTTTTGATCCTCTTCTGGCTTGGAATAACAACTACCTCTGTCTTTCTAGTAGTACATAGGGGTCCTAGTGGATGGAAGGTTGATCACGAGCCAGCAATATGCTCCTGTGGCTAAGAGGGCCAGTGTCATTCTGGGGTGTATTATAAGGGCTGTGGTCAAGGGGCATTCTCCTTCCCCTCTAATCTGCCCTGGTGAAGATGCATCTGGAGCATTGTGTCCAGTTCTGGGCCCCTCAGTTCAAGAAGGACCTCAGGGAACCACTTGAAAGAGTCCAGCACAGAGCCACAAACATGATTAAGGGAGTGGAACATCTTCCTTAAGAAAGAGGAGAGACTGAGGGAGCTGGGGCTCTTCAGCTTGGAAAAGAGGGGGCTGAGGGTGACCTCATTAATGTTTATAAATATGTAAATAGTAAGTGCCAAGAGGATGGAGGCAGGCTCTTCTCAGTGATGCTAAATGACAGGACAATGGGCAATGGGTGGAAGTTGAGGCATAGGATGTTCCACGGAAACAGGAGGAAAGTTTTTCCCCTGTGAGGGTGATGGAACATTGGAATGGGCTGCCCAGGGGATTGTGAAGTCTTCCTCTCTCAAGATATTCAAAACTCACCTGAAAGCCTTCCTGTGTGATCTGGTATAGGTGATCCAGCTCTGCTAGGGATGTTGGGCTAGACAATTGTTTGAGGTCCTTTCCATCCTCTAACATTCTGTGATTCTGGGACAACTCAGTATCATTGTTCTCTCTAATCTCTATTTCAAAATGCACACATTTTTCATTTTATTTCTGTCAAGATCAATGCTAGTCTATATAGATGACTTTTTTGATATCTGGCAATATCTGGATGTGTTTAAAAGTCATTTAAGTGTGGCATGTAACAATGTGGTTTTAGTGGTGAACCTGGTAGAGTAGAGTTAGTGGTTGGACCTGATGATCTCAGGGTCTTTTCCAACCGGAATGCATTTATGATTCTGTAGCTTACTGCTTTATAACTGAGTAGGGCAGTGTAAGATGTATTACAAATTTATATATCTCCACATTAAAATTACAGAGAAATGTACATAAAGGTGCATTTTCAGGTAATACAATTAACTTGATTAACTCTCAGAAAGGATACCTACATATGTGCAAGTGGGTGGGTGTTTAAAATGTTTAAAAACATTATTTCACAAAATGCTTAAATACTGCAATGCTTCCCTATATTCACTCTCTCATTACTACCCACACCTAGGAGTGTGTCACTGCATCAGTGACTCCACTCAGCATGGCTGAACTTTCAGCCTTGAGGCACACCTTAACTTCCCCAGATTACATAGTGAGATCTAGGTATCTACCTGTTCAACACAGAAATCCTCTGCAATAATTTCAGTGGCATATGTCCACCACCCTGGATAAGGTAGACACTAGAAGATATTTCACAAGTGGTGTTCCTCAGGGTTCAGTGTTGGGATCACTTCTGTTTAACATCTTTATTGATGACCTTGATGAAGACATAGAGTGTGTCAGCAGTAGGTTTGCAGATGACACCAAATTAGATGTGGCTGTTGATCTTCATGAGGGTAGGGAGGCTCTACAGAGGGACTTGGATAGATTGGACCTATGGCCAGTGCTAATGGGATGAGCTTCAACAAGGCCAAATGCCAGGTCCTGCACTTGAGTCACAACAACCCCAAGCAATGCTACAGGCATGGGGCAGTGTGGCTGGAAAGCTGTCTGGCAGAAAGGGACCTGGGGGTTCTAATCAACAAGTAACTGAATATTAGCAAGCAGTGTGCCCAGATGTCCAAGAAAGCCAATGGCATCCTGGCTTGTATTAGAAATGCTGTGTCCAGAAGGAGTAGGAGTAGGGAGGTGATTGTCCCCTTGTACTTGGCCCTGGTGAGGCCACACCTCGAGTATTGTGTCCAGTTTTGGGCACCTCAGTACAGGAGAGATGTGGAGGTGCTGGAGTGAGTGCAGAGGAGGGCAACAAAGCTGTGAAGGGCCTGGAGAATAAATCTTGTGAGGAGTGGGGGCTGTTCAGTTTGGAAAATAGGAGGCTGAGGGGAGACTTCATTGCTCTCTACAACTTCCTGGAAGGATGTTGTGGAGAGGCTGGTGCTGGTCTCTTCTCCTAGGTAATTAGTGATAGAACAAGAGGGAATGGCCTCAAGCTATGGCTGGATAGGTTTAGACTGGACATTAGGAAAAAAAATTTCCCAGCAAGAGTGGTCAGGCATTGGAATGTGCTGCCCAGGGAGGTGGTTGAGTCACCAACCTTGGATGTGTTTAAAGGTCATTTGGATGTGGTGCTTGGGGATAAGGTTTAGGGATGAACCTTGTAGAGTAGGGTTATCAGTTGGACTTGGGGATTCCGAGGGTCTTTTCCAACCTGAATGTTTCTGTGATTCTGTGATTTTACTTGGCACCTTTTAAAATACACAATTTTACAGAACATTTACAAAAACATGTGGCACAGTCATGTTTCACCAAGCAGTAGAAAAAAGCACAGCAAGCCACAGGTTCAACCTGAATCCAATTCAAGCTTAAGCTGTTAACTTCTATGAAAATACCCTACATTTACTGTTGTTTTTTGACAATGTCACAATGTGAAAGCTGAAAATCCAATTTCTGTGTTGAGGAGGAAGCAGAAAACCCCCCCAACAATAACTTCAACAAAAACTCAGCGGAGTAACTGACTTATTAAAAATACAAGTGCCAAATAATTTGAAAGGATTATCTCTAAAAGTGTATATCCATAAATTCTTAAGGTGTATGGATATTTGCTGAAACTTACACGGTTTTGTAACAACTTAGATGACTTAGATAGCAACAAAAATATTGAACTACCATCAGCTGCAATAATCATGGAACAGATCTTTTGTACCAGTTGTCGTAGACAGAAAACTAGGCTGAGGACTATATAATTAGAAGTATCCTCATATATTATTATGAGGGCTGTAGGGACTAGAGAAGTCCCACATTAGCGATAAGCTCAACAGAAATGTGCACATAAAATTATAAAAAAAGTTTATACCTGGGAAAACTTGCAAAGCATTTCATATATTTTGAGATACCCTTAAAAAAATCTCTGAAGGTCATAGGTATTGTTTGGGGATTTTTATTTATTTCTTAAACTGACTTAGGCCTCAAGGGTCTTGGACTCCTGAGTAAACTGGTCAGGTTCTGGAAGAGTGTAGGAGTGTCTGGAATACTGAGCATGATGAAAACCTCTAGATAGTAGACTCCCAATTGCCAGATTTACAACATCTTTGTGCTGTGAAAGAATCAATATATAAGCTTGACATCATTACAAATATTTATTCCTGTGTTTTCTACTAACACTTAAAACTTACGATGTGCTTGCAAGAAAATATACTGAGAGCTATATACACTGGACAATCCTGAGACACAAATAGCTATGCACAGAATCTTAAACATTGCAATGACTCCCTGTGCTGTCAGAAATTGCCCTTCCTATTTTCTTTAGTGGTCTATTGTTTTGTAATGTTCAATTACAGCACTTTAATGATTTCTGGTTTTAATCTTAATCTCCCTGTGGAATTTTCTTTTAGGTTGCCACTACTATTTTCTGCAGCACTGCTTTTCCCTGCTCTCTATGCTGCAATGTATCACATTTCTTCTTTTTATATGATAATAATAATAATTCTCTACTTCCTGAGGATATTTTGAGGGTAAACTCATTAATATGTATGAGGGGCTCAAACTGTACTGATAAACACCACTGAGGTTCTGTGTGTGCATGTGTGTATATATCTCTACAGAAGCACTCATCTACACATATACACTTAAATCAATATATTTATTGCTAACTAGCTTATATGATCATGATATGAATATATAGACTCTCTGCATTGCCTCTGCAGATCAAGCAGATATGTCTGTTATTCCACTGATCATATTATGCTCATTACAGCTTTAATAAGCTGCATTGCTGCAGTCTATGTCTATGCAGAAGTGTGGGGAGCAATCCATAATGTGGATCATACTGTTGGCTCTTGAGATGTTTCCACAGCCACCAAGGCCAGGGTTGATCTTGGCTCTCCTCCAGCCTGCACACCACCTCATTCAGTTACAGGTTTTGGGGTTTTGTTTGCTTATTTTTTCATATTCACAAAGAATCTACTGACATTTACGTCTCTTGGGATTTCCACAGCAGATATCCTCAGCTCACCATGGTCACATCCGGGAGGTGGTGTAGGAATTTCCTACAAATCCATTGTTGCATGCACATTGCTCTCACTGTCCATCAGCCTGGCTTCAAACCTGTAATTCCACAGGCAGATAGACAGGCAGACACAGTAAGACAGATATCTACCAATATCTGATATAGCTCTGTGGTTTTCCCTGCAGAGTTCTGATTACTCACAGGTAAGTAAAACAAAGTTAGTCTTTGTATTTATACCAACATACCTTTTAATGCTTACTTAGAATTTAAATAGAGAATAATTATAATGCTACATTTTAAACAGAACTGTGCAGATTTTAATCCTCATTTTGTAGCTCTATAATTTATGATAATGGTTGAAAAATAACAGTCTATATGACATTGGCAAGAATATTTTAATTACATGTCAGAAATGTACCATTTAATTTCAATCATCTGAAAAGTAACTCAGGAAAAAACTGTCTTATTCAGAGGTAAAAGTATCTTTTGCAATATATATATATATTTATTTCTTTAAATACAGCTATAAATCAAGAGCTGTTTGTCTAGCAACTTGCTTTAAACATTGCACATGATATGTATCACCAGAATTCAAGGCAGGTGTCAACTGCAATGAGAAATCAGAATGTGAGATTTTGAGGCTAAAAATCTGTATTAGCTTGAAAAGTAGTGTATTTATTTATAATTCACAAGGTCAGATGGACAACACTGATTTTTGTGGCTCGCTAGAGGATCCAGACATCAGATGATATCTTGTGATGCTATGCATCTGTTGAAGTTTTGTTGTGACATTCATGAATTAATAAAGATCAGAGAAGCTACTGGAAGAGGTGCAGAGAAGTTTTGTATACTTCATGGTGAAAAATATTTCATGGTAGTGTGTATGAAACTATATAGGTTTTGTGTGCAAGGGTTTGGTAGGGAAGGGAAGGAGAGGGCTATGAGGAGGAGCTTCTAGAGGCTTCTTTCATGCATAGTAGAGCCAATGCCATCTGACTTCAAGATGTTTCTGCCACTGGCCCAGGCCAAGCCCATCAGTGATCAGGGTAGCACCTTTGGGATAACAGATTTAAGGAAAAAGCCTGCTTCAGAACAGAAATATCAGCCAAAAAGAGGAATAAAAGCAAGTGAGAATAATTGAAAAAAACAGATCTACGAACATCAAGGTCAGCGAAAAAAGAGGAAGAGGAAATATTCCACATGCCAGGGCAGAGATTCCCCTGCAGCATACAGTATTGAATAAAACAGAACAGAACAGAACAGGAGTAGAATAGAACAGAACAGGAGTAGAATAGAATAGAATAGAATAGAATAGAATAGAATAGAATAGAATAGAATAGAATAGAAACAACCAGGTTGGAAAAGACCTTTGAGATCATGAAGTCCAACCACCCCAACACCATCTAAGCAACTAAAATATAGCACCAAGTGCACCATCCAGCCTCTTCCTAAACACCTCCAGTGATGGTGACTCCACCACCTCCCTGGGCAGCCCACTCCAATGGCCAATAACTCTTTCTGAAGACCATAATGAGGCAGGCTTTCCACCTGTCTGTGGAGGTCTATGGCGGAGCAGACACCCACATGCAGCCTGTGGAGAAGAACCCCAAGATGGAGCAGGTGGATATGCCCTAATAGTGGCTGTCACCCTGTGGGGAGCCCATGCAAGAGCAATCTGTTCCTGAAGGCCTACACCTTGTGGAAAAGACCCACATTGGAGCCACCCATGAAAAGGACTCATGCTGAAGAAACTCATGGAGGACTGTCTCCTGTGCAAGGGATTCCCAACTGGAATAGGAGGAAGGGATGACAGAGACAGAGTGTGATGGACCTGAGCAAAGCCTTTGACACTGCCCTGCACCACATCCTGGTCTCCAAGCTGGTGCAGTATGGGTTTGATGGATGGAGCATTCAGTGGATGAAGAACTGACTTGATGGCCACACTGAAAGGGTGGCTGTCAATGGGTCCATGTCTAAGTGGAGGCCAGTGAAAACTGGAGTCCTGGGACTAGTGGTGTTTAACATTTCTGTTGGTGACATGGACATTGAGTGCACCCTCAGCAAGTTTGCTGATGACACCAAACTGTGTGGTGCAGCAGACACGCTGGAGGGAAGGGATCCATCCAGAGGGACTTTGACAGGCTGGAGAGGTGGGCACAAGCAAACTTCATGAAGTTCAAGAAGACCAAGTGCTAGGTCCTGCTGTTGGGTCAGGGCAATCCCAAGCAGCAATATAGACTGGGCAGCAACTGGCTTGAGAGCAGCCCTGAAGAAAAGGACTTGGGGGTGCTGGTGGATGAGAAGCTCAACATCAGCCAGCAGTGTGCACTTGCAGCCCAGAAAGCTAGTTACATCCTGGGCTGCATCAAGAGAAGCATAGCCAGCAGGTCGAGGGAGGTGATTCTCCCCCTCTACTCCATGGTGGTGAGATCCCACCTGGAATACTGTTCAGTCTGGAGAAGAGAAGGTTCCAAGGAGACCTAATTGTGGCCTTCCAGTATCTGAAGGGGGCCTACAAGAAAGCTGTGGAGGGATTTTTTAGGGTGTCAGGTAATGATAGGACCAAGGGGAATGGAGCAAAACTAGAAATGAGTAGATTCAGATTGGATATTAGGAGGAAGTTTTTCACCATGAGGGTGGTGCGAGACTGGAACAGGTTGCCCAGGGAGGTGGTGGAAGCCTCTTCCCTGGAGGTTTTTAAGGCCAGGCTGGATGTGGCTCTGAGCAACTTGGATCTTGTGTGAGGTGTCCCTGCCATGGCAGGGGAGCTGAAACTAGATGATCTCAAAGGTCTTTTCCAACCTGGTCTATTCTATTCTATTCTATCCTTGAAGTCCCTTCCAACCCTAACAATTCTCTAAGAATCTATGAATTGACTGCAACCACCATTCTATATTCCCCTGTGCTGGGGTAGAGAAAAATATGGAGAAAGCCTGGAAAGCAGGGAGGGGTAGGAGGTAGCTGTTTTATGATTTGTTTTTATTTTCTTATTACCCTACTCTGCTTTGACTATTAAGAAATCAAACTAATTTCCTCATTCTAAGTCTGTTTTGCTTGTGAACAGGAACAAGTGAGCGATTTTGTATCTCCTGTCCAGTTGAGGGGGGAAATGTTAGAATGACAGATGGGTATCTGGCATCCAACCAAGGTCAACATATCAAAGAAATCATAGTATCATAAAATGGTAGGGGCTAAAAGGGAGATCATCTAGTCCAACACCCCTGCTAGAGCAAGATCAACTAGACTAAAACACACAGGAACACATGCAGGCCAGATTTGAATGCCATCAAAGATAGAAATGTCACTATTTCTCTGCACAGGTTGCTCCAGTGCTCTACCACCTTCAAATCATGTTAAAGCAGAGGACCAGAGAATCCATCCCATGTCAGCATGAAAACACACTAATTTCCACTTACAATCATCAATTTTTCATTTGCTGACTTATTAGTGGTTGAAAATATCTCACTCTATTATATTCTTTGTGGGTCAAATAGATTTTCATATCACTAATTAAAGTGATAGCAGAAAAGTTACAGTTAGAGCTCAAAGTTTTCTTTTCAATATGCAGTATTTGTCCTCTGGATAAAAAAAAAACTGTATGTTTGATAAAGTTCCTTTTTATGAGACCTCTTGGGATCATTCTTTTTCAGCAAAATGTTACATTTCATAGACATTTGATGTGCCACTTAAAACTAGAAAGTGATTTACAAGTAATACAGTCCCAGGGGAACTGATAGTATTTGTAAGATAAAGGCACTGTATTCCATATGGCCAAATTCTCAAAGCGAAAAATTTAAGCAAATTTGGTAATAATCTATTCAGTTATGTGGTCAAAGTGTAGGGTTTTCTTCAGTGTCACCAAACTATGGCAATCACAGTCATTGGACAAAACACAGCTGAAGCAATGAGACACTTGAACGTGTCCAGAGAAGGGCAACAAGACTGGTGAGAGGCCTTGAGCACAAGCCCTATGAGGAGAGGCTGAGGGAGCTGGGATTGTTTAGCTTGGAGAAGAGAAGGCTCAGGGGTGACCTCATTGCTCTCTACAACTACCTGAAAGGTGGTTGTAGCCAGGAAGGGGTTGGTCTTTTCTCTCTAGCAACCAGCACCAGAACAAGGGGACATAGTCTCAAGCTGTGCCAGGGGAAGTTTAGGCTGGAGGTGAGGAGAAAGTTCTTCACTGAGAGAGTCATTCGTCATTGGAATGGGCTGCCCAGGGAGGTGGTGGAGTCACCATCCCTGGAGGTGTTCAAGAGGGGATTGGACGTGGCACTTGGTGCCATGGTCTAGTCATGAGGTCTTTGGTGACAGGTTGGACTTGATGATCTTTGAGGCCTCTTCCAACTTTTGTGATACTGTGATACTGTGATTGCCCCCTGCAATGCCTATATCACAGAGATCTAGAAAGAATGATCAGGCAAATAGGACATTGGAAGGATGAACAGTGGTTCCAGAAAAATTCTCTGAGTCACTGAGGCCTGATCTCAGGGTGCAGCAGTCACCATACCACATATTTCATTCCTCAATTTATCAATCTCTAACTTAAAACTTGTGAGGGTTTATTGTAACTCTTTCATCTATATGCAGGATCCTGAAATGTAGGATCACATTTGTTGGTTATGCATGTTGAGGTCAGCTAGAATTTGCTGAATTACCTAATAATCCTTCAGACTATAGGATAAAACCCCTCTTAGCCTCCAAGTACAAGATTTATGTAGGCATTTTATTTTCTATTACTAAATGTCTTCCATTTTATTTCTCCCTTTCCAAAAGCACTCAGTTATGGAGGTTAGGAGGAAGTTTTACACAGAGAGAGTGATTGCCCATTGGAATGGGCTGCCCGAGGAGGTGGTGGGGCTGCCGTCGCTGGGGGTGTTCAGGGTGAGGCTTGACAGGATGCTTGGTTGCATGGTTTAGTTGATTGGGTAGTGTTGGATGATAGGTTGGACACGATGATCTTGAAGGTCTCTTCCAACCTGGTCTATTCTATTCTATTCTATTCTATTCTATTCTATTCTATTCTATTCTATTCTATTCTATTCTATTCTATTCTATTCTATTCCTGTATAATTTTATCATCCTTCCTACACAGATAGTTCTACCCAATTGTTTATATATATTAAAACTACAGACTGTGTGTCAAATTCTGAATGAAAAATGTAAATGATGTCCAGTAGTTAGAGTCCTTCTGAAATGTACTGTAGTGTCCTTCAGACACACTTTCCTTTCTGCATACTCAAGCACCAACCTTACCTTAACTTCTTCCTCAATTCACAAATTTTGTACTAACAGTTCTTTTACCCTTCTTCTCTATTTCAACAAGAATTTACCCAATTGGCTTGTAATATCACAGAATTCAAAATGTTTCAAATGTCTCACAGTGATGTAAGTACCTATTTATTTTCTGAAATTAAAATAGTTTTTTCAAAACACGGGAATTACAAGTGGATTCATGCATCCCCAGTAGAAACTTTGTCACAAATCTTACTTGACGAGTTTTGCACCAAAACATTAAGGATTCTATTACATTTACTTAACTTATTTATGTGTAATCATCATCTTTACCCAAATGTGTTATACACATATTTCAAAACTAGTTGCCTTTTCAATACTTTCCTGTTATTTTTGTAATACTTTCTACCAGGAATAAAATTTTGCTTTCATTTGGTTTTCTGGCTTCACATAAATATCCCATTTGTTTCTCTGGTTTCTCACAGTCCGTTAGGTTGATTAGTCCCTTAGGTCTCTTAGCTATTTGTATGCCCCTTGCTTTCATCAATAGCATCTTTCTCTTCATTGACCTCTCTCAAGGGCCAAGGGAGGGTTAATGTAAAAGAATTATTGATACCCAGTGACTTGCAGTACACTCCATCTCTTGCTCTCTTAATGTAGTGGACCTGACATCCTGCAGGGCAGCTCTGCAGCAGACATCCAGCTCTGTCTCCACCTCCATGTTTTCCTCAAGTCTTGTTGAGGGAGTCTGAATGCATCTGACATTGACCATCATGATAAAGGGTCTTAACCTAAGATGCAGGGGGAGTCCTGTCTTCTTGTCACAATGAGCATGATTTAAACCCTGAAACTATGTTTGTTATTATTTATTTCCTTGTGCCAATAATAAATGTTACATTAGAGGAAAAGAATATGAAACTGATCTTACTCCATGCAATACTTCTCTTCTATGCCTGTGACTATTTCTTTCATTAGTGCTGCAGGAAAGAAAGAGACAGAAGGAAAGTGGGCCTCAGCCATTGCTCTGACAAGTGAACAAAGTAGAATCTGTTGAATAAGAGAAAAAAATAAAAAAATATGAAAGAACACTTAGATAAAATCTTGCATATAGCTGCAGAAATGTTAGTATTATTTAATCCTGAAATACATCAGAATGTCTCCTTTCATAAATATGAATCATTGGGCATGTGTTTTAGCAGATTTGCACAGAAACTCTGCAACTGTCTGTGCTGGAGGATTTGGTATGCTTGTGATTTATTTATTTATTTATTTATTTATTAATAATTTTACCAGAATTCCTGTTCACACACAGGATCTATATTCAATCCAAGGTCAGGCAAGCACTACCACCTGGAAGCACTCCTGGTACAAAAGTGGGTGTCTGAAATTTTAGTGAAAAATAACAATCTCCTCAGGTCCTGCAAGCAGTGAATTTATTTAAGGGCTGAATAACCTAATATCAAGTAAAGAATTTTGCTACATTTTTCATGACAGCAAGTGACTCTGTTACATAGAAAGAAACCTTGTAGTTCTAGGTTTGAACTAACCACACTATAGAGTCTAACCTTTAACTTGAGTTAAAACAAATAAAATGTTTCAAATTCAAATTTGAATTCTTCCCTCTGCTCAATGAGGAAACAAATTCCACTTTTATGGAGTGCCAAAGTGCAAAAAAAAATGGTGTGCAAGGAAAGAGAAGGCTTTTTTGAGACCTTAAAAAAATGAAATTGACTATAATGTATGCAGTTGTTTTAATTCATGTTGAGTAAACTTCCTTAATGTTTGGGTTATTTTTCATTGCTGATTTGAAATTTTACTTTGGCTGGAGAGAGGCCAGGTGGAGAGGGACCTGGGGGTACTGGTTGACGATAGGCTGAACATGAGCCTGCAGTGTGCCCAGGTGGCCAGGAGGGCCAATGGCATCCTGGCCTGCGGCAGGAACAGTGTGGCCAGCAGAAACAGGGAGGTCATTCTGCCCCTGTACACTGTGCTAGTTAGGCCATACCTTGAGTACTATGCCCAGTTCTGGGCCCCTCAGTTTAGGAAGGATTTTGACTTGCTGGAGCATGTCCAGAGTAGGGCAACAAAGGTGGTAAGGGATTTGGAACACAAGGAGAGACTGTGGGAGCTGGGGTTGCTTAGCCTGGAGAAGAGGAGACTCAGGGGTGACCTGATTTCTGTCTACAACTACCTTAAGGGAGGTTGTAGTCAGGCAGAGGTTGGTCTCTTCTCCCAGGCAACCAGCACCAGAACAAGAGGACAGTCTCAGGTTACGCCAGGGGAGGTTTAGGCTGGAGGTTAGGAAGAAGTTTTACACAGAGAGAGTGATTGCCCATTGGAATGGGCTATCCAAGGAGGTGGTGGAGACAGCATCACTGGAGGTGTTCAGGAGGAGACTTGATAGGGTGCTTGGTTGTATGGTTTAGTTGATTAGGTGGTGTTGGATGATAGGTTGGACACGATGATCTTGAAGGTCTCTTCCAACCTGGTCTATTCTATTCTATTCTATTCTATTCTATTCTAGGCAAGTTTAGGCACCTGCAACTAGCAGGATCTTCATGTTTGTCTTTAGTGACTGTATTAGATGTTGTTTATCTTCAATTTTATCATGCATGATAAAACAGAGACAGAAAAATGCATATATCTTGTCTCTTCTCTTCAAGAATAAGTTCACACAAACCCAATGCTGCAAATAGGTTAAAATGACCCAAAGAATTTCAATCTGTATAAGTACAAATGGGATTCTTTAGTTTTAAGAAAATTGAATTACACTCTATTTAAAAAGTGCATTTTATTTTTTAAAGATTTTAGAAGTTTTGAGAATTAAATTATTGTTTTTAAATTGGTCATGTTTCTTCTGGTTTGATAAAGAACCCAGGATTTTTCTTCATTGATGACTCTGTCTGTAGTATAGTTTATATATTTTATATTCCCTATATTATGTATTTTATATATTCCCCAGTTTTAAATGAGAAAACAAATCAACTCATTTTAGTTACCTGTGCCCTTATGATTAAGGACAAGCTCTACTTTATGTAATCTTTCCCCAGAATTTACATTTTATGACTTAGCAATTTATGAATTCTGTAAAGTTCTGAAGTATTTAAAAAATACAATGACTTCATAACACTTTTCCCAATTCCCCCTCCCCCCCCCCCAAAAAAAAAAACCAAATAATAAAAGCATTAGCTAACATTATGGTTTTCATTCTTCATTTTACTTAGTATTTAAAGAAATTTAATTTTCTGACTATAAAGTAAGTTACATAATGGAAACTAAATAAACTCATTCTTTAAGGAGCTCTAATAAGTCCCTCTGCATCCAAGCAATAAAAGCTTAACATCTGCAACTTCCTCTGTTTAAGCTACAGGTCAGAAGACAGTGGTCTTAATGCAGCAGAGCTAAAGTAAGTAGAAAAATGTTCTGCAGCAAATGGACTTAAAAATGGCTATATCTGCATGCCCTATTTACCTTTTAAAGATAGCAACAAACCTGTACTAAAATTCAAGGGAGATATAAAACAATGAAGCTTTCATTCTTGTTGGCCACATTGTTTATATTTTTTGAAAGCTATGCTAAAAAGGGAGTGATTGCTTCTTAAAAATAAAAAGGTACAATGAATTTGAGATGGAGTTGACAGTATTAAATAAACAATTCACACTTTATAGATGAGAGGATGATGCTTTTGTTCAGCAATGAGTGGGAGACTACAAAAGTAGGACTTGAACAGCCACTAGAACTGGATAGCCTGACTGCAGAACTTTTTATCAGCAGTTGCATAAGAATACACACTGGAACGGGTACTATGAACTGCTGATATGTATCAACAAGCTCTAGCCTAAATGAAACAAAAAAGAAAACACAATAATATTTCACAGCAGTTCAACTGAAACACATACTTAGGTCATTCAGTGGAAATAAAAACAAAAATTAAAAAAAACCCAACAAACAAACCCAACCAAAAAACAACCAAACAGTAATACAGAGAAATGGTAGGATATACAGAAAAAGCTTTTGTTGTCTCTATACTAAAACCAGATTGATACAAATGTGATAGCAGCCATAGTGGATGCAATCAAAAGCATCCCCAAGCTTGTGGAGTAGAAAGGATCAATTTTAGATGCCTAAAGAAGATTGTGGAAATAGACAAAACACTATTACATTTTTCTAAGTCACCAAACATTTTATTTTCATTGACAACTGAACAAGAACAGGCACATCAGCATTCAGGTACAGATATTCTAGGGCTAGGAAAAATAGTCAGGAAAAGATATAAGATAAAAAGGCAGAGAAATACAACACAGAAAAACAACAGATCAATATTGATCAATGAAGGATATACATGTCAGGTGAATACCTAAATTCAAATCATGAGAATTAATTTATGTTGTATGAAATGAAGATGTAAAAATTAAGATTGAATACAAAGACAATTAATTCAATTATATAAAAAGAGTAACCTGTGCCCAGTTCTAGGCCATAACTGAGAACAGGACTTTAACAAATCAAGAAGTTTCCAGGTAATCAAAACTTCATATCAGCATGTGGCATAGTTCTGGGGTTTTTAACATTTATGAAAGGTATTTACATTTCTAACTATGTCTAAGAAAGTGAATTATTATAAATGAATGCAAATTAAATATGGTATATAGCAGGATGCAATAAATTATTGTATAATAAAGCAGGCAATATACAAATGTATACCAACAGTTAATTTCTGATTTTCAGTAGATTTTCATAAAAAGTAGAATGGAAGGTGAAACTTATTTCCATGTAATGTGAAACCTTGCTATTTTACTTCAGTGTTTTGATTTAAAAAAACACATTTTTGTTAATTCCTAGTGTAAAATAATGGAGGTATACAATGCATGTCCTTTCAACTTTATCAGTACTAGCTGCTCAACAGCAACAGGAAGAAAAAACAAAACAAAACAGAAAACTCCACTCTTCTGAAGGGACAAAAAGCCTCAAAAATGCTCTGAATCAGACAACAGGACAGGAGTCAGCAGGTCTGGTTTTTCAGGAAATCACCCACATTGCCCAGGCTTGTCTGAACACCTGCTGGGGTCCAAGTGGGTCAGGTGTGTTTGCCTTTGGCTACTTTTGGAGAAAACTCATTCTACAGGTTAAAGTGTCAAGTTTTTATCTCTTTATCTTTGTTACCATTGGCCATCATTGTCTCAAGAAATCTATAAATAGCTGCCCAAAGAGCCAGCACTTTGCCTTGCAATTGTCCAAACTCTGGGAGAAGTCACAGGCTTTGTTTGGAATGTGAGCTGTGCTTCAGTTTACCCAGACAGCCTGCAAGGGCCCTCGCTGTATAGCATTTTAAAGCCCAGAAGCAGAATTAATGTGTCTTGCCAGGCTGAGAGACAAACCCCAGGAGGACCCAAGAGTCCCTAGCACAGTTTCATTTCATTGGAAGAAGCAATGAGCACTGCGGCAAAGATTGCAGCTGAAGAACCTCTCCAAATAGGCAAAGCAACAAAGCCAACAAGCCCTGCAAGCCTCGGCAGCAAACTCTTTTCTAGAAAGCTTTCAGCTACAAAGCCTCCAGAGATAAACCCTGAATGTGCTACAGCAACATGCTGCAGAAGCCAACAGAAAGTAAAACTATTCCTGCAGCTTTCACATGGTCAACACCATTTCATTTTTGTTTAAATCCCCATGTCTGCTGCATGGTACCACGATCAGTCAGTAATTATGAAATATGATTTTTATAAGCACCTGTTTAAGGTCTGTTGCCCTAGAGAATTCTAGAGTTCCCCCCACCTCCCTGCTCCTTGTGGGCAATCTCTGGTATCACAGTATCACAGTATCACAGTATCACAAAAGTTGGAAGAGACCTCAAAGATCATCGAGTCCAACCTGTCTCCACAGACCTCATGACTAGACTATGGCACCAAGTGCCATGCCCAGTCCCCTCTTGACACCTCCAGGGATGGTGACTCCACCACCTCCCTGGACAGCACATTCCAATGACAAATGACTCTCTCAGTGAAGAACTTTCTCCTCACCTCCAGCCTAAACTTCCCCTGGCACAGCTTGAGACTATGTCCCCTTGTTCTGGTGCTGGTTGCTAGAGAGAAGAGACCAACCCCTTCCTGGCTACAACCACCTTTCAGGTAGTTGTAGAGAGCAATGAGGTCACCCCTGAGCCTCCTCTTCTCCAGGCTAAACAATCCCAGCTCCCTCAGCCTCTCCTCACAGGGCTTGTGCTCAAGGCCTCTCCCCAGCTTCACTGCCCTTCTCTGGACATGTTTAAGTGTCTCGATGTCCTTCTTAAACTGAGGAGCCCAAAACTCAACACAGTACTCAAGGTGTGGCCTAACCAATGCAGAGTACAGGGGCACAATGTCTTCCCTGCTTCTGCTGGCCACACTATTCCTAATGCAGGCCAGGATGCCATTGGCCTTCTTGGCCACCTGGGCACACTGCTGGCTCATGTTTAGGCAGCTGTCAATCAGCACCCCCAGGTCCCTCTCTGTTTGGGAGCTCTCCAGCCGCTCCGACCCCAGCCTGTTGCCGATGTTCTCTTTTTTCTTTACAGTTTAAATTGCTGTTTGTTGTTTCTGGATTTTTGCTCATAAAGTTTAAATTGTTACCTGTTCCTGCTGTTCCATAACCAAATATTTCAAGCCAGTAAATAAATTTTATCAATATTTTCTGTGGTACTGTTTTATTAATAAATTTATTAATATTTTTATTAATTGTTCCACCTATTGAATATTAATAACCTCCTTATGATCATAACAGCCACCCAATCAACCAAACAAACCAAAAACCCCAACAAGAACAAAACAACCAACTATGCAGCATATGTTTCAGCTAATAATCTACATGGGAAAAATTCTATATTTTGTGGTTGTAGACGTGCATTTCCATGTGTTTTGCTGCGCTGTATACACCTATATACATATTTCTGATAGAGAAGGATGTTGCCAAGTATCTTCATAGTCCCTTGGTCTCTCAAATAACCAAAGTATGGCTACTTCCTAATTTTAAGTATCTGGGGACAGCACTATTATCCCCCAAAAGCCAAGGAGATTTCAAGGTGATGGACGACGGAAACCTTTCAAGATGTGATTTGAATGTAACATTTCAATTTAGGTGAATGTTCTTTGTTGTCCAAAGCGTATGATGTCACAGGAAAGAAAACAGTACAGTTAGGAAAACAAAGCAAAACAAAACATACTAGAATAAGTTTTTCCCATTTTCACAAATGCTTTCAAGAAAGATGACTCCTCTTCTTATTAAAAAATGCTAGCAGAACAAAACCTGCATGTAGTGTGGCCCTGAGAAGATCCTGAAACAATTTTCACCACTACATTTAATACCTTACCCAGTGGAATTTAATCTAAGAGGTTATTCCCGCTTTTACCGATCCACATTGCACTGCTCTAATTTCAGAGATACACAGCTGTAGTCACTGCTGCTTTGAACAGTCTAAAAGGCAAGCTGTTCTATGATTATGGCATATTTACCCTCCTGGCACAGTGAGATATTAAAAAAGGTAGCATCTTCAGCAACAAGATTGCTTATTTACTACTCTAGCAGTTTTGTAGATTTTGGCAAAATTCATAACCAGGTTGAATCTTTGCCAACAACCTGAGCTAATCTTTTAAAGCCAGACAGATCTTTGTAATCTTAATTATAATAAACACCAATTTACAAGCTACCTTTGTTTGCTACATAAGATTCTGTCTATAATAATTTCCTAAGCAGCTCTGCATTTTTTATTGACTATTCAGCATCTTTAGCTAATCGCTCAGTTCATGATGCAAAGAGAGATTGTTTCACCTCTAGGCTTGAAGTGCTTGATCATGAGGGTCTGTGCTGAGTGAATAACTGAAAAGTGGGGGGGGTTCAACACTGATTCAGAAAGAACCGAAAAGATAAGCTCATTTTCAATTTTGAGTGAGGTTATTCATTGACTACAATGAAAGTACTGAAGAGCTTTGATTTAGGTAGACACTTCACTATGCAGTGAGATATAATAAAAAGCTGCTACAGCATTCAGGGAAGGCAGTGAAATCCTTACTAGCATCAGAGTTACTCTTAAATGGTTCTCACATTCAGATGATTAAAAAAATCAAACCAATCACTGCAAATGATACTTTTTCTCACCATGTCTTTCTGTTTTGGTAAAATTTCAAAAATTAACTGATTTTCAGAATAAGTTGTAAGTAAATAGAGTATTTATTATTCAAGTAAAACGATTTCCATTTTTAATAAGCATATTTAATTTTAAATGCAATTATTACCAGTTCAAAGCTAAAGAAATAGAATAGACAAGACGAGACGAGACGAGACGAGACGAGACGAGACGAGACGAGACGAGACGAGACGAGACGAGAAGAGAAGAGAAGAGAAGAGAAGAGAAGAGAAGAGAAGAGAAGAGAAGAGAAGAGAAGAGAAGAGAAGAGAAGAGAATAGTATAGAATAGACCAGGTTGGAAGAGACCTTCAAGATCATTGTGTCCAACCTATCATCCACCACCTAATCAACTAAACCATGCAACCAAGCATCCTATCAAGTCTCCTCCTGAACACCTCCAGTGATGGTGACTCTACCATGTTCTCGGGCAGCCCATTCCAATGGGCAATCACTCTCTCTGTGTAGAACTTCCTCCTAACATCCAGCCTAAAACTCCCCTGGTGCAGCCTGAGACTGTGTCCTCGAGGTGAGGAGAAGGTTCTTCACTGAGTGAGTCATTTGTCATTGGAATGGGCTGCCCAGGGAGGTGGTGGAGTCACCATCCCTGGAGGTGTTCAAGAGGAGATTGGATGTGGCACTTGGTGCCATGGTCTAGTCATGAGGTCTGTGGTGACAGGTTGGACTCGATGATCTTTGAGGTCTCTTCCAACCTTAGTGATACTGTGATACTGTGATACTGTGGTTGCTTGGGAGAGGAGACCAACCTCTGCCTGTCTAGAACCTCCCTTAAGGTCACCCCTGAGTGTCCTCCTCTCCGGGCTAAGCAACGCCAGCTCCCTCAGCCTCTCCTCACAGGGCTTGTGTTCCAAACCCCTCACCAACTTTGTTGCTGTTCTCTGGACACGTTCCAGCAAGTCAACATCCTTCCTAAACTGGGGGGGCCCAGAACTGGACACAGGACTTGAGGTGCAACCTAACAGTGCAGTGTACAGGGGCAGAATGACCTCCCTGCTTCTGCTGGCCACACTGTTCCTGATGCAGGTCAGGATGCCATTGGCCCTCTTGGCTGCCTGGGCACACTGCAGGCTCATGTTCAGCCTACCATCGACCAGCACTCCCAGGTCACTCTCTGCCTGGCCATAGATCCTGGCATGTAAATGTTTTGCACGTTTTCAGTGTGACTGAAAAGAAAGTGACTTCCACAGCTGTGTGCTGATGAAACAATTACACAAAATAGTAAAATAAATGTTTTCTGTGTTATACTTCACTAGCTGTATGTTCCCACATGAATAGGATTGTTTGACACATGATTATGGCCAGACAGAAGATAAGCTGAAGGCCCTACTCTCCACAGAAACCTATACAGCTGACTTTAGCAAAAGCTTGGCCAACCATTACAGTAGAGTGATACAGGACAGGCTGAGGTTGCGGATGTTTCCCTTCATCACTTGCATCCCATTAGGATATTTAGTTCAGGAGTAATGGAGCTCTACAACCCTTACATGAGATTGATCATCTCAAGTGAGTTGCAGCAACTTACCTTTTTCTTAAAGCCCCTCTAAACTACAGGAAGGGATCACAAACTCTTCAAATGAGTTTCAGTTGTTAGGAGTTATGGAGTGGAAAAAGTGAGCTTTCTGAAAGTGTACTATTTGTTAGAAAGAAGAAAAGAATAAATTTAGTAAGATTTAATTCAGAAAGACTGCATTATCAACAATTCTTGAGGTATTACAGTTCAAAAAACAGTCACTTCCATACAAGCTTCTCAGATGTTTTTGTCAGCCCCCCCTGATTCCACTGACAGCTGCTGCTATTGGTGGAATTTTGGTTTCTTTGATCATGGGGAGTTTTACTTGGCACTAGGCCTGATGGTGATGGAGTCCAGCTATCACAAAGGGGAAAAAGGATTCTTGCCCATAAGTTGGCAGGAGTCATTGAGAGGGCTTTAAACTAGGTTTGATGGGGGAAGAGGATAAATCCAAATCCAGGCTTATTATAGATGAGTCTAGGGGTAGTATGCCAATGCTGGGGGTAAAATCGATGGTCCAGCTAAAAAGCATCTTCACCAATGCACACATCATGGGCAACCAGCAGGAGCTGGAAGCCATGGCACAGCAGGATATGTATGGCTAAGTCTCTATCACAGAAACCTGATGTGATGACTCTCATGACTGGAGTACTACAATGGATGGCTACATACTTTGTAAAGAAAAAACAGGTCAGCAAGACAAGGTAGTGTAGTTGGCTCTTTACTTCAGAGCTCTGCCTTATAGGAGGGACAAGAACAAGTTGAAAGTGTGTGGGTAAGAATTAAGGGACAGGCTAATATGGGTGACATTATAGTGGGTGTTGACTATAGGCCACCTGATCAGGAAGATGAAATCAACAAGGCCTTCTACAGAAAGCTAAGAGTAGCCTCAAGATCACATGCTGTGATCCTCAAGGGCAACTTCAACCACCCTGATATTTGAGGGGAAGAAAACATAGAGAGGCACAAACAGCCCAGGAGGTTCCTGCAGTGTACTGTATTGAGGAATTTTTGACACAGATGCTGGAGGATTCTAAAAGGAGAGGTGCACTGATGGATCTTGTGCTAGTAAATGAAAAAGGTCTGGTCACAGCCATGAAGGCTGGAGGCAGCCTTGGCTGCTCTGATTATGAGATGGAAGAGATCAGGGTTATGCAAGGTACTAACAAGGAAGTAAGAAGGATTGCAGGCCTACACTTCATGTGAACCAACTTTGATCTCTTTAGAGACCTACTTGGAAGAATCTCATGGGTTAAGGCTCTACAAGACAGGGAAGCTGAAGAAAGCTAGTTAATATTCAAGCAACATCTCCTTCTCGGGAGACTCTGTCTCTGGAGATTCCTTCTCGGGAGATTTCTTCTGTGGAGACTCCTCTGGAGACTTTCAAAACCACCTGGATGTGTTCCTGTGCAACCTGATCTAGATAAACCTGCATTATTTGGAAGGCTGGATAAGATGTTCTCCAGAAGCGTCTTCCAACCCCTACCATTCTATGATTCCATTTTTGATAGCTCTAAACTATTCAGCTCTGTGTAGCCAAAGAGAGGTTTTTCAGGCTACCTTATAACATGTTTCCCATAGCAATATGAAATGGAGTGGGACTTAATCATATCCTTCATGCTTAGTATTTCCCATTACTCTAACATAAAGTAACATCTGATGTCTTATGTACCATCTAAGGAAGCAAGAGATGAGAGCTTTGAACCTTCTGCAAATAAAAGGAAACAGAACTCAGCTGTTAAGGGTGGTGGCAGAATCCTCTAACCTTTCACCTGCTACAGAGAAAGGCACTGATATTTTGCTGGCCTTGGGAAAAAGGTTGAATTTTTGTCTCATACCTAAAATAGAAGGATATTTAATCAGCATGCCTGTCTTAAATAGAAAAATAACTCAAACAGCTAGGATTTTAGATGTAACCACTCCCCTCAGCACTTTTTACAGGTTGTCAAAGTATTTCTATTTTTCAGTCTGTTCTGCACTGATACCTGCTTTGAAGCACCTGTCTCCTCTGTGTATTGTGAAGGCAATAATTATGAACCCACATCTTGAAATTCTACTGAAGACCTGATTATCAATCAGTTTGCTCAATATCACAAGTTGTGACAGGAGCAGGAAACTAAGGCAGGACTCCTAAATCTCATGCTAGTACCGGCCCCTGTACTCAGCACTGGTTTGGCCACTCCTTGAGCCCTATGTCCAGTTATGGGCCCCTCACTTTAGGAAAGATGTTGAGTTGCTGGAACATGTCCAGGGAAGGGCAACAAAGCTGGGGAGGGATTTGGAGCACAAGCCCTATGAGGAGAGGCTGAGGGAGGTGGGGCTGCTTAGCCTGGAGAAGAGGAGGCTCAGGGCAGACTTTCTTGCTGTCTACAACTACCTGAAGAGAGGTTGTAGCCAGGTGGGGGTTGGCAACCAGCACTAGAACAAGAGGACACAGTCTCAAGCTGCACCAGGGGAGGTTTAGGCTGGATGTTAGGAAGAAGTTCTTCATAGAACGAGTGATGGCCATTGGAATGTGCTGCCCAGGGAGGTGGTGAAGTCACCATCCCTGGAGGTGTTTACAAAGAGACTAGATGGGGTGCTTGGTGCCATGGTTTAGCTGATTAGATGGTGTTGGATGATAGGTTAGACTCGATGATCTTGAAGGTCTTTTCCAACCTGGTTAATCCTATTCTATTCTATTCTATTCTATTCTATTCTATTCTATTTCTATTTCTATTTCTATTTCTATTTCTATTTCTATTTCTATTTCTATTTCTATTTCTATTTCTATTTCTATTCTATTCTACCTGAACCACTTTCCCTTTATCTGGATTTTGGTCACCCTGGTCTCAAACACAGTAATAAAAGATAACATGGGACACCATGATGCAAATAAAAGGTAATAAGGCAAGAAATTAATAAAAATACAAATTATTTATTAATTTTGCTCTGTCTCCCATGTAACTGTATACAGAAGCTATAAAGGTTTATAAAAACTCAGCATTTGGTTGAGAAATTATCATCCCAATTGGAATGGTTACAAATGCTTTGAGAACAGTGTTTGGATAAAGATAAATCTGAAAAGCTGTGTGTTACCCCACTAACAAAGGGTAGGAAGTTCCTGGGGACCTTAGGAATTACTCACAATTACTCAAAATGCTGCTTGCTGATTGTGAGAATTTTTTTGTCTCTTTTTATTGGAAAATCTTCCTGAACTGCTGCTGTTGCTTGTAATCCGTGTGTGTGTAGGGAAAAAGATAAACAAACAACCCAACAAGAAGAGCCTTGTGCTCTCTGCAGCTCACCTGTTTTAATCCAGCCATCTAATTTCGGTATCAGACATTACCATCAAAAGCCAGAGCAGATAACTATCAGTTCTCTGCATAAACATGCCCAAACATGTCCAGATTTAACTCTGCACAAGGTCTGTGCCTGACAGGACAGGTGCCTTGGGGGAAAGGCCCTGGTGAATCCACCACTCCACAGACCTTAGAGGGGGAGTTGTGCACTCTGTCTCCTCTCATCCTGCCTTCCCATTTTCCCCCCATTCTGTCTTTGTGGGAGGGGAAAGGGGTTTTGGAAATACTGCCAGACATGAACTGACATGCACATGTAGAAAGATCAATGATTGCCTCTTGCCTTCTGTGGGGTACAGAGCAACAGTAGAGTAAGAAAATTGTTAAGATGTATTTCTTGGTTATAAACCTAGGAGTATCATTGTGAATGCCCTTGCTTCTGTATTTCCTTCTCATATTGGGAATGTATTACACAGGGGAGTGTGAGCAAGTGAGCAGACCCATCAGTCTGCCTTGTGCTTTCCTTGTCAAAGCAGTAGCTCTGCAGAGTTGGTATGATTCATCAACACAGCTAGCACATTTTTTCGTATCTCTACATCTTTCTGAAACATACAGAAGGGAGGTGATAGCCCCATCTTTCGTGCACAGGTGAATATTTAAAGCTCGTGTGCTGCAAAAATACCTTGTGTATATAGCTTCATCTCTGTCATCACTTGATCCATAAATTACTTCCTATCCGTTTGAGAAGGAAGTAATCTAACCTTCCACAGATGGTTTGAGCTGCCTAATGTTCTCTCATGGGGTGACTTTTTTTTTCCCTCACACTGTGAAAAAGAAACTAACCATGTAATCTTTCAGGATATGGCAAAAAAAAACAACCCTCTACTTATGTTTTACCATAGCACAATGAAGATTTCATTTACCGCAGAGCTCTGACTCCACATTTCTTCACAGTACAGCGTGTGTTAGATCTGTGCAGTGACACAGATGATCGATTTGGTGTGAACACTGACTTCACAACTGGGAATAATGCCTTGCAAGTTTTAAAAATATTAGTCATGTCAGTGTGTATTGTATGGTGTATGTTGAAGAATGATGCCTGATATTCTATACACCCCTCCTTCACAAATTAGGTAGACTATCTCCTCTTCAATTCCATTGCTCTGCTTTGCAAGGAACGTTTTTCTTATAGACAGTCTCAGAGAGTTGGGACTTTAAAACTGAATTTCAATACTTTTATTGTTTCTATGACTATGGCTCTTGTCACTTCCCTGTTTCAGTATAGGTATAAAAAAACATGGCTTTCAGATACTGCAGCAATAGGAACTCTGAGATAATTAAAATTGATGTTTCTTTCTTCCATAAGTATGTTGCCACTAGAATAAACAACAATAAATTAAACTTAAATTCTGAATTAAAATCTGCTGTTTACAAAAATGTGTACTTTTACACATACATGTACAGATCACAAAGTCATAGAATGGTAGGGGTTGGAAGAGACTTCCAGATGTCATTGAGTCCAGCCTCCCTGACAAAGCAAGATCAGGTTGCACAGCAAGGTGTCCAGACAGGTCTTGAAAGTGTCTAGGGAAGGAACCTCCACAAACTCTATTTCCAACCTGTTCTAGTGCTCCATCACCAAAAAGTAAGGAAGCTTTTTTTGTCATGGTGAGGTGGAACTTTCTATGTTGCAGTTTGTGTCCATTGTTGCTCATCTTATCACAGGGCATCACTGGAAAAAGACTGGCCTGTAGATAATAAGCCATGCATCTTGTCATGCTGTGATCAGTAAATCAGGCTTTAATACACCTGCTAATAATAATCCCCATATCTCTCATAAAACCTGGCCTACTTAGTTTTCCCTGATGACCAGCAGCTGGAGAACTTGTGCTGTAGGGACAGGCTGCAAAGAGCTGGGGCTTCTCAGCCTGGAGAAGAGAAAGCTCTGGGGAGACTATATTGCAGCATTCTAGGACTTGAAGTGGGCCTACAAGATAGCCAGAGAGGGACTTTTTTCAAGGTCCTGTAGTGATAGGATAAAGGGGAAATGGCTTTGAGCTGGAAGAGGGTAGATTTATCTTAGGAAGAAATTCTTTATAGTGAGAGTGGTGAGACACTGGAACAGGTTGCCCAGGGTGGTTGTGGACACTTCCTCCCTGGAGGTGTTCAAGGCCAGGTTGAACAGGGTCTTGAGCAACCTAGTCTTGAGCAACCTGGTCTAGTGGAAGGTATCCCTGCCCATGGTAGGGACATTTGAACTAGCTGATTTATAAGGTCACTTCCAGCCCAAGCTGTTTGATTATCATTTGCAGAAAAACAACTTCAGTCTTTGTCCTAATAGCAAGACAGGAATTTTAGTTCACACAGTGCAGGAGAGCAGGAAGTATCTATGGAGGGTCTCAGGACAAGAAAGAACAACAGGCCACTGATAACAGAACAATGGCCTGATGATAAAGAGGATCTGACTGCAGTAAACAACCTGACACATGAGACAGAAGGACGTTTGGCTCCATGCAAGAACAGCTCAACCTGATATGGGATGAAGATAATAATGGACAGCTGCATATCACAGATGAAAACTCAATTAGAAACCGGGGTGCAAAAATGTCAAGGAATTTCTTGGCCTGCTTGGTTTTTCATATAAACTGCTTGCTCTGTACCAATAAATGGATTCCTGCTTCAGCACCTCGGGAGTCCGTGCATGTGTTCCAACAACACAGGTCTTGTGTAAGTTTTGGAAGCTAGTGCCCTTTTCCAGAACGCTGTGACCACCACAACCCTCTTTCTCAACTGAAATCCAGTTTTACTGTCTGGATAAATAAAAGCATAATCAATAGTAAAGGTATTTCAAAAGATTGCTTTAGAATATGTGTGTGACTCAGACAAAATTAATTATAAACAGACAAATGCAACAGCATGCATATAGGTAGAACAAATGTGCCCACGATAAAGAGGAAGAAGTGTCTTGGAAAGGATTCAGATCATGGCAAGCAAAATATAAAATTCCTCCATTTTTCTGCTGGTGGAAGCTGATATCACATGTAATTAACAATAAGTAACAGAGAAGTAATTTCACCTCTGTGATAGTGGATAAACCACACATTCTGATGTGTGTAAAAAAAAGAAAAAAAATGAAGAAAGAAAAGCTGAGCTGGGAACTCATCGTAAGTATTTCTGAAGTTATTGCATACTCCTGTCACATTGTCCTACCTAATGCAGTTCAAGGCTGTCTCTTGCTTCCCTCTTTGGCCTGTAAGATTTTTGCCTTTACAGCTATTCTAAGACAGGTATTCTAGCATGGAGGTTATAGTCTGATTACAAGTATTACTTCATATTTTCACTAAAAGTTTTTAATCTTCTGGTTTTTGGGGTTTTGGTTTGTTTTTTTTTCTGTTACCTAAATGTCTCAGTCTGGACTTTTCATTCTCATCAATGCAAAACATACTGATTTATGAGCCTATGATAACCTATTTGCACTCTTCATTGCCTCACAAGATAACCTTTCAAGTTTCTTGTAAACATTTTTATAGATATGAACATTCTAGTATTTGTGTTCAAAGATCTCATAAATTGATAGTATTCCCAATGTTCAAAGAAGACACTCTGTGAAGGAGTGTTAAGGACAACATGCATTCATGGAAGTACTTAAAAAAAGACACGGCACTTTTTGTTCTTGCAGGCCAGATTATTTGCCTTTTGTGGCGTGTGAAACATCAATGTTTCTAAAAGAAATGCTGTCAGACTACAACATGTTATAGTTGGGTCTATTGGGCAGTTTTCTAATATAACTAACGTATAAATGCTGACGTCCTGATGTCATCAACATTTCATTTCATTTTGCATTTGCTGACATTTAAAGTGCATGTACACAACAATTGATTTCTTTTGGGCTTCTAAGCAACTTTAACTAGTGAAAATTGATCCTTTCTTCTTTCCTGGCATGTCAATTTAAATTCAGTTATTGAGCCAAATCCTCTAAAATTAACAGATTCGTCAAGGAAAATTACAATATATGTCTAGAAATTTTAAAGCACCTTGGAATGATAGTCTAAAAAGAATAAATAATAACACTGACATCTGTATTTAGCTTGTGATAAAATTTCTGAACTTCAATATTGGTTTTATGTTTCTTCAAGCATTTACTTTTCTTCTTCAGAATGTTTGATAACACTCTGTACTCTGTAAATCTAAATTATGTTGCATCTAAGAAACAACATTTTTATTAGAAAAATGCAAAAAGATATATCTATTGACAGAAATAATTATTACAGATACGGTTTTACTTGATAGACTTTAAAAACACAGTATGTTACCAGAGGAAACTTTGTAACAGAAAACAGATGAGTTTTAATCCATTTTTACTGGCCTTCTGGAGAAATTTAAAATGTTTTCATTGAGCTAAGCCTAAGAGCTTTAGAAATTCTTGACTATCAGGAAAGCACACGAGGAGTCAAATTCTCTTGATATGTCCTGCATTTGCAGGGGTGTTAGAACTGTTTGCAGGTTACAGCTTTGAAACTGTTCTCCTAATCCACAGAGAGATTTATGTTTACTTCCAATGGAAAGAAAATCAATTGTTTCTGTACGATGCAATCAAAATTCAATAGGAGAATATGTGTCTCTTTTTATCTACACAGTCTAAAACTTTCTCAAATTGCCCTGTGTTCGCTGAGTACTCTGAACTATATCAAGCACAGTTATTGCATTTTATTAACACAGTACTCATAGGTAAAGTTCCATCATTCCATCTATAAAAGAATGTGATTATTTTCCCACATGATTTCAGTCCATTTGACTTTGAATCAAATAACTGTAGAAAAATTCCCCTGAAATTTTAACCTAAATTTTTAGCAGCCCAAACCAGGCATTTTCATAGCTCAGTTTATCACATTATGGAAATTTTCAACATAATAAATACCTAATTGTGTGGGTGGATGTAAAGAAGACAGTCTGTCATATCAAGAACAAGAAGCAATGGACACAAACTGAAATATGCAAAATTCAACTTGTATGTAAGAAATTTGCTTTGAGGGAGATCAAACACTAAAGCAGATTTCTCACAGAACTCAGAGTCTCCATTCTTGGAGATATTAAAACTCTGGATATGGTCATGGATAGCATGTTCCACTTGACTGTTTTAGTAGCAGACTTGGAACAGAGATCTGTAGATGTTTCTTAAAACCTCAACAATACTAAGAATAATGCATTGACTCCTGCAAATAATTTGATTTGTGCAGCTTTTGCAGTGAAGAAGTTATCGAATTCTGTTTCAAAGATTACAAGATCTCACTTTGCCCTAGAAACATTCTAGATGGTTGTTGATCCAATCCTACTAATTTTCCCCATGAAAGACAAACAGAAAACTGTCTTTTTACAAAAGAAATACAAGCATACATGCAGAATACAATCATACATGCCAAAATGTTCTGCAGGAAAATATTTTGCCTTACAGAGATTTGATGGATAGCAGCTTCTCCTTGTTTTAGTAGTACACTATAGACACAACCTGGCCTTGGCAGAGAGGATGATCAGGTTTCTCTTACCTCCCAGTCTTTTCAAACCTAGGCTATCAGACTGGATAGCTTTGGAAGCACTAGGCTAACTAGGTGTATGTTTGCTCTATAATGGAGCTGTAATGGAGCTTGAATCCAACAACAGAATGAGTATTCTCTGCATTTGTTTTCTACATTCAGGTATTACCCAAAGTTTTGGAGAAATTTAATCCACTTTTCCCAATTACTTATCTTGAATTGTATGTTAAAGGTCATTATAAACAGTTCATTATGAGCTTATAAATGCAAATGACAAGGTTCTGTGACTGTACAGATAAAAGATACAAACTAAAGATTAGCACTCAGTTTTAACCTCAAGACAGCTATATTAACCAAACAAACTTTCTTAGTGGTACTGAAAAAATAATGATTTTTTCAAGTTAACAGAGAAATATTTGTCAACTAGTAGAGGAATAATTTAGAAAGCAACTCAAGGTGGAAGTTTTTTAAAGTGAAAATTAAACTTGAATTGCATAGACAGTAATTTAAAAAATCCAGAATTAATCAAAAAAGCTTTTGCAGTGAAAAATTAAAGACTAAAGCTTATTCTAAAATATTACAAAAAGAAAAAAATATACAGTGCTTTCTGCTGATATAAATTCTCATTATCAGAAGCATTTCAGATATGTGCAGTTTCAGAAGAGCTACGTGTACATACACAACATCTGAAAAACTGTCTCTGTTTACTAAATTATCTATTTTTTTTTTTGTCTAGATCTCACATGAACTCTCATTAAATATTATTGTCCTGTTTTGGCACTTAACTGTGATAATATGAAAACAGCAGAGATAAGAAATTATTTTTTAAGGATGAGGGATTTTCCTAATTGGAAAGGAATAGTCTAAAAACCAATGTTTAGTTGACATGGGCTTAACACCTGACTGACTTGATAAGGCACAAAATACTCCCCAAAAAATCTAAAAACTGTTGAAATGTGGGCTTCACAAAGGATATAGCTGAATTTAGCAGAAGTTTATAAGATTCTGTTATTAATTTCAAGAAAAATGTAATTATGCTTTATCATGTCAGATGTAATTGGATATAATCTATTCAAATGCTTAAGTATTACTGTGCTTTAAAATATAATTGCCATTGTGCATAGATGTTTTGGCCTGCAGACCTTTCACTGTGTTCATAAAAAAAAGCTGTTAAAGGTGTAGAAAAATTGAATAGCTCGAATAAAATCAATTAATAAATTTGGTTTGGTTTAGGGTTTTGTTTGGGTCTTTTTCTTGTTTTATGGCTGATGTTTTGTTGGTTTGGGGTGTGGTTTTGTTTCTTTCTTTTCTTTTTTATTATTTCTGGTCAACTTCTTCTTGTTCTTTGACCCCACAATGTCCAAAGGACTGTAAAATAGAGCAGATATGAAGTGAGATTGTATGAGTGACAGGATAGACTTCAGAATGAAAGTGAATATTGAGGTTAGAAGTTTGAATGATGGCAAATGTTTGTGACTGTGTGTAAAAGAAGAAAAAAAAAATCAAAAGCAAGAAATCAGGGGAAAAAAAAAAAGAAGAAGAAAGTACTAGCATACCTGGGAGGAACCTAAAAATAATAAACTACAGTTTCACATCAAAACAGTCATCAGCAACATCAGCTTAAATTATTAAACCTTCTCTCTTACTGCGACTCTTTCTATATATTTCCCTACCATAGCTGTAATGAATGAGAGGAAGAGAAGTGGTAATTAATCTTTAAAAGGCCTAATTTTTATGCTTTATGAAATAAAAAATAGGTTCTTTCATCCAAATGACTGACTGAAAAGGAAAACTTTTTTTTTTTTTCTGAATCTGCCTGCTGTTGATGTTTTTTTTTTAATGTGTTTCAGTCAATTTAACTTCACACAGCCTATTGCAGTGCAGAGAATACCTGCAGAAATGATATTGGGTAATATAACCTTTCAATTTTCCACCTATACGGAATTGCCTTGTACTCTTTGCTATTAAATAGCTTTATATGTGAAAAGACTAAGTTATTGATAGTCCAGCCACATATTTTTAAAGTTTAGATTTAAATTCCTTTTCAATTCTTCCTTCATAGCTAGAAATAAATTGTAACTTTGAAATGTTAAGTGGTAAAAAAATGAAATTATTTTCAGAATCTTCTATTCAAAAAAGACAATCAGCTATGAATTCACAGTATTCTAAGCACTAATTTTGTTTCAAGAATGAAAACAACAAAGAAACAGAGCTATAAGATCTATATACACATTTTTAAGAATATTTCTCTAGGAAAAAAATATTTTCCCAACCAAAGTAAGGAAACTCAAGACACAAATCATCACATCAAGCTTATGATTTTTAGATCAGGATTATTAATTGACAGAAGACACCTTAAAATGCAGGAACTTGTTTACAGATATCTCTGGCAGAATGTACAAAACCATCATTCAGAAAATGGGAATTGAGAGAGGAAAAAAGGGTAAATTAATTATTCAGCAGTGAATATGAGTATTCTATGAATAAAGAGCAAAAATAACATATGCTGCTGATCAAGGTTAATGAGTAGTCAAAATATATATTTTATTTGACGTATGAAATACACAGGCTGAAGTAATACAACTGCTGCACCTGGGAAGGCTTTCCATTGAAGCTGTAAAATATGGCTCTACAATCTGACACTCACTTTTACTACATAGTTGTTTATCAATATACCACAGTTTTGATGCATAGTGAAATCCCTGATTTAATTCACTGGAGTATTTCTGAAGACCTGTGAAAGTGATGAAATGAACACTTGTTCATCAACACAGAGTGCAGACTGCAGCTTCAGAAACCTACTCTCAGTAGATTGTGGGATTTGGAATTGATTGCTAGCGTTATGATTTATCCCAGAGTTAATGGAAAAAGCCTTCTAGAGTGGACTAAAGGGACATTTTCCCCACCAATCCAGACTTAGTACTAACCAAAGAATGCCTTTTTTTTTTTTTTTCCAAAAAATGATTTTCTTCTTTGCCCAATGCTTCACGTGATTACACAATTTCAAGCTATTCCCCACCCCCTCCTCTCAAGTGGGCTATAGTCATAAATAGATTAACTTTCTTTCAGAGATGAAAAGTTATACTATGTAATGATCTGAGAACTGAAGTAATAAGGAGGAAGACATTAGTGTTTTCATAGGTTAACCTGAATCACAAAGAGGTGGAACCCCCAAACTGCCTGCAGCATATGTGGGGGTACAGATGGTGTTGGCTGGCATGTAAGACCTACCCTATTGTGGCTCGTGGCCAAACAGGGCAGAGAGGTAGTGCCTCATGGCATCATTTGGACAGAGACTGAAAGCATCAGTTTTGGAGGAAACAGCATTCTGGACCATGGGCAAGACTCAAATGTAGACATCTTCTCTCCACAGTTGGGCTGGGGAACCATAGAATGGTTTTGGTTAGGCAGGGACACCTCTCACCTAAACTTGGCTACTCAAGGGCTCATCCAGCCTTGCCTTGAACACCCCCAGGGGAGAAGTATCCACAGCATCCCTAGCCAACCTGTTCCAGAGTTTCACCAACCCACTCCAGAGCCTCACAAAAAAATCCAAAACAAAACAAAAACCAACCCCCCCCCAAAAAAAAACCCAACAAACCCAAACCAACCAACCAACAACAACAAACCAAAACAAAAAATCCAAAACAACAAAACCAAAAAAACAAAACCAGAAAAACAAAAACAAATGCTGGTCTGCTGGTTTTACAACCTCATTTTTCTTTCTGGCAAGCACTTGACAACCAAAACCAAGTGCTTCACAAGTGAAACACTTTGTACAGCCCTGTTTCATTGCGCCATCAGTTTTGTGCAGAGCTCTCTGGGTGTGACCAAGACAAGTGACCATGCTGTAGAGGACTCAGGTTTGGCATGGAAGCTGATGTTCCTTTGGTGTGATTGCTTTAATGTGGGAAGCCAGCTCAAGGTAGGATTTTGAAAGTAACCCAGAGCCACAAGACCTGGCTTTCTTCTAGTGCTGTGCAATCTTTGTATGACTCAGAGCCTGCTTCTGACTGCAGAGCTTAGCTTGTCTTGGCTCAAAAGTGATGAATTAAACTGACATTTCTTGATCTTCACCAACATAGTAATTTTCTCTTTAGATCATAAGTAAGAAAATCTTTAAACTGAAAACCCAAACAAGAAGAAAAGAAGTGTTTGTTTTCAACTTTATAATTTTTCACCTAGGTAATATTTATCTGCAGACCTGTGGTGGGCTGACCCTGGCTAGAGGCCATATGCCCACAAAAGCTGCTCTGTCACTTTCACTCCTCAACTAGACTAAATAGAATGAAAGGCTCATGGATCAAGATAAGGACTGTCTCAGGCAAACAAACTCAACTTGGGAAATTTATGGAGTCTATCTCCAAGATCAGAGTAAGGTAGTAAGGAAAAAATCCAAATCTTCAAAAACATCCTCTCCTCACCCCTCTCTTTTTCTCAGGCTGAACTTTGCACACAACTTTCTCTACTTCCATTCTCCACCAGTGGCACAAGGGGACACTGAACAGGAATTATGGTCAATTCATCACACATTGTCTCTGCTGCTCCTTCCTCCTCAGAAGGAGGACTCCTCACACTCTTCCTTTGCTCCAGTGTAAGGTCCCTCCTACAGGACACAGTCCTCCATGAATTTCTCTCGTGTGAGTTCTTTCCATGGACTGCACTTCATGAACTGCTGCAGCTTGGGTCCCTGTTTTGATAGTAAGAAGGCTATTGATATTCAATTGGTGGAACAATTAATAAAAATATTATTAACTATATTAATATTTAAAAATATCAATAAAACCTATTTACTGGTTTGAAATATCCCTGGGTAAACTGAAACACAGCTGGGATTCCAAGTGAGGCTTGTGATTTCTCCTAGAGCTTGGACAATTGCAAGGCAAGGCTCTGACTCTTTGGGCTGGAATGGCCAGTGACAAGAAAGATTGAGAGATAAAAAGCCCTGACACTGTAACCTATAGAATGAGTCCTCTCCAAATGTGTCTAAAGACACACACACCTGGCCAGCCTGGACTGTAGGGCATGTTCAGACAAGCCTGGGCAATGTGAGCGTTTTCCTGAAAAAACAGACCTGCTGGCTCCTGCTCCACCATCCAGCTCAAAGCATTTTTGAGGCTTTTTGTCCCTTCAGGACAGTCCCCTCCACAGGCTGTTGTTCCTCAAGAACAGACAGAGTCAGTATATGTCCCTTGCAGGGTCATGAGTCCTGTTTGCAAACTTGCTCTGGCCTTGGCTTCTTTCTTCATGGGTCCACAGGTTCTGTCAGGAGCTTACTCCATCACAGGAGTTCCACAGAGCCACAAGTGCATCCACCTGCTACAGTGTGGAGTTCTTCAGAGACTGCAAGTGGTATCTGCTCTACTGTTTTAACCTTCATGAGCCTGCCTCACTGTGATCTTTACTATGAGCTACAGGGGAATGTTTACTTTGGCACCTAGAGTGCCTCCTCTCCCTCCTTCTTTGCTGACCTTTGTGTCTGCAGGACTCTGTCATATATTCTGTCCCATATGGTTTGCTCAGAGGGCACGAGATTAAGACATAGATGAATCAAATGTTGTCCAACAGTTTATCATTTATCAAAAGAGAGGTGTGAGAGAGAAAGGAGGAATGATAGAAAAGGTGCAGACATCCAAGTGAAGGTGTCTTTACAGACTGCTAGGAAATCACTACTATGGAGGGTCTAATAGTGCCTTGCGGGTCTGGCATTCCTCATGACTTGGTGGGAAGGGGTTCCTTCTCTGTTTTTGCCTGGGGAAATGGGTTCTGCTCTGTTGTTCCTGATGACTTGGTGGTGGGAGAGAGTTCCAGAGAGAGGATTCTTCTTCTCTAGCTCCTTTTTAAATAGTCTGAGTCCCAAAATCATTGTCCGTTTCCAAAAATCTTCACACATATGCATTGTTGGTGCAGTGCCAGGTGATAGTAGGTGCTGTCCATTTGGGCTTAGGCTCAGTGTGCCAAGAGTGCTATTTCAAGGTTTGCATCACACAAGACACTTCTCAAAGTCAATGACCTAACACACTCACACTTGCTCAGTGGGCACTGAAAACTGCAAGACCTGCCTCAGCAGGTTGCTCAGCCACAATACATCCATCAGCAGTGCTCTGGTGCAAAACATGCAACCTCCCAAACGCTATTTAAATCCCTTTTTAGCTGGTTGTCCAGCCATCTCTGCTGCAAACAAATTACCATCTACACGTTCTTATTGTTCTTTTTTTGGCTGCAATTGCAGTTTGTTGCACAGGGGTTGTGTTTAGCCCCTTTTAAAATGTGTTATCGCAGAGCTGCTCCTATTGTGGCTCATGGGCTCAGCACTGACCAGCAGTGGGTCCATCTGGCAGTGTGTCCATCCTGCAGCTGTATGGCAGTGACTCTATCAAACTTATAGCAGTACCTCAGAGAAGCCACCCCTGTGGCACTTGCACTACCAAAACTGCCATGTAAACACCATGCCAGGGCCTTCAAAACTGGAATCAGGGAAAGAGGCTCACAGGGATGATGTCCTTATTCGGAATGGTATGCACTTGGGGATGGGAGGATAAGGAGAACCGTAAGGCCCCTGAGAGTTGTGTAACAATTTTAAGAGGTGGACACACTGGATAAATTCAAATTTATTATTGGAATTAAATTAGAGACACATCTCTAAAGTCAGCTCTGCAGAGCTTGCATGCTTCCTTGATGCCATGTCCTGGTCAGAATCCAGTTCACTCTAAGAGAAATTAATGCAGAATGTGTGCTAACACTCCCTCAGGTTGTAACCATACGTTTGAACTCATTAAAAAAAAATATTACACTAATGCATTTCTAGACCTGGGAACTTTTTTCCTTTTCAGTTGTTTTCTTGTATACTTAGTGACAGATATATCTAGAAGACTATCTTTGTAAAAATATTACAGGAAAACTGTAGACCAGTATGTTGATCCCCATCTTCAAAGGCTGAGGGACCATACAGCAGTTTGCCATGTTTATTCTGGGCTCAGAGTGCTGACTTGGTGTAGGTGGCTCTGTAAATGTCAGAAGATACATGAGTGATCTGGGAAGCTCGTAGTCTACTGAGTTGGTGGTATGGGTACAGAGAAGAGCTGTACTCTGTGCATACCAATCAGGATACCACTAAGCTGTTTGAGCAGATTTATGAACAAATTGCTCAAATTTATGAACAAAGAATGATTGTTCACAAAGATGGTTACACTGAAACCTAAAGAGAGAGATGCTGAACTGGTTAGTGTCGACAGCTAGGCTAAATCTGCTTTATGTCTTTTTGTGTACATATTCAAAATCCATCTGTTTTCCTATCATTGGCCTGCCTACACTGGATGTTGTTTATTAGCCATTTTTCACCTCTTACATAGAATAAACCAGATTGGAAGAGACCTTCAAGATCATCGCATCCAACCCATCAACCAATCCAACTCCGCCCAAGCAACTAACCCACAGCACCAAGTACCCCGTCAAGTCTTCTCCTAAAAACCTCCAGTGATGGTGACTCCACCACCTCCCCAGGCAGCCCATTCCAATGTGCAATCACTCTTTCTGTATAGAACTTTTTTCTAACATCCAGCCTGTATCTCCCCTGGCGCAGCCTGAGACTGTGTCCTCTTGTTCTGGTACTGCTTGCCTTGTTCAAGAGCTTCAACAGTGCTATCAAAAGACTTCTAAAAGGTAAATCTTTGGTCCAGGATCAGGAAGGGGAAGAAAGTTACTACTCTTTTACTGGGAAGAGTAATGACCACATCCATAGTGTGACTGTCTTAAATCACAATCTTACCTTAGCAAAGGTAAAAATGCTGGCACCTATGAAGTTTATTATCCATATTGTCTTTGGTTTCTGTGGGACTAGAGCACAATGCTTGGAGGAATAAGCAGCATCATAAAGAAGTGTGAAGAGTGACTTGCCACACTTCTGTTAAAATTAAAAGTCTTTTTTCCCCAATATTTGTTGTACCAAAGGCAGGGTACTTTCCTGTATTGAGGCAAACCTCCATGTTGTTGGTTGGCATTAGTACTATGCAGATTTTCATCCTGCTGGTGCCCTGCAGAGCTCAATGTCCTTCATTTTCATCTGAGAAGTGTATTGACACTAGCATGAGAAAACCTGCTTTTGAAAGGCCATTGTTAGTAGCAGAGTTCAAGCAAGTCCCCAATGTTCATAAATGTTCAGTGAGGGTAAAGCATTAGAAAATGAATGAGTTGATGAACTTTTAGAGGTCTCCAATGCCTAATTATTTCAAGTTATGTCCTTCTCATAGGCCAATACTGGAGGAAGTTAACCAAAGTAATTAGCATGTACTTTGGCAGTCTGCTCAGTTTAATTATTTTGCTATATTATGTTGGGGCAGAGGATACAGATAGCAATAATGATAAAAATGCCTTGTAAGAATGCATGCTTGGCTGAGGAGCTCCATACTATGAATGACTGCTTTTATGCTATCACTGCTGAGTAGCACAATTTTTATATGTTAGCTGAGCAGAGTCTGTTGCTAGAGCTGCAGTCAGATATGCAACTGCCATGGAAACTAGAGGGCTACATAACAATGGGATCAGCAGTCTTACTTGATTGGGACAGTATCCTAAAAAAAACCCTAATAAATAAACAAAACCCCAACAGACAAACCCCAAAACATTTTGTGTGCTACCTCAAACTAAATGGAAGAAAGGAGCTTTGTTTTAATGGGTGGGTTTTGTGAGATTCACTGGGCCAAGATCTTTCTTACTTAACATTTTTGCACCACTCAAAAGGGTCACTTTTTGGGAAAAAAGGAAAATTCTATTTGTGTATACAGCTTTGGGCAAGGGGCAGCTAGCATAGTTATAAGAAAGATATGACCAACGTAAATCCCAGCTGTGACTGGGTTGGGGTTTTTTATGGTATAAACTGAAATCCATCTTTTAATAATGGCTTTTTTATGAGGGTGAGAATTCAGACCAACACCTTTATCTGCCATCCTTAGAAAAAAATTACTTGCATTTTTCTTTCACCTGTAAACAACCCACAGAGAATGTTAGTTGTTTTTTGGTTTTGTCTTCTTTTTAATCATTATCAATGAATTACATATGACTATCATATTATTAGGAAAAACTTAAAATAATTACAGTTTTTATCCATTTTCTCCCTGACCATAGTATACAGCTTGAACTGAGCTGACTTCCTGATTTCATTTTTACTGATGTAAATCAAAACCCTTGGCATTTTATACAAGCATTCATAATGTCAAAGACGCACACCTTGTACCAGAAGGCTCCTCAGACAGGCTGTTTCTATGTTACATCTCTTCTCAATGTGTTTGTGTACCAGTTACAGATTATCACTCTCACCAGCACACAGGTAATAAGCTAGACCAAAAAAGATTGCAAGATTTTTGAAATATGGTCATATGTAAACCTTTCCTGGCTGGGTAAACCCCACCATGTTTTGAGTTTCAGAGATTCAGTCTTGATAGTAAAGTGTCCTTTCTGGACCACTTTTATTTTCCAGTAAGAACTGTAGAATGTTTCAATGAAAAGATGTCTTGATCATGCATATGAGAATTTCCTCAGTCTCTCCTGACACCCAAGTTAAGTGACATTATTTCTTTGCTGATCCCCAGAACAAAATAAACAAGCTCAGCTAGACAACATGCTCACATATGTGGCTTTGCAGATGATATGTCAGAGGGGTGATCTTACAACTGGCCACTTGCACAGCTCACTGCTGAGGCATGACATTACTTAAGTAAAGTTTACTAGAATAGAATAGAATAGAATAGAATAGAATAGACCAGGTTGGAAGAGACCTTCAGATCATCGCGTCCAACCTATTATCCATCCCACCTAATCAACTAAACCATGCAATAAAGCACCCTATCAAGTCTCCTCCTGAACACCTCCAGTGATGGTGACTCCACCACCTCCCTGGGCAGCCCATTCCAATGGGCAATCACTCTCTCAGTGTTGAAGTTCTTCCTAACCTCTAGCCTAAACCTCCCTTGGTGAGGAGCAGTACAGCACTTTAAAGAGCTGACAGCAATAAAGATATGAGGATGATGATTTACCGTAACAGATGCAAATGCAAAGATTACTCCATCCCATATTTGCTTCTTTACATTTGCTTTGCTGTGTATCTCTTCATGGTCTGTCTCTCCATGAAGCATTTGTTCACCCCTGGGTAGGTTTACACAAGTTTTTGCTCACTGTCAGCAGTTTCTGAAATGATCAAACAAATAATAAATAACCTGACCAGCACTTCCTGAGAAACAATGAGTACATGTGTAGTCATGACAAGTAAGGATAAACACTAGAGATGAATCTGACATTTTCTATTATATTGTGAAACAAAGGGGCAAGGCTGTGTCTTTGGAAAACAGGGCTTCAAATCTAAATTCAGTGCATTTATGAGGCAAAAATACAAAATTATTCAAAAATTTTCTTTTTCCATATGAAAATGCTCTTTGAAAGGCCTCTCTTTCTGAAAATATTACCTTCCTGCTCTACAGAGTTCCTTGGTGTTCCCAACCAACCTAATGTATAGCAGCTAAGGGGACCATTTTGGAAATATTTCCCATTCATTAGCCTAGGAATGCCTTTTTTTGTTTGTTTGTTTGTTTGTTTTTCCTTCCCCCTCCCTGTATTCTGGAAATGAACTTCTCTGCTGTCACTCTCACCCATAATGCAGTCACTTTTTGAGTTTGTACCTCAACAAATGGGATTAATTTTTCCTCTTCTTCACATGTGGGCACATTTTCTACTTGGGTTCCACTGCAATCTTTTCCTTCTTCTCCATTAACAAAACACATGCGGAAAACCTCTAGACACCTTTAGTACCAACTTGCAGATTTTGATGGAAAAAGAACATTTTCCTTCCAAGTAAATAATCTCCTCTGAGATGTCAGGCTGTTTTGACACTGGGTTGACTGACAACCTTGCTCTATTCAAACAATTACATTCCAAAAAGCCTCACTGATTAAAGCCTGATCCCTTGTAATTTTGATTTGGGACTGCCACATGTCTCTTATTGATTTTTTTGCAATGGAGCCATTGAAATCCTACATAAATATCCTTGTAAGTGTAAAAAGAACATGCTTGTAAATTTCCTTTGGGTCAAAAAGATTAATTTGTTCTATTAATTAGCATTCAGGCCACTGAGATTTAAATACAACTTGTAGAATGCTAAGCAAAATAGTCTACCAGGATCTAATATCTACTTTGTTCTACATGATTAAACACAACACAAGTGCCACTGGACCTCTTAGAACTACATAATATACTTTTATACCCAGATGCCCCAGTTTCTCCTTCATTTACATTTACTCAGACTTTTAAACTACAGTGCTTGCTATCAAATCTCCCATGCAGAGAGAAAGTCTGAAAGAAATTAGCTCTCTTCAGATCAATGCTTTTTACACTCTGGCCCCTTCCCCCCACTCCCTTACCCCTTTATGGCCTAAAATTCAAATTAACTTCAGGGAGAACTGATAAGCTATAGCATGGTTTTATTTGTGTAGAAACAAAGGGTCAGATTTTGTCATGCTTATTCAGTCTAAGAGGTAGTTTAACTCCTCTGCAATAGTAGGGGGCTTTACAGGCAATAAGATATAAGATAATAAGTCTTAAAATCTCATTCTAAAATAGTTACTTTAAAAAAAAATACCAAACAGGTGTAGAAAAGTGCTATGGTTTTGTATGTTGTTTTTTTTAGGAGGGAATAGTAGTCAAACTTGTTTTAAAGAGGATTTGAAGGAAAGACATATCACATATGAACTGAAAGACAGCCAATATCAGACAACCAATATTGTTTTAAAGTGCCACATTGCAATCATTACTTATCTGAGAAAACTTATTTTTATGCCAGTATCAATGAGCTCTGATAAGAGCTGGCTATAGAAATTGTAAAAATATTACTCATGAGCATTCCTTATAAGTCTTTATATCAGTAGCAGAAACTAATGTTATTTGAGCATTAAATGTAATTGTGGCAAGACATGAACAACTGTGGTGTTAATAAGCACAGTTCAACAGAAGGTACTATTTTGCTAGGTCAGAAATGAGAATAAGCAGTGTAGCCTGTGTGTTTGTTCAAAAAGTGCCATCAAATAAGGAGTCAGCCCATAGGACTTGATGATCTTTGAGGTCTTTTCCAACCTTATTTATTCTATAATTCTATGAAATACCTGAGGAGGTTGCATTATTCCTTTAACATGAGAAAGATCAAGGGGTACCTTGACATGAAATAACATCATTATTATCAACCACATACATATGAAACTTTTTAGAAGACATTCATGAAAGAAGTATACTGTGAAAGTATATAATCACTACTAAATGGTTGACTTACTGAAACCTTTTAGAAAAGAATTTTTCTTCCAAAAACAAGTGAGATAACCTTTTTAAGAACACTGAGCTTTGCAAGTAAAATATTAAGTGACCTAAGTTCCATGTTTCTGATTTATAATTTGAGATTTCAGGTGTAGCTTTTTTATTTCTTTCCTGATGAAAGGCAAATATTTTTCTTTCTATATAAAAAAAATGGAGCAATTAAATTGAAAATAAGTTGATATTATAGTTGTACAAGACCTGATCAGTGCTGGAGATGAGAGTATAAAGTATTCCATTCAACCACATTAAACATGAAGAACACACATGCTCTTGTCCCTTGCCATGCTATAAACATTTTTTGTTACTGAAAATGTAGCATCAAAGAACTGGTTGGTGGGTTTTTTGTGTGTTTTATTTGGTTGTTTTGTTGGTTCATTGGTTGGTTTGGTTTGGTTTGTTTTTACAATAGCACACAAAACGTTAAACATAGTTAATTTGACAACTGTATCTCCTGTTAAAACATAATTCAAACCCCAAAAGTATGTTTGTGCATAGGGAGAGACTGACACAGTCTAGTTCATTCCTCAGTATTATGGAAACCTGGTGAAATGCAAAAGTTGTGCAAAGGGCTCTTTAACTTTTATGATTTAAGGGAAACCTGATCCCTCTGTAAATGGAAAGTGTATTCTGTTTCTATACCTCTTCAGATGTAATAGCCAACACATAGCTTACCGTGGAGACAACTAGTGCATGTATGCAAAACCACAAGGAAGTTATTACTTTGTTCATCCTCCAGAAATGACAGAAGAACAGAATGAGACAGAAAAGAAGTATATGGAAAGTGAAGTGGTGGTTGGAGAAGCACTCTGTTGGTTATATTATGTTTCTGTGCTTCCTGGTTTCAGAATGCCTTTTATTATTTTCACTTTATGTCTTTGGGGAAAAAACAGAAATCAAGAGTTCACCATCAGATTCTTCATCTTTCATTCACAGAATACAGTCAACCACTAGGGTTCTTAACCCATTTTTCAGCTGCATGCAGATTCTGCTTGTAAGATCAGGTAAATATTTTTTTTCCTTTTCTTTTTTCTTTTTTCTTTTTTTTTTTTTAGCTGTCCTATCTATCTTGCCAAAATATCTGCCCTACTTTATTGAAACTCTAAAATCTAACATCATCCTATTTTAACAGCTAGTGAATGGATTCCTGGGAACATACGAAACAGGCTAATGATACGGGGTGAGCCTCTGGGCTCGTAACTGAAATAACTGAAATAGCTGAGACCTTATTGCCTGAAGGGAGGTCGTAGCCAGGTGGGGGTTGGTCTCTTCTCCCAGGCAACCAGCAACAGAACAAGAGGACCTAGTCTCAAGCTGTGCAGGGGGAAGTTTTGGCTTGATCTTAGAAAGCTCTTTACAGAAAGTGTGATTACCCATTGGAATGAGCAGCCTAGGGAGATAGTGGGTTTAAGGTCCCTGGAGGTGTTTCAGAAAAGGCTGGATGAGTATGGTGGGTTGAATTTTATCCCCACCATTAACTTTTAAGCCAGACCAACTGAGTTAGAAACAAATGAAGTTGTATTTACAAGCAAAAACTACACTCTACAATGGAACACAATGAATATGTACAAAATATACAGTATTTACAGTATTATACAGATAGAATAGAATAGAATAGAATAGAATAGAATAGAATAGACCAGGTTGGAAGAGACCTTCAAGATCATTGCATCCAACCCATCAACCAATCCATCCCACCTAAACAACTAAACCATGGAACCAAGCACCCCATCAAGGCTCCTCCTGAACACCTCCAATGATGGTGACTCCACCACCTCCCTGGGCAGCCCATTTACAATCAGCAAACAACACGAAAATCCCCCTGGTCAAAAAGACCAAGGAAGCTGCTTCACTGTCCCACTCCCCCCTCAAAAAACCTCCCAGGTCCCCTAGTACCAAGACAGAGAGAGAAGTTGAGAGAAAGCAGTGTTAGTCTTATCTTAAGATCAGCCAGGAGAAGAGAAGAGAAGAGAAGAGAAGAGAAGAGAAGAGAAGAGAAGAGAAGAGAAGAGAAGAGAAGAGAAGAGAAGAGAAGAGAAGAGAAGAGAAGAGAAGAGAAGAGAAGAGAAGAGAAGAGAAGAGAAGAGAAGAGAAGAGAAGAGAAGAGAAGAGAAGAGAAGAGAAGAGAAGAGAAGAGAAGAGAAGAGAAGAGAAGAGAAGAGAAGAGAAGAGAAGAGGGATGGGATGGACGTGAAATGTGAAGAATTGTTATGATACAGCTTCTCTTATCCCAGACATTCATCCAATGAATTTGTTTAGAATAATCTTTTGTTTTCTTTGTTACACCCAATACTGATTTATTTATATTTTTCTGCTCGAAATCTGCAGCTAAATTTTAAAGGCATAGCCTAAAACTACCACAATAAGGCACTTAGTGATGTAGTCTCATTGATTAGTTAGGGTTTAGGTGATCTGTTAGACTTGATGATCTTGGAGGTCTCTTCCAACCTGGTTGATTCTGTGATTCTGTGAACACATTATAAAGGACTAAGCTACTGAGAACACCACTGCTGACAGTAAGGATCAGGACATGGGGAAAAAAAAAAAAAAGTCTTATATTTGCAGAGTACAAACCAAACCAACCAAATGAATGAAAAAAATCAAACAAACTAACAAACAAAACCACACTATGCGCTGTGGCAATGCCAGCGACGAGCAGTGTGAGCAATCTGGCAGTGCAGGCCTAGAGCCTGGCATGGTGGTAGGCCATGCTCAGGATAAGTGCAGAGCCAGCTAGCAGTGTGCCAAAACAGTGCTGTGCCTGCAGCATGTAACTAAAACAGGACACTGGTAGCTAGAAACACAGCAAGTTATCTTGGGACAACCGGACATGCACCTGCATCAACAAACCTTGCGTGTCATTAGTAGTTGGACCAATAATCTATAATAGTGCGATGTGTGGTCACCCATAGGGAACCAATGAAGCCATGCCAACAAGGCACTCCGAGTTTATATAAGTTGTAGAAGTTCCCTTGCTACGCACTTTCCTTTCCTTTCCCATCCTCTTCCTTGCTTTACACTACTGTGCTGTACTCACTATGCTTGCACTATAGGCCTGCAATACTGGAACAATAAAGGAACAATACTGCATCATATTGGTCGTCTCTATTGACTCCAATCTCTGTCGTCGTCTTTAATGTGCTTATAAATTCAAAGGGCTATAGGAGCTTTAAGAGTTAAGGCTGTATTTGTACATTTTCATGATTGTATTCATTACTCTGCTGCATGGGAAACATCTTCATAAGTTATACTCATTAAAGATACATTTTTTTTTTATTTTTGACTTACTGGTTTGGGGAAATTAACATTTTCTTCAACTTAAAATGTTACAGGAACAAAGAATTAATTAACTGTTTTTTAATGGTTAAATAAAAATGAGAGGTGAGCACCTCAACTACTCAGAACTGAACCTGTCATTGAAGGATATAATCATTACTAAGTAATCTAGGTTTCCCATGTGTTAGAACATCTAAAAAAAAAATCTCTTATTTAATTAACAATTCATTCATGTCAGCCTGAGTAGGAAGTAATTTAGATAAAATTGTAGTGTGTATATTATATGGTTCAGTTTTGAATTGTAAGTGAAAAATGTCCTTGGAGATGTATTCAAAAAGGGTTCATCTTAATATTTTACTAGGTTCTACAGCTAAAAGATAATCTGCACACAGTCTCAGCTGGTATAAATATGTACAGATCTACACTGCCCCACTTGTGATTCAATATTTGTGAAGATATGAGGAAGTAATATGCTGCCTATTATTTGTGTGATCACATATGAAAATCATATTATGTTCACCAAAACACAATATCCTCTTTGTCTTGGAGAGTCACAGAATTTGTACAAATATATTTGGTAGGTGCAAGCTCTTCTTTCAAGAAGTACAAGAAAGTAAATATCCCTAAAGAACATAACCATTTTTTCCAGCTCTAGATATTTTGTGGATTTTTCATTCCACCAATACCAGCTTCATTGGTCTACTGATCTCTTCATTTGACTTGGTAAAGCTAATAAAAATGGGAAAACATTATTTATTGATGTATTACTATAGTTGTTGCAGTGACAGCTTTAGTCATACCTTACGCTGAAACAGTCATTAGCCAAATGGAAATCTTGGGCCAGAAAACGTTTCTGATGTTCAACAGGATAGCTCAGTTATTCAAAAACAGTGTATATTTCATCACAAAAGTGTCAAATTCTTCCCCAGGATAATTTATTTTCAATCAAAGCCATCTGCACTTCCAAAAAAAAACCAAAAAAACACCCAAAACTAGAAGGTTTTAAAAAATTGAAGTAGTGCTACTCAAGCATTCTCATTGCTTCTCAATGTTGAAACGGTTTATTATGACAGCACACTCTTTCTGTCCTGATCTCTACACCTGCAGGCGCCACGTGAGTATAAATCTGTGTTGCTTGAACGCTGTCATATTCACTGGGTTGTAATTCCACGTTTTTATATTGACTTTATATATGTGCAAGAACAGACAATCAGACTAAGACTTTAGAGTTTACTGTAATGCCTAGTGAAATTATTTGAAAAGTCTGTCATGTGATGTTTTTTTAATTTGATTTCAGTGTTATTTCTTCATGTGTTAGCAAAGAATATCACCAGAGCATGAACTTTAGTAGAAGCATAACTACAACTTTAGTAGAAGCATAACTACAATCTACTGCTTCTGCAATAAATACAATGTTGTTAAGCTCCCAAAATGTTTAAAATTAATTTGAAAAAGAAATATGCTTTGTCATATCATGCTTGACACAACCAACACACAATGCCTCATCTGAGTGATATTGATACAAAATTAACTGTGTATTATAGTTTCAGAATATTTAAGATATCTTTTTCCCCTAGCAACCCTTTTTAGCTATGTCTTCCTTTGAACACCAGAAAATTAAATATCATATCTTTTAATGCCAAAATAATGGGTAAGTAACTGGCTGGTGGGCTGAGCCCAGAGAGTGGTGGTGAATGGTACCAACATCCAGCTGGCAGCCAGTCACTAGTGGTGTCCTCCAGGGATCAGTGCTGGGCCCCATACTGTTCAATATCTTTATTGATGATCTGCACGAGGGGATTGAGTCCACCATTAGTAAATTTGCAGATGATGCCAAGTTGAGAGCAGGTTTTGATCTGTAAGAGGGTAGGAGAGCTCTGCAGAGGGACCTTGACAGGCTGCACAGATGGGCAGAGTCCAATATAATGGCATTCAACAAGTCTAAGTGCTGGGTGCCACACTTTAGTCACAACAACGCCATGCAGCACTACAGGCTGGGGTCAGAGTGGCTGGAAAGCAGCCAGGCAGAAAGGGACCTAGGTGTACTGCTTGATAGTAGGCTGAATAAGAGCCAGCAGTGTGCCCAGGTGGCCAAGAAGGCAAATGGCCTCCTGGCCTGTATCAGGAACAGTGTGGCCAGCAGGAGCAGGGAGGTCATTCTGCCCCTGTACACTGCACTGGTTAGGCCACACCTTGAGTCCTGTGTCCAATTCTGGGCCCCTCAGTTGAGGAAAGATGTTGACTTGCTGGAATCCAGAGAAGGGCAACAAAGCTGAGGAGGGGTTTGGAACACAAGCCCTGTGAGGAGAGGCTGAGGGAGCTGGAGTTGTTTAGCCTGGAGAAGAGGAGGCTCAGGGGAGACCTTATTTTCTCTACAACTACCTGAAGGGCGGTCATAGCCAGGTGGGAGCTGGTCTCTTTTCCCAGGCAACCAGCACCAGAACAAGAGGACAGAGTCTCAAGCTGTACCAGAGGAGGTCTAGGCTGTATGTTAGGAAGAAGTTCTTCACAGAAAGAGTGATTTGTCATTGGAATGTGCTGCTCAGGAAGGTGTTGGAGTCACCATCCCTGGAGGTGTTCAAGATGGGATTGGACATAGCACTTGAAGCCATGATTTAGTTAGTCATGAGGTATTAGGTAGTAGCTTGGACTTGACAATCTCTGAGGTCTTTTCCAACCTTTTTGATTCTACAGTTCTATGATTCTATACCCCTGCAAGGCCATGGGAGAGAGAGAGACAAGTTGCAAGTAGAAAGAACAATTAACTGTTCATACCACTACTCTATAACCCATTAGCAAGCCAAGGAATTGTACAGATCTTATAATTATTTTTCTTTTGTATCCAATTGTAATTTATTTTTATTTTCAGTCTTTGCAGTCAGGATCTATGCTAAAGCTTCCACTTCAAACTGTAGTATGTTTAAAGTAAAAACACTGAAATTTCCACACCAGGAATCTAAGAATGAAAAAAGAAAATAATAAAATCTTTACATTTGTAAATGTTACTTTTCTTTCCCAAATGCCTTGGTACATTTTATTACTTAAATGTATTTTATTCAGGTTTGGTGTTTTGTTGTTGTTGTTGTTGATGTTGTTTGTTTTCTTCTTTCTTTTTAATGTTTAATTGTCAGAAATATTGCAGTATCATGTTGTGTTTATGAACTTTTCATCATCTTGCATTAGAAAGATATCAAGTTTACTGAACTCACTTCAGACATTCATTTACCCAGATTAAAATAAGATCCAAGATTTCTGAGGTAGGAGACTAATGTGTTAATCCATTACAACAGTAGACTGCATAGGAAAATTCTTATGAATTTTCAGTATCAATGAAAGATTTCTTCCAAGGTGGCCTTCTGTCTTGTTCAGCATCTTTCAAAGATGCTTCTGGGCTTTCCAGCTATTTGCAAGAAGCATCATAGTCTGATCTGCATAAAATATTAACATTTATATTAGAGCTCCTTAGAAAAAACATATTAAACACGAAAACATCAGCCAAAATAAGAAGCTTAGGGTCTTATCCAGTAGAAACCAGATGTTGGTCTACAAAAGCTTAGACTCACACCCTCCCAGGGCCCACTGCTCTTCCAGAAAGATTTATTGCTTTGACAGTGATCATATAATACTGTACTACTAAGGACTGGAAATATTGTTTCCCCATGCGGTTCTTCTGTATTTCACTCATTAGATGTAAAAATCAATTTATGCCTGTGAATGAGGTAAATAACATGTCACAATACACTAAGCTGGAGATATATGTTGGACACCATGTATTTTTGCACTGGCATGACTTCAAATACCTTTAATTGAGAGTCTTAACAATAATTATCACGGGTCTGCAGACATAGCTGAGGAAAACAAGAATGTGTTACCATCAAACCAGGGACCTGCTACTAACTGAACCAATAAGACAAATCCACTTTATTCACCAAGACACCAGGTTAGGCATAAGATTTGTTTTAAGTGGGTTGTAAAGTTCATCAGCTAAATGACAAACTTCCACACCTTCTCTTTCCTTTGCTTTCTGACCATGTCATTAGAACCAATCATTCATATGCACCCTATGTAGAAGATGACACTGCAGATAGCTACTCACTCCAACATGAAAGGATCTATCTGTTACCATACATAAGCAATGGTTTATTCTTCCAGTACTGTACCTGATAGCTAACTTCTGTTTACATGCTGCTCAATGTTAACAAAACCTTGCTTCTTATAGTATTTTTCTCTGAACTATTTTCTATAAGATAAAAGCTATCTATGATGAGAATTCCCTTTTTTTTTCACTGTCATCCACTTTCATTGCTATCACTTCCAAAACTAATTGAAGGAAAGAATTAAACAGACCACTGGGCCCCTCAGTTTAAGAAGGACATTGAGGCTCTTGAACGTGTCCAGAGAAGGGCAACAAGGCTGGGGAGAGGCCATGAGCACAAGCCCTATGTGGAGAGGCTGAGGGAGCTGGGGTTGTTTAGCCTGGAGAACAGGAGGCTAAGGGGAGACCTTATTGCTGTCTACAGTTACCTGAAGGGTGGTTGTAGTCAGGAGGGAGTTGGTCTCTTCTCCCAGGCAACCAGCACCAGAACAAGAGTCTCAAGCTGCACCAGGAGAAGTCTAGGCTCGAGGTGAGGAGAAAGTTCTTCACTGAGAGAGTCATTCATCATTGGAATGGGCTGCCCAGGGAGGTGGTGGAGTCAACATCCCTGGAGGTGTTCAAGAGGGGATTGGACGTGGCACTTGGTGCCATGGTTTAGTGATGAGGTCTGTGGTGACAGGTTGGACTCGATGATCTTTGAGGTCTCTTCCAACCTTGGTGATTCTGTGATTCTGTGAAATGTCTTATTTACTACTTTTGTGAATACATTTTAGTAATTTTATCAAAAAAAGGCAGTTTGCATAATCTACATTTACAAAACTTAACCAATATCTATTTATTTATAGTAGATTAAACATTTGTTAATTTTTACCAATTGTAATTCACTAGTAAATGTTAACCTTTGGAATTAATATGAAATTCTTAGATTTCACTAGAAAATATTTTTAATTAAATGGTGCCATTGCTGTTACAATTTCTTGAGCTGTTTATTGGAAACCTGTTCCTGGGGAAAGAAAAAAATAAAAAAAATAAAATTACTCTGCTTTTAAAATAAATGTAAGGGTAAGATTTGGCAGGCATTTTCTTTGTCCATTAGAAAATTTCTTTTTAAAATTCTTTGTAATTGGATTGCTTATTATGTTACTCATATTTTATTAATGGTTAAAATGCTTTCATTTTCCGCAACAACAGAAGAGGCATGTAGGACTTGTACGGAGCTAAAACCACCCATTGAAAGGTATGACATCCTGCTGATTTCAGAAGTGGCTGGAAAAACAGCTTGGCTAGATATTGTGAGCAGAATTAAACTTCCACACACTGTATCAAAGAATATTCCAGGCTTGCAATTTGAACAAGTTGAAAAACAGAAACTCTGAGATTGTCCAGAGTATGTGCTTTAATTTGCTCTTCGGGTATCCTTCCAGCAAAGGCAAACAAGAATTATGCTTCAGAACCACAGGAGATGCAGTACCAGGACACAGTGGCACATTTAGTATGAAAGAGAAGTTGGCTCACAATACTACTATTTGGCCAAATGTTGTTTATTTATTTGTCTGTTTTTATTTCAGGTTAGGAGTAGTATAAGTTTGAAGGTTTTTTTATGTGACTAACATCTCTGTCTGAGAATCCACAGGGAATCTCGAAGTGCAGAGATTTGTGAAAATAAAAGTTGATCAGAAAAAGTTAATCAAAATATGGCAATCTCCAATGTAGGCTTGGTCAAAATGAAGAAACAAATATTTGGGTAATTTCAATTACTTTGTCTTTGTTTGGCTTGTTTTTTGTTGGTTTATGTGTTTTTTGGTTTTTGTTCTGGTTTTGGGTTTTTGTCTCTGCAGCACATTCACAGTGATATTACTTAATCAGTTATTCCCTGACAAAAAGAATTGTGACTTCGCAAATGAGGACAGAGATACAGGGGCTGTCAAATTAACATCCATCTATTTCTCCAGAACTGGCTGAAGCAGCAGCAGGTTTGGAAGTGTACACCATTTCTATTGGAGATAAAGATTGCACATTATATACTAAGATCCAAGTGAACACAACAGCATTGGGTTTACTCATTTATCCCAGTCTTGTCCAAAAAAATTCAGAATCCTCCATCTTTCAGCATGCAGCTACCTCTAAATGCCAACATCCCACCCCACTGCCTTCCCTCACCACTCAGCACTGACCTACTCACCAGTGGCAGGCTGTGCTTGTACTAATTACACAGCTGGGCACAGCCCTGCATGAGGGCTGGGAGAAATCAGCTCCTTTTGATTAGTAACAGCCTTTGTAGCACAAATCACAGAAATAATCTACCAAGCTTAAAATGTTATGAGAGAAATGCTATCTCTCAAGACAGATTTGGATTTCTTAAGGAAATATGAGGTCAGACTCAAGTGCAACTTGAAAATAAGGAGGTGGAAAAATAGTGTTATGGAACGATGCAATGCAAAACAGTGAAAATTCCTGGGCTATCAGCATAGGACAAGGATGGTACCACAAAATAACACAGTTGGTCTGTTCTTACCACACTTCTCTATCTTGAATTACTTACTAAGAGCTCTAGGGATTTACTGTGAAGCCAAGAATTGCTGGAGCAGAAAGGAATCGGTGTCATCCATGTTTCATTTTTCCCCTTATAGTTATTATGGATGGCAATGACATACTGGAGCACCTGTGACAGTCTTGCATATTTAAGGACCTTGCTACATAAAGGATACAGTCCTGTGCTGTAGTGGTACTATAAATCTCCTTTTGCAGGAATATTTCAGCATATTTTATGATAACATTGTCAAAATTTGCTAGATCACTGAGAAGTTCAAGGCAGAGTCCACCCAGTTTTTGAAGTTAAAAAAATTTTAGCTCAAAAGCTTCAGTTCCCATTTGGTGCTTTTTAAATGTATCAGGAGGAAAGAAAGTCTTTCAAATAAATACAGCTGCTTAACACAAAAATAATTATAATTATAATTTAAATGAATGAAATCAGGTATCTAGTTACTTTATCTACTTTTATAAATTTTATTATTGGGTATATATCTTTGAAGTAATGTGTATGTTACAAACAACAATTCAGAAACTCTTGCCATTTTACATCTATTATTATTATAACCTGACTTCTTCAGTGCTCAGAAAATTTCTAGGCAACCTAGTGAGGACAGATTTTGTCCTTAGAAAGTGAAGAAGAGCATGTGCAACTGTTGCGTATTCAACAGTGTTTTGGAAGCAATATTTCTTCATAGCTTTTCAGCTTGACCTAAGTGTTAAGTTTAAATAAGATCAGCTATTTAAAATGGACTCCAGAAAAACACATGCATAGTTTATCACAACAAAGTTCAGCAGAATAAAGATGCTATGTCCCTAAGCTACAGGTCTTTTGTCACACACAAGAAATACTGATTTTTTCCAATAATCACAGAATTATAGAATGGCTTAGGCAGTCACTGTTTGTACTGGACCACTACTCAACCCTGTCATGATTCTTCTGGATGGTATCCCTTCCCTCACAGAATCACAGAATTAACCTGGTTGGAAAAGACCTATCACCCAGCACCATCTAATCAACTAAACCATGGCACTAAGTTACTCATCCACTCTTATTTTAAACACTTCCAGGGGTGGTGACTCCACCACCTACCTAGGCAGCCCATTTCAATGGCTAATCACTCAGTGAAGAATTTCTTCCTAACATCCAGCCTAAACCTTCCCTGGTACAGCTTGAGACAGTCTAAGTTGTAAAAGTCTAAGTTCTCAAATGAGTTCACCACACCACACAGCTTGGTGTCATCAGCAGACTTGATGAGGGTGCACTCAATGTCACTGTCCATGTCACTGACAAAGATGGACTACACTGGACTGAGAACAGACACCTGAGGAACCCCACTTGTCACTGACCTCCACCTGAGCATCAAGCCATTCATCACAATTCTTTGAGAGTGACCATCTAGCCAGTTCCTTACCCACTGAGTGGTCCATCCATCAAGTCTATGGTCTCTCCCTCTTAAAGAAAAGGCTCTCACGTGGAAAAATTACAAATGCCTTGCCCACATTCACACAGATGAGGTCAGCAGTTCTTCTTACAGAGCTGTAACTCTATCATAGGAGGCCACCAGATTCATCAGGCATGATTTACACTCTGAGAAGCCATTTTGGCTTTCCCCAATCAACTTGTTATTTTCTATGCACATTATCTCAGTTGCCAGGAGGACCTGTTCCATGATTGTCCTGAAGGTACAAGCCGCAAAACATGCCCTAACCCAGATAATGGGTTAAGCACCTGTGAATGAGCAAACCTGGATACTTCCTGGGATTCAGATGATCCAGGCACATGTAATCAACTGTGTAATCCTGTGTGCCCCTGGCCATATTTGGATATGCCCCGTCTTATAAGTTCAGCTTTCAGGTTTCTCTGTTACCAAAGGGCATTAATTGTCTTTGGACACTATTTAAACCAAACAAGATGGTAGGCAATTTACCTTGTTCTCACCCAGAAAGCAACAAGAGCCAAATGCTGCCAGAGTTGCAGCTGAAGAGCAGTCCTTGCAGGCAAACCATATCTGGGCCATGCACCTCGACCAAGGCAATCAACACCCCAAGAACCCAGCCCTGGGGGCAGAAACAGGAAAAGCCCCAAGAGAACTGAATCCCAGAAGAGGCACAGAAAGTCTAGAACCCAGTGACAGAGCACATGAGAGAGAAAGGGCCCTTAACCCTCTCCAAGCCATGCAAAGCTCCAGACTGTGAACTGGGCACAAAAAGAGAGAGGCCCCTTAACCCTCTCCAAGCCCTCTTGAATCATAGTTACAGTGTCTCGGAAGTTACTGGACAGAGGAGCAAGCCGTCAGTCCCTGGCTAACTTGCTACAGAATCCCCTTTGTGGGGAACTGCAGATCATGGCATCAGAATTTCCAATTAAAATCACTGTATTGGAAACTCTCAGGTTTCTCTTTAAATCATTTAACTGTCTTCATACTTGAAGTGGAGCAGGAGCAGGGAAGTCATTGTGCCCCTGTACTCTGCATTGGTTAGGCCACACCTTGAGTACTGTGTCCACTTCTGGGCCGCTCAGTTTAAGAAGGACATCGAGACACTTGAACGTGTCCAGAGAAGGGCAATGAGACTGGTGAGAGGCCTTGAGCACAAGCCCAATGAGGAGAGGCTGAGGGAGCTGGGATTATTTAGCCTGGAGAAGGGGAGGCTCAGGGGTGACCTCATTGCCCTCTACAACTACCTGAAAGGTGGTTGCGGCCAGGAAGGGGTTGGTCTCTTCTCCCAGGCAACCAGCACCAGAACAAGGGGACACAGTCTCAAGCTGCACCAGGGGAGGTTTAGACTCAAGGTGAGGAGAAAGTTCTTCACTGAGAGAGTCGTTTGTCATGGGAATGGGCTGCCCAGGGAGGTGGTGGAGTCACCGTGGAGGTGTTCAAGAGGGGATTGGACGTGGCACTTGGTGCCATGGTCTAGTCATGAGGTCTGTGGAGACAGGTTGGACTTGATGATCCTCGAGGTCTCTTCCAACCTTGGTTATACTGTGATACTGTGATACTGTGAAGTGTATCACTCACAACCGAATAACAGAAACTGTAAATATACATTGCAAATAAATTACAGCAATATTTGAAGTTGCCCTCACCAGAAAATATTAAACATAAAATAAATAAATATTTTGTTACCTGGCACAGAGGTAAAATTGACTCCTCTGTAGTTCCCTGGGTTCTCAGTGCTCACTTTTTAGAAAATGGGGGGTTATGTTTCCCCTTTTCCAATCTGTGGGAACCTCACCAGACTGCCATGACTTCTCAAATATGATGGTGTGGAGTGGTTATTACACAATTTGAATTATGAGGTGACTTGTTTACAAACTGGAGTAATACTTGTAAGTTTCTCCAGGCTGGATTTGGCCAATGGGCAATCTTGTACACAGGCAGCTTTAGCCTATAGAAAACGTGAAGCTAGAATTACACCCTTACTTGTCAGTAGCACAAGCATCCCATGCAATGGGTGCATGTTGCTGTTTACCCCTTAGAAGGCAAGCTGGGGTTGTTTATGACATCTGGCTGCTGCCCTGGTCTTTGTTTCCCACAGCTCTGGGCTGAGTACCCACTTTGGAAAGGAGGGTGGAAGGGGGGATGTGGCCAAACATGTTGGGACAAGTTTCACAGTATTTGGGGCATAATTCTGGATATATGGTGCCTTCACCACAGATGGTTAGTGGCCCGTCAACCTCAGCTGTCAGTTGCTTCAGGACCCATGGATGTATTTCATCAGGTCCCATGGACTTGCATACCCTCAGGTTCTCTAAGTGTTCCTGGATCTGATCTGCTCCTAATGTGGGTGGTTCTTGAATCTCTCAGACCCAGCCACTTCCCTCTGTGGCAAGCATGGTGTTCTAATTCGTTAAGAAAACAGAGGACAAGGTACATTTGACTGCTTAGCCATGTGATACTCTATCTTTCTACTGTAAGGTACACATTTATGAAAAGACTTTTATGTTTTAAAGTCTGATTCCAGGAGTTCTGATGCCAGCAAAACAAAACACTGACCCAGGTGGAAGGACATCTCACACCTGCAAGAAGATTAATGTCTGTCCTTTCTTACCTCGACAGTTAGTTAAGAAAAAGTGCTGTACAGACTACAGAATAAGAGCCTGATCCTCTGTCAGGCCTTTTATGGCAATAAGGCACTTATGAGTGCAGAACTTTTCTGAAGTAATGACTGTGAATAATGCTTAACTTTTATCCCTTTAGGGATATGTCAAACATGTCTTTATTGTGCTACAGGACTTGGGTGTGGGGAAGTAATTAAAACAATTGTACTCAGAATTTTTTTCTATAAAAGCTACTGTGTTGAACAGCAAGAGAAATGACTACAATTTTTAAATGATGAGGTGTTTGCTTGTTTGTTTTCCCAACTTGGTTCTTATCCTAAGAGTGACCTTATTCCTTCTTTCATATTGTGTTTTGTGAGACTCTATAAAGAAGCAAAGTTTTTATTACCAGCAGCAGTAGCTGGGCTTAGGCAATGGATCACAGGGAATGATCTCTTGTATTATTTAGTGTGCACGAAATGGAGTTTTCAAGGGTGCTCCAAGATTGCTGAATTCTGAAGTCAGTGGAAAGTTTATTATTGACTTCAGCAGCAAATGCCTATACTGAAGCTGAATCACTATGAAAATCCCACAGCACATTAATTATACACAGTATACTGAAAGCTTTTATTTTCTGGACTGGGCATCTTTTAAATATGGACATACAAATCATAAATTTGGATCTCTCAGGTGGTTCTCTTGGAAAACTATGATGGAAAGAAATGTTACTACTAAGAACATGAGCAAAACATTTTTATATTCAGAAAGAACCAACCAAAGCAACCAACCAAACAAAAAAAATCAAAGCCTACAAACTTTTAAGTAGTTCCATTCAGAATGGCAAGAGGGACATAAACATAATCCTCTGTAGTGGGGAGAAATTCTGGGCATTGAACACTACCAACAAAAGGAAAATAATATCAAAACAACAGCACTGACTAGTCTATGAACTTATTTTAAGAGTTCAAAGCACTTGACAAAGAAAGACATAATTTTTTAAGTACTGAATTCTGATTACATGATCACACTTGGAGCCCCATTGTTGTGGGTTTTTTTTCAATCATTATGCATATCAGCAGGGTACTTTCCAAATCATATTTTAACAAAAACACAACAAAAGAAAATCAAATACTTTTCAGATTATTTACTTTAGGTATCTTCAAAAGTAGTTTTACCTTTAAAATTTAGTAAAAGATTAGTTTAACTCATATTATTCTTTCTTTTAGAGCCTTAAGATATCACTGTTGTGCCAAACTAAAAACAAAACCCAAAACAAAACAAACAACCCCCCCCCAAAAAAAACAAAACAAACAGTTTTAAGTCAAACATTCAAATAACTTAAAGATCTTTACTTTCTTTAACATTGACAAGCTTTAATCTTGCATGCAATTACACAGCACTTACAGGATGGCCAAGGGATCAGGCCCAGCCAGCATGGATTTAGGAAGGGCATATCTCCTTCTATGATCAGGTGACCTGCCTGGTGGATGTGGGGAAGGCTGTGGATGTAGTCCACCTGGACTTCAGCAAGACCATTGACACCACCCCCACAGCAAACTCCTGGCCAATCTGTCAGCTTGTGGCTTGCACAGCAGCACTCTGCACTGGGTTAAGAACTGGCTGGAAGGCCAAACCCAGAGAGTGGTGGTGAATGGTGCCACATCCAGTTGGCAGCCAGTCACTAGTGGTGTCCCCCAGGGAGCAGTGAGGGGCCCTATCCTGATTAATATCTTCATTGATGATCTGCATGAGGGGATTGAGTCCATCATCAGTAAATTTACAGATGACACCAAGTTGGGGGCAGGTGTTGATCTGTTAGAGGGTAGAGAGGCTCTGCAGAAGGACATTGATAGGCTGCACAGATGGGCAGAGTCCAATGGTATGGGGTTGGGGTGCTTAGCCTGGAGAAGGGGAGGCTCAGAGGAGACCTTATTGCTGTCTACAACTACCTGAAGGGAGGCTGTAGCCAGCTCGGGGTTGGTCTTTTCTCCCAGGCAACCAGCACCAGAACAAGAGGACACAGTCTCAAGCTGCACTAGGGGAGTTTTAGGCTGGATGTTAGGAAGAAGTTCTTCATAGAAAGCGTGATTGGCCCTTGGAATGTGCTGCCCATGGAGGTGGTAGAGTCACCATCACTGGAGGTGTTTAAGAAGAGACTGGATGGCGCACTTGGTGCCATGGTTTAGTTGATTAGATGGTGTTGGTTGATAGGTTGGACTTGATGTTCTTGAAGTTCTTTTCCTCATGGTTAATTCTATTCTACTGAAAATTATTCAGATTTTTGATCATTGGGTTAACATCTAAAAATATATAAATAAAGCCTCATTTACAAAGTTATGCAGTTAGTTATGGTTAACAGCTTACAGTATTTCATCTTGCCTTCTTTACACAACAGCACACATGGAAGTGGTAGTCATTTTAGTGAGGAAAAATCTGAAACCTAACTTTAAAATTTTCATACCAGAAATGGCAAAGAATCTATATGTTGGATATTTAAATCACTGAAGCATAAAAGACAAAATTTAATATGAAGGTACATTTCTCAATAGCATAATATTACCAGAAGTACAACACACTTAGTGGAAATAAAGGTATTTTTCAACAGGTGGATCTATGGTCAATTCAGCACAATGTGCATTAACAAATACTATTATGCATTGGTCATTGTATATGATGAATACTATACCTGAATGTAATGCCATGGAAATTTCCCTGTCCAGATATCTCAATATAAGTATTTTGCTATTTCAAACTTTCATTCAAAAATAACAATAATTTCAAAGAGTAAATTTAGGCAGGGAGCATGACTTAGCAGATAGTAGAAGCTTCTGAAATTGCTTGAATCCAAGAAACCCCATTATTTATAGAATCATAGAATCACAGAATTGTTAGGGTTAGATGGGACCTCAAGGATCATCTAGTTCCACTCCCCCTGCCATGGGCAGGGACATTTCACATGAGATTAGATGGCCCAGAGCCACATCCAGCCTGGCCTTAAAAACGTCTAGGGATGAGGCTTCTATCACCTCTCTGTGCAACCTGTTCCAGTGTCTCAGCACCGTTTCCTAATATCCAATCTGAACCTACCCATTTCTAGGTTTGCTCCATTACCCCTAGTCCTATCACTCCCTGACACCCTAAAAAGTCCCTCCCCAGCTTTCTTGTAGGCCCCCTTCAGATACTGGAAGGCCTCAATAACGTCTCCTCGGAGCCTTCTCTTCTCCAGACTGAAACGCCCCAACTCCCTCAGTCTGTCCTCATAGGAAAGGCGCTCCAGATGTCTAGTCACACTCATGACCCTTCTCTGGACATGTTCCAGCACCTCCAGATCCTTCCTGTATAGGGGCTCCAGAACTGGATGCAATACACCAGGTGGGATCTCACCAGAGTGGAGTAGAGGGGGACAATCACCTCCCTCAACCCACTGGCTATGCTTCTCTTGATAATGTGTTCACACATTCTGCATTATCTCTACAGCAGGCTTAGATAGCAGAAAAAAAAATATTGGGATGTCCCAGCACACATTTTGTGAGATTTTTACCTGCCTTGTACTATTCAGACCAAGAGGCCACAGTCTCAGTCTGCGCCAGGGGAAGTTTAGGCTTGAGGTGAGGAGAAAGTTCTTCACAGAGAGAGTCATTAGCTGTTGGAATGTGCTGCCCAGGCAGGTGGTGGAGTCACCATCCCTGTAGATGTTCAACAGGGGATTGGTCATGGTACTTGGTGCCATGGTTAAGTAGCCATGAGGTCTAGGGTGACAGGTTGGACTTGATGATCTTTGAGGTCTTTTCTAACCTTATTGATTCTATGATTCTATGCTACATATTTGGTTACAATAATGTAGCAGGACCTTATCAGGTGCTGCTACTCACATGAGTGAATCTGTGCTTTCTTGCTTTTGATATACTTATGCTGAACTGACTTATACAAAAGAGAGAAAGACAAAGGAACAAAAAAAAAAAAAACCAAAAAACTGGACCTGCGATATATATGGGAGGATGGATAGCAGTTTAGAAGAAAAAAACATCTATTTGCATGGAACTTATTGCTGGTCACTGATGGGGCAGCGTCACCTCTGAGGAAGAAATAGGAATAGGTAAGTGTGGTCGTTTGAGGCTGTGCCTTTAAGAACAAGCAGTGCTGAGACACTGGCTAAATGTTTTCGGTACTAGAACCAAAACATTCTGATATACTAAACGAATTTCATTGGTTAATAGACAAAAAATGCAGCTTTAGATTGTGAAGCAGTTGGAATTTTTTTTTTTTTACTCAGTTCGGTTCGGTTTGGGGAGTTGGGGGAGTTTTAGCCTGTTCTCCCTGCCTGCTTCTTCTGCAAACTGCTGGAGCTGGCCTTCAGTTAAGCAAAAACTAATCCTGCATGGGCTTTTGAAGCTTACTAAGAACTCTTTTTCCTTAGTAACTTGCCTTTCTCTCTCTCTAACCCCTTTTTGGGGAAAAAGGGAGGTAGAGGGGGAGAGAAGGGGTTCCAAGGAGGGGATCCCTCCCTCGGGGAGGGATTTTTGTCATGTTATTTCTCTTTGCTGTGTACTTCTGTGTATATATTGTAAATACCTGTATATATTGTGTTATATATAAAACCTGCTTTCCATATATGCTTGTAAATATATAGCTTGCTCTTTCGACTGGGCTAGTTGTGGTTTCTTACTCTGTGGAGGAGGGAGAGCTAAGCCCTCTCTCAACCTGCCACAATGAGCAAAAAGGTGGGGAGTAGACATGCAGAAAGGAAACTGAGGCAGAAAGCATGAAACAAAAGACAAAGCAGATCAGACTGATCTTGACAGGACAAGATTTCATAGGATTACAGGTGAAATAAGACGTACAAAGGCTAATATTTACCAACCTAAGACTCATCAGGGTATGCCCTACTTGTGAAATCTTCTTCCTCCTTTTAAATTACTGTAGGAAAAAAATTATCATTCTGATATTTATATAAGTGAGCTGAGAACAGAAGGAGGATTTCTGAGGGTGGGTTAATCATGCCTCAGGCACATTAAGAACTTAATTTCTAATTTCATTCTAAGCCATTGTGCATTCATTTAAAATAAGCTATTTCTCATGGAAGAATATGCTGAAAAAAAAAGAAAAATGTCAGAAGAAGTCCTAAAGCCAATTGGGTTTAATTCAGCAAAGACATCAAGAGAAAGAAAGAATATTGCAAAGCAGCACTTTCAAGTAAATATATTAGAAGTTAACTTCAGAAAATATCGTTCTGGCAATAAGTAAAATATATCCAAAGTTCAGGTTTAATATTCTGAAAGAGTCACCCAAATCTAAAATGTGAAATGTGCTCAAGCCATAAATTCCATCTCCGAAACAAAGAAAAAGATCTCGGACTTGCTGATGAGTCTAAATACAAGGAATTTAAGAAGGATTTTCTAGATTTTATCTTCAAGGGTTTGACTGACTGATTAATTAGAAAAGCAGCAAGAATACAGTAATGATATAATGGCCTATTTAGAAATCTTTCAACATTCAACTTTCCTTTCCCTCTTTCCTTACCCTCTTTAAGAAGGTTAGTTTTGCTTAAAACACACACACACACACACACACACAAAAACACAACAAATTTTCATTTTTCCTTTTGTCTTTGCTTTTATTTCTTCAGATACAGATTTTGATTGATACGGAAAGTTACAGGGGGTTTTGTTTTAGGATTCTGTACAAAGATTTCCAAAGATGTATTAAACAGCTGCTAAGTCCTATCAGTTCAGAATGATGAATGTTTTTCTATCAGAGTATATCCCAAAGTTGGAGCCAGAGAGAACATTCGAGGTCTGATTTATTTTATTTTATTTTACTTTATTTTAAATTTTTGAGATACTGAAGATATGTGGGGAACTCATAAACTCCCTTGATTCCCAATGACTAGAGAGATGGGCCTTGATTTGTTTTATAGATTATTGCACAGGGTTTGATCCCATCAAAGCCCCATATAGTGAATAACAAAATCTCCCTGCCAATAATGGGGTTTTGAATAGTCCTTTTGCCTGAGATTGCTAAAACAGATTCTAAAAAGGAATGAAGTGAAGATTTTCCTTACAAAGTGCCTTTGGTATGCATTACTGAGATGAATATCACAGCAGTGAACATTTAGGGACTTTACCAATGAGAAGAAACCACTTTGTATCATAGATACAGATGCCCTGAAAATGGATTCAGGGAATTAGCAAGGATCTGCTTTGATTTATCAATAAGAAATGAAGAAAGCATACATAACAACATAATAATGGCCTTACTGTTTCATATGGAATATAAAGAATAAAGCCAAGTATGAACTATAAAAATAGCTCATCACAGCTAACCAAGTACCCTGTCTCTGATAGTAGTCTGTAAATGTTGCTTCAGAGGAAAATAAAACCAGGTCATGCACACATAGCATGCTTCCCTATCTATTAGCAAATAAGGTTTAGGCAAAGACAATAGTATGTCTTTGGGTTTAAATTGCTTTTAATGAACTTTTCCACCACAAATTTCTTGGTGCTTGGTTTTGTTGCAGATACACTGCAGCAAGCCTTCTTCCTTTATTTTGATCCTGAGGTTGTCTGGATATTTTGCAGTTTGAATAATGACATTCAAAAGCAGACAAAATGGGTGATACTTTAACTTAAAATTCTGTGCACTGGGACTCACACATAGTGTGATAACCTTATTCTCTGTCTTCAGTGTAAAGCGACCTTGCCCATCAGTCAAATCTCCTACAAGTAAAAGCACTAACTTTAAAACCTCCCTATTTTCTGTCTGTATGCTCAGATATTTAATTTCAACTCTCATCACATATTTCACAGCTAATAATCTGAAAACACCTGGCAGATCAGCACTATCTTTCGGATTTTGATGGAATTTAGCAGATGAGCTGGCCATGAGGATTTTCTTTACTGTAGATGGTGAGGAAAAAAAAAGGAACAATTCATCTCATCCTTAATCTAAAAGCTCATCTAACTTAAAGTAGATTAGATGATTTAGATGACTATGTTCTGCAAGTGACTATTTCTCTCCTTTGGCTAAAAAGGGGAATGCTAGCATCAAGCACTGCAGGCTTATTAAGTTATGGATGTGCCAGGGTCAGTGGAGTGTGGAAGAATGATCTATGCTTTTTCTAAATCATTTTATAGCAAAAAGTGTTGTAAAGCTGATAAAAAGAATGTGACCTATTGCCTTTTTTTGTCAACAACCTTAAATTTCTTCATACCTTTTGGTATTTTCAGTTTTGTAAGCCGTTATTCACATCTGTGAATGCACACAGACACACATGCATGTGCAGAGACACAGACACACGGCTCTATAGAAAACTTATTTATGGGCGAAACTCACGTGTACATAGCCTGTTTTTCTGGTTTGGGGTTTGTTTTGTTTTTTGTTTGGTTTGGTTTGGTTTGGTTTTTTTTTAATGGTAGATTAGTTGGTTGGTTTGGGGTTTGTTTTTGTTTGCCTGTTTTGGTTTTGTGTGCTTGTTGGATTTTTGCTTATTTTTGTAAGCACCTGTTACTTTAAGCATAGAGGAAGAAATGATGTTTCCATTTAGATATGAATCGTTCTGATTTAGTGGTTTCTACATAGCGTGCTGCTAGTTATTTATTGTAGAAGTAGTGATTTGCTTTAGGATTATTTTAGGCTTCTATTCTTCCTCAAAGAAACGTTTATGGGGGGACATATTTTGTAGGATAATAATGTGCTCCAAATGTTATTAATAGGTTGATGTCTTTCCCTTGCTACATCTCAATTAAGAATACAATACTTGGACTCAAGAATATTGTCAACAATTATGCAAGTTAAAATAGAATTGCATGAGATTCCTGACTTCCTAAACCAAAGCACAAGACCATGTGAAGAGCTGCAGAGGTCAGGGGAGATTTTCTTCCACAGCATGGGGTTTTCAAAGCTCTTCATATCACTTTTTTATTAGGGGGTTTCAGGGTTTTTTGGGTTTTGTTTGTTTGGTGGTTGTTGTTGTTTTAATCTCTGATGTGTTTGATAACAACCTGAGACCCAGCTCTGCAGTGAGGACATTTGATCATTTGTTTGAAAATTGTGGATGTTTTTGATACCAACTTTTATGGAGCAAGTTCCTCTAAATGACATATTATCCAAAAGTATAGCTCTGCTGTGACATATCTTGTGTCCTGAAAGACAAGCAGTCAATGATTGCTGATGGAATTTTGCTTCCAAAATCTATGTATTTTGTAGGCCATTTTTCCCTAAAGTGAAATGAGATATAGTCACTTTTCTGAGACATTTTACAAAATTAGAAGGACCAACATTTTGAATCATTCAAAACTGATCAGCTAAGCACCTTTTACAATTCTAAACAGAAACTCAACAAAATAGATCATCATTGATACAATTTATCTCAAAGAAGACAGAGAGGGGAATATGTGGAAGAAACAGAGCAAGAAAAAAATCTAAGGTTCCTATAAAGACTACAGAAGAAAAAGTGTAAGAAATATTGATTTTTAATAATTAAATAATATAACTAATGGGGAAAAAAATTTGCTTAGGTAAGGTTAATTTAATAGGGCATGTTTGATCCTGTTAAGAGACTCTTTACCATGATGAAGTATATGATACAGAAATTATTCTTGATTATTAAGTCAATAAAAATGTTAAGAGGAAAAATGTAGACAGAACAGTGAAGAAATAAGCATGAAAGATTTTCTGTCATAAAGATTCCTGATGGTGCATAAATGAGGATGTGTTTACTGTGCACACTGTATGCAAATATGCATTCCCATAGCAGAAATGCTTGTGTTACTTAATTTAACTCATTTGGCATTAAATACTCCATCCATACAACTTCAGCATGTACTGAAGACATATACAAAAGGAAAAAAAGTTATCTTAATTGAAGTTTTATTTTCTAGTGACATTTTTAATTGGCATAAGCTATTCCTCCTAATGTTTTCCCATTTATTAGGCAAGCAGTGGCAGCAGACTTCCCAGGATCACCTCACAATGGTCTCATCCATACAATAAGTCACAAAACCTCCATTAGCATCACTGAAAGATCAATTGAGATATAGAAGTACAATTTCTAGATCATAAGCTCTACTGAATTAAGTACATTTTTATTTAAAGTTCTATCAACATATGTTCTTATATTGTTCACTCACAAAAAAACCACTTAGCTACATGCTATTTGGGCATTTCTTTCACAAAAAGGTTTCAGAATATGCTTAATATTAGTGTTATTATAAACATCTTGTGTGTGTGTGTGTGTGTGTGTTATTCTTAACCTCAAGATATCCTCACAAAGTATTTATTTTGATAGAATAGAATAGAATTAGAGTAGAGTAGAGTAGAGTAGAGTAGAGTAGAGTAGAATAAATAGAATAGAATAGAAACAAGCAGGTTGGAAGAGATCTTCACGATCATTGCGTCCAACTCACCAACCAATCCAACCCACCTAAACAACTAACCCATGGCACCAAGCACCCCATCAAGTCTCCTCCAGAACACCTCCAATGACGGTGACTCCACCACCTACCCAGGCAGCCCATTCCAATGGGCAATCACTCTCTCTGTTTAGAACTTCTTCCTCACATCCAACCTAAACCTCCCCTGGAGCAGCCTGAGACTGTGTCCTCTTGTTCTGGTACTGGCTGCCTGGGAGAAGAGAGCAACATCTGTCTGTCTACAACCTCCCTTCAGGTAGTTGTAGAGAGCAATAAGGTCACCCCTGAGTCTCCTTTTCTCCAGGCTAAGCAACCCCAGCTCCCTCAGTCTCTCCTCATAGGGCTTGTGTTCCAAACCCCTCACCAACTTTGTTGCCCTTCTCTGGACTCATTCCAGCAAGTCAACATCCTTCCTAAACTGAGGGGCCCAGAACTGGACACAGGATTCAAGGTGCGGCCTAACCAGTGCAGTGTACAGGTGCAGAATGACCTCCCTGCTCCTGCTGGCCACACTGTTCCTGATGCAGGCCAGGATGCCATTCACTCTCTTGGCAGCCTGGGCACACTGCAGCATCATTTTAAGCTTACCATCAACCAGCACTCCCAGGTCCCTGCTGCTCTCCAGCCACTCTGACCCCAGCCTGTAGCTCTGCATGGGGTTGTTGTGGCCAATGTGCAGAACCCAGCACCTGGATGTGTTCAATCTCATGCCGCTGGACTCTGCCCATCTGCCTAGCCTGTCGAGGTCCCTCTGCAGAGCCTCTCTACCCTCCAGCAGATCAACTCCTGCCCCCAGCTTGGTGTCGTCAGCAAATTTACTGATGATGGACTCAATGCCCTCATCCAGATCATCAATAAAGATGTTAAAGAGCATGGGCCCCAGCACTGATCCCTGGGGCACACCACTAGTGACTGGCCGCCAGCTGGATGTGGCACCATTCACCACCATTCTCTGGGCTCGGCCCTCCAGCCAGTTCCTAACCCCATGCAGTGTGCTCCCATCCAAGCCATGGGCTGACAGCTTGGCCAGGAGTTTGCTATGGGGGATGGTGTCAAAGGCCTTGCTGAGGTCCAGGTAGACCACATTGACGGGCCTCCCCACATCCACCAGCCGTGTGACCTGATCATAGAAGGAGATCACGTTGGTCAGGCAGGACCTGCCCCTGTAAGTGCTGTGCGATTGCGCTCAGGATAACCTGTTCCATAATCTTGCCTAGCACTGAGGTCAGGCTGACAGGCCTGTAATTCCCTGGCTCATCCAACCAGCCCTTCTTGTGGATGGGCACCACGTTGGCCAGCTTGCAGTCTTCTGGGACCTCTCCAGTGAGCCAGGAAAATGATGGATAGTGGCTGGGCGAACTCATCTGCCAGCTCTCTCAGTACCCTAGGATGGATCTCATCTGGTCCCATGGACTTGTGGGGATCCAAGCTGCTGAGGAGAATTCCAATAACCTGCTCATGGAACATAGGGAAACTGTGCAGCTCCCTGGCTCCTTCTGCCAGCTCTGCAGGCCAGCTGTCTGGAAGACGTTTAGTCCTGCTAGTAAAAATTGAGGCAAGGAAGGTGTTAAGTAACTCTGCCTTCTCCTCATCCTTTGATACGACATTTCCCTCCATGTCAACCAAGGAGTGGAGGTTGTCCTTGACCTTTCTCTTGCTATTAATATATTTATAGAAGGACTTTTTGTTGTCCTTCACAGCAGAGGCCAGTTTAAGGTCCAAATGTGCTTTTGCCTCCCTAATTTTCTTCCTGCATGTTTTGGCAACATCCTTAAACATTCCATGGGTTGCCTCCCCTTTCTTCCAAAGGTGATACACCCTCTTTTTTTCCCTTAGTTCTATTAAAAGTTCATTACCCAACCAGGCTGGCCGTCTGCCCCGGCGGCTCATCTTCCTGCACATTGGCACAGCCTGTTCCTGTGCCTTCAACAATTCTTCCTTGAAGCAGGTCCAGCCCTCCTGGACCCCTTTATTTTTAAGGGCTTTATCCCAAGGAACCCTCTGAATTAGTTCCTTGAGTAACCTGAAGTCTGCCCTCTGGAAGTCCAGAGTGGAGGTCTTCTTGCTACCCCTCTTAGCTTGACCGACTATGAAAATTCAATTATCTCGTGGTCGCTGGCCCCTAAACAGCCTCTGACCACCACATCACCCACCAGGCCTTCCCTGTTGGTGAAGAGGAGGTCAAGCATAGCCTTGCCTCTGGTAGGCTCTTGCAGCACCTGGGATAAGAAGCTGTCCTCCATGCACTCTAAGAACCTCCTAGACTGTCTCCTCTTTGCTGTGTTGAAATCCCAGCAGATGTCAGGCAGGTTGAAGTCGCCCATGAGGACAAGGTCCGGAGATCTTGAGACAGCCTTAAGCTGCCTATAGAATGCTTCATCAACATCTTCTTCCTAGTTGGGTGGTCTATAACAGACTCCAACCAGGATGTCTGCCCTGATAGTCTTCCCTCTAATTCTTACCCACAAGCATTCAACCCAATCATCCCTAATCTCCATCTCAATGGCTTCTAGTGCCTCCCTGATGTACAGGGCCACCCATCCACCCCTTCTTCCTTGCCTGTCTCTCCTGAAGAGCCTGTAGCCATCCATTGCAGCGCTCCAGTCATGTGAGTCGTCCCACTGTGTCTCTGTGATGGCAACTACATCATAACTTTCCTGCTGCAGCAAGGCTTCCAGCTCCTCTTGTTTGTTGCCCAGGCTTTGTGCATTAGTGTACATGCACTGCAGCCGGGCTGCTGGTTTTACCTCTGACTTATTGCCCCCAGACTCTTGCCTGAGGGGACTAGTTTCAGTTAAAGTTTAAAATTTAATGTGCAAAGGAAACAGGGGTTTATGATATAACTGAGGATTTTTAATCTAAGTCATTCATTCAAATTTGATGTTAACCAAAAATTACCTTTCATAAAAGTAGTTTGTTTCATCACTTTTAAAATCCATATCACAATGTTCTGGTTTGAACTAGACTAGAACTAATTCCCATCAGTGATTTCACTTTTCATCTCAGCCTCTTCTAACTGCACTTTCTGAAGATAATGGCATGTTTTTGCAGACAGTGTCTGCCTCTAAAAGCGGTAACACTGATATTTAGATTTACTACCAAAGACTGATGTGCAGAAAGTCTTTTGCTTGTACTTGCTCCTGTCTTGCAAGGTCTCTTCTAAATATTTTGTACAACACTGAGTATACTGAAGCCAAGAGGTCACAACTGCAGAGAAGTTCAGATAGGACAGTTGACCCTAAACTGTCCTACAGACGATTCCATTGCATATCCATTATATTCAGTATAAAGCTGAGAGTTCACCAGGGTCAAGCCTCTTCTTCAGTGGTCAATGTCAGAGAAAGACTCTGCCCATTCAACCTTTGGTCTCAATACATATGTTCCTGAATCCAGTTCCCATCTGCCACTGAGTCCAGTCTGGGACTTCCACAGTGCCTGGCCACATCAGTGGTGGCAATGGTCATTGCAACTAGGGTTTGATACTAGTTTTGAATGTTTGGTTATTATTATTATTGTTGTTGTTGTTATCATCATCATCATCATCATTGTCATTATTGGCTTAGTTTTCTTCTCCTGCCCGTCAGTCTCTCCTTTCGCTTCCCCTTTGGAAAGGGAGAGGGATTAATAGAAAGCATCTGCCACTAAACCTTGACACAGACTCTGTCATGATTTTTGAAATAACTTTCAATGTTATGCTATAACATAACCATATTTTTCTGCCTGAGACAGGGTCTTCCTGAAACATAGAAGTTCAAGCTAAAATTATGTTGGGTAAAGTTTTACTTCATTTCATAACAACCAAAAGTACCTTTTTTTTTGTTGGGGGAGAGGGTTGGGGCATGTGTGTGTGTTCTGTGCCTGCAGTACAACTGAAAAAAAAAGAAAAAGAAAAAGAAACAAAAGAAGAATAAAAAAAGCTAAAATATGCATTTTTATAGTAATATAATTTCCTCCTCCTCACTGCTGGCTTCCCGTCAAGCCCTTCCCCCACAGACTGTGGGGGCAGGGTGGGGGTCACTGAATTCTCAGCCACAGACAGATGGAGAGAAGAGGAAGGAAGAAGCAGGCAGGGCAGGAGCCACCGGGGCCGGAGCCTTCCCACAGCCGTGCCCTGCTCCCAGGCAAGGAGCAAAGCATGGACAATGGGTGGCAAGACAAACTAAAGAGCCAGCCACAAGTGGGACAACATAAACGCCCCCCAGACAGCCTCCCCCTCCAGCAGTTCTGGTGCCAGTGGAGCTGCCAAGGGCTCGGTATGGCAGCACCTGGCACCGGGGCTCAGCTGCCAGCAGCCACAGGGGGGTTTGAAGCACAGGGTGGGACTGAGGCTGTGGAAGTATGGTTGAATCTGGAACTGTACTCCTGAGGGCAACTGGAGGGCAACTCAGCAGGTAAACACAGCAGGAGGCACCTGAAGGGCAGCACAAAGCCAACAGCTCCATCCCTATCATGCCAGGGGTTTGGAAGTGGCTCTGAGCAGGGATGACCCAAATTTTTTTCACCAGGACAAGAGGACACAGTCTCAGGCTGCGCCAGGGGAGGTTCAGGCTAGATGTTAGGAAAAAGTTCTATACAGAAAGAGTGATTGCCCGTTGGAATGGGCTGCCTGGGGAGGTGGTGGAGTTGCCATCATTGGAGGTTTTCAGGAGGAGACTTGATGGGGTGCTTGGTGCCATGGGTTAGTTGTTTGGGTGGGTTGGATTGGTCGATGGGTTGGACACGATGATCTTGAAGGTCTCTTCCAACCTGGTTTATTCTATGTATTCTATGTATATGTATAAAATGGAAAAAAAACCAAAACACCTCCAAATATAAAACCTAATTAATGGGTGATAACATTATGTTCTGCAATTTTGTGTTGCTGAAATTAACATTTATATTTCACTGCATACCGCAAAGGACAAAAATCTGAAGTAGGAATTTCCCGATATCATAAAATCATTTCAGGCTATCTTCAAAAAAATATGGTATTATGTTCTGGTAACTGAGCTTGAATTTATTATTAAAAATCAGCTGCTTTCATATAAATTGATAGAATTAACAGAGCTGTATATGTTTAGGATGGCTGAAAGTTTAAACCACATCCATGTCTAAGTCTTCCCATTTCCTTAAAATTACAAGGGATTATTCTTGCAGACTTTTCAGGACTTCACTGAAAGAAAGGAATGGATCTGTGCAAAATTAGTTTCATTCAACATGTGTTCAAACTTCGTTCTTCAAGTACTATTTGATTTGCATCAACAAATTCAAGCATTTACTTTAAATACACTTTAAAATGATAGAAAAGGCTAAACCAATTTGTTTAAAACTGTCTGGAAGCTTGTCCCATAAGCAACAGTCAGCAACGGGTCCTAGTGGATCTTTGTAAGATTTCTGTGGATATGCATTGTCCACAATTGTCCAGTCATAAAATCAGTAGGAGTTTACAATTTCAGTTTAAAATATGCACCATATTTTAGGGGGAAATAAACTTAAAACATTGAAAGACAATGTTCCAATTGGGTTTACAGGGCCAATCTGTTTTAGTCATTTAATATAAACATATCAGTTACCTATTTAATAATGTGGCTGGTGAGAGGTCTGCAGCACAAGCCCTATGAGGAGAAGGTGAGGAAGCTGGGGTTGCTTAGGCTAGAAAAGAAGAGGCTCAGGGGAGAACTTATTGCCATCTACAATTACCTGAAAGGAGGTTGTAGACAGGTCAGGGGTGGGTCTCTTCTTCCAGGCAACCTGTGGCAGAACAAGAGGATACAGACTCAAGCTGTACCAGGAGAGGTTTAGGCTTGAGGTGAGGAGAACATTCTTCACAGAAAGAGTAATTGGCCATTGGAATGTGCTGCCCAGGGAGGTGGTGGAGTCACTGCCCCTGGAAATGTTCAAGAAAAGATTGGATATGGCACTTGGAGCCATGGTTTATTTGTCAGGTGGTGTTAGGTATTAGGTAATAGGTTGGACTTGATGCTCTCTGAGGTCTTTTTCCAACATGGCTTATTCTCTGATTCTGTTATCATCATCATTTTTAAAAGCTACTGAATAAAAATAGTGTGTTAATTACCCCTGTCTAAATAAAATTCTGAAAAATTCAAACATTAAGTACTTAACTCCTTGTGATCTTCAATAAGGATTCTGTTTAACTTACCTCTTTTCTTTCTGTAATTTTCTTTCCTTGTATTCATAGTAGTTTAAATGAAAATTCCTAAGTTATCTCACTTTTCCTTGAACCAGAGGTAAGCAAATGTCCTCCAGCTGGGATAAAACAAAGCTTATGAAGGCTTGTCTTATGGCACAACATGAAAATTTACATTTTCACCATCAGAAAAAAGCTTTCACATAAGGAAGAGGAGGGAAGAGAAGGGAATCTATGAAATCTTCTGCAAGAGAATTGGACAATAACCTGCAAGCATTAAAATTCCATAATTCATAGAATACATAGAATACATAGAATAAACCAGGTTGGAAGAGACCTTCAAGATCATCGCGTCCAACCCATCAACCAATCCAACACCACCTAAACAACTAACCCACAGCACCAAGCACCTGTTGTGAATATGCCCTCAGAAAATGAGTGGCAGATATACCAACAAAAATATGTGTTAAGTTTATTTTATATATACTAACTCTCTAACGGGGTATTTACAGTCACCCTTCACAGGTATCAATATTCGGTTAGTGAAGCTATCTTTACAGAATGTTTATGTATGGGCACTTAACTCAAACAATTCACAGAACTTAGAATTGAAATGAATTCAGAAAGCAGCGGGGGAGGGGTTGGTCAGTGACCAGCAATCCTCCACCCGGAGCAATCCAAATGCTACCTTAACTGGAAACTCTATAAAGAAAGGCTTGACTTACAAGCTGAGAACTTCGTGAGGTCTCCCCTTAATAATATTTATAGTCCAGAGAACGTGGCATGGATGTGCTGTAAGACGGAGACAGGAAATGGCACTGGCCGGGTGGCTGCACCACGTGGCTGCTGCTTCTCCCAGGACACAAAGGTCTCCCGCTTGAGGGGGGGCTGTGGCAGGTCAGCGACACTGTTTCACACGGGCTACTGGTGTTTCTCCTGCAGCAATGGATCGCACAGTGGTCGATCCCACGGGGTACTGTCCACGACACCACATGCAGCTGGGTGACGGTGGCAAAGGAGCGTGAGGTTCTCTTGGGGCACTGGCTTGAGTCTTGGGCAAGGCGGACCACGGCAGCACTGGCACGCACACACTCGCAGGCTCCAACACAATGTGGGGGGGGCTCATTTACCAAACAACCCCTACTTACCATTTGCCCCAGTGAATACTGGTCCAATGAGCATTCTGTTGCTAACACAAGATTAACCAATGGACTAACACCTACCAAATACGGCGTAAGTATATGCTATACCCAGGCAGGCTGTTTACTTGGACTCAGTGGCGCCAGGATCCCCCCTGCTGCCCCCAGAAAGGAAGGGGAAACAAAGGAGGGTTAACACTCAGAGGAGTATGTTCCAGAAATGTTTGGGGCACAATCCTGAACATAAGCATCCTTCACTACAGCACCCCATCAAGTCTTCTCCTGAAAATCTCCAATGACAGCGACGCCACCACCTCCCCTGGCAGCCCATTCCAATGGACAATCACTCTCTCTGTTTAGAACTTCTTCCTCACATCCAACCTAAACTTCCCCTGGCGCATCCATCAACCATGTAACTCCTCTACCCTACTAAGACTTACTGTGTCACAGAAAGCTCAGAGAAGGCTATTCAGAGGAATTTCAGATCCAGCTTAAAGAACAATTATATCCAACAGGTCAGACAGGTTCCTGGATCATTGTACTCATATGGGTTAGTGTACCCTTAGCATGGTCAATAAAGTGACATTGCACTGAACATGATATAAAAGCTTGCACCAAGCACCACTATGATATCTAAGAGGAAAATCAGCAAATTATTTCCTGAACGTGACTGGACTGGACATGAGACTTTATATATCTATCCATTCTTTTAAATATCTTGTCACTTTTGGTATTAACTTTTCTGCCTGCAGTTACACAGGTAATTGGTAGCGTGAGGTCTGAAATAACCACTTCTACTATGATGGCAAAAAGATTCATAGAACAGTTTAGATTGGAAGGAATCTTCAAGATTATTTAGTTCCAACCCTCCTGCAACCTGGCCTTGAACATCTCCAGGGAGGGAACATTCATGACCTCCCTGGGCAGCCTGTTCCAGCATCTCACCAATCTCACTGTACAGAATGATTTCTTAATATCTAGTGTAACTCTAGCCTTTTAAAGCTTAAAGCTCTTCCTTCTCACTCTATCACTACAAGCCCTTTCCAGGTTTCTTGTAGCCCCCTTTAGGTACTGGAAGGCCCCTGCGTGTTCTCCCCAGAGCCTTCCTTGCTCCAGACTGAGCAGCCCTGACTCTCGCAGCCTGTCTCCACAGGGGAAGTGCTCCAGCCCTCTGGTCATCTTCATGGCCCTCCTCTGGACCTGTATCTAGATTTTCTGCTTCAAAAAAGCTCACATTATAACATACTTGACTACCCATTCTACACCTTACTATGAAAATAAAATTTGATCCCAGCTGCGGCCTTCCCTTCCCTTCCCTTCCCAGGATCAATAGAAGAACATCAGTGTGTCAATGTATTTGAACAAATGCATTTTTCCAAAGTCTTCAATATCCCAAATGATTGGTAGTTATTTTATTAAATTGAACATTGCATTGTATAACCTGCAGCAAAGTAATGTGTGCGCCAATGCTGCTGTGTTGTTTTCAGTTTGGTGGCTGAGGGAGCTGGGGTTGCTTAGCCTAGAGAAGAGGAGACTCAGAGGAGACCTTGTTGCTGTCTACAACTACCTGAAGGGGGGTTGTAGCCAGGTGGGGGTTCATCTCTTCTCCCAGGCAACCAGCACCAGAACAAGAGGACACAGTCTCAAGATGTGCCAGGGGAGGTGTGGGCTAGATGTTGGGAAGTAGTTCTTCACAGAAAGAGTGAAGAGGCCTTGGAATGGGCTCCCCATGGAGGTGGTGGAGTTACCATCACTGGAAGTGTTTAAGAAGAGACTGGATGGGGTGCTTGGTGCCATGGTTTAGTTGATTAGATAGTGTTGGATGCTAGGTTGGACTTGATGATCTCGAAGGTCTTTTCCAACCTGGTTAATTCTATTATATTCTTTCTACTTCTATTCTATTCTATTCTATTCTATTCTATTCTATTCTATTCTATTCTATTCTATTCTATTCTATTCCATTCTATTCCATTCTATTCTTTGTTCTGGCTTGGGCAGAGTGGGATGTCTAATGTAAAATGTGAAATGCTCCTGTGCTTGCCACAACCTTAAAATGTTTACTGCAACAAGAAGCCAAGTCAGGCCTATCTGAAGAAGAGCAACCCTACATCAGAATTTCTTATGACACATGAAATGTCAAGATGTTGGGAAGCATCTGTTGCAGAAGCTGTGTAACAGTGTATAAAAGAGACTAGAACTCTAGGATATTGCATGTCTAATTTCGAAAGATATTTTGAAAAGGAAAAAGAAGGATATTTTTTGTAATTAAAAAGAATCTACTACAATAATTTACTACAAATTATCACAATGTTATGATCCAAGCAGGAACAAATGGCAAATTAAAGCTGTAAGCAGCTGCCATATCTCCTTTCTCTTCAACAGGAAGCAGAAAACCAATTTACAGTACCCCAGTAAAGCATTTAAAATAAGTCACTAAGATTCTTATCCATTGCATACCACCCCACTACAAATACAGACATAAATCTTCTATAATGCCTACCCAAATGGAATAGGATAGAATAGAATAGAATAGAATAGAATAGAATAAACCAGGTTGGAAGAAACCTTCAAGATCATCGCATCCAACTCATCAACCAATCCAACACCACCTAAACAACTAACCCATGGCACCAAGCACCCCATCAAGTCTCCTCCTGAAAACCTCCAATGATGGCGACTCCACCACCTCCCTGGGCAGTCCATTCCAATGGGCAATCACTCTCTCTGTTTAGAACTTCTTCCTCACATCCAATCTAAACTTCCCCTGGCACAGCCTGAGGCTGTGTCCTCTTGTTCTGGTACTGGCTGCCTGGGAGAAGAGACCATCATCCGTCTGTCTACAACCTCCCTTCCAGGTAGTCGTAGAGAGTGATAAGGTCAACCCTGAGTCTCCCTCTCTCCAGGCTAAGCAACCCCAGCTCCCTCAGCCTCTCCTCATAGGGCTTGTGTTACAAACCCCTCACCAACTTTGTTGCCCTTCTCTGGACTCGTTCCAGCAAGTCAACATCCTTCCTAAACTGAGGGGCCCAGAACTGGACACAGGACTCGAGGTGCGGCCTAACCAGTGCAGTATATAGGGGCAGAATGACCTCCCTGCTCCTGCTGGCCACACTGTTCCTGATGCAGGCCAGGATGCCATTGGCCCTCTTGGCTGCCTGGGCACACTGCAGGCTCATGTTCAGCCTACCATTGACCAGTACCCCCAGGTTCCTCTCCACCTGACTGCTCTCCAGCCACTCTGACCCCAGCCTGTAGCACTGCATGGGGTTGTTGTGGCCAATGAGCAGAACCCGGCACTTGGATGTGTTCAATCTCATGCCGTTGGACTCTGCCCATCTGTCCAGCCTGTCGAGGTCCCTCTGCAGAGCCTTTCTACCCTCCAGCAGATCAACTCCTGCCCCCAGTTTGGTGTCATCAGCAAATTTACTGATGATGGACTCAATGCCCTCATCCAGATCATCAATAAAGATGTTAAAGAGCATGGGCCCCAGCACTGATCCCTGGGGCACACCACTAGTGACTGGCCGCCAGCTGGATGTGGCACCATTCACCACCACTCTCTGGGCTCGGCCCTCCAGCCAGTTCCTAACCCAATGCAGTGTGCTCCCATCCAAGCCATGGGCTGACAGCTTGGCCAGGAGTTTGCTATGGGGGATGGTGTCAAAGGCCTTGCTGAGGTCCAGGTAGACTACATCCACAGGCCTCCCCACATCCACCAGGCGGGTCACCTGATCATAGAAGGAGATCAGGTTGGTCAGGTATGACCTGCCCTTCCTAAATCCATGTTAAAGTTTCTAAAGAGGGGAAAACACCTGAAACAGTACATACATGTAAAACAGCTCCATAGAGACTATGCCAGCCTCAAAGAGCAAGGAGTATCAGTTGCTCTGAAGTTCTCCCGCAGAGAGTATCAGAGGAGAAAATATTCCGTTTAACACTTGAAATATTAATACATATAGTTCTACTTTCCCAAATCTCAGGAACTCCCACATTAATGACCAGTTCTTTACTGTGCATCAATAAGAACAGTCTTTAACATATTTTGTATTTGACTCCACAACATTAGGCATTCACAACTAACATGAAAAAAAAATTATTATTAATCAGTCCTTTACATAGAAAATGCATCCTTTAATGACCCTGACCCTCCAAGATCTGCTTGTAAGAGTAAGTAATCCCCTTTAAGGATAGCTAAGCAGTATTCCTAAGCTACAGATCAGGCTCTTTTCCTGCACATATAAATACTGTCTGCTGTCTATATTTTCTTATACAGCAAAAGTAATGCCTCATTAGACTCTTGACGTCAGTGAAGACAAGATATTTCCTTATCTAAGCACGCTGAATTTTTAGAGGCCTGGGAATTGTTTTCTAACCTGAGTGATGGAACTGTAGGTTTTAGAAAATATGTGTGATTCTCAATGAATTATTCAACGATAGGAAAGAGCTGATAAGTTTTTCTACAGATAACTTTAAGAAAAGTTCCCTTTTTTTCTTTTCCCTTCCTCTTTTTCTTTTTTTTTTTTTTTTTCCCTCCTTATCAATGGCTTCCAGGTTGCATTAATTAATTGCTATTAAAAGCTTCCATAATCTTTTAATGTGTTCTAGAGAGACAGCATTTATCCTTTTAATGAAAGGACTTAGACTTTTGTCTTTAGTTAACTTGGGAGGGGGACATGTTTTTATGTGGGTTTTGAGACTTTTTGAAGATGTGGGGTTACTTAGGCTGAATCTATCATGTGATGTGAAAAGTCTTATATTTTCCAGATATTCATTTTTGATTAAGCAGTGTCCTTTTAAAAGTAATGACTGGTTTACTTGTTTTTATGGTAAGCATTGGTCCAGTATAAGAAAAAAAAAAAAAAGGCACAAAAAACCAAAACCAAAACACACCCAAAACAAAACAAACAAACTAAAAAAGCAAGATAAAAGTTTAACTTTCCTTAAAGGAATTAATTTTTCTGTCATCCAAAGGAAACCTCAAAATAGGGCAAAATGGCATGATAAAACTAAATAAAATAAATGGTGTGAAACAGATTTATGTACTAAAAGACTTCATGTCATACAAATCAGTGGTTTATATGGTACATGGGAGTATGCAATGTTAGAAGGTGCCAGCTGAAGGAGGAAGGGAAAATGGATGGGGAGAGGAAGGAAAAGGGCAAGTCCAAGCATAAAGGCAAAAAGATTGACATGTCCTGTTCTTTTTATACTAGAACATGCTAAATCTTTGAAAAAAAAAATGTTTAAAAGTTCAATGGACAAAGTTCCTTCAGTACACCAGACTGCACAAACCCAAACTGTTTTCAAATATTCATAAGTGAGCTTGCTAACTGTCAGTGCATCAGCAGAAGTGCTAATAGTTTTGTTTCAGCCTACAGGGGAAAAAAATAAAATGTATGAAATAATTTTGTATTGGGGTTTAAGTTGGAAAAAAAGTTTGACAGTAAAAACACAACAGAAAGTCTGAAGATTATACGTTAGGAGAATCCACAGTTTGTGTTCTTAAAGAAGATCATCAAATCATTACTGAATTGTGTCATCCACACTAGTAAGTTGTTCCTGTGTTTCTCTGTAATGTGACTTTATGACTAATGACAAATGTTAACGATCACAACCCAGGGTAATTTACCAATTTAAAGCAATGTATAAAAGTACCTTTTGCTTGTCTACTTTCATATACTTATGCGAAGAATTAATTAATCTCTTGATAATCAGTTAAACTAAGGAAAAACTATCAACCTAAATCTAGTAGAATAGAATAGAATAGAATAGAATAGAATAGAATAGAATAGAATAGACCAGGTTGGAAAAGACCTTTGAGATCATTGTGTCCAACCTATCATCCAACACTGTCTAATAAACTAAACCATGGCACCAAGCACCCCACCAAGTCTCCTCCTAAACATTCCCAATGATGGTGACTCCACCACCTCCCTGGGCAGCCCATTCCAATGGGCAATAGACAATATCATGGTGAACAGCCTGGAACTACCAAAGCATGCTTACCAGAAGTATTTTCATCCCTTTCATAATGAGGATGGGGATCTAAGCAAAGGTCAGACAGTTAGAAATACTGCCAGTGCCAGCAGTGACATCATAGAATCATAGAATTGTTAGGGTTGGAAGGGACCTCAAGGGTCATCTAGTTTCAACCCCCCTCACACAAGATCAGGTTGTCCAGAGCCACATCCAGCCTGGCCTTAAAAACCGCCAGGGATGAGGCTTTTACCACCTCCCTGGGCAACCTGTGCCAGTGTCTCACCACCCTCATGGTGAAGAACTTCTTCCTAACATCCAATCTGAATCTACCCAATTCTATTTTGGTTTCATGCCCCCTAGTCTTATCATTACCTGACACCCTAAAAAGTACCTCCCTAGCTTTGTTGTAGGCCCCCTTCAGATACTGGAAGGACATCCATTTTCTTGTTCTAACACCTCTTTTAAAAAGCAGTAGAAACATTTGTAGATTTCATACTTCATACTTTTTTATACAATATTACCAGCAGTATTTATTTAAGAACTGTTTCATTCTCTTCTGCCATATGTTCAGCAAATAATGTTCAAAATCTTTAATTATTTGTTTACACATTTCTGAAACTCTGTTTAGCATGCTGTCTGCCTACTGTCTGACAAGACATAACAAAGAATCTTATAAATCATTAACTGGAGATATATTAATCATACCTATAAGACGGTTGGATGGAGAGAAAGATATTGATACTAAAGCATGAATCTGTCAACATTTTCTTCTGAAAATAACCAATCTCTCAGAGAGCAGAGCCAACTTTTTAGTAACAAGTTTCCTCATATATTTGAATGTGTGATCCTGACTAGTATCATCTATGTGCTAGCAACAGGAAAAGCTTCCTGAGTTTCATCCTAAATTCAAAGGCTGATGAGTTTCCTCTTAAATTCAACCTAACATGTTAAGCCTATTTCAAAGAAGCCACTAGCTGAGGATTACCATTACTTAATTTCTCACTGAACAGAAATATATCCTTTTAATGTGACAAGCTAGATGATACTTTAAGGTCAGTATTTGACAATACCTGCAATATTTTTCCTCTTCCTGCATTGCCACAGTTCTCCTAATAATCTTGCAATAAATACGTGTGAGAAAATACTTCTATGTTTCTCTTAATGTAGCTTCTGAGAGTCTCCTATGTATCTATTACACTGCAAAACTCTTTTTGCCTGGTCAGGAATCAATATCATCCCCACTTATAGCAAAGAGTAGGCAACAGAGGATGCATTTATTTTGTCCATATCAGGGTGATAGAGAACATACTATAGCACACTGGTCTTTCTGACCTTTATTTTGTACTTCTGCACTTTACTATAAAGAGGACATTTCCATCATAATAGCCTCCAGTGACCACAGTGTGAAAAGCAGCATGTGGAGGTGACATTTATTGTCTATGCCATGTGGTTAAGTGATGCTCCTAGAAAGCCTGTGGGATATGTCATATCTTACTGCATGACATCAGGAGGGTATGTATTGGTTCTCTGTAGCAGCATGACTTTGAGTGCTGCTTCAGGTAGTCCAGGTAGTTCATGGCTTCATTTTAGCATGCATCTAAGCAGTGCTGACTGTTCCATTATGTGCATGGTAAGTCACTAAACACCTCACAGAAACTCAGAACTAGTGACATTAGTCTCCAGTTTGTTTCCTAAACACTGAATGAACTAATCTTCTACAATTACCGCCATCTTCTTGTAAATCACCTCTTTTAGAGACAGATTCTCATGATGAGTAGATGGAAAAAAAAAAACAACTTTATGCAGATTACTTTGAAGTGCAGCATTTCCAGACCTTCCGAGGGATCAGAGGATGATGCATATATAGCTATGCAGGAAATGCAGCATTAGTATACTTGTCTCCCATGTATGCAGCCATGACAGTTTGTCAGGTATGAGAAAGGAGCAGTCTCTTAATTTGCATCATGGAAGACACTGTCAGAATGTCAAGCAGGCAGAAGGAAGAGGCAGTGTGATTTTTAACATTATCATAGTATCAGTCAGGGTTGGAAGGGACCATAAGGATCATCTAGTTCCAACCCCCCTGCCATGGGCAGGGACACCCCACACTAGATCATGCTTGCCAGAGCCTCATCCAGCCTGGGCTTAAACACCTCCAGGGATGGGGCCTCAACCACCTCCCTGGACAACCCATTCCAGGGCTTCACCACTCTCATGGTGAAGAACTTCTTCCTCATGTCCAGCCTGAATCTCCCCACCTCCAGCTTCATTCCATTCCCCCTAGTCCTATCACGACCTGAGATCCTGAGAAGTCCCTCCCCAGCCTTCTTGTAGGCCCCCTTCAGATACTGGAAGGCCACAATTAGGTCACCTTGGAGCCTTCTCTTCTCCAGACTGAACAGCTCCAACTCCTTCAGTCTGTCCTCACAGAAGAGGTGCTCCAGCCCTCTGATCATCCTCATGGCCCTTCTCTGGACACATTCCAGCACCTCCATATCCCTCTTGTCATAGGGGCTCCAGAACTGGATGCAGTACTCCGGGTAGGGTCTCAGCAGAGCTGAGTAGAGGGGGAGAATCACCTTCCTTGACCTGCTGACCACACTTCTCTTGATACAGCCCAGGATCTGATTGGCTTTCTGGGCTACAAGTGCACATTGGGAGCTCATGTTGAGCTTCTCGTCCACCAGCACCCCCAAGTCTCTCTCCTCAGGGCTGCTTTCCAGCCAGTCACTGCCCAGCCTGTATTTGTGCGTGGGATTGCCTCGACCCAGATGCAACACTTCCACTTTTGTGGCCTACAAGGCAATTATAGTATATTTCAAGCCTGAAAAAAAATAAAATATATATAATTGAACAGAACTGAAAATGGAGATCAAATATTTACCTAGCTACATAAAATGTTACCTAAATACTTGCCTTGAAAGAGGGTCAGGTACATTTTTATCTGAAAGTGGTCTATGGTTTTTGAAGGTAGGTCTCTAAAGAAGTTAATCACAGGATGTTAGGGGTAGGAAGTGACCTCTGGAGATCTTTGAGTCCAACACCCTGCCAGAGCAGAACCATCTAATCTAGTGCAGGTCACATGCAGACACATGCAGACAGGTATGGAAAGTCTCCAGTGATGGAGACTCCACAACCTCTCTGGGAAACCTGTTTCAGTGCTCTGTGACCCTTGCAGTTGAGGTGGAACTTCCTGTGATGTAGTTTATGTCCACTGCCTCTTGGCCTATCGCAGGGCACAAGTGAGGAGAGGCTTTCCCTTCCCTTCTGACAACCAGCCCTCATACATTTATTAGATTTATTAGAGGTCCCAGAAGACTGGAAGCTGGCCAACATGGTGCCCATCCACAAGAAGGGCCGGTTGGATGAACCAGGGAATTATAGGCCTGTCAGCCTGACCTCAAAGCCAGGCAAGATTATGGAACAGGTCATCCTGAGTGCAATCACACAGCACTTCCAGGATGGCCAAGGGATCAGACCCAGCCAGCATGGATTTAGGAAGGGCAGGTCCTGCCTGACCAACCTGATCTCCTTCTATGATCAGGTGACCTGCCTGGTGGGTGTGGGAAGGCCCGTCAATGTGGCCTACCTGGACCTCAGCAAGGCCTTTGACACCGTTCCCCATAGCAAACTCCTGGCCAAGCTGCCATCCCATGGCTTGGATGGGAGCACACTGCGATGGGTTAGGAAATGGCTGGAGGGCCGAGCCCAGAGAGTGGTGGTGAATGGTGCCACATCCAGCTGGTGGCCAGTCACTAGTGGTGTGCCCCAAGGATCAGTGCTGGGCCCCATGCTCTTTAACATCTTTATTGATGATCTGGATGAGGACATTGAGTCCATCATCAGTAAATTTGCTGACAACACCAAGCTGGGGGCAGGAGTTGATCTACTGGAGGGTAGAGAGGCTCTGCAGAGGGACCTCGACAGGCTGGACAGATGGGCAGAGTCCAAGGGCATGAGACTGAACACATCCAAGTGCCAGGTTCTGCACATTGGCCACAACAACCCCATGCAGAGCTACAGGCTGGGGTCAGAGTGGCTGGAGAGCAGCCAGGTGGAGAGGGACCTGGGGGTACTGGTCAGTGGTAGACTGAACATGAGCCTGCAGTGAGCCCAGGCAGCCAAGAGGGCCAATGGCATCCTGGCCTGCATCAGGAACAGTGTGGCCAGCAGGAGCAGGGAGGTCATTCTGCCCCTGCACACTGCACTGGTTAGGCCGCACCTTGAGTCCTGTGTCCAGTTCTGGGCCCCTCAGTTTAGGAAGGCTGTTGACTTGCTGGAGCATGTCCAGAGAAGGGCAACAAAGTTGGTGAGGGGTTTGGAACACAAGCCCTATGAGGAGAGACTGAGGGAGCTGGGGTTGCTTAGCCTGCAGAAGAGGAGACTCAGGGGTGACCTTATTACTCTCTACGACTACCTGAAGGGAGGTTGTAGACAGACGGATGATGGTCTCTTCTCCCAGGCAGCCAGTACCAGAACAAGAGGACACAGTCTCAGGCTGCACCAGGGGAGGTTTAGGTTGGATGTGAGGAAGAAGTTCTAAACAGAGAGAGTGATTGCCCATTGGAATGGACTGCCCGGGGAGGTGGTGGAGTCACCGTCATTGGAGGTTTTCAGGAGGAGACTTGATGGGGTGCTTGGTGCCATGGGTTAGTTGTTTAGGTGGGTTGAATTGGTTGATGAGTTGGATGCTATGATCTTGAAGGTCTCTTCTAACCTGGTTTATTCTATTCTATTCTGTTCTAGATCTCCCCTCAGTTTTCTCCTCTCCTGTCTAAAAAGGCCCAGGTCCCCCAGTCTTTCCACATAAGGCAGTGCTCCAGTCCCTTAATCAACCCTCATGAGTAGATTTTTGTCCCTCTTGAACTGAGGTGCCCAGAACTGGATGCAATATTCTGGGTCCTTCCAAGTGCAGGACTCTGCACTTGTCCTTGTTGAACCTCATTAGGTTCCTCTCTGCCCAGCTCTCAGTCTGTCCAAGTCTCACTGAATGGCCACACAGCCAAACCTCCCAGTATCACAGTATCACAATTTCACAGTATCACAGTACATTAGAAGTTGGAAGGGAGCTCAAGAGATCACCCAGTCCAACCCCACTGCCAAAGCAGGATCACTTAGGGTACTTCACACAGGAATGCATCCAGGTGGGTTTTGAATGTCTTCAGAGGAGACTCCACGACCTCCCTGAGCAGCCTGTTCTAACCCTCACCGTAAAGTTTTTCCTCATGTTGAGTTGAAATCTTCTATGTACAAGTTTGAACCTGTTGTTCCTTGTCTTATTACTGCACACCAGTGAAAACAGCTTGGCCCTCTCCACTTGACACCCACCACTCAGTTATTTATACACATTGAAGAGATCCCCTCTCAGTCTTCTCAAGACTAAACAGCCCCGGTGATCTCAGTCTCTCTTCATAGAGGAGATGATCAAGTGCTCTAATCATCCTCGTGGCTCTCCATGGGATTCACTCCAGCAGGTCTCTGTCTTTCTTGAACTGGGGAACCCAAAACTGGATGCAGTATTCCAGGTGTGCTCTCACCAGGGCAGAGTAGAGAGGTAGAAGAACTTCCCTAGACCTGCTGGACACATGGAGGAAATTATATGGTGATATCATGGAAGCATAATGGGGAAAGACTGAGACAGGAAGCTCAGTTCCTGAGCTTCTGTAAAACGTCTATGAAGAGGCAATCCTGACTTAAAAAACAAATATACAAACAAACAAAACCAAACCCAACCAATGCCCTCAAAGCACACAACAAGCAATGAGCATAATAACTGAAAAAATATAGCACTTACTAGGACTATCAAAATTATTTCCATTTAAGAGATGTTTTCATTAAAAAGTACATCTGGGGGGGGAAATCTAAAATTTTCCTTCCTATTGGTTTTAATTCAGAGATATGTCTAAGAGTCTGCAGGGGAATCTAAGAGTCCTGCAGACTGGAATGCCTTTATTGTCCCTCCTGCAATGGCTTCCAAGCAGCTGGCACCTGTGTGCCTCAGCATTTCAGGTATTATGGAAGTCTGCTATACTTCAATATAACAATTCCAAACACATCATACTAGATACACGGAAAAGGTCTTGTAGGGTAGATGGAGATCACAGATTATTTCCAGACACTTAACAGCAACTTGTTTTCTTCCTGTTTCAAGACTTTTCACACATCTAAAAGCTGAAAAAATAGCAGTGCTTGTTTTCTTAAAAACAATTTCATCCTCTTAATAGCATTTATGAGAACTATACAGCACAAACAAATTACAATGTGATGTTTCATCTTTCTGGAAAGAATGACTGCATTTCTCAGTTATGTTTTCACTCATGAGTAGAATAGCCACAGCAAATGAGGAACAATTAGGTCTTCATTTGCTCCAAGAGACGCTACTGTGCATTCTCTCTTTCTGTGCAAGAAACTGAGGAAATTTGATCAATGTAAGTTGCTCTCAGCAACATTCAAGAAACAAACAAGCAGGCAAATAAATCCCAAATTGAAAGTACACAAGGAGAAAGTTGCGTTTGTGTTAAGTTGTGCCTTTTCTACTTTTTCTTCTTCTTAATAAAACATCAGAAACGTGAAGCAATTGCTACTTCAGCTGTAGTAAAATACCCATGAGGTGGACTACAAAAATTGTTGCATCAGCAATTAGATTTGATTGAGTTGGATTTTTGTGGATGGTTGTGGAAGGACATTTTATTTCTAATAATTTTCGTAGACAACACATTTAAAGGACAAATAGTTATTGTGTATAGATTGGAAACCGGTGACATACTGGAATGCAGCAGAACTGAGAATTTATTAAGTGAGAGTTGTACAAACTATTCATTTGATGTTGAAAGCTTTATCAGTTGATCAATGTATCATGCAGTGACCCTCCCTCTTCTGAATAATTCAGTTTTTATTGAACAGTTTTTCTTATTCTCATTTTCCTGTAAATTTAATTCCTGTCTGTAATGGCTTCATGGAAAAATGAAAGAAACTGACCATACAAAATAAGGGAGAATAAATGCAAACCTAAGGGCATTGTTTTGCAACTGATAATTAGCATTTAAAACAAATAAATAAAATTTCATAGTGCTACATGGTCTTATAGCAGATGTTGAGGAATGCCTATCTTTTGCATATGTTATGTCATAAACATCCTCAGCCTTGTCTGTTGTTAATGAAATATGGTTTCCTTCATTCAGTTTGCTTTTATTGGGTTTTAATTTGATTGAGTCCTCTGCACACTTATTTTAACACCATGTGTTACATTCATTTGTATGTGGATTAAGAAATACAATCATAGAATGCTTTAGGCTGGAAGAGACATTTAAAAGTCACCTAGTTCAACCCTCCTGCAGTGAGCAGGGACACCTTCAACTTGACCAGATTTCTCAGGGACCTGTCCAACCTGACCTTCAGTGTTTCTGTGGATGGGACTTCTACCATCTCTCTGGGCAACCTGGGACAATGTTTCACAGCTCCTGCTGTAATAAAATTATTCCATGCATCTAGTCTAAACCTACCCTCTTTTAGTTTCAAATCATTAACCCTTGTCCAGTTGCAGGAGGTCTTGCTAAAAAGCGTGTTTCCATCTTTCTTACCAGCCCCCTCAAATACTGAAGTTTCTATGGAGCCTTCTCTTCTCCAGGATGGATAACCCCAAATCTCTCAGCCTATCCTAGTAAGAGAGCTGATCCAGCCCTCTGATAATTGTTTTGGCTCTCTTCTAGACCTGTTTCAACAGGTTAATGTCTTTCTTTAACTGAGAACCCCAGATGCAGTACTCCAGGTGAGGTCTCATCAGAACAGATGGGAAGAATCCCCTTCCTTGACTTGCTGGCCATGCTTCCTCTTCTAGGATGTGATTGGACCTCTAGGCTTCAAGTGTACATTGCTATCTCATGTCCAGCTTTTCACCCACACATACTTCCAAGTCATTCTTCACAGGGCTGATAAAAATCCCTTCATCCTCCAGCTTATATTGATACTGAGAATTGTCCTGACCCAGGTGCAGAACCTTGCACTTGGTCTGGTTGAACCTCATGAGGTTCACATGTGACCCCTTCTCAAGTTTGCCCAGGTCCCTATAGATGACAACCTGTCCTTTAGGCATGTCATATACAGCACTCAGCTTGCTGAGGATGCACTCAGTCCCACTCTCTGTGACACTGATGAAGATATTAAACAGATGACAAGATAAAGACATGTTAAGGGAAGCTATTGATCAACTATCGATCATTCAGTCAGTAAATTAGCCTACCTTTCAAAGAACAGCAGAGATAAAAGGCCGGCAAATCACAGGTGCTAGCAAATACACAATCTCTCATCAGGGTAGGCTTTACATTAGGGTAGGACTGTAAGAAAAACTGCTCTCCTAACTTATCCAAGTACTGTATATTACTCAAGTAAAATCAGGTTTTTGTTTGCCATTATGCTAGCTAAATTCCATGGCATACTATGAAAAATAACCACCTGTGCTTAAACTCCAGGAAGGAATTTTGATATCTTGTTACTCAAATATCCATCTCTCATTTTGAGATTTGATTTGCTTGATTATTTGTAATAACACATATCTCTTTCTTGCAATCAACTGCAAGTATTTTTAAATTTCAGTACTGGCAAGTATATTAAAGATGTTGTTAATATCCTTGCAGTTTAAAAACTGACCAACTAAACCAAACACTTCAATTTTAAAATCAACTATATTGAAGAGACTGTCAAATATATCAAAGATATTAAAGATGAGAGAAAACTGGTTTTCCCAGACAACAAGTACAGTAATTACCACTTGTGTATATTGTTTGTTTTGAAAGATGTTCAAAATCTTAGTCATGAATGTCCGCATGACTCCAACTCACTAACTGGTGGTGCTGTTAAGCAAATTCTTACCTTTGCTTGTTTGCTTGGAATTCTGCCTTAAATGTTGCAAAGCATTACAAATGTATTGTAAATCACACTGCTCTTTGTACTGACGTTTTTTGGTGTAATAATGGATATATTTGAAAATCCTGAGGAATGATGGCCTTATGTTCTTATTCAGGAAGTTCCAGATTGTGAAAATTAATCTGATTTCTATAGTGAAAACAAGGTACAGGAACTGATCCTCAGTTCATAAGAAAGTAGTTCATACTAAAGCTTCCTTTTTCACCCTTTAGAAAAGCAGTTCTGAGTCAAACAAAAACATATAAAGAGGAGATGTCATCTTAAAATAATGAGCTCAATGGGTAACTTTTTTAAGTGGGTGGAAAAGAGAAGTGATAAAACCAAAAACCAAGCTACAAACTGAGTACAAAAAGCATTTAAAGTTCAGCTAGAATGATAATTGTGTACTACAGTAAACTCCTGTCATCTGTGTTGTTAAAATAGAATAGAATTAACCAGGTTGGAAAAGACCTTTGAGATCATCAAGTCCAACCTATCATCCAACACTACCTAATCAACTAAACCATGGCACCAAGCACCCCATCCAGTCACTTTCTAAACACCGCCAGTGATGGTGACTCCACCACCTCCCTGGGCAGCCCATTCCAATGGCAAATCACTCCTTCTTTGAAGAACTTCTTCCTAACATCCAGCCTAAACCTCCCCTGGCACAGCTTGAGACTATGTCCTCTTGTTCTGGTGCTGGTTGTCTGGGAGAAGAAACCAACCCCCACCTTAGATGTGTTAAATCTCATGCCCTTGGACTCTGCCCATCTGTTCAGCCTGGCAAGATCCCTCTGCAGAGATCTTGTACCCTCTAACAGATCAACTCCTGCCCCCAATGTGGTGTCATCTGCAAATTAACTGATGATGGACTCAATCCCCTCATCCAGATCATCAATGAAGATATTAAGCAAGATGGCTTGGTGCCATGGGTTAGTTGTTTAGGTGGTGTTGGATTGGTTGATGGGTTGGACGCGATGATCTTGAAGGTCTCTTCCAACCTGGTTTATTCTATGTATTCTATTCTATGGAGCCCAACACTGATCCCTGGGGGACAGGACTAGTGACTGTCTGCCAGCTGGAGGTGGCACCATTCACCATATGGTGGTTTGAGCCTTAACTGGGAGTTAAGAGCTCAAGGGCAATGCTCATAATCTCTCCTCCACTCCCCAATCCCCCCTCCCAACAGAGAGGAAAAAAAAAAATGGAAAGGGAAAGGGAAAGGGAAAGGGAAAGGGAAAGGGAAAGGGAAGGAGGAAATCCACCAAACAATAACTTGGAGTTGGCTTGGAAGTAGAGAGGTAAAGAGTTTTCTTTAAACTATATATATATAGTTTTATATATATATATATAACAATAACAGATAAGGTTCACAAGGGCAAGGAACAAGGATGCATGGGAGTGGGAAAGAAAAAAAAAAAAGAACACAAAACCAATCTCTCTCTGAAGAGGCGCAGAGGCAACAGGGAGAAAGATCAAGCCCAAGCACGTGGCAGAGGAGCAGGAAAGCAGCTGCAGTAGCTCTTGTCCAGGAGAGGCAGGAGCCAAAAAGGAGAGCTAATGACTCCAATGATCTCCCTTTTATACCCTAGCTGGGCGGGGGGGGTGGGGGGGGTGGAACAGACTCAGTTTCCCAGGGGGAAAATGCCCTGCAGGGAGGGCAAAGCACTCACAAGCCCTCCACCCTGTTTTCAGAATGGGCGTTAACCCACCACACACCACCACTCCAGCCAGTTCCTAACCCAGCACAAAGTGCTGCTGTCCTAGCCACGGGCTGACAGATTGGCCAGGAGTGTGCTGTGGGGGACGGTATCAAGGCCTTTGCTGAAGTCCAGGTAGACCACATCCACAGCTTGCCCCATGTCCAACAGACGGTCACCTGATCATAGACGGAGATCAAGTTGGTCAGGCAGGACCTACCCACCCTAAATCCCTGTGGGCTGGGCCTGATCCCTTGGCCTTCCTGTAACTGTTTTTATTAGAGAGTATATCACCAACTTTACGTGTAATAGTTTATGTGTAATAGTTTTAATATTTAAATTTCAGGCTAAATGTATATTTCTCATAAGTGATCAAAGTGTTAACATTTTTTCATGGATAGCATGCCTTGTTAATGCAGATAAAAGCCAGAGAGAAACATTTATTCTGTCTTGTCTACAACCAAAAACCCCCCATTTATAAAATGCACTGCATTTACATTTCCATAACATCTGTATTAAATAGCAATAAAAAAATAATTTCTCTGAAAGCAGTAGAGCTAATTAAACCTAGTTCTCTACATATGTTGTGGAGTCTCTTCATTTATTTTGTCAAAATCTACTGCACTGTCTCTAGGACAGTCCAACCATGATGATCGCTGCTCTCCACATTGAAGTAAAGGCACATTACCACCAGGTCACACTCTTCAAATAATTTACAAATATTTCTCCTCCACAACACAGTATTTTGTCCTCTTTTGGATTACTTTATCTCCTCTATTTATTTTTCTCAGTCTTTGGTAATATTTCTGATTACTTCCTGTGGTTTTCCAAATAAGAAGAACCTCTGGTCCTTCTGTTTTCATCAGTGTGAGTAACTCCTGTCTAAATTATGAATGTCCCTGCCCAGGGAGAAACAAAAATGTCTCTTCGGCAACTAATCTTCCTAACATTTCAGAATCACAGAATCACAGAATCACCAAGGCTGGAAGAGACCTCAAAGATCATCAAGTCCAACCTGTCACCACAGACCTCATGACTAAACCATGGCACCAAGTGCCACATCCAATCCCCTTTTGAACACCTCCAGGGATGGTGATTCCACCACCTCCCTGGGCAGCACATTTCAATGGCGAACGACTCTCTCTGTGAAGAACTTTCTCCTCACCTCCAGCCTAAACTTCCCCTGGCACAGCCTGAGACTGAGTCCCCTTGTTCTGGTGCTTGCTTAGCCTGGAGAAGAGGAGACTCAGGGGAGACCTTATTGCTGTCTACAACTACCTGAAGGGAGGTTGCAGACAGGTGGAGGTTGGTCTCTTCTCCCAGGCAACCAGCACCAGAACAAGAGGACACAGTCGGATTTCTCTTGTGCAATTCACAGTGTGGCAGGTCAGCCTTGGGAGGCTCCAGTAGATCAAGTACAGGTGTAACTTTTATTATCTCTGATGAGGATTTGTTTCATTGTGCCCCAATATAAAGAATGTATTTTTTTTTCAACTTTACAACAAAAGAACATCTGCAGAAACAAATGAACAGGATGAAAGAAACTCCTCTCTCTAAAGGAGTGGTTGGGCCACTCCTTTGATCTCTAGGGGCTTTAGTTGCCAGAAGCAGGAACAACTTATGAATCAACAAATAACACTTTGGCACAGAAGTACAACTCTTCTCTGTCCATCTAATAGAATGTGACTTTTCTTCAGGCTCGAAGGTCATAATCTTTTTGTATTTCAGATACAATATTCTTCTATTAATCTAAGGTCTGTAAAAGTGAATTTAAAGCTTGCCTGGCTGGAAAAGTTGGTTTTCCTCCCCCTCCTCCTCAAAAAAACCCTGTAAGTGGGCCATTTCTACCTGCATGGCATATATATGGTTGAAATGCTGGATTCTAATCATCAATTTGTCAAAGGTTAATCATCAAAATGTGTTTGTGAATTGTGTCTCTGGCTGCTCTTATCAGCTTCTGCATTTTTTATTCTCCTTCCCCCATCACACAAACAGAGATTTTGAGATTGGACATTCTACTTCTCTGTGACTGCAGTAGCCCACTATTTGCTATTTGATTACTGAAGTTACAAAACCTTACTTTTGAGATTAGTCACCATGGTATCTCTGGTGAATGGATATACAACATTTCTAAGATGCACCTTAATTTGCAAGATAATGAAATATTTCACTACTTATATTTAAAAATATCTCGACAAATAATATGCTTCCATAGTATATCTATCCATATTTTATAATTGAATTTTGTAGCAGCAATTAATCTTCCCTGTTTAGCTGACTAGAGCCAAAGGACTTGAAAGAAAACTACCTTTCTGTAAATTCTAATTCTTGAGTACCATATTTAAAAATAAATACAAACAGATTAATCCTTTATCATACTCTTCACTTTCATGTCCTTGTCTAAGGAAAGCTCTTCAGCAGGAAGCTTTCCCAGAATGACTAAAGTGAAGGATGGAAATTACCCTTCAAAGTATTCTTCTTAGGGGACAAAACTCCCAATTATAAATATTAAACAAAGCTTTTGATGTGACAAAACCAGCACTAAAATTAGTCCTTCAGGATATCTAAAAGGAATAAGCAGAGGGACATATGTAAAAACGTTGGAGAAAAGAAACATATGTGTGAAATATTTTAATATCATTAAGTTTTATCAATGATATTAGAAACATGTAGTCATAATACATTACAAATTCTGTTGTGTAATATGGCCAGGACATCCATCCAGAGATTACATAAATGTCTGTTCTGCGTGCCTATACTTAAATATATTTTTGTCTTTCTGAATGTATTTTTTATTTTACTACTACTACTACTACTACTACTACTACTACTACTACTACTAGAATAGAATAGAATAGAATAGAATAGAATAGAATAGAATAGAATAGAATAGAATAGAATAGAATAGAATAGAACAGAATAGAATAAACCAGGTTGGAAGAGACCTTCAAGATCATCATGTCCAGCCTATCATCCAACACCACCTAATCAACTAAACCATGGAACCAAGCATCCTGTCAAGCCTCGCCCTGAACACCCCCAGTGACAGCGACCCCACCACCTCCTCGGGCAGCCCATTTCAATGGGCCATCACTCTCTCTGTGTAAAACTTCCTCCTAACCTCCAGCCTAAACCTCCCCTGACACAGCCTGAGACTGTGTCCTCTTGTTCTGGTACTGGTTGCCTGGGAGAAGAGACCAACCTCTGCCTCACTACAACAACAACTATAACAATAGCAACAACAACTACTACTACTATTACTGTTGCTATCACTGTTAGTACTATTACTGTTCACACTATTACTGATATTAAAATTGACAGTTAGTGAGGTAAACCAGCATTGTAGCAAGCTCCTGATCCCAGGAGGCACATCCTGATTTTGAGCTCAAAGCAAATTATGTTGGTGGTGCTCCGGGACCTGCACAATCCTAAAAAGGTTCCCCTTAGGGTACAGATGTCAGTCTGAAGGCTGAAGGAGCTCCTAGCTCAGATAACTCAAATCATCTTCAAATTATTCCTATCCCAATATCTGTATACAATATAGTTAATACCACAAATAGAAAAATAGTTGCCTGGATAGATCTCATTTTATCATAAAACAAATTTTTTCCTTATTCTTTTCCCCATTCACTTTGTTTCTCTCCAGTATTTTGTGGGTTTAGGTGGAACTGTAAATTAGGAACCTCTAGGGAAGGAGCTTTGGCTGCAAGACCTTGGCAGGGTTTCTAAGGTGGTGCAACCTCAAACCCCAGCCTTTACAACAGCTATTTGAAAAATATGTTTTGACTGTCAATAGGGATAAATCCAAAGGAGACAAAATGAAGATTTCTCAAAATTATCATGAGAAACAGACTACTCATTTGAAAACTGTAGTCCCTGAGCAGAAGGAAACAGCCAAGATATTTAATTGATATACCATAAAGCCAGATGAAGGAGCTGCACTGCCGGAATCAGAGTGTGGGTAGGAATCTCAGCATCTTGTGTCAGAGAAGTTTTTCTGTCTGCTGTGTCACTAACAATCTAAAAAGAAAAGAGCATCATATGTCTGCTTTGGATGAGTATGCCCTTTTCCATCTTATAGAAAAAGATTCTACTGGTCATGAAATATATTACCTTTCTGAAATGTAACTGGACCCAGCATAGTTTTTTGTTTGGCTTTGTTGTTGGTGGTGGTGGTTTGGTTTGGTTTTGTGTGTTTTGGTGTTTGTTGTTTGGTTTTTTTAGTGATACAAATAAATTTCTAATAGATATCTCTAGGTTTTACCTCAAGGGGAAAAAAAGAAACAAAGCCAACCAAAGAAAAATGCATTGGAAACAAGCAAACCAACAACCCAGAAAACCCCACCCAAACCAACCATAAATCCATAAATACTTAAACATAATTTTATATGACAGGGAAAAGTTGTCATATGTTGAGACAGGGTGGCTTTGTCAGTTCACTGCAGTGGCGTGAAAGTGTTCTTAAAATCTCTCACATTGTCAGATTCCAACCTGAATGATTTACAAAATGTTATGACAGGCTGCTTGCTCATCAGAAGACAAAAGAAAAAGTTTTGGTTAGTTGTCTGCTTGTTGCAAACAAAACCCATAATTTAAACATATTAAGTGTATGAAATGTTGATTTGAAATGCATTGCACCTTGAGAGACCAGGTGTCAAAAGTCTCCTGGCTCCAATAATACTCTCCTATTTTGAAATCACAAGATCTTTGGCTCAGTTTGCAGTTAAGTCTCTGAAATACAGATGGCACAACTCCATTAAATACTTTATTGTGATTTAATGGCTCCTCCCCTGGGTTCCAAAATTCAGTGTGAACGAGTTGTTAAAACTAACTGTGCAATACAAATGCTGAAAGTTAAGACAAAATAATTTTTAAAATTATGTCCCATATTTATTTTTTCTCTATCAGAATAAAAAAAACCCAACAAACTAAAAAAAACATGAAACAAACAAAAACCCCACACACACAAACAAAAAAGAGAAAAGGCATAAGCTCTTCTTACTTATTAGAATGATCTGCAGCAGCACATGTAGGGAAAAGCAGCATGACAGTTTAAATGGTTAAAGCACACTCTTGCTAAGATGAAAATATCTTTGGTAGGTATGTGAAACAAGCTCTTTCACCAAGATAATTTCTGGTGTTGTCCTTGGAATTCTAATATAAATAACAGTAGGATGCAGACCTTGGTGTAAGACATTTAACTTTGTAAAACTGCAACTTCAGCATTTATGTAGCAATAAAAAAAATAAGACAACAAACAAACAAATCCAAACCCAAAACAACACCTTGATCATTACAGATTTAAGGTCATAACTTCAGACTTGCCTTTAGAAATGGTATTTGGAACATTATCAGCTCTCTTCTACCACTCTATTTTGCATAAATTTGGCTATCAAGTGATAGCAACATCAGGAAACATGCATTTCAAAGACTGCAACATTTATTCATGCAGTCATAGGTTCACAGACTGCATTAGGTTGGAATGAGCCCTCAAAGGTCATCCTGTCCAACCCTCCTGCAGTGAGCAGGGACATACTGCATGAGAATGAATCAAGCCATCTTTTGCAAACCTGGGTTACTGGACTGTACTTCATAGATGTTCCTGCAATGATTCAGGGAGCTAATAGATCCTAATATTGAGGGATGAAAGGCAAAGTGAACTGTGATAGAAATATCAAAGAAATGATCTTCCCTTTTCTCTAAATAGCTATTTAGAATGGTCTAAATGTTTGATAGGAACTGTATACTCTCATTAAAGATCAAGATTTAGCTTTACCATAAAAGGGATGATAAACAAGCAGGGAAGAATAATCTTCACTAGTGCAAGGCAGCCAATGTGCACATGGAGAAAACAGGAATCATTCACCAATGGAGAAAAAAGGCAAGCTAAAAGTACAGATGTGTGAATTAACTTGCTTTCATAAGAAGCTGTGTTCTGTTCAGTCAGGCTTTCTCACAATTATTTTAAGTAAGAAAATTTGCAGCTGGAAGTGGGATGTAGGCCATGGAGGGCACAGAAACAAATATCCTAGATGCCTGTAATACTACTCTTCACTGTCAGGTATGAAGACATTATAAAAACTGATGTAGGTGACAAAGCATGGGGTTAAGCACTGTCATGGACACTCTGGGTGATCGCTGTCCACTGCTGTCCTTAGGCTGAGGAACTCACACTCACTTGATAACAGAAATAGGGAAGAAGTGGGTCCATTGTTAAGTAAGGTGGGAAGCGTGGTAACAGGTGATGTGGAGACAATGAAATTTCTGAATGCCTTTGTCTCAGTCTTCACTGCTAAGACCACCCCTCAGGAATCCTAGACACTGGAGGGAAGAGCAAAATTGGAGGGAGGAAGGCTCTCCACTGGTGAGTGTGGACTGGGTTAGAGATTGCTTGGATGGGATGAAAATGCATAGATCCTTGAGTCCTGATGACATGCATCATGAGTGCTGAGAGACCTGGATGATGTTGTTGCTGTACTACTCCCCATTTTTGAAAGATTAAGGGAAACAGAGGAGGTGCCTGAGGACTGGGAAATAGCCAGTCTTCTGGCTCCACTCGTCTTCAAAAAGGGCAAGAGGGAAGACCTGGGCAGCTGCAGACGAGTCAGCCTCACCTTCATCCATGAAAATCTAATGGAGCAGCTTCATTCTGGAGGCCATCTCTAACCACATAGAAGAAAAGACAGTTGAGTAGCCAGCGTGGATTCACTAAAGGGAAATCTTGCTGATAGCATCCCATGAAGGCATGACCAAATGGATAGATGAAGGGAGAGCAGTGGATATTATCTATCTTGATTTCAGCAAGGCTTTTGATACTATCTCCATAACATCCTCTTAGGTAAACTCAAGAAAAGTGAGATAGAGAATTGGACCATGAGGTGGATTGGAAACTGGCTCAACAATAGAGCTCAAAGAGTTGTGATCAGTGATGCAGAGTCCAGTTGGAAGCCTGTGGCCAGTGGTGCTCCCCAGGGATCAGTAGTGGGTTCAGTTTTGTGTAATATCTTCATCAATGACCTGGATAAGCAAATTCACTGATGATACAAAACTGTGGGAGGTGGCTGACAGCTCATCAGGCTGTGCTGCCATCCAAGGAAATAGGCTGGAGAGCTGGGCAAAGGGGAACCTCATGGAGTTCAATAAGGACAAATGCAGAGTCCTACATCTGGGGAAGAATAACTCCAGGCACCATCTGGGGCTTTTCCTGCTGGAAAGCAACTCCATGGAGAAAGACCTTGGGGTCCTAGTCGACAGCAAGCTCTCCATGGGACAGCAATGTGCCCTTGTGGCCAACAGGGCCAGTGGAACCCTGGAATGCATTAAGAAAAACATGTCCAGAAGGCCTAGAGAGGTTCTCCTCTTCCTCTACTCTGGCCTGGTGAGACCACACCTTGAATGCTGTGGTCAGTTTTGGACTCCCCAATTCAAGAGACAGGGATTTGCTAGAAAGAGACCAACAGAGACCTCTGAGGATGACTGTCAGACTAGAACATCTCTCCCAGAAAGAAAGACTGAGAGACCTGGGGATGTTCAGTCTTGAGAAGAGAATGCTGAGAGGGGATCTTACCAATGTCTATAAATATCTGAGGGGTGGGTGTCAAGATCAAGGTGCCAGACTCTTTTTGATGGTGCCCAGTGATAGGACAATGGAACAGTGGAAGTTCCACCTCAACATGAGGTGTAAAGACATGTAAAGACTGTGAGGGTAATGGAGCACTGGAACAAACTGCTCAGAGATGTGGAGTCTCCTTGTCTGGAGACTTTCAAAACCCACTTGGATCTGTAGCCTGCTCTAGGTGAGCCTCCTTTGGCAGAGAGGTTGGACTCAATCTTCTCTGGAGGTCCCTTCCAACACCTAACATTCTGTGATTATCACCTGCTGGTGCAGAATCTTGAGCAGAAACCAGTTTGCACTCACGTCAGAAGACTCACCGTGTGCAGCCTGCTGTGAGTGACTACTGGAGTGCATCTTTGCCTTTCTACTAAACATCAACATTGCTAATCTTCCTGTGAAGACTGTAAGGGAACAACATGGCATTGGTGACAAACTGTTTCAGAGGCAGTGAACAGACATGCATTAGCACTTGTCTCCTACATGTCTTACTGCTGCCAAAAGAGCCAGCATTCACTGTTCTCATAAACCTAAATTCCTAAATTTCTTCATTTCACAAGTGGACAGGGAGTAATTTCAGCTGAAATCAATTAGCATTTTGTTCCACAATTTCAGTGGTGAGCAGAAAGAGATGTAGAGCAAAACGCAGGAACACTTAATTTCTTTTGTGTTCTTGTGTGTGCTACACTTTCATATTATAGGATTCACTTCAAAACATACTTAGAGATCTAGCCTATGCATGGCTAGATCTTAAGTATCTGTGTTCTATATAAAGTTAAGGCTTATTTCAAGATAAGAGAAAGAAAATCAGACCTAGTTATGGCACTGACTTTGTTGCCTCACTCCTATAAATAGTCAAAAAGGAAAAAAAAAAAACAAAACGATATGCCAGAAGATGGAAAGGCAAAGTTCTTCTAAACAATAATAAAAAAAAACAAAAACATTTTGCTTCCCTGTCTTTCACAGCCACTTCTTCAACCCATCCCTGTGATGCAGTATTACATGACACTCTTTTTGAACCAGAAAGTTTTGAGAGAAGCAGGATCTTCCATGCTTTGTGCAATAAAAAAAAAAATTGACATAACCAGAAACCTTGCATGCTCAAGAAGTGATGGATCAGGCTCTGTTAGGGAGGAGATGAAAGAATGAATTGTTTCATTTTTTAAAGAGGCAGTGTCAACCAAAAGGAGTCATTCTGGCAGTGGTGTGGTGGCAGTGATAGACAGATATAATACCTGTTCTCTTCTCTCTGGCAAGTATACACCAATGACTTGCAGAATCAGAGTAGACGCCTATGGTGAATGGTATATGACAAATGCCTGATGAGCAAAGAATGTATTATTAGAAAACATTATGTAAAGTTCTACTGCCTTTATGTAGCAGTGGGCTTTTATAGTTCTAATTATAACAGAGATGGCACTATAATCTCTGCCTGTACACCAATGGCTTTGAGGTTGTCCTGATCTCTCACTTTAAGAAGGCTCAAATCTGGTCAGTGCCTTGATGGGAGCCAGTGATAAAGCTAATCTAAGCAAAGCTGGTATCCAAGATACCCTAAAGGTGTCATAGGATAACTGACAGGTTACATTTAGGTTTACCAGATTACTTCTAAAATTGGCAAGAGGTTGGAGAATAGTAAGGCTAAACTCTTACTTCTTTACTACTGCAGCACAGGTACTGTAGCACTTTTTGTGCAACAAGTATTAGACCTTGTGTCACTACTGTTAAATATTAACCATCATTCTGTTTCTTATGCTGAAATTATGTGTTCATTTTATCCATTCAAGATTCATCAGTTTTGTTGCTTTAGCAATAGCCTTTTATCTAAAGGGAATTGTGGCAAGTGCTATGGTTGCCTACATGTCTAATGGCTATAATTTTTTTTCTATTGAAAGTACTACAAAGCTTCAAATGGTTAATTTTAGCATCTGGGGTAGGACAGGAAATAATGAAGACAAAAGATGAGGAAAAATAAGGTACTAATGAAAGAAAGATAAAGACAAAAATGGGGACATTACCAGATGTGGAATAGGTCTTCATAGAATCATAGAACAGGTAAGGTTGGAAGAGACCTCAAGGACCATCTAGTTCCAACCCCCCTGCCACGGGCAGGGACACCTCACACAAGATCAGGTTGCTCAGAGCCACATCCAGCCTGGCTTTAAAAACTCCAGGGATGGGGCTTCTACCACCTCCCTGGGTAATCTGTTCCAGTGTCTCACCACCCTCATGGGGAAGAACTTCTTCCTAACATCCAATCTGAAACTACCCATTTCTAGTTTTGTTCCATTCCCTCTAGTCCTATCATTACCTGACACCCTAAAAAGTCCCTCCTCAGCTTTCTTGTAGTCCCTCTTCAGATACTGGAAGGCCACAATCAGGTCTCCTCGGAGCCTTCTCGTCTCCAGACTGAACAACCCCAACTCCTTGAGTCTGTCCTCATAGGAGAGATGCTCCAGCCCTCTGATCATCTTTGTGGCCCTTCTCTGGACACGTTCCAGCACTTCCAGATCCTTCCTGTAATAGGGGCTCCAGAATTGAATGCAGTACTCCAGGTGGGGTCACACCAGCGTGGAGAAGAGGGGGAGAATCATCTCCCTTGACCTGCTGGCTATGCTTCTCTTGATGCAGCCCAGGATGTGATTAGCTTTCTGGGCTGCAAGTACACACTGCTGGCTCATGTTGAGCTTCTCATCCACCAGCACCCCCATGTCCTTTTCTTCAGGGCTGCTCTCAAGACAGTTCCTGCCCAGTCTCTATTGGTGCTTGGGATTGCCCCAATCCAGATGTAGGACCTCGCCTTTGGTCTTATTGAACCTCAAAAGGTTGTCATGGGCCCACCTCTCCAGTCTGTCAAAGTCCCTCTGGATGTATCCCTTTACTCCAGTATGTCTGCTGCAGCACACAGCTTGGTGTTGTCAGTGAACCTGCTGAGGGTGCACTCAATGCCACAGTCCATGTCACTGACAAAGATGTTAAACAAGACTGGTCTCAGGGCTGATCCCTGAGGGACTCCACTTGTCACTGGCCTCCACTTGGACATGGACCCATTGACAGCCATCCTTTGGGTGTGGCCATCAAGCCATTTCTTTATTCACTGAATGGTCCATCCATCAAACCCATACTGTACCAGCTTGGAAACCAGGATGTGGTGTGGCACACAGGTCCAGGTAAATGATGTCAGATGCTCAGCCTTCATCTATTAATGTTGTGACCTTGTCATAGATGGCCACCGGGTTTGTCAGGCAGGATTTGCCGTCAGTGAAGACATGTTGATTGTGCCAAATCACCACTTCATTATTCTTCTGCCTCAGCAGTGCCTCCAGGAGGATCTGCTCCATGATCTTACCAGGCACAGAGGTGAGACTGTCTAGCCTATAGTTCCCTGGGTCATCCCTTTTCTCCTTTTTGAACACGGGGTTTTGTTTCCCCTTTTCCAGTCAGTAGGGACTTCCCTGGATTGCCATGACTTTTGGAATATAACAAAGAGCAGTTTAGCAACCTCCTCTGCCAGTTCCCTCAGCACCTGTAGGTGTATCCTATTGGGTCCCATGGACTTGAACACTTTAAGATTCTTCAGATGGTCACAAACCTGATCTTCTTCTTGCCCAGCATCAAAGATACTGATAATATTGTGTTTTCCCTTTGAAAGGCAGCAGTTGCTCTGTCTCCCTGCTGTGTCCCTTCCATTCCAGAAGATCAATAAAGATTCTCAGCCTAAGAATGGGGTGTCACAGATTTGGATAGTTTTCATGGTCCTCATCTGGTAATTCTTTTAATCAGAAATTCCTAGCAAACAATGCTGATTATTTAGAGAGAAGAAGCCAGAAAAAAAAAAAAAAAAGATGACCCTGAGTTGTTAACAAATAAATAAAATTAATTTTTGGATATTGAATTGAAGCTGATTAAAGTTCATCAAAATTATCTTAAAGTCTGGAAACAATTTGGAAAATTAAATGTGGTCTTTGTGCCCTCTGTTCATGAAAGGAATGGCAGAAAAAAGAAGATGAGTAAGGAGTAGTATCTAGAACCTCTTGAGGCTACTTCATTACTAAATTCCAGATCATGATGCATATCACATGAATTCGCATGACAGAAAGCAGAATTTTGCATTACAGATAAATATCAAGATATGAAAATAATATTGTAATAGTTATACATTGCATACAAACACCAAAATTCATAACAAACATGAGAATATCAGCTTGTCATGCAATGGATTCTGCCATTCCAGTTCAATCTTGTTCATATTTCAGCCATGTGCCTTTGTGGTGGGAAGTAAGTTTTGCAAATATGTAAGACAATAAGGGAAGAACAACCTTCAAGATGTATTGGGTCCTGGACTTTCTGGTATGAAAATCATGTCTATATACATACAATACTTATATATGGTAGCAGAGTCACTAGTGAGTTTTTCTCTCAGTAAAGTAAGACAGTTGTCTTAAGAAAGGTGTATACAACAAATTGCCAAAATCCACCATTTCTGAACTTTAGAGAACAATGAAGGACAACAGGTCAGCTTCTTCACAATAAAGATCAGGTCGGGGAATGGTCACTGCACGTGGAGAGTGTTATGACATGCTGCAACCACAACCCCAATAACAAATCTGGTGATGTAGCACTGAAAAACTGCAGGCCCATAGTACAATTACAGAGAGTCTCGAATAAAGCTCATGCTAATCTGTGTAAACGTTTGGTTTATACAGATCAGAAAATCCATATTAAGAAAACCAAGATGCAAGCAATACTATATTCAAGTTGGGAGGAAAGAACAGTCTGTACCCTGGAGCAATCTTCACACCACTGAGGTGGAGCAAGGTATTTTTTTTGCTCTGTGTTAAGAAAAAAGACTGGGCTAGAGTGAAGGTACTGGATGAAGGGGTACTCCCCCAGCATCCCCACACCAGGGTCCTTCCTGAAACAGGGGAACAAGCAGAAGAAACCAGCATGTGAAGAGGATCTTGGCAGAGAGGAGCAGCAAAAAAAAGCTGCAGCAACAGCCTGACTACTCTGAAGTGGGGAGACAGATTTTGTTGAATAAAACTTATTCAATATCTGAAAACAAAAAGGGCATTGCACTGTAGGTAAGAACCAAACATAAAAACCTCTTGGTTGTTTCACCACTTTTGGCTGAATAAACAATGCTTGGCTTTGAAGAAGCTATTTCTGTGTCATTCTAATCAGCTGCTAGTCACAGGCTCACAGTGGAACAAGGCTTGCTAGTACCAAGCATAGTTAGGCCCTTTAGATTCATCCTAATTGGGGAAATAAAGAGGCTGCATTACTGGATTATTCCCCCAAGAAAAATAAAGAAAAGAAAAGGCAAGCCTGCCACTTGGGGGTGCCGGCATGCTGGGCTGCCACAGCAGCTGAAGTGCAGCTTGCCTTGTAATTATGACAGCTGGATTCTTGGTTGTAAACCAGAGATAAGAAGTAAAATTAGCACTGTTGTGGAGAAAGGATGCATTAATATCAGGAGCTTTGTTAAGACTTCCTAAATTTCCACTATCGCTGTACTGATAATAAAGCAACCCATGAGGAGAAATAGAAGTCTTTTCTTTCCAGACAGTAGTTCTTCAGGGGGATCTCTGGCACGGAGGCTGACGTGTAAAATCCAAGTTGCTGTAGAAGTAGTGATGCAATCACAGAGCATGTCTGTGCAGCAGAAGGAAGGCATGAGTGTAGCCCATGCAAGCGCTGCCAGGTGAATTTCACTAACACACAAAACAGCAAAAGTTTTGGTGAATGCTACCAGCTACTGCATGTCCAGAGAGATATGCTGGACTGAAGCCCATGCTAACATATCTTCTCTGCAAACATGAGCTTCATTAGTGTATGGGGTATTTCATTTTCCTTTATCTGTCCTAACCTGCTGGATGATTTTTCAGTGCCCCACCACTGATGGCTAAGTGCCACCAGAGAGGCTTGCGCCTCCATGATGAGTGAAGAGCATGCTTAGTGTGTGCATGCTTAGTGTGTGCACCTGTGCTCTTTGTGCAAGAAGAAAATGCTCTGTGATTCAGGGTGTAAAGTGCTTTTTATCGAGTGTGTGTTATTTCTGGTAATTTCATAGGTTAACTAATGAAAAAAGACGGATCCTTTTAATTCTTTCCTGACAATGCAAGGTGTGGAAACTGAAATACTTCCAGTGTCAGAGAAAAATGTGATTAATTCCAAGCTCAGATGTAAAACTGAAGCTTTAGGAAAAGGCTGTCACCTTGCCACTTACATGCATTTATTGGTTGACAAAAGGCTTGCAAAATGAAATGCTGGAAGTTATTGTGAGATGCTAGTCAAAGTAGCCAATAGATTAGATGATTTATCTGGTCATTTCCACTCTTAATTTCATGATGTCTCCCCTTGTTGTCAAACAACCATACCAGACACTCAGGTTGTATCAATAGAAATGCTTCTCTCCACAGTCTAATGTTGTTAAGTGCATTCTTCATACTTAGCAATTTCATTAGTGTTTAATATAGTATTAATATGGGCTCTTTTACTATGAGGGCATATAGAGGGGATGCAAATTAAAGATATAAAATATCTGAAGAGCCTTTTGACTCCCTTTGAGCAATTAGTACTTAGTTCACTCTTGTAGCTGTATATATGCAGGTAGGAAAAAAAAATATCAAATTGTGAGTAGTGGTGTGAAATGGGACCTCAAATTACTTCCAAAATTTCACATCTTGCAGCTTTCCTTTGATTTCCTTCCAGGCAGTGTGACATCCTACCTGGAGAAGATAGTGGAAGAATGGACTTTTACATTTCATGTAAATTCGTTATCTGGATGTTCAGTGAGGATTTTAATTTGGGAGGTGAAGCAGTGCACAGCAAAGCACAGGGTTTAGACAACACCTACAAGACAAAAGTTTGTGGAGGGTAAAATTACTTCTGTGAACTGTGTCCATTTCCCTAATAGAACACGACAGCTACCCACAGGGCCAAGAACTAAACCACAGTCACAGAATTACAGAACGGTAGGACCTCTGGAGATCATGGAGTCCAACTCCCCGCCAGAGCACGGTAACTAGAGTAAATCACATAGGAACACGATCAAGCGGGTTTCGAATGCCTCCAGAGACTGACTCCACAACCTCTAATGTCTCATGCCAATGAGACACACTGATTTGTCGCGGATCTCTAGGGGTGCAGCCCCGAGCCTGCTCCCTAGACCGCCGTCCGGACAAACGTGACCCGGGGGCAGAGGTTGCACGGGAGCGGACTTTGGGGACAAGGCTGTGTCGGAAGCCTCTCTGCCTCGCCTTGCCGCTGTACTTCATCTCACACCACCTCTATCCGCCCCGCCGCCGCCTGCCCCCGCATCTCCCTCCGCAGCGGCGGGGGAGGCGCGGCCGGTGGAGGGCGGAGCAGGTGCCCGGGTGTGCCGAACAGCACCGCCCGCCGCCGGCGCCTCCCCCCGCGAAAGGAGCCGCTTGTGGGGCGCAGAGCGGGAGGGGGCGCAGGGCAGAGCGGCTGCGGTCGCGCAAGAGGAGGAGGAAGAGAAGGAGGAGGAGAAGGAGGAGGAGGAGGGAGAAAAGGAGGAGGCGGCGGCGGGACGGAGGCAGGCGGCCGGGCCATGCTGGAGGCGCGGCGGCACCTGGCGGGCGCACAGTGCCGGTGGGCGGCGGGGCAGCCTCCGAGCTGCTGCTAGGGCGGCGGCAGCGGGAGCCGCACAGAGCTGGGAGAGACCTTCTTCGCTTAGCTTCGCTTCGCCCCACCTCGCCTCGCCGGGCGAAGGAGCAGCCGCCAGTCGCCCGCCCGCTTTCCTGCTTCCTTCGGTAGAGGCGGCGCGGCCGCAGGAGGAGAGGACCATGAGCCGCCCGGTGCTGGCATGGCTGGTGCTCTGCGGGAGCCTGGCGGCGCCGCGCCTCGCCCGAGGTGAGGGGACGGGGGAGCGGGCACCGGCGGGGAGTGGAGGGGACCGGGATTCGGGGCCGCGCCAGAGCTCTCACAAAGTCAGAGACGAAGTGCGCTAGGGAGCGGGCAGGCGCGACCGGCAGCCGGGAGCTTCTGTCTGGGCTTGCCTTCTTTTATTGTTATTAGTAATAAAAAGGAAAAAAAAAAATTCTTATCTCTACATTCTAAATAGAAACCGACGAAAGATCCATCCTGAGGCATGGTCTGTTTTGAAACTACGCTTAATTAGTGGGGGAAAGAAAAGCCGTGAGAGCTTAAATGTAATCCAGATGAGCGGCTGGGAAGATTTAATAATATCCGCAGAGCTGTCCACATCTCTTTTCCCTTCCTCTCTACACCCCTTCGCACTTCCCCCCCACCACCCCAGTACCCCCATCCCCCCACCTCCACCCCCCGCTCTTAATTTTAATTTGAAAGCTGCTAGCTCTGAACCGGAGATCCAGCAAACCGCGGAACAGTTTGCAAACACGTTCGGGGGCTTTAGCATCATCTCGGCAGCAGTGAACAGTCCTTGTCAAGAGACTCTTTTCCTCCCTCCCTCTAACTAGGGCATCTCCATCTGACACACCAACGGCGCCTTCTCAGTATCTCATTCCCTTCCTCACACACGCACGAAAGAAAAATAAAAAAAATCAACAAAGCAAGCAAAATCAACAAAACCCCCAAAACCAACACACACAAAGCCCAACCCTATCTCAGAATAAATAACTTTAGAGCTCTTGGAGTTCTCTGCATTATTATTTAGAAAATCATGTAGTGCAGGCTAGATAGGTTTTCCTTTCTTGCATTAAAAAAGTTATCGGAGCTTGTCTTGCAACGAGCTGAACGTCGTGAGATGGTGCTGGAGGAGGAAGACCTGTTCTACGGTAACAGCACTTGTGAAGGCAAAGGGATCTGGGGTTGCCCGGGGGGAGTTCGCCTGCCACCCGTCCCGTCAGCTCCCGATGACGCCCCGTCACTCCCCGCCGAGGCAGCCGCAGAGCCGTCGCGTAAGGGGCACAGCTACGGGCACAGGGGCTGCAGTGTATCCCCTCCGCGTCCCCTCGCTCCACAGCGCCAAGTGCTTCGTGGTGCGCCCCCGTCCCATTTGGGGTTTACCCATTACCCCGCGCCCTAGAGCCTTTCACCCACTGCGAGCTCCAGACCTGTGCCGGCGCTGTATCTGTGGCTCCGTGCAATACCTAGGGTGGGGACATTCTCTTGGGGTCTGAGACCTTTTTATCGTCCTAGCTGTATTTTCTCGAAGCATAGTAGAACAACTATTATCCTAATAAGTAGTGGATTATTTCCATTGACTTTCAGACCTGTTCCTGCCATTAGTCAGGATTTTTATTTTTAAATGAAACCAATGTGTGAGTAAAATTCAGTATTTTGTAGACCTTCAGCTATTTAGCACGGTGGCTTCTCAAAACCCAGTAACACACAGTTTCAGAGAGCATGTGATTAGCTTATGCAATATGTCCTTGTATCTGCCGTTTATGCCAAAAATCTTTTAAGCAAAAGATGCTGTTCTGTCACAAAGCCTGGGCTTGTCATAAATACTTTGCATTAGGTGCTGTAGGACTTGTTGTAGTTCACATCTGAGCCATCTTTTTGATTACAGTCCATGGTCTTGCCATGTTCTTAGGCAACTTCAGGAAAGAGAGAACTTCACAGTGAAATAGGAAGGGGGGAAAAGCTATTTGCCCTGTAACTGCTTAAGCTGTGATTCTTCAGTTGAAGGTTTGTCCTTGGCTTTCAAAATGAAGTGGAAGAAAATTATATGAGTCTTTTTTTTTTTTTTTTTTAAATTTAATGCTGAAACAGACTAAAATGCTGCTTGACAGGTCTGATATACTGAGTTAATTTTGCTTGCTGTCATAAGGTTTACTTTTAATAGACCCTCTCAAAGTTATGATGACTGTAAGCACTGTAGGTAACTGAAACTCTTTAGAGGGCAGAATTTGAACAGTACAAAACTTTCTGTGCCGTGTTTGAATGCTACTTACTGATAAGTCCATTTACATAATGGTGTATAATGGAAACCTATGGTCTTGCCAACTATGCAGTGGCCAGTTCTTCCCAGTATTCTTTTGGGATAAATTCCAGCTGCAGATCTAAGTTAAATCATACAGTTCATCACTGATCCATATTCCAAGTAAAAGTACTAATTGTTTTTTCATTTGAGCTCTGAAAAGTAATGATGGAGGTCAAAATCCTCTTTATTCATCATATCTTAAAAAGACTCTTTTTGTATGCAGAACACATGCATAGTGTATCAGCACTCATTTTCTTTAAAAACAAGAGGAAGAGGGAGAATGATTGAGGGAGGTGATGGTGATGAAAAAAAAGTCATCCCAATGGAAGACTGGAATTTTCTTCCTAATGGTCAGTCTGATAAATTTGCAATCTCATGCACTGTAACAGGAAACTATGCTTTAAGGGTACAATGACTTCTGCTCCTTGGTTTAAAGATGTAGGTGCATTTATAAGAAGGGCTGTCCTTCTATACATATTTCAAAACAACTGTAATGTTTTGCATTTACTATTGTGACTGTTCCTTGGTCAAATTGGAATGTGAACCAGCCTGATCTTCTACTGTGTGGTAGACAGACTGTAACTACAAAAGTGACTACAAGGGATTGTTTCAGGAGGAAGAAATGTACCGCATCTTATCCTTAGGAATACAGGTTCCTGAGTCCTACTGTGTAATTTTTTATGAACAAATAAGCCAATACCTTTCGGATCGGACAATGAAGGTTGGGGTCAAATAAAACAAAAACTTGGTTTAAATCTGGTGGCTGTTTTAGCCCCCACATTTACTTTATGGAATGGAGTGAGCTGATCGGCTATGGTAATGGTACTGTAAGTGCATAGGAAATTGGTATATTCCATGTCTGTGTGCTGAATCTTTGACACAGGTTCTTCTGAAGATTTACTATTTGAGTTTTCTTTACTGTGAATCTGATCCTTAGATTGTATCTTGCTTTTTGTCTTGGGTCATTAGTAAATTTTTATGCATAATTTGCCTAAAAATAATACTGACATTGCCAAAACACAAATCTAGTTCTTTACTTTATGCCTGTGTCCTGTCAGCCTGAGATAAATATTTTGGAACTTTGGAAGAACTGTTTCAAAGATACTACTTTTTCTCCATTACAGTGGGAACCTTCACTTTCTCTGAGGCTTAGAAGTATCTATAAAGCCTCTTTCTGCAGCTGCAGTGAGCTGCAAGGAGCAAAAGTGCTGAGAAACAAGAGAGGCAAACTGTAGCTTTGTTCTCATGTAGATACACCAAAAGACTGGAAAGATCACAAGACTTTTTAAAGACCAAGATTCTTCTGTTTTACTGAATGCCTTTGTATCTTTGGATGGCATCTGCTTCTGTACAGACTGCTGACAGTGTGACCCTGCATAACGATTTGCACTGTTCTTTTAACAAATTACATTTGTATTCAAATTGATTTTCCATGACTGCTCATATAACCTCCAGAAAGCATATAGCAGATATACTGTTGCATCCTGTACGTGTCTGGTCATCCCAGGACACAATTTGCTGTCAAGCCATGCATTATTGTAAGTGGAATTAATAGTCCTAGTGGTGTTAGTTGAGTTTTTTAAGCATCCAACCTCCTCTTTCTCTGTCCTTTATGTCTTTACCCTTTGTACTTTATGTCTTTTTTCAAAGGATATACTTCATACACGGCTGTGTATCAATGGTTGCACACTGAAAAGGGGCATTGTCTTATATTCCCTCCTCTGCATTTTTCCAGTTACCATCCAGTTGAAGAAATCAAGGAAATGATCCACTTTGAAAATTATTTCAAAAGACAATCAATTTTTATTAAAAGGTTGGGTTTTATGCCTTGAATTAGCTATTTATGAAGTGCATGTCCACACAGCAGCAGTGACAAACTCAGCCTGATAACCCTTCAATGTAAGTAAGGCTATCTGGAGAAGTAGCATTTAATAAACATCAAGAGACAGAAATAAATCTGTTATTCTCCAACTTACTGTGAGTCACATAGGAGACAACATGCTGTTTTCCATTTTTTTAGGTTTTGACACATTTCAAACTTATGTAAGCCACAGATCCATTATTTCTGAAATCTTAAAAGATGGTCAGTGTTGTAGTACAAATGATATTGGGCTTGTTTGTAGCATCCTTGAAATCAAACTGCCTTGAGTTTGAAAGAATATGAGTTGAACATCAAAACAGTATTAATTTATTTCAGCTTTTGAAGCAGGTTCATGGTGAAAATATCAATTTCAATTTTCTTCATCAGATGATATCTTAGAAAAGAAAACATGAGTTAAAAGGTTCAAAACCAAGTAAGGGCTTTAAGAATCTACAAGTCTACAAACTTAAAAACCTCTGGAAAATGCTGTCTTATATTGAAGGACTTACACATATTTTTCTTTTAAATGAGATGAAGAGAGAATGTAGGGGAAAGCCAACATCATCTTAAATTCAGGAATAGGTGGTAATGGGTCCTTCTGTATAGGAAACTTAGATCTTGTGTTAGAGGGGCAGCTACTCACTGTGTGTAGTAACGGTAGAGTATAGCTAATTTTCTAACAGTGTGGAGTGTAGGGGGTAAAGCAGCTTTGTGCCATTTGACTTTCAGGGCCAGAGCATGGATCTGTTTGGAAACACTAACTGCTGTTGTGGACTTGGATGCTGGATGTTACTGAAAGCAGAGGCTGTGCTAGCAGCAGGTGTCCCAGAAATTCAGAGGCACAGAATTTGTGCATGTCTTTTTGTGGTTTAGGATTTTATCAAACCTCAGTTGTGGTGCTATGGGAACACACTTGCAGGGTTTTCCTGTTTTCTGTTTGTGTGGGGTTTTTCTCTTTAATCAGCAAGCTGTGCTACCTTTCATCACAGTGGGGGTGTTCTTCTATTTTAAGTTTTAAAAGCTGAGAAATGAAACAGACCATGATCATCTAATGAAAGTCTCTAGCTAATCTAGCTAATAATTACAGTATGTGGCATGTGAATGAATGTGTTATCAGATGAAACACACATGAAAACAAGTTAATTTTATGTGCTATATGGAGACTATATATATACATAGTATGCTGTGTGCATAGCCACACTTCAGACAGTATACAGAAGAGTTCCATACATTTATATGCCACACATCTAGTCAGATACGTCTTTAAAGTTGGGTAATCCTCCCGGGAACTCAAGATGCAGAGATATGTATTTCAAGTCAAACTGTTATATTCAACAAAAGCAATGAAATTCTAAGACTGTTTTTCTATAGTAATTCACTCCACTCCTTCCAAACTTTTTAATAAGGTGGCATTTGCAAACCAAGAACTTTTATGACTATAAGATTTTGTTCAAGTTGTTTGAAAATACAAAACAATGCTCATTTGTCTATGTCATTCAAAGGGCAGTAGAACAAGTTTTCAGTTTTGGAAGTTGGGGTTTTTGCCACAATATTTAAAGCAGGAAGCTCGAGTATGCAGATGACAGCAGGAAGGAGCAGCATATGGAGAAGAAGGTGCAAGAAGATCTTCTCTCCTTGCATAAAGTCTGGGCAGGAGCTCTGAGCAACCAACAGAAAACTAAAGGTGTGAGCAAAAGATGTTCAATTGCTTCCGTTTCATGAGTCATGTGTGACATTGGAGACCAGACACGGAAGAGGGAGGAGAGTAAGGACCTTTACTGGAGGAGGTGGGATGTTCAGTGTGGGTGCTCCCTGACTGGTGCCTTTCATGCCAGGTGGTGCGTGGGAGAGCAGGGGCAGATCCAGAGGCGTAACCTGTCCAGCACACAGTGTCTGCATGAAGTGATGACTCTTGATTAAAGCTATTGAGAAATTTGCCAACCATTTTGTCTGCACAGGAGTTCAGCAAGTAATCAGTCTTCCTTGTCCTCTCCAGTGTTATTCCTGCCTATGCATGACCTGAACATCATGGATTCAAATTGACTATGAATTTACATCTGAAATATATAAAAATAAATTTAATACAGAGCAGGACTTTTTTGTGTGTTTTGTAAATGACCTTCTGTCCTTCTTCTTGTCTTACTCTTCTTGCAACTCATTTTCCCCCTGTTCTCAGTTTTAAATAACACAAAGCATTTTTGTATAGCCAGATTGAGGCCCTACTGTAGGATAAGGCCACAGGTTAAACATGAAGGGCTTTCTCTTTGTGTCTCTGCATATTCTCACAATAACAACTTCTTGACAGAGACCAAAAAATCCTGAAAGAGATGATTGCTTTGCCAATTTTTAGCTGCAGTAATTTTATTTGCCATGCTTCTGTGCAGGAAGGCTGACAATATTTCTACAAAAACTACTTTTTTCCTATCATTGTCAAGATACTGTGTCAACCTGCATAATTACAGAGAGCTGTGACAGCAGTGTGTAAATAACAGTAATTTCTGCCATCTGATTACTCATGTCTTAGGTTGCTACAACAGTTGAAGCTACAACAGAGAATATAGGAAATACTTTTTGATAAGACATATGCACCATGTGTGAGTGTGAAAAAAAATAGAAAACAAAACATGTATGTATTTTTTTTCTTTACCATTTACATCTTTCAGTTAACCTCTCCCTCATGTATGACAGCCTCTATGACTGCTGGATATCACTACACACAAACAATCCCTTTAATCCAGGCTTGCTCTCAGATTATTCTCTATTACAGTCCCACAGACCATACTGCTTTAATCTGTTTGCCAGTTTTTGTTTTTCTAGTGAAGTATTATATTTGCAGACAGTGGCCTGTGCTCTGAGACTGTCTTATTATTTTTTTTAACTCCTACCCTTTGCAGTGTGGGTTTTTGAAATAGAGATGAAGAAAATATTATTTCCCATGGAATTTGTCAGATTCCTCACTTGGGTGAGGAATTGCATAGGATTGCTGTGCAAGGGCTTTTCTGGGTTAAAAACTAAAACCTTGTAGCTGATTGCTTTCAGATACTATTCCAGAACTATTTTAAAACCACAGAATGTCTGTTTATTTGAACAATTTTAAAGGGAAGATTAGATTAATACTGTGGATAGTGTACAGTGTGGATAGGGAAATTATGTGCTGTTGTCATGAGAATTATCTCAAATGACTTAATAGTTCTCTTCTATGGTATGCCCCAGTTTATTTCTTTAAATATGCCTCTTTTATTTTTTTTTCCTAATTTCTTTGATTTCTTTTTCATGGCTTACCTTCTGACTTTATACAAAATTATGTATCATTTATAGGTAGTCCTTCAGGATAAAGATCTCCTCTTTAATAATATCTTTAATTTTACTGAGTGTGATCAAGCCCATTCTGTGTTAACTTCCTGACTTTCCTCAGCAGGTTCTTCTTTAACCTGGTGTCCATTTTCAGATACATGTTTCCTTTTAGAAGCTTCTATAAGAAATTCTGCATTTTTGTACTCTTGCATTCTTATGCTACACTCTGGTTCCCCTTCCTGTGGTGGTACTTTTACTTAACATAAAACTGTTCTCCAAATTTGGGTCTTGTGGTTCAACCCATTATTACAGTCATAGTGGACAAACAAAGAACAACAAAAGATGGTAATTAAAACAGTATTAGATATACCTGAGAATGTAGTCGTAGAGTCGTCTTTTCTTTCCTTAAGTCTGTTGAAGGAAGCAAAATCAACGCTCTGAGCAAGAGCCCTGCAGTCAGCTGGAGGACAAAGTAGTTGAATTTATGCACTGGCTTAATAGTAAGACTACATCTATATTGCTTCACACAGCAAGAGCAGCTATTAATCTAGTATGCCTCAGTGTCTTTCAGTGTAGTTGAATAATTATGTGCTAATATGCATTTTAAAAGCTGAGTGTGAGGAAAAGTGAAGTAGTAATAGGTGTAGCTCTGATCTGTGGCTCAGAATCTCTTGACCACTGGAGGGTTGAAACAATAGTCCAATGTGTAGGAAACTTCCTAAGTCTTCATGTTTTGTTACTGCTAAACATCGGCTGAGATGAGCAACTTTGCTGTGTGAGATCTGACTGTCTGGCTAAGCCCACCTGATTGTATATTGCCACTAACTTTTCCTTGATATCAGCACCAGTCTTATGCTGATATGTGCCATGTTAGTTTTCTGGTAGGTCAACATGCTGGGATAACTTAGGACCCGACCAGGCAAGCCCCAGTGTTAATTCAGGGAAAGGCTATTGAAAGAGGGAAGTGGTACAGGGTTATTGGGCACCAGTTGCATCTTGATCTGGTTTCTTTGCAGGGAAGTTATAGTTTTCCTTGTGACAGCCCATGTATTTTTTCCTAGGAATAAGTTTCTGGACCTACTCCACCAAAAGTTTTCTACCACTCCATATGTCCCAAATCTGTTTTGCAGTGCAAAACAGGTGAAACTAAACCATGCTGAGCAGCGAGACAAGCTCACTCACAGTCCCACCCTACCCAAAAGTGCAGAATGCTACATTTCTCCCTGCCTTCTGTATAGATGAATATCACCTACTATGGAAACCAGGTACAGAAATCAAACCCATGAATATGCATTGTGTTCCTGTCTGCATTGCCTTGGCATGGCTGTAGGCAGAGGAGAAAATTCTGCATTTCTTCTGCCATCTCCCAGCCCTCAGTATTTGCATGCTGCCTCACCATCTTGGGGCCAATCAAGTGTTGATTAACTAAACTGTCCTGGTAGGTTATTTTGATGAGGACAGATTACACTGTTTTTCTTCCTTAATTGTTTTGTGCCAAATATTTATCTTATAGATAAATATTGCTCCTTGGCCATGCAAAGCAGGTGAGGCTCAGGAGCTTCCTGCATACTCTCAGTAGAATGGGAGGAGCTTTGTGTTTTAAAACTGCTGATGAGTAGATGTGTCTCTGGCTTCTCCATTCAGACCAACTGAATCCTGAGCAGGAGGGAATAGAATAGGATAGAATAGAATAGCATAGAATAGAATAGAATAGACCAGGTTGGAAGAGACCTCCAAGATCATCAAAGCAGTCAAGATGAATGAGGAAAATCACTATGAGCATGTTCTTCAGTTAATTCAGGAGAAAAAAAAAGACAAAAATTCAAAATGTTAACATAAAGTTTTTTGGTTATTTGTTTCAGAAGAACTTCATGTGTGTGTGTGTGCTGAATCTGGCAGCTGGATGCAGCTGGACAAAGCTGTATCTTTCATCAAGTAAACAGCCTCATCTAGAAGTGTTGTGACTTTCTCAAGTGGCAGTGTCCCATCAGCCCAACTTCACACATGAGCCCTACTGGGCCTGTACCTCTTTGTAGGGTTTGAGAACAGTGATTGACTAGTTTTGCTACTAGCCTGCTGCTTGGCTTTTGAGATACAAGTTTTGGATTGGTGGTTTTCTTTTTCTTTCTTCTTCTTTTTTTTTTTTTTTCTTCTTCCTCTCTTTCTAATTTTCCGTAGAAAGCAATAAATAATTCAGATAAGTACATGGGTTTCTTTTCCAGTAATTAATTGTGGTTATGGCATTATACTTGGAGAAAAATCTGCACAGAATTTTACATCTCAAATCAAAATCTCCTTTTAAGGTAGAGAAGGGAAGACAAAATATCCCAGAACTATACCACAACTTCACTGGAATGAAGATCAGTTTGATTTAATTATAATATTTTTTCTGAACTGGGCTTTTCCTCTAGAGCAGCGTTGTTTTCAGGGAGTTGAAGAATTGTAGTAAGACATACAAGATATTTTCTTTTTCAATGTTTTTGGGGATCTAGGAAGCTACTCTTTCACCCTGTAAATGTTCTAGTTTGGCAGGCAATCATGAAGTCTTGTGCTATCATCTTTCATAGCAATCTTTTGTCTCTTGTGTCACATCAAGCTCTTTTTATTCCCTTTGCTTCTTCGTGAAGTCTGTGTACCTTCCAGATGATACAGCGCATCCCTGAAGTGTGAAAAGAGAGGTCAATACATCACATAGAAAGGCATCTACCTTTAAGAGAAATTATGAAGTCTGGTGACTTAGGCTTGCTAAAAGCTGTGATGATAGGTCTCCTGTAGTGCAAGCTGCTGCATTACAAGCATTGCAGCTGCTTGCATATAGATTTCATTGTGTGTGTGAGAAATCTTAGTATACTGGTAATATTTACCCGAAGAGTTGCAGGGATCTTTCAAACAGGTAATAATCTGAATCTGCAGTTTCAAAAGAACTCTCAGTTAATGTTACTCTGTGTTTTCACTTTATTACTGTACATGCAAGAGATTCTAATTTCTTTTTCATTTTCAAAATGAGGTTTTAGAAGCTTTTACAATTCAAATTACAAATGCCTAGTCTGTTTACAGCATGGTGTATGCATTTTGTAACAGTTGGAATAATTTTTAAGAGCCTTTAATATAGGATTTCACAACAGATTTTCTGTAGAAAAGGCAGATTCAGAAAGGGTATAGTTTTGCTCTGCCCCATTTTCCTGTTAAGATACAGCAGTAAAATTACTGAATATTTTAGACATATTACATCTGTTCTTTGAAAAGGAACAGCATAAAACACATAAAATTACTGTTCTAGTAGATTACAAGCTGTAGTGTGTATCTGCTGAAGCTGGCTTTATGGAAGGTGGTTCTTCTAAGCTGATGCAATCTAAAAATAGAATACTTACTTATTCTGAATCATATTCTCCCTGAGCAGTGGAAGAACTCTGGATCACTTCTGCTGTTTGTTCACATAGGCTTAGTCCAGAGTTTCAACTTTGGAGAGCAGCCTGAAGATCACAGGGGGACATCATTCCTCCACTGAGAGATGAAAGAGTGGGGTCATTCCTGTGCTATGTACTTCCTATTGCTGTCTAGGTGAAAATGGAGAGTCTTTAGCCTTGGCCCTCTTTAAGGTATATTAGATCTGTTATTTTTCTGATGGAAATGAGGACTTGGAAGGAATTGTGTCTGTATAGAATTTGTGGTATATTGCCAGTGTTGTTCTTGGAGCAGCATGGATGAGTCACTGCATGGTTAGTCTGGTTTTAACTAGCAACTAAATGAATTGTAAGAGGAATGTATTATCTGGGGAGGATGGGTTGTTACTGTATTATTGTGCAATTTTGTGGATAGGCTATTGGCTTCTTGTAACATACTGGTAAGTACTAACACAGGACAGATCTTTAGGTTCTGCAAAATTCACCAAAAAAGCGAAGACTGGTGATGACATTTGTTGACAAAACAACCTTCTGCATCCAGTACAGCTATCTTAGGATTAAAAAAAAATATACTCTGTAAACATTTCCCTGCATTGGAAATGGCTATATTTATCCTTAGTATCTATGTAGTGACCTAGTTTATTTATCACTAACTACCTTGAGTTTTTAGACTACATGCAGTGTTGCCTGGAAGAGTGAAGGAGAGATTTGTTTATTTATTTATTTATTTAGCCATGTGTCTTTGTGGAAAGTGGTGTAATTCTATCTGTTTGGCTGGATTTTTTGTTTCTTCAAGTTCCAAGTTTTTGTGAGGTCCTACTTTCTTCCTTTGTACAAAGGTTTTATATGGAGTTATTATTTTTTTTTCCCCTGCAACTCTCCATATAATTGAAAGCTTTCTAATAGTTCTGAAAATTAGCAGTTAGAAGCCATAATGACCAAGAGGTAGAGTCAGCTGCAACTACAGTGCACTCAGGGCTGGAAACGCAGACAAAAGGCTGTGTCACACACAGTGTTATTTGAAGGTGTTTTTCAGGTTTAAGATTTATATTGTACCTTAACCCACGGTTTCTTTGGACTATTATTTCATCCCTTTTTATTATTTTCTTTTCTCATTCATAATGCTAACCGACTTGAACTTGTAGATTTTTGGTCTTTCAGCTGATGATTCAAAGACCAAGGGCACCAGCAGGTGTTAATCCAAATTTAATATCAAAAGTAGGTTGCTCTTGAGATTTAACTCCTTCAGGAGTATGGATTTTTGTGGCTTGTCTTGATTTTAATAACAAAGCTCTTGTGAGTATAGCAGAGTAACTTCATAGCAAGGCTTTCTCTGGATTATTGTCTGCAGCTTTGCCAAAACTACTATTGCAAGCTGTCACTTCTTGTCCAAACTGAGTAATTAAATCTTCAAATCATTTTTTTTTTTTTTTTTAAATTACTATTACAGACATAATTTTTTTTTTTTTATGGTTTCAGAGAACCTTCAGGAAAGAGCTATGTTACAGCTTATTGGAGACTGGGGTAAAAGTTACCTGACATTTTTGTTTGTTATATTACATTTTCAGATCTGGAATTCTGTCTTTATAGCACAAACAGGAAGAAAAACTGTCAGGATTGCATTAGGTCTGTTTGCACCTTGATGACTGAAAGCCTTTTTGTTATCTGATCTAGGGCCCTTCATCTGGGTTGCTTGCCAGCAATTACATAAAATGCCTATCAGCTTTTTGGTTTTGTTTTTTCTTTTTTAATACTGAAAGGTGAAATCATAGTTTTGCAATAAGCCAGCTGAGTAACAGTAGGTACACTTGAAAAATGATCATGGTCTTTCAAATCCAGATTTGCTCTTGGGAGGACATGATTCATTTATGTTTATGTGACAAAAGAGACTGCCTCTGGCAGGGACTGGACCTGATACATCAAAGACCTTGAGGGATGATACTGCTGCCCCAGCCGCAGGCTCTGGAGATGATGAGGATGGAGTAGATGATCTTGCCTGCCGAAAGCACTGCATGCCATCAGGGAGATGGAAAAAGGATATTGACAGGGTCTTTAAGTACACCACAAAACTGACAGCCTAAATCATATGTTGCAAGGGATGTGGGAGTTCTAGTGGACCACCTCCAAACAAGCTGTGGATAGAGGGTTCTATGATGAGAGAAACTAGAAAGTTGTGATGTCATGACTCAACCCTTTTCTCCAGCTCTGGTTTTGCAGTTGCAGGTACTGATCAAGTGACTAAGAATGGAAAAATAAAGGAGATTGATAGTTAATGGAGATGCCCTATAGGGACAAGAGGTACCTGTCTGCTGATGTGGGATCTTGTCTTGAGTGTTTAGGTTTGGGATGATGCAGAGTAACTGAGACTGGTGACACTGCTGGAGTGGGCTGGCAAAGAAGATGTAGGGTTGTTTCTGAGTAAGGTGGCTGACTTAGCATGACAATGGCAAAGGAGGCCATTGTCACAGAAGGCAAAGGAAGTAAATGTTGTCCCCAGAGAGTCCTGCCAGACCTGCGTGCTTGGAAAGACAGGTCAAGGAAAGGAACAGCAGCAACTGGTAAGCATCAGGTTGGGGATTTCTGGGTCTCTCCAGTTTAGCATCTTTATCAGTGGCGTCGAGGAGATGACAGAGTCATCAGATGTGCAGGTTACCACTGCATGACCTCAAGGCAAGGTCTGCCACAAAGCTAAGAGGAGCCATAAAAAGTGACAAAGTCCTGCCTTGGGCAGGCAGAGTCTCTTTGTGGTTATGCCTGCTTGTTTTTTGGACCCCAAATTCAGTAGTGACCTGAGTAAGTGGGGGTGAGGTCAAGACCACCATATTGTTGTGGACTGGAGCCCCTGCACCCCAGGTCCCCCTCGAGGGACCTGTAGGACGAGGTCTGTGTCAGTAGGCAAGGGGGCATCTTCAAGGGTGGAATAGCCCCTGCTGCCTGCAGGAAGAGGGAATCAAGGAAGCAGAGAAAGACAATTCACAGAAATGTGTGGCAGGAGAATAAGTCATCTTCTCTGTAAATATGATATTTAGGAGATGGCCTCAAAGGTTTTTGCCCCTTGTAAGTCTCATTTTGAGTAGCTGTGTGAAATTGTGTCAATTAGCCTTCTGCAGAAGAGTGATTTTTATTTTTAACTTCTTTTTCTTGTCTTTCAGTATAAATAATAAGATTATATGTTATCTACAGGATATATTTAGTGGAGTTGTGTTTGTTTGTTTGTTGTGTTTTGCTTACTTGTTTACTTTGTAATTGTTGCTTATCATTAATAAAAGTAGACTAAGCAACATTAACCAAGCTGTGATTTTCAATGTTAAGGCTTTTTTTTCTTTTGGTTTATTTTGCAGTTTACACTTCATAGTTCAGCAGTTATGTGTAAAAATCCAAACTCAGATATTTACTTCCATTAGTAACTTCCCTTTGTGTTTGTTTATGAAATAAAAATGTAACAAAAAGGATAGTAATATGTAGAGATTCTTGAACATTTTCCTCATTGAGACGGGAATAATAGAAATGTCCGATTTTCAGATTGTGACAGAAAATCATGGCTTTCAAGCATATTGGCATGAAGTCATGAGTCTGAATCTTAAAATGCAGCCTGGATTTGGCACAAGAGATCTCAGATGAAAACCTCCCGCTGAGATGATGAGATTTATAGATTTAAGATTCAGTGATCATGCAAAGAGTTTAACAACTCTGCTGATATGAGTGTTAAGGGAAGAAATTAAAATGAACTGAATTGGTGATTAATTTTGGTTACACTCTGGGGGAAGAACAGATATTTTCTAATAATTAATTATCTAATTTAAAACCTCCCTGATTCTTGGCTGAGATAAGAAATTAGGTATTTTGTGTAATAAAGCATCTGATCTTTAAAACTAATGGGAAGTGCTGTTATATTTTTCACAAAAACTATAGATGCTTCAGTTCACTGAGCTCTGCCTCAAGAAATTAGTTTCAAGCAAATTAGCCAGTAAAATGAATGTACCCTGCACTGGTTTATTAATAAAAATGGTGTGTAAACATAGCTAATGAGTATATGGGAATCTGCATAGGAAGAGAAGTAAAAGTATGCATGAATTAAAAACTCTTCATTACTGAGCATTGATTATGAGCTACATTTCTCTTAGTTTGGTATGAAGTGTTTCTTTTACTCAAGAAATTAAGGCATGTCGCTTGAACAATCTGGACAGCTTTTATTGCTTTTGATTGGCTTCATTACAAATTGAGAGTGTTCAACAGAATTCAGTATCTTGCGATGCTGTAGATTCTGGTAAATATATTATGAGATGTAAACATTTCACTTTTTATCCCAGAAGTCAGCAGCTGAGGATTTCATTCAGGATTAATATTCAGATTTTTGTATTTTCCCCTAATGCTTACACAAGTGTTCTCTCCGAGCCAAATGTATTGCAATGTGAGAGCCCCTGTTTAAGGGCATGTTTTCTAGTTTAACTTCTTCGCTAGGATCTTAGAATAGTAACAGTGCTGATGTGGCACTGATGGCATAACGTGTGCCGGAAGCTTGGATGCAGCAGCATAGTTGCTGATTTCTGTTACTCCTGCTTAGTAAATGGGCTGCCAGAGTTAAGTATTTTATTTTTGTGTCATTGGCTTGATGTCCATTTGTGCAAACATCCTTCTACTGCTCCTATAATTTCTGATCTAGAGCATGAAATTGCCTTGCAAGTATTAAAAGAATAGTTGGGGTACTGAATTACAGTGGACTCTGAATCAGTGGCATGGCAAAAGGTCTCGTGGCAAGTCTTTGAAGGCTGTGATGAAGTAAATCTGTCTAATTTTGTTCTCTCAGTCTGTAGGGATGTATTGGCTGGAGCCATAGTATTGTATGTAGCCAACCATACTGGGGAAAAAAAGTTAAAAAAAAGAGAATCCACATGCCTTGCAGCCTCAGGATAAGAGAAAATGCTACTTGAACACAGATGGAGCCTAATGAATTAAGCGACTAGGATGGTCAAAGTTGCTTTAGAGCTTCTGATCCTCTGGTATAACTAAAGGTCAGCAATATGGTGTAACAAGGAGAGTTTTAAGAATGGTTTTGGAGAAGATGAAAGGCAACTTTGTTGAACTTTGCAAAAATGTCCCTCCAAAGCTAAAGGGCAACTTGTGAGAAAATGAAACACAAGGTCCTTTGGTGATGAATTTCCAAATATGTGATAGATTCAGCTGGACTTCTTGTTACTGAGTAAGAAATAATACATTAAGAGATATCCTTTCAAAGAGCTTTGAAAACACAGAGCAGTGACATATGCTGGACATGATGGGAAAGGGTGAGAAAATGGAGCTATGAAAAGACAGTAATGATCTAGTTAAAGCACAAGGCTTGTATAAACCTCTGCACTAACATTTGGAAAGTCACTGTTCCATTTCTGAAAGCATGAGTGAAAGATGACAAATTAATACAAACTCAAGCAGATGAGAATTTGGGATGATTAGCTGTGCCAGTGGATAGGAAAGGCTGTGTCTTAGGGGTATAATTAAGGGGAAAAAATGGCAGAACATCAGCCAGCATAGCACCTCTCTCTCACCCTTTTTAGAATCAAGTGGCAAGCAAAGTAATGGTCAGTATTGCAATATTATTTTTGTTCCATGTAAGCTATTATAATTCAGGATCCTTCTTATACTGACAGGAAATCAAGGTCATGGAGGACCCATAGGGAGCACTCTTGTTAATGTGCTTCTCAGAGAAATTGAAGATTACTACTCAAATCTTTATTCTTCTTTATTCAAATCTCTTTCCAGAAATTCAGGTGTGCATCAAAAAGAGCTCTGCTGTCTGCCTATGGGATGCAAATGCATAAAACAAGGAGAGAAAATGTAAATTTTCTTCTCTAATTAAGTTTCCAGACCAACTAGTAAAATATGTCCAACTGATTCTAGTTGGTAGTGTTTGGAAGAAAAGTCTGTGGTAACCACACTGCTTGAGTGCAGAAAGAGTGAAATGGAAAACTGAGTAAGAAATTATGAGTCTGTTATAAAGGTCTTGGAGAAGATACCGAATTCGTTATAGTCTGAACATCTAATGCATGTTCTTCTTCAAAAGAAAAGGGTATGAAAGAGAAAGTCTCTTCTCTAAAATGAGAGATGTGGGGAATTTCCACACTCCTAGGCTCAAGCACATGTACAAGCTTTATGCATGCGGAGCTGAGGTCTGAGACCTCTTTGACCTCTATGTTACCGTGGTCGCTTCGCACAGGTTTCCAAGGATAGGAAATCAACATGCCTTGATTTGGTATGCTCTGTAATTACTCTAACCTGATGGGGATAATTGGGAGACCACAGTCTTGAGACAAGTCGTGTAGTCAACTGAGAGATCATTTCAGATTTAGTTCATGAAGGTCAAAGTATGAGTCATTTGGAAAAGAGAGGTGAAAGAAAAAAAGATAAAATTTAACACTATCAATGCAAATAATATCTTACACAAGGCCAGATAATTATTGCATGCAGATCACACCAGTATTATCAGCCTTCAAAAAGCAGTCTGGTGGATTGTTTAATTGAGATGATTTAGAAAATTATTTACTTTAGGCAATATCCACAAATTACAGCATATCTGAATTGTCAGGGCTGGAAGGGACCTCAAAGATCATCTAGTTCCAACCCCCCACCATGGGCAGGGACACCTCATACCACATCACGTTGCCCAGAGCCCCATCCATCCTCACCTTAAAACTTCAAGGCATGGGGCTTCTACCACTTCCCTGGACAACCTGTTTCAGTGTCTCACTACCATCATGGTGAAGAGCTTTTTCCTAATACCCAATCTGAGTCTACCCACTTCTAGTTTTGCTCCTTTCTCCCCTATCCTATCACTACCTGGCATATCCTAAAAAGTCCCTCACCAGCTTCCTTAAGGTACTGGAAGGCCACAATGTTTTAGATAACTGTGTGTCAGTGAAATTGTTGGGTACTAGAACATATTTGATGGGAGAAAAAGAACAGAAGGTAGTTTTGTTAAGCAACATTAGTCAGGTCCAGTTTAGTCTTCAGGAAGAGAAACACCTCTCTGGAAGAAGCTATGATGAACAGCAAGTCTTGGTAGTTTGAATCTCTGGTTGGCTAACTTGCACCAAATGGAGGTCATTGGTGCTCACAAGTAAAATCAGTTTGCTTGTTTCTTAGTTTTTAACTTATCATACTTGCAAACCTTTTACATCCTTAGGAGAAAGGGCGGGGGGACTTAAAAACTTCACAGATACTTTGGAACATGAAAGAGTAAAAGTATTTGACTGACAGTTGAAATCATATTGGAGCATTTTTGTGAAAACAGATCTCTGTCAATTTTGTAAGTGCAGAAACAAAATTGTCAAGTGGGAATCCAGACTTGTGACTTAATTGATAGGGAACTCCAACTTCCATTTGTGATCAGTTTGCAGAATTTCTGTTCTGCCAAATGAAGATGAGAACCTTTTCTTTCTTTTTTTTCCTCTAGCTCCCACAGTCACAGTATTTTATGTGTCTTACACTTAAATAGTATTAACAAAGCTGAGTCTACTAAAACTTAAAAACAATGGAACATTGAGAAATAATCTTACATTGTGTCCCTTTCTTGAGAAAATGAGGAAGGGATAGAATGTTCAAAGAAGTGTACATCGCTCTGTTCATGAAACAGTTTCAAGTAATTTTTATTTTCTCTTAAAGACAAAAAATGACCGGTCTAAGAGGTAGCTAAAAAATGCACTAGATCAAAGTATTTTTTGCCTGGTTTTTAGGGGAAAAAATGAAATGTAGGAATCTCTTTGTCCATCTAGACTTTTGAAATCCCAGATTATAAAAATATTTTAGATGGACATTATTTATTATCAGGGTAAAAACTGAATGGAAGATGGATCTTGCATAGGTTAATATTTTTGTTCAGTTCTACTGAAAAAAATAGTAGAACATCTTTGTAGAAATACTGATAGTAGAAGTTCAGAGAAAAGCAGCCACAGAGGTAAAAGTAACTGGACTTCGTGCTTTCGTCTGTATCTTTCTGTCAGCGGTTGATTTCAGAAGGAGCCTTGCTTGCTTCTGGTTGAAAGCCAGATTCTGGTTCCTGGACAGTTTTGGAGCAACTCTATCTTCCTCTAGCTGAGATTTTTCACCCTGGGTTTTTGACAGAGATTGGCACCTTAAAGCATCTGCTGCTTCTTTCCTCTGTTTTCTTTTGTAGGCATAGATTGCCCAAAATTGTGGTTGCTACCTGAGTAATGACTAAAACATGCAGGAAAGTAATGTTTTCCTAATATTTGCTTCCCATAGCCATTTGGGTGCTACCATTTGTAAGCTCCTGGAAAACAAAAGTGTATAAACACTGTGTTCAAATACACCTATGCAACCTTAAGAAAAGACTGGAAACAGGTTGAATAGCTGTAAAACATTGAGCAATACTGTCATAAAATCAAGATTAACTTGATTATGATGATTCTATGAGTAACAATTCAGTCATCAAGGTGTGATTTTACTGATATCAGCTCACCTGGAGGGTGTTGCCTACTTGGACTGTATTCCTTGTAGCTTTTTACTGACTGCTTGCATGCTTCTTACTCCTCTCATAAGTTTACAACTGAACTTCATGTAACTCAGGTGCCAGTACACATTTGTTTCTGTCACTCAGAAATTAGTGAAGTGAATTTTGGTTTAGCAATATCTGTGAGCAAAATTGTAGCTTGTTATAAAATGCCTGAATTATTTTATTATTATTATTTACATGAACTTCTCTCACTTCAATGGTAAAGACACTCTTCTTTGAAAAAAAAAAGAAACTATTTTTTGAGTCAGAGTTCAGGTGAATTAAGTGCCAGTTTATGTTTTTATGGAGCAAGATGAAACAACCTTATAGGTCATCTGTATTTTTGAGCTCATAAATGCTATTGTGATGCAGATTACATGATGACGGTGTGCAGCCAAGATGACATCTGAGTAATTCACCCCAATTTTACTGGTGGTGCCTGTGCTGTGGTCACCAGAGTGACCTTTGAGATGAAGTCATAAGAAGGATTAGTACCATAGAGGAGGCATCTGTGAAGGCTGTGAGAATGTGTGCAGAAGCAGAATCTTTGTCAAGGTAAAGTGAAAGTCGGGGAGCAAAGTAAAGATGAGAACTAACAATAGGTGTATCATGAGTTAAGTATGTCATGAATACAGTGGCTAGTACCAGAAATGCTATCAAGTCTCATTAAGGTCTTCATGATTATCAAGATATTTCAAATATTTAATGAAGTAATATGTCTAAAAAATTTACTAAAATCTAAGTATATCTAATCACAAAGGTAAATACATATATTCCTTCTCAAATTTCTGAACAACTACTCAGTCATTCAGTATTCCCTTTGCTGTTTTTCAGATAGAAGTTGGGTTTTTGGCTGCACTTAGCAGTGGCTTATTTGCCTTGCCAGTCTTCCATGTTTAACAGTTATGTGGCTAATCTGAAATGAGAATGATGTGTTTTCTTTTACTAGTATTACCACAAGAGGTTTGTAATCATCTGCCAAAGTTTCAGTTGGAGACTATTACAGCAGAAAAACCTAAGGACAGCCGAAAAACCTAGGGACAGCAGAATTATCAAAATGATAGACTAGGGTAGAGAAGTTAAAGAATTTAGTTGTATAGACAATAATAATATCATCTTGGGTATTTAAAGAGTAAGTCAAATGATTTTTAAGCAAATGGGAGTCCTTAAAATATGCATGTTGGGCTTTATGCAGAAACTATTGTAACTGTGTGTTACACACATATATGTGAGGATTAAACTAAACCTATTGAGAAAAACACCAAAGCCTGATATGTCTGAATGAGTCTATAAATAAATTTGTTAAGTTGTTTCATAATACCTCTATTACTGCCCTGTAACATAAAGGATACCTTCTCTATGTTTGTTAATAGAACAGATACCAGCAGATGGGGCTCTAGGTTTCACAGCTCTTAGAGATTTTAGGAAGGCTCAGGACAATTCTGTTGTCCACTGTGACTGCTTGTAAAAATGGACTTTGACCTGAATAAAAGTAAACTCTAATAAAATACATTCTTGGGACACTGCATATTTGAATTCAAGTATTCAACCCAGGGTGATTTATGAAAATGTCTTCTCTGTGGATGAGAATTGGATCTGGAGACCAGTTCTGCATCTCAGAATACTTTTTGGTTTGTGTCCCTAAAGCGTTTGTCATGATGACCCAGCATTCATGACTAGTAAACCACCTAGCTCATAACCCAAAGCAAAGGATGTATAGAAACCTACCAGGTCATCAGTAAACCATGTCCCCTTGGCACCACATCTACAATCCTTTTTGAATTTCTGTATGGATGGTGACTTCACCAGTTCCCTGGACAGCTAGTTCAAATGCCTCCTAACCCTTTCCAAGCTAATATCCTATTGTAGTCCCCAGTTTCTTGTGCTGTCAGAGAAGAATTAGGTGTCTTTGAACTAGACCGAAGTTACTGGCATAGGCATATGGAAGTGCTACAGGAGTAAACTAAAGTTAAAACACTTTCCTTGATAGACTACTTGAAAAGTCTACATGGAAGAGATTGACCTACATATAATAGGAATTTCAGTCACAGCTGGTTAGTGCTGGATGCCCCACTGCACGCTTGCAGGTGCATGTGGTGTATCTTTATGCTATGTAGTGGTATGCCTGCAATCATAAAGTTTCACCATGCCAAAACAATAGACACTCCTTACAGTTTTTTGGGCTGGTGTGGATTCTGTTGCCTTTGAATCTGCACGATCATCTCTGGGCAGCAGAGAGATAAAGAATTTTTCATGCCTGTTGCACACATGGTGTTTTCATCTGCTTTTAAAAAAATGCCCAATGAAAACAGGAAAATAAACTGGAAAGTAGAAATAACATTTACTGTCTCTTAATGACGCATAGCTACTAGCATTATCTGATAATACAGGGACAAATATTTGGCTGTATTTAGCATGCTTTTTGACTTCATGTGCAGCTTGCCTGTTAATTAGCCAGTGGTATGAAGGTTACAGCACTGCAATAGGATTTGTCATTCACCAAAAGCTTTCTCAAGCATTGGAATAGGCTCCTCAGGGAGGTGGCTGAATCCTCATCCCTGAAGCTTTTTGAAAGACAGCGATGTGGTGCTGAGTGCCATGGTTTATCACCATTAGTGGTAGAGTTAGATAATAGTTGAACTCAATGATCTTAAAGGTCTTTTATGACCAAAATAGTCTGTGTGGACCAGGTTATTACTTAAGAGAGAGGACTGAATGGTTATGGAACAAAAAGGAAAGCATTATAGGCAATTAGGTTTCTTCAGCTGATTGTGGTTTTCATTGTAAATCGGGGGAGTGTGCATAGAGTGGATGTGTGTACTCTTGATGCAGTGGGTGCAGTACATGGGTTTAGTAGGAAAACTCATATTCTCACAGTCCAGCATAGGCTATGAATGATTGAAGGGTGAAGAGCCTGTATCACCTACACCCTCGGTGTTGCATTGGGTCAGCACTGCTGGAGCAATGGGTGATGGTGCTCAGCACTTCTTGTGTGAAAGGCAAATTGAATGTCCCTGGAGCAATGGAGAGATGTGGAGGGAAGCCTTATACAAGGCTGTATCATCTGCAGGAAGCACCCCGGTGTTACTTTTAGCTTGGGGCTGTGCCAGAAGGCAGAAACCAGCGCCAGGATTTTCTGTTCTATACTTTCTGCTTTTCTGCCTTCTTTCCTTTTTCTTTTTTTTTTTTTTTCCCTTCTTTTTTTTTTTTTTTCCTCCTGGTCTTTTCCCTTCCTTTTTTTTTTTTTTTTTTTTTTTCCTTCATCAAACAAACACAAACATCCTTGGTTTTGTAATGAAATGTGGAGGGTGTTTACTGGGACAGAAGGAGCTAGAGTAGCATCCTGGGAGGAAATTTGAAAGCTACCCTTTGCCAAGTACTTATAAGCTGTGAATCAGCAGGAGGGAGGGACTGTCATAAAAAGATCACCAGTCTGTTTCATCTGTGTAAAATCAGAGATGCTTGTCATGTTATCGAACAGTCAAGTGTCTTTTATTAATTCCTGTAGTGTTTTCCTAGGTATTCTGTACTTAAAAACCTTCCAGGAATATAAAATACCTAAGTGGCAGCATCCATTTCTGTGTGAAATTACCTTTTTCTTGTACATTTGAATTGTCCAATTAGTAGCAAGTAATTTCCAACATTTTTAACATTTTACAGCCACATTTATAGTTCTGAAAAAAAAAGTCTTAACTGGTATTGCAGGTGAGTTTCTTCATTTAGAAACAAACAAACAAACCCCAAACCAAACCCCCAAACCAACCAACACACCAACCCAAACACAAAAACTTATTCTGATGAATATGTCTTTGAAATATTTAGTTCTTCATAGTGGAACAATAATTTGTGTCTTTGTGAATGCATAAGAGTTATTGCCTTTCTCTTGCCTTTTGTGGGAAAAGCTGCATTATGCCCAGAATTACGCCCCAAGTATTACTAAAACATGTCCCTAGATGTTTTGCTCTATCCCCTCCCTCCTTCTCCTTCTGGAGTGGGTACTCAGTCCAGAGCTGAGAAAACAAAAGGCCAGGTGTCAACAAGCCTGGGTAAACAACCCAGCCTGCATGGTTGGGGTAAACAAGAGCATGTGCCCACAGTTAGGGGATGCTTATGATGTGCTTGTGCTTCTTCCAAATATGGGCATATTCTGGCCATATGCTCTGTCATAAGCTAATGGTGTTGACCAAGATTGACTATTGGCTAAATCCAAGCCTCAAGCAAATTATAAATATTGCCCAAATTGTAAACAGCTTGCTCTTTTGCTCCTTGCTCTTGCTCCTTGCGTGTGCCCTGCTCTTGTGCACATGTTCTGCCTTTGTCTGCAGTCTGGAGAGAAGCCTTGCTACCCAGGAAGTGCCTTTATGCCTCAGATTATCCAGGAACCTGGGAAGTGCCTTCATGCCTCAGTTTATCCAGGAGCCAGCAAAGAGTCCTTCACATAAGATGCACTGAAACTATAGCCAGTTTAGCATTGTACCCTAGTCTTGCCAGTAGGAAGAAGCTGCCTAACCATGCCCTGAAGGGACAGAGATGGAAATCAAGCCCTGGGGAAGACTTGCCTGAATTCTTCTTGGCAGTTCTAAGTGTGTCTGCTGCAAGTGCAAAGCTGCATACCAGTGATCCCATTGCTCACAAAGCCAGACCATGCCCAGATACTCCTGTGCTGACTGCTAAATTGCTGGAGAAGGCAGTCACTGCTCATCGCTTCACAGCCCTGTAACCCAAGTGCCAGGGCAATCCAGAGCACTGTCTGTACCCTGCCAAGACCACCTGTGAGTGTCCCAGACATCCACAGTGTCCTGCAGAATTCACCGAGCCGCCAGCACTGGGAATCGCCCAAGAGCCTGTTGCACACGAACCAGTTCATGCCTCACCCCAGCACCTGCAGGAGAGAGCTGCCCCCACTGCATCTGGAAGGGACTGCCCCTGGAGCCAGCTATGGCCTCATCAAACCCCTGAAGCTTCACAGTGACCGGCTTAGCTACCAGCTTAGCAACAGGTCTTCACCAGTGAAATTGTATCTTTTCCAGTGTTCACATGTTTAACACCAGCTTGGGTTTTGTGTAAAATCCCGGTGCTTTAGCCCAAGTGGTGGTGTGACCTGTGGGTCACGCAGCAGTAGCCCCTGCTATGCCTGGAGTTACAATTTGCGAATAAAAATTGGTTTAAGTCTCTCCAAAAGTTTCCTTTAATTGTATGTGCCTGACACCTACCCTCACCAATGTATTCTGCCGAGTCGCCTCTGGTGGACAAACGGCAAATTGCGCCCTAGTTCTCTTACTGAATAGCTCTTTTGTGGTTTTTCTAATTTAAATTGTTAAACTGTACCAGGTTATGGGATTATATCCACAACCATATACTAGAAACTGCATGTACGTACACTATTTAAAGGTTATTAATATTGTTAATATTACTTAATAATAATATTATTATTTTCTATTGTATAATACACATTAATAATCATGACACCTTTTCATTAAACTGATAGTCTTGATCACCTGAGGGTTGACATGTCAAAAAATGAGAGAAATTAAATGGTCTGAGTGTACTTCTAATGCAGTTCTCCAGTCACACATGGGAGTATGTGAAGTCAATAAAGTAAATAGTAGAATTTCCAGGTGGCCAAGAGGGCCAATGTCATCCTGGCCTGTATTAGGAATAGTGTGGCCAGCAGGAGCAGGGAGGTCATTGTGCCCCTGTACTCTGCATTGGTTAGGCCACACCTTGAGTCCTGTGTCCAGTTCTGGGCCCCTCAGTTTAAGAAGGACATCGAGACACTTGAACGTGTCCAGAGAAGGGCAACAAGGCTGGGGTGAGGCCTTGAGCACAAGCCCTATGAGGAGAGGCTGAGGGAGCTGGGATTGTTTAGCCTGGAGAAGAGAAGGCTCAGGGGTGACCTCATTGCCCTCTACAACTACCTGAAAGGTGGTTGTAGCCAGGAAGGGGTTGTTCTCTTCTCCCAGGCAACCAGCACCAGAACAAGAGGACACAGTCTCAAGCTGTGCCAGGGGAGGTTTAGACTCGAGGTGAGGAAAAAGTTCTTCACCAAGCGAGTCATTCGTCATTGGAATGGGCTCCCCAGAGAGGTGGTGGAGTCGCCGTCCCTGGAGGTGTTCAAGGGGAGATTGGACGTGGCACTTGGTGCCATGGTCTAGTTGTGGGGTCTGTTGGGACAGGTTGGACTTGATGATCCTTGGGGTCTCTTCCAACCTTGGTTATACTGTGATACTGTGAATTTTTCATTTTAAAACCTATGGGGTTTCTGGTTTATTGTTTGTTTGTTTGTTTAATGATGCATATCACTACATCAATTTTAGTTTACCCTGTTAGTCATGTCTGAAGTAGAAGTACAGCTGGATGAACATGAGCCAGCAATGTCCCCAGATGGCCAAGAAGGCCAATGGCATCTTGGCCTGCAGCAGAAACAGTGTGGCCAGCAGGAGCAGGGAGGTCATTGTGCCCCTATACTCAGCACTGGTTAGGCCATACCTTGAGTCCTGTGCCCAGTTCTGGGCCCCTCAATTTAAGAAGGACATTGAGACACTTGAATGTATCCAGAGAAGGGCAACAAGGCTGGGGAGAGGTCTTGAGCACAAGCCCTATGATGAGAGGCTGAGGGAGCTGGGGTTGCTTAACCTGGAGAAGAGGTGGCTCAGGGGAGACATTATTGCTCTCTACAACTACCTGAAAGGAGGTTGTAGACAAGTGGGAGTTGGTCTTTTCTCCCAGGCAACCAGCACCAGAACAAGAGGACACAGTCTCAAGCTGCACCAGGGGAGGTTTAGGATGTATATTAGGAAGAAATTCTTCACAGAAAGACTGATTGGTCATTGGAATGTGCTGCCCAGGGAGGTGGGAGAGTCACCATCCCTGGAGGTGTTCAAAAAACCATTGGATGTGGCGCTTGAAGCCATGGTTTAGTCATGTGGTGTTAGGTATTAGGTAATAGGTTGGACGTGATGATCCCTGAGGTCTTTTCCAATGTCATTGATTCTATGATTCTATGGTTTAATGATTATTTTTCCGATGCTGAGTAGCCAATGTGTGTCTTAGAAGTACACACACCTGTTTCTCTCCTAGCCTTCAATGGGAAATTTGATGATTAGATCTGTCCACACCAAAAGATTAATGGGTTATGTGCCATAAAATGTAAATTGTTTATGTGCCATCTAAATCAACTGGCTTAGAGATGCCTGGAAAGGTAAAAAAGGCATATGAATTTCATTAAGCTGTTCATTGGAGTTGGAGGCTGAATATGACATAGAGTTGTAGATACTTAGAATAGAGCTCCAGGTTCTCTGTGCTGTAACATGAGGACTGTAGTACCTGCATTGGATAAATTTCTCATTACATGGCTACTAGTTGTCTTAATTAAGTAATTCTGTAACTTCAGCAAAAACTGCTTGGGAGTAGAGATTTTCAAGACTTTTAATCACATTATCCTGTGTTAGGCTGTGTTCTCTGAAACACTGGACCATAGTATTGGATGCCCAGTGTTGTAGTGTGATGGTTTAACCCACCAACATAACAAAAAGCACAGCTGAACTCATCCGGAGAAGTGAATGAAGCTGTATTTTACAGGCAATAATGAAATACAATGAATATATACAAAATATACAGTACTTACAGTATTATACAAGAATTTACAGGAAAGAAGCAACACAGAAATCCCCCCTGTGAGGAGGATCCCACCTCAGGTTCCCCCCAAATCTCTCTCTCTCCCTCCCCTTTCCCTCTAGTTAATTAGAAGAAAAGAGAAGAGTAGAAAATGGATGTTGGGAGAATTTCAGTTAGCTCAAAGCAGTTGTTAAGAAGTTAGTTTTTCTTATCTGAAGGTCCACTAGATAAAGAAGCCACCCTCTTTGTCCAAGGGCAACATGCATTCCAAGAGAAAGACAGAAGCTGAAGTGAGAGCAGAATGTAAGATCGTAAAACTACATCCCATTCATCTACCAATGAAATTCATTTAGAATTATCTTCCTTTTGTTTTCCTTTTTATACCCAAACATTCAGCTAGAGAATTCTGCATCTATCCTTCCTTAAAGGCACAGCCTAAACTGTCACACACAGTAAATACAAGTTTAAGGTTTTTGGTTGCAGATCAGAAGTAACCAGCTATGAAGCAAAATGATATTCTGATACAGAGGTGCTCCTTGGGCCACTATGTGTTTGAAATAAATTATATATCATTTGCTTGCTCTGACATAAGACATACACAGTCCTGTCTTCTGATTAGGTTAAAATGTGCTGACTGGGTTAAAATGTGTAGTGACCAGTAATCCAGCAGTTTGTAAGTCTGATATTAGTAATCATTAAAAAAATATGCAGACATCTTTTTAAATTTTCAGACTTTTATCTAAGAATAATTTGCATGCACGTGTACACTGATAATTTAAACATATAGGGAAAACACTAGGAAAGAACAGTAGTAGAAATGAGTAGGAATATGGCACGCTTTCAGTGTTGGTTTATCTAAAGTTATGAATCCTGCATGTATGATAAGCTTTCTACTCCTCTGTGCTTAAATTAACTTTTCATTGTGACCATGACTGTATATAATGATCCAGACGACAGCTCACCAAGATCTTACAGAATGATCTTTTTGTATCTCTAGCAAAGATACCTCATCTAGCACATCCTTAGCCTGCTGCTTGCCTTTTTCATGGAATCAGAACAGTATGGATCAAATGATGATAAGGTATTTAAGCCTACAGCTCAGAGGGATCTATTAATCCCTAAATATTGAGAATTGGCATGTTGTTCTAGTAAATGCTATCACATCTGTATTACTGCATTCCCTGAGTTCATCCAATTAATCCTCTGCTATACTAATCTGCTGTATTGATAACATCCCCCAACTTTGTATCACCAGCAAGACTGCTAATGGCAATCCTAAAAGATCTGTTCAGTGACATGTTTCAGAAGCAATGCCACTGTTTGCTGGAGTTACTTTTTCCAGCATGCTCATTATCCACATGAAGTTCATATTCACCTTACATTCCCTCTGCTAATGATGCTGACAGGAGGCCCTGGTAACACGGAGCTGGTGAATATAACTCCTCCAGCATGTGCATAGAGACTAGCAGCTACAATTAAATCTCATGGAGAACAAGGATATAGTTGACCTGGTATGATAATGATGTATTTCTGGGACTGTTGTGGAGATGATGGTTTTAGACATTACTGTATGATGTCTTGAGTCCAGAAAAGTGACACTTCTAATTAATCTGAGAGACATGGGCAGAATGTCTGTTGTCATGGATGTCGGCATAACTGTGATAGGTAGAGTGTGCAAGGCAAACCTGAGGGTTGCTGATCGCTCTGCAAGAGTTGGTAACCAGAACATATGGCAGTGACTCTAGGTGTCCTGTGCAATTATGGCATAAGCTTGAGAGCCGGTGGCGAAAAAAGAAAGAGGAAAAAGAGCAGTTCAAACATGCTCATAAACACTATTGTCTTTGGTGTTTCAGTAGGGAATGGTATCAATGCAAAATGGATTAACATAATAAAAGATTTTTTAGAAGTGGTTTCGAAGTCATGTTCAAGACAGTGATACAATAGAATATCTTTCTAATCTTCTGCTCACTTTTATTTTTAGCTTTATCTATTAGTTTGTTGTTTAGCAAAAAAAAGTCGTGGGTGGAGAGGAGGAAAGAGAACAATAGCTGTTCTTTTCCAAGTGAAAGAATAAAGAAATTTATGTAGAAGGTGATTACGAACACAATAAAAGACATCAGTTTGAAAAAGTGGTTAGGAGAATTGTCAGATGCAACCAGTGCTTCTTTAGATCATTTTGAACAGTCTTTTTGGGCAATGAAAGAATTGTAAGGCTCAATTGTGTTTCATCAACTCTCATTTTTGCATATCTTCACCTGCTTAGCCTGAAGTGAGACACATACCTTTTACCAAAAGGAAAAGTCAGTCAGAAATCAGGTAGTTGTGGTGTAGAGCTAATAAACCTCTAGCAGCTCAGGAGGAGTTGGGATGGGATGTAGAATTAATTATGTATAGCCAGCTACTTTCACAAAACTCGTAAGAAGGTAACCATCTTTGAGTGTGTTAGTATTCTACTCAGTGAATTGATGCACATTTGGAAATTAATTCAATCAAATAGAATACATCTCTTTGTTCAGGAAAGCAGGAAAAAGAAGTCTCTGGAAGTCAGAGAGGTGTAGGAGTGTCCAGGCAACCATATCCAAAAAGAAGTGTTTTATATTCCTTGAAAGGAAAACACCCAAGAGGAACTGTAGATCTGTGCTCTAGGAATTTGTGTGTTTAAGGGTGTAGTGGTTTGAGCCTTAATTGTAACTTACGAGCTCTTTAAACTATATATATTATATATTACATATATTGTGTTTTATATATATATATAAAAAAAAAACAAACAATAACAGGTAAGGTTCACAAAGGCAAGGAACAAGGACGGATGGGAGGGGGGAAAAAAAAGCAAGAATACAAAACCAGTCTCTCTGAAGAGGTGTGGAAACAGCAGGGACAAGGATCAAGCCTGATCACATGGCAGAGGAGCAGGAAGGCAAATGCAGTAACTCTCATCCAGGAAGGCAAGAGCCAAAAAGAGAGCTAAAGGCTGCAATGTCCTCCCTTTTATACCCTAGCTGGCCAGGGAGGGGGGAGTGGAACAGACTCAGTTTCCCAGGGGGAAAATGCCCTGCAGGGAGGGCAAAGCAGTCACAAGCCCTCCCCGCCCTGTTTTCAGGATGAACATTAACCCATAACAAAGGGGAGTTGCACAAGTCATTGAACCAATTTTGTTCACACTTCCTTTTCCTTTTTGCTTAAGAACTTTCCCAGAAGAGGTAAGTTGAGTCTGTATAATGATAAAAATGTGTCCAACTTATTTCTTCTTTCTTTCAGTCCTCAGGAAAAGGGTTTTTACCTGTAAGGAATCCATAGCTACAAGAGCTTTTGTCACTTTAGCCCTGGGATTTGGAAGCAAAAACTGAACTGTCTAGGAAGAGAGGGCATAGCTTTCCATAGCATAATTTGGAGGGGGAAAAAATAAAATTGAAGCTGTCTTTTCCCTGATGCAGGAAAATCATAAGAGAATTCTCCTTAAGAGCAGGGAGATATGCTGGCCCTAACAAAATTAAAGTGCTACTTTGGTAATAGAAAAACTATGCAAGGAAGAAATATTTCAAAGAGTCGAGATCTGAGGCCTGTATTCAAGCTACTGTTTCTTCTTAGAGTTTAGGGTTAGAATAGAGTAGAATAGAATAGAGTAGAGCAGAGTACAGTAGAGTAGAATGTTAGAGTAGTTCTTCTGGAAGGGACTTACAACAGTCATCTAGTCTATCTGTTCTTCGCGCATCCTCCCTATGTCCATCCTCCATTTTGAACCGCTCAGATAATACTGCTTGCTTAACGCGTAGTGATATTAACACTTCTTTTCTCTTGGGTGTGAATGGATTTAAAATACATTAAATATTTTCTCTTCTGTAAAAAGGAGCTTGGCCACACTGGGTATTGTTTCCTTCCTGCATGTGTTTTGTGATGAATAATATTTCCTCTCAGAATGGGAGATAGATAAACTAATATTTAGAAGTCTGAGAGTAGTTTAAATGATCCCTCTGTTAACTTTAAATTTGTCTTCTGATGCAATATGAAATTACTTTCTTTCAGCAGCTGCAGTGGGAATCAGTTTAGAAATTCACTTTATTATTTAAAATGGCTTTGAGCGATAGACAAAGGTTGTTTTCTATTCTTTTTCTGAACTGCTAAAGTTAATAGCAAATAACTTCACACTATTAGCAGATTAATAATCAAGAATTTTAAGACCACTCAAGATTAGGAATTTATCTCTAGGCCTTTTGATTTCTCAAATGTAATCAGTTTAATTAGTTAGATGATGCCACCTTGAAGAATGTTAAAATTCCTTGAGCACTGGGCTGTTCCTGCTCTCCACTTCAATTTGCTTTGCTTCAGAAATGTGTTCTCAGATGAGTGCTTCATTCCCAGTGAGGCATGCAATAATAGTAAATTTTAGAGATTATTTTAATGATTTCTAAATATTAGTCTAAAGTGAAGGCTTACAAAAATAATTGACTTTGGAAATTGGAAGAGAGCTTTGAGTCCTGTTACTCCATTTCCTAAGTAAGCCTCTTCAATTTTTAGAGCTTTCTGTAATGTCTGAGTTCATACATCTTGTCTCCTGTTCCAGTTGCAGTAACAGGGTTCAAAACAAAAAACAAAGCAACACCTAAAGCATATACACAAAAATTTCTTAAGGAGTATTAAGTTTGCAATCTCAGGCAAGCATTCCAGAGGAAGGAAACACAAGAATTACATTTGTCTGAATGGCCTTTATTTAGTTCATCTTTGGCCTGTGATGTGGTACATGATTACCTACTGTTTTCCGTCCTTTTATAAAGGTGAGACACTTTGTCATGTCACAAGATGGGTGTGGCTCACTCAGTAGTATATCACTTCTCAGAATGCTTTTTGGACCATTCTGTCTACGCAATTCTGCTTGGCAAACTGGGAAGATTCAATTCCACACCCTAGATCTATGTGAAAATGTTTGTTTGTTTGTTTTTACTGTTATTTATCCCAGAGAAGAATTATGGTTCAAAGCCTGTTTGCCTTGTAATCACAGCAGGGTTGAGCATTATTTATTACATTCTATTCAAAAACCTGCCCCTGAGAGAGAATGATTAATTTCCTTGCAGGCTCATCAGTGTTCATTCCTGTCGTATCTTTGTAATGTGTCTGAAAACATTTCCATAACAGCTCTCTGAAATAAGAGGATATTTGCTGAAAGAGGAAGATGATGAAGGATGCTCTGGCTATCTAATATTATCACAATATTCTGTTCCTTTAAAGAGAACTTGAAAAATTCTTCTCACAGATCACACAATTATTGCAGATTTAAGTTCTCACTGGTTCTGCTTACAGCCTCTGTAGTTCACAGAATAAGCACAGACAGCAACTAGTCACAAGCAGTCTGGGTGAAACACGAGGTACCCTTCACTGTTATAACCATGTGATCATTTCTTCTTTTCCTATAATTGTCTGTGTCAATCATTATGGACCCTGCAACATTTCCAATAAATGGAAAACCAATATCATTCATTCTACATTCCTGATGTGACCTTTGTGAATAATTGTTTTGCTGATCAAAGCCAAGGAAACAAAAAGTTCTTCCTCCAGAACAAAACTTGGTGCTTTGTTTCCTGGAATAATACCTTATGTGGTTTTGCAGTGTTTTTCATTGTGCTAAGGAAACCACAGCAATCACATTTCAAAATTAAATTTTGTTTCAAGATAGAAATTGAAAATATTTATGCTGTCTGGAAAACTTTCCCATTTTTTTCTTTTGGGAGTCCAAAGTATTCACTGAATTTGATTGTAATTCACAATGATCAGCACAAACTGCTATCACATGAATAACTAGTATATTAATACCACAGAGCTCAGCTCACTGCACAATGGGTCACACCAGGTCCAGCTTCTGTGCCTTCATTGAGGTTAAACATGTTTTTCACTTGCCTCATTTGCATGCATGGCTTAAGCATTTTCTTTCCTTAAATGTTGTCTGAAGTAGAAAAGTTGGAATACTTCAGTCCGACTGAAAGTAAGGTTTTATGGTTGTGGATGAGTGAGTAACCTAGCCAAACACATCAGTGTTGCTGGTTGGATGTATATCAACCCTTCTCTGACACATAACATATCTTTGCAGAACCTCTGTTGATGCAGACACTGAAGGTTGCCTCCTGTATTCATTTTGACCTACAAATGATTTTAGCTTGGAGAATAATCGACTGACACACTTTGGTGCTAAGTGCTTCTGCATTTGCAGAGAGTAACTGTGAGCATCAGGGCCTTGAGTTTGACACAGCATTTTATGATCATATTTAGATTATTCTTCCTTCCATATATTTGTGGTTTGTCCTACTTAAAATCTGGACCTATTTCCTTTTAAATATTAATAATTAGTACTTAGCAAAAAATCATAGCTTTTTCAGGTATTTTCAAGACTGCTAGAATTAGCCTTTAGGTCAGTGAGGATGTGTGTTATCCACAGCTATGAAAGCCAGTGGGTTTTATTGAGATTTCTGCATCTCCCTCCTTTTATAGTGTTTTTCCTTGTGTTACCCAGAGGCACTTTCACTGCAATCCCACGATCCTGGTGATCCAAATTCTTACAGAGAGTGGCACCATGTCTTAGAGGTACTAAGACACCTTGGTTACCTAGGTGTCAGATTCAAAGTGCTCCAGCACACAGATCCAAACAACCTAGAAAGTGCAAGCTCCTACCTTTTCATCCAGTTCAAAACATTGAGCAACTACAGAAACAAAACCCTACAATAAATGGCAGAGCTTCATCCAAATCTTGTAAGTGGAAGGCGGTTTGTGTTGCTTCATTTGAGAACATAAATATATTTCATTTTTTTCCCCACTTACCCAGTTGGGAGAGTTGCTAAGTGTCTTCACTTTGTAGAAACTGTGACCCTTATAATTATCTAACTCATGCCAGAGCAATATTAGAAAACAGCTGATACACATTTTGATTATTGGAATTAGCAGGAAGTATTAAAAGATATTAAAATCTGCTCTTCTGTGATGAGGTTTTAGAAGCATATTTTGGAAATGTGTATGTTAGATGCACATTTCTGCTCATAGTAAATATCTGTAGTGTCTAAATCCAGAATTAAGAATGGTTTTATGTTTGTTTGTTTTTTTTTTTCTTCTAGATATATGCATTTCTTTTATTCAAGTAGTACCAGAAGAGAATAAACCCCTATTTTTTAACAGAGAGAAAAGAAGCCATGGTTTCCATGGTACAATGGATGGGACGAATACAGGAAGAGCCTGTCTCAGTCCAGAGAGGGAAAGAGACTCAGTTCTTTTGAATATTCCCATGTCATGAAATTAGAGGCACAAATGAAGCCAAAATATCAACAGCTAGACTATTTGTTACACAAATAAAGTGGATGGATCAGAAGAGGAGAGAGAGAAAACAGAAAGGGAGAGAGAGAAGGGAGAAGAGGAGAGGAATTATATTGCCACACCCCTCACATCCCAAGACAGTTTGAATCTGTGGAGGAAATGTGCTGCAGCTTTGGATGTAGAGGAGATGTTGGGTCTGTAGAGGAAGGCTGCTGCATCTTTGGCTGTAGAATACATGTTGTCCTTGTTGGCTGTGTTGTCCTCTGAGCAGCCTCTTCAGCTCCATGAGAAATTAGGACATGGAGTGAGGGTTCTTCCAGGTTACATGGTGGTGTCGCTGTCTTGGTATTCTCTCCATTTTTCTTCAGAGCAGCATTGCCCCAGTCTTTTCCTTTTCCTGTGTTTTCCTTCTCTTGAGTCAGTAGCCGCTCAGATCTTTTATACAGTTTTTAGGTATGTATATTCCAGAGAGTATCAATAGCAGTGGCCTCTGCCCATTATTATTTCCAGGGCAGCTGCAGTCTGGTGAGCAATTGTTATCTATGCACCTTCCTGAGAGTTGTTCCACTGGCTCTGCCCAATACACATCAGCTATTGTCTGGGCAAGCAGCAAAGGTGAATTTATCTTTGTCACATCAGGAGAGTCACATCAGGAGAGACAAGATTTAGTCTCTCACAGAGCCAAACTGGTAACTGGTGTGCCGTGAGGTTGGAATCTGTGGGTTCTGATTCCTTACAGAGAAGGGCTTCTTGTGTGCTTTTCTTAGGGGTACTAACAAGCAAAGATTCTACACATGTCAATGAAAATATTAATCCTGTGAAGCTGCTTAGAGATTGCTACCTCCAACCTTTTCTGTTAGTTTTATTACATATATTATTTTTATTTTAATTTGTCAATTTTTATGTTACAGTATAATCAACAAAACCAAGAAGCAAACAAAATAAGTTTTCTTTATTTACAGAAAAACATACTTCCACTTCATCCATGTAAAGGTTCTCTCAGAAACTCAAGATGGACAAATATTTAATATAGTAACAAGGGAAGTGAATGTAAGAATACAGAGAACAGAGAAAAGCTTTTGTGTCTGTCATGATGAGGAGCTCTCTGTAAATGAACTTTTATAGCAGTAGTTCTAAATTTATCTAATATGGTTCAAAGTGTTCATGCATGGAGTTATCTGGAAGTACCTATTAAACTCACCTTCTAGTTAATTATGATGGACTTGCAAGTGAAGATGAAGTGCAAACTGTAGCAGAAGCATTGCATATGATAAGTGATCTCTTATAGCACAAAGGTAGTGAACAATTCAGGAAGGTGATGCACCATGAAAGTGGAAGTTGTTATTTAGATAAATTAATCATGGAACAATGAGTAAGTGCCGATCAAAACTCCATTTTATTCTCAGATGGCATTATTTAGCCATTCAGATATAAAATGTAGCTCTCTGGGTTACTAATTTCCAAGGGTTACAGAAAGCTTCATAAATAATAATAAAAAATATAAGAAAATCCAGGAAAGTTTTCTACTGATAGGGTGTCACTTGTAGAATGAAATTTGTGGAGGTCTAAGGATGCCATCCTGGATGAACTGACTTGGTTTCACTGGTCCAAGATTCAGGATTTAAAGGATTTCTTGTATATTTGCAAGGAAAAACTTAGGCATAAATTTTTGTTGTGATAGAGAACATGCAAAATGTAGTGAAAAATATAATTTACTTAGTAGACATAGGAAGTGTGTGTGGGGGAAATATTGATAGTAAATATCTAGAAATTTGATCTGAGGTTTCCAATATAGATTTTGTGATCACCTCTAAGGCGGAGGACTAGTGTTCCTTTAGAAATGTACACCTTTCTGAAAAACCCAACAGGAAAGGACAGAGCAAGTAATCTGAGGAAAAAGCTATGAAAGCATTTTCAGGATTTTACTAGTGTCTCTTTCTCTCAAATTAGATATTTAAGGATTCGGTTAGGGGGATGGAGAGATCTAACTCTTCACTCAATATTCTTTTTCCCCTGGACTGCTGAGACCTTTTTTATCACTCATCATTTTGTCACTGGTGACAGGACATACCCAGGCATGAACTTAACGAACAACATGAGAATGACACAGTTGTGGCTTTTTTTTCCCTTTTGGTTGTTTTTGCTTGTTTGTTTTTAATAAAATTAACTTTTTAAAAATGCTTTATTTTCTTTCTGTCTATGACTTTCTCTATCTGTGTAAACAGCAATTCTGCAAGTCCCACCTACTAATCCAGGAGGAGGCATAGCAAGAAGGTTGGAGGCAATGTTCTTGGGGGTAACAGCAGGCATGTATTTGAATGCTTATTTTCTTAGACTTATTCTGTGAAACAGGAGGTTTGAGTGGTTCAGTGTTTAATCTACTTCATGGACAATTGTGTAGAAGTTTCAGAATTTTTTCAGATACAGACATATGGCATAAAAGTGGGAAGGAGGACAGACAGTGTTGCAAGGGGCTACAGACTTTGAAGAGAAGCCTGTTTCTGATTCATGTCTTGAGACAGTAACAGCTGCAAGGTTCAAGAACCACTGATTTGAGAAGCACTCAAACAAAGTTTTACTTAAGATTTTTTTTTTCATCTACCCTTAATGCATTTTTCATGGCACAGAACTGAGGATATGACTTTAATGCAAAATTTCTAATTCAATAATTATTCAGATAACATATTTTACAAAGCAGATGTTTCAAAGTAAGTTTGTACTCTTGAAGAGAAAGCAATGATTAAGCTATCACAGAAAAAAATCTTCAGAGTAAAAATGCTTACAAGTAGAGAGTTCTTCACGTGTGGGTACAGCTGCAGGCATGAAGTTATGACAGCCATAAGACAGAGACTAAGTTTCTGCAAATAGTATATTAATACTAAATCAAGAATTAAGTGTCCTGAAAGACAGTGGTTACTATGTATGCTGAAAAGTGGTGTGATAAAATGGATATTAACTGCTCAAAAGTTATTAAATGTCAAAAAAAGGGATGACTCTTGGGCTATGAAATTGTTCATTTTCTTCCAAACCATATTGCTTTTAGTTCCTAACACACAGGGGAAGGGTAATTAATGGACATACACCCCATACTAAACATCTGTTACCAGGACCAACTGAAAATCAGAGAGATCAGCTCCAGAACTGTCTAACACTAGACTAGTTGTCTGTCTTTCTAATTAGCATCCCAAAGTCATAGGATTTTGAGCAGCATTATGCACTGCATAGTTCTGTCTTACCATAGTCTAGTGGAAAATTGTTGATTTAATGTGAGTGGCTGTTGGTACATCATCATTCTTTTCAAACTTATAGCCAGACAGCTCTTAAAATACAAAATAGATCTTCAGTAAACAGGATCAGTACAGACAGCAAAATAAAACCTAGTGAAGTATACAATATTTTTTTTCTCTTCCCTAAAATAGACTATGGTTTCTTATAAAACTGGAAGCAAACTTTGGTATTGTTCTGTCCAGATCTTGATGGTTTGGGTTGGAAGGAACCTTAAAGATCATCTAAATGCAGTCCCCCTGACATGGGCAGGGACACCTTACCCTAGACCAGGCTGCTCAAGGCCCTGTCTAAGCTGGCCTTGAACACTTCCAAGCAGGGAGCATCCAGAACTTCCCTGGGCGATCTGCTCCAGTGTCTCACCACCCTCACTGTAAATTTTTTCCTTATATCTAGTCTATATCTACTCTCTACAGCTTAAAGCCATTACCATTCATCATGTCACTATAAGCCCTTGTAAAATGATGTAGAAAGTACTAACATTTTAATAATTTTGTTCTTGAAAAACTGTGTAGGACACCTGAAAGGTCCTGCTTGCACAGATTTTTTATCTTGATGTGCAGGTGCTTGGCAGCAGGTTTGAAGTTTCAAAGTAAAAACACAGGTAATACAGGATGGTTGTGTATGGCTCTTCTCAAAAAAAATTGAGCCTCTTACTACTCTGTTGAGGAAGAGTTTTAGAATGGAGTAAAAAGTAATGCAGGCCTTCAAACCTTGTTGAATGCCAGCTGACAAACCTGAAGTCATATGCCTGTATCCTGCAAAGCGGTTGGTTGACCTATGCAGACCTGCACCATTTTGGTGGCTGTTTACAGAGTTGAACTTTATTGTACAGATCACCTATTTTCAACTCCTGCACTATCTATTGTCCTTCTGCTGCCCAATGATGTCTTTGTCCTGTTACAATCTTTTAACAAATTAACCATTCCTCCTGCTACCCATCTTGATTCCTTGTTGGTTGGGTTTTGGTTTTTTTGCATGGATCCAGTATTGCTGACACCATTACCAGGCCATAGACAGTAAAACCAAGGAAGAGTATTTTCACCATCAAGTATTGCAATTCTACCTTTTATCCAGTGGGTAAGATTTAGACTAACCCTCTTCTCTAAGATGTTTTCTCCCAGAGAAAATGTGGAGTGCTTCCTGGAAGGCTGCTTTCATTTTTTCTTCTGGAGAGAGAAATTATATAAAATTGACTTATTCTTGTTTCAGGACAGGTAGTTTTTGAAAGATTTTCTAAATTCTCTGGAACAGGATGATTAGGTGAAAATCAGTGAGTGACAGGTATTAAAGTAATTTGAAAGAAACAGCAGTAGAAAGGAACTGCAATTAGAACATTGCTTGTAACAAATATTTATCTTTTCAAATATGCATGTGTTTTTAAAAGTTTTGCATCTTTGTTTTCCTGTCCTCTGGCCATGGTCTACTGCATGTGCTGTTTGACTGGCTTAGAATGTTGCACATCTGCTCAACTGAAAGTGAATTTAAATTTGAACTAATGTCACTAGTGCATTAATAACTTTACCTACATTCAGTTTTAGATTAGTATCTGCTTGTATCATCATGTTTGTGTGTTTTCAGTCTGCATGAGGCAGATTGAAGGACTGAAGTTAAATAGCGATCATCACATCAATCTTGTAGTGATTTCTATTCACCTATGCTTTGACCAATCATGTGAAGTGACAACTATTTTATTGACATAGAATCATAGAATCACAGAATCAATAAGGTTGGAAGAGACCTCAAAGATCATCAAGTCCAGTCTGTCACCCAACACCTCATGACTACTAAACCATGGCACCAAGTGCCATGTCCAATCCCCACTTGAACACCTCCAGGGATGGTGACTTCGCCACCTCCCTGGGCAGCCCATTCCAACAGCTAACAACTCTCTCTGTGAAGAACTTTCTCCTCACCTCCAGCCTAAATTTCCCCTGGCGCAGCTTGAGACTGTGTCCCCTTGTTCTGCTGCTCATTGCCTGGGAGAAGAGACCAACCCCCTCCTGGCTACAACCTCCCTTCAGGTAGTTGTGAACAGCTATATGGTCTCCCCTGAGCCTCTTCCAGGCTAAACAATCCCAGCTCCCTCAGCCTCTCCTTGTAGGGCTTATGCTCAAGGCCTCTCACCAGCTTCATTGCCCTTCTCTGAACATGTTCAAGAGTCTCAATGTCCTTCTTAAATTCACTGATAAAAATAATAGTTCAGCAGTAATATGTGATTTATTTTTTTTTTTATAATGTATAGCTCCTCTAACAGGTATTGCAATCTCAGTGCTGCTCCTGAATGCATGGTTTGGATTTTTTTCTTCACTTGAGTCATCCATTTTCATTCAGCAGTTGTTACTAGAAGGTAGAAAAAGTTACGCTTGCAATGTTATCTTCAAATAAATCATTTTTAGAGGGGATTTATTAGATAACAGCATCTGAAGGCTTATTTTGACTGGTAGAAATATCCCTGAAAAGTCAAAGCAAGGTTGCAGATGTGGAGTGACACAGCTCTGAATCTGTTCTATTAAAGAAGGTCAGACATGTCAGAATTTTATCAAATGGGAATCTCTGGAGAGATTCTGTGACTCTATGATTCCTTATGTTCTTCCTGCATCTACCCTAGATTCAATCCAGAAGTTTTCTTCATATTATGACTTTCTGGGTTTTTTTCCTTTGGTAGGCCTTTATGAGTTTCTGTTATCAAAAGGCTGAGTTTTGCTTGTGTAGTTGCATCCACACAGTCTTCTGTATAAGTAATTTGTAAAACTCTATGAACCTCAAAGTTAGTCAACCTAATGTGAGACCTAAAGGGAAATCATTCATTTTAGGTTTTCAAGATGACTATAATAACAGTAATTTAAAATTACACATCATCTAGACCTTTTTTTTTTTATGGACCTGAGATAATGGTTATTACCAGAGACAAGTCCCCTCAGGTTTTGCCTTAGAGGTCCGTACAAAGGACTTGGAAGGTCACACATTTCACTTGAGGACTTCTCCAATGTGTTCAGGACATTTTTTCCCACATTCACATTTGCCCTTGCATGTGAAAGAAAGTCAGGCAGTAGTTGGTACTGTGGACCCAGTCCTCATCTGCTCTTCTTACCTACTGTTTCTGGCCATGATAGTGGAATAGACAAGTTGTTTTGTCTCAGGCAAAGAAGTGACTTATTTCCCTAGTGTCACTGATGGGAAGCTATCCCAAAGGCACAGTCCTTGCTGGAAGAGAGATGTTACCACCATGTCCCTGGTATGTCCCTGAATAATGCACAGTTCAAATAAATCCTAAACTGTGCTTAGGAGGACTCATATTTATATATACATGAGAAAATTCTATCCACCTAGGTAAAATGATGTTGTATATACATTTTAAGAATAATTGTATGTTTTTAAAGTTGAAAAGTTAGCACAGAATACAATCCAGCTGAGTGTATGCTAATTAAGCTGATTTATTAAAGTCTGGAAGGCTCCTAGGGAGTAGCTGGTTAGGAGTTGTAGAAACTAAAAATAGAGAAGTGGGTCCAATTTCTTATGTTTAACACATTTAGGTATGGATAGGTATTTTTTTTCTAACTTGTGAATTGCATTAGAGTGTGTAGTTATGCACCTGTTTGAAAAGTTACACCTAGCATAAAATTAATGATATTTCCAATTTTAAGAATGGTTTAACATTTTAAAACATAGAGTACATTTCATATGCTAATATTTGCATGTCATCTAGGAATCACTGGGAGATTTAAAAACAAAATATATGCAACTATTTCTTATAATTGATTCTTTTCAATTTTTTTTTTCTTTTAGATATAACTTTTCAGGTTAAAAATATAAGAAAACAGTTTAGTATCTACTTAAGGCTAAACTTTCCCTTTGTCACTCATCTTGTAGAAGTCACACAAAATTGTCACCCATCATTCTATAATGAATTGTATATGTTGCAATGGTTGTATAGGTTTGTGTCCACTTCTTTCTCACTGTTTTTCCCTAGTGTTCTCAATGGAATCTAGTCTCTTACTAAAAGTGGAAAATGTGTTGAAATTAGTTTACTAGTAGATAGCACATTTTATTCCAATTAAAGTCCACAAATTAATAAGAAATGTTTCATTTGCCATTAAAGAAGATGGCTAACAGCAGGTAGTTTGATAGATTTCCCTGGAAACAGAGAGCATTTCATTTTTTTTGTCTCTCAGTACTGTTAGACATCTAAAAATTCAAATACAGAGGTAGTTAATATTTATATGTTTAATATAAATCTCAGTTTTAATATCCAAACCTTCAGTTACTTAACCTTTTGCATCTTTCTCATTTCTTAGAAAGTAGAAAGCATACCCAACACTTCAAAAGTGGCAATTAATCTCTACTACAAAACAGCACATACGATTTGCACATTCAATATTTACTGAACACCTGCGACCAGATTTCATATCAGCACCGCGTTTGTGTGTGTGTATTCAACTGCCCCACCAAGTTATACAAATGAATTTGGGACAGATACTTTAATAAACATTAATTTTTCTAACTACAGAAAACAAAACAAAACAAAAACAAAAACCAAGGCAAAATTAAACCAAAATAACATTGAGTATAATGTTTGATTGTATATATGATAATGTAGTGATTCCAGGATTTGATGAAACTCACTTGTCAGCTACACAAGGCCTAAAGGCTCACAAAACCTCACAGCTTTTATGTGCTCATGGGTATTGGCAGTGTTGGATACTTTCAAGAGATGTCTTCACTACCAAGATGCTGGATGCAGGAGGGCTGTACTCTGCAACCTATGCAGTAGTTTAGTTCTGCCTATGTATTTTGTGCAAATTCTCATACTTGCTCTCAGTTCTGGAAGCAAGTGTTTGTTCCAGGTGTGGGCTGGGGATAGTGTAAGTCCACAAACACACATCCCAAGTAGGACTTTATGAGCTGATTTGTACTTCTCTTTACTTGCCTTAGTTTATCTGCAGCCACATAGGAAGGACAATGTTTGAAAAAGGTAGTGTATGTTTAGTTGTTCTTTGCAAACAACAACAACAACAACAAAACCCCAAAAAACAACAAATATGAAAAAGTTAAAGTAGAAACAAATCAAATCAAATCAAAACAAAACAAAACAAAAAAGTTAAAGTAGAAATTCAGTCAAATTTTGCAGGTGTTATTTATTGCAAAAATCTGATTGAGGAAGCAAACAGCCAGGTGATGAGTTATAAATGTTATAGTGTAGACTTGAGGTTAGGTCAGATGGAAAACATCTTGAAATCATGATGAAGGGACTTTGCCTGAACACTTGGCTGCGTTATAGGAAAATCATGTAGTTCACTGAGTCATTATTGCAGGTGGGATTCTTAATACTTGGCAAGAAATCTCATATGTGTTTTCCTACATCTTTTCCTAATTCCACTATGTGATAATGATTCTTTGTTCCACCAGAAAACAACTGCAAAATGGATGTAATGATTCAGGCTGGCTGATTAATTTCTTCGTTCCCTATGGAGTAGCACTGTCACACAGATGTAGCTACTTGGATTCTTCTATGTGTTATTAATCAAAATATTTTCCTTTCAGGAAGGATTCTGAGATTTTTAGTGCCAGGCCTTGGTATTGTAGTATGCTGATATACTATGTTGATAATATCATATTCATATGTCAATATATTATATTTTTGTTATGCTGTTTTTGTTTGTGTGTCTTTTTGTTTTAAAATAAGACATTTTATTAGTGACTTAATATTAATTGCATATAAACACAGTAGTTTTTTTCAGCAGGTATTTTCTCCAGTATGCTTTCATGTACCATGCACATTCCAGACAGTCTGTGAAAGTCTTCAGTTTGCAAAAATAACCCAAGAAATTGCATTTACCGTAGGTATTTCAAAATAAAGATATCTGCACCCAAGAATGCTGAGAGAGCTGGCTGATGTTGTCACTGTGCCACTCTCCATCGTTTTGCAAAACCATGGCAGACAGGTAAGGTGCCTGAGAACTGGAGGAAGGCCAGTGTCACTCCAGTCTTCAAAAAGGGCAAGAAAGAGGTTCCAGAAAACTACAGACCAGTGAGCCTCACCTCCATTCCTGGAAAAATGATGCAGGAGCTCATCCTGGAGAGTGCTTTCATGGTTTAGTTGCATGATTTAGTTGATTAAGTGGTGTTGGATGATGGGTTGGATGTGATGATCTTATCTTTCCTTTCCTTTCCTTTCCTTTCCTTTCCTTTCCTTTCCTTTCCTTTCCTTTCCTTTCCTTTCCTTTCCTTTCCTTTCCTTTCCTTTCCTTTCCTTTCCTTTCCTTTCCTTTCCTTTCCTTTCCTTTCCTTTCCTTTCCTTTCCTTTCCTTTCCTTTCCTTTCCTTTCCTTTCCTTTCCTTTCCTTTCCTTTCCTTTCCTTTCCTTTCCTTTCCTTTCCTTTCCTTTCCTTTCCTTTCCTTTCCTTTCCTTTCCTTTCCTTTCCTTTCCTTTCCTTTCCTTTCCTTTCCTTGCCTTGCCTTGCCTTGCCTTTCCTTGCCTTGCCTTTCCTTTCCTTGCCTTGCCTTGCCTTTCCTTTCCTTTCCTTGCCTTGCCTTGCCTTGCCTTGCCTTGCCTTGCCTTTCCTTGCCTTTCCTTGCCTTTCCTTTCCTTTCCTTGCCTTTCCTTTCCTTTCCTTGCCTTTCCTTGCCTTGCCTTTCCTTGCCTTGCCTTTCCTTGCCTTGCCTTGCCTTGCCTTGCCTTGCCTTGCCTTGCCTTGCCTTGCCTTGCCTTTCCCGGCACTTGTAATGGAAGAAGATGATGAGGAGCAGTCAGCATGGATTTACAAATGCGGAAATCCTGCTTGACTAATCTGGTAGCCTTCTATGATATTTTAGCAGAATGGGTAGATGCAGTGGATGTAGTCTACCTTGACTTTAGTAAGGTTTTTGACACTATCTCCCATAACATCCTTATGAGCAAGCTCAGGAATTGTGGAGTAGAAGAACAGACAGTGAGATGGGTTAGGAACTGATTACTAAATCGAGTCCACATAGTGGTGGTCAATGGTGAAAAGTCCAGATGGAGAGCTGTAACTAGTGGGGTCCCCCTGGGATCAGTGCTGGGAGTGGTGCTGCTCAACATCTTCATCAATGACACTGATGAGGGGACAGAGTCTGCTCAACAAGTTTGCTGGTGACACCAAGCTGAGAGGCTTGGCTGATACACCTGAAGGCTGTGCAGCCATTTAGCGAGACCTGGACAGACTAGCGAGCTAGACAGAGAGGAACCTAATGAGGTTCAACAAGGATAAGTGCACAGTCCTGCATCTGGGAAGGAGTAATAGACTGCACCAGTATGGATTAGGAGATGATCTGCTAGAGAGCAGCCCTGTGGAGAAGGACCTGGTGGATAGGAAGTTATCCCTGGGACAACACTGTACCCTTGTGGCCAAGAAGGCCTATGGGATCCTGGGGAGCGTTAAGAGGAGTGTGTCCAGCAGATCAAGGGAGGTTCTCCTCCCCCTCTACTCCGCCCTGGTGAGACCTCTCCTGGAGTATTGCATCCAATTTTGGGCTCCTCAGTTCAAGAGGGACAGAGATCTACCCAAGAGAGTCCAACGGAGAGCTACCAGGGTGATTAAGGGACTGGAGCACTGCCTTACAAGAAGAGGCTGAGAGGCCTGGGGCTGTTTAGTCTGGAGAAGAGAAGACTGACAGGGGATTTAATAACTGCTTATAAATATGTGAGGTCTGGGTGTCAAGAGGGAGGGGACAGGCTCTTCTCAGTTGCACCCTGTGATAGGACAAGGAACAATGGATATAAACTACAGCATAGGAGGTTCCACTTCAACATGAGGAGGATCTTCTTCACTGTGAGGGTCACAGAGCACTGGGAACAGGCTGCCCAGAGAGGTTCTGGAGTCTCCTTGTCTGGAGACTTTCAGGACCATCTGGACACATTCCTGTGTGACCTGTGCTAGGTTCTATGGTCCAGCTCTGGCAGGGGAGTTGGACTTGATCTCCTGAGGTCCCTTCCAACCCATAACATCCTATGATCTTGTGATCCTGTGATTATAACATGAAATACACAATATTTATTTTTCTGGGTAAGCTAACTTCATAATTAAACATACTAGTCTCTGAAATTCACTTCAAGGAAATAGTTCTGTGAAGGAGAGGAAGCAAGCCTCAAAGTAAGCTGGCAAAAATTGGAATGGATAAAAACAGTCTGATTGAAATGTCTAGTGCACAATCCCAAAATCCACCCTGTAAATTTGAAGCTTCGTCAAATCCTCATTAACTTTAATGAGACTTATAATATGCATTTGAGGAGACAGATTGTAGAGTTGAGGCTCAAATTAATACTGAGTTGTTGTATGACAACTTACTAATAAGATTAATCTTTCTGTGACCTGCTCTGACAGGTTATTCTGTGAAGAAGACAAGACCTAACATTCCTTTTTTTCATTGGAGGAATTTTTGGCTTGCACCTTATTGCCCAGGGAAAATGTGTCTGATTAACTCCTTGATGTTCATAGAGTCACCTGTTTTAACTGTCTGTATACATGTGTGTGGTTGCATGGATACAAGGGTTTCCTTCCTGGAGGACGCAAAGGCATCCTATGCTCCCTCTGTGTCCTTTATCTGCTTTCTTACTGATTGTATTTGCATAAATAGCACACATGTTGAGAAAAATGTTTTATTTTTCCCCTTTGGAAATGAGTATTTTTTTTTTGCCACAGAAAGCTCAGGTCATGTGAAATTAATTTCCTCCTGCTGCTTGGCATGCTGTTAATGTTGGCTCAGTCAGCTGAACCGCCCTGCACTGTGCTCATACGTTTTGTTAATAGCCAGTCATGTGTTTTCAAATAAGAACAGTGCTTATAATTGGGTAGAAGCCTGTGCATTTATTGTTTAATGAACATATGAAGCATGGTGTTTAAATGAAAGATTCTACTTCTATTTTTTGTAAAGTCAGGGTTTTGTTTTGTTTTGCTTTTCAGAAAGTTAAGTTTTATTTCATAGAAAATTAGACTTCCTGATGTGTTTTAATACCAGACATCTTTGAAAGCAACTTCATCAGCCAGAGTCTTCCAAGAAAAGTAGACTGGGAGTGAAAAAACAGGGAGGAGGAAGAAAACATACAAATTATATTCCTAAATATATGCAAATAACACATTTTGATTGACTTTATTTTCTCAGAAACTTATGTAGCATTTGCTGGATAATTGATAACCCTATAATCAATGCCAAGATGCCTTTTGAATGTTTACAGAGGAAAAAAATATATTGCCCTTTATGGACCATCAATGTAATACATAGAAGTCAAGATGTCATCTATTTAATTGTCCTCACAGTTTTTCCATTGAGCTTTGATTTGTCTGCCTTTGAAATATCTGATTCAAAATGAGAAGTGGTAACCTGAGGAACTCATCAGTGTGGCTGCTTGGGTGAAATGAAGGATTTGTCAAAGCTGCTGGCTGCAAACTACAGCTTGTGAGGTAGGAAAGGCAGCCAGTAATGCATGCATTACAAAAAGGACTACTGTCAAAGATGTAATTGTATTTCAATTATTCCTAATTTTGGGGGGATGCTTTAAATTACCAACCCATTTTCTTCTGGTCACTGGCTGAACATTCATTGTTCAGACTTTCCAATCTTAAGAGAGAATACAATGGTTTCCCCTTTCTTCTTTAATGCAGTTTCAGTAGCATATATGTACTGCATGCCTCGTGTAGTCTCTACATTTTAAAAAATGTTATTGTAAAAAAAGATTACTTGCTGGCATGTTGCAAAATAATTATTGAGAAGCAGGCACCCAGGAAGGTCTCCCTGTTGTGAGTGTTTACTGCTTGCTTGTTACTATGACTTATTCTGTATACTGCCATTCCCTGAAGCTGTAACTTAATGGGGATGGACAAACTGGTAGATAAATTATACTGTGTGGCTCATATAAATTATATATAAGAGGCTTATTTAACTTTAGCAAAAGCAACAAGTACATTTCAGAAATTATACTGTCTCTGCAAATATCAATACCTCTAATTTTAAGTCATTGGGTTGGAGGTTTTTTCTGCCCCTTTGGTATATGTCTATTGTCTTACAGATGCTTCTTTCTATGGTTGATTGGAACCAGAAATGTTCAGTACATAAATAATCCATTGTACATCACCAGTGCTTCTGGTAAAGCTGGAGTTATAATGGAATGGCATTTTCTACCTTAAAGTTTTTGAAAAATGATACATTCTATCAAATCATGACTCAGGCTTAAGTCATGTGAGAGAAGAGTCTATATCCACAGGAAGCTTTCATTGTCTTGCCTGACAAGGAGCTGAGTCATATTCATATTTCAGTTTTGCCAGAGTAGTTGGCTTTATGTGTTTGATGATTCCATTTTCTTAGGATTTATCTTGAGTGCAAGGGAAATTATTTATTTATTTTTTTAATCCATCAGTGCTATGTTCCAGTTGTTCTGTAAAAGAAATCTGTCTTAAGAGTTTTGACTTAAAGGGACAGTTCAGACAGGCACACCCAAATGATGATGTTAACTTTGCATTAACCATGCAAACAATTTTAATAGTAGGTTCATGACTGCATATAAGAAAATACAAGAAAAAAATATGATAACATCTTTGTATAGAAGTGTATATTGGGTAAGCTGACTGAGAAGAAATGGTTATGATATTTTTTATTCTAACCTTGTCTTTTAGTTTGGATGGTAGTAGGCTAACAGTAAATGAACTGGCATATTAACACTAGTAGCTCCCATTAACATTAGTAGCCCCCATATATAAAGTATCATAGTTTGTCAGAGAAAATCAAGATCCATTCATGTGTCAAGGATAACACAGGTTAGGTTCCTTCTTTCTGCATCCTTGCTTATCTTCCAAAAAAACCAAAAACCAAACCCCAAACCAAAATGCAAACCCAAAGGCTAAGCAAGATCAGAACTGACACATACAAAATTAAATAATATAAAACATGCTCTGCCTTTATCCACAAATCACAGTTGTGTGCGTCATACAAAATTTCAAGGATTAGGAACTCCTAGCAAGTCATTTGAATAGTTTTAAAATGCAGTTAACGCTATTCTTTCGCCTCACACATCAGGCTTTCAAGGCAATCCTGTAGAGTTAAGAATTTCACCATAAATTACTATGATTCATCATACTAATCACATTTCACCATAAATTACTGTGATTGTTCATTATTTCAGCTGTAGTTTGTATGTATTTTGGACTTCACTGGAGATGCAATTACTTACAGAATGTCACTTGTCACCCCCTATTGTATTAATAATAAATTAAATTTTAGACCCATTACAGTGATTTGTTTGTACACTGGCTGTTCTTTGGGGAATTGAAATTTGGAGAAAACTGAAAACTTGAATGTTCCTGTAGCCTAAAATGTACCCAGATGTTTACATCCCCTAGGACCTTATCTGAATAGCTTAGTTATAAAGCCAACATTTCTCAGAAGCCATGCAAATATTTAGATACTCTTAAAGCACTCAGTTATCACAGAATCACAGAATTACAGAGGCTGGGAAAGATCTCTGAGATCATCAAGTCCAGCCTATGACCTACCACCAGTAATACCATTCATAGTAAAATTTAGAGGTTTTATTGATTCAAAAGGTGAGCTATGTTGGATTCCTTCAGAGTTAGCAGAGGAATTTATTTGTGTTTATAATACTAATAACTAAAAATCCTTTTGATTTCTTTGGTGGTATGCATTCTTTACAAATCACGTCAGGTCATTTAATAAATTTCTCAGCAAAGTGGTAAACTGAAATGTCTGCATTTTTTGTTACAGTAGGTTTGGCTTAATAGCATCAACACAGCTTCAGAGTAAGATTTTATTTTAATTAATGTCAAGTTTAAGGGAGAAACACTGTTTTCTGAATCATTGCCATGTAGGACTTTATGGTGACTCTGCACGAGGTATATTGAGCAATAGTGAATTAAAGGGAAAAAAAATCACCCATGTTAGTGTTATATTTAACTTCAAGTTGTGTTGTATCATTCATAGCTATGCTAATACAAAGTCTCAAAACAAGCTACTGTTCCCCAATAATGACTTTCCCCGCCAGCTTCTCTGTAATAAATTTGTAGTTTTGTTTATTTACTTACTTTAAATAATGCTTATTGACCTTTTAAAGGAACAGAGAGAGCAACATGATCTGATTGCAAGCAGTAAACACCTTGTGATCTTTCTGTAATTATGGACCATATAATCTTTTTTTGATTTTTACCATAGGGAGGATGATAATAACAACAAAACTACTAAATGGATGAAATTCTGTTAGTACTCTGAGTTTGGCTTATCTGATGTTATCTTTTACTACCTTCTGATTTTTTTCTTTGTTCTTTTAAAATTTCTGTATGCTGGAAGAATTGACATCTGAGATAGGACTAGAGCTGAAAGAGGTGTTGCAGGGGAAAATGATGCTGTTTTCTCATGACATGAGAAATATACAGGGATTATGCAAATGCTTTTTTCATAGTTTAGTGTTCTGACTGGCAAGTATTCTTGTAGGGACTGAAAAACATGACCAGGTACAAGTATGGTGAGATGGCAGCACAACTGACCTGGAATGAGGGGAAGACTCTATCAGGCAGGGAATAGCCTTGCAGAGCCCTTTCTTTCAGAAAGTAGTGAGAACTTCACTATTCCAGAAGGGAAGCTTGTGTTAGGTCTGGATATTTGCCTTCATCTAGTATTTTTATAAAATATCAAATTACTGTTTTACTGTAATTGTCAGGAAAAACCCTGAGACGATGGTGTGCAGGAAAGCATGAGTCACTTGGCTGTCATAGTGAAATGGAGTCATAAACTAAGCTTTGTAACAGGTTTCTGTATTTGGCCAGAAATTTGCACTACATATGCTGGTTACACTAGGAAACATCTAGTTTTCTTTATAAGTGTTAAGAGTATGGGCTCCACTATTTTTTCTTACATGACATTTATTCCTGCATGAACCCAATGATGATTTTTTTCCCCACTTTGATATAGAGACATAAAAATTGAGGCACAAATAAGTACCAAAAGTGTATGTGTGTGTGTGTGTGTGTATATATATATATACATATACAGAACAAACAAACAAACACAACCACAACAACAACAACAAAACCAGAGTACTTATATTGTACACTGAAAAGCAGTTCTCTTGAGTTTATTCTCAATTGAATAAGCATCCTGTTTACAATGTGGGTTAATTAAGCCAAAAGGCTCTGGCTTGTAGAAACTCAATGAAGGAATCACTGTCATGCCAGCAGTGTAACCTCAAAGTATTTTTTTTCATTTTTTTAGTACCTTTGTCTGTGAATAGGAAAGCAACAAGGGGCTTGTAAGTCTATCAGGTATAATCAGTGTTTCTTAAATCTAATAGTAATGGTGATAATTTTTTTCCCATTTAAGATAAAAAAGATATCCCATTATTGAAGAAGCCAAACAAGAGTATCATTATTAAAAAGAAGTTTCAAGAGAATCTCACAAAGTCCACATTTGATTTTCAGTCTCACAAATATGTAATAAAAACACAGGCACTGGCTTCTTAGAGAATTTCATATGCAGAAATCAAAATTGCTATGACTTCTCCCAATTTTTCAACATGGTAATCAGAAAATTCCAAGAAAGCCCTGGAGGAGATATTCATACCTACTACTTTGTTCCTGGACAATGAGAAGTGACAGCATGTCTTTCACTGTAACATGTCCCACTGGTTGCTGGTGACTTGACAGTATGCTCTGTACTACCCATGTACTGGACTTTCCTTGGTGTCCCTGCTGAAGGCCAGACAGCCATAGACACAGGAATGTTCACTGCATGTGGTATGCTTTTTTGGTATCCATTTATGTGGTATCCATTTTTCACAGGACAACTTTGTGCATCATTTGTCACACATTTATGTAGAATGCATGCTCAGATCACTAAGTATTTACTCCATGGGAGTAGACCAATGCAAATTCCATCTGGTCTGGAATTCTTTTGTCCAAAGGAACTGCATGGGTAAATGTCAGAAATTCAAAATATAAATGGTTTGCTACAGGTCAAAGTGCATGCTTTTTTGATTCAAGCTTAAATCTTGCATCAGGTTAGATATGAAATTACATCATTCTAAATCCATTTTGCAGTATTGCAAGTGGAGTATGAGAAATGTTGCTTTTGAGGAAGTACATTGTTGACCCCATAACTAAGTGTACTGTATGGTTTCCGTTCAGCCTGGTGGGAGTTAAGAGAACAAGAAGATGAGTAGGACACAGGGAAATGGGTGAGAAAACAAATGTGTTCTCTCTGAGCAGCTTCAAATAGGAACACAGGGGTGCTCTAAATTTAGAGATACTGTAAATTAGTGATCTGTGGTACTGCTTACCAATTTGGTATTCCAGTACTGTTCTTGGTTTTGTAAATTGGGTATCAGAATACAAACTTAAAACAAGGAAAACATCAGCCACATGGATGCTTAATTCAAATCTTGATACATCCTAACTGTTTTGTTTTAATTAAGAAAGAGGACAAGCACGGAAGGTAAAAGAAGTGTTTTTTTCTGGAATGTGTATACTTCTGTACCCAAACAGCTGGGGAAGACACTGGCATAAGCTAAATGGCTCGAATGCGAAAATGTCATAAGTACTAAATTTATGAAGAATTATGAGTTTCTGAACTGAAATTAGTCACATGTATATAAAAGTGGTTTAGTGTGGGGGCATCTGTAATCCTGGCTTCCATTTAATTTGGTGTTCAAGACCCCAAGCTCAAAGCCTGCAAGCTGGTCTGCATTGGAGGCTGCTATGTCTTTGAAGAGCTCCTTTGATGTCTGTGGAACAGATTACACTTGAAGTCAGGTAAACCTTTGAAATGTTAGGATTATCATAACCCTTACCATTCAGAAGATCTGAAATTGGAAGCTAATACTTAAGAACCACTGCTTCAGGGCATGGTAGCATGTTTTATGAAGGTGCTGTTCAAACTTAGGATGATTAGCAGTCCATGTAGCACTGTTAGTACCTGTGGTTACCACAAGAAAAAAGCACTGATTATTTGCTCAGTGTGGTGTTTAGTTTTCAGATAGTCTGAAAGTTTTTCCTTATTATGGGTCAAACCCTATGGCCAGCTGCTAGGGCATCTAAATCAATTGAAGTGGTCTTTTTCAAAGGCCAAACCCAGATTTTCCTAGAGAAGGAACTGAAATAGCATGCTTTGAATAACCATCTAGAATAATGTGTACTTGGTTGTTGATGGTGTGTTAATTTCTAATTTGCCATGATTTTTTATCAATTGATAAGATCTTTCCTTTCCTGTTTGGAGTACAGCAGTACAGTAGTCTGTATCAAAATGTGTTGGCATGCAAGAGAATGGACATGATAGACTGCCTTTTGGCTCTTAATTTTAGCAGTGGTATTTCCACCTTGCCTTCCTTTAGGAAAAAAAACAAACAGCAACAACTTCCTAGTAGTGCCACAGAACAATACCCAAATTCAGCCACCATTTGTTTAATCCAAAAGATTCAACTTTCCCCAGGTATTCTCTCTGTTGTTTTTTGTTTCTTTGTATTTTGTTTTGTTGGCTTCTTGTTTGGTTGGTTTTTCCCTTCTGACTAATGACTTCTTTTGGTCTTTCTTTGCCCTGAGAAATGGCCTGCTCTAATTCTCTGATATGGTCTGTCATTGGAAAGATGAGCATTTCATACTTTTACTTGTTAGACCTATATGGTCACAGTGAGAGTCACACACACACACACACAAAAGGCAAACAAAAAAAAAAAAAGCAGAAAACAACCAGGCACTTGCCAAATTTGTTTATGTTCTGGATAGCATAATGAAAGTTCTTGATATACTGCTAGAAGAGGAATGTAGAGAGTGACAGTCACTCCTCTCTTCACCAAAGTAACATCACGAGAAATTGTAGATAGAGTCATAGGATACTTTGAGTTGAGTCCCTTCCTTTAAAGATGAGAGAGAGAGAGCTGGGGTCCAGTTCCTCATAACTACCTATTCCCTTTTGATTTATTGATGATCTATTAGTGTCTGTAGCAATGGAGTAGAGACAAGCCTTCTTCTGTGCAAGGCTCTCTCTCCCCACTGTTTCATTGTTCAGATGCTGATACCAGAGGAAAGGAGAATTTTGGCATCTACAGAATCTATATAATTCATAATAAAGCAGGTCCACTTTATAAAGCCCGATACAATTCCCAGTACAGCCTCAACTGCGCCAGGGGAGGCTTAGGCTGGAGGTTAAGAGGAAGTTCTACACAGAGAGAGTGATTGCCCATTGGAATGGGCTGCCTGAGGAGGTGGTGGAGTCGCCATCACTGGAGGTGTTCAGGAGGAGACTTGATAGGGTGCTTGGTTGCATGGTTTAGTTGATTAGGTGGTGTTGGATGATAGGTTGTACACGATGATCTTGAAGGTCTCTTCCAGCCTGGTCTATTCTATTTCTTTTCTATTCTTTTCTATTCTATTCTACTCTATTCTACTCTATTCTATTCTACTCTATTTCTATTCTTGATCCTCTTCTTGGCATAGCTTTGAAGAATATCTGGTATCTTTCAGACAATGCTTGGAACAGTGTGGAGAATGGTACATTTTAAAGATGTGGTAGTAGACAGATTGGATGAGTCACCTATAAGGAAAGAGATTTATGTGCCTTCTAATGTTTTGGGGGTTTGCTTTTTTAAACTGACAATTAGGCAAAGATGTGTGGGTTGGTTATACACATGGCTTGATAATCATCTGTGTGTTGTTCTGTTTAGTCAAATTTGTACTGCAGTAAGAACAAGATTTATTGCAAAAAGCCAATCAATAAACTTTGGACCTGATCTATTAGAAAATATCTGATTTCTTCAGGACTAGATATGGGATGGACTTATAAGGAAGTAGATGATTATGAAGGTAGTGATAATTTTCTTGTTAAAAATAGAAGCAATACAGTATCCTGGGAAATAGAGCTTCATGCAGTTTATTTTTCATGCTGCTGAATAGAGGAGCATTTTCAGCAAATACTTACAGCTACCATTTTCTACCTATGATTTTGAGGATAAACACAAAGGCCTCAGGCACTGATAAATACTATGGTTGATATGCTTTTACTTTCTTTTAACTACTTTGTTATCATGCTTTTTTACTCTAATTAACACACTAAAATGTTTTATCTCAGAAGACCTGTTGTGTTCATTGCACTGCTGACAGTAAAACTTACAAAATGTGCTTCTTGCTTCACTTTTGGTTATTTATTTATAGCACTTTTCAAGAAAATAAGACTGTAGTGGTATGCATTAGTGTCTGGCTTTGATCTGTAATTATTCAAGATGTTTTCTATTGTGATGCTTTCAATAGTTGAGCTTCTCAGACAAATGTTAGACTTGCTTGGCAGCTGCTACAAGGAAAATATTTATGTTGCATTGTCTTCCTCTCAGTCATCTACCAACGCAGATGTATAAAGAAGAAAAAGGTTGCATCATGCTGAAATTGTTTCTTGAAGTGATTTGAACTGTGTGCAGTATCCTGATTCTTTGAGTGCACCTTTCATAACATAAATCGCTTTATTTCTGAATAACATAGCAGGAGACTTCAGCAAATACCTTTTCCCAGAGTAATAAATGTCTGACCTATTTTATACTTTTTTTTTTTTTGCATACATAGATGTAAACAGAGGATAAATATTTTATATTGATTTCTCTGAATTTCCCTACATACATCACGCACTTTTGATTTAAGCAAGGCTAGCAGGAGCCATTTGCCACAATTTCTGTCTTAGTAAACTGACAGTCAGAGATACTACTGAAGCAAAACTGATATGCCTCTAGAACACACTAAAGAGCTCGTTTCTAGATTCTTCTTAAAATAATAGCTTTAAACTACTTAGGAACAAAGTGGTAGCAAATAAATAACAAATGGAAGATCATAAAAGGCTGTACACAAATTAAAAAGCAAATGCTACAATCTGAATGAAGTCCAAATAAAAAATAAATTGGGCTAAAAAAAAGAAAATAAATAAAAAAGAAAGAATTAATAAGAAGTTTATGAGAAATAGGAAATATGGCTTAAACATTGCTGGAATAAAAGAAAATAAATGAGACAAGAAATTGGAGGATGGGCTAGAACCAGTACTATAAGGAAATAAAATCCTAAGAAATTGTTTTGGTGAGACAATATAATTAAGCAATGGAGGAAAAGATTAAAATAATGCTTCTGTTGACAATATTGAGCAGGAATAATGCCATCAAACTAATGGAGTTACTTTGGACTGGCACAAGAGCAATACAAGTAGCATTTGTTTTTTAAAGCAATTCTGCTGATCTCATTAGAAGTTGCATAACAGCTTGTGACATAGAGATCTTGAGCACCAGCAGTCTGATCCAGCTTTTTGGAATATTTTTGCTTTTAATTTCCCTGGGAGATCTATTTAGCCTTAAACCTGCAGGAGCACCAAGTGTTATGCAAATAATGCTTTTATCATTCAGGATGTTCAGCACTGCTGTGTGTTATGTACTCTTCTCTTTGCTGGTAATGAGGCAGTATAATCAGGGAGAGAGCTACCTGTATCCTGGCTATGGGGCTTTTGCAAAACAGCAGCTCTGCCTTCAGCTTTGATGGTGAGAAAATGCTACTGAGAGCAGGGATTATGTCCTAGCCTCACACTGGCAGCTAGCTGTAGATGTAGCTGCCTCATAGTCTGGGCCAGAATACTTAAAAAAAAAAAAAAATTAAAATAATTTTATTCCTTTTAGTACTAAACAGCAAAAAAGGTTAGTTTGAGCAAACTAAAGAAATGGCAACTGGTTATCCATTGTGGCTTTGGATATGGACCCCTGGGCAATACAGAGGCATGCTAGGGGCACAGTCTCAAGCTGCACCAGGGGAGGTTTAGACTCGAGGTGAGGAGAAAGTTCTTCACTGAGTCATTCGTCATTGGAATGGGCTGCCCAGGAAGGTGGTGGAGTCACCATCCCTGGAGGTATTCAAGAGGAGATTTGATGTAGCACTTGGTGCCATGGTCTAGTCATGCGGTCTGTGGAGACAGGTTGGACTCGATGATCCTTAGGGTCTCTTCCAATCTTAGTTATACTGTGATACTGTGATGCTTGGGGCTAGTGACAGTAGATTGAGGCTGAGGAGAAGAGGAATCAGTAGTTGTTAAAAAATATATATAAATCTAAGCCTCTTTTTGGAGTAAAAAAATAAGTTAAGAGTTCTAGTGGCAATCAGACCACTACAACACACACCTAGTAACAGGTGATTCTTTTAATGAGGCCCACAAATAGAGGGAAAAAAAGAAAGGAATTCCCTAATGAGACCCTATGTTATTGTTAATGGCTTCATTTGAGGAGAAATAGGTTGAATTTCAGGCTCCTCTGCTATATTCAGGCTTTTTTTTTATTGCAGTCCCTTCGTTTGTCAAGATCAGGTAGTAGCAATCTATTTGCCTACTTGCAATAACTCTTTTATATTTCCTGTTGGTGAATAATGAGCCCTCTCTAATCACCTGTTTGCGCTAGAACTACAGTGTTCTTTGTCAAAGGCATAAATTAGTGGATACCAAGAGCAAATGATAAAAAAACACATTTGTTAAGTTTGGACATGGAACTGTAGTCAGAAAATCATCTGCATTTGCTGAAAGAGAAAAGGGAAACCAAATGAAGTTAATTGTATGAACATATTTGAAAATAAATTACAAGCACAGAGAGAAGCAGGAGACCAGTGATGATCTTGCCCTGCTGTGTGCATCTCACCATTCAGAATAGATCAGCAAAGTAAGTAAAATAAGAAGCATTCTGACCCCCAGAGTTTTATTCTTGTGTTCAAAAATGCATTCGGTCTCCCATAGCACACACTTTTACACTTAAACCTTTATACTTCTATATGCTTTATCTGCTTATTTTCTGTAGGTGACCTGGCAGGAGAATTTGTGGTGACTCAGAAAAGGGTATTTTTAGGTACCTTCTATATAACAGAGACAGCATGTGAAAAAGAACAGATGTTCTTATTAGAAGGCAAGCCTTTACTTCTCAGGAGTATTCCACAAAATATTTTTGTGTCAGCACCCACTGATTTGTTGAAAATGGAAGGCTTTGTAAATGTGTGATGTTTCAGTTTTGATTAGGAAGTATTTTATTACCAGTACCAACTACTCAGATGTATCATGACAAAAATGTACTGAATTTTCTTTTAAAATAATTTTTAATTTTCAAGGGTTTTTTATTTTTCTTTTTTTCTCTTTTTTTTTTCTCTTTTCTTTTCTTTTCTTTTCTTTTCTTTTCTTTTCTTTTCTTTTCTTTTCTTTTCTTTTCTTTTCTTTTCTTTTCTTTTCTTTTCTTTTCTTTCTTTTCTTTTCTTTTCTTTTTTCTCAAACCTAGTAACTTCCATCATCCATGAGAAGCTGTACTCACATGAAGTCTTCTAAGACAAAAGACATTCATGTCCATAAGTGTTTTCTAGTCTGGATCCTTTATATTTTTTTTTCTTTAGATTGTAGTGATCCAGAATTTTATTTTGTGTACTTTGCATATTATACACTTCTGTGCAAATGTGTGTGTGTATGTACACATAATACATACTGGTGTACTGCTAGCACCATACAATTCCACGTAAAGAACTTGGGTTTAACCTAAAAGATGCTAATGCCTTCTCTTCTTTCATCCCACGTTTAAAAACGGTTGTAGAAAGATGTTGACTTGCTGGAACGAGTCCAGAGAAGAGCAACAAAGTTGGTGAGGGGTTTGGAACATAAGCCCTACGAGGAGAGGCTGAGGGAGCTGGGGTTGCTTAGCCTGGAGAAGAGGAGACTCAGGGGTGACCTTATCACTCTCTACAACTGCCTGAAGGGAGGTTGTAGACAGACGGATGTTAGTCTCTTCTCCCAGGCGGCCAGTACCAGGACAAGAGGACACAGTCTCAGGCTGTGCCGGGGGAGGTTCATGCTGGATGTTAGGAAAAAATTCTATACAGAAAGAGTAATTGCCCATTGGAATGGGCTGCCTGGGGAGGTGGTGGAGTCGCCATCACTGGAGGTTTTCAGGAGAAGACTTGATGGGGTGCTTGGTGCCATGGGTTAGTTGTTTAGGTGGTGTTGGATTGGTTGATGGGTTGGACGCGATGATCTTGAAGGTCTCTTCCAACCCGATTTATTCTATGTATGTATGTATTCTATGTAGTGTGGAAGGTGGGAAGACATCAGAGGGCATTGATGTACAGTGACAAAGGCTTATAACTTCAATAGTATATATTAAACTGTAATCACCTTCCTCCCTTCGTTCCTATATGCTTGATGTAAAAAAGGCATGGAGTTATTGGTTGGGTTTTTGTCGTTGTTGTGTTTTGGTTTGGTTTGTTTGATTTTGTGGTTTTTTTTAGAGTAGGTTTATTTTATCTATCTGTCTGTCTGTCTATCTATCTATTCATCCATCCATAATGTCCAGTATTTCCACCTCCTTTACAACATTTTTCCCTTCCTGTGGTATTTGCTCTCTGCCTAGTCTTGTGTTTTCAAGAATAAAGGCTATACATGCAGACTCAGGACTCTGCTGAGTGCCAAAGAACAGCAGTTGCATTTCAAATAGCATATTGTGGACATTCTATACAGAATCACAGAATCATAGAATCAATAAGCTTGGAAAAGACCTCAAAGATCATCAAGTCCAATCTGTCACCCAACACCTCATGACTATTAAACCATGGCACCAAGTGCCAGGTCCAATCCCCTCTTAAACACCTCCAGGGATGGTGACTCCACCACCTCCCTGGGCAGCACATTCCAATGGCTAACAGCTCTCTCTGTGAAGAACTTTCTCCTCACCTCCAGCCTAAACCTCCCCTGGTGCAGCTTGAGACTGTGTCCCCTTGTGCTGGTGCTGGTTGCTGGGGAGAAGAGACCAACCCCTACCTGGCTACAACCTCCCTTCAGATAGTTGCAGGCAGCAATATGGTGTCCCCTGAGCCTCCTCTTCTCCAGGCTAAACAATCTCAGCTCCCTCAGCCTCTCCTTGTAGGGCTTATGCTCAAGGCGTCTCCCCAGCCTTGTTGCCCTTCTCTGGACAGGTTCAAGAGTCTCAATGTCCTTCTTGAGGGGCCCAGAACTGGACACAGGACTCAAGGTGTGGCCTAACCAGTGCTGAGTACAGGGGCACAATGATTTCCCTGCTCCTTCTGGCCACATTATTCTTGATGCAGACCAGGATGCCATTGGCCTTCTTGGCCACCTGTGCACTCTGCTGGCTCACGTTCAGCTGGCTGTCAATCAGTACCCCCAGGTCCCTTTCTGCCTGGCTACTCTCCAGCCACTTTGACCCCAGCCTGTAGCACTGTGTGGGGTTATTGTGACCAAAGTGCAGCACCCAGCACTTTGACTTGTTGAAATCCATCACGTTGGTCTCTGCCCATCTGTCCAGCCGATCAAGGTCTCTCTGCAGAGCCCTTCTATCCTCTAAGCCATCAACATCTGCTCCCAACTTGGTGTCATCTGCAAATTTACTGATGATGGACTCAATCCCTTCATCTAGATCATCAATAAAGATATTGAACTGGATGGGTCCCAACACTGATCCCTGGAGGATCACCACTGGCTGCCAGCTGGATGTGGCACCATTCACCACCACTCTCCAGCCAGTTCCTAATCCAACGCAGAGTGCTGCTGTCCAAGCCATGGGCTGACAGCTTGGCCAGGAGTTTGCTGGGGGGGATGGTGTCAAAGGCCTTGCTGAAGTCCAGGTAGACTACATCCACAGCCTGCCCCACATCCACCAGGCGGGTCACCTGATCATAGTGGGAGATCAGGTTGGAGAGGCAGGACCTGCCCTTCCTAAATCCATGCTGGTTGGACCTGAGCCCTTGGCCATTCTTCAGGTGCGCAGTTATTGCCACCAAGATGATCTGCACTATAATTTTCCCTGGCACTGAGGTCAGGCTGACAGGCCTGGAGTTTGCAGGTTCCCCCATCCAGCCCTTCTTGTGGATGGGTGTCACATTGGCCAGTTTCCAGTCGTCTGGGACCACTCTGGTGAACCAGGACTGGTGTAAAATGATAGAGAGCGACTTGGCAGCTCATCAGCCAGCTCTCTCAGCACCCTAGGATGGATCCCATCCGGCCCCATGGACTTGTGAGTATCCAAGTGGCTCAGCAAGTCCCAAAATAATTCCTCATGGGTTTCAGGGGTACTACACTGCTCCTTGACCCCATCAACCAGTTCAGGAGGCCACTTGTCCTGAAGTCTTCCTGCCTTATTGTTGAAAATTGAGGCAAAGAAGGTATTTAGAACTTCAGCCTTTTCTTCATATTTAGTTACAGTGTTGCCCTTCAGGTCCAATAAGGAGTGGAGGTTCTTCCTGCCCCTCTTTTTATCATTAATATATTTATAAAAATGCTTTTTATTGTCTTTCACAGAAGTGTCCAGCTTAAGTTCTAACTGGGCTTTTGCCTCTCTAATTTTTCTCTGACATGATCTAACAACATCCTTAAACGTATCTTAAGTTGCCTCCCCCCCTTTCTAAAGGTGATACACCCTCTTTTTTGCCCTTAATTTGTTCAAGAGCTGCTTGCTCATCCAGGCCCAGAGCCTTCCCCTCCTTCTCATCTTTCGGCATGTGGGAACTACCAGTTTCTGTGCTTTCAAAAGTTCCTGTTTGAAGTAGGTCCAACTGTCCTGGACACCTTGGTACTTAAGGGCTGCTGCCAACGGTACTTTCTGAATAAGTTGCTTAAACAAGTTGAAGTCTGCCCTCTGGAAGTCCCAGCTAAGGGTTCTGTTGTTGCTCCTCCTCATTTCCCTGCATATTGAAAACTCCACTATCTCATAATTGCTGAACCCTAGACACGTCCCACCATCACATCTCCCACCAGCCCTTCTCTATTGGAGAACTGGAGGTGAAGCAGAGCCTGACCCCTGGTAGGCTCACTTGACAGCTACATCAGGAAGCTGTCCTCCATACGTGCTAAGAACCTTCTGGACTGCCTCCGCACTGCTGAATTAAGTTCCCAGCAGATGTCTGGCAGGTTAAAGTCACCCACAAGGACAAGATCTGATGATCTTGATACAGCCTCTGGTTGCTTGTAGAATATTTCATCTGCCTCCTCATCCTGGTTGGGTGCTCTATAACAGACTCCAAACAGGATGTCAGTTTTGTTAAGCCTCCTTCTGATTTTAACCCACAGGCACTTAAACCTTTCATCCTCAACCTCAAGTTCTGTGGCATCAAGAGATTCCCTAATATACAGGGCCACCCCTTCTCCTCTTCTCCTTTACCTGTCTCACCTAAAGAGCCTGTAACCCCCCAGTGCATTACTCCAATTGTGTGACTCATCCCACCATGTTTCTGTAATAGCAATTATATCATAGTCTTCCTGGTGGACCAAGACTTCCAGTTCCTCTTGTTTGTTACCCATACTGCGTATGTTGGTGTACATGCACTTCAGCTGGGCTGCTGATTTCTCAATTAACCTTGATTTATGTTCCACTTTCCCCTCGCTGGAGAGACTGGTTTCCTCCCTCACCCCCTTCAGACCTAGTTTAAAGCCCTCCTAATGAGCCCTGCCAACTCCAAAGCTAGTACCCTCTTGCCCTTTCTAGATAAATTCACCCCATCTAGGTCCAGCAGGTCAGGTGCAGTAAAAGTTGCCCCTTGATCAAAGAACCCAAAATTCCACTGCTGGCACCATAGTAATATTAAGCTGAATGCAGTTAATAAAGCAAAGCAACCTATAAACTGAGAAACACCAGCAGGCCAGTTATAGAAACTCTCCTCTTTCTTTTTCTTACTAATTGAGAATGGGAGATCAGCTTTATTTTCAGATCTGCTTAAGATATGCTATTGAATCTGGGATGTATCTGGGATGTTGAAGTGCAGGTCAATGACTTGTCCTTTAGACAAGAAGCAATTACAGTGCACTTCAGTTCTTCAGGTATTTTGGTTGTCTTGTGATGCCAGACAAGGAACTGGTTGTTGCAGGACTATTTGTCAATATTCAGAAGCTGGATCAGAGTAGTTATTTAGCTTAATAGTGAAGTATATATGTGTGTCTGTTAAAGTATATAATATTTCCTTTATTTATAAACAATATGGCAATATTAATAAAAACATTCATAATCTTTTATTAATACAAAAATTGCCAAAAGGTATCAAAAGGTTTGATGTATGGTTAGAATATATTTACCATGGGAATGTGAAGTATTTGGTCAACTATAACAATTTAGCTATTTTAAGCAAACTGGGAGGAATATAACAGAGCAAAATGTTACTCGACCACATGGGGGAAAGCTCGACAAGAGCCGTTAAGCCAAAGAGGTGATGAATTAATTACTCCCAGCTGGTTGTACCCAAGTAGGGAGTACTGCTGCTGTGTAGTAGAGGCTTTGAGGTGCTCTCATGTGCCAGGCATGGCAGGTTGCCAGCAGGAAGGCCACACAATTGTCTACGGCTGGTCTGGCTTCAGCAGACAGTGGGCTGTTAACAATGCTTCTCACAACGGGTGCTTACTTTGTCCTGGGGAAACTGAGGCACAGCAAAATCCTGGTCTCAACAGGAAGCAGGCTTGGCTCCGACTCCTAAGCTTGTGGCTTCTCTCATAGATTGCATTGTGTATGCAAGCTATCCCAGGCTCTAGACCAGGCACCTGAGGCAATGCAACTCGTGACAACTTCAAGCCAGACAAGGTCCAAGCAGGTTCAAGCACTCAAGGCTTGACCAAGGGTTGAGAAAGGCTTGAGCAAGGCTGAGCAAGGCACAGGTGACTAGAAATCAGCCTGTATATGAATCTTGCCCAAGATTTGATTGGGCCAATAGGGCAACTGAAGCCAGCACATAGTTACCCAATGAGGTAAGGGTTCTGCCAGGCTGTGGCCAGAACACATGCCTTTACCGTAGATGCAGGGTTGTTTACCAGACATGCATGGTCCTGTCCCCTTTGTTTCTTTTCCTCTGCCTTCCTGGCTTTCTGCAGGAAGGAGAGGCAAGAGGGGGACCTCAGAGTCTGTCTGGGTTTGTGCCGGGGCCATTGGGCCCTACCATGACAGTGTCATTACTAAACTAGGAGTTAAGGTCCCTCTTACAATATGATGCTCTAGAAGCATCACATTCTCAGCCACTCCGTTTGTGAATATCTTTCATTTATACTGCTCTATGGCCAGATATTTTTCTTTCTCTTTCTTTTTCAATTGCCCTTCCCATTTCTTCATTTTCAAATCTCATTCTATACTAAGCAGCAAGCAGCAGGCACATTCAAGCTGCTACTTACCTTTATTTAGGCTTTACAAATCACAGTAGAAAATAAGAAATACATTAAAAAACACTGCCAAGAACATATTTTGTTAGTGCACTGTGGCCATACTGAGACAAAGTTTTGACATAAACCAATTTTTCTTACTTAACATTCCCATAACCCATCATATAGTAGAGTGGCTTTTAAAGTCTGAGACAGTCCTTGCAGAATGGCCTGGAGCACTTGACAGAAAGATAAAAATGGGAAAAGAAAAATGGGCAAAGCTGCAAAGCAGTGAGGCTGAGTAGTTCCTTAAGATCAGCGCTGTGCTGCATGAGTGAGTACAATGCAAATGTGAGTGAAGGAACTGTGACCATCAAATGATTTTATTGTAATCCAAATCCTTGGTTATATCCTTGTTTTTGATGTCTTTATATCACATGCTGCCTTATGGAATAAGTGCTCTCAGAGTTTCACATTCAGTTTTAACCTGATGCTTTTCATTAGAATGTGCCTGGTAGATGTGTGGTTTCATCTAATTTTATATTGTGTTTGGGGGAATCTAGAGCTAGAGAAAAACTTTTACAGGTAACAGTATGCTACACTGCCTATACAGGAGTCTTTATACATGCAAAAGTTTCATTTCTGAACAAGTTTAAATGATAAAGTAAAAATTGCCTCTGTTCATCTTGCTAGAAACTCAGCAAAAATTACCAAAAGAATTTTCATCATGCATCTACAGTGCTTACATGTTACTGCTAGCTGCATCACCCAAAATAAACAAAATAATTTCTTTATTGTAGCTGACAGCTGTGATGCCCTTATTATTTCATGTCTCTCACAGGAGGGACACATATTTTCATTACCTAATTATTATTCTAAGTGTAATCACCTTCCTGTAAAGTCAGGAAGAAAATGATGAAAACCAGCGGTACTGTTGCATCTCCTTAGATGGTGACACAACTTTCATAGCGATAGATTTATATATCTGTGCGGCCCCAAATTGCATGGAATAGCTAATTGTGACAACAGAATCTTACAGAATAATGTGTTCCTTAGCTGGACTGTTTGGTATAATAGAATAAGAAAGCTGCTTGTAGAAAAAATGTATGTAGGAAAGAGTGTCCAGTGCCAGTGTATGTGTTAAAATGGTCTATTAGTGTGCTGGTGGTCTTTGGAAAGGAATGTCTTCATTGCCTCTACATCTTACACTCACTCTGTGTGAAGCCTGCAGAGAATTTTGTTGGTGTGAGCTGAATTAATTCCCAAGAACACTGGACTAGAAGGTCAGGTGGAGACCCTACTGGTTACTTAAGGGTCTGAACCAATGATTGTTCATTTGGACACATTCAAATCACATGGAGGAAAAAATATGAAATCCGAAACAAAATTTACATGCTTCATATAATGCAGATACAGATGCCTGAGATCAAAACACTGATCTGTTCATACTGTGCCAGACTGTTTTCTAATTTGGACGTAGCCAATGGTGACTGCTTCAAGTTGTGTGTTTTCAGATGTTTTGGAGTTTGGAATATTGCTTCAAAACACAAAATGTTCCTCAAAACACAAAATGTTCCTCAATTTATGCATTCTAAAACTGTTGATGGATGTGAATGAGTTTGTGCATTCATATGCACTGAAGCTGCACCAGGGGAGGAAGAAATTCTTCTTAGAGAGAGTGATTGCCCATTGGAAGGGGCTGCCCAGGGAGGTGGTGGGGTCGCCATCACTGGAGGTGTATAGGAGGAGGCTTGATGGGGTGCTTGGTGCCATGGTTTAGTTGATTAGATGATGTTGGATGATGGGTTGGATGTGATGATCTTGAAGGTCTCTTCCAACCTGGTCTAATCTGTTCTGTTCTATTCTACTCTATTCTATTCTATTCCTTTTATAATTTTTAAAATAAATGTATTGCATATATGTAGATAAATATTGAGGATTACTCTTGGTTACAGTTGGTGCTTATATGATTTTTCAAAATTTTGAAAATTATATGAATTATTAATTTTACATGGTCTGTACTTTGGATGCATCACTGGGCGTATTAAATGCTGCCCATTTCTTGAACACTGCTGACACTTCTAGTAAGAAATGTGAGCAAATGAGATATTTAAGAGTGGATATCCAAAGCCAGAATTTACTACAGATTGTAAAATACTATTCAAAGTGTAGAAAGAATGTGTTTGAATTTATATTAGTTTAAGGTATTTCATTTTGTTGAAAATAGAAGGATATAGTGAGATGAAATTAGAGTTTTTAAAACTGTTAATGATTACTTTCTAATTGCTCAGCTTGGGCTTACTGAGGTTGGGAAAATATAAATTCACCAGTTCTGAGATTAATAATTGCTTAGCAACCAGCACTTGAATATACCCAATATACAGCAAACAGAGAGCAAACAAACCACTTGGATTTCTGTATATATATAGAAAGTATGTGTAAGTATAGATATAAGTGTGAAGCTAAATATAGGTGTGTATATGTATGCATATAGACACACACAGACTCTAGTGCTGTGGAATATTAAAAAGGAAAACAAACAAATGAGAAATGGAGAGGCAAAACTGAGATGTAAATTGTGGATGAAAATTTGAAATATTTTAAAATTATAAATCCACAACAAGTGTTTGGGGTTTTTTTAAACCATCATGCTCCACTGATAATGCGAAAGTAGAAACTTCAAATATAACTGTCAATAGCAGCAATAATATATGCACCTGAATGCTTTCAGTCCTTAATGAAGAGAAGAAAGGAAGATGTTACTGGGCTACAGAAGGTCATAAACACAACTGTTTAGTCTAAAAGACATGTTTTGGACTGTGCTGCTGCTTTGACTCTTTGTATGGATTTTCTCTTCATGAAAATTAGGGGATGGACAAGAGAGAAGCTGCTGGGCGTCTGACTTGTTTCCTGTTAAGGAATTTCCAGAGCCTAGGGAACCATGAATGTTTGAAGAAAGACTTAAGAAGAGCTGAATGAGGGCACAGAGAGCACTGTTGGAAAGTTTGATGACAACACCAAACTGGGAGCAGTGGCTGATGCTCTAGAAGGTTGTGCTGCCATTCAGTGAGGCTTAGACAGGATGGCAAGCTGGGCAGGAAGAAAATTAATGAAATTCAGCTAGCACAAGTGTAGAGTCCTGCACCTGGGAAAGAAAACCCTCATGGATCAGTATAGGTTGAGGACTGACCTGCTGGAGAGCAGCTAAGGGCAAAAGGACCTGGGGTTCCTAGTGAGTGGAAGGTTGACCATGAGCCAGCAATGGGCTCTTGTGGCCAAGAAGGCCAGTGCTGTTATGGGTTGTATTAGAAGGGGTGTGGTTAGCAGGTCGAGAGAGGCTCTCTTCATCCTCTACTGTGCCCTGGTGAGGCCCCTCAGTTAAAGAAGGACAGGAGAACTGCTTGAAAGAGTCTATCACAGAGCCAGAAAAATTAGGAGAGACTGAGGGAGCTGGGGCTCTTAAGCCTGAAGAAGAGGAGACTAAGAGGTGGCCTCATTAATGTTTCTAAATACATAAAGGGTGAGTGCCAAGGGGATGGAGTCAGGCTCTGCTTGGCGATGCCCAGTGACAGGACAAGGGGCAATGTGTGGAAGCTGAGGCATAGGAAGTTCCATGCAAACAGGAGGAGAAAAAATTTCCCTGTGAGGGAACACTGGAACAGGCTACCCAGTGGGTCTGTGGAGTCTCCTTCTCTGGAGATATTCAAAACCCACCTGGATGTGTTCCTGTGTGATCTGGTATAGGTGATCCTGCTCTGTTATGGGGCTTGGACTAGATGATCTTTCGATGTCCCTTCCAGCTCCTAATATTCTGATTCTATGAAGAGCTAATGATCAAAAGCTCAATCTAGGTTCAGTCAAATAAGAATTCTAGATCTCTGTATTGACCATCTGATGAGCATGGCTATAGAACTGGAGCCTACTAGCAGTTAGAAGACTTCAGGTACCAACCTGGGTTTTGATGTAATCCAGTGAAGCTGCAAACTACAGTAATTTCTGGCAAAAAATGTGAATATTTTATTAAAGGAGAATTTTCAAGTGAGAATACTACTAAAAGTCTGATTGGCTTTAAAAACAAAGGACAAGTGACTGGAAATTGTAATGTATTCCCATCATGACTTGGTATCTCTCTGAAAGTTTTAATTGTACAAAATAACTTAATGGGGAGACAGTTCAGCCTAAGTGCCTTGTACAGAACATCTCAGTATAAGCTTTTATTCTTTCCCTTTTCATGAGCCTCTCTCACCCTGTTGACTGAACAGGTGCAGAAATACAGATTGATACACGTGAGTGTTAGCAAGTGGCAAATTACTGCATAAACATGGGTGGTGTGAATGACAGCCAAAATCAAGTAAGTAACTGCAAGTACTGCCTAGGTAATTTTTGGAAGCTTTCTTGAGCATACAGAGAAAAGGATGTTGTTGAAGGTTCTATTGATAGAGGTTAGGACACCTTTGTTAAAGGCATTTATCAGCTGTCTCTATGCTTTTCTTGGAAGCATCATGGCTTTTACCTGAGGTATGCTATGTTACTGGTACCATCAGCTGATCAGTTTAGGGGAATATATCTTTTTTTCTTTGAGAAAACACTGTCTGAACTGATGACAGCTTTCCCCAAACTCTCATGACAGTGTGTGCATGAGAAATTTTCCACAAGTCGTAAGAATACTCAGAAGTGCATTATATAACCATGTTCTTCCTTTAATCACTTTTGATCCATTTTTCACTAATAGAGATTTGAAATGACAGGAATAGTTCATCTTTCTCCCTGCAGAGCCAGTTGGCACAGAAATGAACTCTCTGCAACCTATGAAAGAGAGAAGAGTTTACTTTTTAAGCTGTTTTCCATTTCTACTTGTATTTCCTATTGTCAAACATCAGATGCTTAAAAAGACTGTAACACAGTAGGCTAAAGTACTGTGACCTGCTGCTCTTTCACATTCAAATTAATAATGTAGCTCATACTGTAGACCTTTAGAAAGGGAAAAGATTATACCTTTTTGGAGGCAGAAGGGGATTTATTATGATAGAAATTAATCTCTGCACACATTACTTTAGGGCTCTATTCTAGCCCTAGAAGTCAGGACACACTTTTACAGTATTGTACTACTAGACTAAATCCAAAGCTTAAGTCAGCACTTCATCTTCACTCAGGATTAATGTTTCAGTCCAGTCCTGTCCTGGAGTGGTATTCAAATGAGAATTCTCTACTTAGAATAATCTGATTTTTCTTTTCTTAATACAATCTCAGCTTTTCAAAAATCAGATGGTGCATACCCCTCAGTTTACAGACCAGAAAAAGTTGAATTTAAATAAAGGTTTATGCTTAGTTTACTCAAGTTTGTTGCAGTTCTCCTCTACAACTACAAGCTACAGGGTATTTATGTGCGTACAGACCCTTGTTCCCAGCTGCTTTCAGAACAAGCACCAATTACCTCAATTTTCATAAGACCTGTGATAAAATTATGAGTTCATTTTTCTGAGATTTACATTCTTCCATGAGCTCTCCCATTCAATTCATATGCAGAGATTTAAAGATGATGATATCAGTTTGTTCATTTTCTAAAACCATTTTAACAATCTGCCATGAATATTCTAGTTAGAAAGTGGGGTGAACTTTCCACCTGCATAGTAAGCAAATTGGCCTAGAAAACAAGAAGGTGGATGAGCTATTGGTATCTAGAAACATTAACTTTTCTTTCAAATAATAAGGGATACAAGTTAATTATTCAACTGTATTTTTGCCTTAGGAAAAACAAATTTTATGCCTTACCATTAAATCTAAAAAAAACCCCACCCCAGCTTACAAATTTCTTGAAAGAACTGCAGAGCTCATCTGTTTTCATGTTCAGATTTTGCATCTCTGCACAGGTGTGTCTTCAATATGATTTATGGTTCTGCTACTCTGCAGTGGTTGAGCTATGGAGAAATAGATTTGAACCTAGACACTGTACAGATGATTTTGTAAATCAGAAAACTATTAAAGCTCTCTTTCTGAAAATTGATTTTAACGTGAAACTGCTGCTTGTAGCAAGTTCTCAGTCTTCTGAAGTTTAGTTGCTCTTCTGAGCTTCAGAAGTGATACTCATTTTTGCTATCCTTAGATCTAATTTCTACTGACTGCCTATTTGCTGGGCTATTCATTTTTTCGGTGCCACCTGGAGATTTCTTCTTTATAACAAGTTTTATTCTTATGAAAGTGAATAGCTGTAAATTTTATTTCTTTAGAAAGAGCTTTAAAATAAGCCAATTTTCATGTATCAGTGTAGCAAACTGAATAAAACTATACCTTCTGGGATGAGGGTTCACCATGTCCCATGTCCCTTGACTTGACCTACAATACTGTCCTGGTTTAAGACAGCTTACTCTCACAAGCAAGCCTCCAATACACAGACAAGAGGGAAGGTAACACAAAAAATGCCCCCTGCATTAAGATAAGAAGTGTTTAATGAGATGATGTACAATTAATTCCAAACACCACTATACAGTATAGCAGTAAAGAATTGTCAGGGGTTCAGCCAATTAAATATGCTGATAAGTATTCAATACCATTTTCCCATCATGCCAGCTTCCAAACGAAAATTCTGGCTGGAGCAAAGTATCATGAAGCTTGAAGTTCAGATTGCAAGATGAAAGCTTCCAGGTGCTGTTTCTGGTTTCTCGTTTTGGGGAGCTGGCTGGCTGTAGGCTTGTGGGGCTCAAGGGTTGTTTTATATCTGGTTTCTGCTGCTGCTTCTCCTTTAGTTGATCTTTTTTTTGTTGTTGTTTTGTTTTGTATTTCTGCAAAACAGCAGAATTATTTCCATGAAACTCTCCTTATCTCAACCCCCCAGGACACTTTTGTTTTGTTTTTTTTTGGGGTGTGTGTGTTTCACTCATTCTCAATCATGGCAGTGAGTCTTTGTGATGGTTCAGGCTGGGGGGGGGGGCGCCCTTGATGCCACTGCACAAGCCACACCTGGGATGTCCCAAAAGGGTCCAGCCCAGTGGGTGGGCACAGGAAGCCAGGTATAGAATACATAGAATACATAGAATAAACCAGGTTGGAAGAGACCTTCAAGATCATCGTGTCCAACCCATCAACCAATCCAACACCACCCAAACAACTAACCCATGGCACCATATTTCATCCATATTGCCCTGCTGCCCTATAAAATATCAGCAGGGAGTCCTCTCTTCCTCCTTCTTCCCTCGCTGCTACCTGAGTAATGGGGTGAGCCGCCTCTCTTGGGCCTGGATAGGCCCAAGGCTGGGGGAGGGGGGGAAAAAGAGCCCTGGGGGTTTTGGGTGTAGCCCCAAGTGGGAGTGGGATGCTTTTGGGTATGTTTGGGGATCTCTATGTTTTGTCACGGTGCTTGTGGTTCTCTGTAAAACTTTCATTGGTTTTCCATTTAAACTCTCCACCATTTTTTGCGATCCATTTGTCTGAGTCTCTTCTTTTGCTTGTGGTGGGAGAATTGGCCTCTGTGGTGGTTTAGGCTGGGTGCTGGCCCCTGATGGCACTGCACAGGCCACACCTGGGATGACCCAGTGGGTGGTCACAGGAAGCCAGGTATTTCATTCCCATAATGCCCTGCTCCCCTGTAAAACATCAGCACGGAGTCCTCTCACTCTCTTTCCTCCCTCACTTCTGCCTAGGTAAAATGGCATGAGCTGCCTCCCTTGGGCCTGCCCAGGCACAAGGGTGGGTTGGGGGGGAAGAAAGAGCCCTGGAGGGAGGGTTTGAGTGTACCCCCCAGGTGGGGGATGGGATGTTCTTGGGTATGTTCTGGGATCTCTCTCTCTTTGTCATGGTGCTTGTGGTTTTCTGTAAAGCCTTCATTGTTTTTCCATTTAAACTTTCCACCATTTTTTTGCAGTCCATTTTGTCTGAGTCTTTCTTTTGCCTGTGGTGGGAAAATTGGTCTCTCAACCCACTACAGTCTCTCAACTTACTACAGTCTTGTTTACAGCAGACTGTGTAAAACAAGAATGTTGTACTTCTTTGATAAATTACATAGCTGGCACCCTGAACTTGTATGTCATTACATGCAGATCTTGTCACACTTGTTTCAATGAGTATCATCATCTCTTCAGACTGAAGCACTGGTGTGTTTACCTCAGTATTGGATGCTGTACATTTCTCTACATCAACATATGATGCATAGGTATCACAGTATCACGGTATCACCAAGGTTGGAAAAGACCTCAAAGATCATCGAGTCCAACCTGTCACCACAGACCTCATGACTAGAGTGCCACATCCAATCCCCTCTTGAACACCTCCAGGGATGGTGACTCCACCACCTCCCTGGGCAGCCCATTCCAATGGCAAACAACTCTCTCAGTGAAGAACTTTCTCCTCACCTCGAGCCTAAACTTCCCCTGGCACAGCTTAAGACTGTGTCCTCTTGTTGTGGTGCTGGTGTTGTAGTGCAATGGTTTAGCCCACCAACATCAACAAATACTCAGCTGAGCACAGTCAGAGAAGTAAATGAAACTGTGTTTTACAAGCAATAATGGAATGCAATGAACATATACAAAATATACAGTATTTACAATATTATACAACGATTTACAAAAAGGAAACAACACATAAATCCTCCTTGGGAGGAGGATTCCTCCTCGCTTCCCTCCAGCCTCTCCCATCCCTTTTTCCTCTGTTAATTAGAAGAGTAGAGATGTTAGAGGAATTTCAGTTAGCTCAAAGCCTTGTTAAGAAAGTTAGTTTTGCTTATCTCGTTTGCTGATTAACGGTCTCTGTCCAAGGGCAGCATGCATGCCATGAGAAAGACAGAAGGCTGAGAACAGAATGTAAGATCGTAAATCTACATCCCATTCATCTACCAATGAAATTAGTTTAGAATTATCTTCCTTTCGTTTTCCTTTTTACACCCAACTGTTCAGCTAGAGAATTTTGCAGCTATCTTTTCTCAAAGGCACAGCCTAAACTGTCGCAATAGGAAATATATTCCTATGTGTCCAATTTAATGCATGCTACCTAGAAGAATTAACAGGTTTCTATGAAGACTTTCTATTTCACAGAATATATTCTGTTCTTAAAATACAGAAAAAGCATGTTCTCAAACACCCAAATCACCTTTCTTCTGTCATTTCTGGTTTTGAAATCTTGTGAAATTACATGATTTTTTGAAGATGTGTTTCTTTGTTTGTCTTCATTTCATGGTCTCAAACAGATGTTTCATATAGCAACACTTACAAGCAATTGTTACCAGAAATTGTAACAGTTATTATTCCAGGTTTTATAAGATAGCTAAGGGAAATTTTATTGATTTTAGGCTAATAGTTTTGTGCATAGGGACTGAAATGCTTCCCCCATGCTTTTTTCATGCCTAATACTCTTGGCAGGTGTTCCTATGCTGGGAGCTTTAATGTTAAAGAATAAATAATTTTAAGTTAGAGTAAATATTTTTTCACTGACATAAACTAGTGAACTACAGATTGATTTACATATAGAAATGCTATCTGGCTAGTCAACGTGCTTTACAACAAAGAGTGCTTTATGAAGTAGTATAAGCGTGTGACAGTGGATGGTTCTTCACTGTTTGTGCAGTGATCTTCTCTAGCCTTCATATCACAAAAATAGTTTTCATAAGCTCTGTGAATTTCTGTTCTTGACAAAGATTGATGGGCTAACTGATACCATCATGGTGTGCTGCATTATTTATACCCAACAGTTGAGTTCCTTTTTTCAGGTTGTCCTTTGCTGTCAAACAAAGTATTGCAATCTTCAGTCAAAAATCAAGTAGCATTTTCTGGGGATTTAGAAGATCAAAAAGGGATGCTATATGAAAGTCTAAAGTTTGACAAAGAGTGTATTTACAATTTTTACCCTCTTCTTCACCATTTGTTGCTTGTGAAAAGAAGTAGTAATTGCATATTCAGTATTTTGTTGAAAAGGACATGGCTTAAGAGTAGCTAGGCAAAGACATGTCATGGAGCATTAGTAAAAGAGATCCAAGCTCACTGTGGACAAAATCTGTCATAGTCTTTCAAAGAAACCTAACTATTACTAAAGAGGATTTTGGTTGAGTTTTTCTATGTATTTTTGTCTGGGTTTGGTGAAGTAAGGAGGGTTCTAAATTAAAGCTGTAATTTTGAGTATGTATGGATCTCTACTTCAATTTTATTCTTTTTTGTTCTCTTCCCTCTTAACCAACCACATGTACCAAAGTGAGGATGGAGAATTCACTCAAGGACTTGTGTGCTTAATAATGTTCTAAAGATAGTAAAAATAATAAAACAAGCATCTCAAGTTTCAGTATCTCTTAATCATATAAATGTTTTGCATGCTCCTGAATCCAATATGGTCTGAGGTAGTGTGGATGTCAAGGATTAGCGCTTGTGTGGGCACTAGATGAATGCCAGATGCTCTCTATTATCTTCTCTCCCACCCCAAAGGTGAAGAGAAAGTAGAGAGCAAGACTTATTAATTGGAAAAGAGTTTTAATGAAACAATAACAATAAAATGACATATGCCTGTTGACTTTAGGAAGTGCAGTCACTGAGAAGAGATCTATCTGGAAAGTAAAGATCATTGAACAGAGTATGTTCTGTTTTAACTGAAATCAGAACAGGGAATTACATGTCCACCTTAAGGATTCCATGCATGATGCCATGCAAAACAAAACAAAAATACAAAACAACAAAACAAAACAATGTATGTGTATACACGTATATTTTATAGATCTATAAAATAAATTGCATATATAACATCACTTCAAATCAAGGGTCTCCTGAAAGAGGTGAACGCAAAGTGGTTATGAGTTTGGGTGGGAAAGCATGAGTGTATCCCTTGCTGCTCCTGTCTCACAGATCCTTTCACCAAAGTTCAACAGCTTGATGTAATGAGATTTTACTCTCTGAGATTTTCCTGGGGATGAAATAAAGCCAGCAGTAGTTGCACTACATATTTTGTGCACAGTCTTGAGAAAAACTTTAATGCTTGAGTAGCCATGTAATGAAAAGTGCAGGGTTAGTCAGATGAAGTAAAGGAAAGTATGAGCTTTGGTCATATTCAACACTTGGTTTCTTACTTGACTCCTTGCAGAACATTTTTTTTTAAAGTACAGTATTAAGTGTATTTTGGTGTTTTGTTTTGTTTGTTTGTTTGTTTTTCTAAATAATTGAATTCCCATTTGAGTGTTTGTTTAATTTATAGAAATTGGGAGATTCTGCTGCACAGAAGACAGTTCTGTAAGGATTATTGTAAAGGATACAGTCCTTTTTCTTTGGGTTTACTCTTTCATTCTCCACAAGACCAAGTTTAAATTATAAAGTTACTCTTGTGTTAAAAATTATCATCTGCAATTTAGTAATTTTAGGGTAAGAATCATAAAATCATAGAATTGTTGGAAAGGGACCTCAAGGTTAATCTAGTTCCAAACCCCCTGCCTTGGGCAGGAACACAAATATTAGAATAGAATAGGATAGGATAGGATAGGATAGGATAGGATAGGATAGGATAGGATAGGATAGACCAGGTTGGAAGAGACCTTCAAGATCATCACTTCCAACCTATCAACCAATCTGACCCACCTAATCAATTAAACCATAGCACCCCATCAAGTCTTCTTCTGAACACCTCCAGTGATGGTGACTCCACCACCTCCCCGGGCAACCCCATAATAAAAAACAAATCACTTAATCAGTTGTGACGAAACAAAGTGCACCCATATAAGTTTTTCATATTAAGGCAAGAGCCTTCCATATAGAATTCTATTCATCAAAGTTAGTAGAATCTGTAACAAATTGAATTTCAGCAATTCAACATAAATGGCTCCTCAAGAGACCATAACATGTAAATTGAGGGAGGTATTGTTGATCTGAAGGTCATATTTATTTTCTTCTGCACAATTTCACAAACACTAACCCATAACCAAGTGTGCTAACATTTTAAGTGAGTTTTGCTGATTTAAGTATGGAAATATGCACAGCCTGGTATCTAGTCTTCTGGCTTGCTTGTGGCTGTTCACTTGCTAATTTCTCTAACTGCATCTTATTTGACATCATACTATGGTACTATTTTAACCATTATTATTCAAAATATAGATTTTCCCCTCATGCATTCTTCAGTATTAAATAGCCAGACAGGCTCTGTAGTTATGTTTGGTTTGGGTTTTTGCTTTGTTTTGTTTTGTTGGATTTTGTTTGTTTGTTTGGGGGGGTTTGTGGTTTGTGGGTTTTGTTTTTTGTTTTGGTATGGTTTTGTTTGGTTGGTTGGTTTTTTTTTTTGTTTGGGGTTTGGGGTTTTTTTGGAGCTGTTTGTCTTATTTGGTTTGTGCCATTTTCTTTACAGGTGTGCTATATTAATTTGATTTCTGTCATATGATATAATGAGAGCTAAAAAATTACATCAGTGACTGACAGTAGAATTTGGGCCAAAGTGGTCAGTTGAAAGAGCTCTTAGTCCAGTTATTCAGTGAACATGGAAAAAAATGACTATTGCTAGAGGAGAGCATCTGCTTTATTATTCCCAAACTGGGCAAGGTCACTTCAGACTGAAAAAGCCAACATGAATTTTCAGAGAGATGAAAACTAAAAAGTATGCACATTTTGATCATTGCAGGACATTTCAGTTTCTAGGGATATAATCAGAACCTAGGGATGTGGTCTGCTTGTCAGTCAATATAGAACATACCAATGGAAATAATATTTTGTCATTTTACCTTTCTCTCTTTCTTGTATTGTGTAACTGAAATCAGAAGAACACTAAATCAGGAAACACATAAGTAAAAGTATTCTCTCTCATTTAAATCAGAATATTCACACAGATTTGCATAGTAAACATTGCTGTTGTTAATTTATTAATTTAATTCAAGCTACAGGATCACAGTTGTCAGAACATTTAGTTAGTAGAAGTTGTTCTTTCACAATGAAATTTCTAAACCGCATGAAGTAAAATAAAATAAAAAATAAACATCATTTGCTACCCCAATAAGCACTGAAAATGAGAAGTCTTGATTTTCAGTGCATAAGGAACTGGTTGGATGATTGCATACAAAAGGTAATGGTCAAAGGCTGATGTCCAGATGGAGACAGGTGACAAGTGATGTCCCTCAAGAGTCTCTACTGGTGCTGTTCAGTATCTTTACCAATGATATAGACAGAGGGATTGAGTGCATCCTCAGCAAGTCTGCAGATGATACCAAGCTGAATAGTGTGGTTGATAACACTGAAGAATGGGTGACATCCAGAGGGACCTGGACAGGCTGGAGAGGTGGGCTGAGGGGAACCTTGTGAGGTTATATAAGACAAAGTGCAAAGTCCTGTAACTAGGTCAGGAAAATTCTTGTTATCTCTACAGGTTTAGGCAGCATGAGATTGAGAGCAGCCCTGCAGGGGGTACTGATGGACAAGAAGCTGGACTTGAAGTAGCCAAGTGTACTTGCAGCATTGAAAGCCAATTGCATTCTTGGCTGCATCAAAAGAAGTGTGGACAGCAGAACAAGAGAGGTGATTCTGCCACTCTGCCCTCATGAAATGTCACCTGGAGTACTGCATCCAGGTCTGGGCCCCCCAACACAACAGTCATGGACCTGCTAGCACCCACAGGAGGGTCACCAAGATGATCAGAAGGCTGGAACACCTCTCCTATCAAAACAAGCTGAATTTGGGTTGTTCAGACTGGAGAAGAGAAGGTTCCAGGGAGCCCTTATAGGTACAATTTCACCATCTGAAGAATACCTGACAGTGCCAGGCAAGATTATGGAGCAGGTCATCCTGAGTGCAATCACGCAACACTTAGAGGATGGCCAAGGGATCAGGCCCAGCCAGCATGGGTTTAGGAAGGGCAGGTCCTGCCTGACCAACCTGATCTCCTTCTATGATCAGGTGACCCGCCTGGTGGATGTGGGGAGGCCTGTGGATGTAGTCTACCTGGACCTCAGCAAGGCCTTTGACACCGTTCCCCATAGTTAACTACCTGAAGGGAGGTTGTAGACAGACGGATGTTGGTCTCTTCTCCCAGGCAAGCAGTACCAGAACAAGAGGACACAGTCTCAGGCTGCGCCAGGGGAGATACAGGCTGGATGTTAGAAAAAAGTTCTATACAGAAAGAGTGATTGCACATTGGAATGGGCTGCCTGGGGAGGTGGTGGAGTCACCATCACTGGAGGTTTTTAGGAGAAGACTTGACGGGGTACTTGGTGCTGTGGGTTAGTTGCTTGGGCGGAGTTGGATTGGTTGATGGGTTGGACGCGATGATCTTGAAGGTCTCTTCCAACCTGGTTTATTCTATGTATTCTATGTATGTATTCTATGTATTCTATGTACCTGCAAGAAGGCTGTGCAAAGACTATTTAGAAGGGCTTCTAGTGATAGGACAATGGGCAATGGTTTTAAACTAGAGATTCAGGCTGGACATCAGCAGGAATTTCTTTACAAGAGTGATGAAATACTGGAACAAGTTGCCCAGAGATGTGGTTGAGGCCCCATTCATGGAGGCATTCAATATCAGACTTATTGTAGCCCTGGGCAGCCTGCTTTAGTTGGAGGTATCCCTACTTGACTGCGTGGGAGGTGGACAAGATGACCTTTTGGGGTTGCTTCCAACCTAATGCAATCTGTGATTCTGTGATTTATATTCAGTTAGGAAGAGAGATAACATTTAGTCATCATACAGACAGTTTTTTAAGTCAATTATATACTTTTCCATCAGCTGGACAATCTTCAAGACATAACAGTTAATACCAATTATGTAGATAAATGACAATTTTCCGTGTCATGAAGGCAGCTTAGAATTAAACTAAGTGAAAAAGAACCCAGCAAAGTAACCCACAACTAACATTTTTTACAACTGAGACAGAGAATTCATAAATAGACCAGGTAAATGCCTGAAGTGACTGTTAGGTTTGAATTCTCACATCAGGCACTAATCTTAAGTCTGTGTGCCAGAAAAACATTGGAAGCATTTTGATTTCCCTTACCACCACTATAGTCCAAAATGTATTATAGTGTTAGTACTACTGACATAAACAAGTGGATTTCTGTAACTCTTCACAACTACATGACAAGAGACTGGCAACTTTTCAACTTAAAAAAGCATACAAAATAATGTATTTGGTATTTTCTTAATAATTGCCAATCTGCAGGCTTTGCTTTCACTTGTATTTGCAAAAAAATTGAAGAATAGTACACTGAACAGAGTCTTAATATTTCTAAAAACAATACTGAATAGTAGAGAGGACAAATTTGTCTTAGAAGATGAAGATTGAGATAAAAAAAAAAAGTCTACATATTACCTGATAAAAAATGTGACATGTAAGCTGATTTAAGTCTAAAGCATTCTTTAGGAGTGATGTCAGTTATCCCATTAGAATAGAATAGAATAGAATAGAATAGAATAGAATAGAATAGAATAGAATAGAATAGCTGCACCCAGATATGGATTCATATCTGGGTATGGATTCTGGCCTGCATCAAGAATAGTGAGGCCAGCAGGAGCAGGGAAGTCATTGTGCCCCTGTACTCAGCGCTGCTTAGGTCACACCTTCAGTACTGTGTCCAGTTCTGGACCCCTTAATTTAAGAAGGACATTGAGGCTCTTGAACTTCTCCAGTGAAGGGCAACAAGGCTGGGGAGAGGCCTCAAGCCCAAGCCCTATGAAGACAGGTTGAGGGAGCTGGAGTTGTTTAGCCTGGAGAAGGGGAGGCTCAGGGGAGACCTTATTGTTCTCTACCACTACTTGAAAGGGGGTTATAGCCAGGAGGAGATTGGTCTCTTCTCCCAGGCAACCAGCACCAGAACAAGAGCACACAGCTGCACCAGGGGAAGTTTAGGCTCGAGGTGAGGAGAAAGTTCTTCACAGAGAGAGTTGTTAGCTCTTGGAATGGGCTGCCCAGGAAGGTGGTGGAGTCACCACCCCTGGAAGTGTTAAGAAGGGATTGGATGTGGCGCTTGGTGCCATGGTTTAGTAGTCGTGAGTTCTTGAGTGACAAGCTGGGCTTGATGATCCTTGAGGTCTCTTCCAACCTTGGTGATTCTATGACAAAACCTCCAATGATGGCGACTCCACCAGCTCCCCAGGCAGCCCATTCCAATGGGCAGTCACCCTCTCTATGAAGACTTTCTTCCAAACCTCCAGTTTCAACCTCCCCTGGCACAGGATGCAGTGTTGTATTTCCATATATTTGTAGAACTGTGAAAGGGTGGAGTTCTTTGAGGGTGTTAAAACTGAGGAACTGCAAGAATTTAACAGACAATCTGTTCACTCATTTATATCTCCTCCTGAAATCTGTTTCAAATAACATTAGCTAGGAAACCACAATAATGTGTTACACGCAATACTGGTAGTACTGGAGACATGTTCAAACACCGAGCATATAAAGGAGCCCTGTGGTGCCTGTGTCAGAGCTTATGTCTTTCTGGTGTTGATCACCTTGACACTGACACACTGAGTAGGGTATCTCCAATAAAGAACAATTGAAGGATACACAAACTGTGCGCGTTTTGCATTATTTAGTGTGACAGTTTAGGCTGTGCCTTTAAGAAAAGATAGCTGCAAAATTCTCTAGCTGAACAGTCGGGTGTAAAAGGGAAAACAAAAGGCAGATAATTCTAAACGAATTTCATTGGTAGATGAGTGGGATGTCGTTTTACAATCTTACATTCTGTTCTCACTCCATCTTCTGTCTTTCTCTTGGCATGCATGCTGCCCTTGGACAGAAACTGTTAATCAGCAAACGAGATAAGCAAAACTAACTTCTTAACAAAGCTTTGAGCTAACTGAAATTCCCCTAACATTTTCTTCCTTTCCTCTTTTCTTCTAATTAACAGAGGAAAAAGGAACAGGAGAGGCTGGGGGGAGGCAGTGAGGTGAAATCGTCCTCCCAAGGAGGATTTCTGTGTTGTTTCCTTTTTGTAAATTGTTGTATGATATTGTAAATACTGTATATTTTGTATATATTCATTGCATTCCATTCATTGCATTCCATTATTGCTTGTAAAATACAGCTTCATTCACTTCTCTGACTGCACTCAGCCGAGTTTTTGTTGATGTTGGTGGGTTAAACTATCACACTACAACATATAGCCAGGCTGAAATTACCCACTGTGCTAGTGCTTGTCCTTGTCCTGTGTCTGCATTAACTAGCAGAAACTATAGCATGGGTTCAATTTAGCTTTTTTGTATATTTTTTTTTTAATTTTTCTTTTTCCAGTTTGCAGTTAGTGTCTAAGTATGTTATGATATGTTGTCAAGAAAAGGTGGCAGAAGGCGTACAAAATAGAATAGAATAGAATAGAATAGAATAGAATAGAATAGAATAGAATAGAATAGAATAGAATAGAATAGAATAGAATAGAATAGAATTAACCAGGTTGGAAGAGACCTTCAAGATCATCGTGTCCAACCTATCAACTAATCCAACCCACCTAAATAACTAACCCATGGCACCAAGCATCCCATCAAGTCTCCTTCTGAAAACCTCCAATGACAGCGACTCCACCACCTCCCCCGGCAGCCCATTCCAATGGGCAATCACTCTCTCTGTGTAGAACTTCTTCCTAACATCCAACCTAAACCTCCCCTGGCGCAGCCTGAGACTCTCTTGTTCTGGTACTGGCTGCCTGGGATGGTGTTAGGTCAATGTTAGACCTACATGGCCATGGTAGTGCTAGGTGAACAGTTGGTCTTGATGATCTTAGAGGTCTTTTCCAACCCAAACAATTCTGTGATTCTGTGTCCCAGTGAGCTTTGAAGTATAGGTAGTCCATAGCCTAGCATAGTCTCAAAGCAAAGCATAGCTTTGCTTCTAACTTATTTGTTCTGATTCTGCTGTCAAATTGAGTTATGGGAGAACTTCATAATCTTTCTCGGGACTTGGAGGGAATTGTTGACGAGCACTAAGGTCCTGTGGCCACTGAAGTGCTTTGGTTTCTAACCTTACCATGGAGTTTGTGCGTCAGATCATAGCCAAAGTCTCCCTGGGAGCTTGGTGTGAATATAGAGCAGCTCTAAGCATAGGGCTCCACAACAAAAGTAATTTATTGGCTGTAATCTTAGCATTAGAATTAAATTGCTCAAAACACTTTAATGACTTTTGTCTGTAATGTCAACATTTATCCTGAGACCACATATAACTGGTCTTGTGGTTCAAATAAAGGCACCATAGAAGCACACTGCTGGCCTGAATGCCTTGCTCCATGTTTAGCAGAAATGCAACTGCATGACAATGCCTCCTCTGGATCAAATCTGTGTCATTGTGCCGTTCAAAAGTAAGTAGGTCTTGGGCACATGATGATGCAATCACAATGTCAGATCTTTGCTACAAACCAGTGCTAAGTCAAAAGCCTGAACTAAAATGATTATTCATCTCTGTGTTAAAAGGTAGAGGTAAAATCCAGGGTGAATTCCTTTCTATGTATATATCCTCAGTGACTTCAAGTGAGAGAAAGCAAAAAATTATTTTCTACTAAATTTTGTTGTCTTCGGCAAGTAAATACCTATCAGTGCATCTAAGAGAATCACATTTGGTGGAGTAAAAGGCTAGGAGAAGGTGATTACATAGAATTGTGCTTCTAAATAAACATAAAATGGAATCAGCCAAAAGGTCTTCAAAGGACACAGAGAATGTAATTGCTTTCTGTTCTTGGTTATCAGCAGATTTACGTACTGAGATCACATGCATAGCTTTTGGAGAGTTTTTTTACAGTTATTCATGTTCAATCCTTTTTTTCCTTTTTTAACCCACAGGGGATGTATGTGACTCCAACCCATGCAAAAATGGTGGCATCTGTCTTTCGGGGCTCAATGATGACTTCTACTCATGCGAATGTCCTGAAGGCTTCACAGACCCAAATTGCTCTAGTGTTGTGGAGGTTGGTAAGTGCAAACCTTAAGTGCTGGAATAGTTGTATGAGTGTCCCATTGTCCATGACATTTTGTAGAGTGCTGTGGTCATTGTGCTGTTCATTACTGATCTCTTAACCCTATGTCTAGAGGTCTCATATCTACAGATAGAGGTATCTATACCTTAATTAGCGCACTGTTAAAAAAGCATTGGACAAATAGATCTACAAAACAGAATTGTTCAGAAAAGTTCAGTGCCTTACATCACAAAAGGAAAAGATCAAAATTTTTACTCTATGGAACAGATATTTCTTAAAGATCAGTGTAATTAGGTATTTACATGTATCCTGATTGTTATTTAATTAATTGTTATATTAATTGTTATATTAATTAATTGTTATTTAAACCTTGATTTCTGATAGTTTTATGCCTACAACCAAAGTGTGATTACTCAAGTGAAGTTACAGGAACAGCATAGAATAGAATTAGAATAGAATAGAATAGAATAGAATAGAATAGAATAGAATAGAATAGAATAGAATAGAATAGAACAGAACTAACCAGGTTAGAAGAGGCCTTTGAGATCATCACGTCCAACCCATACCCAACACCATCTAATCAAATAAACCATGGCACCAAGTGCCTCTTCCAGTCTCTTATTAAACACCTCCAGTGATGGTGACTCCACCACCTCCCTGGGCAGCCCATTCCAAAGGCCAATCACTCTTTCTGTGAAGAACTTCTTCCTAACATCCAGCCTAAACCTCCCCTGGTGCAGCTTGAGACTGTGTCCTCTTGTTCAGGTGCTGGTTGCCTGGGAGAAGAGATCAACCCCCCCTGGCTAGAACCTCCCTTCAGGTAGTTGTATGCATCAATGAGGTCTTCCCTGAGCCTCCTCTTCTCCAGGCTAAACAACCCCAGCTCCCTCAGCCTCTCCTCATAGGGCTTGTGTTCCAAACCCCTCCCCAGCTTTGATGCCCTTCTCTGGACCTGTTCCAGCAACTCAGCATCTTTTCTAAGTCTTTCCATCTGTCCAGCCCCAGAACTGGACACAGGACTCAAGGTGTGGCCTGACCAGTGCTGAGTAAAGGGGCACAATGACCTCCCTGCTCCTGCTGGCCACACTATTCCTGATGCAGGCCAGGATGCCATTGGCCTTCTTGGCCACCTGAACACACTGCTGGCTCATGTTCTAGTTACTCATGTAGGAGTAACTAAAATAATACATAGGAGGTGCCTGTTGGATTTTCAAAACAAATACCCAGCTTGAGGTTGTAATTAATCATTATATGAGGACACATAGTTCAGGTCAAATGTACTAGAAACTTGTGATGTGCATTTGACTCAGAGTAAGCCTAAAGGAGCAGAAACTCCAAAACATCTGTCAGGTCAGGCCTCTGTCTTAAGATAATTTAAGTAGAAAACCAGCTTGAGACTGTGTCCTATTGTTCTGGTGCTGGTTGCCTGGGAGAAGAGACCAACCCCCACCTTCCTACAACCTCCTTTCAGGTATTGTAGACAGCACTAAGGTCACCCCTGAGTCTCCTCTTCTCCAGGCTAAACAATCCCAGTTCCCTCAGTCTCTCCTCATAGGGCTTGTAACTCTTACCTGAAGGCTTTGCATGCCCTGCCTGCATTTCTTCTTATGACAGAAAAAGTATTTGAAAGCAGTATGACCTTTCAAGTACTTCCTGCTGTATGTCCATGCCTGTGATTCATCAGTCTGGGCTATGCTAACATGCTTCAGTCTGTGACAGCTGAGTAGTGCTCACAAATCTTCCTTCTGCCAGCTGAAGTGCAGGACACCAGCCTTGGGCAGAAAAGTATCACCAGCAGCCTTGCTTCTACAGATGTCTGATTGAAACTGTCATTGTTAAGCTCACTGCAGCCATCTTAAATCTGTGTGGTTTTCATTTCTCAATAAATAAATGAAGACTACACAGACACAACTGGAATACAGACTACAGAGACATAACTGGAATGCAGTGTTCCAGGGATTAAGTATATCCCTCTATCATGAAATAAGGTGAGCAGAATTTAGTTCAGGAACCCAGGGTTGTTTTTGCTCTGTTTTCTGTTTTTCTTCTCCAAAAATGATACTAGGAAGTATTCTGGGAACAAATTCTAAGTCTCTGGAATGCAATATTAAGAGAATTTGAATTGAATTTGATTTCCCTGAAGAGAAGTTTTCTGCAGAAAAATGGAGTAATTCCTGTGAGACAGTGACCAACTTTGGTTAGACACCAACTGCATTTTATTCTGACTGTAAAATGTCATAGCAGCTGTTTATTGCCTAACATTTGTGTTGTATGAGTAACTACTTGTTCCCTCTGTGTAGTCACACAGGAATATGGAAGGCAGTTCTTTAGAGTATTGTTTTCCATCCCCTTCTCTACTATCTTTATGCATGCTTGTGAAGGGTCTGAATTTATCCTATTACCCTGAAATGTCCTTGATGTGGTTTTACTGCAGGATACTTCTGGCTTTATCCTGTGCTTCGTTGGCAGGAAATTGAACTGTGCATAACAGAAAGAAAGAATATTGTAATAATTGCCACTGCAATTTACTACTAAGCACTAATAGGGCTTTAAAAAAATACACATATACTTAGCTAAATTCTTCAAACACTTCAACCAAATCTCAGTTTGGTGAACAGAGTAAAGCATAAGTAGACAGAGCTTGAGAATATGTTGTAATTACAGTGCTCATGCAGGCAGAATATTACATTTTTAATTTGCAATGCAGAAGAAGTAAATGCTGGACCATATTGGATAAGACTTACTGATGTTCCTATATGAGCTAAAATCTAAAGTGTTAGTTTAGCTTGTGTGGAATGCATCCAGGTGGGTCTTGAAAGTCTCCCCAGGGGGAGACTCCACAACCTCTCTGAGCAGCTTGTTCCAGTTCCTCACTACCCTCACCATAAGGAAGTGTCTCCTTCTGTTGGAGTGGAATCTCTTGCGTTTTAGCCTCTACCTGTTGTTCCTTGTCTTACTATTGGGCAGCATGAAAATGAGACTATCACCTTCATCTTCATACCCAGCCCTCAGTTATATATAGATGTTGATAAAATCCCATCTCAACCTTCTCTTCTCCAGACTAAACAGCCCCAGTTATCTCAGTCTTTCTTCATGACAGAGATGTTCCAAGCCCACAATCATCCTTATATCTCTCCATTGGACCCTCTCCAGTAGATCCCTGTCCCTAAAACTGGACACAGTATTCCAGGTGTGGTCTCACCAGGGCACAGTAGAGGGGGAGGAGAGCCTTCCTAGACCTGCTGGACATACTTTTATTAATGCACCCCAGGATGCCATTGGCTCTCTTGGCCACCAGGGCATATTGCTGTTGCATGGATAACTGGCTGTCTGCTGGGACTCTAAGGTCTTTTTCCATGAAGCTACTTTCCAACACATGTATAGATTCACAAACTAGCAAATGCTTTTTGAAAATTTTATGAACAACAACAAAAAGAACAGGTAAGCTTTTACTTTTTGTTAATGGTTTGCTGAAGCTTATTCAGTATTATATTCCCCTACATAAATTCATACAAACCACTGGAAAAAAAATATTTCAAGAGAGTTGTTTGATTTTTCCTTTGAAAATGATGATGAGTAGTATAAGCTATTAGTCAGTTAGAGTCCATTAATTCAGACATTGAAGTGTTTCAAGTAGAATAGTTTGATAAAAGGTGGTCTGTGCAGGAGTCCATTTGATCACTTTTACTAAGGATATTTATTAGCAGATGTAGGACTAGAGGAGGAATACTAAAAAAAGATTACTTCTCTTTATTTTTTTTTTTTAACAAGCTATGCCCCAAAACCTGTTTTTCTTAATCCATAATGTCTCAAAAAGTTTTCTGACAATTTCCTATGCAATTGAAAATACTTAGCTGATTGAGAAGTGGCATGCAGGGTCCCAGGAGGCAGTGAGTAAGAAGAGGAGCAGAAGAGGGAAACAATAACATAGTGAAGAGCCCATGCCAGTCTCTGTCCCTTTACAAAGTCTGTACAGGAAATTTTTAAAGCACTTGAGTGTGCTGTTTGGCCCTCTCATTACATACTCCACTACTGCACTATGCTCAGTCCCGGAGACAGGATACTGTTGATCTCTGAACACTAGCTGAAAATTCATAGATTTTCAAGGAACACCTCAGACAGTAGGATTTCACAGTAAAAGTTAACAAGTATTTTATTTAATCATGCATAAAAATAGATAAATGTAACAGAATGCTATACAGATAGGATGTTATAAACTTATGTAAAGAAGAAAAGAGGGATGCATAAAAGTACATAAAGGTGGGATGATTAAGTATTTAGGCAGAAGTCATGCTAACCTGTTTTAAGACAGTTTTGGAACAGCATGAATAATTCATAGAATGGTTTGGATTGGAAGGGATGTTCAAGATCATAGAATGGTCTGGCTTGGAAGGGATCTCTGGAAGTCATCTAGTCCAACCCCCTCTGCAGTTAGCAGGGGCATTCTCAGCTAGATCAGGTTGCCCAGAGCCCTGTCAAGCCTCACTTTCAGTAGCTCCAGGGATGGGGCCAAAACACCTCCCCAGGCAACCTGTTCCAGTGTTCCATTGCCCTAATGGTAGAGAACCTGTTCCTAACAGCCAATCTAAATCTGCTGTTCTCTAGTTGAAGCCATTGCTCCTTGTCCTATCACCACAGGCCTTAGTAAACTGTCTCCATCCTTCTTGTAGGCCTCCTTCAGGTACTAGTATGTCTTCCTGGAGCCTCCTCTTCTTCAGGCTAAACAACCCTAGCTCCCTCAGTCTGCCTTCATAGCAGGGGTGCTCCAACCCCCCGATCATTTTCATGGCCCTCCTCTGGACCTGCTCCATAAGGTCCGCATCCTTCCTGTATTGAGGGCTCCAGAGCTGGACACAGTACTCCAGGTAAAATCTCACCAGAGCAAAGAAGCAGGAGATCATGCACTTCCACTCCCCCTGCCATGAGCAGGAATACCTCCCACTACACCAGTTTCTTCAAGGCTTCATGGAACCTGGTTTTAAACATCTCTGTGGAGGGGGCAACTCCAACATCCCTGTGCATCCTGTTCCAGTGTTTCACCACCCTGACTGTAAAGAATTTCTTCCTAATCTCCAATCTAAATCTTACTTCCTCAAGCTTCAACCCAGTCTCATTCATTCTGTCACTACAAGCTCTTGTGAAAAAATTATACCAGAGCTATCCTGTAGCCCTGTTCAGGTACTGGAAGGCCACCCATTCAGAGACTTAAGAATATGACTTCCATTTTTGTCTGAAAACTGAGCTGCAAAATAAGCTAATATGATCATAGCACCTTATTCCAGTCTAAGGAAGATTCATTACTGCTGTGTGTTTTTTTTCTCCTCCCCCATGCTTCTCCAGTATTTTCTGATCCTGTAAGTTTGTGTGTATCCAAAAGCAACATTGGTTTTGCAAAATATTTGCAATAGTAATTTATGTATTTTCAATTACTAATCCATTCTGATCCTACTCTTTTTCTGATGGTAATCCTGCCTTGTTTTCTTATACTAAATGCTGCACATAGTCATGCTGAAAGTGTTGAGATTAGACTACATAGATGTATAATATCACCCTGTTTGTGCAGCAAAGTCTTTCCAATGCTCTGTGTATTCTACAGATTTTAAATATTTGATAAACTGGCAGAGAATAAGATAGAAGCAAGCAGGGAAAAAAGTACATAGTGATTCTTTTCAGTACAGCACATCCTCCAGTCAGGTGGAAAAGGATTTAGCTAAACAGATAAGAGCAAAAGGTAATTATATTCAGCTTCCCAAATAGTAGGATGTTTTCCAAAGATAATAAGGACACTATGGACTGATTAACCTCTTTAGCAGACTCCTATCTATATCTTTAGAAGCATGAATTTTATCCTAGATTACCATGTAGGAGGACTACAAGGCAGTTGTGACTCTATGCAGGGAGAAAACAAGAAAGTCCCAAAGCCCAACTAGAAATTCACTTAGCTGCATATGTTAAAGGGGACAAGAAATCCTTCTACAAATATATTAGGAAGAAAAGAAAGATTCATGAGAATCTCTGTCCTTTGTTGCATTCAGGGGTGAATGCAGTCATCAAGGAGGGGGAAAAGGCTGAGATACTCAATACCTTCTTTGCCTCATCCTGTAGTAGTAAGACCAGTTGTTTTCTGGATACCCAGCCCCCTGAGCTGGAAGATAGAGATAGGAAACAGAATGAATCTCCTGAAGTCCAAGAGGAGATGGTTAGTGACCTGCTGCACCACTTACACATACGTAAGTCAAAGGAACTGGATGGCATCCATACAAGGGTGCTGAGGGAGCTGGCAGAAGCACTCGCTAAGCCACTTTCCATTATTTTCCAGAAGTTCTGTCTAACTGGGAAGGTACCAGCTGACTGGACCTTGGCAAACATAATGCCCATCTGCAAGAACTGCTGGAAGCAGGACTGGGGCAACTACAAACCTGTCAGTGTCCCTTTGGTGCCAGGCAAGGTCATGGAACAAACCATACTGAGTACTATTATGCAGCATGTGCAGGGCAGCTAAGGGATTAGGACCAGTCAACATGGGGTCATGAAAGGCAGGTCCTATTTGACAAACCTGATATCCTATGACAAAGTGACCCACTCAGTGGACAAAGGAAAGACTGGTGATGTTGTTTATCTGGACTTCAGAATAACATTTGACACTGTCTCCCACATCATTTTTGTCTGGATGTTAGGAAGAAGTTCTTCACAGAAAGCGTGATTGACCATTGGAATGTGCTGCCCAGGGAGGTGGTGGAGTCACCATCACTGGAGGTGTTTAGGAAGAGACTGGATGGGGTGCTTGGTGCCATGGTTTAGTTGATTAGATGGTGTTGGGTATGGGTTGGACGTGATGATCTCAAAGGCCTCTTCTAACCTGGTTGGACTCGGTGATGGAAGGTCTCTTCCAAGCTGGTTAATTCTATTCTATTCTATTCTATTCTATTCTATTCTATTCTATTCTATTCTATTCTATTCTATTCTATTCTATTCTATTCTATTCTATTCTATTCTATTCTATTCTATTCTATCATCCTCCTGGAGAAACTGGCAGCTCATAGCTTGTATGGCCAGATGATTTGCTGGATTAAAACCCATCTGGATGGAGAGGCCCAAAGAGTGGCAGTAAATGGAGTTAAATCCATTCAGCAGCTGGTCACAAGTGGTGTTCCACAGGGCTGAGTATTGAGACTAATTCTCTTTAATATCTTTATCAGTGGTCTGGATGAGGAGATTGTATGCGTCCTCAGTAATTTGATTTGCTTGAGGGTAAGAAGGCTCTGCGGAGGGATCTGGACAGGCTGGACTGATGGGTCGAGGTCATTTGTATGAGGTTTAACAAAGCCAGGTTCTGGGTCTTGTACTTGGGTCACACCAACCCCAGACAGGCTTGGGCAGAGTTGCTAGAAAGGTGCTCAGCAGACAAGGACCTGGGAGTACTGGCTAAACATAAGCCAGCTGAACATGAGCCAGCAGAGTCCCCAGGTTGCCAAGAAGGCCAACGTCATCCTGGCCTGTATCAGGAACAATATGACCAGCCGAAGCAGGAAAGTGATTGTGCCCCTGTAATTCACACTGGTGAGGCCATGTCGTGATTCCCAGGTTCAGTTCTGGGGCTCTCACTACGAGAAGGATATTGAGATGCTGGACTTTGTCCAGAGAAGGGCAGTGAAGATAGTGAAGGGTCTGCTTAACAAGTCTTTCATTAGGTGGCTGGGATTGTTTAGTTTTGAGAAGCTGTGGCTGACAAGAAACCCCATTGCTATCTACATCTACATGAAAGCAGGTTGTAGTGAAGTGGGGGTGTGTCTCTTCTCTCCAGTATCAAGTGACAGAGAGGAAAAGGCCTCCAATTGCACCAGGGGAAGTTTATATTGGATAGTAGAAAAAATTTCTTGACTGAAACAGTGGCGGACTGCCATTAGGTAGGTGGTGGAGTCATTGTCCCTGGAGGTGTTCAAAAAACATGTGGACCTGGTACTTTGGGACTTGGTTAAATGCCATGGTGGTATTAGGTCAGCAGTTGGACTTGCTGATCTTACAGGTCATTTCCAACTGGAACATTTCCATGATTCATATGTAATTAACATTGGTATTGAAAGGCATTACAGACAAGAAGTTGAAAGATTTTGCATAATTTAAATAACAGTAATTCTCAGAAGCCGTGTAAATTGCAGAAATACCCTAAACTACAGGGGTTGCATACAATTAATAGAAGTCTTCAGAACACACTGTTCAGGAAAACTATGTGTTTCCTAATCAACATGAGTAGTTAATGAAAGAAAAGTAGCTTAGTCATGGACAGTGCCAGAGACCAGTGACAATGTGGCTATAAACATTAAAATAACATTTGAGGAAACAATTTTTCTAACCTAAAAATTATTCCAGTTTTGTTTGGTGCATGAACAGGGGAGAACACATGACTGAAGGTAGAAGTTAAGCCCACTCTTCCTGGTTACACTAGTATGCAATGAGACTATCACAGTATGTACCATGAGTGACCACTTTGTTCAAGTTTGAAAAAAGAGCAGCTTGAAACTATTCACTTTTGATCTTTCAAATCTGAAATTCAATAGACATCTGAGAAGATAAACTGGTGAACATGTTTAGTGTATATAAGTGGAATGATGTACAATGACAGGGAGGGTAGAGGAGAGGCTGAGGGAGCTGGGGTTGCTTAGCCTGGAGACCTTATTGCTGTCTACAACTACTTGAAGGGAGGTTGTAGACAGGTGGGGGCTGGTCTTTTCTTCCAGGCAACCAGCACCAGAACAAGAGGACACAGTCTCAAGCTGCGCAAGGGGATGTTTAGACTGGATGTTAGAAAGAAATTCTTCACAGAGAGAGTGATTTGCTATTGGAATGTGCTGCCCAGGGAGGTGGTGGAGTCGCCATCACTGGAAGTGTTTAGGAGGAGACTGGATGGAGTGCTTGGTGCCATGGTTTATTTGATTAGATGGTGTTGGGTGATGGGTTAGATGCAATGATCTTGAAGGTCTCTTCCAACTTGGTCCTATTCTATTCTATTATATTCTAGTCTAGTCTAGTCTATTCTATGGAGCCATGAGCACATTAGAGAACTGGGAACAAAGCTGCATTCAAACAAGCTGTCAGTACTTTACTGGAAAGTGTCTTTTCTTTTTGTCTTGCTTCCCAATAGTCATTAAGAGGAACTCATTATTGAAAAGCACAGTAAAAAACATCCATGTGTATGTTAGGAGGGTGGAAAGACATGTTAATGATCTTACACACGTAATACAGGAAACCTGGGTTGAAGTGCAGTATGGTGGCTGAGATTCATGAGGAAAGATGGAAGCAAAAGCTAATGGACATGCCAGTTTTGCATTACATCTTTATCCTGCCATGAATTTAAGACATGTTGGTGGGTTTCCTTGTTTATCACTTTGTGGTGTTTCCTGTATCGGTTCAGTCTTCTACATATCCAAGGGAAACTGACAGCTACTATGTATGAGCCTGGGACAGAGGAATCAAAAGGTTTCTTTGCTTTTCTTAATGCTAGATAAAAATTCAGTCAGATGGATTAGACCCAGACTGTTGTGATCTGTTGGCTTTGTAGCTTTCTTTGTTCAGTCTTTTGCTACTTTTGCTGTCCTGACCTCTGGACTGAAAGGACAAGAGCTTGTGAAAAAAAAAAAAAATAGTAGGGAAAAATTATTTTCCAGTCAGTATTACAGATGCTTTTAAATGTTGTGAGTGGCAATGAGTCATTCTGCCCTTGTGCTCAGCACTGGTTATGCCACACCTTGAGTACTGTGTCCAGTTTTGGGCCCCTCAATTTAAAAAAAAAACATATTGAGACACTTGAGCATGTTCAGAGAAGGGCAGTAAGGATGGGAAGAGATCTTGAGCACAAGCCCTAGGAAGAGAGGCTAAGGGAGCTGGGGTTGTTTAACCTGAAGAAGAGGAGGTTCAGGGGAGACCTTATTGCTGTCTACAACTACCTGAAAGGAGGTTGTAGACAGGTGGGGGTTGGTCTCTTCTCCCAGGCAACCAGCACCAGAACAAGAGGACACAGTCTCAAGCTGTGCCAGGGGAAGTTTAGGCTCGAGGTGAGGAGAAAGTTCTTCACAGAAGGAGCAATTGGCCATTGGAATGGGCTGCCCAGGGAGGTGGTGGAGTCACCATCCCTGGAAGTGTTCAAAAAAGGATTGGATGTCACACTTGAAGCTATGGTTTAGTTAGTCATGAGGTGTTAGGTATTAGGTAATAGGTTGGACTTGATGATCTCAGAGGTCTTTTCCAGCCTTGTTGATTCTATGATTCTATGACTGCATTATTTTAAAAAGCATTTTATAATTCTACAATATTTGAATATTTTATGGAGGATTGTTTGCTTCATATGTTGAACAAATGTACTAATGGACTTTCTTTCTAACACAGAAATAATGAATTTAATCAACTTTTGGAAAAAAAATACAATGGCTTAGTGAAATTTGTGTCTAGTATGTAACTGATACGAATGTTGCTGCCCTAGCTGTAAATTAAGTAGCCAGAAATAATGCAAACTAAAGCACTGGCAATCACAAAGTAAAAATAGTTAAGAGTGGGAGGCACTTACAGAGGTCTCTAGCCCCATTTCTCAAGGGAGGATCAGAAGTACATTGGCCATGTCCAACTGAATTTTACATGTTGCTAAGGCTGGAGACTTCACATCTTCTCATGGCAATCTATGCCAGTGTTTTATCACCCATAGGGGAAAAAAAAAAACCAAACCAAAACTAAATGAAACAAACAAACAAACAAGACAATAAAACAACTAACTGAACTCCTAAAAACCCAAATATGTTTAAATAATTTTTTCTCTCTTGACTTGTCACTGTGTACCACTGGAAGATCCTGTCTCTGTTGTCTTTATTTCTATGAGACTTCTCCAGGTTTAACAGTCCAAGCTCTGTTAGGTGCTGCTCATATGTTCAGATGCTTCAGTCCTTTAATGACACAGGGAAATAATCACACCCCTTAGCCTCCTGGCAGTGCTCTCTCTAGTAAAATGCAGTACTCAATGCAGATAGCCCAGGATACTGGTAAATGGAGTGTGAACTCCAAATTTCAGCATCTACTGTCACTGCAGTACGTGTAGTGTCAAGCAAATTGACTATATTTATTGCTGTCATGATAGAATCCACTTAAGTGACTTATTCACTATGTTTCTTATTGCTGGCAGGGAGGTTTTATTATATAGCTTTGAGTTCTTCAGTAAAGTGTCATGCTTTGCTCTTCATGCTGTTTTATTATTTGGAAAAATTGCAAAGGAAAGGAGTGTTTGGAATTTTTTTTTTTTTGTCACTTGCAAACCTTGTCAGAGGTTCTGTGTGTATTAAAGTGAAGCAGCAGGGTGGTGAGGTGGGCCCGTGTTTAGTTGATTATAGGAAGAATAAATAGGTTTTATGTTTGGGGGTTGGTCTTTTCTTGAAGATGAGTGAGATGGAGTGTGTGGGGGTGTAGAAAACAAGTTCTTCCCTGCTGAGCTTTTTCCATGATACCTGTTTGGAATCTGTGTTCATTTCTTTCCTTTTGGGCAAAAAAGGAAAGTGCTAGGTTTCTTGAGCAGCAGCTTATTGCTGCAGAGCTCTTAATAATGTCCATATTTCCACTTCTGAGCAATGAAAGAAGCTGTTAAGTGGAGCTCTGTCAGCATGGCACCTGAATAAAATGAAGCTGGTTTTGTGTGAATCTGATTTTTGTTTGTTTGGTTTTAGTGGGAAATATCCCCAAGGTGTTTGCTAAACTATTTGAAGTTCACTCTTGCATTGCTTTCCCTATGATTAGAATTTGCAGTATGAGTATGGACTACTAAATTTCCTCATAGTAAGGCTGTAGCAGGTATACATTCAGCTTGTTGAGGGCATTTCTCAGTGTTCTTCTCTGAAATCTATAGACGAGTTTTGCTTCTCTGTTACAGCAGAGGTTTATGTGGAGTTCACTTTGAAAAAGATCTTGAAACAGGAACTACCAAATAATCAGGGCACTTGATTGTTAGGAGATGCTCTCAAAGGTTACAGAATACTGCTGAAAGGCAATCAACAGATATTTGTAAAAATAATTTGACAAATTGAGTCTTAATTTTTAGCTTCTGAATATCTTGAAAAGTGCATACTGCACAGAAAACTAAACCAAGAAGAAAAATGCATGTAAGCAGAATATCTTAATGAATGACATAAATGCAGTGGAGAAACTGTTGTGGTAACTACAAATTTGTGCCAAAATGTTTCTGCCTTTGGTGTTGATAGCTAGTAAATCTGTTGTGAAAATGTAGGCTCTAGTCAGAATTGGTGAGTATGCTAAAATAATTGACATTCATAGAATCACAGAATCATAGAAGGGTTATCTGGCCCAACACCTTGTCCAGTTGAACCTTAGAAGTGTCCAGTGTTGGTCATTCCACCTCCTCCCCAGGGAGATTATTCCAATGGCTGATTGTTATTCTGAAAAGCTTTTCTCTTGGGCTCAGCTCAGCAGTGTCTTACATCCATTATCCCTCATCTTTTCCACACAACTCCTTGTAAAAAGGAGTCTTCTCTTCATATTCTTTGTAACCACCCTGTAAATATTGAAATGTTGAAAAGGTCTCCCTTAAAGCTTCCTTTCTTTAGGCTGAACAAACCCAGTTCTTTCAGCCTTTCTTCAAGTGGAAGTCTGTAAACCTTATGATCATCTTTGTGGCCCATCTCTGGACCTTCTCTGTAATTTTTGGCATACAAGAGACCAAAAATGAACACAGTACTCCGCGTGTGGCGTGGCAAGTACTGAGAAGAGTGGGAGAATGACTTCTTTATCTCTGTTGGTGATGGCCTTGTTGATGCTACCCAGCATCCTGTTGACTTTCTTTGCTGCAGCAGCACACCGTTCACTAACATTGAGCTTGTTATCTGCCAGACTCCCAGGTCCCTTTCCACAGAGCTGCTCCCCAGCCAGGTGGATTATGCATTCCTGGATTACCTTTTTCTAGGTACAAGACATTACACTTTTCTTCATCAGTTCTTTTTAGTCCACTCTTCCAGCATATCCAGCTCTTCCTTCAGAGTGGCTCTCCCTTTCATAGTGTCTACTTCCCCACTCAGTCTGGAATCATCAACAAACCTCACCAGGACACAGCTGATCCCATCATCCAGATCACTTACACAGATAGTTAAAAGTGTTGAGCCAAATCACTCCTGGAGGACCCCACTTGTGACAGCTTGTCAGTTTTAATAGGAGTTATTTACCACCACACTCTGGTATGCTTTTTTTGGCCTTGAGCACACTCAGAAGCTCCTGGTTAAACTTTCTCTGCCTACGTCCCTTAGCTTCAAAGGGGATGAACTGTTTTTGTGTTTCCAGGATAATGAAAAAATCCCAGCACTCACTAGATCCTTTATCTTCCATGGAAATTTCCCATAGAATCCCTCTAAACTCTGAGTGAGCTGGTTTGCTCTTCTAAAATCTAAAACTTTTGTCCTACATGTTCAACAGGATTCCAAACTCCACAATATTGTGATCACTGCAGCCAAAGGTGTCTCTGACTGAGATATTGCAGAAGAGGTTTCCTTGATTTGTGAGTAGCAAGTGCAGAAGTGTGTAATCCCTGGCTGGCACATCAAACATTTGTATGAGGAAGCAGTCCCCTGTGCATTCCAAGAACTTAACAGATGACATGTAAGCTGCTGTTCAAACATGTTCAAAAAATGTCTGGGTATTTGAAGTCACCCATAAGAAGCAAGCTGAATTAATTGAAGCTGGCTTAAGTGACCTAAATATTACTCCTTTTTCCTTGTCATCTTGGTTTGGAGGCTTCTTCAATCACTGTAGCTGACTTCTGTACATTTGAGTTTCTCAGTGTAAAATGTGATGACTTGTCCTATCTTTACCAAACAGTAGCCATCCATGTGATCCTCCAGTCATGTGAGTTATCCCACCACGTTTCAGTTATTCCTGTGATATCATAACTTTCTGACTGGGCACAGAGCTTCAGTTCCACCTATTTGTTACACATAACTTTGAGGTCTGTTTCTCATTTTTAGAGGCAGCTAAGGAGCATTTATTCACAGATACATAGAATGGTTTAGGTTGGAAGGGACCTTGAAGATCATTTATTTCCAACACCCCTTTGATGGGCAGGGACACTGGACCAGGTTCTCAAGGCCTCATCCAGCCTGGCCTTGCACATCTCCTCCTCTGGCTGGCCTAGTTTATTCCCCAGTCAGTTGCAATGGCAACTTCAGACCTTGCCACAGGAGTCCTTCAGTTTAAAGCCCACCTCACCAAGCTGGCTTGCTGATGCCAAAGATTGCCTGGGTATTTAGGCTCGAGGTGAGGAGAAAGTTATTCACAGAGAGAGTTGTTCACCATTGGAATGGGCTGCCCAGGGAGGTGGTGGAGTCACCATCCCTGGAGGTGTTCAAGAGGGGATTGGATGTGGCACTTGGTGCCATGGTTTAGCAGTCATGAGGTGTTGGGTGGCAGGTTGGACTTGATGATCTTTGAGGTCTCTTCCAAACTTATTGATTCTATGATTCTATGATTCAAACCAAACCAAACCAGCAAAAACCCCCCAACCAAACCAACTAAAAAAACAACACCTAAACCAACCAACCAACCAAACTACAAAAAAGTGTTCAATGGGAATTTCTTATATTTTAAATAGTACCCATTTTCACTTTTCACTGAATACCACTGATAAGAGTCTGGCTGCATCTTCTTTCCATCAGGTCTTTATATTCACTTGGATGAGATCCCCCTGAACCTTCTTTTCTGCTTGCTGAGTATCACCGCTTGCACAACCTCTTTTTGTATGAAAAGTGCTCCAGTCTGTTATGTTTGTGGCCCTTTGTTGGATTTGCTGCAGTAAGTCTATATCTCGCCTGTACTGAGAAGCCCAGAACTGGACATAATACTGCAGATGTGTCTCACCAGTGATGAGCAGAGAGAAGGACCACCTCCCTCGGCCTGCTGGCAATTATTTCCCTAATGCAGCCCAAGAGGCTGTTGATAATTAAAAAACCAAAAAGCTGTTTAATACACTCAGGTTTATTCAGACTCTATCTTTTATGAAATATTTTGAATATGACTAATTTTAAAACTCTGCTTAGTACCATTGATGCACAATATTTGTAGGTAGCAGAAAGTTTGTTGCCTTTGTGAAAAATACCCTGCCAAATACACCCTATCCTGAAAATCATACCACGCTTTTTGTTTGAAAATAGAAACTGGCAAGGAATGAGTAGTTATAGTCACACACTAGAGTGTTTGGCAAAAGAGCAGTGGAATATACTGAGGGAGATTTTATGCATTTTATGTATCTAATTAAAAAGATAAATGAAAAACATCCAGACTCTTGTTGCCAGAGCTACTGCTCAAGATGAAACCTTGCAAAGGTTAATAAGGTTTGTGAGCAAAACTCATCCCTAGCCCATGTTTTCAGTTGGAGGGATGAAGCTCGCAGTAGTAGATCATGTTTCGATTAAAAGCTCCAATACCAATGACAAACAAAAATGTTCACAACAGCCTACATATAGGTCATGGAGAAGTGTCACAAAATGGTGAGGTGTGGACTTTCCACCTAGATGCTTTTTTTGACAGAAAATTCCAAGCTTATAGTCTGTGAAAACCATGGTGTTCCAGAAACAAGACTTAGCATTGTGCAGACCAGACCTGCCCAGGCCATGCGTACTGGAAGTCAGGCAGCTCCTAGGATCTATATCTGTTTGCACTGCAGACAACCAGAAGCTGGGCACTACTTGAAGGGGTGAAGAAAACAGAAAAATTAAGAGTGGTTTCCCTAGTAATATAATGTGTCTGTGTCCCATGTCTGTAGTAATGTAACTTGTCTGTGGCCTGATATGTTTTAAACTGACTTCAAACAAGTAGGTAGAATAAGCCAAGTATGTTTTGCCAGATCTACTGTTAAAGTACTGATTGACAGCCACCTAAACATGAGCCAGCAGTGTGTTCAGGTGGCCAAGAAGGCCAATGGCATCCTGGCCTGCATTAGGAATAGTGTGGCCAGCAGGAGCAGGGAAGTCCTTGTGCCCCTGTACTCTGTATTGGTTAGGCCACACCTTGAGTACTGTGTCCAGTTCTGGGCCCCTCAGTTTAAGAAGGACATCGAGACACTTAAAAGCATCCAGAGAAGGGCAACAAAGCTGGTGAGAGGCCTTGAGCACAAGCCCTATGAGGAGAGGCTGAGGGAGCTGGGATTGTTTAGCCTGGAGAAGAGAAGGATCAGGGGTGACCTCATTGCCCTCTACAACTACCTGAAAGGTGGTTGTAGCCAGGAAGGGGTTGGTCTCTTCTCCCCAGCAACCAGCACCAGCACAAGGGGACACAGTCTCAAGCTGTGCCAGGGGAGGTTTAGACTCGAGGTGAGGAGAAAGTTCTTCACTGAGCGAGTCATTCGTCATTGGAATGTGCTGCCCAGGGAGGTGGTGGAGTCACCATCCCTGGAGGTGTTCAAGAGGAGATAGGATGTGGCACTTGGTGCTATGGTCTAGTCATGACGTCTGTGGAGACAGGTTGGACTCTTTCAACCTTAGTTACACTGTGATACTGTGAAAGAGGCAGCACATTAAAATGTGTGGACAGCTTTTGTTAACAGAGAAGGGAAATGTCTCTTTGGATAGGTACACAAATAATGGCTGGAAAAAAAGAAGCCTTCAAATGATTCAACCACACTGACAGAAAGAGGCCTTGGTAGGCAACAGGTGTAGAAGATTAAACCATCTGAGTCCAGTAAATGACACATTGAGACCTAATAGAATAAACTGATACTCAGATTTATGCACATTTCACATCCTTTAGTACCACTGATGTAGTCCAGTGCAAGACTGGACTGCCAGTGAAAGACATTGCTGCTAGGATGTTATATCAGACTCTTATCTGACTCTTAAGAAATGAAGGGTTGCACAAGTTTTTATGCTTTAAAAAATACACCAATCATTAAGAATTATTGAGAAGACTCAGATTAATTTTAGGCTGGAGGTGAGGAGAATTTTCATCACTGAGAGAGTCGTTCGCCATTGGAATGTGCTGCCCAGGGAGGTGGTGGAGTCACCGTCCCTGGAGGTGTTCAAGAGGGGATTGGATGTGGCAGTTGGTGAGGTCTGTGGTGACGGGTTGGACTCGATGATCTTTGAGGTCTCTTCCAACCTTGGTGATACTGTGATACTGTGATTACTCTTATGATTGATAGAATAGGGGTGGCAGTTTCATAGCTTCACTTTCTTGTTCCTTTAGTTTCTTGGGTAATGTAAATTCAGTAGTTTTGATGTTTTTGAAGAGAAGAGACAATTTTATTTCTCATAACATTTAGACTTAAGAAAAAATATATGCTCTTGAAGTACTGCTCCTGTTTGTGTTCCCATTTTGTATAATATAGTGTTCTTCTGGATTTTTATGCAGAAGCATGTGACTCAACAGCATGGAAGCAACTTACTAAAATAAAATTCTCACAAGGAAGCTGATTCTTTAGATGAAAAGGCAAATTGTCTTTAATGAGATGATAATTCTGGCGTCCTAGGAGATTCAGATTAGATGATTTTAGACTTCTTAGGCAAAAAATGATCAGGTTAATGAAAGTTTTAAAGTTACTGAGTAAAAATAAAGTTACTGAGGCAAAAAAAAAAGGAAAAAACAAAGAATATTGAAACCCAAATACAGATGAACATCAATGTAGTTTCTTCCTTTCCCCCTCTATTTTCCAATTTTTAAAAAACTGTTTATATAAAAGGCTGTTGAAGCAAAGCAAAATTAATTATATATTGGAATCCCGTTGTCCTACCTCTTTTCCACCATGTATGTTTATTCATGTATGTTTACTTATATTTAAAATAATTAATTACAAAAATATATTTTCATACTATATGAAGGTCCAAGAGTTCATAAAAGCTGTTGTTTTGTTTATTTTTGTTTTTTTTTCTCCAGTAGTAAATATTCCTATACTGAGAAGCAGGAGAATAAGGGTGCCCAATATTTACTCTGAATCATAGAATCGTAGAATCAGTCAGGGTTGGAAGGGACCACAAGGATCATCTAATTCCACCCCCCCTGCCATGGACAGGGACACCCCACACTAGATCAGTCTGTCCAGAGCCTCATCCTTAAACACCTCCAGGGATGGGGCCTCAACCACCTCCCTGGACAACCCATTCCAGGGCTTCACCACTCTCATAGTGAAGAACTTCTTCCTCATGTCCAGCCTGAATCTCCCCACCTCCAGCTTCATTCCATTCCCCCTAGTCCTATCACTACCTGAGATCCTGAGAAGTCCCTCCCCAGCCTTCTTGGAGGCCCCTTTCAGATACTGGAAGGCTACAATTAGGTCACCTCGGAGCCTTCTCTTCTCCAGACTGAACAGCCCCAACTCCTTCAGTCTGTCCATAGGAGAGGTGCTCCAGCCCTCTGATCATCCTCGTGGCCCTATCAAATCAAATTAAATCTTTCTAACTGTGAAAAGTTGCTCTTAGTAGCTCAGAAATTTCACTGTGTAACTCTGTGGGATCTAATGCCTTTGTATGCTCATTCTCTCTATTTTTTATTTTTTTAATCTCTGTTAAGTCATTTATTTGCTTAAGGGCACAAGATCTGATCTGTGCTGCTCAGCACTCCATTCTCTTTAGTGTTTAAATTCTTGTGGAATTATTTCTTACCATTTTTTTCTGGGCAGTTCCAGAATACTAAATGATATATTTTACACTGGAATATATATAGCTAACATGGTCTCAAACAAACATACCTTGTTCTTATGTGTGTTAAAGACTGGGGACTGTTGGCAGAAGTGGTTACAACTGTGAAGAATATAGAAGAATGGTGCTGGTATACACCAGATGAGATTTTTATTACTTTTTCTTCAGCAGAAGAGTAACCACAGAATCTCCTTTTACCAGTGTAAGGGAAGTAAATAAATGTTTTAGCTCTTAATTAGTTTAGCTTGGGTTTGGTTTGTAGGGTTTTGGGGTTTGGTTTTTGGTTTTTTTTTTGTTTGTTTTTATTTTTCTTTCAAATATAGATATAATTATAGGAACTTCCTAATAAGTTTATGCTTGAATGTCTTTCCTGTTTGGCTACTGAATAAATGCAGGATATATTGCAAGGAGTAAACAAAACAGGGGAGTTGTATGAGGTAATCTAATAATAAGGGAATCAAAATATGAAAGAACAAAGTACATTATTGTACTTCCATGGAAATTATCACTCAAAATAACAGGTTAAAAAAAAGTCCCTTCAGTGTTTAGGGAATCACTCTTACTTGATAACCCTTGAGCATAAGTTAATGAGATGTAGAGTTAATGAATGAACTGAAATGGTGCTGCTATATCCCAACTCCTCCTGGTTTATCAGGAGTCATCTAAGGGCTATCCCACTGTCCATACCTCATCAAGCTAAGGTCAAATATTTTTATCTGCACTTGTTGCTATTCAATCAGATGTGCCTGAGCTGCACCAGCTCATGTCAGCTGTTAATAACAAGGCTGAAGGACCCCACTGGTTCCTCTTCTTCTCCTTTTGCCTAGTAAATTATTTGAGAAGGTTGTTTCGGGGGTGAAAAATCTAAAGCCATGTGCTCATCTCTAAGTGCCCCCAGAGCTGATGGGTCTTAGCACACGTTGGGTGAAAACCCATCCTGAATAACAATTAATGCCACACTGGAGTGGCTACAATTAATGCCATACTGGAGTGGCTACTCCACTGTGGCATTGGGTTTTATTCAGGATGGATTTTTACACTTCAGCTATTTAATGGCAAGATGAGTTAGGCATCCTTTTCCATTTCTTTTCAATTTTGCCCCAGAATGGAAGACAGTAAAATGCTGAGTATACAAAACATATAAATAATTTCACTTAGTGAAACTCTGAATTTGCCATATTTTATCACAGGAGTACAGCTTTCTCCATTTGATGATGATATATATGTTATATTTTGTCACATTAATGACCAAAATGATTAGGACATAATATGACATTGATGAAGGGACAGAGTGTCTGATCAGGACACTGCTGATAATACCGAACTGGGAGGCTTGGCTGATACACCTGAAGGCTCTGCAGCTATTCAGTGAGACCCAGGCAAACTGGAGAGCAGGGCAGAAAGGAACCTAATGAGGCTCCTGCATCTGGGAAGGAATAATAAACTGCAGCAGTACAGGTCAGGAGGTGATCTGCTAGAGAGCAGCCCTGTGGAGAAGGACCTGGGAGTCCTGGTGGACAACAAGTTATCGATGGAACAGCATTGCTCTGGTGGCCAAGAAGGCCAATGGCATCCTGGGGTGCATTAAGAGGAGTGTGTCCAGCAGATCAAGGGAGGTTCTCCTCCCCCTCTACTCTGCCCTGGTGAGACCTCTCCTGGAATATTGCATCCAGTTTGGGACTCCCCAGTTCAAGAGGGACAGAGATCTACCCAAGAGAGTCCAATGGAGAGCTACCAGGGTGATTAAGGGGCTGGAATATGTGCCCTGTAAGGAAAGGCTGAGAGGCCTGGGGCTGTTTAGTCTGGAGAAGAGAAGACTGAGAGGGGATTTAATAATGGCTTATAAATATGTGAGGGCTGGGTGTCAAGAGGGAGGGGACAGGCTCTGCTCAGTTACACCCCGTGGTAGGACAAGGGACAAGGGGTATAAACTACAGCATAGGCGCTTCTGCCTCAACATGAGGAGGAACTTCTTCACTGTGAGGGTCACAGAGCACTGGAATGGGGTCCTTAGAGACGTTATGAAGTCTCCTTGTCTGGAGACTTTCAAAATCCATCTGGATACATTCCTGTGTGACCTGTGCTAGACTCTATGGTCCAGCTCTGGCTGGAGGGTTGGACTCAATGACCTCTGGAGGTCCCTTCCAACCCCTAACACCTTGTGATACTGTGATTCCATGATAAATTGTGGTTGCAGAACTAGTATTTAAAATGTTTTATTTGAGCTGAGCACCTGCTTAAGAGTTACCATGACTTGGGAGAGTCAATATATTATTTCCCATGTTAAAAAAAAAAAAAAAAAGATGAATCAATGGAAACAAAATTAATGTGTTTAGCTGGCCCTCACTGGCTGTTTCTATAATATTAGAATACAAAGTTGAGGTACAAATTCTCCAGTCATCCTTACCATCTTCATTGTGAATCACACATTGCACTGATTCTACTGTACTGTACGACGGGCAATACTGAAGTCTAGAAAATCAGTGGGTAGGGTGCGTGACTTGGCCTCAAGCTCTTTTGTTTCTGAAGCTAGAAGCTTCATGAAGCTTGAAGCTAGAAGCTACATGATTTGGTGAAGGCACACTTCCTTGGTATTTATGATACCATTCAGTTTATACATCTCTTCATGCATAACTGGTGTGAATATGCACAGTTCCACTCTTCAGATCTATGCTTTCAACAAATATCTAAATCAAGTATACATGAATGCATGCCAGGTTTTGATGTTTTTTCAAATGGATGGGTACAAGACATGCAAATGTAGTCTACTTTTTTTACCTGTCCATATGCATATAACCCAGATTACCTTCTCCTCTCCTAACAGACTACAAGAGTGGTCAAAACAGTCTGGAATATTAGGTTTGCCATAAAAGCATATTCTGTACAGAGGATGGGATACAAGTGCTCAGACTTCAGATTCTCACAGAGATGCTTTAAATATTTCATTTCAATTCATACTTTCTTACCCTTGCTCTCTCACTTCAACATAAAATGCTGCAAAAAATGTGTACCTGTAATCTGGGCAACACATTTGTTATTCCTTTCACACATCAAGAAGATCGTGTAATGAAGTACAGTTGCGGTTTTTTAGCCTGTGTGTCATCCCTCACTGAGAGAGATGGGTTTGGAAGCAGTACATGTGTGCATGGATTCAGTGCTTTTATTTGAGGGGGGGAAGTCCAAGATATCTGTAAATGCCAGAGTCCTTTCTCTAAATTCCAGCCAGTGTGTTGTGGGGGTTTTTAGGGTTGGGGGTTTTTTTGTTAGTTTGGTTTGGTTTGTTTTGGTTTTGTGTTGTTTTGTTTTGCTTTGTTTTTCATTCCTTATGGCTTTGAACAGCAATTACTATTTTGTTTCTTGCCTATGTTTGCTCAACTGGTCTTTCTAGCTGCAGGTGTAGGGAAAACTAGAATGGAAAGAAAACCTGCTATTGTGGTGACTGCCTTAAGTTAAATTTTCTTCTAAACTGACAGTTTCCATGGAATCTGGTGACTTTTGCTTTAATTTCAGGGCTTCCCAGTTCACAGAGAGGAACTTGCTGGAAAGGGTCTAGAAAAGGGGTGCAAACATGATTAGGAAATTAGAACAGTTCTTTTATGAGGAAAGACAGAAAATTGGGACTTTAGTCTGGAAAAAAAGAAAAAAAAAAAAAGATGAATGGGGAATCTTATAAATACTTAAAAGGCTGGAGTCAGAAGGATGGAACCAGTCTCTTTTTTTCAGTGAAGCCCAATGACAGGACAGGGGGTAATGGGCACAAACTTGAACATAAGAAGATTCATCTAAACGTGAAGAGGAATGTCTTTAAATGCAAGGGTAACTGAGCACTGGAACAACCTGCCCAGAGAAGTGGTGGAATCTCCATGTCTGGAGACATGTCTGGATATGTTTCTGTGTGACTTTTTCTAGGTGAACTTACCTTGGCAAAGGGCTGGACTATGTGCTCTCCAGAGGTCCCTTCCAACCCCTACCATTTTTTGATTCTGTGATTCTCTTAACAAAAAAGGGGCAGAAATTAAGTTCCCTTTGTCCATGCGTGTCTCTAAGTGGAGTGATGTCCATATTGTGTGAACTTCTCCACTCTTCAAGTTTACATCTAGAAGAAAAGGAGTTGGTAATCAGGCAAAAGTCTAGCCGGAATTGAATTGATTCTGATAAATAAGAAGAATTTATGACAAATCAATAAATTAGGTACTGCTATAATATCTTAAAGATCACAGATCACAGAATTTCAGGGGCTGAAAGGGACCTTGAAAGATCATCTAGCCCAGCCCCCCTGCCAGAGCAGGATCACCTACACCAGATTACATAGGAACACATTCAAGTGAGTTTTGAATATCTCCAGATTTGCTGGTTTCTCCAGTGTGTCAGAGCAGGCCTGCATTTTAACCTCAGCTGCAAGACTGCCAATTAAGGTAGATCTTAAATCCCTAGCAAGGTGTTTGCATCGTTAGAAGCTAGTTCATGAAAAGTATATTTTTCAAACACAAAGAAAATGTAATTTTTTTTTAATGTATTATGAGTAATTTCTAGTTTGCATTTATTGAGCTTTTCAAAGTGCAAACAATGGGAAACATTGAGAGTTATTAGAGACTGCTAAGAGAGGAGGAGGTATGAATGGTGTGTTGTGAGAAAAGAGGCAGTATAATGAGATGCAGGTAAAAGGTGAACAAAGAATGCAAATGAATACCAAATGTTTAAGATTATGTCTGTATTTGAATTGTGAATTCTTTCTTCTTTTATGCTTTTTTTTTTTTTTCTTTTTCCTGTGGTCTTTTAATTGACTTCTGTGTTGGTAATGCCCACCTTTAAGAACATTTGCTAACAAGGACTTGGTCTCCTATTAAAATGAGTGGGGAAGCAACTCCAGCTTTAAATGCATATTTAAGGCTAATGGATATGAATCAACAATTAGCATGCTTTATAAAAAAAAACAAACAACAAAAGCAAGGCAAGGCAAAAAACATATGTTGGTCCCCCAATATATCAGATGCACTGAGTAAATGCCATAAATGGGCAAAAATATAAGCAAGGTATGTTCTTATTCTCCTTTCTTTCTCTGGCCTGGGCAGTTGTTGGAGAGTTTTGATCCAACCCTGTGTGTATGATACTGCTGTGGGATGTCAGGCTTATCCAGTGAGAGAAACTGAAGGATGTGGAGGCTGGAACTAACCAAAACAATCAGTTCTCAGACCTCAGGATGATTAGATGTGACCTTCATAAAATGATTTCTTAGCCTCAAGTTTGATTTCAGAAGGAAGAAGGGGCATGCACATGTTAAATAGAATAGAACAGAACAGAACAGAACAGAACAGAATAGAATAGAATAGAATAGAATAGAATAGAATAGAATAGAATAGACCAGGTTGGAAGAGACCTTCAAGATCATTGCATCCAACCCATCATCCAATGCCACCTAATCAACTAAACCAAGCACCCTATCAAGTCTCCTCCTAAACACCTCCAATGATAGTGACTCTACCACCTCCCCGGGCAGCCCATTCCAATGGCCAATCACTCTCTCTGTGTAGAATTTCTTCCTAACATCCAGTCTGAACCTCCCCTGGCACAGCTTGAGGATGTGTCCTCTTGTTCTGATGCTGGTTACTTGGGAGAAGAGACCAGCCCCTGCCTGTGTACAACCTCCCTTCAGGTAGTTAAGTTGTGCTGTTTCAGAAGTACCTGCTGAAATACCTGCATTCCTTGATGCAACTCATAAGGAATTACAGCTGTAACCAAAGTTAGACTATGTTAGCTACTGACTTGGTCTTGTGGCCTCAGACAGCTTGACATATTGTTCCATTTCCTGAGAAATGACAGAAAATGGCCAGTGAGTGTGAGGTTGCACTGGAGAAGCCAAAAAAATGTGTCAGCAAAGTTTTTCAGCTGCCACATCCAAATGCTCCTCCTTGTTGAGTGTTTTGCCATGTAAGCATCACCAAGGCTTTTCACAAAGATGCTGTCAACAGGTGCTGAGACAGTATTTCAGATGGATAAAAGACAGAGACCTGTTGATCCAAGAAATGGTGTGTCATGAGACGCAATGATGGTAACAACCAAGAAAGGCTGTAGCTGATAAAAGGCAATATTTAATCAGAACAAGAGAACTCAGGTCTTTCATTCCCAGTTCTTCTCCAACATGATAACACAATATTCAGTTAAAACACTTGTTGTCTAGTTTATTTGTCATTTGCAGTAACTAAAGTTTTAGCAAGAATAAAGAGCTCAGTTCCCAGATGTTGATGCACAAACTAGCAAGTTGTGTTTAATTAAGGTGAAAATTAGATTCTCAATAAGAATCTACAGTAAGTACAAACACCAGTCAGTATTTTAGGGCTCAGCAAAAAATACTTTTTAAAGTATTGATGGTTTTCAGATACTCAAAACCACTTCTACATTCAGTTCAGCACATAAAATCCCTGTTCTTATGGTATATGAGTCCTTCCCCTATATTAAACATCTTTCTGCTGTTGGGACACTATGAATTAATAACATTCCTGATGTATCAAAGGCAGTTATCATTGTTATTACACATTCTTAGTGAAGGTCCTGAGAAGTTGTTGCAGCCCTGTGTTGTCACAAAATCAGGGTATGCACAAGCAGCAGCAAGATCAAGGCTGGCAACAGAGTTGTGGTTGTGATTTAATCCTTAAGGCCCTGAGAAAGAGGAAAAATATTTTTAATGGCAGAACTTCAGCATATTAGACTACTATTAACTAGAATTTCTAAAACATCAAAGCTCGTTCTGAATATGGCAGGGTAGAATTGGCATTAAACAAAAGGCATTCCTGAAAATGTGTTCATGGACTTCTCCATGTGTAAGCAAGATGGGGGCAATAACAGTGTGAAATAATACAAAGACAGAGACATGCCAGCATGTTTAAGTACAAATGTACTCTGGTTGAAGGAGAGAGAGAGATATGTCTTGATTACAATTTCTTATTACTTTCCTCTCCTTCTTAGGCAGGTCAACTTCTTAATCATCAGTTACATTATTCATCATGAGCAGTCTAATGAGGCCAGAGTTTAGTCCTGTAAGATTAATTTTTGCAGATAAGAAAACTGTGTTGTCAATGTCATTTGAATTATTCAAAAATATGACTGAGTGGGCTATAATTTATAAGGGGAACTATAATGGTCATAAAAAGAAAATATTTAATTTCAGCTTCTGCTTTTCCTGGCATGAAATAAGAAGCATCTGCAGGAGTCATTAGCCCATAGCTGAACAATACATTAGTCTAAGTCAGCAACAAAAGTAAGCAGTGGATTAACTTTGTCCTCACTAGTGGTGTCATTGGGATCAGTCTTAGTTATACCAAAACAACAGACCCTGGTCAATGTAGCATAAACAAAGTAATTAAATATATCAATGTGAGTGCCAGTTGTGGATACTTACAAAGCATCGGTATGTTCATCACTTACCCATCTCAGGGTGGAAGGAAGGACTTGAGCACTTTCAAAAAATCAGTAATCCAAAATTAGGTAGATTAATTAAATTTCAAATATTGCAACCAAATATATGGGTGCCCAAAGACCATAAAATAAAAAGTTGTCTAAAATAAAGAATGTAAATATTAATCTAGAAGGCAATGAATCTTGATGCTACTTAGAACTGGGGTCTGTTAAGCATTTATTTCATGCATCTTACAGTTAAATACAGGAATAATTAAATTACTTAATTCTTGCCTGGACTTGCTGTAATCAAACTGATAGCAACACTTTGAGAGAAATATCTGACCCTTGTTTAAGGAAAAGAAATATTAAGACTAGAATAATCTGGTTAATCATAATTGAATTGAATGGCACATTTTTAATATAATTTCATTTGTCACTGAATTCAATTTCATTGTAACAAACAGCATTCGTTTTCATCAGCTGTGTTCATTCAAAAATGGCCCATAGTAGCTCCACTCTTCTTCATTGACTTGCTATCCCTAAATCAAAGGCCTGTGTGCTGCTCACCATTTACCATTCTTTTTGCATATTTTTTGGTGTACTTGAGCTCTACAGGCTGATTATCGTGTGAGACACATGATGCTGCCAAAGGCCTTTGGCCCAAGAAGAACAGTACATTTTCTATGCTAAAGTCACTTAGCTTTGATGAGGCAGGTCTTCCTGGAAACTGAGAAGTCTGTTGGCTGAGTGGGAGACGTGGAGACAGGTGTGTGAGGCTAAACAAACCTACTTTGTACCTTTACAGTCTTTGCTACTGTATTTGGGTAGGATGGAGATAATTTAGCTTTATAAACAGATATTTTTTTCCCCCATGTAATTATGCAGCATGTGGTACATGAAACACAACTAGCAACATTCTGTCTGGTGAAAATTGGAGCAGCAAAGAGAATGTGATTGATAGAATACCAGAGTGTAGTACAGTTAAACAGAACAGAAATGGTTTACCTGATGAGAACAAAGTGATGAAGGGAACGTGATTAGAAGGAATCAAAATGGCCTAGCAAAGCATCTGAGAAAAGAAGAGAACTAATTTCACAGTTCAAGCAAAAGTTCATGAAAATTGTTCTGGTGGCTATTAAGTGGCATATGTAATCTATAGGATTGTGTCATCTGCAGGACTACACATTTCCACTCTGAGAATACAGAAAATATTGAATAACCTTCAGAATGCTTCTATAACCCTTTCTGAGGGCAAAATGGTGACAGAAGCTGAGAACACGGATGTAATGATTGAAGGAAAGTAGAAAAAACATGTTCAGGTTATGAGATTTTATGGCAACAAAAAAATCATCCCACTGGATTTTTATAACTACACTCAAAAAGTGCATTTAGTAATTGATGATTTCAGCATTTTCAAAGAACTGAAGCAGGGTTGTTTTGGTTTGGTCTGTTTTATCTTACTTTTGGTTGGTTTTTACTTTAAGTTCATTTTAAATATATATACATGTGCACTATAAAATTTTTAAGTGTTCAGGGTCCATTATTCACAAGCATGCAAACTGGATAAAACTGGACTTCTTAATGGCTATGAGGATTCATCAACATTTGGACCAGAAGAGATCCTTAGGACATACAATGTGAACTCCACTAAATCATGATGTGTCATCCCACCCAAATATTGCTGCATGAATTCCAGAGAGTCAGACTAAAGCTTTGCGTTTCTCAGGAAGTTCACTAAAGTACATAGAAAGAAAAGGAGATTCAGAGCCAGGAATCTGATGAGGTGAGGCAAGGCCAGCTGATCTAGTTAGCAGTCTCTGCTCTAAATGTAGCTGGAAATAGCCATTGTTTTAATGATCCATATTTCAAGTTATGTTTTCTTTTTTTTTGTCACCATTTACCTGCCTACAACTGTGGTACAACATACAGATAAACCTTCATCTAGAGATGTCACTTCAAGTTTAGAGGTGAATGTACAATTTACTGAAATTTGTTATTGTTGTCAGCACAATGTATTTGAAAAGAAAACAAAAAATATTTCAACATCAGATTTACTTTGTATATGTAAATAGTGTTCAACTTCTTCTCTTTATAATTCCATCAGCTGTGTAACAGAATTCTCTAACCTTTGGTTCTGATTATTTCTAGCACTTCTTGTTCTGGGAACATTTCTGAGGTGTTAATTTTCTCTCCATATTTTCAGGTATTTGGTGAAATAGAGAGACAAGAACTGGATCACTTCATCCCAGTCTGTTTTAGCAGTGTTATAAGAATCGGCAAACTAATTTCATGGGTTTGATGGTGGTTTTGTTTGTTTTTAAAGATTTCTTGTGTGTCTACATCCAGAAACCTTATTTAATATAATGTTCACTCCTAATATTAAAAGGTAGTGGGTGAGATAATGGAAAATGGTTTGCATGACACACGACAAAACAATTCTTTGGTCAGGGGATAAACACAAATTGCTGGTGAGCAAGCATGCAGGAAGAAACTATACTAATTTGTCTTGCAGTCATACAACAGAATAATTGTCGTGCAGGCAACTAAATACTGCAAGTTGTATACGGGAGTGTGCAGACTACATTACCAAAACAGTCCCAGCTAGAGAGAGGATTTCAGGTGTGTGCATTTGAATAAAGTTCAATATTCTGTAATGCAACGAGATGAGCACCCATAGAGAAGCTGAATATTGACATAAAGTTCCCCACAATTATTCTGGCAGTATGAAATCCCATAGTATTTTTCAGTGCCCCAGAACTGGTCAGTAGCCTCATCTCAGGGATAAACTCAGAGTTTTGCTTTTACTTCAGAAAGCTTGTGGGCTTTTGTTTGGTTGGTTGGTTTTGGTTTTGTGGTTCTGGTATTTTGTTTTGTTTCATTTTGGGTTTTTTTGGTGTTGGGTTTTTATTTATTTATTTATTTTTAAAGCTGGTATTGGTACTGGCTGTTATCCAATGTATTGTGCCACAAACAAAACTGGATGAGACATTTTAAGTTCTTCTGGATTGTTCTGAACACATTCAACACATTTTTGGAAGATGTTCCTGAATCTGGACTCTGTGGGTTCAGATATTTCCTTGGTTAACATAACACAAGGTACAACTGGCGCTATGCTGAAGACATTCTTACTGAAGAGGTAAAGGAAAAAGTAACACATGACCGTGATATGAGGTGATAGCAACATTTAAATACAATTTAATTGCAGAGCAGAGCAGGTAACGGGCTCAAATTTGCAAGAAGATAGACAAGAAGTACCCTTTAAGTGCTTCAAGGTGGCTAAGAACGGCAAAAGGACTTTTAGAAGGGAGAGGAAACATGGATAGAAAATGTTCTGATTTGCTTGTTTTTCATTTACTGGCTCAATTTTTATGGGTAACATGGATTTACCATTAGCTTCTTTCTTCTTTAATGCTATTAGGAAGCAAACAACATCTGCCATTCCTTGGTTTTCAGCACGTCCCTCAATCTACCAAAGTGACTGTCACTTCATAAGTTACCCAATAAATCACGTGTAAGACTGTCTGAAGGAAAAGGAAGCTCATTAAATTGAGTTGTCCTCTCCCCTGAAGAACACTGAAACATCTGCAAGTTTAAAGGGAAAAAAAAATAATAATCCTTCTCCTGTGACTTGACTGACCACTTTGATGCACAATAGCTAGGCCCAGACCTGCAACTACTAACCTTATCCAGACTTCTGAGACCATGTGTGGAGTGAGGGCTGAAGGTTTTTGCACTAAAATATGTTTTGGAAAATAGATAGAACCTCCTTAAGATTCTCTCTCATTGAGGAGTGCCTTTGTCATGACAAAATAGTAACAAAATATAGATTATCACTTTCTACTGGCAAAGCTTGACCTAATTACAGATGAATTAATTACCCTGGAGTTGTAAACTCAGATTTTGTCATGGCTAGATTAAACTTCAGTGATTTCAGTGGAGTTTTTATTGTACCTTGGTGCTGTGAGGGGCCCTAAACAATATTCTTAAACTGCAAGGTAGTACAGTAAAAAATCTCAGCTAGGGGAAGGCATTATGAATGTGGATTTGATTGATTTATTCCAGGTCAGCAGGAGACAATAAATTCAGTCAGTCACTTTTATGTTTATGAAGTGGATCTCATGTAAAGATCTTTGTGTGGTGCAAAGAATCAATAAGAAGATATATAAGTGAAGGAAATTCAAATATTGGCTGTCTTCCTTTAGTTATTGACTACAGACAACAATTGGACATTTTGCTTGACCTCCCACAGCAGGAGACCATGTATGTGTATATGTGTGTGTGTGTGTGTTTTATGGGTTGCAGTGGGGTGTTAGTCTTTTTTTTTTAAGTATATAATATGTCATTTTGTCTTTTTAATGCAGAGTCATGGCTAAAATTCACTAGGTTAAAACATGGAATATTTATGAAGTAGAAGAACTTGCTCACCAGATGAATATTTCATGAACACTGTTTTTTATGTCTATTTCTTGAATATATCTTGCATTTAGTCGTAATAATCTTTGATGTAGAAACCTCTTGCAGAATGCTGTACATATTAATTAGCATAGACTTTAAAATACATGGTTTAATGTAAAAATTAATATTCTAGCAACTTCCTTAAGGGGGTTATTTTCTTTTATGAAGTCACCATAAAATTTCCAGTGAAAACAAGAAAATGGTTTTGGAATGGAAAAAAAATATTTTATTTGACAAAACATCATGTGATTAATTTTTTTGTTGGTTAAGTCAGTAAAGTTATTTCAAGTTTATTTTGTTACTGGATTCTGGTATTAAATACTAGTTTGTATTAATGTTAAAAATGCTATATAGAGTTGAGCAACTCAGAAAACAATGAAACTTAATCTGTAGCACTATAGACATTTAGCTGACCCATCTTTAAACCTGAACTTCCTTTTTGTTTTAATGAATATTAACTGGGAAATGCCATGGGGGCTGTGCAAATTATTCATGAATGTGAGTTAAATTCAGAAGGAATTTTTTACTTTAAAAATTAACACATATGTCTTTGACCTAAAAAGTAACAGGAAAAGGTTTAACCTAAAAAACATTGTTTATTCATGCTTAATTTTTCAAATTTTAAAAACTGTTGGGTTTTAATTTTGTTTCTTAAAGGAGGTGAAATTAAAATGAATTCTTACACTACAAACATGAAAGTTTTAAGCTGACCCAGATGTAAAGTCTTTCACTTCTTCAAATGCAGTAAGTCATTTTGGTTTGTTGTTTTGTTTTTTGTGTTTTTTTTTTCTATTGGGTTAGGGGACAAAATACCTGCTCTCTACAACTACCTGAAGGGAGGTTGTAGACAGGCAGAGGTTGGTCTCTTCTTCCAAGCAGCCAGCACCAGAACAAGAGGACATCGTCTCAAGCTGTACCAGGGGAGGTTTAGACTGGATGTTAGGAAGATATTCTTCATAGAGAGTGATTGACCATTGGAATGGGCTGCCTGGGGAGGTGGTGGAGTCACCATCATTGGGGGTGTTTAGGAGGAGACAATGCTTGGTTGCATGGTTTAGTTGATTAGGTGGTGTTGGATGTTGGGTTGGACACGATGATCTTGAAGGTTGGAAGGTTGGTCTATTCTACTCCTATTCTATTCTATTCTATTCTATTCTATTCTATTCTATTCTATTCTATTCTATTCTATTCTATTCTATTCTATTCTATTCTATACCATTCAACAGACAAAAAGATTTCTTCAGATTTTGCCCTGAAGAAAGCAATTAATGATGGAGAAGGCAAACTAGTAATTTATACTTCCTTAGTGCACTTAATTGTAATGAAAATAATCATGTTACAGTCTTCTATTCAAGGTTTTCTCAGTAGTTCCTACAAGTTAGGTATGGATCTGCCTATCATTTTCCCAGATCTCCAGTGATATACACTTAGAGCACTTAAATGTATTTGCCTTGAACATTAGAGATTAAAACAATGATGGAAGCAGTAGGGATTTTTTCCATTATTGTCATTATAATTAGTCATTTAAATGTAATGTATTTCAATAATGATAGTATGGCAGTCAACATGTCATAAAATGCATGTTAAATGATTGTGTAAAAAGACTGAAAGGTGGTAAATAGTTGAAGGAAAAAGTGTTGAGGAACTAGAAACATGTTTTGGTTTTATTCCATTACACAGCCCTTCTTTTAATTGTTCTTCGAACACAATGAGATTCATAGAGTCCCAGCAGGGTTAAGGTGTGAAGGGAACTCTGGAGGTGCTTTTGTCCAATGCCTGCTGCTGAAGCAAGGGCACCTAGAGCTGGTTGCATAGGATCATGTTCCACTGAATATTTGCTTTTGGATATCTTCAAGGAGGGAGATCCCACAGCATCTCTGGTCCTTGATCTTATACATTATCCAGATTCTTGACTCCATAATGGTGAGTACTTGGACAGCCCAAACAATGGTGCCACATCAGCAGATAAGAGGCAAGATTACATGTCCCATTTTCAATGCATGAGAGCACCATATAGCTTTTTCAGTGTATCCTGAATTTCTGTATATGATCCAGAAGCAAGGATCAGTGTTCATTTACATTATTCTATCCTGAACAAAGGACTTGCAACATCTCGAGGAGAACAGGTTACATGAATTCTAATCCTTGGTTTTGCAGTGGGTTCCAACAGTTTGCAATGGAGATGCAAGGGTGTAGAATTTCTCTAGACTACAACATACATCAGATGGAAGGTAGTAACACAAGGAGAGGCTTCCCCATCTGCTTGCTGCATGGAAAAGAGAAAATCAAAAGGAACAGAGGACAGCTCTCCAGAGCCTGACAGATCTTATTTCTCATGGTGGGAGGTGCTGGTTGGGATTGCTTTTGAAATGCAGCCCCTGGAGAGGGTGCTAAGCATCTTCTAAAAATGTAGAACTCTGCTTTTGATGGAATGTGCAGGGAAAATGAATAAACTTGCACTGAGGAATGCATGGAAAAGTAAGGGTTAGGCGGATTTCAGAAAATCCATATACTCAGAGTAAGAAATTCTTTAAAAAATAAAACAACAAAAAAAAAACCAACCCAAAAAAACCCAACTCAAAATCAATAGGCCTGACTCCTAGTCTAATGAAAATTGAAAGGCATGGAGGAGTACCAGAGTGCTGGCTGATGGCTGCTATGAAAATGCTTCTTACAGGAGTGAAGTCAGAGAGGCTGATAAACTTTTGACTTCTAGTAGCTTTATTCATTAAGACAAAAGAAAAATCAATGTAAATTATCTTAACTTGTTGATGAGAAAAAGCCCTAAGTACTCAAGTTTTAATTATATTCTGCAAAATTAAGAACAGTATAGAGATGTAGCATTTCCAAGAAGAATACAGATACCTCACACCAGGTATATTTTCCTGCCTCATATCACTGTGTTGCCTTTTGCTTTGTTTCACTGAATATAACAAAGGCATGTCAGAGTCAGCAAGAAAGACAGACATCTGTTTTTACACTTCTGTTTAAGCACGTTTCTCTTCTGGCATTTCTGTTTGTTGAAATGCAGTTGTGAAGAAAGAACTTTGCATGCTCAGTAAAATCAGTCAAGGGGCACAGTAATTTGTTCACACTGCCCCCTGTTTAAAGCAAACTTCTTTGTCACTTGTGTTTTAGGGCAGAACAATCTGCAAGGGTTGGAAAGGTCCAGGTTCAATAAGGCCTCTGCAGATACTTTTAGATAAATCGATTCAACTAAACCATGGCACCAAGCACCCCATCAAGTCTCTTCCTAAACACCCCCAGTGTTGGTGACTCTACCATCTCCCTGGGAAGCCCATTCCAATGGCCAATCACTTTCTATGAAGAACTTCTTCCTAACATCCAGTCCAAACGTCCCCCAGTGCGGCTTGGGACTGTGTCCTCTTGTTCTGGTGCTGGTTGCCTGGGAGAAGAGACCAAGCCCCACCTGGCTACAACCTCCTTTCAGGTAGTTGTAGATAGTAATAAGGTCTCCCCTGAGACTCCTCTTCTCCAGGCTAAGCAACCCCAGCTCCCTCAGCCTCTCCTCATAGGGCTTGTGCTCCAGACCCCTCACCAGCTTTGTTGCCCTTCTCTGGACATCATTCAATCAGAAAAGTTAGAAGTGAATACCAATATGTTAGTCATTCCTCAACCAGTATATTCCAGTCTCCAGATTTTGCCTGGGTGTTCAGAATACTTTTTAAAAAATTCATTTTAAAATGTCTGCTTTGCCTTTCTTGCACCAAGACTCATTTTCCCTTTTCTATACCCATATTCATGCCATGTAGTTTTATGGTTCCTGCTCCTGATTCCTGAAGTTACTGAAAACCGGTTAAAAGCACATACCCCACCGAAGTGGTATGTCTCCCTGCATGGGACTTCTCTAAGGCCACATCCTTCATTTTAGCTTCCATCTGCTCCTTTGAATTCTCCTCTTGGCATGTTATACAATTTACAGCTCGAATTTTCTGTGGTAAAGATTGTGTTGCATGGAAATTACCTCAGTAAAGCAGTATGTCAGCCCTCAGTCATGCTGAAAAGAGTACTACAGATTTCACTTTTTTTAACAACAGCAACAACAACAAAAAAAGAAGTTAATTTTTCTATAGAGCCTATGAATCAGGCAAGTCATTTGAACTGAGAACTCTAGGCTCCTGATTCTGCTTTTTTTTTTTTTAATGTGTTTTGAGAGTATTTTCTATGAAACATTAATTATAGAATACTTTTCATTATAATGCAGTCTGAAAACTTTTCATATGATCATAAAATGTTCTACTTATTGGTTTATACCCCAGAAACGATGCCAGTACAGTCTTTGTCACTGGTATATTAGAAAATTTTCCCAAACCTACAAAGCATTTGGCAAAGCACACAAAATTGCAGGATGCATATTTGTCCTGAAATTATGGAGTCTGAAATTTGTTGGCTTTTCCTGTGTGCTTATTGAACTTCCTAGTATGTATTTTAGTAAGGCAAGCTGGTCAATCTCAATGTAATTTGCTGTCAGCAAACTGTCCGGTTGAGGTTAGTCTGAGGTTAGAATCATAGAATGCCTTTGATTGGAAGGCACCTCAGAGATGATATACTCCAACCTCCTTGTCATGGGGAGGGAAGCCTCACAGATAGATTTGGCTGCCCAAGGCCTCATCCAATCTGGCCTTAAACTACTCTAGGAAGGGGGTATCCACAACCACTCTGAGATACCTATTCCAGAGTCTCACCACCATTGTGCTGAAGACCTTCTTCCTCCAATCTAGTTCAGACCTCCCCTCCCTCATCTTAAAACCATTTCTCCTAGTCCTGTTGGCATAGGAAAAGTCTCTCTCCAGCCTTCCTGTAAGATACCTTCAGGTATTGGAAAGCAGCTCTAAGCTTACCCCGGCAGCCTAAGCTGAACAATGCCAGAACCCTCAGCCTGTCCTCATGGCAGAGGTGCTCCAGCCCCTCATTTTTCCTTGTGGCCCTCCTCTGGACTAATTTCTACAGTTCTGTGTCCTAGTGTCACAGAAAATTTCTGCATTAAAGTTGGGTTGGTTTGTTTTAACTGCTGTTTATTGTCTTCTAAATATTTTCTCATTCTATAGGATGTTAGATATTGGAAATTGCCAAATAGTATGTTAGTAATATCTACCAATTTTCTGCAATTCTGGTGGAAGATTTGGTGATGGTGAGACCCTGCTCAGCCTTTACTTATCTCAGTCCCACTTTGTTTTCACTTGCATTTTAGTACCTTTGAGAAAGCCTTGCTCTCTTCCCTTGCACAGAGAGCACATGCCTGGAGTTCCCAAGCTTTGAGTAAACTGTTCTGGAAAGCAGATCAAACTGATCTCTCAGTCAACCTCTGTCATCTACGGATTAAGATGCAAGACATATTCACCCATGTTATGAAGGAATGCTGTATCTGACATGTCACCTCAGTGCCTTGGACTTGGCCTGGATCAAGTACTTGGGCACACATCTGCAGTGAAAGAGCTTGCCCAGACTCTTGTGGAAGTCTCTTTTTATGGCTATCAAGTGAGAAGAAGGGAGGTTTGATTGGATACTAAGGAAAAGAATTCTTTACTGAAAGACTGGTCAGGCATTGGAATAGTTGGTGGAGTCATTATCCCTGGAGGTGTTAAAAAAATGTGTAGACATGGCAATTAGGGACATGGTTTAATGGCCATGGTGGTGGCAGGTCAATGGTTGACTCAATGGTGGCAGGCTTGGTGACCTTAGAGGTCTTTTCCAACTGAAACAATTCTATGATTCTATGATACTTAAAGCAGACTTAAGACACCCTGATCTCATAACTGGGTTTATATCATGTTTTGCCCTTTTTTGGTTTGGTTTTTTATTTTTTATTTTCCTAAGAGGGAAAATATCCACCATCATTGTTATTTTGCAGTGTGATATATAATGTGTCTTTACTATTTTCCATTAGCATAAGAATAGTTGGTAAAATTTCCCTTAAAACATAGAAAACAGCCAAATGAAAAAGCTTCAAGAAAATGATTGAAAAATGAAAATATTAAATGGCTTGGCTTGGAAGGCAAAGCTTTCTATGTGTAACTATGGGGATACTCTGGATAGTTATTTGCATCTGTAAGTTTAAGAGCTGCTAGAAGGTACCTACTTAACATAAAGTACATTTTATAGCCATTTTAGTATTTAATTTTAAGATTATACTTTTGTTCATTGGGGAATATTCTTTGAAATTTAAAGAAGCAAACACTACTTTACACGAATTTTTGGTCTGTGTCACATAGCTATTTGAGAAGATGTGGGGGTTTGTACATAAAACTTCTCAGATACTTCTTCATTATAATCTTTGCTCTTTTGGAACATGCACATCTCAAAACTGCATATGGCAGTGTGTGTGTGTGTATGTAAAATTATGTGATATTTCAAGTCATGACAGACTATTGCTGGCTTCAGAATTACAGCTTAAACACTGTTGTGCCTTTGGCAGCACTTGAAATCTTGGCAAGAACTGTGGCTGACTAAGGAGTGAATAATTGTTTTAAAATTAAATCTTTTCTTGCACTGTTTTCTTTACGATGAACATCTTGCCAAATACTAGGCTCAGTGGGCATGCCATGGACTGACTTGTTCTACAGAGCTGTAATGTAAAGATACTAACTACAAAATCATCCTCTAATCTTGTCTTCTGTAAAATATATAATTTGACCAAAATAAATATTTTATTTCTCATTTAAACATTTTCATTCATCTCCAGGCCCTGATGCTTAGATAAAAAGAAGGTCTAGTGAGAATTAATTAACCACCTTTGTCAATGTTTCTAATGCTGTCATTTTAAGACACTAGTATTCTAGATTTTAATAGTATCTGAAATTTTGCTTGGATACCCACTTTTTGATAGAAATGTAATTTTTTTAAATAAACCTATGAAGATAAGAAAATGTAAGATGTTCATTGGCCTTAAGTACTTGTTGTGGTTATTAATATGAAAGATGACATATTAATAATATTATTTCTTAATATAAAAAAGTAGTAATTATTTATATGCACGTGTGTGTGTGTGTGTGTGTGTGTGTGTGTGTGTGTGTGTGTGTGTGTGTGTGTACAGTTTCTAGTGTATGGTTGTGGATATAATCCATAAAGAGGTATAGTTTAACAATTTTGGACCAAATTAGACAAATACAAACCAGCTATTCAGTGAGAGAACTAGGGTGCAGTCTGATCTTTACCCACTAGGGAATGACTTGGCAGGTACCTGGCAGATGAACACAGCAGTGCGGCTAGGTGTCAGGCACATATAATCAGAGGAAACTTTCAAGGAGACTTAAACCAAATTTTTACTCATGAATTATGACTCTGGGTATTACCGGGAGCTGCTGCTTTATAATCCACAGGTCACAACAGCACACAGGCTAAAGCACAGAGGTTTTAAAGAGTACCAAAACTGATGTTAAACGTGAACCCTGACAAAATTAGTTTCCCTGGTTAAGGCTCATTGTTAGGTTTGTCTCTGTCGAGGCTGGCTCTGGGGACGGTCCTTTCTGGACACAGTAGAGGCAGCTTTCTCCCACAGCTCTGGGGGTGCAGTGTGGTCTCCGTGGGGGTGCTTTGGAGGCTAGTTCACCTGGAACAGGCTCTCAGGTGATTCCTGGGTGCTAGTGGTGTTGGAGAGTTTGTAGAATGCTGTGGTGGAGCAGTTCCCCTCCTGAAGCAGCTGGAGACCATGGAAGGGGACAGTGCAGAGTGTCTTTTCCCCTGGCTCAGCTCAAAAATGAGTAGTGTCGCTGATTCCTCTCAGCTTTTCCCATTTCTAGGGCAACAGGACAGCTGGGTCGCCCTGGCACTTGGGCTCATAGGGCAATGGAGCAGTGGGTGGCGGCTTCCTCTCCTGCAACTTAGTGGCTGTTGCAGGAGCCATGGTTCTGGTGTCCTGAGTGGCACATGAAAGGCAGCTTTGGCGCAAAGGTGTGCAGCTGTGTGCTTACAGCAGACACACTTAGAACTGCCAAAAGGGATTTGGGCAAGTTCTCCCTGAGGCTTGGCTTCCCAGGTCTCTGTCCCTTCAGAGCATGTTTAGGTAGCTGCTTCCTACTGGCAGGACTGCAGTATGATGCTAAACTGGCTGTAGTTTCAGTGCAGCTTATGTGAAAGACTCTTTGCTGCTTTCTGGGTAAACTCAGGCATGACAGCACTTCCTGGGTAACAAGGTTTCTCTCCAGACTGCAGACAAAGGCAGAACATGTGCATGAGGGCAGAGCATGGAGAAAGAGCAAAAGACCACAAAGAGCCAAAGAACAAGTTGTTTAGAATTGGGTAATATTTACAATTTTCTCAAGGCTTGGAGTTAACCGATAGTCAAACTTAGTCAACGCCATTAGCCAGTGACAGAGCATATGGCCAGAATATACCCATACTTGGAAGAAACACAAGAACAGCACAAGCATCCCATACAACGGGCACGTGCTCTTCTTTACCCTAACAAGACAGGTTGGGTTTTTTACCCAGGCTTGTTGATGCCTGACCTTTTGTTTTCTCAGCTCTGGATTGAATACCCATTCCAGAATGGGGTTTGAGCAAAACATATAGGGACATGTTTTAGCAATATTTGGGGCATAATTCTGGGCATAATGCAGCCTTTACCACAGTGGGGTAAAACTATGAAAAGTGATGCATAGATTTCCTGGTTTAAGAGCTACAGGATTTCTAGAGTAGGGTATTTTACAGCTTAACTTCATACAGTACTTGTTATCAGATCATAGAATACATAGAATAAACCAGGTTGGAAGAGACCTTCAAGATCATCGCATCCAACCCATCAACCAATCCAACCCACCTAATCAACTAACCCATGGCACCAAGCACCCCATCAAGTCTCCTCCTGAACACCTCCAATGATGGCGACTCCACCACCTCCCCCAGCAACCCATTCCAATGGGCAATCACTCTCTCTGTATAGAACTTCTTCCTAGCAGCCAACCTAAACCTCCCCTGGCACAGCCTGAGACTGTGTCCTCTTGTTCTGGTGCTGGCTGCCTGGGAGAAGAGACCAACATCTCCCTGTCTGCGACCTCCCTTCAGGTAGTTGTAGACAGCAATAAGGTTACCCCTGGGTCTCCTCTTCTCCAGGCTAAGCAACCCCAGCTGCCTCAGTCTCTCCTCATAGGGTTTGTGCTCCAAACCCCTCACCAGATTTTTTGCCCTTCTCTGGACACGTTCCAGCAAGTGAACATCTTTCTTAAACTGAGGGGCCCAGAACTGGACACAGGACTCAAGGTGCGGCCTAACCAGTGCAGTGTACAGGGGCAGAATGACCTCCCTGCTCCTGCTGGCCACACTGTTCCTGATGCAGGCCAGGATGCCATTGGCCCTCTTGGCTGCCTGGGCACACTGCAGCCTCTTGTTCAGCCTACCATCAACCAGTACCCCCAGGTCTCTCTCTACCTGGCTGCTCTTCAGCCACTCTGACCCCAGCCTGTAGCACTGCATGGGGTTCTTGTGGCCAATGTGCAGAACCCGGCACTTGGATGTGTTCAGTCTCATGCCCTTGGACTCTGCCCATCTGTCCAGCCTGTCGAGGTCCCTCTGCAGAGCCTCTCTACCCTCCAGCAGATCAACTCCTGCCCCCAGCTTGGTGTCGTCAGCAAATTTACTGATGATGGACTCAATGCCCTCATCCAGATCATCAATAAAGATCAGGACCTGGGAATGTCTGTGACCACTTTGGATTTATATTTGAGTCAAATAACTGGCTTCTCTTTGTGAATCTCACCACTCTGGAGTTAAATGGTGAAAGCCAGGCTGATGATGATCCACCACACATCACAGTGAGTCACCAGCTTGTGCCGGCTCAGTTGAGCAAAGCAATTCCGGCACTATACCCCTATGAAATAAGTAAAGAAAGTAAATTATAGATAATTACTATGGAAATTAGTCACTCTATAAATAGCTTTTAAAAATAACTTTACATTTTAAATCTCTGCTGATGCTGAAAAGAAGTCGTGGTGTAGGAACTTTTTTAGTGTCATAATTTAGTGCATTTACTTATGCCTACATTGCATTTGGGCTGGAATGATAAAGCAAAAATAGTGTATTCTTTGAGTATTCAATATCTTACAGAAGACTGTTTTTATAAAACATGGTTTATCTAACCATAAGGGATGAAAGAAATCCTGGCACGTGTAGCAAGAGATTAAGTTAATTTGATTTTTTTCCCCCTTAAATTATGCATGAAGTACAAACAAGTTTGCAACTGCATTTTCATGCCTATTGACAAGTAGGACTAGGTCTTTTGCATTTTACGAAAGCAATTCTCACTAGCTCTAGTCTAACTCCATCAGGAAATGGACATAGTCTATTCTTGAAAGACCCTAACCAGGAACCAAATAGTCAAAACCAATTAATTAAACAGAAAAGTAACATCATTGGCATAGCTGTCTTGGGTTCTGAATGATTTATTTCAGCTGTTGTGCATCTATCTTACTTTACTGAGATGTGTGCTTAGATGCAGAGTGGCCATACACTGAAACAACCATCAGAGTAATAACAGAATCCAATTTTATATTGCTAATGCTAGTATTCATCCCATTAAAGAAGTCTAAGAATATTATTCAAATAACAGTCTGAAAAGAAAGTGTTGCTGGAATGACAATTCTTGCTATAACTAGACAATTCTGTTTAACCAGTTTTAATACAGAGCAACTAGTACTTTTAATTATTTGTTGCTCAAGCAGTATTTAAGTTTGTAGTTGATGCATAATTTGGGCATTTGTAAAATTTTCTAATGGTACTTCTAACATCTATGTTCTGTTCTGTTTGTCTAGTTCTCTCTGCCGTGGGTGACAGTAATTGAGAAGTTAAAACATGCTTGATTAACTTAATTTGTAGTTTGTTTATTTAGTTCCAATTCTATTGGTTTGGATATTCAAATGCTGAGGGGTTTTGTTTGCTTTTTGCTTTGTTTTTCTTGTGGAATTACCTGTTAATAACTATTGTTATTGAACTAATGATGTATCTGATTAGTTCAATTTGAAAAAAGATAGAATGCTATTTTCCCTTCTTTCTTCCTTTATCTAGAAATCTTCTGCCATTGCAAACACATTTTACTTAAGTCAGTTAAGAGGCCTGCTGTAAAATTTAAAAGTTAAATGTACATTTACACATATACACCTCAAAACTGATTAATCTTGTTTCAATATACACATCTAGACACCAGGAGTTACAACAGGGAAGGGTGAGCCTGTGAGGTCTTCCGTTTTAGCCATTTTGGATTAAGCATTTCATAATGTACTCTTCTTGTAATGTAGTCTTCTTAAGTGTTTATCTGAACACTCAGCTATGTAAATAAAATCACTGGTTTACATCAGGAAAATTTATTCAGAGACAAGATGGCTGGTTGGTGCTTCAGACAGTAATTCATTATTTTCCATTGATTTGATCTGACAGCCCCCAAAAGGACACCATTCTTGTCTGCAATTAGAAATAAGTGATGTGTCCAGTGTTAATCATCATATACAGTGGCATATAGAATATCACACTAACTTACCCAAGATTTATAATTGCTCTCAAATGCTCTTGGTGTTTGTTGACTAATTGTTTGCTGTGTTTGATGAGGTTGCACTAAGAAGAGCAACCTTTACTAATTTATGCCAGCATAATACATGGAATGACATTGAAGGCAAAGAAGTCATCTTATCAAGCATATCATTTGTCCCAAGTGTAAGCCCTGAACCCATCAGTGTGGCTCAGTGTTTGCAGTGTCTGTAGAAGCATTATTTTATGGAACTGATTCTGCAAGAGATCAAAAAGAAGTAGCTTCCATTTCAACAGGCAGGAGACTCCTTAAAACAGAAACAAACAAAAGCTGTATAGATTCCTGTGTTTAGTATCTTAAGAGGGTTGTAGCCAGGAAGGGGTTGGTCTCTTCTCCCAGGCAACCAGCACCAGAACAAGGGGACACAGTCTCAAGTTGCACCAGGGGAGGTTTAGGCTGGAGGTGAGGAGAAAGTTCTTCACAGAGAGAGTTGTTCGTCATTGGAATGGGCTGTCCAGGGAGGTGGTAGAATCACCATCCCTGGAAGTGTTCAAGAGGGGATTGGACGTGGCACTTGGTGCCATGGTCTAGTCATGAGGTCTGTGGTGACAGGTTGGACTCGATGATCTTTGAGGTCTCTTCCAACCTTAGTGATACTGTGATATCACATTTGTGGAGAGTCCTCTTAAGACTTCTAGGTGCTTTTATAGCATCCAAGTGAGAAACACTTGATTTCTGCTTTTTCTGTCATTGAAAACTTTGCAAGACCATGAGAAGATCATTTTTATGATGCATGTGTATATAAAACATACTGACTGAAAGGAGATTTCTTGTGAATATATCTGTTTTTTTCTTTTGAACATATGGATAATAGATAGTATACAATCATATATACTTTCTGATGGTAACTTAAGGTGATTTAATGGTTATCTATCACCTAAAAGGAAAAGTTCTTTTATGAAGATACATATTTCTGTTGTTTTCTTTGGGTAATAAACATCTGGAATGGAGAGTCCCAACAGGCAACTGCCCTCTCTACAACCCTAGCAGAAAGAACAAAACCTGTCATTTTTGTTCCCTAACGAAATTTCAGGGTAACTAATCCATTACTGCCAGCACCAACTGAAGAAGTTGAAAGAAACAGAAAAGGTAGAGGATGGAGAGATGGGATAAAAGTGTGGACCATGCTTTTCTTTAACTCTTAATCAGCATGTGGCTTATCTGTGTCCTTAGACAATAGCCTTTATCAGCTAACCAAAACTCTGAATCCTTCAATTGAGTTTATAGAGGAGTTTTTGTTAAGAATAGCTAATTTTTACTATTGTGACAGCTAGCTCTGACAGGGAATTGTAATTCAGTGAAGTTGACTGAAACTATTCTGTTGAATCTATTGTATCAGGCAAAATAGAGGGAAAGATTAAGATCTTAACTAATTTTAGTGTAGTTCTCCATTAAGATGAAACATCCATAACTGAAGTTGATCAAGCTATTTAGAATAAAGTTTTAAATGGTATCTTATGTCTCATATATTAAGAAATGTAACTAGTGTAACAAGAACTATCTAGATTTCTTCATCTGAATTTTTCTCTCTTTCCCTCCTTTTCCCTTGCTCTTCTCTTTCCCTCTTGCCCGGCCCCTGCCTTTTTGAACAGCCTCAGTTGGAGAAGAACCAACTCCAGCAGGTATAAATGTTTAATGATTACATTTGCATTATTGCAACCATTCTTTGAGAGCCGGCTTTAAAAAAAATAAATAAATCATTTTAACCAGGTTAATTTTGTGTATAACACCTGTAAAATAGCCATATCAGTGTTGGATTCTTTTCTATCTTTTTTCCCTTCCTTTTGTTGTTTCATCCTTCATTTTGGAACTGGTAGGAGATATATCAACCAGTAGTTGTTCAGTGTCTTCTCTACCACATGTTCCTTTTTTTCTTCTACCTTGGTTAAGCTAGCACACTGGGCTTCACACAACAAAACAGGTTCAAAACAATGAGGACTTAAAAAAAAATTAACAGTGTTTGTACTAATTTTTTATTTGTCTTTATGCTGGTGAAGCTCAGTCATCAGCATGACCAACAAAACTGACATCCTTAAAGCCAGTGCAGCCTGGAAACAAGCAGTGAAGGAAGGGAAGGACAGTGGTGCAGAAGCATCCTGCTCAAAGAAAACAGTCTGAAGACTATGGCCTGGGAATGTGCTCAGCAATCTTTTATTTCCATTGACAGGCTGCCAAGTAGTGAGAACAGTTAACAGCACAGTCATAAATACTACTTTAGGAGTTTCCCAAGAGACACAAACCCTTAATGTATATTCTGTTGTGAAGATTAACTATTTCTAATTAATTGACAATCCATTAGTTTGGGGGTATTTAAAGAAAGAGAAGACAACATTCCAAAGAAGAATGCCTCTAAACAGCTTAACGTATTTGAAATAGCATTGAGTTGTATAAACTCAGTGAACTAAAACACCAAATGAATAGAGAGTCACTTTATAGTGGATGTTAAAAGAAGTAAAGGTCTCCAGAGAACCAAAGGATAAAAGATAAGGAAAGTGAATGAAGGAAGGGAGATGGCAAGTAAAGATTGAACACTGTTTACAACACTAACCTACAACTTGGGAGTCATATAAGTAATTAGGATGCAATGGAGAATAATAAATGAAAGGATAGAGAACAGAGCCAAGAGCAGAATGAGAAAAGGAGAATAGTGAAGACTAGCAATGAATAGAGAAAGAAGCAAATGGGAGCTTTTAAAAGGAAGATAACAGTGGAATGGACAGATACTATCACTGAGATGAGAAAAAAACACCCTGTGAAACAGAAAATGAAAGTGTTTGGGAAAGAACTAACACACCCCCAAGGCATATGCATATTATCATTATTAAACATCAACCTTCAACTATCTATTTCTTGAGAGATGTCAGTCTTCAAATTTTCATTGAAAATATCTTAATAGAAATCTATTACTTCTGTTCAATTGAAGTGTTAGTTACAAAAGGAGATATTGGGTTGTTTTTTATGTAGGGAATTTTTAAAGGTACCATTTTTTCCCTTTATGGAATTAGTTTAAGTATGCACACATCATAGAGATTGAGTTTAGTGACATAGATGTTGAAGACAATCTTGCTATGGCTGTGCATTGTAAACCCATCATTTCTGCCACAATGCCTGGAGCATCTCATGAAGATACAGCTTCTCTCTTTGCATTTTGAACATCATCACCACTTTTGTGAAAGTCCATAACTGTGAGGTGGCCAAGCTAACCAGATACATTAGTGAAAAACAGTTAAAAGGAATGAAGTGCAATTAATGAGGTAGCCACAAGGATTCCACTACTGCTAGACTTACCAGCTGATATTTCAATAGTGCTACAAATGCCCATAGATTCTATATTCAGTTTCTGAGGGGCTCTTGACTTTTGGAGTGCCAGATCATATTGTTTGATTATTTTTGCATTCATTTAAATGGATTATTTTTTATAACTTTTGGCTGTTTTATTTCACTCTGCCCTAGGATTACTGCTTTCTTTATTTCTCCACACACTTCTTCTGTTCAAGCCAATAATTTATAATGAACATCTTTTTAGCATTGCTCTATCAGAGAATATTCCTAAACATTCATATTCACCACCCATTATAAATTATATCTTTACACCATCATTTTTTCAAATACATAGAATACATAGAATAAACCAGGTTGGAAGAGACCTTCAAGATCATCGCGTCCAACCCATCAACCAATCCAACCCCAAGGCCTGATGTTTCAAACTCAAGTAATTTATTTACTCATAGCTGGTTGAATGAGCTGCCCCTAATTTTCACCATCATATTTACTGTTCTGATTCTCAATGTTTCAGGATTTACAGAATCATAAAGTCAGAGGGTTGTTTCAATTGGAAAAGACCTTTAGGATCATTGAGTCCAACTGTTATCTAATTCTACCAAGTCTGATGCTAAACATGTCCCCTAGCACCACATCTGTTCGTCTTTTAAACACCTCCAGGGATGGAATTCAGCCACCACCCTGAGGAGCTTAGTTCAGTGTTTCATAACCCTTTCAGTGAAGAGGTTTCTTCTAATATCCAATGTAAACCTCCCCTGGTTCAACTTGAAGCCATTTCATCTCATTACTCGTTGCCAGGGAGAAGTGGCCAACCCCCACCTCACTACAGACTTTTTTCAGGTTGTTGTAGAGACCAATGAGGTCTGCCCTCAGTTTTCTCTTCTCCAGAATAAACAATCTGTGGCAGTTTGAAGCTAGTCCCTTTAAGAAAATCACAGAGTTACAGACCTCCAGAAGCTAGAAATGTCCGGGAGGTATACTGGAAAGTGTAATCTTTCTATTTCACAACCATAAGTCAAGCTCCCCTATAAAACTGGCTGTAAAATCAATTTTCTTCCTACCACCCCCCCCTACACCCCCCCTTCTCCTCTTGAGAAGGACAAGCATGTTCTTATCTCTCTTGCTGGCCTTGGCAATGCTACCAATTAGGCCTGGAGCAGCTAAATTGGTGCCTGCAGTTGCCAAACTGAATTTGTTTCTGCATCACAATGGTGGTATGGAGAGTGGAGAGGCCTGGTAGGGAGGCAGGGGCATGGAAGCCTGGGGCTTGGCCTGGAATAGAGGGACATCTGTGTGGAGCTTAATGAGCTTGTGTGTTAAGCCCAGGCTATGGATTTCTTTATATTTTATATGCTTTGCTGTACTTTCTACTATACCACTGTAGCATTGTAGTTTGTGAATAGCTTTTCCATTCAAACTTTCCAATACTATCCACTGTGTGTGAGCAGTTTTCTTTTTCCCCTTTGCAAGAGGTAAAAGAGCATCTGTCCCACTTTAAACTATGACCCAGATGCCCAACATGAGACTTGTTCACCAGACCCTTCACCAGCTTCACTGCCCTTCTCTGGACAAGTTCCAGCACCTCAATGTCCTTCTTATAATGAGGGGCCCAAAACTGAACACGGTATTCAAGGTTTGGCCTCACCAGTGCTGAGTATAGGGGTAAGATCACTTCTCTGGTCCTGCAAATGTGCCCCTATTATTTGTACAGTGATAGTAGGAGTGTAACATTTTACATGAAAATTCCTAATGGAAATACTGGTGACCTTTTCATGTTAGTTATCAGATAGGAGATGTTGCATGCAGTAAGAGGATACGTATGGGAGTTGCACTGGTCTAGAAATGCAGGTAGATATGCTCAGAGCGACAGGTCAACAGCCAGAAGTACATAAATGTACAGCACTAGAATGCTTCTTTGATTTGGACAGATGAACAAACTTCTCTGGCATAAATAGTAGATGGTAGATTTACAGTATGAGGCAAAATACACATTTGTAAACATTTGTGCGAATGAATCTCAAATGCTCGGAATTATGTTACAAGGGAACATGACTAAATACCTGCAGAAGTAAGTGAATTAATGTATCAGTAACACTGTCTGCTATTTAATGTGTTTCTAGGACATTCATACTTCATGTGATTAGATTCTTTGGAAATTATTTTTGAAACAATTCTTTTATTGAGATTTTTTTTTTTAATTATTATTCTGAAGCTTTTTGTAGGAATGAATTTGACTAAATTTCTCCAGGCATAGAACAATTTCATTCCCTCCCCCCCCCCCCCCCCCCCCCTTATTTAAATGAAAATTTCCACCTTTGGGAAAACAATTCCAGTCTTTGCCTTGAGTAACAAACTGTGCATCTTAAACTCTTTGGCTCGATATTAATAGAGTAGCCAACTCTGCATTTACATAAAAAGTGACTATGATCAAAATAACCAGTATTTAAGTATAGATTCTGGGGGTTTTTTGAACTTTCTTAAAATAAAACAGCACCTTCTTTTTTTTTTTGGTTGGTTTTTGGGGGGGAGGGTGTGGGCATGGATGTACATAATTTCCTCAGCAGAACAGTAAAGTGCAGCCTAGAAGCACAATACACATTTTAACAATAAAGCACATTATCTTGCCCCTAGGGGTGTCAATGTCAAACACAGATGGTTGCATTAAAAGCAGAAGAAAAAATTTGATATTTAGTGATGAAAGATATGCATGTGAAAATGAAGTTATTTTTAAACCTTCTTCATACAGATATTACTTCTTGTAGTTTTTCCAGAGGAAAATCTAAGGAATAAAGTGCAATTGTTCTTTACTTAACATTAATTTATATCTTAGAATTTAATAAGCAATGCTATCTCTTCAGATGCTTTGTTATTTATAGTTTCAATTGATTTTGCTTTAAGATATGACCAGATGTGGTTGTTTTGAAAGTAATAGATTAGTGGGTTCTTATGGGATTGTTTTAATACAATTTATTTCTCAGAGTGCATCGTCGTTTATAAAGCGGTGTGTTCTGCTTAAAACACGTATCTTCCTCAGAGTGGGAAGGCAGTCATGCAGTTTGAAGGATGCAAGCATTCTGAAAAATAAATGAAAACTGCATCCACAGCCTTATGCAGTCACCTAAAGAATTTTGCGTTAATTTCACTGGGATGTGCTTTGTATAGGCAGAAGGAAATTTCTGTTATCTAGTAGATCTTGCTTTTTTCCATCAAGTTTCCTCAAGTTTGTGACATTTATTTTAGTAATTAACCTCTTGATTCTAGTGCTGATCTGGTAGTGCTGGAGATGAGGTATGCACATGCTTCCAGCTGCAAGGTTCGGAAGTCATCACTTAGCATTCAAGAATCATTAGAAGTACTTTATGTTTCTCATCTAAACACTCTGAGAAGAGACTGCATATGCAGTGTGAGAGTTGCTGTTAGCTTGAATATTAGTAACAGTTTCTTGCCCAAAAGGGCTGTCAAGCCTTGGAACAAGCTGCTCAGGGAAGTGGTGGAGTCCCCACTCCTGGAGGTATTTAAAAGACATGTAGATGTGGTGCTGTGGGACGCGGTTTACTGGTGACTTGGTAGAATAGAATAGAATAGAATAGAATAGAATAGAATAGAATAGAATAGAATAGAATAGAATGGAATAGAATGGAATAGAATGGAATGGAATAGAATAGAATAGAATAGAATAGAATAGAATAGAATAGAATAGAATAGAATAGAATAGAATAGAATAGAATAGACCAGGTTGCAAGAGACCATCAAGATCATGACATCCAACCCATCATCCAACACCATCTAATCAACTAAACCATGGCACCAAGCACACCATTAAGTCTCCTCCTAAACACCTCCAATGATGGTGACTCCACCACCTCCCTGGGCAGCCCATTCCAATGGGCAATCACTCTTTCTATGAAGAACTTCTTCCTAACATCCAGCCTAAACCTCACCTGGCACAGCTTGAGACTGTGTCCTCTTGTTCTGGTGCTGGTTGCCTGGGAAAAGAGACCAGCCCCTGCCTGTCCACAACCTCCCTTCAGGTAGTTGTAGAGAGCAATAAGGTCTCATCTGAGCCTCCTCTTCTACAGGCTAAGCAACCCCGGCTCCCTCAACCTCTCCTCCTAGAAGTTGTGCTCCAAACCCCTCACCATCTTTGTTGCCCTTCTCTGGACATGTTCCAGCAACTCAAAATTTTTCTAAAATGAGGGGCCCAGAACTGGACACAGGACTCAAGGTGTGGCCTAACCAGTGCAGTGTTGACAGATGTAGTAGTGCTGGGTTGACAGATGGACTTGGTGATCTTAAGGGTCTTTTTCCAATGTAAACTGTTCTACAATTCTATGATTCCCATTGCAAGGGATTAAAAATGAGAAGATTAACTGGAGGTTAACTGGAGGTATTTTTTAAAACAATAATTTTACTTAGTAAGGAATCTGAGTTAGGATAAACTGCAGGTAATACATCCATTTTATGAAGATTACAAACAGCATTTTAACATTTTATGAATGTGATAAACTTCTAATTGACCTGTGATCAAGATCAAAACTAAAATACCTTTTTCTATTCATTCAAATGGATAAAACAATACTGTTTCCTATAGTCTGCTCTTTGGTACAGAGTCTGGCTTCTCTGACAGCTCCATCCATGAATAATTTCACAGAAGTGAAGTTTCTAACATTTTTCTGATTATTGAAACCATTAGTTTGTGGATTAACAATCCTGAAATAATAAATGCCCTGTGAATCTCTCTCTCTAGCAACAGTATTCACAGGGATTTCTTCAGTTTCAGAATGCTTCAGTCTAATGAACAGTAATTATAAGTCATTATAATCTATTTTTACATGCTTTTTAACCGAATCCTCACAGTCTCAACAAGGATTTTCTTAGCCCTTCTTCTGAATCAACATTGATCCAGATATCTTTTTTCCATACCAGTTAAATAACTACGGTTTTATGTTGTAATAGGCATCTAGACACTCTCTTTTGAGCCACTTCTGCATATCTGTTCATTTATTGTGAATTTCAGAACAATTAGATATTATTACCAGAAGCTCATGCATCTTGTGAAAACAAGCTAGGAAAATCTTAGAACAGTTCTCTTGGAGATTTGTTTCCATGTTTCTTTTTGTGTCTGCACCTGAGACTTCTAAAGCTTTTTGTTGAGCTAGAGGAGATTGCTTTGTTGATAATTGGGTTTAGGCCTAATTTATCAGCTTCCATTGAATGTCCTGCTGTCCGAAGCTTTGCATCTCAAAAATGTTTTCTCATAATTTTATGGATTTATTCCCTACTTCATCCTCAAGGAGTCTGGATCCATTTCTAAAGATATCAAAGAGTAGTTCTCACAAGAAATGATGAGATGGGGTGCAGTATAACATGCTCCACACCTGCCTCCACACTGTCTTTAATAGAAATAATGAATACATGACCTTTGAGGTTATCACTGAGCTGAAGACTCTTTATTTTGCTTTTGCCTCTGGAGTTGTTTAATCAGTGCGTGGACCTGGCACTTAGGGACATGGTTTCATGTGGACCCTTCAGTCCTGCTTTGATGGTTGGACTAGATGATCTTGGAGGTCTCTTCCAACCAGATGTATTCTGTGATTCAGTTTCAGGCAAACTGCCATTCATGTCTTCATATTCCATATATATACAATATGCTTATGTATTTAGACTTTTGTGACAATGAAAATTCTTTTGCAATTTGAGTTTAATGTTTTGATGAAATTTGGATGTTGAAGAGGCAGTAAACTCAAACACATGACAGAAATATCTTCTGTAAAGAAACGTTAGTACAAGTAATACCTACAACAACTTTGTGGTATACTGTGAACATGTAGGGACAGCTCTGTGGTATTCTGCCACAAACAGTCTGTTTTTTCCTGTGAAAAATGATATTACAAGCCTACAATTACACAGGATATTTTTGTTATTTTTCTTATTTAGAATTTCAGCTTCTTTAACATTATTTTAGCCTCTTTTTTTCCTAAAGAATTAAAAAAAAAAAAAAAAGAGAGAAAAATGGGAACGGATATACTAAAGCAATGTATTTAATATATATTTGCCGTAAGTGCTAAACATTACTAATTTCTATATTTAAAACCAGTGAGCAATCTTGTATTAGCTATAAGTAGAACTTTTTAGTGGTGGTTTTTCTGGGGGGGTTTGATGTGTCCTGATTCCTCAGAAATAAAATTATTCATGGGACATGGTGAGTTGTTTGTATTGCAAAAGTATTGTAAAAACATAAGCCATGTTTTTGGGGGAAAAAAAAAAAGTAGTGTTTTTCTTACTCTATATCTTTGCAGTTAAAATGTGAATTTTAACTTCTCACAAATTTAAAACTATAGACATAAAATGTATAAAATCCTAGGTTTTCTCTCATCCCAGTTTAGTTTTCTTTTGAGGTGAATCCACAACATCAAATTTTTAAGATTTCATTTTTTCATAGCTATTTGTGGTGGAAGGTAGGAAGCTCTACTCAACAGGATCTTAGCTAACTTAGATATTTTGGAATACTTTGTTATTAGATAGTTTACAAAGCAGGCAAATTTAGACTGCACACAAGGAAGAAATGTTTTAGTGTGTTAGCAGTGAAACACTGGAGCAGGTTACCCTGAGGAGTAGTGGGTGCCCCATCCCTAGAAGTTTTCAAGATCATGTTGGATGACACATTGAGTATCCTGGTTTGGTGAAAGATGTCCCTGCCTGCAGTGACTGGGGTTGGACTAGATGACCTATTTTTAATAGCAAAATAGGTTGTCTGGGGACCTGGCAGATGGAGTCAGGGAGCAGTATAGTTCCCCTGTAATCCAGGAGGAAGCAGTTAGAGACCTGTTCAGCCACTTCAACTCCTTGGTGGACACAGATGGAAATGGGGTAGGAAAAGATGAGGAAAAGGCAGAGGTACTTAACATGTTCTTTCCCTTCAAATTTTAATAGCAGGACAGATTGCCTTCCAGACAACTGGCCTCCTGAGCTGGCAGAAGGAGCCAGGGAGCAGCATAGTTTCCCCCTGTGATCCAGGAGGAAGTAGTTAGAGATCTCCTTAGCTGCTTGGATCCCCACAAGTCTATGGGACCGGATGGGATCCATCCTAGGGTGCCGAGAGAGCTGGCAGATGAAGTGGCCAAGCTGCTCTCCATCATTTTTCAACAGTCCTTGTTCACCAGAGAGGTCCCAGGTGGCTGGAAGCTGGCCAACATGATGCCCATCCACAAGAAGGGCTGGTTGGACAAGCGAGGGAATTATAGGCCTGTCAGCCTGACCTCAGTGCCAGGCAAGGTTATGGAACAGGGCATCTTGAGTGCAATCCCACAGCACTTACAGCATGGCCAAAGGATCAGGCTCAGCCAGCATGGATTTAGGAAGGGCAGGTCCTGCCTGACCAACCTGATCTCCTTCTATGATAAGGCGACTGCCTGGTAGATGTGGGGCAGGCTGTGGATGTAGTCTACCTGGACTTCAGCAAGGCCTGAACTGATTGTATGCATGAAATTTGATTTAGCACTTCCTCTTCCTGAAAATAATGCCTTAATGGCCTTCCATTGATTCTAAGCAGTTGAAATTTTAATTTTCTGAGAAAATAAATAAATAAATAATATAAACAGATTTTACTTGCTTCATGGAATGAAACATTACAAAAAGTTAATGAGGTAATTAATTTACTTGCCCTCAAAACCTCAAGGATGCATCTGATTCAGTGTCAAGGACTTCAATTTGCTGCCCTCTGTACACAGCCATCTCAAATGCTGTAGCTTTGTGACAGCATGCTCTCAGGCTGTCTTTTGGGGCACAATAATTTTGCTGTGGTATGCAAAGCTATTCTGTTTCACACATTTCAAAGAGGAAAAGCATCTTTCCATATTATTCTAAGGGAAAGGATTTGCTGTTCCCCTAGGGTCTATAACAGAGATTTATTCTCTTAACGTGGTTTACATGTTTGTAACAATTCCTTTTCTTTTTCTTCTTGAAGTGCATATTTGATTTTTCAGTGCCTGAAGCTAACTTGTTAATTACTTTTCTGCATATTCCAAATGATATATGGACTAAATCAGAACATTATATAAAGGTCATATTAAACTATATTCTCATGTAAATGAGCCTTATGAAGTAAAAATAGCTTCAGATGGCAGGTGGCACTGAAGGCTATTTCAGTAGGCTGTTACATTTAAAAGCTAGAAAACTTGCTTGCATCAGGAATGGAAATTAATTGGTATTTTCAGCCTATCTCTTAATTAATATTTGTCCATGTATAGTAGGAAAACCTCAGTTTGGCAAAATCATCCACACCTTTTCAGTATTAGACAAAAAAAGGCTACTAGGAGGTGGAAATTACCCTGCAGTGCTGTCATCTGTCTGAGAAACTCATATATTGTCAGTTTTCCATAATCTGCATAGTTTTGAGGTGTTGTTTGTGGTGACCCTACAACATTCATCCCAGTGTACAAATGCAAGTGGAAGGTCATATAATATCTCCTGAATTGGCTCTTACTTTGTGTCGTGAGTGTTTTCTTTTGGTTGCTTATCACTTCCTCACATGACCCTTGAGACAGAAGTATTCCATGTCAGATATCCGCCTTAGGCTGATCTCAGTGCGAGTTGTTTCAGTATTTCTCATAATGAGGTTAAGGGAAAAAAGGTGTTCTGCTGCCCATTTTGATTCTCAAACCATCCCACTGAGAAATCTTTATGCTCTCATACTTTGGAGCCAGGACATGCAATTTCACACCATGGTGTCAGGGGTTGCTTTTATCACTGCCATGGAAAAGTCCACAGAGTCAGCCAAGGTGGTAATCTTAGTTCACACTCAATTAGTGGAGACAGCTCCTAATTTAATAGCATTGAGAAGTCTGTTATAGGGAAACCAGCAGTGCATCCTGCTGTCTGAGAGTGGATGAAATCAAGACGGATGATGGTCTCTTCTCCCAGGCAGCCAATACCAGAACAAGAGGACACAGTCTCAGGCTGCGCCAGGGGAGGTTCAGACTGGATGTTAGGAAGAAGTTCTTCATAGAAAGAGTGATTGCCCATTGGAATGGGCTGCCGGGGGAGGTGGTGGAGTCGCCATCATTGGAGGTTTTCAGGAGGAGACTTGATGGGGTGCTTGGTGCCATGGGTTAGTGTTTAGGTGGGTTGGATTGGTTGATAGGTTGGACACGATGATCTTGAAGGTCTCTTCCAACCTGGTTTATTCTATTCTATTCTATTCTATTCTAAGTCTGCCACACCAACTACCAAAGCATCTCCATAGCAATGAGAGCAGGGAGCAGAACAGATGGAGATGTCTCCCTAGAAGAGAGTACAGTATCTTTGTCTCAGGCTCCAGCATTGTTGTTGCTGTACATTGGTACCAAATCTGTATCAATAAGGTAGCTTTACTTAGATGCTTCTCTATTTGGAAGGCAGCATTCCCCAAGAAAGGTTTTGTAGATATCTAGACCTTGCTTGTATAGATACAAAGAGCAAAGCTAGCAGTTAAGACACGGTCATGTGAATAAAATTATCAAAGCTTAGTATTTTATATTTATTGCTTCATCCTCTAAAGATGGAGCAAGAACAAAGTGAAGAACAAACTACTCTTGTTTTTTTGCACCAGGGATCTCAAATGTATCCTGTTGCTCCTTGAATCCTCTGTACTTCCAAGAAGCAGAGCTGAAGCTCAGCAGAAAATATGGTGAAAGCCCAACCATGGCAGAGAAGAGACAGCAAAATCTTCTCCTGTTAGAAAAGACAGATGGAAGCTGAGACAAGAAACTGCTGAGAGGAGGGAGCTGATAGGCAAAGAAATGGGATGAAATATGCACGTGAATGAGACTGGATAGGCACATACAGATGGAGAAGCTGTGGTGGGATGATCCATATTGGACTGGCAGTTGTTGGAAGAGTTGTTTTATTCACACCCACCATTTGCTTCTGATTCCTTCTTCCAGCCTACTCATGCTTTCTTTCTCACTCCTTTATGCTGTCCTCATCATTTAGGGCTTTGGATTGCACATTCATTCAGGAAGATGAAGTATCAAATAACAGTCCTTTTGCAGAATGACTAGTCCTTTAGAAAGATAGTACATTATAGCAAAATTAACGACTATAAAGTAAATGTACTCTTAAAGATGCTAAGTATATTTTGTATGGGCAACAAACCAGATTCTTCCCTGATAGACAAATAATACTAATTTTACAAGGTTTCTACAGTGGCATACACATTATGACATACATGAAGTTGAAATTGTCACTTTTGCTAGTTTTGTATTTGACACTAAATTGTGCCAAAATTGTTTGGTCAATAATCTTATTTCTTTGGACAGCAGCAGCATAGGTAGATGTCATCTCACCCTGATTTCCTCCTCAAGGTTACATACTCAAATGTAAGTCAGTCTTTGCAGTGAAAGAAATGCAGGCCTGTAGAGGACAAGTCATCACAGTAAGTTAGATATTGAAACCAAAATGAGCAGTAATTCATAGTTGGTTTTGGTTGGTTGGTTGGTTGGTTTTGTTTTGGTGTGTGGGTTTTTTTTGGTTGGTGGTTTGGTAAGAGTGGCTGTGATGAGGTCCCCTCCCATCTAAGTGCTGGGTTCTACACATTGGCTACAACAATCTCATGCAGTGCTACAGGCTGGTGTCAGTGTGGCTGGAGAGAGGCCAGGCAGAAAGGGACCTGGGGGTACTGGTTGATAGTAGGCTAAACATGAGCCAGCAGTGTGCCCAGGTGGCCAACAAGGCCAGTGGCATCCTGGCCTGGATCAGGAATGGTGTGGCCAGCAGGAGCAGGGAAGTCATTGTGCCCCTGTACTCATCACTGCTTAGGATACACCTTGAGTCCTGTGTCCAGTTTTGGGCCCCTCAGTTTAGGAAAGATGTTGACTTGCTGGAATATGTCCAGAGAAGGGCAACAAAGCTGGGGAGGAGTTTGGAACACAACCCCTATGAGGAGAGGCTGAGGGAGCTGGGATTGTTTAGCCTGGAGAAGAGGAGGCTCAGAGGAGACCTTTTTGCTGTCTACAACTACCTGAAAGGTGGTTGTAGCCAGGAAGGGGTTGGTCTCTTCTCCCAGGCAACCAGCACCAGAACAAGAGGACACAGTCTCAAGCTGCACCAGGGGTTTAGGCTGGAAGTTAGGAAGAAGTTCTATACAGAGAGAGTGATTGCCCATTGTAATGTGCTGCCCGGGAAGGTGGTGGAGTCACCATCACTGGAGGTGTTTAAAAGGAGACTAGATAAGGCACTTGGTGCCATGGTTTAGTTGATTAGATGGGGTTAGGTGATAGGTTGGACTTGATGATCTCAAAGGTCTCTTCCAACCTGGTTAATTCTATTCTATTCTATTCTATCTATTCTATTCTATTCTATTCTATTCTAATATCTTTGATGTGGAAGTTGTATAGTCTTGGTGCAGGCTACCTCAATATGATGTTTGTAGATTCTGAACAAAGTCAACCAGTGTGAATCTTCAAAATACCTGACACCACTGATATGACTATAGTGCTCGTGTCATATTTGGTAGAAGGATGCCAGAAATGCCTTAGTTTGAGGATATCGTAAAAGTAGTAGGTAAAGAAAGAACATAAAATTTCAGCAGGTTGCAAAGGAAAGGAAATGCAAACTCACATTGTTTACTGTCCAGTCCTACACTAATACAGTGCAGTAAGCAAGAGAGACATAAAATTTAAAAAAAAAAAAAAAAAAAAAAAAGACAATATTAAAACCAAGATGAAATTGCTCCTATATATTATTATTATTGCTCCCCATGTCATGAAATTTAACAGCAGGGTGAATTGAAAATATCCTTCTGTAATGACTCTCTTGGGAATAACTCTATCAGATAATCTCTTCAATTTTACAAGTTGGCTGACATGCTGAAAAAGCCAAGAAAAACCTCTAATGATAAGTTCAGTTGTATAACTTGTAGATTTGTTGTTCTGGTAACTTTTCTTGTCACTTCATACTTCTTCTTCTTAAATAAATATGCTTTTTGTTCCCTCTTGTTTAGTAAAAAAAAAACAAGGAAACAAACAAAAATCTTCCCTGATTCTTGGTAATTTATTCTTAGCCTGGAGAAGAGGAGGCTCAGGGGAGACCTCATTGCTCTCCACAACTACATGAAGGGTAGTTGTAGCCAGGAAGGGGTTGGTCTCTTCTCTCTAGCAACCAGCACCAGAACCAGTGGACACAGTCTCATGATGTGCCAGGGGAAGTTTAGGCTTGAGGTGAGGAGAAAGTTCTTCACTGAGAGAGTAGTTCGCCATTGGAATGTGCTGCCCAGAGAGGTGATGAAGACACTGTCCCCTGAGGTGTTCAAGAGGGGATTGGACATGGCACTTGGTGCCATGGTCTAGTAGTCATGAGGTCTTGGTTGACAGGTTGGACTTGATGATCTTCCAACCTTGGTGATACTGTGAAATACTGTAATCCCTATCGATTCTTGCACAACAGAAAATGTTAATTCTATAACCAGGATCCTTGTTCTTCCCTTACAGTAATTCATATACTATTATGTGGGAAAAGTAAGATTTGTGTTCCTAAGGTTAAGCAGGATGGATAGTGGCTAAAGCAAGTAAGGAGCACATTGACACATGGCAAAGTAGAAGAGAGCATGGCTGAACTGAAAGAATGTGGCACTTCTGTTTGATTCAGGTTTCTTTGTGACCAGTTTTAAAATCAGGGAAAGGTGTGATGTTTAGGATTGTTTTCTGGTGCAGCTACAGAAGTTGCTGGAAGGCTGTAACAAAGCAAGGTTTGTAGATACTAGTAGCATACCTTACTGAGAATGGAGAGGTATTCAGACACAAGGGTTTTTCTGAAACAGTAGTCTTTTATCATTAGTGATCATGGATGTGCATAATACCATTATACTGCTGTGGATCTGTAGTGCATCAAAGCCCAGAAAGTGTTAAAATTGAAAGATAATGGAATTACCAGCAAATGGAATAAAGTACCCTGAAGGACCAAGAGCAAGGATTGAGATAGACCTGAGATGGGTTGTTTTCTTCCAACTGACCTTTCTTATAACGAAGCTCCGTCTCATCAGCTACTGATCTGATGCCCAGTCCCCATAAAAATTATTTCTTCCTGGACACTCTTCTTCTGTGTGCTACTAATTTTCCCCAAAACTCTACCAAGTTGAAAAGCCTTGCTATCCCAAACTGTCTTGACTCTAGCTTCAGCAAGTACTATTCATCAAGGGATCAGGTAGCTGGACTGTGAGTAGTTATATCACTGAAGTGTTGAGAAGATCTTTAATTGTATCTTAGCTTGAACAGGCAAAAAACATGTTGAAGGAATATTTGGCATTTATATCTTAATGCTTTCCATTAACACTAAGACTAAACAGCTCACTTTAAAATGTATCACAGAAGCAACATTAGAGGTGAAAGAAAACAAATTGTTTTGGGGGCCTAAATATGTTAAACAGAGGCTTAACTGAGTTTGTTCAGACAGGGATGTGGGGATTTCTATGCCACAACTTCTTAGAATATTTATAGGAATAACAAGCACCTGTTACTTTCAATTCATAGAATCATAGAATCACTAAGGCTGAAAAAGACCTCAGAGATCATCAAGTCCAACCTGTCACTCAACACCTCATGACAACTAAACCATCTATTGATTCAATTTTTGCTCTTTTAAGTTGTCTTTCCATACACTAATAATCATTCAACAGAGCCATGACCTCTTTTTTTATTATTTTTAAACTTTTTATGTATCTTTAGTCTTAGGACATTATAATCATTGTATATTATTTTTGTGGTGGGTGGAAATTACCCTCCAACTAATTTGGAGAACTACCCCTAAAACAAAATTGCCAGGCTAGTTCAGTTTGGGAACTATAGCAAATGAAGCTATATTGACAAGCAAACTAAAATCTAGAAATATGAAATGCAATTAATATGTGCAAAATGTAAAATATTTACTTGTATTTACAAACAACACAAGAACCCCTCCAGGACAAAACTATGGAGTTACCAATAGCTTGCCCCTCACTGCCCCTTTTCCCCTGTACAAGGGAAAAGAGAAGAGAAAAGCAGAGAGTAGGTCATTAGTACTTAGCCACAACAAGAAAGCAGCCAAGGTCATCAACAGCCAAGCAGAAGCTACCAGCTAGAGCAAGCTGAAAGAGACAAAATAGTTCATACAACTATCTTTAAGTTAGTTATCAGACCAATGGGATTATTTAGACCATATAGTTATTTTTCTTTTGCATCCAATTGTAGTTTATTTACATTCTACCACCTTTTATTCAAGATCTGTGGAAAATTTCCTAGGTATCAGTCTAAAACTGTCACAGTTTTGAAGACTTTACTGCTGCAATTAAAACATACTTAATTTATTTACATTGTAAGTCTTTTCAGATAAATAGCATTTTACCTCCAAACATGAATGTTCATTGTTAGGCTAAAAGACATGTAGCATTCAGCTGTATTGTGCTGTATTGTGTAATTTTGTCTTTACAACTGTAGTGTTTCAAAATACTCTTTTCGTATCAACTATTTTTTTCTCTTTATTTTCACTTATATAAAACTGTTGACTTCATTAGTACTCTGTATGGGTAAACACTATTTGCTTGCAAAATTGTGACAAAACATACTTACATAATATCCTTAGAACTGTAAAATAATAAGCTGCCAAATGAAAATTATCACCATGACTGGAGAAAAGTAAAAGAGCAGGAGATTTCACAGTCCGCTCTAGAAGTATATGTTCATTATTTATTCAAGATACAACCTCCACTGGCTGCCATGGGAGTTGTGAGTGTGTAACAACTGTTCTGATAAAAATCACAATTATGAAAATGTAACATGCTGCCATGAATGTCCAGCTGTCTGTAAAACTTGTCACTAAAAGAAAAAAAAACAAACAAAGAAAACCACCCAAAAACCACCCAAAACAAACAAAAAAGCACAACCAAAATGCTTAAAGATTTGTACCTTTAGAAGTCATTCAAATTGTGTCAGATAAGTTGAGAAAAGACATGGAATTTGTGAGTTGTTATTGAAATGACTAACTACAATGAAGAAAACATAGCATAGTCCAAGAACAAAAAGTCTGGATATGTAAATGTGACGGGTTGAGGCAGACCCCCGTCCCCTCATGGGCAAAAATAACAACTCAGACAAACGGATTGCAAAAGTGGTGGAAAGTTTAAATGAAAAGTGGTGAATGCTTACAGAGAGCCAGCAGCACAGTGACAAAAGAGATCCCAAAAGCACAACCAGAAATATCCCATCCCCACCTGAGGGTACACCCAAGACCCCCAAGGCTCCTTCTTCACCCCCCACCTCCCCCCCATTCCACTGATAGGCTAGTCTCAGCTGGCCAGGTCTGAGACTGCCCATTCCCCCGGCCTTGGGCCTAGTGAGGCCCAAGGCTGGGAGAAAACCTCCCCCAAGTTACCAGATGGTGGCAAGGGAAACAAAGAGAAAGTGCCAGACCCCGTGCTGGATCTTATAGTGGCGCAGAGAATTATGGTATGAAATACCTGGTTTCCTGTGTCTGCCCACTGGGCTGGACTTCTGGACACAGGAAGCACCCCTTCATATGAACACAGCAGAGGGCACCCAGCCCAAACTGCTACAATAAATTTTTATATTCAATTTGCCTGTAGTACCATGTTTTAGCATTTACTTGCAAAGCGTGAATTAACACTGTGCGGCAATATTAGAAGCTTCTGTTGCAAGTATTCATGAATTTCCTTAGTTCTAAGCTTGCAACAGTATTTTGTTCTGATTAAACTGCAGAACAGTATTTATTTATTAATACATGCTAAGGGAAATTTTGTCAGTATTTCAATACCTGACTCAATCTTTCCATATTGACCTTGAATTTCTCAGAGGGTTTTGGTGGGGTTTTTTGGTTGGTTGGTTTGTTGTTTTGTTGTGGGGGTTTTTTTGTTGTTCAGTTGGGGTTTTGGGTGGCTTTTGGGTTTTGGTTGGTTGGTTGTGTTTTGTTTTGTTTATCTTTGTTTTGTTTTGTTTTTTAATCCAGCCTGCCAGATGAGAAAACCTGCAAAACCTAATACTGGGCATATTTTTCAAACAAAATACAAATCAATGATTCTGTCATGTCAACTGTCTGCTTTACTCTCCCATGAGCAGGGGCAGGAAAAGGAAGTGTAGTGTAACATATTTGTCATTAAGTCTTGTTTTTATCTAATTTTTTTCTTAGCAGAACGCAGGCATGTATGTTGCATCTTCTCAATAAATTCCAAAGAAAGAATTTGCTTCAAGCCATTTAAGTCATGCTGCCAGTGATATCCTTGATAGAAATACACATTACACTTGTCAAGCAGTGGGCTTGTTTTCATAGCATATCCTATTGGCCTTATTCCCTGTCATTTAGAACCTGACTGCATCATCCTAATTTTTAAACCAGATGACCTTCTCTGTGCCTGACTCCATTCCATCAACAGATGAACGATATTATGGATTCTCTTTCAGGAACCACATCCAGCTACCAATTAGACTAGATTGGAAAGAGAATATTAACATGCACTAGGGTCATCCATTGTGAGATGAGGAGAAGTTAATTATGTCTAGTTCATGCCCTCATCTTTTGAAGTCACTCAGATGAATATGGCCATCATTATGCCTGTGCACAAAACCGTGGATCTTGCAAACCAAAGGAAAGTTTGATGTGTCTGACAAGTTAGTTATTCCACAACTGAGGCTGGACACCAGAAAAGAGTATGTGGCTCCAGAGCTCTGAAAAGGAATATGTTTGTGGCCTCAGGAGTGCTGTAGCTCATGCCTCAGCCCTTTAATGAGACTCCACTGATGGCAGAACTTACCTGTGCAGAGTGCTGCACTTGAACAAAAATGACACCTGCATGGTATGTAATAACACAAAACCTAACTTTAAGTTAAAGTTGTTTTTTTTTTTGTTTTTTTTTTTCCTGGACAGACTAATGTTCAATATTGTTATGCATGAATTTTTATTATTGCCCACAAAAATAGGTCAGTATTTTCTTTATGTGAATCACATTAGTCAAGACCAACTAATCTGGGTTTGTGCTGTGGAGGTAACTGATGGTATCAGGAATGGTGTGGCCAGCAGGAGCAGGGAAGCCATTCTGCCCCTGTACTCAGCACTGGTTAGGCCACACCTTGTGTACAGTTCTGGGCCCCTCAATTTAAAAAGAACATTAAGACTCTTGAACGTATCCAGAGACGGGCAATGAGGCTGATGAGATGCCTTAAGCACAGGCCCTAAGAGGAGAGGCTGAGGGAGCTGGGATTGTTTAGCCTGGAGAAGAGGAGGCTCAAGGGAGACCTTATTGCTGTCTACAACTACCTAAAGGGTGGTTATAGCCAGGTGGGGGTTGGTCTCTTCTCTCAGGCAACAAGCACTAGAAAAAGAGGACTCAGCCTCAAGTTGTGGTGCCAGGGGAAGTTTAGGCTCGAGGTGAGGAGGAAGTTCTTCACAGAGACATTTGTTAGCCATTGGAATGAGCTGCCCAGGGAGGTGGTTGTAGTGGTGTGATGCTTTAGCCCTCACACACCAACATAAAGCACAGCTAAACTCAGTCAGAGAAGGGAATGGAAAGCTGTATTTTACAAGCAATAATGAAGTGCAATGAATATATACAAAACATACAGTATTTACAGCACCATACTAGAATTTATAGGAAAGAACACAAACCAGGAATCCACCCCCCAGAAGGATCCCACCTCAGGTTCCCCCTGAACCTCTCTCCCCCTCCTTCCTTTTTCCCAGTAGATAATTAGGAGAGAAAGGAAAAAAGAGAGAGAAAAGGATATTAAGGGAAATTCGTTAGCTCAAAGCATTTGTTAAGAAAGTTAGTTACTCTTATCAGTTTCATTCCAGGGTCAGTTGCATGCTCTCTGGCCAAGAAACGAAAAGTCAGAACAGGCTGAAGCTGGAGTGAGTGAAAGAAAGAATGTTAGAGATATTTGCTATGGTACATCTCACGTCTGACCAATGAAATTCGTTTAGGATTAATCTTTGTTTTCCTTTTTACACCTATCTTTCAGCTAGAGAATTCTGCAGTTTTCTTAAAGGCACAGCCTAAACTGTCACAGTGGTGGAGTCACCATCCTTGGAGGTGTTCAAGAGGGGATTGGACATGGCACTTGGTGCCATGGTTTGGTAGTCATGAGGTGTTGGGTGACAGGTTGGACTTGATGATCTTTGAGGTCTTCTCCAACCTTATTGATTCTATGATGCAAAGGAAGCAGCCACCCAGTGATTCTACAGTGTATCTTAAAAACCAAAGAGTCAGAACTGCAAACATGAGCTGAGATGTTAAAGAGGGATGGTTATGCAGTTTTCTGTGTTTGCAAGAGATCAATATGGAGCAGCAATAGAGTGTGAGGAGAAAAGAGAATGAGTAGCTAAGAAGGGGATGTGAGTTGGAGGACAGAGGCAGGACCTGAAATTCAAAATAATTTAGGGCCTGGTATATGAAATCAGAAGAGTTGGATGACAACTGAAAAAAAAATTGCAAAGAAGAAAGGATGTATTTCCTCTGTCCTGCATTCTAAGGGAAATAAATGTCTGGAGTGTAAGTCTTGTCTATTTAGCTTGGTTTCTGCTGTGGACAAATTGATGCCATTTTGGAGTAGATATATTTTATGTTTAGTAATTCTTTTTCATAATTTTAAAACAATACTTCATGTTCTCAGGATAACCACCCTCTGAGATTCTCTTCTCCTGCAACACCAGTAATTAGGACCTGACTCATACAAATATGAATAGCAGAAGTTTAGAATGCTGCATTTTCCAATTTTCACTGGAACTGTCAGCAAGAAGAGTAACTGTATTTTAATATATTTGCTGTTATAATTAAGGTTCACACAAACTTTTAATTTTTTTATTTTTTTAAAAATTCATTTTCCTGTTACTAGTGGAACACAGCAGAAAAGGGATCTTATCACCAGCAATTTAAAGTGCAGTGAAACAATAAAACCAGACATTTCACATATGAATTAAGATGACAAAAATAGCACTGCTGCACAGAAATCCCAACTGGCAGTGAGGTTCTGTGCTAGGCACCAAACTATATATAGTTTTCAGTTTTATTGCTGGCTATATTTTACTTAAGCAACAGACCAATGTAGTATATTAACAGATTCACAGATTGCATTGGGTTGGTAGGGACCTTCAAAGGTCATCTTGCCCAACCTCACTTCAGTCAGCAGGGACACCTCTAGCTAGATCAGGCTGCCCAGGGCCACATCAAGTCTGATCCTAATGTATCCAGGAATGGGGCCGCAACCACATCTCCAGGCAACTTGTTTCAGTGTTTTACCACTTTCATTGTAAAGAACCAATTTGAAACCATTGCCTCTCATTCTATCACCACAAGCCCTTCTCAACAGTCCTTCCCCAGCCTTCCTGTAGGTCCAATTTTGTTATTGAAAGGTAGCTGTATGGTCTCCCCAGAGCCTTCTTTTCTCCAGTCTGAACAGGCCCAATTCTTTCACTTGTTTTCATAGGAGAGTTGCTCCAGCCATCTAATCATCATGGTAGCCCTCCTCTGGACCTGCTCCATCAGGTCCATGTCTCTGTTGTATTGGGGCTCCCATATCTGGACACAATACTCCAAGTGAGGTCTTACCAGAGCAGAATGGCAGATTCACCTTTCTCAATCTGCTGGCCATGCTTCTTCTGATGCAGTCCAGGATGCAATTGACCATCTGGGCTGTAAGTGTGCACTGCTGGGTCATGCGCAACTTCTCATCCACCAAGACCCCCAAGTCCTTTTCTGTAGTACTGCTCTCAACTTCATCATCTCCCAGCCTGTATTGATATGTAGGATTGTCCTCTGAGGGACACCACTTGTCACGTGTTTCCATCTGGACATCGAGCTGCTGACCACTACACTTTGTATGTGATCATCCATCCAATTTGTTATCCACTGAACTGTTCACCCATCAAATCCATCTCTCCAATTTAGAAAGAAGGATGTTGTAGGGGACTGTACAAAAGGCTTTAGAACAGTCTGGATAGTTGACATCTATTGGTCTTCCCTAGCCCACTGATGTGTTGCAGCATTGTAGAGAACAGGATTTAGAATACATAGAATAGAATACATAGAATAAACCAGGTTGGAAGAGACCTTCAAGATCATCACGTCCAACCCATCAACCAATCCAACACCGCCCAAGCAACTAACCCATGGCACCAAGCACCCCGTCAAGTCTTCTCCTAAAAACCTCCAGTGATGGCGACTCCACCACCTCCCCAGGCAGCCCATTCCAATGTGCAATCACTCTTTCTGTATAGAACTTTTTTCTAACATCCAGCCTGAACCTCCCCTGGCGCAGCCTGAGACTGTGTCCTCTTGTTCTGGTACTGGCCACCTGGGAGAAGAGACCAACATCCGTCTGTCTACAACCTCCCTTCAGGTAGTTGTAGAGAGTAATAAGGTCACCCCTGAGTCTCCTCTTCTCCAGGCTAAGCAACCCCAGCTCCCTCAGCCTCTCCTCGTAGGGCTTATGTTCCAAACCCCTCACCAACTTTGTTGCTCTTCTCTGGACTCGTTCCAGCAAGTCAACATCCTTCCTAAACTGAGGGGCCCAGAACTGGACACAGTACTCGAGGTGCGGCCTAACCAGTGCAGTGTACAGGGGCAGAATGACCTCCCTGCTCCTGCTGGCCACACTGTTCCTGATGCAGGCCAGGATGCCATTGGCCCTCTTAGCTGCCTGGGCACACTGCAGGCTCATGTTCAGTCTACCGTCGACCAGCACCCCCAGGTCCCTCTCAGCCTGACTGCTCTCCAGCCACTCTGACCCCAGCCTGTAGCACTGCATGGGGTTGCTGTGGCCAATGTGCAGAACCCGGCACTTGGATGTGTTCAATCTCATGCCGTTGGACTCTGCCCATCTGTCCAGCCTGTCGAGGTCCCTCTGCAGAGCCTCTCAACCCTCCAGCAGATCAACTCCTGCCCCCAGCTTGGTGTCGTCAGCAAATTTACTGATGATGGACTCAATGCCCTCGTCCAGATCATCAATAAAGATGTTAAAGAGCATGGGGCCCAGTACTGATCCCTGGGGCACACCACTGGTGACTGGCTGCCAGCTGGATGTGGCACCATTCACCACCACTCTCTGGGCTCGGCCCTCCAGCCAGTTCCTAACCCATCGCAGTGTGCTCCCATCCAAGCCATGGGCTGACAGCTTGGTCAGGAGTTTGCTATGGGGAACGGTGTCAAAGGCCTTGCTGAGGTCCAGGTAGACTACATCCACAGCCTGCCCACATCCACCAGGCGCGTCACCTGATCATAGAAGGAGATCAGGTTGGTCAGGCAGGACCTGCCCTTCCTAAACCCATGCTGGCTGGGCCTGATCCCTTGGCCATCCTCTAAGTGTTGCGTGATTGCACTCAGGATGACCTGCTCCATAATCTTTCCTGGCACAGGCTGACAGGCCTGTAATTCCCTGGCTCATCCAACCGGCCCTTCTTGTGGATGGGTACCACGTTGGCCAGCTTCCAGTCATCTGGGATCTCTCCGGTGAGCCAGGACTGATGAAAAATAATGGAGAGTGGCTTGGCCAGCTCATCTGCCAGCTCTCTCAGCACCCTAGGATGGATCCCATCTGGTCCCATGGACTTGTGGGGGTCTAAGCTGCTGAGGAGAGCTCCTATCACTTGTTCATGGAACACAGGGAAACCATGCAGCTCCCTGGCTCCCTCTGCCAGTTCTGCAGGCCAGCTGTCTGGTAGACGTTCTTTCCAGCTAGTAAAAACTGAGGTAAAGAAGGTGTTAAGTACCTCTGCCTTTTCCTCATCCTGTGTTACAACATTTCTTTCCATGTCAACCAAGGAGTGGAGGTTGTCCCTGCCCTTTCTCTTGCTATTAATATATTTATAGAAGGACTTTTTGTTGTCCTTCACATCAGAGGCCAGTTTAAGTTCCAAATGTGCTTTTGCCTCCCTAATTTTCCTCCTACATGTCCTAGCAACCTCTTTAAACATTCCATAGGTTGCCTCACCTTTCTTCCAAAGATTATACACCCTCTTTTTTTCCCTTAGTTCTATTAAAAGTTCATTACACAGCCAGGCTGGCCGTCTGCCCCGGCGGCTCCTCTTCCGGCACACTGGCACAGCCTGCTCCTGAGCCTTCATCAGCTCTTTCTTGAAGCAGGTCCAGCCCTCCTGGACCCCTTTATTTTTAAGGGCTTTCTCCCAAGGAACCCATATTTACTCTTGGTGAAGCCATGCTGGCTGTCTTGAATTACCTCCCTGCCCTCCATGTGTTAAATGCAGAGGTGCATTTTTGTCAGCTATAGAGAGGATGGATTTAAAGAATTTAATTTAATGAAGAACTTGTAGAATTTAGTGATGTCAGAACTGCCCTTCTGAACTGAGTTTTTCCAAACATCCCAACCTGTAGCAATTCTCTTAATATTTTAACATACAGAATTCTTTAAGTCTCCAGAGACCTCTAGCAAAATGTTTCAAAACACTCTCTGTGTTTGCAGAGGTTTTTCTGCTAGCTCTGAAACAGAATAAACTGAAAATAAGGTTTGGAAATTATTTCTAATCTAAACTGTAAAATTAATCTGGATTAAATAAAGATCCAAAGCAATTCACAAAATATGCAGTGTAGCAACCAAGCACTCACACTTGGGTCAGCAACAGTGGAATAATTCTCATCCAGAAGTATTATCTAGGAAAAAAAAAAATTGAGTGAAGCTGCCTGGGTGCAAACTTAGAGGAAGGAATAGATCCCAAACCTAAATTTTCTGTAAACAAAGCAGGTGTTCTATGGGAAGATAAAACCTGAGATGCAGAAGAGGTCTCACATTAATTTACTCTTTGGTAGTTATGAGATAACTACTGGGGGAAGAATACTGTGAGTTTTATTCAGAAAAATAACTAAGGGACAAAGGACATAAAAGAAATGAAAAATAACAATGAAAATGGGGAAAGATGCTTGAAGATGAGAAGTATAAGGAAAAATGAGAGACCTTTCAGAAATTGTATAACATTGAACACTTTCTTCAACTTTTGGAGCATTTTCAGTATCACTGCATGTAGTATCACATTCCCCACTCTACTGACTACACCTCAAATTTAGCAATCATAGCAAATCATAGTAAAATTTAGGTTGGAAAGGACCTTTAACATCATCTAGTCCAACCATCCTGCAACAAGCAGGGACATCTTCAGGTTGCCTGGAGCCCCATTAAAACTGACCCTGAATGTTTCCAGGCGTAGGGCATCTACCACCTCTCTAGACAACTTTCTCCAGTGCCTCACCACCCTTAATAAAAAAATATCCTTCTTTATGTCTTAGTCTAAATCTTACCTCTTTTAGTTTAAAACTGTAACCCCTTGTCCTTCCACAACAGGCCCTGCTAAAGAGATTGTGCCCATGTTTCTTGTCCCCGTCTTTCTTATAGGCCCCCTTTAAGTACTGAAACACCACAATAGGGTCTCCCCAGAGCATTCTCTTCTCCACACTGGACAAATCCAACACTCTTAGCCTGCCTTCATTGGAGAAATATTCCTTCCCTCACGTCAGAGCACCTCAGCTTTCCTAGAGTTCACAAGAAAGCTTAATTTGGGTATAATCTGCCATTCTCAGTCCGTGTAAGGGTTAGGTGAGAAGTTTAAGATTGTTTATTAAAGAAAGGCATTGTACAGCCATTGAGTTTAAATAGTCAGAAAATACTATAGTTTTTTAGTTAAAAAAGTTTTGGGAGAGGACTGGACAATCAGTTTGTATTTCTTCTCTGTATTAGAAAAGCGCAGAAGAGCATTAGAGGGAAACATGCAGCAAGGACCTGAAGCATTTTGCTCTCAAAGGGTGAACCTTAGATTTTGCTGCATCCAGATGGAGACACCTTAATCATTATAATCACCACGGTCCATTTGCTGCATTAAAAACAAGATAAATATTTAATCACAGTGCAATTAAGTCTGGATCTGTGCCATTAGTTTATAATTAATATATAGTTAGATAGAATCTAATACAGCACTAATTCACTTATGAGCCAGTCTGAACAGATTTTTTATTTTTTTTTTAAGGTGGTATTTTTAGAATGTTAATGAGATGAAGGTGTGTGCAACTGCTAATTATTTTTGCTATTTTCATGCATTAACTGGTATAGCATATAACAATCAGTTAATGTTACCATTACACATAAACTGTGAATAATGTTCAGCAATGCCTGTTTTATTCAGGTTAAAACAACCAAACAAATAGCAAGATGTAGGTATAATAAACATATGTTGATATCAAAAGAATTTGTATTACAACAGCAAAATAGAATTAAAAGTGGCAAATTTCAAAGGGAAATCATATGAAATGCATTGATCTGTTATGGTTTTGTGGGGGGTGGGTGTTTGGTTTTGTTTGATTTGGTTTATTTTCTCTGTTTTACAAATATTCAAGTATGCTGGACAAACGTACTTTGGAAAACTTGAAGGATGGAGGTACTTCAAAATACATCAAGTTCAATTTACTCAGTTTCTAGTTAAACTCACACAGTCCTTAAGTTACTTTGAACCGTGTTATGATGCACCAGTGTAATAGAAGTTGGGCCCTAATATATTTTGAAGTTTATGTAAATTTTTAACTGAGGACGATTTTTAAAGGCAAAAATAAATAGCTGTGAGTAAGAAACAGAAGATACTGGACTACAGCATATTCTTTAATTACTAAGGTGTTTCATATCTAAGTGGCAAAACGAGCGTGTTGACTAGGAGAAACTGTTTTCATGCTTACAAACCCTTTTGGCTGAAGGTCAACAGCACATCTGCTGGGAATGCTCTCTTCAAATGTCTTCAAAATTGTGGACTACAAAGCGGGCAGCTGAGATCTGGCTGCAATTTGAAGTAGTGAGCAAGCAAGCTGTTCTTGGGAACAAGAGTGTTCATGGGAAATGACAGTTTTCTTCTACATGCAGGTGAAATCTACAAAATACCTGAGCAGAAACTTGGTCTTAACCACAAAGTTGTTGCACAGGCCTGAAGGACATTTACTAGTGTGTTACCAGAATGGATATATCATACTTGTGTGGCTGAACCTATAGATAGGCTGAGACTTAAGTATGTATTTTGGTATGATTTAATGATTCCCAGAGCTCAGCAGATACGGGATCATTTCTGTCACAAAGTGTTAAAATGGTCTCTGAAATATCACAACTCTCACACAGACGTGAAGCTGGGGGCATTCAAAACCAGCCTGTGTGTCACATAAGCCTTGTACAATTGTATTAAATTAATAGGCAAAGTAGTAAATGTGAGGAAGATCAGACACCTTAAAAAGCTCTTGTTATATTCCTGCTTTTTTGTAATGCAGTAAAGCAGTTTTCTATCAGAACCTGTAGGGACACTCCCGCTGGATTTGAATGCTCATTTATGTGTATCTGTGGAAGATAGTCTCTTTTTAACAGGGTTATGTTGTATTTTGGATTTGTGTCTGCTGAACTTTGAAATCTATAAGCTCACATTTGAAGGGACATGCCTTTCAAAAATCCATTTAACCAAGTTTTTAATAGGATGGTAAAGAAAGGAAAAGGTGAATATATTTCTGAAAAAAGAGGTAGTCTCTCGTTTGTACATGTATAGGTGGCATTAACACAATGTTCAACTTTATAGAGAAAACATACATACTAATTAGAAAAGAATGGCAAATTTTATATATATATATATATATATATGTATATAAAAAAGAAGTTAAACTCTTCTCAAAGATTAATAAAATACCAAAGGCAGATTTTTAATTATTCCTACTACAAGAGTGTTCAGCTTTCTTCTCAAGTTGCAGAAAACTATTTCCTATGCAGGAACTTATCTAGGTGAACTCATTTTAGCAGGTGTGTTGGACTAGATGATGTGTGAACTTGCCTTTCATCCCCTACCACTCTGTGATTCAGTGAACTGATGAGCAGCAGGGATAGGGTGTTCGATGACCTGGATAATGAGCCCAATTCCATGTGGTAACCCTTAACTTCACCATGGGAAGCTTGTGTCATTCTGCTATCTCCAGCAGCAAGGAGATTAGCTCTTTTCTCATAAAGATGAAAGACGTTGTATGTGCCACTGGCTTCTTTTACACATGTTCATTTAAAACTATATGAGATCTTGCTAAGTGAGCTCTGTCACAGCTTATTTTGAAGGCTTTGCTTTGGCAGAGTAAGCATATGAAGTATTATGCATTATCAAAACACAGGAGCAGAGAAAACTTCAAACTACTGATGTTAAAATGGTGTGAGAGATATTCTGGTGAAGATTTCAACTTGCCAGAGGGGGAGAAAAACTATTTGCCTGACATTCATGTAGAGCAAAGAGCTAGCAGTAGGAAGGCAAGCAGCCAGACAGTATTTTACTTTTACAATTAAATGTAAAATCATTTGATACCTTTTATTAATTTGGTGAGAACTCCAATATTTGTGTTGATGGGATGTGGAGCTTTCTAGATCATCAGAGTAACATCATCTATTAGCCCTACTCCAGTTATACTCCACAAAACAAATGAAGCAATTAGCTTTGTAGCTAACAGTATCTTTATCTTGATGTATATCAAGGTCAATATCTAATTTAGTATTTTTCATTAAAGTTGCGTTATTAATACATGAAGAGAAAATGGATAGATACTATCTGAAGTGTTAACATTTGCCTTAGACTGCCTTTAATTTTACTTATTTTTGTTTTTAAATGTGATTCTTTGGCATCTGTCACTCCATTGAAATATGTATTTTTTTTCCCTCTCTCTTTAGTTTTTATGTTCCTCATTTAACAAATCTTAGGAAGAAATTATGGGGTTTGATATTTAGTCATCTTCCTGTTTTAGCATAGCAGCAAGCCCACTTTTGGGTAGAGGGAATCAGAGTTTGAGGAAGATGTGACTGCTGTGTTTGACTACAGCACCTGCAACTACCTGATATTTTTTAATAACTATTTGATATTTTTAAGTATCTTTCCCACCAAATAAACTGATACTATATTTGGCAATTAAAAAATGCTTATGCTGTTTGGTGTGGGTATGACAAATAGCTTGGTTTTTAGATGAATATCGCTGAACTGGGGAGTGATAAGGGAAACAGTCACAGTGGGAGTGGGAAAGAGTTTGGGTTTTTTTATTTCTTTTTTTCCTCTTATGGCTGCTGTTTCAACTACTCTATGATTTCTTAGATTTTATGTAGCTAATGTTACACAACTCCACCATGGCACTTCAAAGTTGGCCTTTGTCACATGTTTGAATCCTATATAAAGACATATCAGAAAAATGTCAGTCCAAGCATCTGTAGACTTCTTGTTAATGCAGCTCAATGCATTGTACAAAATACATTCACTGGGTCAATGAACTGTGTGCTGATCCCAGATGAAGCACTGCAAATGAGCTTGTGTTTTGCTCTTGTTGTTCTCAGCTGGGTGAGGAGTGGGAGAGATGCAGTACTTCATCTACAAGGCATAGGAAACATAATATTTACTTTTTTTTTTTTTTTTTTTTAAATTAAAATCTAATGCATCCTACGCACTTGGAGGAGTCAGTAACTAGCATCATACTTCACATGTACAGATACAAACTTATGCAGATGAAAAGCCTTGACAGAGACTGGAGTTAGTCCACCACCAGGGTAATGATACCACCCCCTTCTGAGGAAGGACACTGTAGGTATCAGGTCCTCTGCATGAGCTACCTTGCTCTTCAGATCCTTTCCTATTACAATATGTATCTTATTCATGTAAACAGAGCTGCCAATAAAACAAAATAATTTCAATTAGAACAAAAAGTATTTTAGATACAGACAGCCATATCCACAGTGCATTGCAATCACTGATGTTTCTAATCTTTGTTTATTTCTTTGTGCTTGGGATTTTGTTAAACAAAAGAAAACCAGCCATCAAAAAAACCCATAAATGAACAAAAAAGTCTGACAAGATGTTGACTTGCTGGAACATGTCTAGAGAAGGGCAACAAAGCTGGGGAGGGGTTAGGAGCACAAGCCCTATGAGGAGAGGCTGAGGGAGCTGGGATTGCTTAGCCTGGAGAAGAGGAGGCTCAGGGGAGACATTATTACTGTCTACAACTACCTGAAAAGAGGTTGTAGCCAGGTGGGGCTTGGTCTCTTCTCCCAGGTGACCAGCACAAGAACAAGAGGACAGTCTCAAGCTGTGCCAGGGGAGGTTGAGGCTGGATGTTAGGAAGAAGTTCCTCATAGAAAGAGTGATTGGCCATTGGAATGTGCTGCCCAGAGAGATGGTGGAGTCACCATCACTGGAGGCGTTTAAGAAGAGACTGGATGGGGTGCTTGGTGCCATGGTTTAGTTGATTAGATGGTGTTGGATGCTAGGTTGGACTCGATGATCTCAAAGGTCTCTTCCAACCTGGTTAATTCTATTCTATTCTATTTATAGCCATAAAAGAAAAAAAAAAAAAAAAAAGGAAGAAAAAAACCCCAAACCCAAACAACAAAAAACCCCACCACAAATAGTTTCAAATACAATAGTGTTCTTCTAAATTGTGTTTATCTAAACATATTGTTCCTCCAGACTGTCATTGGAAAACTGTAGAAAAGTATTTGAACACTTCTTTCCATTATTTCAAAACAATTAGAATATCCTACAAGACAAAATAAAGTTATATTGGCTAATTCATTGAATTATAGAATTGTTAGGATTGGAAGAGACTTCATGAATCATCCAGTTCTAGCTCTCACACTACATCAGGTTGCTCAGAGCCACATCCAGCCTGGCCTTAAAAACATAAAGGGATGAGGCTTCTGCCACCTCCCTGGACAACTTTGTTCTGGTGTCTCACCACCAACATGGGGAAGAACTTCTTCCTAACATCTGAATCTACCCATTCCTCCTAGTCCTAGTCCTGACACCCTAAAAAGCCCCTCCCCAGATTTCTTGTAGACCCCCTTCAGATACTAGGGGCCACAATAAGGTCTCCTTGGAGCCTTCTCTTCTCCACACTGAATAGTCCCACCTCTCTCAGTCTGTCTCCATAGCAGAGGTGATCCAGCCCTCTGATCATCCTCATGGCCTTTCTCTGGACATGCTCCAGCATCTCCAGATCCTTCTTGTAATAGCAGCTCCAGAACTGGATGCAATACTCCAGGTGGGCTCTCACCAGAGCAGAGCAGAAGGGGAGAATCACCTCCCTCAACCTGCTGGCTGTGCTTCTCTTGATGAAGCCCAAGATCTGGTCAGCTTTCTGGGCAGAGAAGCCCTTTGGCAGGTATTTCAGGTACTTCTCACTCTTTTCTAATGTATCATAATAGTATCAGTCAGGGTTGGAAGGGACCACAAGGATCATCTAGTTCCAACCCCCCTGCCATGGGCAGACACACCCCACACTACATCAGGCTGGCCAGAGCCTTATCCAGCCTGGTGTTAAACACCTCCAGGGAGGGGGCCTCAACCACCTCCCTGGAGAACCCATTCCAGGGCTTCACCACTCTCATGGTGAAGAACTTCCTCCTCACATTCAGTCTGAATCTCCCCACCTCCAGCTTCATTCCATTCCCCCTGGTCCTATCACTACCTGATAGCCTGAGAAGTCCCTCCCCAGACTTCTTGTAGGCCCCCTTCAGATACTGGAAGGCCACAAGTAGGTCACCTCGAAGCCTTCTTTTCTCCAGACTGAACAGCCCCAACTCCTTCAGTCTGTCCTCATAGGAGAGGTGCTCCAGCCCTCTGATCATCCTTGTAGCCCTTCTCTGGACACGTTCCAGCACGTCCATATCCCTCTTATAATAGGGGCTCCAGAAGTGGATGCAGTACTCCAGATGGGGTCTCACCAGAGCAGAGCAGAGGGGGAGAATCACCTCCCTCAACCTGCTGGCTATGCTTCTCTTGATGAAGCCCAAGATCTGGTCAGCTTTCTGGGCTGCAGGTCCACACTGGTGGCTCATGTTGAGCCACTTACCCACCAGCATCCCCAAGTCTTTTTCTTCACGGCTGCTCTCAAGCCAGCAAATGCCCAGGTGCTTGGGATTGCCCCAACCCAGATGCAGGACCTTGCACTTGGTCTTGTTGAACCTCATGAGGTTGGCTTGGGCCCACCTTTCCAGCCTGTTAAGGTTCCTCTGGAGCTTGGTGTCATCAGCAAACCTGATGAGGGTGCACTCGATGCCACTGTCCATGTCACCAACAAAGATGCTAAACAAGACTGGTCCCAGTACTCAGGAAACTCCACTTGTCACTGGCCTCCTCTTGGACACGGACCCATTGAGAGCTGCCTTTTGGGTGTGGCCATCAAGCCAGTTCTTTATCCACTGAATGGTCCATCCATCAAACCCATACTGCACCAGCTTGGAGACCAGGATGTGGTGCAGGACAGTGTCAAAGGCTTTGCTCGGGTCCAGGTAAATGATGTCAGTTGCTCAGCCTTCATCTATTAATTTTGTGACCTCTTCATAGAAGGCCACCGGGTTTGTCAGGCAGCATTTGCCCTTGGTGAAGCTGTGTTGGTTGTACCCAGTCACCTCTTTGTTATTTTTCTGCATCAGCAGTGCCTCCAGGAGGATCTGCTCCATGATCTTACCAGGCACAGAGGTGAGACTGACTGGCCTATAGTTCCCTGGGTCATCCCCTTTTTGAACATGGAGGTTGTATTTCCCTTTTTCCAGTCAGTGAGGACTTCCCTGACTGCCAGGACTTTTGGAATATAGTAGAGAGAAGTTTAGCAACCTCCTCTGCCAGTTTCCTCAGCTTTTGTGGGTGTACCCATCAGGTTCCATGGACTTGAACACTTTCAGGTTCTTCAGATGGTCACAAACTTGATCTTTACTCGCGATGGACAGTTCCCTCTTCCAGTCCCTGCCATTGTCTTCCCTTATTCTGGGAGTGTGGCTGAAGCCCTTCCCATGAAGACTCTTTGTATAAATTATCATTGTCACATATAACATTTTCATTGCTTCCCTTGTTTTCTTGGATTTTCTTGATACAGAAAAAAATAATGCTTACTCCCAGATATGTAATTATCACTTCAGTATTACACTATGAAAGATTTCATTTTTATGAAGTTTTAGCTGACTGTACTTGTCAGCAGAGAAAACAAATAACATGGTGCTGCATTGAGCCCTTTTCCAACTCTACCAAGTATGTATTTGTTACATTTGTCCATCCGTAAAATCTCAGAGATTTTAGTAAAAGCACATAAAAAAATTAAAACCTCCTATGGTTTAACTTAACTTTCAATATATTTATTCAAAAACAGCATGGGATTTCAGTTGAATAACAGAATTATGTATTTTGGACTGTACTTACTATGCTGGCTAATACAACTGGTACTGCACAAAGACTCAAAAGAGCAGCAAAGTGAATAGGCCTATTACTTTGAGTGCACAATTAATCTTGTTGACATTATTTTATACGAGCATGGATAAAAATGCCTGGAAAGCATACCATTGAATTCCACTGCTCATTAATATTGATCAAATGTTATTGTTCTCTGTGTGTTGGATGCCACTTAAAGATTACTTGCAGAAGTATTACAGTACTATTGATTGAAAAAAAATCCCTGAAGTCCACTGCTTTTTGAAAATTAGTTGACACGTTTAGGTTCTTTTTTTGTTTGTTAAGGAAGAAATTTTTTTATTATTATTTTTTAATTTGTTGATGTACCCCCAGTGTGATTAAGAGGTTATTAGTTATGAATTAGTACATGAAAATACAATAAATATATTTATTAATAGGAAAATAATATTTAGTAATAGGTTTATTATTTATTAATATTTATTAGTTTATTTATTATTAAATATTTGTTGATATGAATATGGAAATATTAATAACCTATAATCACTATTTTATATACATATTCTAGTGCACGATTGTGAGATATATCCCATAACTGGGTTAGTATGTACAATTTGAACCCAATTAGAATATTTACAGAATTAATTTTGATTAAAGAATGCAAGTGCAGTTCCTAGCTTGTCCACCAGATGGCAACTCGACAAGACGTTCTTGGCTTTAGCTCTGTACAGGGAAAGATTTAGCTCCGTACAGGCAAGTCAATAAGAAGCTTAAGCTAGAAAAGGCATGGCACTGGCGGGGACTTTGAACTTAATGTCAGTGGGTGCTGCGCATGTGAATGATACACTGTGTCTTTTGTTTGGAGCAAAGTTAGTTGCCATGTTACGGCAAACTGGCTTGCTGCCTGCCAAGCTTGAGCTGTGGCTGGCTCCTGGTCTCATCTGTTCCAGGGGGCGCTCCCGTGGCTGAGGCTGTGGCTGAAAGCTGCTGGTGGGCCTGTGGGGAGCCTTGCTCCAGATAGTGACAGTAGGGGCAACATTCTCTCTTCTGCGACAGTGGGGAGGTAGGAAGACATAGGCTAGCTGGTTGGCAGGCTTCCTTAGCAGGACTCAGGCGGTCCCTCAGGGTCTCTGTCCCTCCTGGAGCTACTCCTTGGGAGCAGAGGGGAGAGCATGGAGGGATTCCATGGCACAGCTTGCTGCCAGGGGCTGGCCCCTGGCAGAGGCTTGGTGCTGGCAGGGCTGGTGTGACTTCCAGGAGAGTGGTCCTGCAGGGTGGAGATGGGCCCTTGTTACAGATGACTCCAGGTAAAAGTTAGCCCACACTGTGAGGCAGGGTGATGGTTCTCAGTGGGCTCTGATTCTGTGCAGTGGAGGGCGGGGCCCTTCAGGATCAGCTCCAGGTCAGGGCGTGGCACTGCGGAAGCAGCAGTGACCCCTTGGCTCAAAGTGAGTTGGCAGGACTCCCTTGGGGACCCCAACTCTGAATCACAGGCACGAACAGTGCACTGAATCTCCCTGGCACACACAGGGCCGCAGAGTGGGTGCAAGTGGCAGCTCCTCATTTCTTGCAATCCCACGTGGGATCACATGGGGTGTGGCTGAGCACTGTTACTGTTTTCCAAGCTAAACATAGAAACTCTGTGGCTCATTGTCTGCTGCTTATGGCTGTAGCAGATGCTTGGACTGCTGAACTTGGGCTAGCCCTCCTGAGTTCAGAAGTCTCTCTGGACTAAAGGCTTGCCCTCAAGGGTCTACTCCTCTTTAAGACATAGTGGGTTCTCTTCTGATCTGGTGGGACTGGGCAATGCTGTAGCTTTCTGGGGCTTCCAGCAAGAGACCCTCCTTTGCATATTTCTCAAGGTCGCTGGCTTCTCTCCGTATTGCAGAGGCTAGTAGTTTGCTTGCATGTGGAGCTTGAGAAGACTTACTGGCAATTAGTTTACAAGCTCAGGCAAAGAGAGAGCAAAGAGAGAGTGAGTTGTTTACAAGTTTTGCTAATATCTGTAAATTTCTTGAGGCTGGATTTGGCCAATGGACAATCCCATAAACAACCATCTTTAGCCTATAGAAAGCGTGGAGCTAGCGTGAAGCTAGAATTATACCCTTACTTGGCAGCAGCATGAGCATCCCATGTGATGGATGCATGTAGTTGTTTACCCCTTAGAAGGCAAGCTGGGGTTGTTTATGCTGCCTGGCTGGTGCCCAGACCTTTGTTCCCCTCAGCTCTGGGCTGTGTACCTATTCCAGAAAGGACGGTGGAAAGGGAGATGTGGCCAAACATGTCGGGACAAGTTTTACAGTATTTGGGCCATAATTTGGGGCATATGGTGCCTTTACCACACCAAGTAACTGAGAGTATTAATCATATTGTCAAGAAATTAATTATCCAGCATTCAACACAATGTGCTAAAACTCTATACATCCTTATCAAAGTTAGTTCAAACCTCTCATCGTATCACATCAGTGCCAAGACCTTATATACTAATACTGCTGCTTAAATGGAATGATGACAGGATTACAGCCCAGATCTTTCAAACTGCACTCAAACCTGCATACCTTGCATCAGGGCTTCCCATACACTTAATGGTTCCTGCAATTTAAATACCCTGAGATGTGTGAATTCCGTGGATGGTCCTTTAGACAATTATGAGAAACAAGGTATTATGATACAGGCTTTTTAAAGCTTCAATCATTCATTCTTTCAGAACACAAATAAGTCATACCCATGGTCTCTTAGTAAATTAATGTTAATGTGAAAATTAGATTGCTATTTACTGTTGTCAGTGCATTTCATTAGGATGTTTCATTGTTCTCAAAATAATGTTTGGACTACCAGATTCTATAGAACAAATGGGGGAAAAAAATCAAAGCAAGTTTACTCAAAATATAGATTGAAAACACTGCTATTGTGTGTCTATGACCAAAACCCAAATTTAATCAGGAAAAAAATAAATAAAAAGTGGCCATATTGTCGATTTAGGTTTTTGGTTTGGTTTTCCAGTAGGAACATATCTTAGAACAGCAAGATTAGTTAGAAGTATTGGCATGCAACAGTATATTTATTACTGTGCACCTCAAATGACCTTTTAAGCCATTGTTCTTTGGACTGTTCTGAGAAAATGCAAAAAACTAAAGAAAACCAACAAAAGCATGCTGAACGTGTGCTTAACAAGCCATATGGAGAAAGCAGGAAGCAAAATGAGAAAGTAGTTATTTAAAGATTTATTGGGTTTGTAAGATTAGAGATCCGCTTGCATATAAATAATTAACATATGAGGCTACCTGCAGGTACTCACCAAACTGCAGCACGGTGATAGAGCCTAGAAAAAAAATACACAGCTCATATTCACTGGGAGACCAAAAGTGCAAATTATTAAATATAGGGTTTTTTTTAGTTTGGTTTGAGTTTTTTTGTGGGTGGGTTGGTTGGTTGGTTGTGAGGTTTTCTGGGGGTTGGGTTTATTGTAGTTTTGGCCTGAGTTTTGTTTGTTTGATTTCTTTTGTATGCTTATTTGCTTTGGTTTGGTTTCTTGTTTGTTTGCTTTTTGGTTTTATCACCCAAAATATTACAAAGGAAAATAAATCTGTGATACTTGGAAGTCAGACTTGTAAAATGAATGATATATGTTTTCTGGAATATGAGATAGTGCTGGATAATAGGTTGGACTCGATGATCTCAAAGGTCTTTTCCAACCTGGTTTATTCTATTCTATTCTATTCTATTCTATTCTATTCTATTCTATTCTATTCTATTCTATTCTATTCTAAAGTTACCATTCTATTTAAAATACAGTGCGGAATGTAGATGAGTAGAGGCAAAAATTGGAACATTCAATCTCCTGATCCTCATCTTCATGATTTCTGACTTTTTTACTGTTAATTGCATTTAGGATAAACCACTATTCACTTATGTCATTTATTTACAAGGTTCAGTGAGACATGGACCATGTTTAATGATGTACAAAAGAATAGCATCTACAGGATTGTGTCCTGGAGTAGACTGATGACATAAATTATAATAGAAATGTGTACGTGGGTAGTTTCTAAAATTGCTATAACCACCCAGACAATTATAACTTGGGAATGTGTTCTGACATCTTTGTCATTCTGTTACATTTTATCTTTTGCAAATTAATTCTTTCTTAGAGAGTGCAGTTTTCACTAATATGATGTTCTGAATGAGTGCGGTTGCTGTGAACATCTGTCAAGCCTTGTGTTTGTAATTGAAAGCATAAACTAATAAGCAGACCCTCCGAAATATTAACATTATAGCTCTTTTAAGTTTAAATCATTCAATTCCCCATGCTGACTGTACATAAATTATCCTGTGGAGAGAAGTTATTTTCTCTTGTTTGTTGATGGTTTTGTTTATTTGTTCGTGTGTTTGTTAAATGCAGTTTTAAGTGGGTGAATAATTATGACATGTCAGGACAACAGGTAAAGATCAACACCTTTCTGCGTACATGGGAAGGTTTGCTGTTTCTATTAAGATTAAATTAACAAGGCAGGAATTATAAAAATATAGCTATCTTTATTTTTCCAAAAAACCCTGCCCTAAAATTATGTACAAAGCTGATTAAATTATTTACAGGTTCTATTAGGTTGTGAATTCTAGCAGGATGCTTATGGGCAACTTTAGTACAATTTAGATAATTCAGAAAATGTAAAAGGCTAAAACACAAAATAGCTTCCCCCCACCTACAAAATCAGAGGCAAGCCCGGACCTTAGGGAAAGTGTGAGAATGCCAGGTTGTACTCATGAGGTTGGAGCAGGAATTTGGAGATGGTCCCTAGGTCCCTCTTCCGTGGCAGGCGCCAGAACTGCAGGTGTTATAATCCAATTTGTGGATAACGTGGCACAAATCTGAAGGAAAAGGGACTCGCCAGAATCAAAGTGGCTGTAGACACGCTGCCATGAAGGGAATCTCATGTAGCAGCACTGTCTGAACAGTGCAAGGAAAGCCACAGTTTCACGGCAGGCAAGGTCACTACAGCGGCAGGCAGGGAGCAGGACCCCAGGGAAGGCAGATCCAGGGAGAAGCCAGGTCCAAGAGCTGGTTTCTCCAATTTTGACACGAATCCAGAGCGAGTCCAAAATGAGCCAAAATATGAGAGGAAAAATGAAAGTGCGGATCACTCTCTGGTCGCTCTATTTAAGGCGTTCCTAGACAATGTGTCCAGTGGCAATGTATAATGGGCATGAAGCCCAATCCCAAGTGACTTCCCCCACGGGTAAATACATCTGAGGGACCTCTGCCCAGGCGGGAAGAATGGGCACTGTTTAGCTGTCCCCAGGGGAAGGGGAAAGCAATTTCGCACTCTGGAAGGCAATCTTGCACCTTTGTCTTCTCCCATTCAAACCACCGCTGATGGAGGTGGGGGGAGGGGGTTTGGAGTACCCCGTAACAATTGCAAATAGCATACTTTATAATGAATTTACAAATCTTTTCACACACAAACTTGTACATAAGGTTTCTCAATCTATAATTACCAATTCTTTAAGGCAAGTTTGGAAAAAAATAAACAAAAACCCCGACCCCAATAGGCACCAAAATGCTAAAATGTTTTCTTCTGGTGGGAAGTATGTTACAGGTAGTATTAGCGAGATAATAAGAGGTTAAAGGCTTTTAACATATGCTGTTAAATGAACACATTTGGATCACAGTTCAAAAGATGCTGCTAATTAAAGGTATGTGTAATCATTGCAAACCCAGCCAGCTAGATCTCACTGCTGAAACCTTAGATATTCAGCATGTGGTTAGATGGGAAAACAAACTTAGTCAGAAGACCTTTTTGAAATCATCTTGAAGTGGATGTGCTAAAAATGCAGTCAATGGAAAAGGAATGTTTGGGTTAGTAGATACTAACTGCTGGTTAGTCACATTTTCATATAGTCATCCAAAGATACAGCAGAAATCTCCTCGATGACTAACTTGACATGTAGTGATTATTCATGAATATTGTACATGTCACCCTGTACATGATAGGCACTTTTGATTAATACATATTTCCTCAGTGGTATAAAAGTTAGAATGCCTGTTATCTTTAATAGGAGAACAAGATTTAGCTTCTCTGTCTCCTGTCTTCTCTTACATTAAAAAATAATGTTGTGATTAATGAATAGTGACATGCTTCATATTTTCTCTTGTTCATAAAAACCTGTGATGGCAAGTTATCTGAAATAAGTGAAGGCTATATTTTAGTGGGTAGTGGAATATGAAAGTCTACATAAGGGATTTTATTCTTATAATGAACACGTATAATTGACTGAAATTATTATGCTTTTTAATGTATGTGTATATATACTTCTCTTTCTTTTTTTCTCTCCCCTTCTCTCAGGACCCTGCCTTCCTAATCCGTGTCATAATGGTGGGATATGTGAAATTAGTGAAGCGTACCGAGGCGACACATTCATAGGATATGTTTGTAAATGTCCAGAGGGATTTAACGGGATTCACTGCCAGCACAGTAAGTTCCACATGGTAACTTTTATTGTATTTATAGATAGGTGCCTTTTTATTGATGCAGCATTGAGGATTAATATGGGATCAGTCTTTGGCCTTTATATTATGAGCAAGCTAATACTACTGAATACTACTACTACTTTCAGAAATTGATCTTACTTCCAGCTTACTGGACACAACAATGAATAATTTGCTACACATATTTCAGAGCATGGCAATGAAAGGTAACACATTTAGTATGGGTGTCAGCGTATTTATGTGTGGAAAAGCATATTTGAAATAGTAGGTGTATCTCCTTATCTTGGAATTGTTTGCAAGTTTGGTTTTTTGATTAATGCCAAACAAAAGTGGGAATTGGAAAGAAATGGGCTAATAGACAGGTCTTCTTGAATGGTTTTTGCCTGTGCATTTATAAATTATGCAGAAATGTTTTGAATAATGATATTTAAAGTCTTAGGTAGAGGTTTCAGTCTTAAATCAGGTGCACATTTAATCCTGTTTAAAATACAGTATCTGTACATCTTTCTAACAGTTACTGTTTATATGAAGACATTTACCTGGTTTTATGTCAGATTAGATATAGCAGGTTGGTATCCTAGTCTTAGAGTGTGCAGTTACACAACTGAAAAGTAGACATATGGAAAAAACAAAACCAACCGACCAACCACCACCACCAACAACAACAACAAAACCCCCAAACCTGGAGATTTCAATATCTCATGGAGGTGGAGGGGGTTATATAGCAAGATGTACACTTCACCAACCAAAACTTTTAAGAAGTGAACAGGTGTTGCATTTTTGGAGTTCAGACTGAAAATTGCAGGTCCATGTTTCTCCACTTAATGCCATCAGAAGTTCTGTGTGATTAAAGGCAATTATTAAGAACTAAGCATGTTCATGTACATGGGCAACAAAGCTGGAGAGGGGTGTGGAGCACAAGCCTTATGAGGAGAGGCTGAGGAAGCTGGGGTTGCTTTGCCTGGAGATGAGGAGGCTGAGGGGAGACCTTCTTGTTGTCTACAACTACCTGAAAGGAGGTTGTAGCCAGGTGGGGCTTGGTCTCTTCTCCCAGGTGACCAGCACCAGAACAAGAGGACACAGTCTCAAGCTGCACCAAGGGAGGTTTAGGCTGGATTTTAGGAAGAAGTTCATCATAGAAAGAGTGATTGGCCATTGGAATGGGCTGCCTAGGGAGGTGTGGAGTCACCATCACTGGAGGTGTTTAGGAAGAGACTGGTTGGGGTGCTTGGTGCCATGGTTTATTTGATTAGATAGTGTTGGATGCTAGGTTGGACTTGATGATCTCAAAGGTCTCTTCCAACCTGGTTAATTCTATTCTATTCTATTCTATTCTATTCTATTCTATTCTATTCTATTCTATTCTATTCTATTCTATTCTACAAGTGACTGATCAGATCATGTTTTAACATATAAACATAACTGATGTTATCTATTTGCCACATAAATAGAAGCTGGGTTGTTTGGGTTTGTTTGTTTGTTTGTTTGTTTTTCATATGTAAAACTCCTTTAGAACAAGTGATTGCCTGAGGAAAAACTTGTGTGCCAAGTTTGGTTTTTATTTTATGCAATAAAGCACAGCATGGTTCATAAAATCTCATCTTGATGCATTTGGAAGTCAACTGTTACTCAGTTAAAGGGTTAAAATATCAAATAAGCAGTCAAGGATCCAGTTCCATTTTCATACAAAAGATAAATCCACTCATTCAAATCACAGTGAATAAGCCCTGAATCCAGTCCACCTTAATTAACTGCTCCATTTAGACACTTGTTTATAATTTGAAGTGTCAGGAACCAATACGGTCCATCTCAGATAACTACTTATGTTCATTATGTCCCTTATATACTCAATGGAAAAAGTCTCTAAAGACCTGAATATGGATATTCAGTTTCATTAACTGTGGCCACACTCTCTTTTAGTTAATTATGTAGGTAACATAGATAGTCCCACTAACTTAATGTAGTTATATTATGCATCTACATCTTTCACTGGGACCATGGACATGCTGGATATTATCCACTCCTCTGGGATCTGTTCTGTCTAGCCCTGATTCTGGGAATACCCATCTAGTAGAGCTGACTGCCAGCCACTGTTATCTCTTGATTTAATAGTCATATCATTAGAGCACTTAGTGAAGATGGGAGACTGAGTTCATGGTGTAATTGTGATAGTAAAGGATATCCATAGTCAGCCTTTAAACCAGACAGTCAGGAGTTCAAGAGTCTTTAAAACAGAAGAGCAGACAATATTTTGACTAACTGTAAATCAAGAGTTCTACCAGCTTAAAAACTGTACCTGGTCTAAATTGTGAGTGCAGTGCCTTCTGGTTCTCAGCCCTGTTCCTTGTACTTGATACATTTTACATGAGCCTGCCACCTGCTAAGTGAAGCAAAAGTCATTGGAGAATGGAGAACCAGGAAGCTGTATTTTCTTCTCCATGACTGGTGTGAGGAGGGTACAGCAGACCACTTCTGTGTGCCATTGATGTCCAGTGATATGAAGAAGCTTGTGTGAAAACCCTGTTAGGTGGCCTAACAGTCTCCTGCACACTCCATCAAGAGAGCAGTCATGTAGTCAACTTGAGACACAAGACTTCCACTAAATGTCAAAGTGTTGACCTTTGTTAAGGATGTAATTAAGTGGATAGCATCACAAATTTGTATCAAGCAAAGCACATACTAATGTGCTGTTTTGGGAAATATTATCTCTTGTTACCTACTTCATGAAAAAAAAACCAAAACACAATAGTGCATTATGGATTTTTTTTCCTGGGTGCCCAGAATCTTTTAAAAGTATTCAGGTATGTAACAGCTAGCTAATGATCCTGATAATCAGGCAAAGTGTATTTATGCTAACTGCAGAATAAAGTAAAGCTCTCACAGGGGTGATTTAGATTCACTGAGGGGAAACTAGAATCCAGGAAGGCAGCTAAAATGATTTGAGATAAGACAAGTTTATGTGAACAGTTACTCTATAGGGAAGAATGAAATTCAGTCCTTTTCAGATAATCTGATTTAAGATGTGATCATAAATCATACACAATATAAGTGTTCAGAGTGTCTCTAAGGATGTCAGCTATGAGAAGCAGCAGAGGAGGTCTCTGCAATCAGGAAGAAGTATGGGATTGCCAGTGGTGGACTTAATATAACTCTTTTATATGTTATCCCTTTAGCTCAATTCATGAAGTTCCTTTGATACAAATTCATCTGCTTCATAAAGTTTAGCATCTCAGTTCTGAACTCACTGTAAATCAAGAAAGAAGTCTGTCAAAGTAGTTCCTTCATAAAATGATAAAATTACCTCATTGCAAGACATGTATCTTGATCTAAACAGCTGAGATTTCAAAAAAATCACACAACAGTTGTTTAGTAGTAGTTGTCTTGGATTTCTTTCACATCTAATACTCTGTTGCTAAATCAATTAATCTAGGTGATGGATTTTGCAGTCAAGTTACATTCCCAAAGCTGATATTCTGTCATTCCCATCAACAAACAGCCTGCCAATATTTCTGAGATTCCTTCACCTTTTACTCATGTAAATAATTAATATGTAAATTATAAAAGAGATCGTTAGCAATTTCAGTTGTGTACTGCGTTCACAATTAGTAATAACAATTTGGTATTCTAGATTTACTGCAAAACTCATATTACTTGACAGTGACTGTCTGAAAAAATTCTGAATCCCCAGTGGTAACAGAAAAGGAAAGCAAATTTTCTATTTCAGAGCTCATGAGGTAACCAATGTATGAATAGGAAAGTCTACCTCAGGTGGGCACCTGGGTAGATTTTTGTGGTGATACACAAGAATAATATTTTCTTTCAGTATTCCATTATTTAAGAGGCATTTCTTTACCTGGTTTGTGTGAAGAGACTCCCCAAACGCTGTCCAGCTTGCAATTTGTCATGCTGTCAAGGTATGGCAATCTGGCTTTCACATGTGCTACTGATAGTATCTAGCGACAAGGAGAGAGGAGTTGTTTGCAAGAGGCAAGAGAAGTCTCCCTAGAGTTTTATCACACTGAGAAGGAAGCTCTTCCAGAGAGAAACTTAGAACACTTGAATTCCAACCCCCATGCCCCCCCCAAAAAAACATACAACTTATCCCTAAAAAGACTAAACTGTGCTCTGTGGCAGTAATTCCAATTTTTAAGAGAGGCAAATTATTTCCTTCAGGATCACTTTGACTGAAATCTGTGTAAATACATGGCCTTGTCATTCACCAGAAAGAGCCACGCAATCACTGTGTTACAATTTCTTTTTCTTTAACCATGGATTTCAAGAAAGTCAATCTTCCAAGACCTTTCTGGTTTCTATTGAAAATACCTACTGCTATTCATAGAATCATAGAATCACAGAATGGCTTAGCTTGGAAGGGACCTTAGAAATTATCTACGCCAACCTCCCCACCATGGGCAGGGGACACCTCTCAGCTAGACTCAGCTTTTCAAAGCCTCATCCAGACTGGCCTTGAACACCCTCAGGAAGGAGGCATCCACAACATCCCTGGACAGCCTATTCCAGAGTCTCACCACCCTTGTACTGAAGAACTACTTCCAAAGATCCACTCTAAACCTACTATCCCTCAGCCTAAAACTGTCCCCGCTTGTCCTATTGCTAGACACCCTTATGAAAAGTCCCTCTCCAGCCTTCCTGTGGCATCCCTTCAGGTAATGAAAGGCAGCTCTAGGGTCCCCCTGGAGTCTTCTGTTCTCTAGGCTGAACAACCCCAGCTCCCTCATCCTGTCCTCCTAGCAGTGTGATGTGCTGGACTCACTTGAGGGAAGGGATAGCATTCAGAAGGGTACTGAAGTGCCAGCTACATGAGGTTCAACAAGTCAAAGTGCATGGTTCTGGGTCAGACAAACCCAGGCTAGGTGCACTGTGGGTTGAGAGTAGTTCCAAAGAAAATGACTTGGGTACATTGATCGATGAAAAGATTAACAGGAGCTGGCAGTTCACTCATGCAACCCAGAAAGCAAATAATATCTATGCTGCATCAAGAGGAATGTGGCCAGCAGATCAAGAGAAGTGATTCTTCCACTTGACTACGCTCTTATGAGAACCTCACTTTGAGTACTGCATCCAGTTCTGGTGTCAGAATAGAATAGAATAGAATAGAATAGAATAGAACAGATTGGAAGAGACCTTCAAGATCATCTCATCCAACCTATCATCCAACACCACCTAATCGACTAAACCATGCAACCAAGCACCCTACCAAGTCTCCTGAACACCTCCTGAACACCTCCAATGATGGTGACTCCACCATCTCCCTGAGCAGCACATATCAATGGGCAATCACTCTCTCTGTGTAGAACTTCCTCCTAACATCCAGCCTAAACCTCCCCTGGTGCAGCCTGAGACTGTGTCCTCTTGTTCTGGTGCTGGTTGCCTGGGAGAAGAGACCAACCCCCACCTGGCTACAACCTCCCTTAAGGTAGTTGTAGAAATCAATAAGGTCACCCCTGAGTCTCCTCTTCTCCAGGCTAAGCAACCCCAGCTCCCTAAGTCTCTCCTCATAGGGCCTGTGTGTCTTCATCACAAGAAGGACACAGAACCTCACTACTAACTCTTCATATGACAGATGAAAATTGTATATAAGTAATCACTTTTCAGATAACTAATTCCTTCATCTACATATAGAGGGATGATACAGCCTAGTTATACAGTTCTGCAGAGCATATCAAAGTCCATGGCAATATCCAGAACACTGAAATGGACAAATTTTCCACCAGAAAAAAACAAAATAAACCAAAACAAATCCCCACCTTTGTAATATATGTGCAATGCTGTGATTATCAGATAGAGAATGTCTGCTGAAAAAACAGGAAATAGAAATGTCACAGTGTGGGTTATTGGCTGCCACTGAATGAACCAAAATGACACAGAAGATCTAACCAGAAAACACCAAGTTTGAGTTCAGATTTAAGACTTTGATTTGAATGTGGTTTTATATTCCGAGAATCATTAACTTTGTCAACCACAACTAAATTCCTTGTACTCCAAGGGGGCCTCTCCAGTTTTTGTACAGAATTCTCTGCTTTCTATCTCCCTGTCATAGATGGTCTGTGATACTTACACCTGCTGCATTGTTGTAGGGAAACTGCACAGTTAGGGTCCACGTGGCTCACATTTTGAATGTTTGTTGAGGCATCCTCCCAACTACCCACAGAACAGTGGGTTTTAACTGTAGGGCTGCAACTGGAAAGGCCAATGGCCTTGTATTTCTGGTCAATTGACATGATGTGTAATCTACATGTTTAGCTCTACCAGCAAATTCAGATCCTACTAACTTTTCCATCTGTTAGGAAGAAATATATCCAAGGAAGCTGTAGACATCCTATGGCATGGATAGAGGGTGTTACAGTGCATGAGTTCAGCAATTCCTGGCTGCAATTTGATGGTGGAGCACTCCAGAAAACATTCCCCACAGATGGCTTTCCATGCAGCTGTCTTATTTTGGAGGCTAAAATAAAGTGCATCTCGCACAGATGCAACTTGTTCCAAGCCAGCCGTCCCCCTAGCCGAGTGGACAAATTTAATGTACCAGGATACATACAGTTACACCATACCAGATGGTCAACCCATGCTTCTGCTAATAAATGTTCACAATGCTTTCATATTTGGAGAGAAATATTTCTTTCACGAGTTTCAAACCCAACCCAGGTCTTCCTTTTTATTTTGAAGTGGGGTTAATTTTAATTTCAATTAGCTGTAAACATAGTTTTAACAAATTTCAGTAGCAGTTTGAGTTATATAAGGAAAACTAGTAAACTATCTAGTATAGTAGTACTAAGTTACATGCATAAAAATGATAGGTTGGACACTATAATCTTGAAGGTCTCTTCCAACCTGGTCTATTCTATCCTATCCTATCCTATCCTATCCTATCCTATCCTATCCTATCCTATCCTATCCTATCCTATCCTATCCTATCCTATATGTCTACTCATTGTTCAGCTAAAGTCTGAAAATCATCCCCATGTCTGATCAGCTTAGGTAAGATATGAAGGAGGGAGGATATAACACTCCTATACCATTTGGGAATCTTCTAGAAGTGTAAGAGAGAGCAGTTAATTTGAAAGACATCTAAGTGACAGCACCAATAAAGAATAAGTAAATAGACAGTAAAAGCTATTGGAACTTTTTAAAGGGGCAAAAAGGTGAGCACAGATGGCAAAAAGAGCAACTATGGGAGCACAGAAAATGTCTGCCCTATTCACAGAAGTCCACTAAAACTGTTCTGTGGTATCACAGAAACAAATGCCCAGCAAAACAAATGCTCTAATGAGGTAAAGAAGATGATTTTGTCATTTGATAGCAGTGAACGTTTTGATCATTTGATAGCAGTGAAAGTTTTGGTGATGGATCTTACAATGCACGTGTGGCAAGACTGACAATTTTTTGGATTCTTGAAGTAGAGATTTATTTTCCTTGAAATCCAGATAAATGTCTTGTCTAAAGAAGTAGTTGACTGAGTTAGGATTACCTGAAGCCTTGAAAGGAAAAGCATTAAATCTCAGGTGATAGAGCACACCATAATCTTCTCAGAAGGGTCAAAACTCCTATACCATGAAAAATGGGTCATAGCTTGCCCCTTGTTTGATGATTTTATTTCATTCTGGCTTTTATTTCTGGATTTTGTTTTAAGACTGGCTTAAAATCCCAGGTAGGAAATATAATGCTCTTCTAGTTTTATTTCACTTTTATTAGTTTTTGGTTATATAATACTACCTATTATCTCATTCATATGCACTTCAAATAGCTCTTCCTTTTTTTTTTTTTTTCTTGTTGAATTACTGAACTTAACAGTTTTCTGAGACATTGAGTTTCACATTCTAATTGTGCTGTATATTGAAAAAAAATCCCTTTTCAATTTCAAACTTGCTGTCTTTCAGCATCTTTGAATATTTCTTTGTGTATTAATAGAAGAAAAGCAGCTTTTGAATGTTTTCTGTATGCCACTTATTGTTTTGCATACAGTTTGTAGTGCTCTTCTTCACTTTCTCATGCAAACAGATAACATTCTTCCCTTTTCTGTTTCACATGGCAATTTTCCTATGACTTTTAAATGGTTTCTCTGTGACCATTTCAAGACCTTTTTTTTGTTTTCTGGTTTATTTTACTGCAACAGTGACCTATAGTGAAGATTGAACTATATAATATGTTCGGTAGACTATCCTTGCAATATTTTCTGTATTCTTTATGCATTGCTTTGTTGAAAGTTACCATAGAATCATAGAATCAATAAGGTTGGAAAAGACCTCAAATATCATCAAGTCCAATCTGTCACCCAAGACCTCATGACTACTAGACCATGGCACCAAGTGCCATGTCCAATCCCCTCTTGAACACCTCCAGGGACGGTGACTCCACCACCTCCCTGGGCAGCCCATTCCAATGCCTAATAACTCTCTCTGTGAAGAACTTTCTCCTCAAAGCTCCTTTTTGATTTTTCCTATTTTAACCAGAACTGGATGTTGAGCTCAGGCTTTCATTAAGCTACCTTCTTTGATGTTTGAGTGTCTTTCATAAGGTGCCATGGTAGGAGGAAATAGATCTTTCCTATTGCTTTTTGGGTCTTATGGGAATATTGAACAGAAGGGTGAATTTCTTATGACCTGTACACTCACTGAACTATACAATGAATGTTAGTTCGAAGAAGATGTGTGTATCTGTGGCATAAAAGTAATTTAAGTTGTCAACAGACCTCATAAACATATTTTGTAGATGTGTAGTCTCTCTTCCCCTAATAACTCTCTTTGTTAAGGATTAGTGTTATTTTACTGTGGAAAGAAAGTAATGTTCAAAAACTACATAAATTTCTGTTTGATTGTCAAAGAAATTACATTTTTTCATGTTTTCCATTAAAGAGCTATGTGTAGATAACTTTCACATACAAGGTCCTCCTTATATTTAAATTAGTAATAGATTCTGAATGAAAAATGATTAAATACCATTATAGTTATCACACTGAAATATCAACATTGCATACTCTCTTTTATAATATAGATATTGTAATATTCTTTTTCAGTGGGTTTACTCGGAATAGCTGTTTATATTCTTGAATACAGCACACACGAATATTAACAGACTATTGCAAATGTTGCATGAAAACATTTGTACAATGAAACCCATGGAGATTCCCTTTTAAATGTCAATGACTAGACTACATTTTTGAAAGCAATGTGTAAATGGTCTTCCACAATATTGTGAAAAGAGAATGTAGAACAATATATGTATTGTACTGTTGCACTCATTTTGTAACAGATAAACATTGTAAGAAAATGATAAGTAGTTTCAGGATTTATATGAATCATAGAATCAATAAGGTTGGAAAAAAACTCAGAGATCATTAAGTCCAACCTATCATCCAACACCTCATGACTAACTAAATCACAGCTTCAAGTGCCATGTCAAATCCCCACTTGAACATCTCCAGGGATGGTGACTCCACCGCCTCCCTGGGCAGCCCATTCCAATGGCTAACAACTCTCTCTGTGAAGAACTTTCTCCTCACCTTGACCCTAAACTTACCCTGGTGCAGCTTGACACTGTGTCCTCTTGTTCTGGTGCTGGTTGCCTGGGAAAAGAGAGCAACCCCCATCTGCCTACGACCTCCTTTCAGGTAGTTGTAGAGAGCAATAATGTCTGCCCTGAGCCTTTTCTTCTCCAAGCTAAACTATCCCAGCTCCCGCAGCCTCTCGTCATAGGGCTTGTGCTCCAGACCTCTCCCCAGCCTCAATGCCCTTCTCTGCACACATTCAAGTATCTCAATGTCCTTCTTAAATTGAGGAGCCCAGAACTGGACACAGTACTCAAGGTGTGGCCTAACCAGTGCTGAATACAGGGGCACAATCACCTCCCTGATCCTGCTGGCCACACAATTCCTGATGCAGTCCAGGAATCAATTTGCCTTCTTGGCCACCTGGACACACTGCTGGCTCATATTCAGCCTACTATCGACCAGTACCTCGAGTCCCCTTTCTGCCTGGCCTCTCTCCAGCCACTCTGACCCCAGCCTGTAGCACTGCATGGGGTTGTTGTGGCCAGTGCATAGGATCTGGTACTTAGATGTGTTAAACCTCATGCCTTTGGACTCTGCCCATCTGTCCAGCCTGTCAAGGTCCCTCTACAGAGCAACAATAAATTCAGTACCTCTTGATGTATCACTGCATTATCCCAAGAAGTTTGTTTTTGTTTTTGTTTTGGTTTGGTTTTCCTTCAAAATTTTACATCTAAACAAGCAGGAGCTGTTATCTAGCACCTCCATGTATTTTTGTTGTTTCCTGCTTTCTTGGGTTCCCTTTCATATTTACCAAATGTCATGTCAGCTCTGTTATAAAACATGATATAGGATTGTTTCCTTCACTGGAAAAGGCAATTTAGTAATATCTAAATGCTATTCTCTCCTTCCCTTTTCAGAACTTGAGTAAAGAAAATAAAAATTTCTTATTGCTTTGCTTTCAGTCTTTCAGTTCTCAAATTCAATACTATGGTTTTGGCAGCTTTCCAGAAGTGTGATGATTGTCTGTTTTCTCTTTGTTCAGTTGTAGCCTTCTCAATGGGAATGCTCTTTACGCTCTCTTAGCAAGGGTATGACAAAGACTCTGCAAAGGAGAACAGATTTTTAAATGGAATAACAGCAATTCAAAAATCCAAACTCACCTAGTTTCTTAGTATGATCCTTTAAATAGTGTTGCTGGTCCTAACTGATTTCTGTTATTGCATACTTCTGCCTTCATGCTTAGCAATTTGACAAGCAATACACTTTGTGAATGACCCTATTCTTCATCTCTTTATATGACTCCATCTTTCTAACAGTCAAGGAGTGCCTGTTATTTAAAGCAATATCCACAGTGTTCTGTACAGTCATAAGCCCCTTTCTTAAAGATTTGAACATGAGTTTCTTTGGCACAGCCTTGAGATGCTAAGTCACTGAAAACACTGGGATGTTCCCAAATTGTCACTTACACCAACTTTCTTAATGAAAGTGCATAAAGAAGAAACTTCTAAGACTGTATGTTAACGACAGTTACATAAGCATGGAATTATTATGACTGAATGTGTTAATATTTGCAGCTGTTACACAGCAAGTTATATAGATCACAGAATCATAGAATCACAGCATCATAGATTGGTTTGGGTTGCAAACCCAACCCCACTCCCCTAACATGGGCAGAGACACCTTCCTGGCCTTGAATGCTTCCAGGAATGGACCATCCACAACTTCTCAGGGTAACGTATTCCGGCAGCTTATCACCCTAATAATAAAAAAGTAGTTCATAATATTTAATCTAAATCTACCCTCTTTCAGTTTAAAGCTGTTCTTTCCTGTCCTGTCACTACAGGCCCTGGTAAAATGTCTTCTTCTTTGTTATAAGCCCCATTTATATCTTGACAGGATTCAGTAAGGTCTCCCCAGAGCTTCCTCTATTCTAAGCTGAATAGTCCCAGCTTCCTCAGCTTTTATTCATATGAGACATGCTCCAGCCCTCTGACCATTCTTGTAGCCCTCACAGGCAGGATGATCTATTTTAACTGGTTCATTTCTTTCTCATACTGGGGACTCCAGTTGCAGGAACTGCCAGTTGCAGTCCTCTCAGTAGGGTCTCACAAGACTGGAGTGGGAGAATCCCCTTCCTTGACCTGCTGGTCACATTTCTTTCTGGACTACCCTCACATATTGCTGGCTCATATCCAGTGTTTCATCGATCAGTATGCCCAAGTCCCTCTCAGCAAGGCTGCTCTCAATCTCTTCACACCCCGAGCTGTACTGATGTTGGGGTTTGCCCCAGCCCAGGTGCAGGACCTTTTAGCTGGCTTTGCTGAACTTCATGACCTTCATGTGGGCCCATACCTTAAGGCAAACAAGGATGGCATATCATCCCTCATGGGGGTTACTCTGGATGGCATCCCAGCTACTCAGTTTAGTTTCATCTGCAAACTTGCTGAGGGTGCAGTTGATCCCACACAAGAGAACAATCAATAAATCACAACAGAATTACTGATGGCTAGAGGAAGAACACAGGAATACTGGAGCCAAAGCAAGCATCTGATCTTTGTTCCTTATTCCCATTTTTTATATCCATTTAGATAGAAAGAGGAAGACAATTGCAGCCACTGTGATGGCGTAGTATCTGAAGAGGCACTCTGCAGCTTTAAAGGAGGAGCTGCTTCCAGTCTTTGCTGCAAACTCAGACTCATTACAGGTGTACAAGGACTTTTCTGTGAGGAAGATAATGAAGATAAATGAAATCTTGAAATGAAATCTCATTATTTAATTAGACAAAAGTTATCATTTAGAATTTTGTCACACAGTGGCACAGTCTGATCCATCTGTGCAGGAAGCAGCTGTTAGAAATATGATAAGTTTTGTAATTTACATCTTTTCCTTGCTTTTTCTTGTTCTTGTTCTGCTGCAGTAAGAACTACTGTGCTCAACCATCTGGGTGTGTCAAGGATACAGAATTAAAGCCTTGTGTTTGTGTTAGGAGCTCATGCTGGTGCACGGCTGTGCAGTTCCCTATTACTAGAGAGAATATTATTGTTTATATTCTTCACTGAATGAGTTGAAAATTATATGAGTGTCTTTAATGTTTGAAACTCTAACAATTCAAATGTAAGTTAGTCATCAGGTGTGGTTATTATACTACATACCCAGCTAACAGATTGAAGAAGCCATAGAACTTTACAGAGGGAAGATCCAAAAATTTATTCAGTACTTTATCTGCTCCTCTGTAATTATAAGTAGTATTTATTCATGTGTATACACTTCTGATATGAGTGGATTTATTTGTGAGTAAGTGGTATACAGAGGGAGAGAAGGATATAGAGTCCGACTCATTACTTATGTGTGCAAAATTGGGGGAAAAAAAACAGTACTTGGACTTGAAGCTCAATATAATGAGATAATAGTCTAATAGTACATAACAATCTGCATTCCCTTTGTATTCATAAAACATCTCAAGCAAAACTCATGGTGCTGTCACATTTGCATATAAACATCCAGGATATTTTCCTGGCTTACATTTATTCTGGTATGTTAAGTAACATGCAATTATTTCTGTAGGGCATCTGGATGAGTGTTTTGGTTTGAATTAGGATTGCATTTTTAAAGAAAATCTCTTGATCATCTTCACTTGCTGTGCTTTGCTTTGTGTGACAGCAGTCTCAGAGTGAAAGAACTGGATCCCTTTGAGATAAAAATAATCTAAAAGAAAAGAGTCTAAAATTCCTTGTGTACACACTGGGAACTGACATAAAATATTCCAATGGGTGAAGAGTCATCCTGTCCAGCTAGAACTTGTACAAAGAAAACTTCCCTGAGATCTGTTTAGGGACAAGCAGACATAGTATCCTCGGTTCTAATCACTTCAACCTACAGCTATAATTCTCTATGTCCACATCACTTACAAATGTGGACATAATCTGTCTGTGCCTATGATTTTCTCCAAGTACATTGAAAGTAATGAACACAACCTTGCTTATTTTCCTTTTCTTATAACTTGTACATGTCTGCCTTTATGAAAGACACCTGATTTCCTGCAGTATGATGATCTGACCTGAATTTTGTTTAGTCCTCACAGAATTGCAAAATCACAGAATGTTAGAGGCTGGAAGGGACCTCAAAAGATCATCTAGTCCAACACCCCTGCCAAAGCAGCATCACACGTACTAGATCACACTGGAATGCTTTCAAGACAGTCTTAAATATCTCCAGAGAGGAAAACTTCACAACCTCCCTGGGCAGTCTGTTCCAGTGTTTGCTTGCCCTAACAGTGAAAGTTTTTTCCTCCTGTTTCCATGGAACTTCCTATGCCTCAACTTCCACCCACTGCCCCTTTCCCTGTCATTGGGCATCACCAAGCAGAGCCTGGTTCCATCCTCTTGGCACTCAACCTTTACATATTTATAAACATGAATGAGGTCGCCTCTTAGTCTCCTCTCCTCTAAGCTATAGAGCCCCAGGTCCTTCAGTCTCTACTCATAAGGAAGATGTTCCACTCCCTTAATTGTCTTTGTGGCTCTGGGCTGGACTCTTTCAAGCAATTTCTTGAGGTCCTTCTTGAACTGAGGGTCCCAGAATTTGACACAATATTCCAGATGTGGCCTCACCAGGGCAGAGTAGAAGGGGAGAAAAACCTCTCTCGACCTACTAATCACACCCCTTCTAATGGCATTGGCCTCCTTGGCCACAAGAGCACCTTGCTGGCTCACAATTAACCTTCCATCCTCTGGGGCTATTACCTGATACTTTGAAAGTATGCCCATCTTCTCTGACAGTATATCTCCACCAGCCTTTGGCTTGCGTCATCTCACTAGGCTTATCTGGAGGTGTACAATGAACTACAAGAAAGCATTTTCAGTGGGATCAGGTCACTGAATACAGACAGGGTTAGGTCTTAGAGAAGTAGGGCAACAGGAACCTGAAGAGGGACATAAAATGTGTAATTTGCCCTTCTGCATTTCTAATATATCAGATATAATGTTGAAACTGGTACACTCCCTCTTGGTAACTGCTATTAATAAAACCACAGATACTCCTAAGGCTTTCCAGAGGAGCTTATTATTTCTTACTGTGATACTTTTCTGCTCAAGTGCACAGAGCTTCAGTAGTTGCTTATCATCTTAGAAGTACTTTGGCTGGTATCTGTGCTTGGCCATGAATGACCAAAAATTATAGCATTAAAGAATTGCCTCCTTTTGTCACAAAGCATAAGAAGTGAATTGATGTTCCGTGGTCCAGATGTGTAAGTATTGCACCATAAAGGAGAATTCAAATTGATGCTTACCTGCAAACAATAGGTAAGATTTATAATCTTGTCAGATTATGGTTTTGCCTCTACACAAGTCAGTAAGGCATCAGCAAATATATTCTATGTGATCCTTTTGTGTATCTAGCAGTGTTCTTTATGCATAGTCATTACTCTTGTGCAGTTTTTTGTTCACTTAAAACCAATATTCTCTTCCATGTTAGTATTTTTCATTGTTAGAGAGAAATTAGTAAGCTCTTTTCTCATCCTCTTTTCATTGTCAGTCATACTTAATATTTAAGGAAGCTTCAGAATAACAGTGCAGAAGACATAAACCAAAATCAAGATAAAAGACTTTAAAAATGTTTGCTTGAATCTAAGATTCACAGTCTACAGCATTTACTGCCGATTTCATTATGTTAGTGCTCTATCAAAGAGAGAATCTCTTCCCATTTCTCAGCAAAAAGAAAGAACTTTTACAGGGATTGTACCACATATGGATCTATGTTGTAGTACAGATTATGTGTGTAGACTGGAAGGCAATTCCTTAGCTGCTAAATATAGTTGTGGGAAATACATAAACCTATTTGGATAGGTCTTATTTGATGTAATCATCAAGCAAAGGTGACATTTCCTGGGCCAGCTGACATAAATACAAGTTCCTGTACCGAGAGATGTGTTTAGTGCAGGCCCTGCATCTTTCTGTGAGTCATGAAGAGCAACCAGGGTTTACATGCCCTGAGATAATAGAGCTGTCAGTCAGATGGAGACACAAGTCACTGCAATAAATAAATATTTATTTATTCCTTCTTGTACTAGACAGACAGTGGTGATGTGAGAAAAATGCTTCAGACACATTTTGAGCCTTTTAAGAAGAGCAAGATGTGGTCTTTCATTTCGACCTCATAGAGATGACATGGAAAATACTACACACCAAAAGATAAAATGATTGATAAGTGATTAGCAAATAAGTATATTTGCCATAGATTATACCTGCTGTGTATATAGCATATTAGAATTAGAATTAAAATTAGAATTAACCAGGTTGGAAAAGACCTTTGAGATCATCACATCCAACCTATTACCCAACACTATCTAATCAACTAAACCATGGCACAAAGCACCCCATCCAGTCTCCTCCTAAACACCTCCAGTGATGGTGACTCCACCACCTCCCTCGGCAGCCCATTCCAATGGCCAACCACTCTTTCTGTGAAGTACTTCTTCCTAACTTCCAGCCTAAACCTCCCCTGGTGCAGCTTGAGACTGTGTCCTCTTGTTCTGGTGCTGGTTGCCTGGGAGAAGAGGCCAAGCCCCACCTGGCTACAACCTCCTTTCAGATAGTTGTAGACAGCAATAAGGTCTCCCCTGAGCCTCCTCTTCTCCAGGCTAAGCAACCCCAGCTCCCTCAGCCTCTCCTCATAGGGCTTGTGCTCCAAACCCCTCATCAGCTTTGTTGTCCTTCTCTGGACATGTTCCAGCAAGTCAACATCTTTCCTAAACTGAGGGGCCCAGAACTGGACACAGGACTCAAGGTGTGGTGTGACCGTTTGAGGCTGTGCCTTTAAGGAAGGGACACTCTGGATGAATATTTTGTAAATATACTGTATTCTAAACGAATTTCATTGGTAGATCTGGTGGGAGTAAGGTCTTAAGTCCGGGGGGCAGCTGGAACTTTGGGCAGTTTTGCTTCCTTCGCTCACCCTTCTAGCTGACTGCTTCTGGGCTTCTGGCCAAATAACAGATAAGCCTAACCCTCCTGTACCAGGCCTTCTCTGCTCTTGTTAACTCCCCTTTTCTCTTTCTAACCCTCTTTGGGGAAGAAGAGAGGTAGGGCGGAGAAGGGGGTACAAGGGGAAGCCCCTCTGCTAGGTAGGTCCTATTCCTGTTTTTGTTTCTTTGCTGTATATTTCTGTATATATTGTAAATTTTGTATATTTGTGTACATAAGTTCCCTGCATTCCAAAATTGCTTTGTCAATATAGCATTTTCCCTTACGCTTCACCGGCTGTGTTGGCTGTGGCTATTTCTTCTTAGTGGGGGAGGGGAAGCTGGGCCTTTCCTTTCAACCCCACCACAGTGCGGCCTAAACAGTGCAGTGTACAGGGGCAGAATGACCTCCCTGCTCCTGCTGGCCACACTGTTCCCAATCCAGGCCAGGATGCCTAGAAGGCCACCTGGGCACACTGATGGCTCATGTTCAGCCTACTATCAACCAGTACCCCCACATGCACACCACATGCATATATCATAGAGTGACAGAATTGATTAGGTTGGAACGAACCTCGAGAGATCACCTAGTTTCCTGTTCAACCAGAGCAGGTTGCCCAGGACCATGTTCAGTCATGTTTTGAATATTTGCTGAGATGGAGGCTCCCCAAACTCTTGCGAGTGTTTGAATGCTCTCACTGCAAGAAGATGTGTTCAGATGGAGTTTCCTGTGTTTTAATTTCTTCCCATTGCCTCTTGTTTGTTCAGTGGGCATCACTGAGAAGAGTGTGACTTTTTCATCTTCATCCCCCCCAATTAGATATTTATGTGTGGGTATGATTCTCCTAAGCCTTCCACTTCAGCAGATGGAGCAATGTCAGCTCTGTCAGCATCACCTTGTAGGTTAGTGTCATGGAGGCACCCACAAAACAGACAGAAACAGACACCTGAAAACTGCACATTTATTGAAGTGCTCATTCTGACATACAAACACACACAAAAAAGCAGCTTCACGTGTCAGTTGGGAATATACTGCTGCACAACCAGTTAAGCCATCTAAAGAGAGATGAATCAAGAAGTGCACTCACCCACTCACTCATTCAGAAAAGGAAAATGTACTCAGAGGTAACCAAAATATATACACTTACAAAAGCAAGGTGAGGTTTAGATGAGGTCCCAGTCTAAGGGCAAAGGATCTGACTGCTAGGCTGCTTGTTGTGCAGAGAACCCACCTCTCCATAGCAGGACTCCATTTGTACCCTGTTGAGTATACACTATGGTCAACTTCTTAGTAGTGGTAGGGCTGAGTCCTCCAAGCAACACAAAGGAACTTCTGGGCCCAGAGCCAGCAGTTAATGTCTGGGGGTGTTGAGCTGATCTTTATCACCTTCTAGCAAGCTTCAGCTCTTTGCCCAGTGTGTCAGGACCTTTGTGTTTATCAGGGTGGTTGTACCTACCATAGCTAGTTGCTACCATGGCCCTGGGATGCACTGGCTGTAATAAGTCCATGTCTTTTTATACTGAGAAGCCCAACACTGGACACAGCTCTCCATATGCTCCATGACTGGAAATGTTGAAGCTTAGGTTGAATAGGGCTTTGTGCAACATGATCTAGTGAAAAATGTCCCATGTCAGAGTTGTTGGGCTGGATGATCTTTTAGGGTTCCTTCCAACCCAAACCATTTATGGTTCTGTATCTCTCAAGTGCTGAGTTGAGGGGAAGAATTTGCTGGAAATGTTCTATCTGATGCAACTCAGGAGACTTTTGGCCTTCTTTGCCATGTGGATGCATTACTGTCTCATGGTCAACTTGTCCCCCAGGAATTCCCCAAGTCCTTGTCTGCCATCCTGCTTTCCAGCTTGTTGCCCTCTCAGTGAGTACTGCTACACAGAGCTGTTCATTCCTTGGACTTTGCACTTCCTCTAACTGAACTTCATGTAGCTCCTGTTTCACTTCATTTCTTCAGCTTGCTGAGGTCCCTATGGATGTCAACACATCCCTCTGACATGTCAGACAATCATCCATTATTTTTTATAATCAGGTAACTTACTGAGGGTCTGCTTTGTCCCACTATCAGGTCGTTATTGAAAGCATTGAACAGTGTTGGCCCCAGTGGTGAAGCCTGTTGTATACCACCAGTGATGTGCCTCCATCTGAACTTTTTACCACTGATTACCAGCCTCTGGGTCTGGCCATTTAGCCATTTTCATCACACTGTTCTCTTATCTAACATGCATGCTGTTAGCCTGCCTATGAAGATGTTACAGGAAACAGTCTTCAAAGTCTGACTAAAGTTGAAGTAGACAACATCTAGTGTTCACCTGAGTGGTCTCATTGTAGAAGGCTGTCAGCTTGGTTTTGTATGGTTTCTTCCTCATAAATCCATGCTGACCAATTCTTATCACCATCTTGTCCCTTGTCCTACATCTGTTGGGAAGTTTTTTCTAGGATGGCTTTCTTCTTCATCTTCCTGTGGACTGACTGACTTGTAGTTGCTCAAGTCTTTCCTCTTGCTCTTATGTTTGTATACACACACTATAAGCAAATGTACTATCCTTACAGTACTAAGGCTATAACAGTGGTTACAGTGAACACAGTGATTTGCTATAATAAATTAACATTTAATTAACCCCAGACTAAGTTATCCATTTGTTTATGAACCCTCCATAACTCTTAAGTGATTTATAAATGGGCCTCTAATTGGTGTCCATGTATGTTAAGTGCAATAAAATTGGTATTTCACAGCTACTGGAGGATGAAAAAAGTTAGAGAAGTGTGCCAAAAGATCTAAGACATTCTTCTCTTTGATAGATTTATTTAAGTGCAAGTCACAGAATCACAGAATGTTAGGGATTGGAAGAGACCTCAAAAGATCATCTAGCCCAAACCCCCCTGCCAGAGAAGGATCACCTATACCAGATTGCACAGGAGTGCATCCAAATGGGTCTTGAATAACTCTAGAGAGGGAGACTCCACAACACCCCTGGGCAGCCTGTTCCAGTGTTCCCTCACCCTCACAGGGAAAGAATAGACTAGACTAAACTAGACTAGACTAGACTAGACTAGACTAGACCAGGGTGGAAGAGGCCCTCAAGATCATCACGTCCAACCCATCATCCCACACCATCTAATCAACCAAACCATGGCACCAAGCACCCCATCAAGTCTCCTCCTAAACACCCTCAAAAATGGTGACTCCACCACTTCGCCAGGCAGCCCATTCCAATGGGCAACCTGTGAAGAACTTCTTCCTAACATACAGTCTAAAACTCCCCTGGTGCAGCTTGAGACTGTGTCCTCTTGTTCTGGTGCTGGTTGCCTGGGAGAAGACACCAACCCCCACCTGGCTACAACCTCCCTTCAGGTAGTTGTAGACAGCAAGAAGGTCTCCTCTGAGCCTCATCTTCTCCAGGCTAAGCAAGTCCAGCTGCCTTAGCCTCTCCTCATAGGGTTTGTGCTCCAAACCCCTCACCAACATAGTTGCCCTTCCTGAACTGTGAGGGCCAGAACTGGACACAGGACTCAAGGTGCGGCCTAACCAGTGCAGTGTACAGGGGCAGAATGACCTCCCTGCTCCTGCTGGCCACACTGTTCCTGATGCAGGCCAGGATGCCATTGGCCTTCTTGGCTGCCTGGGCACAATGAAGGCTCATGTTCAGCCTACTGTCAACCAGCACCCCCAGGTCCCTCTCTGCCTGGCTGCTCTCCAGCCACTCTGACCCCAGCCTGTAGCACTGCATGGGGTTGTTGTGGCCAATGTGCAGAACCCGGCACTTGGATGTGTTCAATCTCATGCCGTTGGACTCTGCCCATCTGTCCAGCCTGTCGAGGTCCCTCTGCAGAGCTCTCCTGCCCTCTAACAGATCAACTCCTGTCCCCATCTTGGTGTCATCTGCAAACTTACTGATGATGGACTCAATGCCCTCATCTAGATCATCAATAAAGATATTGAACTGGATGGGGCCCAGCACTGATGCCTGGGGGACACCACTAGTGACTGGCTGCCAGATGGATGTGGCACCATTCACCACCACTCTCTGGACTCAGCCCTCCAGCCAGTTCCTAACCCAGACCAGAGTGCTGCTGTCCAAGCCATGGGCTGACAGCTTGGCCAGGAGTTTGCTGTGGGGGACGGTGTCAAAGGCCTTGCTGAGGTCCAGGTAGACTACATCCGCAGCCTGCCCCACATCCACCAGGCGGGTCACCTGATCATAGAAGGAGATCAGGTTGGTCAGGCAGGACCTGCCCTTCCTAAACCCATGCTGGCTGGGCCTGATCCCTTGGCCATCTTGGAAGTGCTGTGTGATTGCACTCAAGGTGACCTGTTCCATAACCTTGCCTGGCACTGAGGTAAGGCTGACAGGCCTGGAATTCCCTGGCTCATCCAACCGGCCCTTCTTGTGGATGGGCACCATGTTGGCCAGCTTCCAGTCTTCTGGGACCTCTCCAGTGAGCCAGGGCTGTTGAAAAATGATGGAGAGCAGCTTGGCCACTTCATCTGCCAGCTCTCTCAGCACCCTAGGATGGATCCCATAGACTTGTGGGGATCCAAGCAGCTAAGGAGATCTCTAACTACTTCCTCCTGGATCACAGGGGGAAACTATGCTGCTCCCTGGCTCCTTCTGCCAGCTCAGGAGGCCAGTTGTCTGGAAGGCAATCTGTCCTGCTATTAAAATTTGAAGGGAAAGAACATGTTAAGTACCTCTGCCTTTTCCTCATCTTTTCCTACCACGTTTCCATCTGTGTCCACCAAGGAGTGGAGGCTGTCCTTGCCCCTCCTTTTGCCATTAATATATTCATAGAAGGTTTTTTTGTTGTCCTTCACAGCAGAGGCCAGTCTAAGCTCCAAATGTGCTTTTACCACCCTAATTTTCTTCCTACAAGACCTAGCAACATCCTTAAACATTCTATGGGTTGTCTCCCCTTTCTTCCAAAGATGATACACCCTCTTTTTTTCCCTTAGTTCTTTTAGACGTTCATTGCCCATCCAGGCTGGCCGTCTGCCCCGGCGGCTCATCTTCCAGCACATTGGCACAGCCTGTTCCTGCGCCTTCAAGAGTTCTTCCTTGAAGCAGGTCCAGCTCTCCTGGACCCCTTTGTTTTTAAGGGCTGTTTTCCAAGGAACCTTCTGAGCTAGTTCCTTGAGTAACCTGAAGTCCACTCTCCGGATCCAGAGCAGAGGTCTTCTTGCTGCCCCTCTTGGCTTGACTGCATACTGAAAACTCAATTATTTCATGGTCACTGGACCCCAGACAGCCTCCAACCACCACATCACCCACCAGCCCTTCCCTATTTGTGAAAAAGTCATGCAGAGCCTTACCCCTGGTAGGCTCACACAGCAGGTGGGATAAGAAGATATCCTCCATACACTCTAAGAACCTCCTAGACTATCTCTTCTCTGCTGTGTTGAGATCCCAGCAGATATCAGGCAGGTTGAAGTTGCCCATGAGAACAAGGTCTGGTGATCTTGAGTCAGCCTCTAGCTGCCTATAGAATGATTCATCAACTTCTGCATCCTGGTTGGGTGGTCTACAAGACTCCAACCAGGATGTCTGCCCTGCTGGTCTTCCCTCTAATTTTCACCCACAAGCACTCAACCTGATTGTCCCTGATCTCCAGCTCAATGGCATCTAGAGCCTTCCTGATATACAGGGCCACCCCTCCACCCCTTCTCCCTTGCCTGTCTCTCCTGAAGAGCCTGTAGTAAATCAATTACAGTGCTTCACTTGTGTGAGTCATCCCACCACATCTCTGTGATGGCAACTACATCGTTACTTTCCTGCTGTAACAAGGCTTCCAGCTCCTCTTGTTTGTTGCCCATGCTGCATGCATTAGTGTGCATGCACTGCAGCTGGGCTGCTGGTTTCACCCCTGACTCCAGCTTAACACCCCCAGACTCCTGCCTGGGGGGACTGGTTTCAGCCTCTTTCCCCTTTGAATCTAGTTTAAAGCCCTGTCAATGAGACCTGCCAACTTCCTTCCTAGAATCTTTTTCCCTTTGGGGGTTAGCACATTCTCATATGCTATGATTTTCCTCCTGTTTCCATGGAACTTCCTATGACCCAGCTTCCACACATTGCCCCTGTCATTGGGCATGACCAAGCAGAGCCTGGCTCCATTCTCTGAGCACTCACCCTTTATGTATTTATGAATATTAATGAGGTCACCTCTTAGTATCTTCTTCTCCAAGCTAAAGAGCCCCAGCTTCCCCAGTCTCTCCTCATAAGGAAGATGTTCCGCTCCCTTTATCATTGTTGTGGCTGTGTGCTGGACTCTTCCAAGCAGTTTTCTGTCCTTCTTGAACTGAGGGGCCCAGAACTGCATGCAATATTCCAGATGTGCCCTCACCAGGGCAGAGTAGAAGAGGAGGAAAACCTCTCTTGACCTACTGACTATGCCCCTTCTAATACAACCCAGGATACCACTGGCCTTCTTGGCCACAAGAGCACTTTGCTGACTCATGGTCAACTTTCCATCCACCAGTACTCCTAGGTCCTTTTCCCCTTCACTGCTCTCCAGCAGGTCAGTTCCGAACTTACACTGATCCATGGGGTTGTTCTTTCCCAGGTTCAAGACTCTACACTTGCCCTTGTTGTACTTCATTTCTCCCTGCCCTCTCTCCAGCCTGTTAAAGTCTCACTGAATGGCAGCACAACCCTCTAGTGTGTCAGCCACTCCACCAAGCTTGATGTCATCAACAAACTTGTTGACAGTGCCCTCGGTGCCCTCATCCAGGTCATTGACAACTATATTCACAGTATCACAGTATCACAGTAACTAAGGTTGGAAGAGACCCCAAGGATCATCAAGTCCAACCTGTTCCAACAGACCTCACAACTAGATCATAGCACCAAGCGCCACGTCCAATCTCCCCTTGAACACCTCCAGGGACGGTGACTCCACCACCTCCCTGGGCAGCCCATTCCAATGACGAATGACTCGCTCAGTGAAGAACTTTTTCCTCACCTCGAGTCTAAACCTCCCCTGACACAACTTGAGACTGTGTCCCCTTGTTCTGGTGCTGGTTGCCTGGGAGAAGAGACCAACCCCCACCTGGCTACAACCACCCTTCAGGTAGTTGTAGAGGGCAATGAGGTCGCCTCTGATCCTTCTCTTCTCCAGGCTAAACAATCCCAGCTCCCTCAGCCTCTCCTCATAGGGCTTGTGCTCAAGGCCTCTCACCAGCCTTGTTGCCCTTCTCTGGACACGTTCAAGTGTCTCGATGTCCTTCCTAAACTGAGGGGCCCAGAACTGGACACAGTACTCAAGGTGTGGCCTAACCAATGCAGAGTACAGGGGCACAATGGCCTCCCTGCTCCTGCTGGCCACACTATTCCTAATACAGGCCAGGATGCCATTGGCCTTCTTGGCCACCTGGGCACACTGCTGGCTCATGTTTAGGCGGGTGTCAATCAGCACCCCCAGGTCCCTCTCCGTTTGGCAGCTCTCCAGCCACTCTGACCCCAGCCTGTAGCTCTGCATGGGGTTGCCGTGGCCAAAGTGCAGCACCCGGCACTTAGACTTATTAAATGCCATCCCATTGGACTCTGCCCATCTGTCCAGTCGGTCAAGGTCCCTCTGCAGAGCCTTTCCACCCTCTAACTGACTAACATCTGTTCCCAACTTGGTGTCATCTGCAAACTTGCTGATGACTGACTCAACCCCCTCATCCAGATCATCAATGAAGATGTTAAAGAGGATGGGGCCCAGCACTGATCCCTGGGGGACACCACTGGTGACTGGCCGCCAGCCGGATGTGGCACCATTCACCACCACTCTCTGGGCTCGGCCCTCCAGCCAGTTCCTAACCCAGCACAGAGTGTTGTGGTCCAAACCACGAGCTGACAGCTTAGCCAGCAGTTTACTGTGGGGGACGGTGTCAAAGGCCTTGCTGAAGTCCAGATAGACTACATCCACAGGCCTCCCCACATCCACCAGACGGGTCACCCGATCATAGAAGGAGATCAGGTTGGAGAGGCAGGACCTGCCCTTCCCAAATCCATGCTGGCTGGACCTGAGCCCTTGGCTATCCTTCAGGTGCGCAGTTATTGCCGCCAGGATAATCTGCTCCATCACTTTCCCTGGCACTGAGGTCAGGCTGACTGGTCTGTAGTTTCCAGGTTCCTCCATCCGTCCCTTCTTGTGGATGGGGACCACATTGAACAGCACTGGTCCCACTACTGAGCCCTAAGGGACTTCACTAGATGCAGACCTCCAACTAAACTATGTCCTGTTGACCACAACTCTTTGACTTCTTCCCTTCAACCATTTCATAATCCACCTCACTACCTGATCATCCAGACCATACTGCCTCAGTTTAGCTGCAAGGATGCTGTGGGAGACAGTGTCAAATGCTTCACTGAAAACAAGATAAACCACATCCTCTGCTCTACCATCTTCTATCCTCAAATACTCCAAACAGGAGTATGAATTAGAAAAGTATTAGCAAAGACTACAAGTTATCTTTATGCAGCACATGTACACTTACACAACATAAGAGCACTGAAGTCCTACAGAAAACTTTTTGTGAGAGCTTAAATGAGATGCATATAGATTGGCCATAAAGGAATACACTTCACCCTGTGTGTATCAAATACAGACATATGAATAGAACCATCTGTTTTAGTCATTTTAGAGCATGCATCATCATATCCTCTAGGACTTGTTGATTCAATAACATTTTTCCAAACACATACCAGAACTGTGCTCATGAAAAAGATATATCCCTTTCCTCAGCCTGTTCTGAAATGCATAAACTACCTCATTTCGAAAGAATACAATTATTTTGAGATATGTGAAGGATAATTTACTAATCTGGGTTCATACCTGCTTTGAAACTAATTGGATTTCTTGCCATAAGCCCACCTACAGTGTGTCAAAAATAATCCAGTTAGAGGCTACAGTCTAATGATGGATATTTTGAACTTGCTGCTGAAGCTGAGATTTTTGGATCAGTGTTTGTAATAAAGAATGATTCAGAAGTTGATTCACTTTTTAATAAGTTGTTTGTTGGTTTGCATTTTCTTCTCAACTACAGTTACAATGATTTGTCAAATGCTGGTAACATAAATAGTCAATCATTTTAATAACATTAATAACATTGGAAATTATAGGAATTGTTGCCCTGAAGAAGACATGTTTCTAGAGTGTAAAATTAAATGGTGAGTTATTTAATGGGACAAAGATTTTCATGCAAGTATACATTAAACTAATTTTAAAAAAAAAGAAAAATGGTGCTTCATTACAAAAAGAAACAAACAAACAAACAAACAAAAACAACCTACAGCTTTCATAAAACTATTAAGTAAAGGTCCTGGGAATGCTGTTCTAAAATATTATTATTTAAATTACCTCAGATGAAAATCCTTTAAATATGCATTTAAACAGGTAAATAGAAGATCCATAAATGCTGGCATAGTCCAGTGTTGGAAGTGTGACTCCACAGAGAAAATTATAGGAATGTTTTTGTAGCTGGTAGTAAAAGATGCTGATTTTGCCAGAGAGGCAGTAAGCACTCATGTGGATTCAAACTTCATTGTGTGAACAGAGCAATCGTCAGTTTTCTCATTTTCACATAGAAATTTTCAAAAGAGGAGTGCAGATTAAAAAAAAAATCTTCCAAATACACAAATAAATAAATAAATAAATAAACCCAGAAATGTTTCTATGTGTGTAACAAGATATATAGTTAAGGCTGAAAAGATTCCTGAGGAGCCCTACCCTGTTTAGGATCTGCTGAAATCCTTTGAAGTCAGCAAGCACCTTTATACTCTCTAGAAACTCCCATTAAGCTTTCATGAAATTAATTCTGTGATCTTATCATTATTTTACACAGTATCAAATACTTTCTAAGGAAAAGATTTTTTTAAGCCTTTTGGAGTGTAAAAATGTAGGGTTAATTAATGTTTGCTTTCTTGATGGAAAACTTGGACATTATTAAATGTGCACAGTCCATAAAATGCTGAAAGTGCAGTCTTCACTGGAAATCATGCTCTGTACTTATCCTGAGACAATATGGTAAAGCCCTGGAATGGGTTGTCCAGGGAGATGGTTGAGGCCCCGTCCCTGGAGGTGTTTAAGCCCAGGCTGGATGAGGCTCTGGCCAGCCTTTTCTAGTGTGGGGTGTCCCTGCCCACGGCAGGAGGGTTGGAACTAGATGATCCTTGTGATCCCTTCCAACCCTGACTGATACTATACTACTATACAATGGACCACTAGGTGCAGACCAGGAGGGTAAAGTTCCTCCCACTGTCAAGGAAGATCAAGGTCAGGACCACCTGAGCAATTTAAACATACAAAAATCCATGGGATCCAATGAGACACATCCCAGAGTCCCAAGGGAACTGTCTGATGTAGTTGTCAAGCCACTCTTGATGATATTTGGAAAGCTCTGGCAGTCAGGACAAGAGCCTGGAGAATGAAAGAAGGGAAATGTTGCACCCATCTTTAAAAAGGGTAGAAAAGAAGACCCTGGAAATTACTGACCTGTCAGCCTCATCACTATGCCTTAGAAGATCAGGGAACAGATACTCCTAGAAGCTCTGACTTGGCACATGGAGAACAGGGAGGTGATTCAAGACAGCCAACATGGCTTCACCAAGGCCAAGTCATGGCTCACCAACCTAGTGGCAGTCTAACTACATCACTGGACAAAGGAAAACCATCAGAAGTCATCTATCTGGACTTTTGTAAAGACTATAACATAGTCCTTTAAACATCCTTCTTTCTAAGCTGGAGAGACTGAAAAACTACACAAAAGTAACTTCCAAGGGTAGTGAGTAAAAGGCTTGTGCTGATCCCAAACATAAAGCTGGTTTCTGCTCTTTCTGAAGATCAAATAACAAAGATATTTGTATGCAGACTCCCTTCAACATAGCATTATAGTTGAAGTTTCCTGCAGGTTATTTGGCACAGCATTTTAGAGACTTCTGTGCTGCAGGACTTTTACATGTTTCACACCATCATTGTGCCAGTAATGTATCAGTGCTTGGTTATATGTAATCATAGCTAGGTCAAGGAACAAATATAGCTGAAGTTACAGCTGATTTTTTTGTTTGCATTAATTACAGCTAAAAAATGTCTTTAGAAACTCTCTTAAACCTATAATTAACAATAACAAAATTAATTATTAATACTTAGTTATATCTTCTGTATCTTTTAACCAAAAATCCGGAGTGATCTGCCTGTACATTCAAACTTTTTAGTGCTGCTTATTCATTCTGCTAAAATATAATTTATTTTTTAGCATCTTAGAAAATAATAGATTTGTCCTTATTAATGAGTTCTTGACAATTCAGGATCCCTTTGGCAAACCACAGGACTATGAGAAATAATAGTTTTCAGATTATTTGGGGGTTTTGGTAAATATTTGCAAAAATATACTCTTAAAGGAATAGTAAATAGTGTAATTCTAGACATGAATTTGTGTAATGCTTTGAATTCTATCATCCAAATGAGTAGCTTGTTTTTAAGATAGCTATACTAAATTCTGTTGATTATCCTGATTCAGATTCCTTATCAAATAAAACTGGTGCAATTTGATTTACCATTTCATTTCTCACAAAAATATGGTGCTTGAGCAAATTAATACAGATCTCTACTAAACAAAAAATATATATATTTAAATATTTATATATAATATATATATAAAAGGTGACTTTTATGGTAATTGCACAAAAGTAATAATGAAAGGTTTAAATATCTGCACGCTCATATTTAATTAATAGCATGATATTACAAAGTCCTGCAAATAAGTTCGTGAACTTTGTGTGGTCCTACTGATACAGCATTTATTCATGCCATTAAATCTTTCAGGATCAATATACAATAAAGAAAAAAAAATACAGAAAATGCATTTTTAAAAATCTATGAGGGAATATCATGCAACTAGAAGAAAATGCTAGACTAAGCTCCAACTAAAAGATAATCATTCCTCACTGTGTTTCTCCAGTTTATGTCCTAACAGTTACCAGGTGTAAAGTTATTTGAATATGATCTTTTTGCAGTGTATAGTTATGGGTCATTGCAGAATTCAGTTATGACACAGAAGTAGTAATCAGTTGATCTTCTCTTCCTTTTCTTCTTATTTATTAAACTGACTTTACTGTGAAAAAAAAAAATAATGAACAAACAAAACCAAAACCACAACAGTTTGTGTGTGAGTAAGGCGTAACTGAATTATATCTAATCAATGTTCCTAAATGAGGGCCAAGTTGACTGCTGTTACTGCCACTTGAACACAGATGTTATGGCTGTGATGGGCTATCCATTCTATCAAGATCAAAGACTGATTAAACATAAAACTTGGAGCTGAAATTATCAGACCTAGTGTGATCAGGAAGCCAGCATGAATATCACATCAAAGGATGAGACAACAATGTGCTTGTCAGCAGGAGGGAGCATCAGGAAGTCTGTGCTGCAAAAGGTGGTACTAGATCAGAAACATTGGTTCAAGTGCCAGGAACCAGGAATTGGGGATATGTAGAGCAAGCAGGGGACAGGAACAAGAAACTGGTATATATTTGCAGCCAAGATGCAGGATGCATTGGCAAAAGTAACTGATTGAATTTATCACTCCCTTCATCACAAGCGGTCTGACTTGCACCAAGTGGCCTGCTGAAGAACTCAAATAGATGGAAATGATAGCTACATTTTTTATTACAACAGTTAAATAATTAATATACCCATTTAGTGTGGGGTCGTTTTTCAGGAAAACACATTACTGTATGTAACAGGTAAAGTCTAAAATGAGAATTAAATATTTTTAATTTATATTATGTTTTTGAGTACAGTACTAGTTTATACTCATGTTTCATTAAATACATAGAGGATCCATAAAAAATCATGTAATCTATAAAAGAAAGGCCAAAACCTAGAGCTCTGCTTCATGATGATTCTCCAAATCACTATGTAATACAGCAAAGCTTTCTCTTACTTGCAGTTTCTGACAGCACACTTCTGTTCCAGGATGCACAATGACTGTGCTTCTAATAGAAATATGCTTAATAGCTTTTTAGCTATGGTTTGATCTTAGAAGGTAGGAAATGGAAATTTAATCATCTTCAGAATAAAAAGGAATCTTAGGATAGCCTTTACTTCCTAATCAACTGTCTTAGCCCTTCATGCTATTATTCAAGGAACAATCTATTTTCGGAACATAATCAGTGTTTTCTGGCTCCTGCTACGCTATCAATTTCAGAATCCAGTAGAGAAATGTTAGAGGGTTGGGCATGGGGAGGTTGTTGATTTTTTTTGTTTGTTTGGGGGTTTTGGGGTGTTTTGTTGTTTGGTTGGGGGTTTTTTTTCAGCTAATTTGGACATTACTTAGAAATACAGGTGTTTCTTGTGCCGGCACTTAAAGCTCTTCAGGAGCCCATTTTGTTCAGTATTTAAAAGCTTTTTTATGAATTGCCTTTTGTATCCAGATATCTGTGTTTTAGTTTTATTGCAATGATTGTTGTCTGAACTACACTTCAAAATCTGACCCAGCATAAAACCTAAGCTTAACTAAAAAATCATGAGCAACCTACAGTAGTTTTACTTTTTATTCGTTAATTTACATTAAAAGCACAGTCTTCGCACATAGGTAGGCTGGTTGCATAATCAGTGGAGAATTCTTACCTGACAACATATAGAGAGCTTTTCCTTAGAAACCTTTATTTTCTTTAGAAGCAACTACTGCAGAAATTCTGACATTTAATTTTTTTTTTTGTTCAAATGTAATTCTAATTCTGATACTATTACAAAGTTTAAAAGGGAATATCTATGCTTCAGAAGAGAGAAATGCACCAGCTGGTGTAAAGCTCAGTATCTTATTCGGCACATCTGGGAGCTTGAACATAATCTGACCACAATTTGCACAAACCACTTCTTCCTCACATTTGATCAAATTAAATAATGAGTAGTAAATGAAATAACTCTGTAGAACTCATGGTGATTATATGATTTCTTTCTTTAACACAGTTCAATTATTATCTTTCCAGCTAAATGTCTGTTCAAGATGCTACAATGAGTTTGTCTTTCCTTGCTCATCAAACATGACATATTTGTTTGAACTGGTGGGACTTCAGGTTCTCAAATTACCAAGAAAAAAATATCTCTATAGGATCCAAGTAACAAAGTTAGTAATAAAGCACTTCCATCATTCTGCCCTGATCACAGCTAATTGTTCCATTGGAACAGAGTATGAGGATTGCTTAAAAAGTGTGTGGTATGTAAGGTTCAGCCTGTTTTCTACATCATCACACAGACAATATGAAATGTAGGAGAAGGATTGTTTTTGGATTGCTTTGGAACCACTATGTTTTGCCCTTGAGTTAGGAATGCACACCTCATCTGTAATTGAGAGAAAGAAAGAGGGAAATGTAGGGGAAGATTTGCCCTTTCTTGAGTTAGAGAAGGCCATGTTTAATCTTTGACTTAGAAAAGAATGTAAGCATCTTGTAACTGAAGAGAAAGACTTGGCAGAATTTGGTTGGATGTGCTGAAATATTGTTTTGTTATTTTAACCTATTGCATGCCTTAAATTACACACATGCCAGTAGAAAAATTGCCAATTAAGTTGTGACACATATGCTTTCTGCAAGAGTTTTTAACCTTACTGTATAATGTAATAAACGTCTTTGCATAGTAACGTCTTGGCCTGGAAGATGTGCTTGCAGTGCCTTTGGGGTGATCGAACACCAAAACCATATTACTAAAATGAACTATGCAGGAACACTGCACATTTTTCCATACATATTTCAGCAGGAATGGAAAATTAGAAAAATTTATATATCTTGAGAATATATTATCTTTACACAGAAAAGCTTTTAAGAGAATAAATTACTGTCTTTATTTCACCAAGTAAGAGACACTTCATATGTTCACTTAATGTTTTCTTAGTTCACAGTGACTTTGATTTTTTTTTTTTCACCACAAAATGTGTTAGTCTGCCTTAAAATGATGAAAATGTAAGGTTAATAGGCTTTGCTTTAAGGGGCAAATAGGGAGATGAAGAACCTTGTTAAATTTTATAAATACATATAAAGAACTGAATTTAGAATTGAACAGGTCTGTTCTTTGGTCATTTCCCTTGGCAAGTTTTATTTCCCACAGGCTAAGGTGGTGCTACTCTTCTTCCTCTCTAATAAACAGAAATTCATCTAACCCTATGAATTTTTATTAGCCAAGTGCGTGATATTTTTATAACCAACAAATAGTAAGAACATGACAGATTAAAAGGAAGCTTGGAGACCTGTAATTATCATCAATTTTAGTACAAAGAAAACCCTGATGTTTTTCTGGTTTAAAGGACTGAAACTAGCCTCCACATTTAGCTGAAGGTCTGGTCTTGTGTTTCTGCTCACAGGAATGGAAAGATTATCACAGAAGGGTTGGGGGATAAAAGGGACTTTTGGAGGCCACCTGATCCACCTCCTCCTGCTTAAGCAGAGACACCTAGAGCTGGTTGCCTAGGACTATATCCAAATGAGTTTTGAGTACCTCCAAGGATGGAGACTCCACAAGCAGCTGGGCAACTTGTGCCAATTCTGTCACCCTCACAGTAATGAAAGTGTTTTCTAATATTAAGACAGTGGACAGTGCTTCAGTTTGTGCCCATTGCCTCTTGTCCTGTCTCCATCTTTACTCAGTCTCTTCAGGTACTTTGTATACATTGATGAGTTTTCTCCCTGACCTCCTCTTCTTTAAAGCTAGAATGCCAGCTCTTTCAGCCTCTCTGCACAGACAGGGTACTCCAGTCCTTTAACTACCTTAGTGGAGGTTTGTTGGACTCTTGTAAGTATGTCCCTGTCTCTCTTATTAACAGAGAACTCAGAACTGGATCCAGCACTCCAGGTATTGCATCACCAGTGCTGAATAGAGGAGAAGGATCATCTCCTTCATCACCTCTGTCACCTACCTAATGCAGCCCAGGAGGGCCTTTGCCATAGGATTGTATAGCATTCTCATACTTAACATGCTGTCTGCCAGGACATTGAGATAATTTTCTACCATGCTGCTTTCAAGCTGCTCAGCTTGCCAACATGTACTCATGCATGGGGCTGTTCTTCCTCAGATGGAGAGGCAGGACTTCCTCCTGTTGAACTTCAGAGTGTTCCTTCTCCAGCTCATTGAGGTCCCTCTGAATAGCAGCACACCCATCTGCTCTACCAGCTACTCCTCACAGTTTTCTATCATCAGCACATCTGGTGAGATCACACTTTGTCCCACCGTCCAGATGAACAATGATGATGTTAAATGGAAATGGACCAGTACTGGCTCAGGAGGTACCATGATAGTATCCTCCAACTACATTTCATACCATGCCTTGGTCCTGGCCTTTCAGGTAGCTTCCAGCCTGTCTTAGATATTTTGCACATATGTGGCAGTTTAGGCTGGTTGCCTCCTGCTGCTGCCACATGGGATGCACCTCTGGTGCCCTGGGTGTCCAGCCCAGTGGGTGGACACAGGAAGCTGTGTACTTCATTCCCATAATGTCCTGCTCCCTATAAATCCATCAGCAAGGTCTCACACTTCCTCTTTCTTCCCCCTCTGCTCCAGTGGGAGATGCTCCCTATCTGGTAATGGAGGGGGAGTTACCTTAAGGCCTCTTGGGCCTGGCTAGGCCTAATGCCAGGAGGAGAAGAGGAAAGGGCAATCTCAGATCTGGCCAGCTGAGATTAGCCTAACAGTGGAGGGGGGTGGAAGAAAGAGCCCTGGGGGTTCTGGGTGTACCCTCAGGTAGGGAGAAGGTGAGTGCTGGGAGGCTTCTGGGTATGCTTTAGGATCTCTTTTGTCACTGTGCTTGTAGCTCTCTGTAAAACACTCACTGCTTTTCCATTTGAACTTTCTGTCACTTCTGCAATCTGTTTGTTGGTTGGAGGAGACCTTCAAGATCATCGCGTCCAACCCCTCAACCAATCCAACCCACCTAAACAACTAAACCATGGCACCAAGCACCCCATCAAGTCTCCTCCTGAACACCTCCAATGATGGTGACTCCACCACCTCCCCGGGCAGCCCATTCCAATGGGCAATCATTAGAACACAATACATATATTGCTACAATTTGCAGAAGCTTTGTCAGCAGAGTTGAAATCTGCTTCTTCTGCACAGGCTTTATTACATCTGGTTTAGATGTTTATGTAGCATTTTCTGAAGTACATGTACACCAGTGAAATTCAGGGTTGCAGTCTGAGGACAAAGGCAGAGTCAATACAACAGTGAGGGGTATTAGTTCAGTTCACAGGTGGGGCAGTTTAGGCTGGATGCCTCCTCTTACTGACACCTAAGTTACACCTCTGGTGTCATGAGTGTCCAACCCAGTTAGGTGGATGCAGGAAATAGTGTATTGCATATCCATAAATCCTGCACCCTATAAATCCATTTGCAAAGTCATTCTCTTCTTCTTTCTTCCCTCTCTGCTTTCATGGGAGATGCTCCCTATCATGTAATGGTCGGGGAGTATCTCAAGGCCTCTTATGCCTAACTAGGCCTAATGCCAAGAGGAGAAGGGGGGAGGGGCAGCCTCAGACCTGGACAGCCTGAGTCTAGCCTAGCAGTGGCAGGGGGAGAAAGAGCCCTGGAGGTCAGGGGGTTTGGGGTGTACCCTCAAGTGGGGAGATGGCAAATGTTGGGGACCTTTGGGTGTGCTGGAAGGGACTCTGTAAGCTTTGGAGTATCTTTGTCATTGTGCTTGTAGCTGCTGCAAAACACTTGGTGCTTTTCTATTTAAACTTTCCATTACTTTTGCAATCCATTTGTGCAAGTGTCATTCTTTTGTCCCTCTCAGTGGCAAGAGAGGTTCTGCCTGGCCTCAAACTAGGACACTTTTCCATTTAAACTTTCCATCAGTTTGCAGTCCATTTCTGTGTGTCATTCTTTTGCCCCTTCCAGGGGCAATAGAGGATTTGTCCGTCCTTAAACCAGGACAACAGGGTATTTCTCCCATCAGTGAAGGTAATTAGTACATCTATGTTATGTCTCTCCTGATTTGAACTTATCCTTGTGCTGTGCACATGTGCAAATTGTCAGCAATTGTATCCAAAATGAATATGCACCAAAAAATGAGGCAAAATTCTAGTGCAGGATTAAGATTGCTTTTCTGTTTACAGTACCTAATACAACAGGACTTCACCTCCTTATTGACTACCATCTTTTAAATACTAAGCTGTATGCATTGATGCTGCAAATTGAGAGAAAAATAATCCATACAGTATTTCTACTCCATACAGAATACAGTGACAGGGATTTTTAATTATGGGATATCACCCTTCATCTGTCTATGATGAGATGACTGAAAAATAGTATATTGCACATGGGAAAAAAATATCTGATATTATACTTGAAGATTACTACACTGAAAAAGAAAGAGGAATATTATTCTTGCAGCATCTGACAAAGGGAAGCTCAAATGAAATTAAGCAACTTTTCTGCCTTTTGAATTTAGGGAAACTCAAGTGAAATTAACCACCTTTTCTGTCTTTTAAATCTAATAAAATTTGCAAGCTTCTATATCAGGCTATTAGTTTCAATTTGCCCACTAACTCATGCACAAAAAAGGAAATTTTTTAGATGGTTAAACAACTTTGTCAATTAGAAGTTTAATGAATTGAGATGAATTGAGACATTCTTAACTGGCATCTGTTGATAAAGAAGTAGCCACCTTTCTCAAAGTTGCAAGGATCACTAATGAGAACTCCCTAAGAACTAAATGAATTTGCTTGTTTAAAGCCAGATTGTGACTTGTGCCCCTGGTGTCCTCTGAAGTTACAGGGCAAATGCATGAGCAGAACTTTAAACTCTGTTGTCTGATGTGGCATAGTAGTACTTTAGTACTTATATGAAACTACTTAAATGTATATGAAATTACTTTGTTTTTTACTATAGCATGCTCTGTTTAGTCACATTCTTTACTGAGGTTTTTTGCTAGACAAAAGAATGTATGCCTTCTGATGTCAATTGTATAAGTACACTGTGGTTTAGTGCTTTAAAATATGTGCTTATTGCTTTTACAATTTCTTTGCTAATCCTGACACTAAGGTGTGTATTCCCTGCAGATGTAAATGAATGTGAAGCTGAACCCTGCAAGAATGGTGGAATCTGTACAGATCTCGTTGCCAACTATTCCTGTGAATGTCCAGGTGAATTTATGGGAAGAAACTGCCAACAGAGTAAGTACTGCATGTTTTGACATCTGTTTTGTAAATAAATGGGCAAAAATATATATATTTTCACTTGCTGAAACAGCTATGGAATACTATGGAAATATTTTCCTAGTCTACAGATATGTAATGTTCAAAATTGCCATCCTACTTTAAGAGATCATACATGCATTCATGTATGAGATAGAAAGATTTGCAAAATCATTATCTAAGAGTCAAGTAAGAAGAGGAAAATAATGTAAAGTAGAAAAGCAAAAAAAAAAGATTCAGACTCATCTCACCAAGTATCCTGTCTTTAATAGTAATTATTAGCAGATACCAGCAAGTGTAATAGCAGGACAAAACCACAGGTAATTTAATCTGACATGTCTCTAGCCTCTGAAAATTGGAACACTGGTTGACGGAGAAGTCATTAGTAGATATCCTCTAGGATCTGTCCTCACACAATATTAACAGTGATAGCAAAATTATGAATGCACTGTAAAGGTTTGATTCCTAAGATCATTGCTACAAAGGAGTTCTTCATGTGTGAAAGGCTAGGTAATCTTGAAGACTAAAATTAGAGTCAACTTCTATGGTATGAGATTCAGAATACCTTAACTGTTAATAACATTGTTGGCAGCTCGGTTTTGAAACACTGTAGAGAAGAAACCCTCTGTGTTTTAGTAGAACAAAGGATGCAAGCATAATGTCATTGTGCAAAAAGCTAATATTAAATAAATAAATAATAGTAAATATATAATATTCAATATATAGAATAAATAGAATAGAAAAGCATAGCATAGCATAGCATAGCATAGCATAGCATAGCATAGCATAGAACAGAATAGAATAGAATGGAATGGAATGGAATAGAATAGAATAGAATAGAATAGAATAGAATAGAATAGAATAGAATAGAATAGAATAGAATTAACCAGGTTGGAAGAGACCTTTGAGATCATCAAGTCCAACCTAGCATCCAACACTATCTAATCAACTAAACCATGGCACCAAGCACCACATCTAGTCTCTTCCTAAACACCTCCAGTGACGGTGACTCTGCCACCTTCCTTGGCAGCACATTCCAATGGCCAATCACTCTTTCTACCCTTCAGGTAGTTGTAGACAGCAATAAGGTCTCCCCTGAGCCTCCTCCAGGCTAAGCAACCCCAGCTCCCTCAGCCTCTCCTCATAGGGCTTGTGCTCCAAACCCCTCCCCAGATTTTTTGCCCTTCTCTGGACACGTTCCAGCAAGTCAACATCTTTCTTAAACTGAGGGTCCCAGAACTGGACACAGGACTCAAGGCCTAACCAGTGCTGAATACAGGGGCAGAATGACGTCCCTGCTCCTGCTGGCCACACTGTTCCTGATCCAGGCTAGGATGTCTTTGGCTCTCTTGGCTGCCTGGGCACAATGCAGGCTCATGTTCATCCTACTATCAACCAGTACCCCCAGGTCCCTTTCTTCCTGGCTTCTCTCCAGCCACTAGGAGCCCAGCCTGTAGCACTGCATGGGGTTGTTGTGGCCAATGTGCAGAACCTGGCACTTGGATGTGTTCAGTCTCATGCCGTTGGACTCTGCCCATCTGTCCAGCCTGTCGAGGTCCCTCTGCAGAGCTCTCCTACCCTCCAAAAGATCAACACTTGCTTATATAAAATACTAAAAAGTTAAAATGTGTCAAGCCTAGTGCCTTAAAGAATAAAAGTATTTGTATGCTAACATTTGATGTGCTAGATACTACATTCAAAATACCTGAAATACTGGTCATCCACATTCTAAAAAGGGAGTTCTAGTTCAAGAAGGATCCATTACATGTAGCAAAAAAAAGAGTTAAAAAAAAAAAAAGGCAAGTTGAATACTGAATAAATGAAACCATTACAAAGCAGAAAAGTATGATTCATTTTATTGTGTTGACATTGTGGTTGCATGGGAAAGAAGAGGGAAAAAAAATTACATGGACCAATAACCTGAAATGATAACCCATTCAATTTTTCAGGTAGTCTTCTTGAATCCCCAGATTTATCTATGCAACATGTAAAAGATGTGAGGAATTCAACACAACATGTATATAATTCTATAAAGAATCTAAGATTAAGGTTTGCTTTGGGGAATTTCACCTGCCTATATGGCTACCTGAAGGAATTTGTGAAAAATGAACATCTATTAAAGTACCTCTTGAAAGTTGCTGGTGAATCACTTAATATATTTCCTTACAAGGTGCTATTGAATTGCCATTTGGAATTCTACCAGGAGTCTCATCCATGCCTTCAGAGTGTATCCTTTCTGCTTTTTTGGCTGCATTGTGAACATTACTCAGAGTACAGTTCACATAAAACCAATCTTCTTTTTTTGCTAGAAATGTCAGAGCTATAACTTGAAGTATTATCTCTTATTTCATATTTATTATTCTTTTTATAGGTGTATATGTAATACAGGTAAAAGTGAACTTTTGTGTGTGAACTTTTGTGTGTTATATATTCTATTTCCAGGCTTTTGTGTATATATATATATATATATATATATATATATATATATATATGATCAGAGGGCTGGTGCACCTCTCCTGTGAGTACAGACTGAAAGAGTTGGGGCTGTTCAGTCTGGAGAAAAGAAGGCTCCGAGGTGACCTACTTGTGGCCTTCCAGTATCTGAAGGGGGCCTACAAGAAGGCTGGGGAGGGACTTCTTAGGATATCAGGTAGTGATAGAACTAGGGGGAATGGAATGAAGCAGGAGGTGGGGAGATTCAGGCTGGACATGAGGAGGAAGTTCTTCACCATGAGGGTGGTGAAGCCCTGGAATGGGTTGTCCAGGGAGGTGGTTGAGGCCCCCTCCCCGGAGGTGTTTAAGCCCAGGCTGGATGAAGCTCTGGCCAGCCTGATCTAGTGTGAGGTGTTCCTGCCCATGGCACAGGGGTTGGAACTAAATTATCCCTGTAGTCCCTTCCAACCCTGACTAATTCTATGATTCTATGATTCTAACGTATAGCAGAAAGTATATGTATACAAAAAGTAGAAATTTTCAGTATATTGAAATAGTGAAAGGATTCTGCTAAAATTAGAAAAGCATTAACATATTGCAAAATATGTTACCTGCAGTCTGGTGTTCTGGGTCATACTTTGGAGAGTTACACTGGTAAACCTATCACCTGGAAAAATGATCTTTCCAAAGATGCTTCTGTAGACAAATGCTGACAGCTGTGACCCAGGGCTCCATCATCTAGCCCGCAGAGGAGAGAACACTATTATCTGAAAAGATAATTTTGTTGAGTGTCAAAGAGTTTTTATAATTATTTTGTCTCTATATAATGGTGAAATTGCTTTGGTGTAGAGATCAAGGACAATGAGTTTTAAGACGTCCTTTGCAGTAACTAGTCTTTTATCAGCTGCAATGCATGTACAGGCAGAGAGAGTTGGGATTGTTCAGCCTAGAGAAGAGAAGGCTCCAGGGAGACCTTAGGGGCACTCTTTCCAGGACTTCATGAGGGCCTTCAAGATGGAAAGGGATTCTTTATCAGGGAGTATAGGGACAGGGTGAAAGCAATGGCTTCAAACTGAAGAAGGGTAGATTTAATTTAGATATTAAGAAGGAATTATTTAACTTCAGGGTGGTGAGACAACAGAACAGATTGCCCAGAGGATGTCCGCCCCTTGAATTGTTCGAGGCCAGGCTGGATAGGACTTTGAGGACCTTGGTCTAGTGGAAGGTGTCCCTGCCCATGGCAGTGAAGTTGTAATCAGATGTTCTTTAAGGTCCCTTCTAGTTCAAAACATTCCGTGATTCTGTGCTTCTGTGGTGTGGTAAATTGGGCAGCATGGCAATGCAGTGGAAAAAGCTTCTGTACTTTCTCTTGGAAAGTGTAATGGGAGGAGTGTGAAATCAGATGTGCTTTGAGGATTTTAGAGAAGGTAATATATTACATAAATCAGTAATTAGAGAATGCCACACAGCATAGATATTTGAACACTTGCATTATATCACTCTTCATACTTTTGTTATTCAGCTAAGCTATGAAGAGTTATTGGTAAATAATAGGTAATTAATGGAAACATTTATGGAAACAAAATGGAACATTCATGGAGACAATGGAATATGAATGGCCACAATGTTTGTACTGACTGTAGTAATTGAACTATCCCAGCTCAGGAAAGTCAACATGTTCTCCAGGTACTACAGCACAACTCACAAATTTTTAGCGTTTGCCTGGTTTTGAGCTAGCTTTAGCACAGCCAGCATTAAAATGGTGCACATAGGTGCCCTTATAAGTCTCCCTTTTTTAATGAGAAGTTTAGTTATGTCATCATATCTAATTATGTAATTACAAGTAGTAATTACACATTCTAATTGCACCATTAGAGTTTTACACATATTTACAGTAATCATATAATTAAATACTGTTACACTAATTATGTAAATTATAGACTGCTGTCTCAGAAACACCTCACAAAGCTCAAAGATTACTAATCCATATCAGAGAAGGTGTGAAATATCCTAGATCGAGACTAAAAAGGCAGAAATACATCATGAACTCTGTTTGCCTGTCATTCTTAAGTTTGTTCTCCAGGAAGATTTTCTGCTAGTGCATATAGTTTGATATATCCCAAATACCAGTGCATTGTAATAATGACTTGTCACACTCACCAGCTTGAAGTAGTTTATGTCAGAGTGGTTTTTTTCTAATGCTCCAACAAGGTTTTATCTCTCTCTCTCTCTCTTTTTTTTCCCATGTTTTTAATTCAACCATTTCACCATAATTAATCTCTCTTAGCTAATCTCCCAAATAATTCTCTTCCATTTTATTGCATGTGTAGCACTTCCCAGGTGTGAGTCTGTATTACATTCAGGTCCTGCCTAAAATCATTCTGAACAGTCCCAACAGCCTCTCCTAATAACTAGTGAGGCAAAGCGAATTGAGAGGCAAAGGCTTGTCTGGAACTGAGTACAAAAACAACACTAAAATGTCTAATGATCATGGAGTCATATTTGGACTACCTTGACCATCTTCTGAGTCTCGTTCAAGATGGATGAGGCTTGGAGTTATTTCTTAAAGGCTCAGTCATGAAGCAAAGTTCTGTGGAGCTGATGTGTTTCACGTCCCACGTTCTGATCCTTTAGGGCCCTCTGTTTTGTTTACATATCTTCCTCATTTTGAATCACTGACCTCCTGAACTCTCATTTTCTTAGTTTATTTATTTATTTAATTATTTATTATTATTATTAGTTTGGGGTTTGGTTTTTTTTGTTTGTTTGCTTGGTCTTTTGTTTTGTTTGGGGGTTTCTGTTTCTTTTGGATTTTTGGTTCCTGTTTTGTGTCTTGTTTATTTGTTTGTTTGTTTGTTTTGAAGAGACTTGAATTCAGTCTTCTTTCTTATTAGCTCTTGCTATCTTAAGCCATTCAGGCACAAATGATACTTCAACCAGCTGCTTCACATTGCTGGAAAGAACAGGGTGAGGTGTATTGAAAGTAAAATGGAGTGCAAGAGTGCTGAGGGCTTCAGAACACATTCAATTATTCTGAAGTAAACTGATCAACCTATTAAGAGATACATCACTGAGCATTTGGTATTTACAGAATTTGCCTGCAGATGTTTAGTAAACACAGAATGGAAAGAGAGAACCTTTTCCCTTTCTCTGAAAGCAAAAGCTAAATGTTACTAATTCCATATTACTTTCCAGATTTCTTAGGGCCTCAACATTTCCTTAACACAGCTGCATCTCCTGCTCTTGCACTCTCCAAACCTATTCCTTGCTTCTGTGCTGAATTCAAGATATCAATTATAATTACCTCCATTACAGCTTTCTTTAGTCTTGGAATCTCTAGAAAAAAGCACTGCTTCCAAGGCAGATTCTCCTGAGATTGAAGTTTTTACTTTCTGGATCACAAAGTTCTCTTGCAGGCATCAGGGAGCCACTTTCATCAGTGTCAGACAGTTTGCATTATTCAGTACAAATCTGTGTTGTTAAAATCTCCCATGAGCAACACAGGAGGTGAACTGCAATAATTTGTGAGGAGTTACACAGGTAATTTTTGATCACTTTTTTGTTTGGTTGGGTTTTTTCCTTGTTGTTGTTAGTTTGGTTTTGTTTATCTAACAGATGGTACTATACATGCTACAATTTCACCATTGTGCACTTTGAAGCTGTATTTTGCTGATTGCCAAGAGTGGGTTCCATTAAAACATATGGTGAGCTTTCCCATGCTTTTTCTTTAAAGATACAGATCAAATTAGTCACTGTAAATATTTTTTGAATATACTATAGCCCCTTCACCTCCTTTTCTGTATCTTCAACATACTCATATGTAGAAGGACTGCATTCAGAGCAAGTGCACCAATTTTGTTTGCCTAGCATGTCAGAAATCCTGCTAAGCAGTGTATGTTCATATTATTGTCATTTGTTTCCTGTGCTTTGTTTTTCAGTACACTGTTTGTACTGCACTAGGTTGTCTTCTACCTTCCTCTCTGTGGAAATCAAAGAGGCATTTTTTTTATTTAAATTAAAATGCCTCTTCTTCCAGTGCCATTTTTACTTTAAAATTATCTAAAGATCTGACAGATCTAGGCATAAAAAGTCTTTCAAGACTTCTGCTTACATGCAGCCTTATACTCCCAGGCTAGATAGTGTCATCCAAAGTGTTCTGATGTGCTGTGATTTTAAAAATGTCTTTCTTTCAAAATTATTCCAGGAATGAGGGCATCTGCAAACAGCATGAATTTTAGTGCAGGAGAAATAACGAGTTTCATAGTATTTTTAAGAGAGACTATATTGCTTCCTTTGATGCCTTCTGCATTTCACTTCTAAGTGTGTTTTCCAGGAAGTGTCCTTATTTGTTGGGACTTTCTGGCTTTAGGTGCTTGTCCTTTGAACTCCTCTGCTTGATGCTCAGAGTCTTCAGTGCTTCTTTTCTATCTCTGTCTTCCCAAGCTGCAGCTCTTATCAGTCTTGCCTCAGCAGGGTGCTGAGTTCAGAAAGCCTCACTGCTTAAGTTCATAAAAAACCCAAGCAAAACAAACATCACAGGATGAGGTCATAAAAAGTGCAAGGAAAAGTAAAACAATTTATGAATCAGATGAAAACTCTCTTTTCAAGAGGGAAGCTTTATGTCTGGCTAAAATTTTTCTTCCACATGTCTGTGTTTTCAAACTATGGAAATTCTGAGAGGACTCAGAATTTAACTGTTTTCTTAAATTTATAAACTTAATAGCAGGCTTACTAGTGAATTCAGCTCATGAAAATGCCTTATTTAAATTAATTTGTTAAGCAGTGTACTGATGCTGAATGGCAAAAATGATCCCATTATAACCATATTCATTTCCAGTCTACCTAATGAGGAACCTAGGTTTTAAGGCATACATTTTTTAATGCACCTCCACTTGAGAATATGTTGTGGCTTAAAGCTTGTTGTAAGCCACTGTGAAACACTTTATTTGACAGAAATCAACATGGAAGGAACTTAAGTTCCCTAAATTACTGATTCCTATTAACATTTCTTTGAATGATATTTAGGAATACCTAACTTTCCCTGCATCTCAAAATATCACTAGTTCTGTGAATAATCTAATGTGAAGTACAGTTATAAGCAGATTCTCTTTTGTTTTGAATATCTGACTGCTTCATGGTCTGAAATACTGATGTTACATAAATTTAACAAACTTCTATAAAACAAAACTGGTCAAACATGCTAATCCTTTCTTTTATGTTCTTGAAATTGCAATAAAGTTCAAGATGTCAATGACTTTTTTGTTGGCATCTGCCCACATTTCCTTCAGGTTCTCAGCTTTTGTTGGGGAAAAAATAAATGAACCACAAGAAGAATTGCTGTTTCTAGAAATACAGATTTCTGTGTTTAAATTAAGGGCAATATAATCATCTGCCAAAGAGGAAGACACCCATTCATTGGTACAAAAATATTAACATTTTTATATTGGAGTTTCTGTTCCATTTTCATATATCTTTCCTCTATGTACTAGAAATTCTGTTAAGGTGGATGGTAAACCTAGAGAGATTTCTAGATGACCTGTAGATTACAATGTTAAACTTATGCCTGTTGCTGTCTTTGCAAATCATTAAATACCAAGCTCTTGTAATTGCATTCAAATTAGAGACATTTTCAAACAGTTTTCCTAGTTTTGCCAGAGAAATGGGACAAAAATTGCCTATGCCTGCTTTTCATTGTTTTGACCCAGTGAACTTCTCAGCATGAATGCATGTTTAACTATTTCAGCTAATCATGGACAGAGCATAATTTCTGTATCTGCATTGAACAAAACCCGTCTTGAATCTCTTGTTGGAACTAATGAGGTTTTCTGAGGCCTCACTGTTTTGGGAGTATTGTCTGTCTGGCATTTCTGTCTAGTGTATTGGTATGAAAGTGCAAGAAGGCAAAAAATGCTATAGAAATGACAGAACACTTAGTTAACATTGAAATGTTCTCCCAGGCATTTCAGTGACCTAGTGAGAAATATTTAATCAAATTCTATCATATTTAATTTTGAGCCTTCAAACAACAAAGCACACGCTGGCCCTTCCACTGCAGGCCTCCTTTGTCCAGGCCTGTGTAAGATGGAAAGTTGTGCAAAATTAGGCTCATCAGATCAGGATTGTAGTTCTTCCTTTCAACACAACAGGAAAATGAGACTGATCTCTCAAAGTGTTTGATGTCGAAACAACGTCCTATGCCGCTGGGGATGTTTTCATCTTGTTGCAGTTGTACTGTACAGCAATGTCCCTCTTTGAAAATTCATTTCTCAATATCTTACTTTTGATTAGGCAGTAGAGGGTACAGTCTTTACTCACCAATCTAACAGAAACTCATTTAAAAATATTGAGACAAGCCCCTAGGATCCAACAGGCATATTTTGCGTCTAATCATCTCCTTACTACATGTGTCATCTATTGCAATAGTGGCTTTGAGGTTGTGTCAATAACCCAACCCTATATTCAGGCATCTACAACTTTACTTTGTATCCATTCATTTTAGCTTCAACAGCCTTATTGTGGCAACTTTATTGCCATGTTTTCTTACTTAAACCTACAAGCGTGCTTCTCTCAGGGACTGCTTCATTCTGAAGTCAATGCTCCTCCCCAGTTACCCTCAGTAAAGGGGCAGAAAGGTTGCACTGAGCTCAGTGACTCCTTCTCCTACCTACCACCTGTCTGTGCTTCCTACTGAGGGAGCAGTGCAACTCTGCCTTACCAGCAACTTAGAATCATAGACATTCAGAAAAAAGTGGAGGGGGAAAAATACTTTTCTAGTAAGTGTAATTCACTGTTCCTGTGTTCAAAGAACTTTTTATGTGCATTTTTAGGCATGGCAAAGCCTATGACAATGCATATTTCAGTGTTTCCAAGCCTTAAAAGGAAAATTACAACACACTGCTATTTTCAGAGTAGCCTCTGTCGCTCTTAAGCTTCTGGTCTGGTCAATAATGCACATTCATTTTTTATGTCCTCACAGAAATCAGAAAGAATTTGCAGGTAGGGAATTGGTACTATAAAAGAAATAAAAGCCAGATTGTTTGTAGCCAGTAGAAGCAAGCTGAAAACAAATCACTGGTTGTTATGACCAAAACCACCCTTTAAAAGTATGGAAAAAAACCCTCCTTGAATAAAAGCACTAATAATTATAAATACATGAAAAGAACAGTTGACAGTTTCAGTAGGCTCAACAAAGTTCCCAATAGCTAAGTCACAGGAACATTTTTTTTTTCTGTTTCAAGTACTAGTCCAATGGGAAAATACCTTATTGCAATGTTTAGTTTAGTATTTATAAATTTTAGGCCAATTATTTCAAAACAGATTAATCCTGGAGCGTGGCCTGCCATCTGGGTCAGCCTCATCTTTTGCTGTTATTCTTTGGTGGACAGAGAAATGAGCAATGAGAGTACAGCCATCTTTAGAGCTGTACAAACTCTTCTTAGTAAAACAGCCTTGAGGTTTGTAGTAGGTAATAAACCAGGCACAGGTTAGAATTACTCACAAGTATGTCATAAAACTTGGAAGAGTTTGGGATTTGAAAGTTTATTCATATTTTGGAGAATTTTTGGACTTGGAATTCAAACCAAGCTGTGAAAGATGAAAAAATCTAAGTGAACTAAGGAGAAAATGAAACAGAACATGGTTACATGAGCCCTAAATGGACTAAAATCTCTAGGCTCAGCATAGCTCCCACCTGCAGTTTTCAGAAGGAGAAGGAAATGTAATATGTTCAGTGATCAACTTCCTGCTGAGGCCACATTCATAGCTCCTGCTGCTTTGGACAGACGGAGAGTCCAGCAAAGCTCCTGTTCCAGACATTGATGCAGTGATGTGTAAGATATGTAGGGAGGAAAACGAGTGATGCTAGTAAGTTACATCTATTTTGGTCCTCCCCACCACCATGCTCATTTGCTGCATTCCATTAGATGATATGAGGATTTCAAAGAAATTCAAAATATCTTCAGTGTCATAACATTGGTAGTGTTAGAATGAAAGGCAGCATGTCATTCGTTACAACTTAGCCTGCTTCATGACCTCCTTGTGGTTCATGCTATGAATCGTAGTTTATAACATCAGAGGTAAATGGCATGCACCCCTGCAGCTTGGAGGATCGTATCCACAGTGTTTCTTACACAAGGGTGTCACTTCTTCAACATAAATGAGAAGACGAACAGATGTGAAAAATTCAACATCAATGCAACACCGGGAGAGAAAGGCTTTGTGTCTTTCTACCCTGGTGTGCTGGGACTGGGACTCAGAAGGGTGCAACTAAGATTTTGTAATTAAGTAGAGTTAAAACTTTAAAAATACACAGGCACTTTGCCAAGAAAAACAGGTAGAATTGCTCTGAATTCAAACCCTTTTCCTTTGTATCAGTGGTTGTTTTCAAGCCAAACCTTGGTTTCTTACAGTTGCTTGGAAATTTTATTTACAGGAAAGTATTACACAAATTTTTACCCTTTAAAACTGAAAGAAAAATTAGAATCCACTGTTAGTAGAGAAAAATCTGTTTGATAGAGGTCACCCATAAACATGATTTTCCTTTATTGGTGAATCTGTACAGTTGATAATAACTTTATATGTTCTCATTGAACATCAGTTCCAGGGTGTGGCTTGTTATACTGTGTCTACTGTTATTCTAATAATATCAATTTTCCTGTTGCTGCAACCGAGTTTTTTAATGACTCTCTTCCTATTTTTATGCAGTTCACCCATCCATGCTTTGAAATTTCATCCTAGGCATAACATAGAGAGTAACCATGTTGTAATTAATTATATCAAAGTTAGAGAAAAACAAATAATGCAGGGAACAGTATTTCCCAGTATTCTCTTAACTTTGAAAACAAATTTGAGTTCTATGTGCAAATATGATTCTTCCATTTTCTTCAGTGTTTTCAGAAAGTTTCCTTTTTCTTCTGGATAGCAGTAAAATGTCCATATAGGAAGATGAATATGGATTTTACTGTGATTACTGAAAACACATCTTCCTTTTGTTACCTCCTGGTCTTTCCACTTTTTTTTTTTTTTTTCCCTTTCCTTTCTTTTCTTTTCTTTTCCTTTCTTTTATTTTCTTTTCCTTTCTTTTTTCTTTTCTTTTCTTTTCTTTTTCTTTTCTTTTCTTTTCTCTTCTTTTCTTTTCTTTTCTTTTCTTTTCTTTTCTTTTCTTTTCTTTTCTTTTCTTTTCTTTTCTTTTCTTTTCTTTTCTTTTCTTTTCTTTTCTCTTCTTTTCTTTTCTTTTCTCATCTTTTCTTGTCTTTTCCCCACAATATCTTTAACTTTTCCCTCTGGTGCAAATTTGAATGAGTAGTGGGTTTTGTTCATTTTTAGACATAGGAAGTTTTCCCCTTGGTAAGAAGTGTCAGGCAGAAAATCCTCCAGATTGAAATTCTTTACCCAAAGCATATCAGCCTCTTCATCCTCTTCTCTGCTGAAGGCTATGTCTCCCATGGAGTTCTCTGCAGGCAAAGTAGGGCACAAGTTACATTATGTCCTTTAAGAGGATGTTCTTCAGTCTTAGACATGCAAGTATAACTGCTGGAAGTAAAATATGATTTATTAATGAAGTGTAGTGTGTTTGTCCCTTTCACTTAACAAATTACATCTCTCACATTGATTTCAAGATTGAAGTGTCAGGTTCTTGATGCTGTTCATTATTAATATTAGTGATGAAGAATCCTAATTACAACACCTTAATATAATTTTAAAAGTAGGGCTTGATTCCATATGGAAAGCCTGATTGGCAGTCATTGTCTATCCTAGTGACATCTGTGTCATCTTTCTATATTTGCAAAGTGTAAGGAGAAGTAGACCCCAAGGAATTCACTCAGGCTGGATACTGGCTAGGGTGTTGCATGAGTTAGCTAGTATGAAAATTTGAGGAAAAGTGTAATTTTTGTGAAAAGCAAAAACTTCACCTGCTTGCAGTGTCCATATATAAGGAATGTAAGGCAGGAGTATTTCCTCCTGAGAAGGCAGAGATCTCACTGCTCTATTTCTGTGACTAAAGAAGGGACCTGAGGAAAAGCAGATTGTAGTCTCTGATGTAATTAGTATCTTTTATGTGTGATGGAACACCTTCAGACGACAATGTGAGAATCCCAGCACACGCTTCCTAGTACATCGAGGCTGGTGTATGAGTAACATGATTCCAAATTTGATCAGATAAAGAAGGAATTTGACTGTAAGTAGGTACTAGATTTGTTCACTTAAACTTAACAGCTCCTGAAAGACTTATAAACCTCCAGCTCATAATCCTCTGTTTTCCAAACTGCAGTGCACTCTTATCCATGTTAGATGCAAATGCATGCCTGATGGAGATATAGTTAAGTGAACACTTTCCTCCTTGTTGGGAGTTTTGCTTTCAGTGCTGACATTGGGTCCTCCTCCACAAGATAAGAAGATGAGAAACAGATTTCCCTGCTCTGTCAATCCCACTGCAGTTAAGTTTGCAGATCAGCATCCGATATTGCAGTATTGTGGTTCATGTTAAGCCAAAAGAATTTAAAATTAGAAAATATATTATATAAGGACACTTAGACAAGAAAGGCATTAATATGTTTCTAGTGTCATGTAAGCTTTTTGCACTGGTACTGAGGACACAGGATAAAGAGGTTATTTGGAATCTACACTGAGATATGTACATTTTTATAAGGACAGAGAATGAAGAGGTTATTTGGAATTTAAACTGAGATATGTTAATTTTTATAACAGTGTTGAAGGTTTTTGATAAGTCATTATGGATAAATAATGGCATAGTTTCATGTTGTTGCTACTGTGGTGAATCAAAAGAATCAAACAGCCTGGCTGTGGTAATTGCATTGTAATTTTGTCATGTGCAACTTTATTTGGAAGTTCTTAATACAGACATTGTCAGCACAGTGGCGTCTCCTGGCTCTTACTCTGCCATTAAAGTCTTACACAGCAGGATGAATCTGTAAACAGAGCTGTAATCATTTCTGTATTACTGACTGGTAATTTCCCATTTACCTTTTGTTACAACATTTTGTGAATAGCTCTCCTTTCATAGTCATAAGTCAAAGTTACCACATCTATCTATATCTTTTCAAATGCTAGATATTTTGTAAAAGCCACAATAAATACAAATATTTCTTATTAATCTCTTTACAAAAGGAAATTTTCAAAACATTTTGATTTTGGTAATTGGATGATGTTCTTCAATATCCAAGAGAATATCTTGATCCAGGAAACTACTTGCCAGTCACCCACACCTCTATCCCTGGAAAGGTGATCTCATTCTGGAGGTCATTATCCAGAACAATCATCACAGATTCATAAAGGGGAAGTAATTTTTGACCAGTCTGATAGCCTTCAGTGGTGGTGTGACCAGCTGGGTAGATGAGAAAAGAGTAATGAATGCTGTCTACCTTGACTTAAGCAAGAGCACCTCTCTTATGATGAAAGTTTGAAGTACCTGGAGCTCTTTAGCCTAGAAAAGAGAAGACTGAAAGGACATCTTATGAACACATATAAACATCTAAAAGATAGAGGTCAGGAGGATGGGCTGCTCTCTGTGGTGGCCAGTGACAGGACATCATGTAGAACGCAGGAGGCTTCACTTGGACTGAGATTGAAACTGCTTTACTCAAGTGTGACAGAGCACTCAAACAGGCTGCCCAGAGAGGTTGTAGGGTCTCTTTCTGTGGAGGCTTCCAAAACCTGCCTGGTCATGTTCCCTTGCAACCTATTCTAGGTGAATCTACACTATCACGGGAGTTGGACTAGATGACTTCCAGAGGCACCTTCCAATGACTCCCATTGTGTGATTCTGTGGTCTTCCATCTGGAAAGAAAATCACAGTATCACAGTATCACCAAGGCTGGAAGAGACCTCAAAGATCATCGAGTCCAACCTGTCACCACAGACCTCATGACTAGACCATGGCACCAAGTGCCACGTCCAATCCCCTCATGAACACCTCCAGGGATGGCGACTCCACCACCTCCCTGGGCAGCCCATTCCAATGACGAACGACTCTCTCAGTGAAGAACTTTCTCCTCACCTCGAGTCTAAACCTCCCCTGGCACAGCTTCAGACAGTGTCCCCTTGTTCTGTTGCTGCTTGCTTGGGAGAAGAGACCAACCCCTTCCTGGCTACAACCACCTTTCAGTAGTTGTAGAGAGCAATGAGGTCACCCCTGAAAATGTGGAAAATTGTTACAGCTGTCCAGTGACTCTTCACTAACCATGTTAATTTTAGAAGTTCATGATAAAAGATATTCTTTCTTAGTTCTGCAGCTTAGAAATGCAACTCTCTTTTTCAGTCCCCTGTTGTATTTTTTTTATATATATAATATTAACTTATTGGATAATTAAGTTTTCTACATAATAACAAGAGCCTATAAACAGCATTAAAAGGAAATGCCTTCTGAAATAGCTTTTAAAAGTCTGGTTTCTATTCCTAATTGAGCTGCTATTCTTATTCATTATGTATGCAGTGTGTTTTCTTGGGGAGTTGGTTTTAAATAGACTATTTACATGAATAACATAATGGATTCTTAGCTAAATTTCACTACCATTTTATTGGTAATTTCTTAAGAGCATAAAAAAGCATTATATTAGGTCAGATAGTTGTTCAGCAGTCTATTTGGCTTGCCATCATATCTCTGCCATGGCAGTGACAAACATTTTTTAAGGAGACAGTCTCGGCTTCATTCAGTTCTGTTATTTATTCCCCTCTTCTCCAGATTATTAGCAACTACACCCTTGTCATTCTCTTCAGTATTACCTGTGGACCTATTTTGCCTGAATCTGTCAAATATTGTTTTGAACCTGATGATCCTGTACCTGCCTCTAGAAGGCTCCAGAAGACCACTACCCATCGTGCATCTTTCTACATGCGCTAAGCTGATTTCCTGTGCTCCCTATTTTCAGTAATGTAGATGTGACAAACAGTACTGTATCTCCTCTATGTAAATTTCAGTCTTATTCCTCCTCAACCTTTTCCTGTCTAATCCTCATTTTTCATTCTCTTTTCCTACTCTATCTGCTTTTCCCCTTTAATGACTTGAACTACCATTCTCAATATTTTGATAGAATCATAGAATGATTTGGGTTATAAGGGACCTTGAAGATCATCTAGTTCCAACCATTCTGCCATGGGCTGGGACACTTTCCAATACATCATGCTGCTCTGGGCCTCATCCAGCCTGACCTTGAACACCTCCAGGGAGGGGACATCTGCAGCCTCCATGGGCAACCTGTTCCAGTGTCTCACCACTCTCACTGTGAAGAATTTTTTACAGTAATTCTTTATTTATTGCTATAAAGAATTTCCACTCTAAATCAACCTTTTCCCAGCTCAAAGCCATTCTCCCTCATCCTATCACTACAAGCCCTTGTAAAAAGTCCCTTCCCAGCTTTCTTTTAGGCCCTTATCAGGTGCTGAAGTCAGTCATGAGGTCTGTGGTGACGGGTTGGACTTGATGATCTTTGAGGTCTCCTCCAACCTTCGTGATTCTGTGATTCCATAGGGTCTTCTCAGAGTCTTCCCTTCTTCAGGTTGAACAGCCCTAGCTCTTGCAGCCTGTCCCCACAGGGCAGGTGCTCCAGCTCTCTGATTATCTTCATGGCCCTCCTCTGGATGCACTGTAATTTCTTTAGCTCTACACTTTCTTGGGACACAGAGACCTGAGCTGCACATGATATATGGTCACATCAGAGTTTCATATATTTGTAAAATGATACTCTAGGTATTCTTCTCAGTGCCTAAATTTTTACAGGAATTTTTAGCTGCCATTGAATTTTGAGCCTATTGCTTCAGAGAAGTGATGATGATAACTCTGAGACCTCTATCTGGAGCTGTAAAAGCCACTTCCAGTTTCAGTATTGTGTATGCACATTTTAGGCTTTCTTTCACTGAAGCAGTCTCTTCCGTATGTGTACAATGAGGCTCATCTTTCACCTTTTTGACAACTCACTCAATTTTCTATGTCTTTCTGGAGCTTCTTATCATCAAAGCAGCATTTGAACAAGCAAAATTAGCCTCAAAGTGGAAAATTTTCTCATTTCTTCCAGGTCACTTATGGGTAAAACTGGCTTGAGAGCAAAGATTCTCAGGGGATTCCACTGCTGACATTTCATACTGAAAAGTTGCTTCCTTCTCTTTAATTAGGCTTCTGTCTATAGCAGTCCTTTTCCCCACTCCCTATCAAGACCCTTTCAAGTGGAACCTCATCAAATGTTTTCTGAAAATCCAAGTGTTCTCTTTCCACTGTATTTCTTTTATCCCTGCACATATTTTCATCATTAAATGATTCCATCAGGTGAGTCAGGACTGCCATTTACAGAAGTCATGTTGGCCCTTCTCCAACAGGCTGTCTTTATCTAGGTACACAGTGATCTTAATTACAGACTTAGCAGCTTACAAGATGTCAAAGACCAGTCATCTGTGTGTGATTCCTACAGTGAACCCTAGAGCTGCTTTTTGTAGATGAGAGTGGAGCATTGATCTATTGGTGCAGCTGTGTAGTCCATGAACCACAAAATCACAGAATGGTGGGGCTTGAAAGGAACCTCCAGGGATCATCTAGTTTGACCTTCCTGCTAAAGCAGGTTCACCCAAACTGGAACATGTACAGGTGGATTTTTAAAATCTCCAGAGGAGACTCCACAAGATCTCTGGGCAGCCTGTTGAGTGCTCAGTCACTGTCAAAATGAAAAAGTTTTTACTTACATTTAATTGAAACCTTTTATGTTTCATCTAGTCATTACGAAGTGTCAAAAGACCTCTGAAATCCTTTTGCTTCCATTTTTTAAGTTCTCAGACTGCTTTAGAACTGCCTCAGAATTGCAGCGTGTACCAGACAACCAGGGGATCAGGCCCAGCCAGCAGGGATTTAGGAAAGGATGGTCCTGCCTAACCAGTGTGATTTTGTTCTATGACTGGGTGACCTTCCTGGTAGACAAGAGGAGAGCTGTGGCTGTGGTATACCTAGGCTTCAACAAAGCCTTTGACACAGTGTCCCACAGCATCCTCCTTGAAAAGCTGGCAGCCCATGGCTTGGGCAGGTGTACCTTTCACTGGTTAAAGACTGGCTGGATGACAGAGAGTAGTGGTGAATGGTGCACCTTCCAGTTGGCATCCAGTGGCCAGTGGTGTCCCCCCAGGATCAGCACTGGGCCCAGTTCTATTCAACATCTTTGTTGATGACCTGGATGAGGGGATCGAGTCTATCATTAGTAAATTCACAGATGACATCAAGTTGGGACAGAGTGTGAATCTTCTGGAGGATAGAAGGATGCTGCAGAGATCACCTGGACAGGATGGGTTGATGGGCTGAGGCCAATGGTATGAGATTTGACAAGACCAAGTGCACAATAACCCCATGCATCACTGAGGGATGAGTGGCTGGAGAGCAGCCTGGCAGAGGGACCTGGGAGTGATGGTTGACAGCAGTTGAATATGAGCCAGCAGCATGTGCGGGGGCATGGAAGGCCAATAGCATCTTGGCCTATATCAGGAATAGTGTGGCCAGCAGGACTAGGAATGTAATTCTGCCCCTGTACTTGGCACTGGTGAGGCCTCACCTTGAGTACTGTGTGCAGTTCTGGGCTACTCACTTCAGGAAGGATATTGAGGTCTGGGAGCAGGTCCAGAGCAGAGTGACCAGACTGGTGAGGGGCCTAGAGGGAAAGTCTTATGAGGAGAGACTAAGAGAGCTGGGGTTGTTTAGCCTGGAGATCAGGAGACTCAGGGGGGACCTTATCACACTCCACAACTACCTGAAAGGAAGGTGTAGTAAGGTGGACTTTGGGCTCTTCTGCCAGGCAACTTGTGACAAGATGAGAGGGCATGGCCTAAAGCTGCACCAGGGGAGGTTTAGGTAGGATGTTAGGAAGCATTTCCTCATGGAATGGACTGCCCAGGGAGGTAATGGAGTCTAGGTAATGGAGTTTAGGTAGGATGTTAGGAAGCATTTCCTCATGGAATGGACTGCCCAGGGAGGTAATGGAGTCACCACCTCTGGAGGTGTTTAAAGAAAGATTAGATGTGGCACTTGGTGACATGGTCTAGTCAGTGTGGTGGTGGTGGGTCATAGGTTGGACATGATGATCTTACAGGTCTATTCCAGCCTCAATATTTCTGTGATTCTATGATTCTGTGATCTTCAGTCTGTGTCCTCAGCACAGAACTTGTAAAGCAGTTAAAGGTCAAAAGTAATTTTTTACAACCTTGTTATAAAAATAGGAAGAAAGGATTTGGTAGTGAAAGCACATGACAGTCACTTAGCAGTAATGGCACTATTGAGAAGTAGAACATAACATCCAATTTCTTTATATTTTATTAGTTCTGATAGCTATTGCTTACACACATGAACCATGCTGACCGCTATGCTAACAGAATAATGTGCTGCTCTTGGGTGAAATGCTACATCAGCATAAAAAGTGTTTAATCACTTTGGTCATATCAGCAAATAGGTAGTAATTTTTCCCATTACTGCCTGAAAAGCTGTCTTCTGTTACATGGAACGTAACTAATCACTTAATTTTTATGTCACCTCTTAGAGACTAGAAGCTTAACACAACAACATCTGAAAAGTTTGCTTGTCTGAAAGTGTCTGTGTGCTCATTAGCTGCTACTAGATGCAAACTGGTAAAGATGTCACCTTTCACATACAGTATTTTATGTAAAGGCATGAAACAAGATGAATCATATTCTTCACCCCAGTGCTGCACTAACCACATTGACTACTAGCCTACTTGGAATCACACTTCAGAAATCAGAGTAAGAATAATTAAAATGTTAATAAGTCAACAAAATCCATTTTGTTTTATCTTAAATCTGTGAAGAAAATGTATGGAGATAAATGGCTTCTGTTAATCAGATTTCAGGGCTGAATGGTTCTGCAAACTGAACAGGGTTAGGCAAAAATGTGTCATTCCATCGTGCAGTTAGGAGTCTCTTGGAAGTTATATATCTCTTTATAGATGACTATTATTTTTTTTCTGAAATAATCACTGACATTATATGTTGTCCAGGTTCACTGAAATGCAAAATATAATGGGAGTTTGTAAATTCTGTTTTGTGGTTTCATTTTGCCTTGAAATAGACTAGAAAGAGGAACATATGATCTGTTAACTTTTCTTAGTGGGAGTGCTGATTAAATTCCTTAAATGGAATCAGAAACATTGATTTGGTCTTGCCTGTAGGATTAGTCTTCAGGACAACAATTAACATGACTTTCTACAGCTCAGTTACTCAATATCACTCAGATCAGAACATTGGATTGGAGAGAAAACACTTGAGCTACATGGAGTAAGCAAACAATTTGATTAGCTGTAGAATGACTGAAACAGCCAGTAGTTAAAATGTGCAAAGTTGAGCTCATGGTCTTGCAGTAAAATGTGTTCTTCTTGTGTTATGTTCAGCAGCAATCTTCAAACTCCAGTCCAGACAATGAGAGACTGAATAGCTTAAATCAAAGTACCACTGCACTTAGGCTAGAGATTTTTAATTATTTGCAAAGGTCTGATTAGCAAAGCCAGATTTATAGCTAACATGGATGCAGTAGTAAACCATCTCTTTAAATATTCATATTAGAGATCTGCAGGGTTTTAAACTTTAAAAAGTCAGTGTTCCACAGATAGCTTTTGCACAACTTAGAATTCATTTCAAGTGAAAATCTGCCCTTGTGTAGGAGGGACTATAGAAGGCTTAGGCTTTCCTTGTGTTTAGAAGTGATGTTTGAAGAGACGACACAAGAAGAAGTAGCTGATAGCAGGGATAAAATAATCTGTCATGAACTCAAAGCAAATGAGATGGGGGAAAAAAGAATAAAAAACAAAAGGTCAATATATTTTAAAACTGGGTGTGCTACTAGCTACTGTGTCTGTGTAATCTGCAGCTATACCAGTACAATGTAATCGGTGCTCCTGAACTACTGAACCCAAGGCATGGGACAATTAATTAGATAATAAATTGGGATATGAGACTGTCCTTCACAGTACCTCAACACAGTGTTTGCTTTAAGTATGACTGAAGTAATATGAATGCACAAAGACAAACAAAACGCTATCAGTAACTTGAGATTTCAGTTCTTCAGTGCATGCATTTGGTCTACACAGACATACGAAGACAACATCTTCTGAAACATGAGGAGTCTTCCGGGGTTCTACCTTCAATTGAAATTTAAGATGCAATTCCTACAATTATAAATTATTCTACTTTAAAAAATGTACTTATTATCCATGCAGCTAATGGCCAAAATTTGATTCAGTATAGGAAACCAGACAGATTTTTTGTTTATAATTTGGTTGGATTGGGACCGACTGGGACTGAAGCATACACATACTTTGTAAAAAAAAAATTGGACTGCAATCACATTTGTATAAAGTGTTCTTCTTATGAATGTCTCCCACAAAGTAAGAAGTGCCAATAAACAAATTATATATTGCCATTATTATTATTTCACCATAAAATACTGGATAAAGTGAAGTGCTTCAGGAGCACATCTTCATCCACTGTAACTCCCCAACACTCCAATGTCAAGAAAACAATCTCACATTATTCCTAATCAGGAAGAGCTCCTCTGTGCTGGTCTGATACCAGGATTTGTCAGTCTGTGAGCACTGAAAAGAAATGGAGTTAGAACTATCAGGAATCAGAGCATCACAAAAAGATTAAAGTTGACAGTGTCCTCTGAAGGTCGTCTAGTCCAACCTCCCTGCTCAAGCAGGGCCACCTAGAGCCAATTACCAGAAATATGTCCACTTAGCTCTTTAGTACATAGATGGGGCTCCGCAGCCTCACTGTAAAATCCATTCCAATGCTGGACCATTCTCACTGTAAAAAAAACTTTATTCTTTAGTTCAGACAGAATTTCCTGCATTTTACTTTGTTCCAATTGCCTCTTATCCTGCTGGTGGGCACAGCTGAGGAGATACTGCCTCCTTTGTATTCACTCCTTCACATCCTACATTTATACACATCAGTAAGACCCTCCCGAGCCTTCTTTTCTGCAGACTGAGCAGTCTCAGATTTCAGCATCATCTTGTAGTTCGAATAGAATAGAATAGAATAGAATAGAATAGAATAGAATAGAATAGAATAGAATAGAATAGAAGTGAATAGAAGTGAATTGAAGTGAATTGAAGTGAATTGAAGTGAATTAAATTAACCATCTTGGAAAAGATGTTCAAGATCATCAAGACCAACCTATCATCCAACATTATCTAATCAACTAAACCATGATTACAAGTGTCTCATTCAGTCTCTTCTTTCAGCCCATGGCTTGGATGGGAGCACACTGCATTGGGTTAGGAACTGGCTGGAGGGCCGAGCCCAGAGAGTAGTGGTGAATGGTGCCACATCCAGCTGGCAGCCAGTCACCAGTGGTGTGCCCCAGGGATCAGTACTGGGCCCCATGCTCTTTAACATCTTTATTGATGATCTGGACGAGGGCATCGAGTCCATCATCAGTAAATTTGCTGACGACACCAAGCTGGGGGCAGGAGTTGATCTGCTGGAGGGTAGAGAGGCTCTGCAGAGGGACCTCGACAGGCTGGACAGATGGGCAGAGTCCAACGGCATGAGACTGAACACATCCAAGTGCCAGGTTCTGCACATTGGCCACAACAACCCCATGCAGAGCTACAGGCTGGGGTCAGAGTGGCTGGAGAGCAGCCAGGCTGAAAGGGACCTGGGGGTGCTGGTTGACAGTAGACTGAACATGAGCCTGCAGTGTGCCCAGGCAGCTAAGAGGGCCAATGGCATCCTGGCCTGCATCAGGAACAGTGTGGCCAGCAGGAGCAGGGAGGTCATTCTGCCCCTGTATACTGCACTGGTTAGGCCACACCTCGAGTACTGTGTCCAGTTCTGGGCCCCTCAGTTTAGGAAGGATGTTGACTTGCTGGAACGAGTCCAGAGAAGAGCAACAAAGTTGGTGAGGGGTTTGGAACATAAGCCCTATAAGGAGAGGCTGAGGGAGCTGGGGTTGCTTAGCCTGGAGAAGAGGAGACTCAGGGGTGACCTTATTGCTCTCTACAACTACCTGAAGGGAGGTTGTAGACAGACGGATGTTGGTCTCTTCTCCCAGGCGGCCAGTACCAGAACAAGAGGACACAGTCTCAGGCTGCACCAGGGGAGGTTCAGGCTGGATGTTAGGAAAAAGTTCTATACAGAAAGAGTGATTGCCCATTGGAATGGGCTGCCTGGGGAGGTGGTAGAGTCGCCATCACTGGAGGTTTTCAGGAGGAGACTTGATGGGGTGCTTGGTGCCATGGGTTAGTTGTTTGGGTGGTGTTGGATTGGTTGATGAGTTGGACGCAATGATCTTGAAGGTCTCTTCCAACCTGGTTTATTCTATGTATGTATGTATTCTATGTATGTAAACACCTCCAGTGATGGTGACTCCACCACCTCCCTGGGCAGCCCATTCCAATGGCCAATCGCTCTTTCTGTGAAGAACTTCTTCCTAACATCCAGCCTAAATGTCCCCCGGCACAGCTTGAGATGCTCTATTCCATTAGTCATCCTGGCCAAGCAGTGGACTCACTCCAGCAAGTCCATGTCTTTTTAACAGTAAGGAACCAAGCACTGGATACAGCACCCCAGAAGTGACTCCGCAGTGCTCAGTGGAGGTGGGGGATCACCTGTCTTGACCTGCTGTTGGTGCTTTGCCTAATGCAGCTCAGGAGGCTGTTGAACTTCTTTGCCATGTTTTCTCATGGTTAGCTTAATAACCACTACTCCTGAGTCCTTGTTTACCAATGTTCTTCCAAGCTGTTTGCGCTATAGTTTGTGCTGGTGCACAGTTACTCCACCCCAGGGTCAGGACTTTGCATAGCCTGTTGTGTTCCCTCTGGATGGCACCACAACCACTTTTTTGTACCAGCAGCTCCTCCCAGTTTTGTATCATTTGTCAGCTTGCTGAGGGTGCAATGTCTCAGTGTCTGGGTCATTAATGAGGACACTGAACCCTGTATTGACCCCTGGGATTCACCAGTGATATTAGATGCAATACAGATCAAATGAGAAGTCACTGGGTGTTTCTATGGCAATCAGCATTCTGAGGTTTTATGTTTGTATTTCAACTCAAAACACTTAGTAATTTCAGTTCCAAAGTCACATCAACTTTTTGTGATTTTTTTCAAGAAAAATGTCAAAGTCTGGAAAGTAATTTATTTGCTGTTGTGATCATCAGTAAGTTTGCAGGCCACACCAAGCTGGGGGGAGGTGTTGATCTGTTAGCGGGTAGGAGAGCTCTGCAGAGGGACCTTGACAGGCTGGACAGATGGGCAGAGTCCAACGGCATGAGATTGAACACATCCAAGTGCCGGGTTCTACATATTGGCCACAGCAACCCCATGCAGTGCTACAGGCTGGGGTCAGAGTGGCTGGAGAGCGGCCTGGGAGAAAGGGACTTAGGGGTACTGGTCAATAGTAGGCTGAGCATGAGCCAGCAGTGTGCCCAGGTGGCCACAAAGGCCAATGGCATCCTGGCCTGTATCAGGAACAGTGTGGCCAGCAGGAGCAGGGAGGTCATTCTGCCCCTATACTCAGCACTGGTTAGGCCACATCTTGAGGCCTGTGTCCAGTTCTGGGCCACTCAGTTTAGGAAAGATGTTGAGTTGCTGGAACGTATCCAGAGAAGGGCAACAAAGCTGGGGAGTGGTTTGGAGCACAAGCCCTATGAGGAGAGGCTGAGGGAGCTGGGATTGCTTAGCGTGGAGAAGAGGAGGCTCAGGGGAGACCTTCTTGCTGTCTACAACTACTTGAAGGGAGGTTGTAGCTGGGTAGGGGTTGGTCTCTCCTCCCAGGGAACCAGCACCAGAACAAGAGGACACAGTCTCAAGCTGTGCCAGGGAAGGTTTAGTCTGGAAGTTCTTCACAGGAAGAGTGATTGGTCATTGGAATGTGCTGCCCAGGAAGGTGGTGGAGTCACCATCACTAGAGGTGTTTAGGAGGAGACTGGATGGGGGACTTGATGTCATGGTTTCATTGATTAGATGGTGTTGGATGATAGGTTAGAATACATAGAATACATAGAATAAACCAGGTTGGAAGAGACCTTCAAGATCATCGCGTCCAACCCATCAACCAATCCAACACCATCTTGGTTGGATGTGATGATCTCAAAGGTCTCTTCCAACCTGGTTAATTCTATTCTATTCTAGTCTAGTCTAGTCTAGTCTATTCTAATCCTTCTCATCTGTTGTCATACGATCCTTTTCCATAAAGCCCAAATGTGTCAAATGCCTAGTAAATCTAGTTTTGCCATAAAATATGTCATTTTTCTTTAAAAGCAATGTCTTGTCAGTGTTTTTAAAAATCACAGGACACCTTTCATTTAATTTTAGCTTCCTAAACCTAGGCACTAAATTGAGGTTAGTGATCTATAGTTGTTCCTTGGTCAATAGATACAGAAAAGATGATCACAACTGCCTTAAACAGTTTTTTAATAGGTAATGGAATACGGGAACTTGTAGTTTACAGATGCCTGTTTCTTTCCACAGATGACAGAAAAAGCCTAAGCAGCTACTTCAGGGTAGATATGTAACTTTTGGGCGACTGAAACCAGGTCATATAGATTTCAACACTTACCTTTGCTTTGTTTGCTTAGCTATTTCATACAGAAAAGCTTTGTAATAATGTCCTTCTGGTGAAAAGAATGTTGATAAGGAAAAATAAAAATATATTAAAAAACCCAAAAAGTATTTGTGCAGATTTGTGTTAAAAAAACTCCATGGAATCAGAAATATACTGTTGCAGTAATGAAGGACTTCTTTTACTGTACACATGCAAATACACTCCCTGAATCTTTATTCTAAGGGTTTTTTTTCACCCTAATAAAAGTCCTTGACCTTTAAATTCTGTATTGTTAACAGGGCTTCAAGCTCTGATCCTTAAAGCTGCTTTACATGAATATAAGGTTATACCTACATCATATGGCTTCCAGGAACAAGATCTAAATAATGATATCTGAATTTCCAGTTATTAAAAAGCTGGATGAATAGAAGAAGATGGAAACTGGTTAAGAGATCACAGAAACTGCTTTTTTTTCCCTGTGTAGCCAGATTTAAATAAGTCATCTGCATGCAGTTTGTGTTTGGCACTGTGACTGTAGCTCATATTTAGCATATCACTTGAGCTGTATATTGTAGGACTCTTTTTTTTCCCTGAAGAACGTGTATTCCATTGTAATGTAGAATTTATATTAGTGCCACTAGTAGTTTTTAAACAATTTCAGTGAGTGTACCTTGTAACAAATAATGCCATTTCTATGAACAGTTGCTCTTCTTATGGAAAAAAATAAAAACAGGGGAAAAAAAGAAAAGAAAAAAAGAAAAAGAAAACACCACACAACAAACAAACAAACCAACAAACCACAAACACAGAAAGAATGTCTCTAGGCAGGAAAATGAGATTTCTCACTTGAAAAGCACATATTCTTCTGACAAATGAACACGGTCATTGTCAGGCTGGCTTGCAGGAATGACAATTACATTGATGTTGTAATCCCACTGATTTCCATTGTAGGCCTGCTAGAATAATGCAGATTGTTTTTCAGTGTAACCGTATCTCATCTTTTTCCACTTTTAATTCCAAGAGAAGGTTTGAGTTTGGGTTTTTTCCAAAGTTGCCTTTTTGGAACAAAATCAAGCATCTGATTCTTGTAGCTAATTCACAAAATCCCAAGGTTCAAAAACAGTTAGCTGGTCAGAATCCAGGCATTTCATGTCTCCTAAGAAGGTCTAACAAAAGATATAAGGGAAATCAAGGAGATTTCATCTTCAGTTAGCATATATAAAACTGGCATTCCCACCAGCCATCATGACTGTGAGTGTGTGTGTCCATCAGCAGGTCATTCAAGTTGAGAGGTAGACTCAGCTTTCTAAGTGGTGGAACCTCATTTTGCGGTACTGGTATGAATATTCTTTAGCTTGTAATTTTCCTTCCAGGGAGTGCTGACAATTCCTGGAAATTGTAATATTATCAGTTTAAGATATATCCATCCAATCTATTTAAAACTTACTAGCATTTTATTACAAATGTTGCCCTGTCACAGAAAATAATATGCCCTTTGGAAGGAACTTAGAGGGAAAAGGAGGCTCAGGGGAGACCTTATTTCTGTCTACAACTACCTGAAGGGTGGTTGTAGACAGGCAGAGGTTGGTCTCTTCTCCCAGGCAACCAGCACCAGAACAAGAGGACACAGTCTCAAGCTGCGCCAGGAGAAGTTTAGGCTCAAGGTGTGGAGAAAGTTCTTCACAGAGAGAGTTGTTAGCCATTGTAATGGGCTGCCCAGGGAGGTGGTGTCCCTGGAGGTGTTCAAGAGGAGACTGCACATGGCACTTGGTGCTGTGGTCTAGTAGTCATGAGGTCTTGGGTGACAGGTTGGACTTGGTGATCTTTGAGGTCTTTTCCAACCTTGTTGATTCTATGATTCTAAGGGAGGATACATTTCAGTGAAATGCATTTGCCCACATAGATAAGGTTTTATCTGTGTTGCATACTCCACAGATGAAACAAACAAAACCTAAGGCTCCACCTAAATAAAATCCAACCAGCAAACTAGGAAAAGGAAAAAAAAACAAAAACAAAAAAACAACTGACCAAAAAAAAACCCCAACAAAATTAAACTGCATGTCAGTAAAGATGTTTGAATGTAAACATGAAACCAAGGAACTCTGAAATAAGTTGTCCATAGCTTTCCTGAAATCAGGCAATATACTCTCATCAGCACATTTCATGGTAATGATGGAAAGCTGCTGAGTTTTCTTGTGTTCCTTGAGAAGTATTTCTCTTATTACCCACAGAGGGTAGAAGTGCACAGATTGCACAGGATTTAGCATCAGCAAATAAAATAATATTTTTAAGTCTAGCTGGGTTCCTAATTTCATTTTTACATGCCTAAGTTATGCTTAAATTGTTAATTGGCTGTACTCTGTGCCACAACCCTTGACAATAGCTACAAGGAAATAATTATTAGATCTACAACTGCACAAATCTCCTCTGCCCACAGCTGCCCAAGTCCATATCTAGTTAAAACCTTGGGGCTGGCAAAAAGAACTTACAATCATGTATCTTTTCACGTCATTGGAACACAAGATAATAGTTACTGTTTTATGGCAGTTAGGAGTTGTATTTTCTGTGTCTGCCATTCCAGACTGATGAGGGCTTTTATGAGGGCATAAGTAGGTGGATAGATGATGGCAGAGCAGTGGATGTGGTGTATCTTGATTTCAGTAAAGCATTTGACACCATCTCCCACAGCATCCTCTCAGCTAAACTGAGGCAGTGTGGTCTGGATGACCATGGAATTCAATGAGGGCAAGTGTAGAGACTTGAACCTGGGAACGAACAACCCCAAGGAAGTGTAGGTTGGGAACTGACCTGCTGGAGAGCAGTGAAAGGCAAAAGGACCTGGGGGTCCTGGTGGATGGAAGGATAACCATGAATCAGCAATGTGCTCTTGTGGCCAAGAAGGCCAATGCCATTCTGGGGTGTATTAGAAGGGCTGTGGTTAGTAGCTCAAGAGAGGTTCTTCTCTCCCTCTCCTCTGCCCTGGTGAGGACACATCTGCATCCAGTTCTGGGCCCCTCAGTTCAAGGACAGGAAACTGCTTGGAAGAATCCAGCACAGACCCACAACAATGATTAAGTGAGTGGAATATTTTCCTTACAAGGAGAGACTGAGGGAGCTGGGACTCTTCAGCTTGGAGAAGAGGAAACTAAGAGGTGACCTTATTCATGTTTGTAAATATGTAAAGGGTGAGTACCAAGAGGATTGAGCCAGGCTCTGCTTGGTGATGCCCAATGACAGGACAAGGGGCAATGGGTGGAATTTGAAGCATAGGAAGTTCCATGGAAACAGAAGGAAACATTTTTTCCCTGTGCGGGTAAGGGAACACTGGAACAGACTGCCTAAGGGGGGTTGTGGAGTCTCCCTCTCTAGAGATATTCAAGACCCATTTGGATGTGTTCCTGTGTTATCTGGTATAGGTGATCTTGCTCTGGCGGGGGTGGGTGTGGGGCGTGGTGTTGGGCTAGATGATCTTTTGAGGTCCCTTCCAGACCTTAACATTCTGTGATTAAGTGTGTGACCACTTGGTAATTATTTTATAGTGTGACTCAAAAGCTCCTATGAATTGAACTTCTATCATATGAATGTAGGTTAATTCTTGTGAGAAACTTTTTCAGCATTACTAGATAATTTGTGGTTTATTCAGATCAATTTTAGTAGTGTTTAATTGACTGTGATTTATGCAGCTGATGTTAATGTCACTACTCAAACATGGATACCATTTTTTTTCACAGATCCAACTTGAAATATTAAAAAAATCTGGGTTGTTTTTTTTTTTTCCACTTAAAGATTAATACATTTCTATAGGGAAGCTCAATAGAGGTGCTTGAGAAACTAAACTCTTACTGCAAAAAATAATATACTTTTTAAAAAAATCGTAACTTCTACATGAAATGAAAATAAATACAATAAAGGTAATAAGTTTTGTTGAATTGTTGATGCTGTAACTTGAACAATGATATAAACTCAGAGGAAACATTTTGCATTTGATAGTTACACAGCGATGCTTGTCTTTTCTGAAATCACCATGGAGTGACAGCAGTTTTCTGCTGTGGTTGTAAATTTGCCATATGGTGCATCACAGTTCAGCTGATCATTTTTCTGGGTTCTAAACTGTCCCCTGGATCTTAAATTGTACTTCCAGTTAGTACAATAACCCATACAGCAAGGACAGCTGCGCTCCATCACTCTTTGTCCTATGTCACGTGTAAATTTGACATCTCCAGGTAGAACAGAAGAGGAGAAAGATAGATTAAAGGAGAATAGAATGTTGTTGTCCACATTCATAAAATGAGGACAAAGAAATTATAAATGGAATAAGAAAGATTCAGAGTGGACTTCAGTCAAACACTCTATGAGATTATTGAAAGTCCAGTACTGGAGCTTTTGAAAGCAGGTGTTCAGCAAACAGAAATGAGAGGTAGTTGTAATGCAGTTAACATATCTTGGAATGAGAGACTTTTCCAGACCATTTGAAGATGCTGTTTTCTCTGACAAGGATCTACAAATAGCGTGTCTTCATTCTGGAATTTCTTTTCAACTGTAGTTACCCATACATGAATACCTGTGCTTTTGGGGAATTTATAGTCCTATTCATTTTACTCCAAAAGGTGAATGGAGCAATTGCCAAACTATAACTAAGCAGACTAGAGCTAAACCAAACCAGTCCTGCATAACAAACCTCCATTTCAGACACAGTGGCATAAGGTTTTGCAGATTTCTTAAACTATAGAAAATCTCTCTGAATTCCTCTAAGAGAAATGTGAATCCCACCCTGCGGAATGCTGGCTCTGAGCAAGTGCTTATAGTCAGAAAGCTGAAGTCTCTGTGTGGAAAAAAAAAAACACCAACCAAAAGAAATAGGAGGCTGAAGCCTAGATTACATGGTGGGGATCTTGTGCATATATTAAGTACTGCAATCATCAGAGGTCATCTGTAACCTTGTGCAATGAAGGTAGCAACTGGGAACTGTTGTGTTGCTAAAACCGTGGGAGGATTCATTCACATTTCTAGTAGGAAAGGAAGCTGTGTCTCCCAGTCACTTCACTGCAAGAGCACTTTACATAGTATTTATAAGGGACAATTTAACGTTATCATGTAGTGGTTGTGAAAAACAAGCCCTACAAGAGCGCCACTTCATACAGTGCATATAGATGGACACTTTAATAGCAGACTAGAGAACAATTGTCCATATCCATGTAACCAGCTTCTGTAAAAACAAATTAGCTGTTATCTGAAGAGAGATACCCTTGGTAAAACAAACCAGGCAAGGAGGTGTGGGTGGCAAGAGGAATAAGAAGAAATAAGAGGCTGAAGCCTCAACTGCATATTGGGAAGCTTACACATGTATCAGCATTAATTAACCACAATATTAGAGGTTGTCTGTAATCCCATTGTCAGGGTTTGTGTTCTGCACAATTACCATGTTATACTAAGCACAGCTAGAGTAATCTCATTCCAGAAAATGAGGTGCTTGGAGAAAGACAGGATTGCAAATGTCTAAAGCAGATTTGTGTTCTGTATGTGTTCAATTTTGCATCTGTTTGTTTTGATGACGTTAGCTAGAGACAAACCAACAGAGGAAATGAAAGATATATGTATTCATGCTGCAAACTTAGACATGTTTCATCATCAATAATAAGAGATCTTTTTCTTTGGCTTGCAGAAGTATAATCTTCACATTTGCAAACCATTTTTTAAACTATTTGGAGGTTTTGCTTAATTTGTGGACTGACATAAATGCAGAAGTCTAAATTAAATATGTTCAAGTAGCATGTTTACCCGATGCTGTCTACTTACTGTCTTCTACTGTAGTAATTCTTTGACTTAAAACATTGTGCCTCCCCTATTAAGAGAAGTCAGTGACAATATTTCCCTATTCTAATTTAACTGTGAAGAGATGTCATCATAAACCCCCATAAGCAAACCGATTCCTATTTATTTTTATGTGAATATTTTTGTTCATCAGCATTAAATTGTTGTTACAAGAGATAAGATTGGAAGCACAGAACTCATACTCTTTCTGGGGAGCTATTTGATCGCCATACCCTTTGTCTACAGGTGAAATCTGGACTAACAGTCTTTGCCTTTGTGGTGCAAAATGTAACCTAACATTTCAGATCTAGTTAATTCTGAGATTGTTAAAGAAGCCTTATGGGTACTTACGTAACCATGCCCTCTTCACATGACTTGGCAGGACTAGATCTTAAAGGCCTTTTCCAACCAAAATGATTCTTAAGAGAACTGTAAAGATATAAATGAGTCCTTCACTTTTCTTCCATTGTTGACTTTGACTTTTCTCATCCATCATTTAATCCATTCACATTCATGTAGCTATTGGTACACCTTGGATTCTTTCATCTTCTTGGACATTCTGGACATATGTTTGTGTGTGATGAGAACAATAGAAGCTTCAGTAAGGTTTTATTTGTTACATACCAGTTGTAAGTGTAAGATTAAAGACAACATTGCTTGCATTAGTATTTTGTTATCTCATGCACTAAAATCATAGCTCCAGATGAAAAAATCTGATTTATCAATCTGTATCATGACCCTTCCAAGCAATTTTCTAATTCCTGGGGTTTGGTATGGGTGTGTGGGTTTGTTTTGGTTTTGTTTTACTTTCTTGCATCAATGTGTGTGTCAGCATTGACTAGTAAAAATGCTTTCCTATTAAATGACTGACACTGACCAGGCTGAATTGTACAGTCACTGTGCTGATATTATTACTCCCCTGGAGACTGCAGTTTTGCAGGCTGTCATGATTTTTGTTAAATGAACTGTGGATTTAATAGAAGCAGATGTATAACAACAAAATACAATACAGCTTCTACTTGTTCTACAAAATATCTATCTCAGTTTTATTTAAAAAAAATAAAAAGACAGTCTCCAAAAGCTGCATTTGCTTGTTTCCATCATTGTTAGTAGTCAATGGCACGTCACAGCCCTTAAGCACTAAAAAAAGTAATTGATACCTTCGCTTGAAGGAAAGAAGTTTTTGTGTCTCAGATTGAATGTCTTGTGAACAACCTAATCTGTTACCAGCATTTACTGATGTAACATCTTTGGTGGAACCAGAGGCAGCTTCTTCAGCTGACAGATTTTAGGCAAAGTAATTTTTTTGAGTATTTAGAGAGTAATAGTACAAAAGACCAAGAGCTTTTGTAAGGAGAAAGTATGACTCAAAAAAATATTGGCTAAGAGAAGTCCATTTGCTGTGTGATGTTTGACTACCCAAAAACCATGTTCAACAAGTTCTTTTCAACTGATAAGAGAAAGTAAATGGAAAGCTTATCTTGTAGAATAGTGTCTGATTAAAAAGCAAGACCTAAAAGGTGTGTAAATGGCCAGTTTTAACAGTGGAAGGAATTTACTCACAAAACCCTAGCAAAACTTTTGCTGAAGAAAGACATCAAAATGTTCTGGTAATATAAGTAAGGTACTTAGAATGATTAAAAAGGGCTAGGGATCTTCAAAAATTTCTTGGAATAAAAACTGACCTGGCTTTGAAGTAGAGGGTTAAAATCAATATGGTCCTTTAAAGAGAGATCTTAATAGTATGCATATATACTTTGTGTTGTAAAGCAAATACTATTCAGAAATCATTATCAAATCTCAGAATGTTAGGGGTTGGAAGTGACTTCCAGGAATCCAGTCACAGGAACACACCCAGGCAAGTTTTGAAAGTCTTCAGAGGAGAGTCTACAACCTCTCTGGGCAGCCTGTTCCTGTTCTCAGTCACCTTCACCGTGAAGAAGTGTCTCCTCTTGCTGAGGAAGAACCTCCTGTGTTCTAGCATGTACCTGTTGTTCCTTGTCTTATCAATGGGCACCACCAAAAAAGATCCTGGCACCTTCACCTTGACAACTGCCTCTCAGATATTTATAGACATTGATCAGATCCCCTCTCAGCCTTCTCTTTGCCAGACTAAAGAGCCCCAGTCTCTCAGTCTTTCTTCGTAGGAGAGATGTTCAAGTCCCACAGTAATCACCGTAGCTCTGTTGAACTCTCTCCACATGATCCCTGTCTCCTTTGAACTGCGGTGCTCAAACCTGGACACACTATTCCATGTGTGGTCTCACCAGGGCAGAGTAGAGGGGGAGGAGGGCCTCTCTAGACCTGCTGGACAAACTTTTCTTAATGTATTCCAGGATACCATTGACCACAGGGGCACATTGCTTTCCCCTAGATAGCATTCTGTCCTACAAATCTCTTTGTTATGCTTGAACTGAACATCAAAGTGGAAAGTCTCCCTAATGGTGGTAGTTTCATTTTTTAGGAGTGGTAAATTTTGTATTTAGTTCACATTGAAATACTGACAAACATGACAAACCAACACTAGAACTGTAATTAAAGTAAGAAGCTTGTACAATGAAGTACATATTCCCTGAAGGTAGAGATTTGCTTCGTATTTTAACAGTAATCCTCCTAAAGCTATGGAAGGTAAACACTTCTGACTATATATGGTCATAGCAGACAAAGTAGAATTGTGTACTGTACTTGTTAATTTAACTGCCTCCAATTCAGAAAGGAAAATTCACCTTTGTCTTTTAAGGGATTCACATGCATTTCAAATGTCATTTATTGTATCTAAAATACGAGAACTAACATGCCTTCAAATTAAAATACTATACAATGTTCTGCACCTTAAGCAGTGGCTGATGGGGGGTGAGTATGTGTGTATGTGAAGAGTAATCTAAACCTCTTTCAAGTCTGCCAAAGCTGATATGTTTGTATGAGATCAAGGGTCTTGGCATTGAATACATGTTCTTCTATTGAAAATTCTCTGCTAAAGCCAAAATATTGTTATTCTGGACCCCACTCAAAACCAGTACTGCTGCATGCTGTGTCCCTGTCCTCAAGAACACATTTTTCCCATTAGGTTATTGAATAATGCCAGCAAGGCTGACAGGGTGCTTATCCTTTTGCTCCTCAACATAAGGAGACAGAACACAGCTCAATGTTCTGTGTCTGTATTAAAACACCTGCCATACTTCCAGGCCTCATTTTTTAAGCTACTCTTGGAAACCTCTCTTCTCTTTTCTCACATCTCTGTTTTTAGAATAGAATAGAATAGAATAAAATAGAATAGAATAGAATAGAATAGACCAGGTTGTAATAGACTTTCAAGATCATTGCGTCCAACCCATCAACCAATCCAACCCAACTAAACAACTAAACCATGGCACCAAGCACCCCATCAAGTCTCTTCCTGAACACCTAAATAATTAAATTTAAATTATAATAATTAAATTTAAATTAGTAATTTTAAATATAATAATTAAATTATAATAATTATAAATTTAAATTACTAATTGTCAGTCTAAAATACCAGCTGTTGGGGGTGCTCAACTTCACGGTAAGCTGGAATCAGTCCTTTGTGGACTCATGTGTCTTTATGAGTTACACATAAATATATACACACCTCTGTGTGCTTTCTTTTCTATTATGAAATGACAATAACATTTTAATAAGTAAACGTAAGAATCTTTACCATTTCCTAAGAAAATACACAGTTTTCTTAGGCAAGTAGAGCAGTTTACCTCTGACTTAGAAGCAGATACGGAAAAAGAATTTATAGAATAGGATAGAATAAACCAGGTTGGAAGAGACCTTCAAGATCATCGCATCCAACCTATTCTCACTAGATGAAAAGATTTCAGGCACAGATCTAAGATCTGAATTGGTCTTCCAATTTGTAAGTAACACTTGATAACTCAGTGAAAACCAACACTTTTCAAACATATATGGGCATTTTTCAATGCATGCTGTGCTGTACCTACCTATGCTCGTGACAAATATTTTTTTTTTAATTCTGGTGGTACTGCAGACCTGGCACAGCAGCAGGAGAGGCCTGCATTTTGTTGTATTTTGTGTAATGTGAACAGTTATTACTACAGTTCTGAGTGTACAGACTTTATTGAATTACACATGTCACAAAAAAGTAGGACTTCAAATTCCACCTGAGCTTTGTGATGACTTGTGAAGGTCCATTGCAACCGACAGCATGGTGTGGTTTCATGAAATGATACCCATCAGTCATTAATTTCAGTGAGGCCAGGATTTCACTTAAGTGAATAGAATAGAATAGAATAGAATAGAATAGAATAGAATAGAATAGAATAGAATAGAATAGAATAGAATAGAATAGAATAGAATCAATGGAGCTCCACCTGGGCAAGGATGATGAAAATAGAATAGAATTATCCAGGTTGGAAAAGATCATTGAGATCATCGAGTCCAACCTATCACCTAATACCATCTAATCAACTAAACCATCATTGCAAGTGCCCCATCCTCTCCTCCTAAACACCTCTAGTGATGGTGACTCCACATTCCAATGGCCAATCACTCTGTGAAGAACTTCTTCCTAACTGTAGTAGTTTGGGCTGGATGCCCTCTGCTGTGTTCATACGAAGGGTGCTTACTGTGTCCAGAAGTCCAGCCCAGTGGCTGGACACAGGAAGCCAGGTATTTCATACCATAATAACCTGTACCACTATAAGATCTTGGCACAGGGTCTGGGACTTTCTCTTTCTTCCCTTGCCGCCACCCGGTAACTTGGGGGAGGCATCTCCTGGCCTTTTGGGCCTGGATAGGCACAAGGCCAGGGGGGGTGGTCAGGCTCAGATCTGGCCAGCTGAGACTAGCCTAGCAGTGGGGTGGGAGGGGGGTAGAAGGAGCCCTGGGAGTCTTGGGTGTACCCTCAGGTGGGGTTGGAATATTTCTGGGTCTGCTTTTGGGATATCTTTTTTCACTGTGCTTCTGGCTCTCTGTAAACATTCATTGCTTCTCATTTAAACTTTCCACCACTTTTGAAATCTGTCTGAGCCATTATTCTTACCCGTGGTGGGGAGGTGGTCTGCCTCAACCTGTCACACTAACATCCAGCCTGAACACCTCCAGTGATGGTGACTCCACCATCTCCCTGGGCAGCCCATTTCAGTGGCAAATCACTCTTTCTGTGAAGAACTTCTTCCTAACATACAGACTAAACATCCCCTGGTGCAGACCTCTTGTTCTGGTGCTGGTTGCCTGGGAGAAGAGACCAGCCCCCACCTGGCTACAACCTCCCTTCAGGTAGTTGTAGACAGCAAGAAGGTCTCCCCTGAGCCTCCTCTTCTCCAGGCTAAGCAACCCCAGCTCTCTCAGCCTCTCCTCATAGGTCTTGTGCTCCAAACCCCTCCCCAGCTTTGTTGCCCTACTCTGGACACGTTTCAGCAAGCCAACATCTTTCCTAATCTGAGGAGCCCAGAACTGGACACAGTACTCAAGGTGTGGCCTAACCAGTGCAGTGTACAGGGGCACAGTGACCTCCCTGCTCCTGCTGGCCACACTGTTCCTGATGCAGGCCAGGATGCCATTGGCCCTCCTGGCTGCCTGGGCACACTGCAGGCTCATGTTCAGCCTATTATCCACCAGTACCCCTAAGTCCCTTTCTGCCTGTCCCTTTCTCCTGCCACTCTGACCCCAGTCTGTAGCTCTGCATGGACTTGTTGTGGCCAATGTGTAGAACCTGGCACTTGGATGTGTTAAATTTCATGCCCTTGGACTCTGCCCATCTGTCCAGCCTGTCAAGGTCCCTCTCCAGAGCTCTCCTACCCACTAAGAGATCAACACCTGCCCCCAACTTGGTGTCATCTGCAAACTTACTAACGATGGATTGAATACCCTTGTCCAGAAAATCAATAAAGATGTTAAAGAGCATGGGGCCCAGCACTGATCCCTGGGGGACACCACTAAGTGACTGACTGCCAGCTGGATATGGCACCATTCACCACCACTCTCTGGGCTTGGCCCTCCAACCAGTTCCTAACGCAGCACAGAGTGCTGCTGTCCAAGCCATGGGCTGACAGCTCGGCCAGGATTTTGCTGTGGGGGGACAGTGTCAAAGGCCTTGCTGAAGTCCACAGCCTGCCCCACATCCACCAGGCAGTCACCTGATCAGAGGAGATCAGGTTGGTCAGGCAGGATGTGCCCAACCTAAATCCATGCTGAGTTCATTCTTGGGTACTTCTTGAGGTGAAACATTGTCAGGCCTCTAAGAAAACATTAAGTGTTACTTCTATGTCTGTCCTGTTGTGTTAGAAGTTGCTGATGTGCCATTGGCTTACAAAGCAAATCTTTGGCGCAACTGATCATGATTGCTGCTATAGTAGTTCTTGCAATTAACTTCTCTTTAAACTCAGCACCTGAACTGAGGGGAAAAAATCTAATTTATGTGAAAGTGGATGAGGGTATTTAATAGTAGATAGGATGACAATTATTTGTATCTAATGAATTTTCAAAATGTTCTCTTTGGATTGCTCACAATAATTGAATGCTCTTGTACCTGTACCCAAATAATAGCAGCTTCAAAAATGATGTATGCAGAAATAACTTGACTTTTAAAAATATTACCTCTGCAAGCATTTCAGGTGAATAAATTAATAAAAAATGTCACACATAGAATTATGAACACTAGAATATAAATGATAAATGCTGTGGCTTGTTGATTAAATTTGTAAGACCTTTAACTGGTTTTGTCGTAACTGTACAATATCATGTGCCCAGTTTCATATTTCCAAAGGTAACTACAACATTGGCTACATTCTAACTTCTATGACAAGACCAGAAATATGGATCTTTGCAGTAATTACAGAATTTATTTATTTATTTAGCAATTGTTTTGACATTGGAATCTAAAAATCATTTGCTTTTATTACAGCCATCAAACCCAAACTCACGACACCTCAACAGAAGAAACTAAAAGCAATTGAACATTTAATCAATTTCATTAATTTTGCAATGGTTAACATTATTTACAAGCAACAGTTTTGGGTACTTCCCCCCCCCCCCCCCAAAGTCACTATTTCAGTGCTTTACATCTCATCTAGTAATGCATTTGACATGACATTTTGCATCTATTTGTATGCTATTTGCAATTACAAGCCACTTGGAACTCAGAAGAGTTGGCCATTTCAACTGCAATAATTTGTTTTCTTATTTCCATTTGCAGGATGCTCTGGCCCGTTAGGGATAGAAGGAGGAATTGTGTCAAACCAACAAATTACTGCATCATCCACTCATCGAGCTCTTTTTGGACTCCAGAAATGGTATCCATACTATGCACGGCTTAATAAGAAGGGTCTTGTGAATGCTTGGACTGCTGCGGAAAATGACAGATGGCCATGGATTCAGGTAACAGATGGAGCTGGGGATGAAAAAAACCTCTTTGATTCATTTGCCAGAGTCACTTAAGAAACTGATGAAGACAAGTGGTAAACTAACAGCTAGATTCTTATTCACTGTCAGAAATACAGCCTAGGCTAAAAGGGACTATTTAGTTGCATAATAGTAATAATCTTGACTCTAGAAAGGCACCAATCTTCTTAAATAATATATGCATATATTCCATTGTGGCTTTAAAGCAAATTTATAAAGACTCTTTTCAAGAAAGCTGCTTTCTGCATATGTTACATTAGCTTTTGCAGCAATATCTCTTGGTAGAGATACTTAGACACTTGCAGCCTTCCTTGGGCATCATTGTAGAGTGCTTTGATTTGCTTTTGGCTGTACCAAAGCCTGCAGGAATAGTTTGTCCTCTCTGATGAGCTGCTTTGGGCACACAGTTTAAGCCTGTTGTAATTAAGGTTGATATAGCTGTTAGTTCAACCACATCCATGGGGCTGTCTTTTCATTCCCACTCAAGGATGTTATTTCTAGAATGATTCAAATGGCAGTGCCCTATTTGTGGACTAGATTTCTCTGTGCCCAGTAAATTACTTCAGTAAAAGTCATGAAGCAGTGAATTTGAAATGCTCTGGCTGCTTTAAAATGAAGATAATGATTATCTAGTGATAGCAGAAGTTCTTTCCTTTTATGGTGTTTTTGTGATATGTGAATTGAGCTAAGCTTTGGCATTTTCAGTTGTTATTTAATAAAGACGATGTTAGATAATTCATGGGGAATCCTTTTTGTGGTAATCAGGATAGTCAACACAAGAAGAGGGTGCTTCTCTCCAGGTAAACTCTCCAAAAGAGTAGTGGACCATGGTACATAAGTATCTTCTCTAGCACTGCTATGTTGAATTGTCCATATGTCCCTTGGGTATTTCAGGCATGCTCTTCTTAAGATAGCTTCATATACATGCATAATTTTTGTTCACCTTTGACTACCATGGGATTTTTCTGAGCAGTTCTCAGATGCTTGGGGTAAAAAAAAGGCATACAGGATTCCATCCTCATTTTTCTTGTTTGGAGGGCAGGCACAAAGCACTGTTAGATGAGGTTTTCTGAAACTGGTGTGGCAAGAGTGCAGGAATTTGGCAGTTCTGAAAAATGAAGCTGGTGCTACTGTTCATTATTCACTGCAGAGTGAAAACACAAAGGCCTTTCAAATGTATCTTAAGTCAGTGTTCTCCTGTAAAGACCAAAGGTATTAGGAAGTCTGTAAAATTTATATACTGAAAAAGAACTGGAAAGGGTAATATCAAGGGACTTGGGCAGAATTATTTTCACAGAGGTAATGGATAATGAAAACATTGGTAATACAGTAGCTTTTGGGCTGATTTAAAGTATGGGCTTTATTAAATGAGCTGGAGAAAATATTCAGTACCATTTAGGAATGGCCCCATAAACATGCCTTTTGCTAGGACATGAAGAAGAATGCAGTTCTGCAGCAAAAGACCTGAGATTCCTGGGAGGCAAGAAGTTAATCATAATCATTCTGCCCTTCTGGTAAAGAAGGCCAGTGGTATTCTGGGGCGCATTAAGGGTGTGGCAAACAGGCTGGGGGAGGTGCCCCTGCCCCTCTACTCTTCCCTGGTAAAGCCACATCTGGAGTACTGGGTCTAGTTCCAGGCTCCCCAGTCCAAGAGAGAGAGGGAAGTACTTGAAAGATTCCTATGGAGGTGACAAAGATGATAATGGACATGGAGCATTTCTTTTATGATGAAAGGTTGGGAGATCTGTGGCCATAGGAGACGAAAAGCATATGAGGTGATTTTATCAGTATTACCAATATTTAAGGGGCAGGTGTCAAGATGTGGTGCACAGTGAGAGTACAAGGGTCAACAGGCACAGACTGGAACACAGCAAGTTCCATTTAAATATAAGGGAAGACTTATTTACTTTGAGGGCTTCAGAGCCCTGGACCAGGCTGCCAAGAGAGGTTGTAGAGTCGTCTTCCCTGGAGACTTTTAAAACTTTTCTGGAAGTATTTCTGTGCAGCTTGAACTAGGCATACCTGTGTTATCAGGAAGGCTGGACTAAATGATCCCCAGAGGTCTCTTCTATCCCCTACCATTCTGTGATGCTGCACCTGGATGGAGTTCTCTAGAAATCTGTTGCTTTCACCTTTGCCTTTGGCAAAGTCACCATCTACCACAGAGGCAACTGTCAGGCAGCTCTTCAGGTTTCTGCCCAAATGTCTGCTTTGAACTTTGTTCCTGGTCTTTCCTTTGCTCTTATCTGTAAGGAATGTTGGACTGATGGAGAAGATATGGCTACAAATCTCAGTCGATAGAATCAGGTTTGAACAACATGGAGGTATTTGAGTTAATGTCCTAGTATGAAGGGTGGTTGTAGCCAGGAGGGGGTTGGTCTCTTCTCCCAGGCAACCAGCACCAGAACAAGAGGACACAGTCTCAAGCTGCACCAGGGGAGGTTTAGGCTGGATGTTAGGAAGAAATTCTTCATAGAGAGAGTGATTGGCCATTGGAATGGGCTGCCCAGGGAGATGGTGGAGTCACCATCCCTGGAGCAGTTCAAGAGGGGATTGGATGTAGCACTTGGTGCCATGGTCATGAGGTCTTGGATGACAGGTTGGACTTGATGATCTTTCAGGTCTTTCCAACCTTATTGATTCTATGATTATATGATTCTAAGTAGTGCCAATCCCATGCAGATTACTCTGTAATTTTGCCATCTGAATTAAGCAAGGACTTTCTCTAGAAGCCAATTAAATGATATGATGATGTGTACTAAGAACTTAGCATTCTTTTGTTTTTCCTCTCATTTTTCTTTTAAAACAAATTTTGAACTATAATTTACACAAAACTTGCCAAGTATTTTATTTTCATTTTTAGTTCAGAACAAACATTCAAAATACTTTCTGTAATTCAGGAATGACCTGTGTTGGGTTGGTTGTTCTTTTGTTGTTTGGGTGTTTGGTTGTGGGGTTTTTTTGGGGGGTGGGGTGGGTGTTGGTGGTTTGTTTTGATTTCTTAAGACTTTTCTCCTTAAAACACCTTGAAACAGAATATTAAACGTTTTGTTTTTTTCAGGGAGATGACACTTGTGGAGAAAAAGTTTCTTTTACTCTTCTGCAGAAAACCTATTTTTATTTGGCAAGGATACAGGCCCTCACAAACTCACATGTTAAGTGCTGCATAGTAGTTCTTTACATCAGAGCACTGTTTTGTTCTTCAAGCATGAAACAGACTCTAAGACAAAGGCAGTGCCTGACCCTTACGTGGATGACCAGTTTCTGTTGAGAGGAGAAGCAGAAATCCCACCTCTTATTTTCACACAGCTTCTGTAATGGCCAGGGAGATACTTTTCAAGCATTTGTGGAAGGCTGTAAAAAGTTAATCCACTCTGATTTGCACTAAATTACTGGCCACCTTCCTTTGGGAGAAATATTCCCTCTCAAAAACAGCCTATTCAGTTTTTGCTTCCTTTTTCCTGTCACCACTTCTTCCTAGATCCTGATGTGAGGATTCTCTATACAGCACCTTTTCCATCTAAGTCTGACTCATGGAGCAGCTGGTCCAGAAGATGGCACTTGAAAAATTATGTGAATGTTTGATGGAGATTAAGTGGAAAGTTACAAACCCAGCAACTTCACGTTTAGGAAATGTGAATCAGCATTTAGTGCAGTGAACCTGAAGCAGCAGCCTCTTACAGTTTCTAATGGTAGATAAATTCTAAAGGAAGCTGAGTATAATGGGCAAAGTCCCCCAAAGTATAATTATGTACAGGCCTGTAGCTATTTTTGCCTTGTTCCATCATTATCAATTTTCTTTGTCACTTAATTTCTTTATTTATATGCAGCCTGGCAAATGAAAGGTTTGAGTGCTTTGCTTATAACTCACTTGTAATGAGTGCAGAGTTGTTTTCTCTAATCTTTCAGGTGTATGACACACATGAACTAATCAGTATGCAATTTCATTTTCCTGCATTCTTCCAATGAACTGAAAATTGAAATTGCCATTTTAAATTTACACTCTCAGCATGTAATTAGTGATGGTGCTACAATGCTTGTAATTGGCTTGTGATTTAAAGGGTCAGTGACCGTGATTTTGAAAGCAAATTAAAGTCAGAGTAAGTCATACTGCCTTTTAAAGTTCTGCTGACCTCTGTTTCTCCTCATAGGTTGGCTGTGATAAAATATCATCTGGGTGTAATGTTTACCACTTTATTAGTGACACAAACTTTTAATGTTTCCAAATACAATGAGAAATAATCCCACACTTCTATTTTTCATTAATTGGTCCTGAGATATCCCCCAAATGGTCACTTTGTCTATCCTAGTAAGAAATGTTTGGGGTTTTTTTCTCAAAACTCTTTTTTTCTTCTTCTTCTCTATAAGAGATCACTGGTTTATCTTTTTCCTTTTGGCTTTAAAATATGTTGGGGTTTTTTTTTGTTTGATTGGTTGGTTGGTTCAGTTTGAGTTTTGTTTGTTAGTTTGTTGATTTTAATTCTGATTTGATTTCATTTGTACTCTTTCCTTCACATGTCTATATTTTTATGTTCATATATATTTGTTTTGCCAAGGCAGTATGGTTCAGGACAGAGATGGATATGGCCAGGATTGTTGTTTCTGTTATCTCTCCACCATATCCAAAATCACAACAACTGCGAATCTGTAAAACAAATTGCTGACAGGACCTTCTAAATGTTACTCCTCTCTAGTGATTTATAACCTAGAAATCTATGCCTGTACTCTTACATTTCCTCTTCTCTCACAATTTCACTACCAAATCCTAGTATTTCTTAACTCATTTTCCCCTGGTTTTCCTTTTATTTTCATAAAATACTATCCTTTTTTAGGCCACTGCAGTTATTATCCCTGTAATACACATAGACTTCAGCCATGGTGGGATATGCCCAAATGCATAAACTGAAATGTCATGAAGAATACTGTGAGACAAGATAGCATCATTTGGTACAACTAGTAATCTAAAAACTCTCCTGAGACCCCACCTGGAGTACTGCCTCCAGTTCTGAAGTCCCTATTGCAAGAAAGATAAGGATATGCTATAACATGTCCAGAGAGGGGCCACAAGGAAGACTGCAGAGCTGGAGCACCTCTCCTATAAGGACAGGCTGAGAGTGCTGGGTTTGTTCAGTTTGGAGAAGATACAGCTCCAAGGATAATTTATTGTGGCCTTCCAGTATCTGAAGGGGGCCTGCAAGAAAGCTGGTGAAGGACTTTTCAGGGTGTCATTCGGTGATAGGGCTAAGGGGAAGGTATCCAAGCTAGAGAAGGAGAAATTTAGATTAGACATCAGGAAGAAGTTCTTCACCATGAGGGTGGTGAGACACTGGAACAGTTTGCCCAGGCAGATGGTGGAAGCCTCATCCCTGAAGGTTCTAAGGCCATGCTGGATGTGGCTCTGCACAACATGATCTAGTGGACTGTGTCCCTGCCCATAGCAGGAGGGTTGAAACTAGACTTTGTGATTCTGTGAAATGATACCAGTGCATTGAGTTCTTGGTCAACAGGTGAACCTTCCTAAATACTAATTTGCTCAAGAAGGAGCTCACAGCAGAGCTTTGGTAGCAGTTAGAATGTTGACCTGAGAAACACAGGTTAGTCTGGAACAAAGTAAGAAAAGCAAAAATGCATAGAAAAGTATAGGCTCAAAGGTATCAGATTTAAGGCTAAGCAGAAAAAAAGTCTGGCTAGGTAGTGAAGTCTGAAGCAAGCATTACACAGCAAAGATGATAGAGCAGCACCATGGGCAGAGAGTCAGGAGTAGTCAGGGAAAGTTTTGATTAAGGAAAAGAATGGGTAAACTTGATTTCGTGATCCTGTCTGTGCTCAGTCAAGTAAGCAAGGAGCAGAAAAGATCAGTGCCTGCTGGTTTCTGTGCAGTTGCTGCTGTTGCACCATGATTGAGCTGTCACACCTATGAAGAAACACTTAATTCCTTCTCATTTCCTGGGACTCATGGTGAAGAGAATCTCTGCCTGATGTTGCAAAATCTTTAATGTTGTACAAGAGACTACTACCTGGTTTTAAAGTACTTTATTGGTCTTTGTGGCATAGATATTCATAGAATTATCTAGTTCCAACTGCTCTGCCATGGGCAGGGACACCTCACACTAGATCAGGTTGCTCAGAGTCACATCCAGACTGCCCTTAAAAACATATAGAATAGAATAGAATAGACCAGGTTGGAAGAGACCTTCAAGATCATCGTGTCCAATCTATCATCCAACACCACCTAATCAAGTAAACCATGCAACCAAGTATCCTGTCAACTCTCCTCCTGAACACCTCCAGCAATGGCGTCCCCACCACCTCCTCGGGCAGCCCATTCCAATGGGCAATCACTCTCTCTGTGTAAAACTTCCTCCTAACCTCCAGCCTAAACCTCCCCTGGCACATCCTGAGACTGTGTCCTCTTGTTCTGGTACTGGTTGTCTGGGAGAAGAGACTAACCCCTGCCTGACTACAACCCCCTTTCAGGTAGTTGTAAACAGCAATAAGGTCACCCCTCAGTCTCCTCTTCTCCAGGCTAAGCAACCCCAGTTGCCTCAGTCTCTCCTCATAAGGCTTGTGTTCCAAGCCCCTCACCAACTTTGTTGCCCTTCTCTGGACATGCTCCAGCAAGTCAACATCCTTCCTAAACTGAGGGGCCCAGAACTGGACACAGGACTCAAGGTGCGGCCTAACCAGTGCAGTATACAGGGGCAGAATGACCTCCCTGCTCCTGCTGGCCACACTGTTCCTGATGCAGGCCAGGATGCCATTGGCCCTCTTGGCTGCCTGGGCACACTGCTGGTTCATGTTCAGCCTACCATCAACCAGCACCCCCAGGTCCCTCTCTGCCTGGCTGCTCTCCAGCCACTCTGACCCCAGCCTGTAGCTCTGCATGGGGTTGTTGTGGCCAATGTGCAGAACCCGGCACTTGGATGTGTTCAATCTCATGCCGTTGGACTCTGCCCATCTGTCCAGCCTGTCAAGATCCCTCTGCAGAGCCTCTCCACCCTCCAGCAGATCAACTCCTGCTCCCAGCTTGGTGTCATCTGCAAATTTACTGATGATGGACTCAACCCCCTCATCCAGATCATCAATAAAGATGTTAAAGAGCATGGGGCCCAGCACTGATCCCTGGGGCACACCACTGGTTACTGGCTGCCAGCTGGACCATTCACCACCACTCTCTGGGCTCGGCCCTCCAGCCAGTTCCTAACCCATCGCAGTGTGCTCCCATCCAAGCCATGGGCTGACAGCTTGGCCAGGAGTCTGCCATGGGGGACGGTGTCAAAGGCCTTGCTGAAGTCCAGGTAGACTACATCCACAGCCTCCCCACATCCACCAGACGGGTCACCTGATCATAGAAGGAGATCAGGTTGGTCAGGCACGACCTGCCCTTCCTAAATCCATGCTGGCTGGGCCTGATCCCTTGGCCATCCTGGAAGTGCTGTGTGACTGCACTCAGGATGACCTGTTCCATAATCTTGCCTGGCACTGAGGTCAGGCTGACAGGCCTACAATTCCCTGGCTCATCCAACCTGCCCTTCTTGTGGATGGGCACCACACTGGCCAGCTTCCAGTCTTCTGGGACCTCTCCAGTGAGCCAGGTCTGCTGAAAAATCATGGAGAGCAGCATGGCCAGCACATCTGCCAGCTCTCTCAGCACCCTGGGATGGATCCCATCTGGTCCAATGGACTTGTGGGGATCCAAGTGGTTAAGCAGATCACCAACTACCCCATTCTGGAACAGAGGAAAACTATGCTGCTCCCTGACTCCTTCTGCCAGCTCTGCAGGCCAGCTGTCTGGCAGACATTCTGTCCTGCTAGAAAAAATTGAGGCAAAGAAGGTGTTAAGTAACTCTGCCTTCTCCTCATCCTTTGTTACAACGTTCCCCTCTGTGTCCACCAAGGAGTGGAGGTTGTCCTTGCCCTTCCTCTTGCTATTAATGTACTTATAGAAGGACTTTTTGTTGTCCTTCACAGCAGAGGCCAGTTTAAGCTCCAAATGTGCTTTTGCCTCCCTAATTTTCTTCCTGCATGATTTGGCTACATCCTTAAACTTTTCATGGGTTGCCTCCCCTTTCTTCCAAAGATGATACACCCTCTTTTTTTCCCTTAGTTCTTTTAGAAGCTCATCACCCATCCAGGCTGTCAGTCTGCCCCAGAGGCTCATCTTCCGGCACATTGGCACAGCCTGTTCCTGTGCCTTCAAGAGTTCCTCCTTGAAGTAGTCCCAGCTTTCCTGGACCCCTTTGTTTCTAAGGGCTGTTTCCCAAGGAACCTTCTGAGTTAGTTCCTTGAGTAGCCTGAAGTCCGCCCTCCGGCAGTCCAGAGTGGAGGTCCTCTTGCTGCCCCTCTTAGCTTGACCAAATACTGAAAATTCAATTATCTTGTGGTCGCTGGCCCCTAAACAGCCTCTGACCACCACATCACCCACCAGCCCTTCCCTGTTGGTGAAGAGGAGGTCAAGCATAGCCTTATTGGTGAGGGATTTGGAGCACAAGCCCTGTGAGGAGAGACTGAGGGAGCTGGGATTGCTTAGCCTGGAGAAGAGTCGTCTCAGGAGTGACCTTATTGCTCTCTACAACTACCTGAAGGGAGGTTGTAGACAGACAGATGATGGTCTCTTCTTCCAGGCAGCCAGTACCAGAACAAGAGGACACAATCTCAGGCTGCGCCAGGGGAGGTTCAGGCTGGATGTTAGGAAAAAGTTCTATACAGAGAGAGTGATTGCCCATTGGAATGGGCTGCCTGGGGAGGTGGTGGAGTCGCCATCACTGGAGGTTTTCAGGTGGAGACTTGATGGGGTGCTTGGTGCCATGGGTTAGTTGTTTAGGTGGTGTTGGATTGGTTGATGGGTTGGACGCGATGATCTTGAAGGTCTCTTCCAACCTGGTTTATTCTATGTATATGTATATGTATACTCTTACCCCTGGTAGGCTCACGCAGCACCTGGGATAAGAAGCTGTCCTCCATGCAGTCCAAGAACCTCCTAGACTGTCTCCTCTCTGCTGTGTTGAGATCCCAGCAGATGTCAGGCAGGTTGAAGTCGCCCATGAGGAAAAGGTCAGGCGATCTTGAGACCGCCTTAAGCTGCCTATAGAATCATTCATCAACATCTTCTTCCTGGTTGGGTGGTCTATAACAGACTCCAACCAGGATGTCAGCCCTGTTGGCCTTCCCTCTAATTCTCACCCACAGGCACTCAACCTGATGATCCCTGATCTCCAGCTCAATGGCATCTAGTGCCTCCCTGATGTACAGGGCCACCTCTCCACCCCTTCTTCCTTGCCTGTCTCTCCTGAAGAGCCTGTAGCCATCCATTGCAGTGCTCCAGTCATGTGAGTCGTCCCACCACGTCTCTGTGATGGCAACTACATCACAACTTTCCTACTGCAGCAAGGCTTCCAGCTCCTCTTGTTTGTTGTCCATACTTTGTGCATTAGTGTACATGCACCTCAGCTGGGCTGCTGGTTTCACCTCTGGCTCAAGCTTATCACCCCCAGACTCCTGCCTGGGAGGACTGGTTTCAGCCCCTTCCCCCTTTGAATCTAGTTTAAAGCCCTATCTATGAGACCTGTCAATTCCCTTCCTAGAATCTTTTTCCCTTTGAGGGATAGGCCATTTTCATACACTCTGATCTTTCCCCTCCTCTGGGACAGATGTGCTCCATCTGTTGCCAGCTGACCTGGTGCAGTAGAAAGTTTTTCTAGATCGAAAAACCCAAAATTCTTTTGACTGCACCAGTCTCTAAGCCACTTGTTGACTGTGGCTGCTGACCTGTTTCTTATGGTATTCCCTCCTGCAACTAAGGGTACAGATGAGAAACCCCATCCAGGGATGGGGTTTCCACCACATCCTTGGGCAGCCCATTCCGCACTCATGATGAAGAATTTTTCCCTAACCTCCAATCTAAATCTACCCATTTCTAAGTTTGTTCCATTACCCCTAGTCCTACTGCTCCCTGACACCCTGAAAAGTCCCTCCCCAGCTTTCTTGTAGGCCCCCTTCACATACTGGAAGGTGTCCTCAGATCTCAGGTTGGTCACCAGCCCTTCCCTATTGGTGAGAACAAGGTCCAGTACAGCACTTCTTCTTGTTGGCTCTTCTACCATTTGTAGGAGGAAATTGTCATCTGTGCATTCCAGGAACATCCTGGATTGATAGTCCAAGCTGTGCTGTCCCTCCAGCAGATGTCAGGGTGGTTGAAATCCCCCAGAAGACCAGAGCCTGTGAAGGTGCCTATGGAGGGCCTCATCTGCGTGGTTCTGCTGGTCAGGTGGCCTGGAGCAGACCCCTACAGTAACATCACCTTCCCCTGACTTCCCTTTAATCTTCACCCATATGCTCTAAAGCAGCTCATCATCCTTGCCCAGGTGGAGCTCCACTGATTCCAGCTTATCACTGGTATAGAGAGCAACACCTCCTCCCCTCCTACCCTGCCTGTCCTTCTGAGTTAGACTGGCAAAGTTAATGTTGGGAGAAATTTCAACCCAACACATAGCCACTATGTCATAGCGTTCCAGCAGCACAGTGCCCCTGAATTCATCCTATTTGTCGCCCAAGCTGTGTGGATTTGCATGGAGACACTCCAGCTGTGCTGGCTGTGCCCCCCTCTTAGGTGAATCCCTCTTGATTCATCCTTGACTTGCCTCAAGGCAAGAAGTGGAGAACCCTTGCTAGCACTGTACCCCTCTGCCTCTGGTGAGCTGCCCCAATGTTTGTCACAGGCAAGCATGAGATTAACAACTCCTAACCCCTTCCAATCTAGTTCTTAACAAGATCAGTTTTAATCCGCAGCCACCAAAAGCAGGTTTGAACATATCTTATGTCTGGAGAAGATTAAGAAAAGGAAATAAATACTTCATATCCTGCCACTGTGTGGGAGCTATGATTGAACACTTGAATTATTGCTGGAGATTGCTGTATATAAATGTAAGTTATTAAATAGAAGAAAAAAAATGTTTTGCTATCATTAAAATAACATGAATCATTTCTTCAGAGACATCAGCATGGTTGCCAATTGTTTTTTAAATGAAATATTCAAATATTTAATTTTGCTTCTTTGAAACAGAGGAGGATTCATTTGCAAAGGAGTTGGACTGCTTGGTTTGGTTGCAGAACCAAAAATTGGGAAATAAAATTGGCTCAGGTTGAGAATTTGGCTTCCCCCCCCAAATTTATTGCATACAAAAAAATATACAAAATATTTAGCTTGGGTTTTTTTTTTTTTTCCTTTCCAAATAATTCATCCCTTTCATATTTTTGTGCTTTTCTTGATTGAACTCTTGGATATCAAGCATTATTTCAACATGAAAAAGCTAGAAGTCTTACTTAGAATACATGAAAAAAAACCCCACTCTTATTCTAGCATTTCTCTAATTTCTTCTCTAAATTACTTTACTGAAATGATATGATGAAGTTCAGATGAAACTTCAAATTTGGAGATAAAACAGTTTGATGGAAACGGCGTCTGACATCTGATGGGTAATTTAAGTATATTACTATTTTATTCCAAGATTTACTTTTCCCTTCTTAGCGCATCTGTTTGAAATACTGTTTGTCTTGTGTTGGTTTTGTTTTGTTTTGTTTTTCCTTTTGAAATATGTTTGTACAATTTAAAAAAAAAATAATTTTTTGCACTCTGAGTCAACAGACTTCCTGTAGAGAAGGATAAGAAAGCTGGTGAAGGGTTTGGAGCAAAAGCCCTGTGAGGAGAGACTGAGGGAGCTGGGATTGCGTAGCCTGGAGAAGAGGAGACTCAGGGGTGACCTTATTGCTGTCTACAACTACCTGAAGGGAGGTTTTATCCAGGTGGGGGTTGGTCTCCTCCCAGGCAACCAGCAGCAGAACAGAGGACACAGTCTCAAGCTGTGCCAGGAGAGGTTTAGGCTGGATGTTTCGAAGAAGTTCTTCATGGAATGAGTGACTGGCCATTGGAATGTGCTGCCCAGGGAGGTGGTGGAGTCACCATCACTGGAGGTATTTAGGAAGAGACTACTGGATGGGGTGCTTGGTGCCATGGTTTAGTTGATTAGATAGTGTTGGATGCTAGGTTGGACTCGATGATCTCAAAGGTCTCTTCCAACTTGGTTAATTCTATCCTATTCTTAATAAAATGGTGACCTGTGATGGAAAATGATCTTCCCCAGCAGATTCAAGGTAAAATTTTTACCAAGCCCCAGTGTAATTTGAAACTTTTAGCTCAAATAAATACAGATAGAGCCACAAAATTGTAATTCTCATAAAGCTTGTTCCTGAACAAAAATTCAGGGAGACTAATTGGAGATCCACACATTAGGCATCCCACAAAATGCATGGAAATGTCCCATGCCTTACTGGGTGTCTGCAGAAAACATGCTGCATGGGTGATGGCAGTGTTCACCCAGAGAAAATGGAGCATCATGGCCTGTGTTACACAGCATTCATTAAAAACATATCTGAGGATTAAATAATGTGTTGATGTGTTCTTGGATATGATGTTTGCAATAACATAGTTTAAAACCAGTGGACTAAGACCAGAATTGTGCCATACAATGACAAAGACATTCATTTGAGAGTACCTCAATTCTATTTCTTACTCTAGAAACACTGTTGGTACTTTTTTTAGTAATTCCCAAGAACCATTTCTTGTGTTTTCTTTTTAAGTCTAAATGTACTGGAATAATATTTCAGGCAATAGAATGTATATTTTTACTTATGGCTTGGTTTGATTTTTTTTTTACAGAAGTGTCTCCAACAACAGCTCTGGTTTTTTTCCCACCTCTGGTGCTTAGCCTCACATCTTTGGGGCCTGCAACACCTAATACTGTCATAGATAATTGTGTGTCTGTGAATTATAACTACTGTGACACATAAAAAATGTGCTTATGATGAAAATTTTCTCAGTTCCACGGTTCTTATTCCCAGGCTGGAATCAATAAAGTGTTGAGGTTTTTATAAAAAATAATAATAATAATAATAATAATAATAACAAAACAAAAAAAAAAAGGCAAGGAGAAAAATTAGCAGCTTCCACATCAAGACCTTCCAAAGAGCAAGTATACACCAGGTGATAGCTATTTGCTAATAAAATGATAAAACCCAAAATGCACAGAGGTCTTGCGGAACATTCATTCCAACATCTGTTAGTGAGAGCTCTAAGCAAACTACCATCTGTTAAACCGCTCATTTTGTCAAAGTTCATTTCCTCATTCATGAGTACTGTTGTATCAGCTTCCAAAAATACCTGTCATCATACATTAAATATTTAATACTACTTAATATAGCTCTCAGCTTAGTATAATGTGGCCAAATGAACCTGATGAAACACAGTCTCGGAGTCGTCATGTAAGGTGACTCAGACTGTATAGAAAGACATAATAAGCTAAGTTGCATGCTTAAAAAACTATTAAAACTCAGCAATTTTTCATTAATACTCCAGAATTTGACTTAATATCAAAGGAGGATTGCCTTGGGGGGATATTGACAAGTGGCAGCAAGTGCTTTGTCAGGGGAGAACTGAATCTAATAACAAAAATGCAGTTGGATTATTTCAAAACTATCCCACGCAGGACCTTTGAACTGCAGGAATTAGAAGAGATTTTCAGGTAGTCGAAACTGTGATAAGCTCTCTGACTTCAGTGAACTCAATAGCAATGTCTGCTAACTGCAGACATCCCTCAACATCTATACATTTAGCTCATGGGCTAAAAATGTAATTTATGTGCTCACAGCAGCCACGAAAACAAAAGGACTGGGAGCCTACTTCTTAGTGTAATCATCCAGATACTCCCTGGTGTCCCATATCTTGGCATCTATTTACTATCATCATATATCTCCTAGTTTCACTCTTTGTATTCACAAACACCCACGCACACACATATTCAAACAACTTTTGATCAAGGTTTCAGATACACAAATGCAGTCAGTTCAGAATTATCATCCCCATGGCAACTAAAACTTCATGTTGTTATGAACACTATCCATAACATGCTCTGTCAGCCTGTGTGCCAGCTTTCCTTAATTACTCCATGTGACATGGCTGAGCAACTGGAGTAACAGTACTTTTAAACAAATCATTTCATGCATCTGTAACACCATCTATTTTAACCCCATGTTTTTTTCACATTTACCATCCTGATATTAAAAGCAATCAAACCACCAAGTGGTGGTACACCAAAATGAGCAAATGTGCATGTGTCTGGTTTTTTGCACCAGTGCCGATGCCCCTGCACCTATGCAGTGTCACACCAACTGTGATGGAGTGATATGTGGGCATCATGGCCCTCCCGTGGAGACGACAGCTTGTAAATCTGTAAGATGATATTATTCTGATGTGTGATAGTCAAACAAGTCATATTTTATGCTGTAAACACTCACTTCCAAACCCAAAAAGTAAACAGTCCTCACAGTTGCTCATCTTCTAGAGCTTGACTTCTACAAAACAAACAAATAAACAAACACACACACACAAAAAAAACCCCAAACCCCAGTTTCATGACAGCTAAAGTTCAGGAAACAAAGTTCAAGAAAAAGTAAAATTGCATGCCAATATATTAAGATTTCTTTAGTGTGTACATGGTACAGAGGCATGTACACAGACAACTCTGTGTCAATAGCCCTAGAGTTGTACATACAGAGCTCATGTCTGTGTAAGTAGGTCAAAGAAGCACAGAGTGAAAATAGAGGGACAGACCATGCTGTGGAGAAACAACCATTTGGTCCCTCACTTCACCTCCATGTTTCTCTGCGATTTTGCAGCTGATAAAGAAAAGTTACTGGATTATATAGGCTGTTGGAAGTACAGGAAGTCACCAATGCCATGGTACTACAGTAGAAAAGAAATCTAATGTGAACCCATATTCCTTTATGTAAGAGCCCAACTTGCCATTGTCTCAAGCAATGTCTGGTAGTACATGGCCTGAATAGACAGGGCAGTGGCTTTTGATAGTCCTCAGTGGCTCTCAACAATTTCCATTCTGGAACTACTGGCCAGAACTATTCTTGACAAATGGCTTAGCAATGAAAAGAGGAGGTGGAATTCTTTCCTTCCTTCCTCTAAAACATTGCAGCTACACCATGGAAAAGTCTGTGGTAGGCATTTAACTGGAGGGGGCCCCTTTTTGAATTAGGGAGGCCACCCCATGTCCAAAGAGTATAGAAAGATGAAGGGAGTAAAAGGATTGCAATCTCTTGGGCCCAGGTGCTACATCTACCACAGAAGCCTTGCTGGATGTTTACTCATCACCCAAGAACTTGAACTAATCCCATGAAGACATCACTGGATCTGAGGGTGGTGATATGTTTACTATTTATCTCTCTCTTTCTTCTCCTTTTTGTTCCTATTTCCCTCTCATCTAACCAAGTGTCTTTAAGGCACAAGTGACCAAGAGCTTTCACAGAACACTCACTGGATCAAAAACCAAAACTAATCAGCTGTTTAGTGTTGGTTCACCTTAGTTTACTGCAAGGGAATTTTTGAATCTGACACAACCTCCTTGCTGCCCAGGGCTGGCTTGAGAAATCATGTCATGACACCTGACTTCCCCTGAAAGTGATGACATGCCATCTCAAAGATACTCTAATCAGTCCCATGGACTGAAAATTAGGAATGTATTTTACTTTCTGTGTTTTTACAACATCTAAGTGCCAGGTTCTACAACTTGGCCACAACGAGTCCATGCAGTACTACCTACTCTGGGGTCAGGGTGGCTGGAGAGCAGCCAGGCAGAAAGGGACCTGGGGGTACTGTTCAACAGTAGGCTGAACTTGAACTAGCAGTGTGCCCAGGTGGCCAAGGAGGATGATGGCATCCTGGCCTGGATCAGGAATAGTGTGGCCAACAGGAGCAGGGAAGTCATTCTGTACTCATCACTGGTTAGGCCACACCTTGAGTCCTGTGTTCAGTTCTGGGCCCCTCAGTTTAGATGTTGAGTTGCTGGAAGGTGTACACAGAAGGGCAACAAAGCTGGGGAGGGGTTTGAAGCACAAGCCCTATGAGAGGCTGAGGGAGCTGGGATTGCTTAGCCTGGAGGCTCAGGGGTGACCTTCTTGTTGTCTACAGCTACCTGAAGGGAGGTTGTAGCCAGCTGGGGGTTGGTCTCCTCTCCCAGGCAAGCAGCACCAGAACAAGAGGACACAGTCTCAAGCTGTGCCAGGGGAGGTTTAAGCTGGATGTTAGGAAGAAGTTCTTCCCAGAAAGAGTGATTTGCCATTGGAACGTGCTGCCCAGGGAGGTGGTGGAGTCACCCTCACTGGAAGTGTTTAAAATAAGGCTGGATGAGGCACTTCATGCCATGGTTTCTTGGATTAGATGTATTCTGTAGAACCTTTTTATTCCATAAGTGATTAATGCAAAGAAACGTTGTTTCAATCCTGAGTGTTTCACTGAGACTAACAGCTTATTCTCAAAGCTAACAGTATGTAGGAAAGATTGCTTTCACCTTCTGCTATTTTCCCTTTTGTCTTTACCCCTCAAATTTCGTCATGACATGGTTTCCCTAATTGTGGGCAGCATTACCAGATAAGTCAAGAGTCCTAGTTACAGCCAGAATATTAATGTTCTTTGGGTCCTCTATAAAATGACAACTCAAGAACTAGACAATGCAGATAATTCAGTTCCAGACAATGCAGATACATAGGAAGCAAAAAAGGATGATACAGTCAGCAAAATAAGCAGAATAAAGCTGTGGCTGCCAGGCTCATTGGAAAAGAAAGCTTTAAGTAGATTTATTATGATTAGGTCTTCCTAGACCAAGGAAGAAAGGGGGTCAAGATGTGTATTTTATAATAAATGTTATAAAAATTGACATAGTCAATTTTTAATGACCATAGTCATCAACATAATTTCTGTAGATGAACCACGTTAAGAAAAAGGGAAGGTTGAGAAGTACTCTCTGCATAGGTTGCTAAGTGCACATTTTTATGGCACTGTTGTTGCATACTGGATGTCTTCTGGTGTAGGAGCTAAATAACTTTGTTTTCCCAGAGCATTGAAATAAGCTGGGAATGTACAATGATCACAAAACTGCAGCAGGGATTTCAGACTGCTAGAGAAGTCTGATCTTCATTTTCCCTGCTAATTCACTTTTTGCTTCAGCTCCCATCTTTCACTGGATTCCAGATTTAGCTTCAATATTCTAAGCTAATGCAGGGAATTTTTTTTTCATCTCAATATCAGACTCATCTTTTTCTCACACACTTCCTTTTTATTTAACATTTCTTGGCATGATAACATAGGAGGCAGAAAGGCGACTGAAGTCAGAATGGGAATTCTTCCCAGTTATCCTTGTTGAGCTTGAAGGCAGGTTGTATTTGCTACCAGAGTTTTCACCACAGTGTGTCTACCAAAACGTCTTAAAATCAAATGGAAAGAAAGTACCTTTGATATTTGCAAAGGGCACATTGAGAATTTTCCCTGAGTACAGTTTCATGGTGATTTTAGTATCGTACCTTTTGAATTTGCTTCTTCTCCCTAAAGAAGATGCTTTTCATGTAGGATTAAAAGAAAAATGTGTGTTTGTTTCTGTGACCTGAGTCTAACATCCTATCTGCTAACCTCTATGAGCTATTGATCAAAGCTGTTTTACAAGTGGAAATACATATAGATATTTTCTGTGACATTTTTATTTACACATTCTTTGACTGATACTTTAAGAAGTATATTAGACATTTTGGGGAAGTTCTTTCTGGGAGACATTAGCATGCCAAAGACAGGAAGTATATTCACAAGTTCAGAGTACATGTAGGAATTAATGACAGCAATAAATGACCTTAGTATTTCTTAGCTAACCTTAAGTTGTGGGTAGCTTATGCCCACTGAATCAATACTTTTTAAATGAGATGAAATTTTACAGAGCCACAAGCCTCTGAACAATGTGAGATTGATTATGGGCCTCTTCTTGAGAGGACAGTTTGAACTTGCCAATATTTGAATAATTCATACCACCCGGTCAATGGCATTTATAACAACAACCTTTGGGACTAAAATAATGTTTTAATAATAAGAATAAACAGACCAAGAAAGTTTTGAGTCTGTCTAATTATGTAAACTCCCTGAGGCATAAAATGAAATTTCTCAACAAAAGCCAAAAGAGATGAGTGCTTTTTGGTAATATTCATAATGTATGTTCCTTTGTATTAACATTATGTGGGCCAAACTATTCATGTTTTCCATACAGATAGAGTTTACTCTATATTCTGGTGTTTCCACAATAAAGGCAAATTAAAATACTAGACCGGATTTTATCTCTGATTCAATATGACTAACTTGAAATGTAGCAAAGGTGACGAGTTGCTTTTAGAGGTTTGATTGTGGCTGAAAATACAGGGAAGTCCTGAAAGATGCTTGCTGCTACCGCAATGTATGATAGGCTGGTTGGGCACTCTGGAAGCAGGAGTATTGGGAAGCTGTGCCAGGGGAAGTTTAGGTTCAAGGTGAGGAGAAAGTTCTTCACAGAGAGAGTTGTTAGCCACTGGAATGGGCTGCCCAGGGAGGTGGTGGAGTTGCTGTCCCTGGAGGTGTTCAAGAGGGGATTTGACATAGCACTTGGTGCCATGGTCTAGTAGTCAAGAGGTCTTGGGTGGCAGGTTGGACTTAATGATCTTTGAGGTCTTTTCCAACCTTGTTGATTCTATGATTCTGAAGAGTTTGAAGATAATCTAACAGTGAAGTTGTGAAGAGACTTTTCTGGATCTGTGAAACAAAAAAGGGTTTGGATCAGAAAAAATGAAGTATGCAATCGCTTTGTCTGCAAGGTACAATCTCACAATCAAGTTGGGAATTATTGTTTGTAAAGTGTTAGTTCCCCTAGACTGTCACAAGATCACAGTATCACAAAATCACAGAATCACGGAATGTTAGAGGTTGGAAGGAATCTCCAAGGATCATTGAGTCCAACCTCTCCAGATGCTAGTTAAAACATATCACTGCTACTATGCTGCCTGTATTAATGCTCTCAACTACATCTGGAGAAGCTCTGCTGACAGTGCTGATTAGGAGAGCAACAAAAAGCCACAGGCAGACAAGCTATATGAGTACCTTACATTGGAGTGCCAGTAATGCTTTCCAACAGGAAAGATAATAGTAACTGACCTTCTCCAACCTTCCTGCACCTCATCACATGCTGAGTCCTGCTCTGCAGCTTCTTGCTCTTGATGTGACATCAGGGTCAACCAGCAATGTTCAGTCACATTCAGGGCCTGCTGTGCTTGGAGACAGAAAAGGAAACATGGGAGGGAGCTTTCAGAATCACTAAATTATCCTGTATTGAGGGAACCATGTCAGGTTACTCCTTTCCTGTGTTTATTGAAAATATTTCTATTGATAAGTGTTCCTATTTTTCATCAGAAAATGTTTTTGTGGGTGATTTCTCTCTGGATTTATCAGAATTATGACTTCTTAAAAGAGGACAAAAAAAATTAAATTTCAGTCCTTCGAAACTGATGAAATCAGCAGGGGAGGGTTGCTGTAATAAATCTTCAAATGTCAGTGTAACCTTGGTCCCTTATTCAACCCTATTTTTGTATGACTAATAGTATTAGTAAAAAAAATAAAAATAAAAAAAATGCTAGAAAAGATGGAGAATTGTTTCCAGCAATGTTATCATATCTTGTAGCTGAAACAGGTAAACACCATAGCTCTTCTTAAAGCGCCCTACTGTTTATGGATGAAAGCTCGTGTAAAACTACATTTACAGTCTCAAAGACCCAATGTTTCTTAATGTTTTAATCTGAACATTTATTGGGAGCTTGTTCTTAAGGTATACTTCAGACAAACGTGTTCTGTATGAAATATTAATGGTGTTATTGCTAATAGTGTAATAAAAAAACAAGGGGAATGTGGTTATGTATTCTGGCTAGGGAGCATTGCACACTGTGTCTGTCTAAAGTCAGTCCATCTTACACTTTTTTTTCTCTCCTGCATGTCCTAAGGTAGATGAGACAGATGCAACTAATCTTTTAACTTTTTGTCAAGTATATAGCTTCTGCACCCTGACTATATTGATATGTGATTACAAATTGAAAAGGAGTATGAATTTAGTCCGCTAGTGCGGCCTTGATCTCAGCTGTTCTGTATTACTCATATATGACTGTAAATTTTATTATTTTTGTTTTCTACTGTTCTGTGGTTTTGTTAAGCATGCTCAGAAATTATTTTGGGTCTTTGTTTTGTGGAGCCCTTTGGACTCTTTCTGGAAAGTTTCTTTCTCCTTCAGTATTGTGGTCTGACATTTACACCCTAAAAGTGAAGCTGCACACATGCTGTGCATCCTTGTAGGGCTGGTCCTGAATTGCCTTTGAAAAGGATTTACTGTGTATTCTACAAGACCTTGTAAAATTACCTTGTTCATACTGCCATTTTCTCTTGGGAAAATGCTGGGTTTCATTTTGTTTATTTCATTCCTTATACAGATTTTTTTTTTCCAAGTTCCAGTACATCTTGACTGGTTATGTCTTCATCAGTGTAGACAGCAGAATGATTTAGCATCCTAAAACAGATTCATGTGAGTCATTGCAGTCAAAAACATTATTACATCAGCAAAAATTGTTTACCAGATAATTAATCCTAAAGAATCAGTGAGGAGAGACAGAAAAATACCATGCTGGCTACTTTTCCCCCTCCTTTTGAATGAAGCTATGACTCTATAACCTGCTGTGTTGATAAAAGTGGTCTAATCATAGAGTCAGAATGATTGTGGTGGTTGACAGGAGCAAGGTTAAATTTCAAGGACTACTGGGAACTTTTTTAAACTAATAGAGCTGATTTTATTATCCAGCTTTTGGGCATAGACCATGCTCAAAGGAGCACACCTCAGGTGAATTTCCTTTTGCCTAGTTTTGGCTATATGACATAGCATAGAAGGCACCGAGTGAGCAGCAGTGCATGAACTCAGCCTCCAACGGTGTATGAATCGCTAACTCACCACTCTTGGCTAACTTGAGCTGACCACCAAGTCTGTGCTGTAGCTAAGCTCTCAACAGTTTCAGCACTTTAACTGTTTCCTCCACCGTACACTGTGTAGATATAATCTGTTTCTTATAGAGTAAGATTTAAATGAATTGATGTCAGACTACTGGCTTGCTTTTACACGCATTTTTACCTGAGTGATTCAGAGTTTGTCAGTTATTACAGGCTCAGAAAATTTTCTCACTGAAATGCAAATCCTGTTTGAGGCAGGCACAATTACAGAGTAGCAGAATTTTAAGGGTTGGAACGGACCTCTGGAGATCACCTAGTCCGATCTCCCCACCAGAGCAGGTTCACCAAGAGAAGGTTGCTCAGGACAGTGTCAAGTCAGGATTTGAATTACCCAAGCTGTATAAAATGCTTCATCCCATGAAGATATAAAGCAACAGACATCCTTGGATCTGCTTGTGAACATCACAGACAAATCCCTGACTTATTTTGAGTGAACTCTGTGAATTAGGTCCCTTGGAAGTTGCTAGACTCAGCATCCCCCTCTGTGAGGCCAAACTTAGATCCACGTACAGAAGAAAAGTATCAAGTTTGAATCTATTACTGTGAGAATAACCTTAAATTTAGGTAGAGCTGGTTGAATCATAAAATCACAGAATCACATAAAGTTAGGAGTTGTAAGGGACCTGCCAAAACAGGGCAGGCCACACAGAAACACATCCAGACAGGTTTTGAAAGTCTTCAGAGATGGAGAGTCTACAAGTTCTCTGGGCAGCCTGTTCCAGTGCCCTGTCACCTTCACCGTAAAGAAGTATCTCCTCATGTTGTGGTGGAACCTCTTGTGTTCTAGTCTGTACCCATTGTTCCTTATTCTATTTGGCACCACTGGAAAGAGGTTAGCACCCTCATCTCGACACCCACCTCTCGGATATTTATAGATGTTGATGAGATCCCCTCTCAGCCTTCCCTTCTCCAGACTAAACAGCCCACAGCCCCAGTTCTCTCAGTCTTTTTTCATAGCAGAGATGTACCAGTCCTGCAAAAATCATTTTAGCTCTCTGTTGGATTCTCTCCATCAGATCCCTGTCTCTTCTGAACTGTGGAGGCCAAAACTGGGCACAGTATTCCAGGTGCAATCTCACCAGGGCAGAGCAGAGGAGGAGAACATGCCTGGACCTGCTGGACACAATTTCCTTAATGCACCCCAGGATGCCACTGGCCCTCTTAGGCACAAGGGCTCATTGCTGTACCATGGATATCTTGCTGCCTATTAGGACTCAAAAATCTTTCTCCATGGAGCTGCTTTTTAGCACGACAACCCCTAGTCTGTGCTGGAGTTACTCCTCCTCAGAGGCAGGACTCTGTGCTTGTTTTTATGGAAGTTTATAGCATTCCCCTTTGACCAGCTCTCCAGCCTGTCCAGCTCTTGGTTGGCAGCGCAGCCTTCCAGGGTGTCAGCCATCCCCCACCCCAATTCCATATCACCAAGGAACTTGCTGTGGATGGACTTAATCCCTTCATCCTGATATTGAACAAAACTAGACCCAGTACTGATCCCTGAGGAACACCACCATCAGGTGGTTTTGCCCTCAAAATTGTTTGCATTTCCTCAAATTTCCATGCAAGTATCCTCTTTTTACAAGCTCTTTACCATGCCTTAATACTGAAGTTACCAGGATAAATCCCTCAAAATAGTGTTGATCTTATCCTTGATTGTTTTTTTTCCTAGTTAATCTAGATGATGATAAGGGGTCTTTTATTACTTAATAAATGTATTACTTTTTTTGTAAGGTATGTTAAACTCTTGTGCTTATTCTCATGACTTTCACCTCTTTGTTTATCTTAAAACACAGTCACGCATGTAATTAGAATGCATAATATTCTGTCCTAGATCTGATTCCACAAAGCAGAGCTTCCCAAGCTGTTTTTCTTCACAACAGCCAAACACCTTTGCAAATGCTTTCAGAGACAATTCACATTTTATGTGGGCAACTTTGCTTCCACTTAAAGTACATTAAATAAGAAAGATTTCAGCCCCTGCCTCATTGTAGACATTGCACAGTTGTAATATTTTGAATTTTGATAAGCTCTGATTTGAAAAAGTTAAAGCATATATAAGACACAAAAGAACAGCTTATTCCTGGTCTATCTGTATGCACTGAATGCATGTAGCTTCTGCTGGCATGATGTTAGCCTCATGGGCATTTTGTATGTAAACAAGCTGCAGGGATTTGAAAGTGTTTTCTTTCACCTCTTCATTTGGATTTTCCTGCAAACATTGACAGAAGATGTAGGCCTAATTGCAAAACACAATATCCTGATTTTATTTCCTGTGTTATATCAAGGTCAATAATGCTTAAAGCCAAAGCTCAGTTTGTGACTCAGATTATAGATAATGATCAAGAAAGCCTTTAAAAGGAAAGATTATGTCTGTTGAAACAAAGAAGTGAATAAAATTGTATGGCTTATACATGTAGATACCCAGATAAGCATGTAGAGCAGGCTGATATGTACAGAAAAAAACCCCACCCCAAACTCCTGAAACTCAGGTTAAACAATATATATGTTAAATTACTACTTATAAAATTAATTATTTTATTTTATTTTTATGATAACTCGACCAAATCTTCACTTCATTCAGTGTGGTTTTTCATTATTTCAAGTTTGAATTTTAGCTATAGTATTAAACTGTTTGACAGATAACTTTTGGGTGGGTATTGTTGTTTTGCTTCTTGACAAGCAGTGGCTGATGTGCTGTGCCTCAGAGATGGAGGCTGGAGCATGGAAAGGAGTCAGTGTGGGAATACAACATCCAGTGGTTAAAGCCATGATTTTGTTTGAAGCTAGTCCTTCTGAGCAAACAGGGGGAAAAATAATCCACATAAATTCTCATCCAAAAAACTGTTCTGAGATTATCATATGAAAAAAAAAAATAAAATCATAGAATCATAGAATCAATAAGGTTGGAAGAGACCTCAAAGATCATCGAGTCCAACCTGTCACCACAGACCTCATGACTACTAAACCATGGCACCAAGTACCACATCCAATCCCCCCTTGAACACCTCCAGGGATGGTGACTCCACTACCTTCCTGGGCAGCCCATTCCAATGGCCAACAACTCTCTCTGTGAAGAATTTTCTCCTCACCTCAAGCCTAAACTTCCCCAGCTGCAGCTTGAGACTGTGTCCTCTTGTTCTGGTGCTGGTTGCCTGGGAGAAGAGACCAACCGCCTCCTGGCTACAACCTCCCTTCAGATAGTTGTAGACAGCAAGAAGGTCTCCCCTGAGCCTCCTCTTTTCTAGGTCAAACAATCCCAGCTCCTGCAGCCTCTCCTCACAGGGCTTGTGCTTGAATCCTCTCCCCAGCCTCATTGCCCTTTTCTGGACACATTCAAGAGTCTCAATGTCCTTCCTAAATTGAGGGGCCCAGCACTGGACATAGTCCTCCAGGTGTGGCCCAACCAGTGCTGAGTACAGGGGCACAATGACTTCCTTGCTCCTGCTGGCCACACTATTTCTGATGCAGGCCAGGAAATCAGTCAATATGAATCAATGGGAATGAAGCTGAAAGAATGGTGGGCATATGTATAACTGTGTTAGATACGATTTGTTTGGTGTATTATATCTTCCATTTCCCAAATAGTGAAATGTGAAGATATTACAGGTCAGTATACACAAAAGGCAAATAATCAGTGGCTGATTGCTGTCCCAGGTTGAGGGAGATGCTCCCTTGTCTCCCACCGGGGCAGAAAAATGAGACTCGTACAAATAGATTGCAAAAGTGTTGGAAAGTTTAGATGGAAAAGCAGTGAGTGTTTTACAGAGAGCTACAAGCACAGTGACAGAAGAGGTCCCAAAGCATACTCAGAAGCCTACCAGCACTCCCCTTCTCCCTACCTGAGGGTACACCCAGAACCCCCAGGGCTCTTTCTTCCCCCCCCTTCCATTGTTAGGCTAATCTCAGCTGGCCAGATCTGAGATTGCCCTTTCCCCTTTTCCTCCTGGCATTAGGCCTAGCCAAGCCCAAGAGGCCTTGAGATAACTCCCCTTCCATTACTAGATAGAGAGGGAAGAAATAGGAAGTGTGAGACTTTGCAGATAGATTTACAGGGAGCAGGACATTATGGGAATGAAATATGCAGCTTCCTGTGTCCACGCACTGGGCTGGACACCCAGGGTACCAGAGGTGCACATCGTGTGTCAGTAGCAGGAGGCATCCAGCCTAAACTGCCACATTGCCTGTTCTATGTTTCACTGCGATTTCTAACAATTTTATACATTTACGAAAAATTCTTTTACTTTCCTGTTTATTACTATCCTTAAATTCCACATGGACTCAATGGGACCAAACCTCTAAAACATCAATTGCTATTCTAAAGTTATGTGAATGTTTATTATCTTCTTATAGGGAGAACCATAGTAAAACTATTCTCAAATTTCTTTTGCCTCAAGAAGAAAAACACAATAAGGCCAATTACATCAGATAAGTAGCAGAGAAATAGCTAGAGTAGCTCAAAAAACAGCAGTAAACTTCATTCTCCATAGTCCCATTGAGTATACAGTACAATGCTGAAACACCAAATTCTGATCATCTCACATCCTTAAGAGAGGCTGGATTATGGTACCAAGTGAGTGAAAATCTTGAAACCATGCTCTAAAGAATAAAAGGATTAAAGTATTTGGGCAGCAGATACTTGATCTGTATCTGACTCCCCATATTGCTGTGTGTACTGGGGCTACTATCCCAAATGGTAAGTTTTGTACAAGGCCAGCTCTACTATCTGGAGAGCAGAGATAAGTTATACTCACCCCATTTAATGTATTATTTACATTGTCCCAGCTGTTGACTCTCTAGTATTTGCATTCACTCCTTTTTATCACACATCTGCCTGCACCTTCATGGAATTCTCACAGTAAGACAGCTCTTTGCTAAGTTTCATTTGATGCAAAAGTCACAGATTTCAGCTGCCTACCAGCAAGAAGGTGGAAGTGTTAAGTGCCACAGATTGCTTCATGATTGACTTCCTTGCAGGGACAAGGCTGACAGTATTGGCATTGCTTGTCTTGAACATCACATTCTGAATTCTATGAGAATATGGTTGGCTTTTCCACATCATAGATGGATAAAGACACAATTTAAATTGCATGAATATCATTGAATTCTTCCACACATCTTCATTTCATCCCTCAAGATATTGAGCTCAATGTGTAAAAGCACATGAAAGAATGTTTATATCCATTGGTAGCCACTGATATTTTGCTATTACCTTTTGGGAATGGCATTTCAGTCCTGATCTTTAGATATACGGATTTCCAGTGAGAATCAAGAAAAGGTCTACTTATTTGCTTTACAGAACATTCGTGTGTTTTTACCCTCACAAAGAAGTTTCTTGGGATTGCAGTTTGGCTCCTAATAGAGCAGAAGAGACAGGTATTGGAAAATTATCACAGTGTTGTATTTTCTTTATAGGAAGCAAATGTAGAGCAGTAGTCCTATATACCAGTAATATGTTATATCTCTGTAATGCACTGGTAATGTACCCTAGAGAACACAGTCTCAAGCTGCATCGGGGAGGTTCAGGCTGGATGTTAGGGAGAAGTTCCTCATAGAAAGAGTGATTGGCCATTGGAGTGGGCTGCCCAGGGAGGTGGTGGAGTCGCCATCACTGGAGGTGTTTAGCAGGACACTGGATGGGGCGCTTGGTTCCATGGTTTGGTTGATTAGATAGTGTTGGATAATAGGTTGGACTCGATGATCTCAAAGGTCTTTTCCAACCTGGTCTGGTCTGGTCTGGTCTGGTCTATTCTATTCTATTTTATTCTATTCTATTCAACAATAATATACGTGTGTGTACACGTATGCATGAAGACATTGGTACAGCCTTTTGGTTCAGGTTTCTTTTTTAAATCTATTTATGTGTGTATGTGTGTGTTCATGAAATTAATGAAAGTTAAAAGAAATTAATGCAAGTGTAAAGATGGTGATTTAAATGCTACAGCTACGTATTTTTCCTTTCAGTCATTAAAAGAAAATAGTTTAAAAAATGAAAGGAATCCAGATTGTGTTCCTCAGATGTTTAGAATATTGTACTGTTATTTCAGATAAACCTGCAGAAGAAGATGCGCGTCACTGGAGTTATAACTCAAGGTGCCAAGAGGATTGGAAGTCCAGAATATGTAAAATCTTACAAAATTGCATACAGTAATGATGGGAAATCATGGACGATGTACAAAGTAAAAGGCACAAATGAAGATATGGTAAGATTAAGCCATCTGTATGTGAATACATGTTATGGTTTAGCAACCTTCAGGAGGATGAGGTATCTGTAGTAATAACCATAATTGCCTGACTCTATGATACAGGTTGCCTTGTTATTATTTGTCTCTGAAAAACACTCTGTCAATAAATTTGCACTTCTGTCTGCTAAGAATTTCTTATACTTTAATTGATGGTTGTATAAATACTATGTCCCAAGGCTAGAATAATCCTGTTTATTACACTTAACTGATTTTCATTTTAATTAGTTTACCAGTAATTACTCATTACTCCGTTTAGAAATTAGTTTCATTGCATTAACAGATTAGTGTTAACCCTTGACAGCAGAGAAGCCATGCTAATCTCTGTAATGCACAAACAGTATGATCCAGTGGGAAGTATGTTTAGGGTTTACAGTTGCCACTTATTTTTTTGTAGAGCTGTGCATTCAAAGCAGCAAAAATCCTTTTACTGTGTCAGTTAAGATAGAACTAAGGCACTTTGTAGCCTTAGACATAGTTTCTCAATTAAGAAATTAAAATGTTGTGTGAAGATGCATATAATGAGGGAAGAAAACAAAGTACAAGCATATCTGGTTAGAGTGAGGAATGAAGAGAAGAATGCTTATAGCTCCCCCTGTGATCAACGGGAGGTTACAGTGCACTTCAGTGGGAGTTGGCGCAGGTTCTTGAAGTAGAGTGAAAAAATAAATGTCAATCAGCGTAAATAATTGCTGGGTAAATTGAATTGAGACTATTTAATACACTAATTAGAAAAGACGACATAATTTAGTTGCATTAGTAGCTTCATTTTCTAGGCTCGACAGAGTAGAAGTCCTGATTCAGTGTAGGTGGCAAATGCATGCTGATACAAGAGAATGTTTTGCTAAAACCTCGTACGCTGAGCACTGGAAATCATGAAACCAGCCTCTGTTTGGGGAAAAACCTGCAGATGTATGTGCAGGGACTCTCAGAAGAATGATGCAGATAACTCCGAGATATGGGGATAAACTGAACCTCCAGTAACCCTCCTGGCATGTTTTTATGGGTATGTCATCTTGTCACAGGTGTTCCGTGGAAATGTGGACAATAACACCCCATATGCTAACTCCTTCACCCCTCCAATCAAGTCTCAGTACATACGGCTGTATCCTCAGGTGTGCAGAAGACACTGCACATTGAGAATGGAACTTCTTGGCTGTGAACTGTCAGGTGGGTTGTCTGCAATCATCACCCCTCTGAAGGCAGCCGCCAAGCAGCGCATTTTTGTTCCTGAGGTCTAAATCATGTGCGGTTTATTCCTCACAAAATGCAGCTGTCGAGCTTGAGTTTATCCAGACTTACCCTCTTTTGTGTGCATTGTATAAGCAGCAACATGCGCTCAAATGGTGTGACAAAGATCCTTGCAGTCAGGGCTGTAAGAGTAAGGTAATGTGGTAAGAAACTAATAACACTGGGTAAATTTTTCTGCATATGTTGGCCTCCAGTTTTGTGTAACCTCAAAAAGGTCACTTGAAGCCATTTTAATCATAGACTCACAGGATTGCATTGTTTGGCAAAGACTTCGAAGATCATTGAGTCAAGCAATTGACCTAACACCACCACAGCCATTAAAGCACATCCCAAAGTGCTATGTCCACATGTTTTTTGAAAACTTTCAGGGATGGTTACTCTCCCACCGCCATGGGAAACCTATTCCAATGCCTGAACACTTTTGCAGTATAGATTTTTTTCCTTATATCAAACCTAAACCTCGACTGGCACAATTTCAGTCAATTTCATTTGATCACCAGATACTAGAAAGTTGAGACCAACCTCCCTCTTACTACAACCTCCTTTCACATAGTTCTAAAGAGCCATGGGGTTTCCCCTCAGCCTCCTCTTCTACTGACTAAACAACCCTTGTTCTCGCAGCCATTCCACATAAGACTTTTTCTCTAGACTCTTCACCAGCTTTGTATCAGTACGTTATGAGTAAAGGTTGGGGACTGAGCTACTGGAGGGTAGTGAAGAGGTTAAGGACCTGGGGGTCTTAGTAGATGGAAAGTTGACCATGAGTCAGCAATGTGGTCTTGTTGCCAAGAAGGCCAATGCCATTCTGGGGTGCATTATAAGGGGTGTGATGAGTAGGTCAAGAGAGGTTCTCCTCCCCCTCTACTCTATCCTGGTGAGGCTGCATCTGGAATATTGTGTCCAGTTCTGGGCCCCTTAGTTCAAGAAGCACAGCAAACTGCTTGAAAGAGTCCAGCACAAGGCACAAAAAATAAGGGAGTGGAACATCTTCCTTATAAGGAGAGGCTGAGGGAGCTGAGACTCTTTAGCTTGAGGAAGAGAAGACTTTATTGTTTCTAATTATGTAAAGGGTGAGTGCCAAGAGGATGGAGCCAGGCTCTTCTTGGTGATGCCTGATGACAGGACAAGGGGCAATGTGTGGAAGTTGAGGCATAGGAAGTTCCATGGAAGCATGAAGAAACATTTTTTTCCCTGTGAGGGTGAGGGAACACTGGAACAGGCTGCCTAGAGGCTTGTAGAGCCTCCTTCTCTGGAGATATTCAAAACCTGCCTGGATGCATTCCTATGTGTTCTGGTATAGGTGATCCTGCTCTGGCAGGGGGTCCCTTCCAACCCCTAACATTCTGGGACTCTGTGATTCCTTGCCCTTCCCTGGACACACTCCAGAACTTCAATGTTTTTCTTGGAGGAGCCCAAAACCAAGCACAGTATTCAAGGTTCAGCCTCAGCTGTGTCAAGTGCAGAGACATGACCCTACTTCAGCTGCCCACACTATTCCTGATACAGGCCAGGATGGTGTTGGCCTTCTTGGCCACCTGAGCACATTGGTGGCTCATGTTCAGAAGGCTGTCAACCAACACCCCCAGGTCCTTTTCTACTGGGCAACTTTTCAGCCACTCTACCTCTAGTCTGCTGCATTGCATGGGGTTATCGTGACTGAAGCGCAGGATCTGGCACTTGTCCTTGTTTAACATCATGAAACCGACCTCTGCCCATCAATCCAGTCTGTTCACATCACTTTGCAGTTTTATGTCAACAGTTGCCGGGACCCCTAATGTCTATGAGTACAAGAATCTTTATCTCAGCACAGCTCAAACTAAGCACTGAAAAGAATTTCTGAGAGCCAATGCTGTTTGTACAGGGCCATACAGTAGAAGCAGGCATCAAACCTGATTTAAGTAATTTCGTCTGGCCGCCGGGGGACCATGGTGATATGTTGTATGCTATCTTCAGAGGGGCAAGGGTGTTTCAGCTGCCATGGAGGACTACTCAAAGTGCAGTGAGAGACAACTTTGCTGGGCTGTTTTAGTCAAGATTTCAGTTTAGGTTTGTTTTGTGTGTTTCTAGCAGAAACATGGATTGCACCTCATAGGAAAAAAGTAAATGAACAAGATGAACCAATATAAGCCTTCTTAAGGTTTGTGGTACCAGATGTTATAGCTTGGAAATGCAAAGCCTGACCATTAGCCACTTTCTGGAAGAACCATGTTCCCTTACAAATTCAGTAAAGCACATATTTTTTTTTATCTTTTTCAAGAGAAAAACCTTCTACCAGTGGGAGCACTCCACTGAATTAATTTAAGAATTATTGTTATGTGGCTTCCTGGTTACTGTACAAACAATAGTCATCCAGTCTGGAGTTAAATAATTCTCAGTCCTCTAGGGGCATCATAACCAGGATCAGAAATGAAAAGGACACAGTCTCAAGCTGTGCCAGGGGAAGTTTAGGCTCGAGGTGAGGAGAAAGTTCTTCACAGAGAGAGTTGTTGGCCATTGGAATGTGCTGCCCAGGGAGGTGGTGGAGTCACCGTCCCTGGAGGTGTTCAAGAGGAGATTGGCCATGGCACTTGGTGCCATGGTCTAGTCATGAGGTCTGTGGTGACGGGTTGGACTCGATGATCTTTGAGGTCTCTTCCAACATTGGTGATACTGTGATACTGTGAAAAGTTAATGCATTAATCTCACTGTAGCCTTTTTCCAATATAGATAGGTTTGAAAGTAAATAGAAAATTCTGTCTATCTGCTTTAATCTGGTTGGGGGTTTTGTTTGTTTGTTTTCTGTTGTAGTTTGTTTGGTTTTGGTTTTGTTTGGTTTTTATGTTGTCCATTTCTGGAACCACAATTTAGAATATGTCTTTACCAGAGTGACCAGGAGTTGTTTTGCTCAAAGAGATGTGAAAGTTACTGAAGCGAATTCATTTCAGTGGTCTCCTAACATTTTCAAGGTCATAACTTCTTAAAACTGCAAGCAGCCAGGGCTCAGCAGAAGAGTTTCAGTCTTACTGAAGGAAGAGTATAATTATACATTAATTCACTCTAATTCCACATGGTCTATCTTAGGCAGAAAAATGATAGAATCATAGAATCATAGAAAAGCTTAGGCTGCAAAATACCTTAGAGATCATCTAATCCAACCTCCCTGCCATACACAGGGACATCTTAAACTAGACCAGGTTACTCAAGGCACCATTCAACCTGGCTTTGAACATCTCCAGGGAGGGGACATCTACAACCTCTCTGGATGATCCCTTCCATATGGAATACTTTGAGAGGTGTGGCTTCTCTAGCAAGTTCTGGTGCTAGAGAAGAGTCACTACAGAAGGGAGGGAGACTGTCTTACAGCACTAGATCATCATAAAAACTAATTATTTCTTAGGACAACCTTCAGCAAGATGTTCAATACAATCTCCTCTATGCTCATAAATTGCTTTACTTACTTACTGGGACCTGTGGTCAGATCATATTGAAAATCATGATCATTTCTTGTGGAGTCAACCATCAATAAATTAGGCATTAATTTTCTTTGCCTTATCTTCCTGCCTTACTTGTGTTTTGCACATCCCTGTGTTAGAAATTCCCTTTGCTTCATAGAATATTGATGGGGGAGGAGAAACAGATCATAGATACTGTTTATTAGAATGCCTTTATTCATTAGGCTATTTTTAATAGTGGCATCAAGCTATTGGTTTTGAAACCAGGTAACTGTTCACGCAACTTACTCATACAGTCACTTGCTCATGCAAATACTCCCACACTCAAACACCTGCATTAGCAAGCTCTACCTTCCACATACTCCATGTCATACATTGTCGATGTTCATGTGTCCCGATGGCTGTGTGCCAGCTCAGAAAATTCTTGGTCTTCTACATATGATTGTTCTTGCAGAGGGATGCTGGAACTTAACCATCCTTGTGAGAATCATAGAATCTTTCTTCTTTCTTCATGTTACTAGTTCTCTAGTAGTAGTTACTAGTTCTCACTAATTACAGGTATCACTCACACAAACTCACACATCAAGGGACATTGTAGCATTTGCATCTAATAGAATAACAGAGCTGCTGAGTTTGGAAAAGTCTCTTGGGATCATCAAGTCCAGCTGCTAGCCTTCAGCTTGCAATCCAACCACTACTGCTAAGCCACAGTCACTAAACCATTTCCCTAAGCATATCCAAGCATCTTTTAAATACTTCCAGGGATGGTGACTCCACCACTTCACTGGGCCTGATGCAATGTTTGTTAACTCTTCCTGTGAATAATTCTTTCCTAATATCTAACCTGAACCTCCCGTGACACAGCTCAAGGCCATAAATACTGTGTTCTTCTCCCCTTGCTTATCTTCAACACTGTTTAATCAGGAAAGGAATCCTGTATTCATTAATAGGAAGAAGGCTTTTAAAATACTTTGGTTTTCAGAAAATAAAAAAGCCATGGTTATCAATTAAAACAGAATTACCTTTGCTCTCAAATAATTGACCTATGCTGCTTTCTTTCCATACTACATGAATGGGGAAGAACAACTGCACCAGTACAGGTGAGGGCTTGACTTGCTTGTGAGCAGCTCTGCAGGGAAGTACTTGTGGATAACAAATTCACCAATATGTGCCAAGAAGCCAGCTGTGTTCTGGGGTGCACTAAGAGTCAGGCCAGCAGGTCAAGTGACATTCTCCTCCCTCTGTACTCTGTCATGGTGCAGCCGCACCTGGAGTATTGTGTCCAGTTCTGTGAACCCCAGTTCAAGAGGGACAGAGAACTACTGGAGAGAGTCCAACAGAGAGCCAGAAAAAAAGATGAGGGTAAGAGGAGCATCCCTCTTATGACAAAAGGTTGAGAGACCTGGGATTTTTTAGCCTGGAAAAGGGCAAACTGAGAAGGGATCTTCTCAATACATATTTATATCTAAATGGTGGAGGTCATGGGGGTGGAGCTGAGGTCTTCTCAATGCTGCCCAGTGATAGCACAACAGGCAATGGCTAGAAATACAAGAGGTTTCACTTAAACATAAGGAAAACTTTAAATTGAAGATGCTGGAGCACTGGAACAAGCTGTGCAGGGAGGTTGTGGAGTCTCCTCTGGAGTCACAATCTTGGACAACCTGCTCTGGACAAACCTGCTTTAGCAGCCCCCTACCCCTACCATCATGTGATTCTCTGAATTCTGGCCCAAGAGGAATGTAGAAATTTGACTGTAGATTCATTTGTGGTTTTGCTTCCCCTGCATTCAGTATTTACTATTTGCTCTGAGTGTCTGAGTTTTCTTGAAAGAAGAGGTAGGTGATGCAGGACACAGACTGAAGAGTATAATATATTTCTCTCAGAAGAGTTATCAGGGAATAGCTTTTGTGTGGGCTCTCAATACCCAGCTGCTAATCCACACTCATTCTCATTATTCCACTATTCCTATTTCATTGAGCTAGACCATAAAATAAATAACTGCAAACTTCTATCTAGGTAGGTCTGAACACATAGAGTTATGAGATACTATTTATAACAGCTGGTGACATTCAAAGCATTTCATACATTTTGACCTAAAATGCTCCATAGAGCATAGCCATAAGTATGTCTCCATCAGCTCTCACTAACTTTAACAGGTTGCAAAAATGGGAAGGGAGATTGAATCCTTTTGCACAGGAGCTGCAAAGCAAAGTTAAAGAAGATACAGTGCAATGAATGAGAGAGACACTGGCGAGTCAGAGGTATCATTGTAAATACACTTCTAGGAAGCATTACTACCTACAGACACAAAGTTGTGTACTGTTTTGATGATTCTGTTCTTTGCAATCTAGATTATATCTTGCTTAGCAAGATAAACAGTCGTTGTCTTCTGGTATTGAAGCAGGGTGCTGTAAAGCTGGGAAGTGACTGGGTCTGCTGTTGCTTGATGTAACACGACCCTAAGACATTGTATACCACCCATGTGAATCACACTCACCTCTCCTGGATCTCATTGCTATTCTCGGTTTCTCCTGTTACTTTAACAACAGTCTTCCTCCTCCCTTTGTGGCAGTGGAGAAGGAAGGCAAGTGTAAAATCCCATTAATGCATGCACGCATGCACAGAGACACAAGGAGACACATCTGTTGTTTCATAAATCAATAATAATACTCAGGAATTGCAGAGCTACTTTGATGGATTTGACCAGCACAGAAAACCAGTTTTGACAACCTGTAGTTTTGTGTCAGGAACCTCCTTCTGATGCCTCTGATGAAACATTCCTGTTGACAGCCCTTGTGATCCTGGAGTGGTACTTCAGAATTGAATAATAAGCAAAGTCCTTCTCTGAAGCAACAGAAAAGTCTCTGTCATATGTGCTATCAATTGCTCCCTCCTACTCCCTGGAAAATTGTTCTGTTGTTGTTTGAACTAGGTAATTCATCCTGAAGACAAGGTTGTGCAATTTCCATTTGTGCACTGAGAATCAGTTCTGAGAGGTTGGGGGTTTTCTTAAAAATTAACTCTGTTTTCTGTCCACTTTATAATTTAACATGAAACCTGTCAGTATTCCAAATTTTAAATACACTCTTTACTAGATTAAAAAACTTATTACCTCTCTCTGATAATACAGATAATGCTTCTGTGCTGGATCTCCTCACCGCAAAGGGCCTAATATTAGCTTTCTGCTTTGAATCCCTAACAATTCATAGATTTGTAGAATGATTTGAGTTGTAAGGGTCCTTAAAGATCATCTAGTTCCAACCCCCCTGCACTGGGGAGGGACACCTTCCAGGAAACTGCATCGCTAAAGGCATCACCCAGCTTGACCTTGAGCACCTCCAGGGAGAGGGCATCCATTAATTCTGTATGTTAAAAACACTAGTGAAACAGAAGGTACAATCTGACCAAAAGATCTTTGCAAATAGTATCAAAGAAACTAAAAAAGAATCAAGTCTTCAAATCTGGGAAAACATATTGTGGAAGAAAAAGACAAAGTGAACCAGCTTTGATATCTACCTCAAATAAAGTGAAAACCAAAATAAAAACTCTGAAGGTGTTTTAAGTGGTCACATAGTGCTCTGGCTCTTTCAAGACACACGAGCTGAGCAGGGTCATGGTCCCAGCAGGAAACCCTTCCTGACTTAGATGTGTGCTTTAAGAAACACAGCTGGTGACTCCATGTATGATTATTTGGTAGGCACCATCCCAATGGAGGGGGATATAAGTGTCAGGTGGAAAACCTCTGTTTTGTTAATGATATTTAAAGTCAAGGTTCTGTGCACTCACAGTGATGATGCACTCATTGAAAAAACACCTCTATTAGATCCTGGGCACACTCTCCCCTCAATGAGTTAATTAAAATATTATTGACAGAGTCAATAAGTCAGCTGAGCTACTTAACCAAGTAGGATCCCCAAATTTGTGAAGTGAAAACTCTGGGACAGGTAAATATATGCAGGTTTTCAACAGCTAGGGCAGAAAAGGGCTTCTTTTTATGTTCCTATCACTTTCACCTTTTCCTTAGCCACCAAACATTGCTCATATATCTACCTTTCCTGACCTCTTAGCAGCCCTATGACTCTTGTCCATTTAGATTGCCTTTATTTTTCTTATTTTTTCGTATTTTAAAGCCATGCAGCTCATCCACTTCCCTTGATTTACTGTACTTTTTCACCATCCCCTCCCTGGGCACCTATTGTGATTTTATCTTTGTTGATTCACATCAAGAGAGACAAGATTTAGCCTCTTACAGGTGGTGAGACCCTTGTTCCCTCCCTGGAGCTGTTTGAGGCAAGGCTGGATGAGGCCTTGAGCAATCTGATCTGTCCCTACCAATACCAAGGAGGTTGGAACTAGATGATCTTCAAGGTCTCTTCCAACCCAAACCATTCTGTGGATGTACGAATCTATGAATTTGGGGGCTTGGTATGTGTGTGTGTTTGTGGTTTTGGTTTGGTTTGGTTTGTTTTTTTCCAAGGGTACCAAATAGAGATGCACAAAATCTAACTCTTGCTACAATCAAAATAACTCAAAAATGTGGGACATCTGCTAGGTGTAAATACATAAGCCTTTAATTCTTGGTTTCTCCTAAGAAATTATCTCTTGCTATTCTTCCTACTACACTTTTCTGCAGTCTTCCACTTTGTCAGTGGGTGCTGGGGCTTTCCAATTTATTTTTTTTTTTGCTAGATATCAAGTAATTAAAAAACATAGAAGAGCTCAGTACTTGTTTATATTTTATTTCAGCAGTGGCTTATAAAAAATTAATGTTTCCTTAGAAGCCGAACACATGGTTGATGTGACATGACATAAAAGCATGAGAAAATCATGCTGAAAGGGGAAAAATTAACAAGCTACTGGACAGGAAAATAAAATGAAGTTAGGAGACAAAACTTGTTTGATTTCCTTCATAAATTTATGCCAGGATAAAATGCCTCAAATTCTCGATTTTGATCTAACGTAGCATTAAAATAAAGTGCCTTAAATTGGCTATTATTCATTTATTTGTTTGACTATCCTCCAACAGTAGTCTTGATTAAAGCCTTTTCTTCAAGAATTGCTAGTTTTCCATAACAGAAAACCTAAATGACTTACAGAGATAAGTAGGTAATGTCACAGATCTTATCTTGTTGTTTTAGGATGCTCTGAACCCCTGGGGATGAAATCAGGACATATACAGGACTACCAAATTACTGCCTCCAGTGTTTTCCGTACACTCAACATGGATATGTTTGCTTGGGAGCCCAGGAAAGCCCGGCTGGACAAGCAAGGCAAAGTTAATGCCTGGACCTCTGGACACAATGACCAGTCACAGTGGTTGCAGGTAAAGTTTCACATGCATTTTCCTAAATATTGGTCTCCTTTGTGTTTCAAGTATGGGGATGTTTGACTGGCTCAAGATTATCCTCATAGTCCTCATTTTCTGAGTGCAACCATCCTAACTGTACATGATGAAGCTATAAATGCCCATACAGATATTGATATCTTTATCTCAATTGTTAGCCATGTTATCTCACATGTAGAAACCCCTGCTCATGAAATCCTTCACCTTCACTAGCTATGCTTTATGAGTTGCCCAGCAGCAATGAATTTTCCTTTGTTAACAGATGTAAACAGAATCATATAATGCTTTGAGTTAGAAAGGACATTTAAAGGCCATCTAGTCCATCTCCCCCCCCACCCCCCCCCCATAAGCATAGACATCTTTAACTAGATCATGTTGCTCAGAGCTCTGTCCAAAATGACCCTGAATGTTTCCAGGAATGGAGCATCTACAACCTGTCTTGGCAACCTGTGCCAATGTCTCACCACCCTCATTGCATTATTTTTCCCCTTATATGTAGTCTGAATCTCCCCTCTTTTAGTTTAAAACCATCTACCTTTGTCCTGTCACAAAAAGCTCAGCTAAAAAAGAGTGTCCCCATCTTTTATTATAGTCCTCTTACTTATTGATAGGCCACAACAGGGTTTTGCCAAACCCTTGTCTTCTTCAGTCTAAACAACCCCAACTCTCTCCGCCTGTCCTCATGGCAGAGGTGTTACAGACGTGATATTTCTGTGGCGTCCTCTGGACTTGCTCTGTGTCTTTCTTGTACTGAGAACTCCAAAGCTGGACCCAGTGTGTGGCCAGTACCTAAAATGGCATCTCACCAAGGCAGAGAACAGGGACAGAATCACCTCCCTTGACCTGCTGGTCACACTACTTTTGATGCATCCTGTAAGTAGTATCCTTCCACAGCTCCCTGGAAAAACATATTTACTTCAGCTTTGTGCATGCTACCAAATCTGGCTCAAAGAAGTTATCTTTGTCTAATTGAGACTGCTCAAAACCACCTTCTGACAACACTCTGAAGCTAACAAGACTGATTCAGCACATGAATTCATTATAAAGCCGTGCACGAGGGCTCTTTTCAGCCTGGGAGTGATTTATGCAAGTCGGTAGTACACTAATGTAAAAGATTGCAATAAATCACCAGTGTGGAAGACTATTTGACCAGTTGCTGACACATTTACAATTTTTGAACTGTTGAAAATAGCAGTGTTTTGAGTCAGCTGACAGTTTGCAGTGTAGTTCTCAGTGGGAAGCCTCAATAGCACTCGACGTGGCCACCAACCCCCTGCAATCTTTTCACATATAAATTATGGCATATTAGCTTTTTTTACCTACAGTTGCTAAGCAATTTAGCAATATGATTACTATCTTTTCCCATGTTTGAACATATACTGAGAGGAAGGACCAGTTGTATTGTCTCTTTAACTTTTGAATAGCTGAGGATCCTGGGATTCACTTAAAGTTTTTTAGAGCAGCTTGTTGAAACAACAGTTAGCAACTTCTGGAGAGGAAGAAAATTTTATTGCTGTGTTTTGATGATGGAGAAGCAGATGAAAGTGTTTCTCCATGTAAAAGGGAGGTGGTTGTATGCTATTTAGCCCCATCAGAGATATCAAGAAATTGAGGATGTGCAGGGACTCCACAGAAATAACTTGTGGTGCGTTATTCCTTCTGTGGGTGACAGTGCATTTTTCACCAAATGCAGAGGGCCTGGGAATGCAGAGTTATTTTTCCTTGTCTAATTTTTTTCATTGTGTTCTAAGCCTACACCTGAAAATTTCTCAGTCTTGAAGTACAGACCTTGAAGTACAAGGTGTTCTATTTTTTTATTATTTGGTAAAAATGAAAGTTGTGAAGAAATACTCCTCTTTTAGTTCATTTGTCATATGACTATGATATAAATTCAGTAACTTCACAGGAACATGAGCAGTTTACCCTTTTTTCTGAAAGCCCTTATATTTATATTTCTTCAAAAAAAACCTGTCATAACATTTATTCTTAATAAAAAAAAAAGAGCAAAGGAAAAGCAAAACAAGCCTAGAACTACTTGTATTTTTGGTGCTTAAGCAGGTTGTTAACTTCTACTATAGGCTGATTATTCTGAATTTAGTTCATGAACAAAGGTGGACTCACATGCTTCAAGTCTAGATTGTGTAAGGAAAAAAATGTTTATTATTTAAATTCATCCATTCATTGTTGTTCTCTTTACTAGTAGTTCTTTATTTTTTTCCCTAAAATACAGTGTGTTGTACTGTAACCTGTTAAAATACTGACTGCGATGTTGTCATCATGATGTTTTCAAAGAGTTTAGACAAAACATTTCTAAGAAAAAGCATGTGAAAGCAAACTTATCTGGATGCTCTTTTTCCCTCAGCAATTACACATTACAAAGAATGATCCCAGTTGTGATCCCACAGTATCCAAAAATGGGCTTAAAGCATAGACTCCTGGATTTTCTGTTCTACCAGTGTGATACTTCACAGTGATTGCTCTCCATGCCCTTTGAATTTTCTCCACGTCTTTTTGTGTGTGTTTGTTTTAACTTTTAGAATTTTCAGTGGAAAGACTATAAAACTGGGTAAAATCTTACTGAATGCCTTCTAAAATGTTTGTTGTAGAGTGTGGTATATGAATGGCTTGAACAGATCTGTTCTGACTTAGAGTTATTTTGGAGGATCCTTGCCCAAATGCCACTGCTATCAACTCTTCTCTGTCTAAAACCTTGTGTGCTCACACACATCTCAGAGCACCTGCTGTGGTAATGGTTGCTAAGAGAATGTTTGCATAAATATTACTTGCTACTTATGGACAGTTCACAGCACTTTTGGATGAACCATTGAGATAAATTCTTCCCCATCATGAGCTGGTTATTTTACTCAGTTTTCTCTCAAAAATGAAAATTCTCAATCTTCTATGTATTTTAAAATGCAGCCATTAACAGGCGTGCTCATTGTTTTAAAGTGTTCTGAAGTACTGCATCCATCATTCAACACCAGATGTGGGAATATGAAGTATTATGCAGCTCCACAGAGGTACTGTACTTTTTTAGGCTCAGGAAGAATGCTCATATTATTGGAGCTGCAGTTGTTGCAAATCTGTTGTGATCTTAGAATAGAATAGAATAGAATAGAATAGAATAGAATAGACCAGGTTGGAAGAGACCTTCAAGATCATCTTGACTCCACTCACTCACAAACTCCTTGCACAACACCCCTTTACACTAGACACCATCATTAGCAGTGGAAAAAAGTATTTTTGTGATGTGGAGGAAAAGTTAATGAGACAAAATCATACTTTTCCAGCTCAATCATAGTCTGAATGTAAAACTTCACCATGTAGTTGTTCAAGGGCATTCTTCCTTTAAAGATGATGCTACAGAAGGTATGTCAGTTACGTGGCTTAATTAATATACACAGAAGCTTTCATCAGCCTGAGTACCCTGCCTGTTTAATATCTCTGTACTTGCAGCTGAAATCTAAGCAGCTTGCCCATACAGAACAAAATAGCTGTTCATGTTTGGTACCTAATCTAATGCAAGTAATTAGTTCCAGCATCTTTCTCTACTCCTGAATACTTTCTCTAGGTATTCCCATCATTTTGAATACACTTCTGTGAAATTATCTGCATAAAATTAAAGATTATGGGGAGGTGGGGATGTGAAATGAAAAAAAAAACAGCAAACCAAACAAACACCCCCCCACACCACCACCACCAAAAAGCTCATAATTTGCTCCCTGTAATTATGCATAAATTTAGCATAAACTAAGTGAGGTAAAGCATTTCAAGTTAATTAGTGAGAAATGAAAGAAAAGCCTTAACTCCATTTTCCAACAAGGCACTCCCTTTTCCTCATTACTCTAATTTGCTTGTCGGCATCATTTGCTACCTTGAACCAGTTCACAGACTTTTCTCAGGATCTGTTGCTGAACTGTTACAACCAGGCTGCTTTGCCAATATTGAGAGTGCTTCTGCTCTTCCTGGTCACCATCTAGGACTGTCATGCCAGCTGGTCACCCCACTCCTCATTTCTTCAGTTATTTGACATCAAAGTTAAAGAACTTCCCACCTTATGCCCAGAACAAGACACTGAGGTTGTTGTTAAAGGTCACTGAAAATTATTCCTTAGTGTTCAGATGCTTGATGTCTGTGCTCATAAATAGATATTCACTATTTTAGATCTCAGTTTCCTCTCAAAGGCTATCATTCAAAAGAGTTAACATTTTCCTCAAAATCCATTCTGTATCTGATACTGATTTTCTGCAGTTATAAGTTACAAATCAGGACAGCAGCTTAAACTCTCTTTTTTTCCCCTATTAACTTACAGTTAAGTTTTGGTGGTTTAAAATATGTCCTTATTTCTGACAGATTGACAGACACTATATTCATCATTGTACTGATTTCCCACTCTCACTGTCTATTAAAGACAGCAACAAGGTTTACTTTAATGCCTTTGTCCACTTGTGCCTTTTCTGGTGCTTCAGCAAATAATCTCTCTGATGCTCTTTCTGTAATCTACCATCCTCTGCAATATTCCTGCACCTGAGGCATCTCATTTCATTTGGTGTCTACCAGCAGCTAAAGATTTCTTCTCTGTCAACCATCTCGTTTGAATATTTGATTTGCATGTTATCCTAATCCTAACTTTATATTTGTACATGGGTACTGGCAGCATTTTATCTTAAAATTGGTGATATGCTGGGTTTTTGAAGACCTTCTTCTCTACAGGCCACAGCTGGCTGAAAAGAATGCCTATGTTGTAAGCCTGATGAGGTTCCTTTTGCATCTCTATGTTCTCAGGTGACCAGCAGTCCTGCAGTAGCTTTTTATTTCTAGTTGTACTTGAAACTTTAAAACAGTTTACTCACTGAAAAAAAAAATATTAATAATGCTTTCATCTGTTTGCTTAGCTTGTATTTTGCTGCAAAGCTAGTGGAATGTTGTCGTAGTTTTAGCAAGCAGACAGAAGCTCTTTTATCCCTCCCCAAAAGACTCAAAGGAAAAAGCTCCACAGAGGATTAGAAAGATTTGGAAATTTAAATGGAAGTACAATTCAGAAGTGCATACACAAATCCACATTCAGCCTTGGCCCTGCTCCCCATCCTGGGCTTACCAGAACCTCACCACGCCAACATCATCCAAAACCAAACCGCCAAACAGGCTTCAATGTCTCCCCATCCCCACCCCCCAGGCCCAAATGACACAGTAAAAAAATTAGCCAAGCCCATCAAGGCCAAAAGTCTCCCCTGAATCACCAAACAAGAGATGCAATCTGCACTGGAAACAGGAGAGAGGGAAAAGGGAGCCAATAGACTGTGCTGTCTGTTTACATAGGCCAGATGCAGGCATGATGGGATGGAATAACAAAAGATTATATTTTCCAGTGTCAGCTGCCCAGCACCTGTTTGGTACTCCTGGAAGACTTATCTATAGTTAAGACATCCCAGTTTTTAAACCCATAACAAATGTTCTATAGCTAGATGTGCATGAATGATAAACCTGATATTTTATCCACAGTTATTTTATATATCTACTACCAAGCTCAGACAATTTTGGAAAATCATCTTTCCCTTAAAGAGTAGAATAGAATAGAATAGAATAGAATAGAATAGAATAGAATAGAATAGAATAGAATAGAATAGAATAGAATAGAATAGAATAGAATAGAATAGAATAGACCAGATTGGAAAAGACCTTTGAGATCATCACGTCCAATGTATCATCCAACACCATCTAATCAACTAAACCATGGCACCAAGTGCCCCATCCAGTCTCTTCCTAAACACCTCCAGTGATGGTGACTCCACCACCTCCCTGGGCAGGCTATTCCAATGGCCAATCACTCCTTCTATAAAGAACTTCTTCCCAACATCCAGTCTAAACTTCCCGTGGGGCAGCTTGAGACTGTGTCCACTTGTTCTGGTGCTGGGTGCCTGAGAGAAGACACCAACCCCCACCTGGCTACAACCTCCTTTCAGGTAGTTGTAGACAGCAATAAGGTCTCCTCTGAGCCTCCTCTTCTTCAGGATAAACAACCCCAGCTCCCTCAGCCTCTTCTCATAGGGCTATTGCTGGAGTAGAATGGAGCAAAAAGCAATGTTTTATTCTACTGTTTCTCTAGCTGATTGTATGTGATGGAACCAGCTAAGCACTACTGGAAAAAAAAAACAACAACTGCTGTTAAAGACAACTGTCATATATAAAACCGCTCATTTTCAAAATGTGATGATTGCCAGTAGTATAATAAATTTGGCCTGGGTGTTTACTGCCAACCTGGTCTCCAATACGAGACAACACAAGTAAAATTTTTCATCAACACCATGAGAAAACAATTGTTTCAGTGCCGCAGTTGATTTATTCTTCCATTTTAATATTTGACCATATTTTTTTACACAGTAATGCCTCAGGTTTGAAAACAAAGTCAAAATCATATTCACAGATATACCAATTAATTATCCATTACATATATCTCTATGCAAAAACATCTCTGTCTACAAAGTCTCATGCCATCATAGGATGTATTTATGTTTGTTTTCTAGCATTCAGTTAGAGTGTCTAAGCTCCTACATGATAAAATGAAAGAGTTTTTATTTAAAGGCTATACCAAATACAGCTCCTATTCAATTTTTCTTATAGAGTCCTCATAGAAAGTACTTTGTGCTTCCTTTCTTCAGTATTTACAAGACTTGACAGTGGTATAAGTTGTGCTTTGCACTACCAACATAAGTCATCTCAAATTGTGTAAATACTAAGATAAATGAGGATTAAGAGAAGTCAGGAGGGTAGCCATGCCACATGTCAGCTCCAGCAGCCTCATGCAGAGCACAGCTAACATGAGACCAGTGACACATTTCACATTTCACCTAGTTATTTGCTGTATAACCTGATGCAAAGGGACTAAACTACAGAAATTTTTACTTTTGCAGATTTTATATGTAAAATTTACATATACCATTTAGAGACCTCTTAAAAATACCTAGTTCAAATTAGTTTCATAGGCTCCCTCTACAGGAAATGGAAAGAAGGCAGCAGTATCAGGGAATAATTCATCTTACTCTGTCTGTTAAGTTGCCTGTTATGAATCACGCTGGAGATAGGCCTTTACTCCATTAGAATAGAATAGAATAGAATAGAATAGAATAGAATAGAATAGAATAGAATAGAATAGACCAGGTTGAAAGAGACCTTCAAGATCATTGTGCCCAACCTATCATCCAACACCACCTAATCAACTAAACCACGGAACCAAGCATCCTGTCAAGCCTCGCCCTGAACACCCCCCAGTGACAGCGACCCCACCACCTCCTCGGGCAGCCCATTCCAATGGGCAATCACTCTCTCTGTGTAAAACTTCCTACTAACCTCCAGCCTAAACCTCCCCTGGCACAGCCTGAGACTGTGTCCTCTTGTTCTGGTACTAGTTGCCTGGGAGAAGAGATCAACCTCTGCCTGACTACAACCCCCCTTCAGGTAGTTGTAGAGAACAATAAGGTCACCCCTGAGTCTCCTCTTCTCCAGGCTAAGCAATCCCAGCTGCCTCAGTCTCTCCTCATAGGGCTTGTGCTCCAAGCCCCTCACCAACCTTGTCGCCCTTCTCTGGACATGCTCCAGCAAGTCAACATCCTTCCTAAACTGAGGGGCCCAGAACTGGACACTGTACTCGAGGTGCGGCCTAACCAGTGCAGTGTACAGGGGCAGAATGACCTCCTTGCTCCTGCTGCCCACACTGTTCCTGATGCAGACCAGGATGCCATTGGCCCTCTTGGCTGCCTGGGCACACTGCAGCCTCATGTTCAGCCAACCATCAACCAGCACCCCCAGCTCCCTCTCCACCTGGCTGCTCTCCAGCCACTCTCACTGCAGCTTGTAGCTCTGCATGGGGTTGCTGTGGCCAATGTGCAGAACCCGGCACTTGGATGTGTTCAATCTCATGCCGTTGGACTCTGCCCGTCTGTCCAGCCTGTCGAGGTCCCTCTGCAGAGCCTCTCTACCCTCCAGCAGATCAACTCCTGCCCCCAGCTTGGTGTTGTCAGCAAATTTACTGATGATGGACTCAATGCCCTCATCCAGATCATTAGCCACAGAGAGAGGAAAGTTAACAGGAGGTGAATCCTTCTATTTTTTGATATGGGAAAAGAACATTAGCTTTTCATCTAATATTGGTTAGCTGAGCTCATTTTTGTGTTGGTGTTCATTCTGTGACCAAAACAAAATGGAAATGTTTCCTGTCTCTCATGGCATTTGCTTCTCATCTCTTATTGCACATGCACCTTGCTTTCCTATTTTGTTGTATTTGCCTGTTTCTTTTTAATGAAGTCTGCAGAGGCTTACTAGATAGAAAATAACTATATTGTAGCATTTCCTAAATGGTGAAAACATTTCATACAGAGAAAATCTCATCATTTAAATCACAATCATTTAATTGTCTTTTGAAATGTGTTGTTAGAAAAACAAGTGTTAATACCAATACTGGTTAAAGTAGACAGATAAATGGTTTCTGTCTGGCCAGCAACTTAAATATTTTCTTTTAAAATAGTGCTTAACAGTATCTTAATTAAATAAGGACTTCAAAGACCAAAAATTGCAATAGGATAAAATATTAGTTTAAAACCAATCTAGTAATCAACATAATAAGGAAATTATATGACTTCTAGTGGGCTTAGACAGCTAAGCAGTTATGTTCTGGCTGATCTTGGAAAGACATAGCATTCTGTGTGAATTATAAGCTTAATTATAACACATTATAGACAAAGAGCATGCATCTTCTCTTCAGCTTCAGTAAACCACAGCCATCACCACCAGAGTCAGGAAAGGAATCTGTATCCTTTACATGTACAGCAACAAGAGATCTCTCTCATTCTTCAGGTGTAAAGCTGGTACTGGTTTTTAATTATTATTTTCCACAAGCAAAAAAAAGTGAGTTTTCAAGTTTCAGACAAGTTGCGTAAATCCTTTCTTTGTGCCATGTTTTATTGGGGTACTGAGAGATATTTAAAGACAATATTAACCACTTTATCTTTTCAACTCAAAAGCATCATTTTATTTTCTTCTGGTCTTTGACAAAGCAGCACTCATTTCTGCTTGAAGGATTTAATTGGATACTCAGCTTTGGTATCTCTTTGGCCTTATACTTATCTCAATGAGGAGGTTCACAGGATAAGATTTTGTTCATGTAGTCTGATAGTTCACAGTATGCAGCAACATAACAAGGCAGGTCGTGTTCAGATTATCAATATGGATCTTTCTTTCCCCATACTTTGCCGGAAACTCATTATAGCTATGAAAATCAGCTAGTGCTAGAATAAGGTAGTAATGGACAAATCGTTCTGAGTGATTTAGCCAAGAACAAATGCAGGCAGAGAGATAACCCACTTCTAAACAGTACACTGTTGAATTTACTTATTTTGTAATGCCTGGTTCAGAATACCAATGGGTCACTTTACTATCATCTTCACTTGCCCATAAACCACAGAGTTGAATTGCAACTAGATCATCACTATTTGCTTCTAGGACAGTGTGTAGCTCAACATGAACAGCAAGAACACCACTAATAAACACCTGTTTTAGAGAAATGATATTAAGACACGTGCTTTGATATCCTAGTCTCAGTTTCTTGCCAGAGAGTGTTTGATGGCTATTCCAGAGGTCAATCTCTATCCTAGTTTTTCCCCCCAAATCATTTGAAGTTAAGTGCATTATTCACACTAATAACATTCCTAAATTGTGCATTTCAGCATTGCACTTCCTAAATTGCTTTTGACTTTGCATAGCTTTCTTCTGCAATTCATTTTATTGAAATGTTAATAGTGGTAATTGAATTTAAGTCTTGAAATTAAATAAGGCAGCATAAAATCTTAGTTTATTTTGCATTTTCAATGCTGTATTTAAGCTGTATTTTATCATTTAAGTAGCAAAGTCTAGAGCCTTGGTAGAATCATCGATTGTGCTCTGGCCAAACACAAAGATATGTGATAGAAGGACAGGCAAAGTACAGAAGCTTTATTTTCATGAGGTGTCCAGGAAATAGGCAACAAATTGTTACAGCAAGATTGTTTTCTGTGTTAAAAATTTGTATGATGACACCATCATAAACAGATAGAAGGAGTGAGTCTGTCTGAACAGTAAATCAGCTATGGTTACATTTTATACCAGAAAATTATTTCATTGCTTAAATTCCTACTCTGTTCAGTGAATTACGTTCCTTACTCTCTCTGTTAAGTCTTCAGTTAAAAAATGAGAGGTTAATTCAGTGTTCCATAGTGTGTCTTTGAAACATAGCAAATTCATCATCACTAGCAAAAATTACTTGAGAAGTTTCCATAAGGAGTTGAGTCATATCTAGCTCTAAAGAAGTGCAGGAGTACACTGTCAGTTCCCTTACTGACTTGTAGCTTTTCTCTGTGTATCACTTCCCTGCAGATGAAAGTTAGATTGAGTAATGACCCATTTCCTATTAGAATAACAGGTTTTGATCTTGCTTTAAAATATCTGGGAGTGTAAGCAAAAACTCCCTGGTTGTTCTGAATTTTGATGTATAGAAGATTTGAGTCTGAAGCATTTTTTCTTACTGCATATTTACAGTGCAAATTTTGCTCTTGCTTGATGCCAATAGCAGCACCTTCTGAAAAAGATGCACATTGAATTTTAATGGAGAGACATTAGTTTTCCTTTGTTTCAACTTACTGCGTGTTTTACCTACATATTCCTTCCACTGATTTAAAATAAAGCTCTGTCTCTGTGAAACAAGATTTTATTTCCCTTGCCCTCTCTTAAATAACAAAATGGCTACAAAATTGGCTAGATAGGAATACAGAAGCCAAGGGTGAAAATCTGTTTCTTATTCATGCCTTCTTCTTCCATGCCAATGTTTCAAAATAGCATCCACTTTTTCCTCATAAAAATGTTCATTGTTTTCATAGCTACATTTGAGAGGATTTTATACTTGAGCACAATTGGACACAGTTGTTGCCCCACAATATTTTCAGTCTTGACAGGGCAAAAAGGCAACAAAGAAAATACAATGACAGAGTGAAATGAAGTGGTCGTGGCAAGGTTAAGTATTTTTAAGCAGAAAAAAATACCTGATGTAAAAACAGATGAGAAAAAAAGCCCCATTGGAATGAAAACTAAAGAACAGTGGAACTGAATCTAATTCTGGTTTATGGTAATTTTACGTGGTATTAAGTGGACTCTGATGGTTTTACTAGATCTGTGCTTTTTTTCCAAAATATTTCTTCTTGACAAAGCAAGACATGTGTTCTTCACCTGTCAGTTAAGATACCATGTGTTAAATACACAAGGGTCATTTTCTGAATATTTTGCATTCGTATGTGTTTAGTCCTTATGCAACTTTAAAAATGAAGTAAAGCTTTATTATGAAATTTCAGCCATTTTCTTATTCTATTCCCTGCTTAAAGTAGTTAGAAGCAGATAGGTTCCTAGCTTGGCAAATGATGAAGAGAGATTGTATACTTCTGCTAATGAAACTGAGACACAAATAGAGAGTAGCAACAGCAAAGGAACTTTAAATTAATCTAAATTAGGAGGCAACTACCTCACAGCCTTCTTCAGAGTAGTGGGAGAAGTGCCTAACCAGGCTGACATTTACCAAGCAGAAAGAACTAAAACAAGATAGTTCTATTTGTGCATGTAAAAGCATTGCATGAAGTAGACGTAGACATTTCTCTTACTGTGTCTGAGTCTCAGCCTATTCATGGGTTTCATCACATATTTTTCACTAATGACCTTCTACACATAGTTTATTGTTGGTCTCAGCAGAAGACTTTGTAGCTTGGATTTGTTGTTTTTAGTTAACTCAGGTGTGTCTATGTAGTAGTGTACTGTGTGAGACCCTCTATCCACTCCACTTAATAACACTCATCCTGCTTGATCCTCAATTTCCCCCTCAGAAAGTCCAACATAAAAGAAAGACCTTATCAGAAAAGGAAAGAGAGAAAGAGAATTTTTAAAGGAAATCACTGTAGATACAAAAATACTTCAACTAAATCTTTCTTCAATTATCTGGGTCTTGTTCAAGAGCACCTTGAGACTTGTAATAGTGTGACAAAATAAGCATTTACTGGAATTTCCTTGTTTATTCTAGGCTTGGTTCTGTGTGTACATCTATTCATGGGGGATGAGACATGCTCAATAGGCACAAAGACAGAAACAGAGGCACATTTTCTCAGAACAGAGCAGATTTCTATAATTAATCTTTGGTATCATGACAGAACCGAGAACCTGAGTTGACAGTGCTTGCATTCTTGTTTGATAGCTTTCTCTAAAACAACTCAAATAACAGGTTATTTTAAAGGAATGCATAGTTTTAAAGTTAGTCCTTGGGATTATAAGAACTTCCTGCGTAATTATGTTCCATACATAACCAAGTCTTAATTGCTTTTGTTTTTGGAATGATCTTCTTAGAAGCTTCATGTTTAATTAACCAGAAGATATATTAATCCTATTTAAACCCAACCTCTCTTTGTTGTATAATTAAGCAGAAAAATATTTTCACAATTAAAAGCAAAGTCTATATATAGCTAATAAAAGAGAAACATCTCCGCGGGAAAAAACAAAACAAAACAACAAACACATGTCTGTTGTTTCTAATGGCAAAAATAAAAATATTTAGGTCCATCTGAGTAGGTTATCTTTGTAAAGAGGTAATAAAATTACAAATCTGTTTTCAGATAAGAGGAAAAATAATGTTTTACAAAGGGCTTACTGCAGATGATTGATGATATGCTTTTGGCAACATCAGAAATACTGCAGTATTCATAAATACAGGAACAGACCCCCACTGAATATTCCTTCCAATGTAACTTCAGTTTCACTGAACTCAAGCACTGCCTCTCTATACCAGCCAAGAAGGCTAATGGCATCCTGGCCTGCATTAGGAACAGTGTGGCCAGCAGGAGCAGGGAAGTCATTGTGCCCCTGTACTCTGCACTGGTTAGGCCACACCTTGAGTCCTGTGTCCAGTTCTGGGCCCCTCAGTTTAAGAAGGACATCGAGACTCTTGAACGTGTCCAGAGAAGGGCAACAAGGCTGGGGAGAGGCCTTGAGCACAGCCCTATGAGGAGAGGCTGAGGGAGCTGGGATTGTTTAGCCTGGAGAAGAGGAGGCTCAGGGGAGACCTGCTTGCCGTCTACAACTACCTGAAGGGTGGTTGTAGCCAGGAAGGGGTTGTTCTCTTCTCTCTAGCAACCAGCACCAGAACAAGAGGACACAGTCTCAAGCTACGCCAGGGGAGGTTTAGGCTCAAGGTGAGGAGAAAGTTCTTCACTGAGAGAGTTGTACGCCATTCGAATGTGCTCCCCAGGGAGGTGGTGGAGTCACCATCCCTAGAGGTTGGTGAGGGGATTGGATGTGGCACTTGATGCCATGGTCTAGTCATGAGGTCTGTGGTGACAGGTTGGACTCGATGATCTTTGAGGTCTCTTCCAACCTTTGTGATACTGTGATACTGTGATACATACAGATATTGTGGATTTAGTTTTATGGCTCACTGCATAATGATGAGCATCTTGAACTTCTAGAAACCTCAGTAGCACATTTGAGGAGTAGGTAATACTGGTGTTTTTGGAGAATTACCATGCTTTGTCTGATGGCACTTCTTTTAGAATAGAATACATAGAATACATAGAATAAACCAGGTTGGAAGAGACCCTCAAGATCATCGCGTCCAACCCATCAACCAATCCAACACCACCTAAACAACTAACCCATCGCACCAAGCACCCCATCAAGTCTTCTCCTGAAAACCTCCAATGTTGGTGACTCCACAACCTCCCCAGGCAGCCCATTCCAATGGGCAATCACTCTCTCTGTATAGAACTTTTTCCTAACATCCAGCCTGCTGAATGTTAGGAAGAAGTTCTTCATAGAAAGAGTTATTGGCCTTTGGAATGGGCTTCCCATGGAGGTGGTGGAGTCACAATCACTGAAGCAGTTTAGGAAGAAACTTGATGGGGTGCTTGGTGCCATGGTTTAGTTGATTAGATAGTGTTGGATGATAGGTTGGACTCAATCATCTCAAAGGTCTTTTCCAACCTGGTCTATTCTATTCTATTCTATTCTATTCTATTCTATTCTATTCTATTCTATTCTATTCTATTCTATTCTATTCTATTCTTTCTCCAATGTCCTTTCATGGAGCCAAAGAATTAAAGAGATTTTTAGAGGGTGGTTTATTGGCTCACCAGCTAATTTATATGGCAATGTTGACACTACAAAACTCACTGATCAGCTGAATTCACAATGTACAAATGCCTCCAAACGCAGTAATAGCTCAGAGCACAGTGATCACAGTTGACAGCAAAGTATGAGTCCACTAGAGAAGAAAGTGAGATTCAGTACCTCTCATTGACACTCAACCTGTAAGGTTCTTCATCCACTTCAGCAGGTTCTTTGTTAATACCATGATTTTTTTCCTTATATAATTATGTGTTGCATGCTAATACAGGAACAATGAATGAGGTGAATCTCAAACAAGGATGCATATATCACCACAGTGATGGATCATACATTAGGAGACTTTGAGCCAAATCCAAATGAGTTAGCCTGACCATCAGCAGAGAGGTACCTGGTGACAAACAAACAAATTATATATTCATTTTTATTCTTAGACAAGCTGGAGTCTTTCCTGCTCACAGACCTACCTCCACTGGGAGGATTGTTTTTCTCAAAATAAGCCTCAGAGCTGCTTTAAAACAGCTGCCAGTTTAGTTATTAGTGGCTGACCATTTTTCTCAGCGTCTGCCACCAAAGCACTTTTCACTTCCCCCAAATGTACAGTGATATAAATTGCAGTACCACAGCAGGTTTTGCTTTGTGCTCCAAAATAGATCAGAGGGCTTGTTTTTGAGAGGATTTTAGAAGTCTTGTTTTCCAAGGTTCATAACAACAGTCTTAGAAAGTCTTTTGATATTAAATCTTTATTTTGTGAGAATTTAAGTATTATTTGGGGGGGGAGGGAGGGGGAGGAGGAGTAGGGTTATTATCAGGGAATTTTAACACAGTCCCCTTGTTTTCTTCATTCCCAGTCCTACTGTATGTAATTGTGTGGTTCTGGGCAGTCTTACATTATATATAAGATTTTTTTTTTCACTTCTGAGATAGTTTGTTTTCTTTTTTCTATTTAAAATAGATATCATAAATAAAACATGAGAACAAAGGAAGAATCTTTTGAGACTTTTGCATGTCTGAGTTACTTTATATCTCTGCAGATACACATGGGGAGGCTACAACCTTTCTCCTTTCCCCACCATAATTTTTTTTAATTTTCTGATTGCATCCCACTCCTTTGGTAAAATGTCATAAAATGTTATCTGTTTTTAGTTTTAATGAAACAATAATGACACACACTGTCTGAGCAACAGAGGATAGGTAGCAAAGGGACCCCAGTGCAGTATTTGTTGACCCTCTGAAAAGTCAAGCTTCAAATGGAATAATAGCATTCCGGGGTAAAATGGAGCAATTGAAAATAAACGTTGTCATGTCGAGCAACATCTCACTCTGTGACTTAAAAAAGGTCTGTCATCCATTATGGAAGCTCACCCAGAAGGTGGAAATTGTGACTAATCAATTTACATTGCAGTCCTCCTACATTTCGTGAGCCTTTCCATTTCATTTTGTCTGAAACAAGAACTGAATTCTGGGAATTAAATTTTATTTCTTGCATTAAAAGGTATAAGCAAGTTAAACTTTAATGCACAAGAAAATAAATGAAAACATTAAAATTAATTATTCAGATTTAATCTGTTCCTCACTTTTACAGAGAACTGTAAATCTCATTTTAGCATTGCTCTTCAGCCATTTAGGCAATATGGTCTTTAAAACTGGAGACTCTGTGAGGAGCTTTGTAGACAATTTGGTCATCCGTCACTTTGCGTTGCATCACCCCATCATTTCACAGATTAAAGGGACATGCATAAGAAAGAAAAAACAAACAAACAAACAAAACCCAAGCAAAAACACCTCAATGCCATGATTGTAAAAGGGCTTTTTTTTTTTTTTTGCAAAATGCATGTCTCTTCACAGAATTGTATTTGATTCTAATTGCCATGCAGTAGGGGTAAAAAAAAAACAACGCAGGCAGTTTACGATTTTGTTATATTAATTAGTTTATCACACCGAGTTTATGTCCTTGTTGCCACAGGAGCTATTTAGGAGGATTTTTACAGCTCAGGAATTGCCATTAACTAACCTATTACAGTACTGTAAAACGTGGGGTGTTTTTTTCACAGAAAGGATAATATCCAAAGTAAACAATGTCTACCCGAAGCAGAGGAAGCCAACCAGTTTATGTTTGCATGTGGGTTGCAGCATGCTGGTCTTCACACTTTAAGATATATTTATGAATCAGCACTGTGATGTTCCAAAAATAAGTATCAGAAGCCTGATCCAGAATGTAGCAAAGTCAGTGTAAGTGCTAGTGTTTGTTTATATATGTTTTTGTAGCACTAAATGGGCTATTGACTGGGAGTAAACAGTGTCATGCACTGCTACCCCCAGTCACAACTCTACCTCACTAAAGCAATTGGTGCTATACAGTGCAGGATTTGTTGGCCATATCATCTTGTAAATTATTTCTAGCACATTTGCCTAAAGTACTTGACAGAAATTTACCAGTTTAGCTCTGAGTTGTGGGATCTTCTAACTCTGAGCCAAATTTTCTAAGTTCTTTGGATGTGTCATAAGAAAAAAAAGGAAAAAAAAAAGGAGGAAAAGAAAAAAGAAAAAGAAAGGAAGGGGGAAAAAAGAAGAGCATGGGGAATGTGGATTAGGAATGCAATATACAGTTTTTTTCACAAGAAGTGGGGTCACCTGAGATCAGCAGACATCAGGTTTATACAAATAAAAGGAAACATACCTGTATTAAGGACTAGTCCATGTCATTAGCCACTCAGACTCTATGAATTGAGCATTTTAGAAATTTCATGCTTTCTACACCTCCTATATACACCTATATACACAGGAGACTGGATGGGGTGCTTGGTGCCATGGTTTAGTTGATTGGATAGTGTTAGGTGATAAGTTGGTGATCTCAAAGGTCTCTTCCAACCTGTTTAATTCCATTCTATTCTATTCTATGCTCTATACTGCTTCTAAGTGGATAATACAATACTGCTTGCTGTGTCTGCATAAGGGAACCACATGTGACAAGAACTAGAGGGCATCAACCATGACAATCAGGTTTTAGGTGGTGGTTTGACAGAGTGTGTGATAAATCATAGAAACTCTGGCAAATGATTTTGTGGCTTTGAGAGGCTGATTTGAATTCAGGGGGAGACTTGGTATGAAATAATCCAGCTCTTAGAGGAAAAAAAATCTATTAGAAATTACTAAATAGAGAAAACACATGAGGCTCAAGAAATTCCCCTATCTGAAAAGTAATGGAGACTGCAGCCCACACATCTATGTACATGTATTTTATCTTTTGTATCTCTTTTTGAAGCCAAAAATGCACTAGATAACTACTTCTCTTCTGTTAGTCTTCCACAAACATTTACAATATAAGTGAAGGTACTAATGTCAAGAAAAGGAAAAATTAAGCTAAAAAAAGAAGGTTAGAACAACATAATGGGTTTTTTTTAACTAAAATTAGTTTTGTGGGTGTGGTGGTGAGAGAAAGTTCAGTTCCCCCCCCCCATAAAGAAACCATGGCTAGCTCTTTCGGAGAAGTAGAAATGGATAAAAGCTATATTTACAAGCAGGATGAAATGCAGATGGATATAACCACAATATACATATTTACAATATATACAGAACAAAACTCCTCCAGCCAGGAGGGTCCCCCCACCCTTTACCCCCTCTCTCCCCCTACCTCCCTTTTTTCCTAAAAAGGGTTAGAGAGAGAGAAAAGGTAATTATTAAGGAGGAAATTCTGTTAGTTCAAAGCGTATGCAAGAATTAGTTTCTTATCTGTTAGTTCAAGCTTAACTCCATCTCACACAGCTGTTGCTCACAGAGAGACTGAAACAGACAGGCTGAAAAAGACAGACAGACTGAGACTGAGATTCAAAATGAACTAAAACTTAAAGTTGCATCCTACCTATCTACCAATGAAATTTGTTTAGAATATCTTTGTTTTCAATTTTTACACCAAAACATTCAGCCAAACTGTTCCAGCAACTGTCCCTTTTGTAAAGGCACAGCCTAAAATGGTCACAGTGGGTTTGGTGGTTTGTTGTTTTTTCCCCCCCTCTATTTCTGTGTAACTCTGTTGTTAGGAAAACCAGTTTAAAAAATTCCTATTTCACTTAGCTGGAAGGAAATGTTCAGTGCTTCAGGCCAATTACGGGGCACGTTTCTGTAGTCTGACAACCAAAACAGCTTTCTCCACTGAGCTTGCATAATCTGATTGACTCAGGAGTGGCTCCCAAAGTCTAATTTAGGGATGCTGCACTAGTGTATAGAACCTTCAAGTTAATTTCTACAGTCTTTCTGCCACTGTTGCTCCAGTTTGCAAGAGGACTTTTCCTGTTCTACAGTCCTGTAAAAATATTATTTCAGCATGAGGCATTGATGTGTCTGTATTTTCTCTAAATCTATTTAGCCAAATCTAAGCATGTCACTGGAACTCCTCTCACTCTAGTCTCTCTTAAAGGGCAGCAAAGAGCAGTAATTGTTTTCCTCAGGTGACTGGCTGTCGGGGACGTACAGAATCAAAGGTCCTCTGGAGAAATCTTTTCCCTTCACTCACTCTCCATACATTCCATTGAGTTGATATGACCGGCTTTGGTTAGGAGCTTACCTTCCCCAAAAAAGTCTACCACAACATGCCATTCAGTATTTTTATTTGACATCATTTTAATGTCATTATCCAACCATTCTGCTTATTAGAATAATAGCCTGAGATATACTCTTACACAGTCACTTCAATGATAAGAATTTTGTACAACATCTTGTCCCCTGAAATTAACACATATTTCCAGTTATCCCTCAGTAAATGAAGAAAACCCTGGGGGCTGGAAATCAGGTAATCCTGATTGCATGGACAGATAATTTGAAGTATTTGGAATTTGGTTTTAGCAGATCTGTTGGTTTCACCCGTATCACTGAACTCAAAATGTCCCTGAGGCACTGTCAGGTGGACAAGGAAGATTACATTAGAAAAGAGAGAGAAGTACCTGAAACACCTGCCAAAGGGCTTCTCTATATGTTATAAATCCTCTGTGTGTAGGTCTTTCAGTCTTTCTGTATTTCATCTCAAGCACTGTGCTGTATTTTGCAACATATATAGCTGAAATACCACAGACTGAATTTCCTATATATGCAACTAAGCAAGTAGCCAGGATAACAACACATTTTATGCAATTACCTCATTGTTCCATTATCAATATTTCAAAACTCTTAAATTGCCATTACATGTGATAATGTCAAATGATCTTCACAATATTGTACCTGTTATGAAGTAAAACTGCATAGAGGACTTTACACATCATAAAGGAATAGAAAAGCTATTGTGTAAGTAGTCATAAGAAGGTTTAACACAGAAGAGTTTTGAAGTGTTCCTGAGAGTCAATGGAATTTTAAGGGTCCTGAAAGTAGCTTTGATTTTTTATTTCTTGACAATGCTTTTCATCCTGCTTAAATAAATGACTGGAGAATAGGCAAGATGTTTGATAGCAATCTATATACAATAAGCTGAATTTACTGCAACATTCTAACTTATTTGTGGCACATTGATGAGTAAGTATCAAAGCAAAAACATAATTAGCTATATCCACTATAAATCACAGAATCACAGAATGTTCAGGGCTGGAAGGGACCTCAAAATATCACCCAGTCCACACCCCTTCTGGAGTAGGATCACCTATACCAGATCACACAGGAACTCACACAGGATCTCAAGCTCTCTTCGTAAGATCTTCCACTCCCTTAATAATTTTTGTGGCTCTATGCTAGACTCTTTCAAGCAGTTCCATAAGGTCCTTCTTGAACTGAGGGATTCAGAGCTGGATGCAATATTCAAGAGGCAGCCTCACCAGGGCAGAGTAGAGGGGGAGGAGAACCTCTCTCAACCTACCAACCACACCCCATCTAATCCACCCCAGGATGGCATTAGCCTTCTTGACCACAAGAGCACACTGCTGGCTCATGGTCAGCCTTCCACTAGGACACCCAAGCCCTTTTCCCGTTCACTGCTTTCCAACAGTCCCCAAACTATACTGATCCATGGGTCTGTTCTTTCCCAGGTGCAAGTCTCTACACTTTCCCTTGTTATATTATATGTTATTGGGGGGAAAAAATAGGGATTTAATATCTGATTATTGCAGCCTGTGTTACTTTCTTAGCATCAAAACTGTCATTATTAAATGCACCTGCTTTGATAGTATGTGTGGGATAGCATTGTCAGAACACATTGCACATATAAGGATGACCTGCAGAATTTGATGCTGGATTACAAATATTGCAGCAAGCATAGCTGAGTGAATTTAGAAGCGTGAACACTATAATGTACTTAAGAGTAACTTCATGCAACAAGAGCTTCAGCTTTTTTGTGAGAACACATATGAACCTCTTGCATATAAAGAAGCTGTAAGATTTTTCACTCTGCTGTGAATCAGGCTGGGCACCTCCCTGGGCAACCTGTTCCAGTGTCTCACCACCCTCATAGTGAAGAACTTTTTCCTAACATGCAGACTGAATCTACCCACTTCTGGTTTTGCTCCATTCCCCCTAGTCCTATCACTACCTGTCACCCTAGCAAGTCCCTCCCCAGCTTTCTTGTAGGCTCTCTTCAGATCTTGGAAGGCCACAATAAGGTCTCCTGGGAGCCTTCTCTTCTCCATACTGAATAGCCCCAAGTCTCTCAGTTTGTCTCCATAGAAGAGGTGCTCCAGCCCTCTGAAATGTCAACAAATATTGAAATATTTATCAAAAATATTTAGCTTTTCTTAATACCATTATCAATGCTTTTGCATTTTATTTTTACTGAATTTTATACACAATTATTATATTATCTGTCTGACATAATGTCTAGCTGTCACTTAGCTTTCTTCTGAGCTTTCTTTTGTTTGTGTTTGAGTATAGGTGCTCACAGGTTTCACCACAAAAAAAACAAAACACCAAAACCAAAACCAAAACCAAAACCAAACCCTCACAAAATCCCTTTCAGCTGCTTTCCAGAAAATTTTGGGCAGCTTTGCATTTCTGGGAGCACTTGAGTCTGAAGATGCTATTGGCTGGAAATTCAGGTTCATGCAAAATGTCTGGTGAGGTGCTCAAATTCATTGGAAAAAAATGTTGTGTTACCTACTTTTCACCATATTTATAGACTTGTGTCTCTCCCCATTCTGCCCACAACCCTTCTGAAAGAGAAATTGCTTGCTACTTTCCCTGGCTAGAGAATTGAGGCTGTTACTGGCTTCCTCTGGGAATTGGGAACATGTTTCAAGACCTGATGAGCTGTTCTTGATTAGCTGCATCAGATGAGGTGAAGTGGTGACGGTTTTTTTCATCATAAAATCTAAAGCCTTACATGATGGTCAAATTCATTGAGCTGATGGATCACATACTGTGATACATTAGGTTGGATGATAAATTACAGTCATGCACTGGTCACACTGCCAGAATGAAAATTAGAGCAAAGTTACCTACCTGTTGGGGAAGGTGGGGTGGAGAGAAATGTTGTCACTAATAGTGTCTGTATTTCTTTTCAAATTCCTGGAGAGATTTTGCTCAACAGCTGTAATCCACATCTGCACTTCTGTCTACCATGCTACAACTGTGGGATTTATCAGGCTGTTAAAGGTATCCTGAGGTGCATATTGATTTTACAATGTATATCACTTCCAAGACAAAACAGGGCAGAATCTTTTAAATATTTTACCAGTGTAAAGTAACTCAGGTAGTAGACTCGTGTTAGAAGTTAAGTCACCCTTCCTACAGAAAAATCCAGTACAGCCTACCTACTTTGAAAAATAATTTATATTAAGATAACTAGGCAGCAGCCTGAGTCACGTTGCCAACATCCTGCTATAATTTCCTTTTGCATGTCTCATCTCCTCAATACAAACAAAGGTTTGCATTTGCATGTCTTTACCACCTGTCTTCTTGACTCCCGTCCTTTCATCCATCTCAGTCATGCCGACATTTAGAGCAGGCTCCTAATTGTTGTGTTTGTCAAACCCTGCACCAGCACACCTTTCGGGAAGCCATGAAGTGAGACTGCCCTCTGCCTTCTCTCCCCATGTCTCTGCATGTGGATGGTAACCATCTGCAGAGGACATTGCCTTGCTGATGGGTATCTCTTCTTCAGATGCTTCTGTGGAATTGATGTTCTTCTACCACAGCACTTCCCAAGTCTTTCCGCTCTTAGTGATGAATCACAAAGATCACGGACAACTACTTATTGAAAGCAGGGTGCTGTTCTTTCATTTTAATAATAAGACCTGCTACATTATTTTGGACAGATACTAAGTGTAGGGCATGGTACAAGCAGTGTTCAAGACATCCATTGCAGTGGAATAATTTATAACTAACTGGTAGTTAGCACTGCAGCTAACAAGCAGCCTGCAAGATTTCAGCTCTTTTTGCATGTATAGAGTCACAAAGCAGCCAGACAACAAGATTCCAAAGCAGTCATGCTGCACACACTATAAATATTCTGCACTGATATGAATCTTAACACTTATACATCAAAGGAGGAGCAAAATCACAAAACTAGAGAAGCCTGAGCATTCATTAGTTCAACAAAGATAACTTGGGTGAAAAGATTAGATTCAGAAACAATGACTTTAGTATCTGATAAATCAATTACTGCACATTACATTATAACTGATTTCTCTTTTACTGTACTTAAGTTTGTTACCTTAATGATCAAATGCAGCTATATGCATTTATTCTCTGGTTAACATATTTCTAGTCACACCCAACTGCAAGTGGGTGCTGTAATAATCAGGCCTCTGCAGGATGTTCTATGGTGGTGAGATCTTTTTTGAATAACACATTTTAAGCAGTAGTCAAAAATAGCAAATACCACTTTTTAAATACTTTCCTTTAAGAAGTATACTGCTGGGTTTACTCCTCAGTGGGGAAAAAAAATGTTTAATTTTTAACACATTTAAGCAAAATGCAATAAGCACAAAGAGGAGTAGATCTTTACCACTCATTGGTAAAACTGTTTTGGAATCAAATTATGAAACAAATAGAAAGTCCAGTGAGAATACTTCTAATTGAGAAGCTGTGGGAGCTAAACCATTGCTTTGTGTCGGTCACTGATGGTGTAGCTACTACAACAGCTCCCATCTTTGTGTCAGCCTGTGGCAGTGGAACAAGAGACATGCAAGACTAATCTATGTGCTTTTGGGAACTGAGAGTAAGAAACAATGTATTCCCCTTCGGAGTCCATGAAAACTGCGCTAATGTAAGACCATGCCTGCAAGAGGTAGACTAAGGTTCATGCATCACTGCTCTTTCCATGAGCTTGCAGATAAGAGACAAACTGAAGTGTAGTTGATATATACATACAGTTTTGAAGTACTGCCATTTTTAGTTTGCTATGAATGAAAGACTAATTCCTTAGGATGGCCTGGCAACATGTCAACTAGAGATGGACTGTGTATGTAGCTATGAGTCTTGTCTGCTTGCAGACAAGTAGGGTACAATTTGGTAGAGATAAAACTATCAGGATTTAGGAAGAGAAAAGTATATGTCACATCCCATCTTATTGATTTCACATCCTGTTTAGAAAAGGCTTAGTTTGTAGGGATAAAAATACATATTGCAGAGCTGTACATAAGCAGTACATAAAAATAGCAGCAAGTCCCATCTCATTTATTTTACTTCACAAAACCATTAGGTCCATGTTTCTCCAGGATCATTACATTTCATCTTCTGTGTAGCAAAAAGGCTAAGGTCTCTGATATGCTGCCTGAAAAACTAAGAATACTGTGAACAAATAAACACAGTATTTGGTATGCAGCACACTTCTTACTGCCAGAGTGTTAAATTTAGGATGCAGATGATGTCACTTACGTGTCACAACACACTTGCCAACAGGTTAAAAGAATTTTCAGTGACTGTTAAAATTTTATGAAGTATTTTTTTGTTTTACTTTGGCCTAAATTATTTTTGCTCATTTTTAGAGAAGTCAGAGTGGATCAGGTAGTAAGAGTAGGTGCGTGTAAAGTGGTGCAGAAAAGCAATGATAAAAGAAGGATATTCCTACATTGTTCCCAAAATAATTGAGTAAGCACAGATGTGTGTAAGGAATAACACATCATTTGAATGCATCAGTGAGAATGCAGCTGAGACAAGATCTGCAGAGAAAGTCGATATACCTTATGTGGCCAGCTGATACATTTGCTATCTAAGAGGAACATTACATTCTTAATTTTATCTGGGATCACCTGCTTCCAGGGAATACTGAAGCATCCCTGGTTGTGCCTAATGGGTCAGCAAAGGAGTAGATGTATCCTGGTTCTCTTACATTTGCTCTGAAGGACTTCCATGGGGGAAAAAGAAAGGAAGGAGGAAAAAAGGAACGGAAAAAAAAACAGACAGAGAAAATGGGAAAACGTAGCTGTACTGACAGGTTGGTATCTGAGAATATTGAACCATAAACTTGTAGAATAATTTGAACTTGTCAGGTAAGATGTCATCTGTCTGCTTGCTACATGTGCTGTCACTGTTGGTGCTCAGGGGTAGAAGCTGTCAACGTGAATGTTCTCCAGAAGGTGCTTTCCACAGTAAAGCTCTAAGGCTCAATTATTTATTCTAGTATTGGCAAATATAGGAATATGAAAAGGGCTTGTGCCTGTGAAGAGCATTTATTCCTGTCTGGATTGAGCACCAGCAGCTACCGTAAAGCTTCTAAATGTAACTGCATTGTTTTCTAATAGCATATAGCTGTAGAATCCATAGCCTACAGTAGGAACCATTACATGTAGGCTAAATAAAAATAATGTAAATATGTGGGCTTCATATTTCTCATGGCCTCAACGAAAAATATTAGGGATTTAATTTCATCTAATATTCATAAACACCAATGAAAATTGTCAACTATGGGTGCCATCTCTTAGGGGCAATTGACCCAGATACAACAGCCAAAAAATCCTGCAGAATTTTATTCCTCTATTTTCACTTTTTTTCATTAGATCACCTGTGTTGTACTTCCCAGTCCTTATTTCCTTTACTTCAAGAGATTCACTTTCCTTACTTGCTCTCAGCAATTTGTGTTTTTGTGTTTTTTTAACTTCCTTCATCTTCCACACGTGCTTACACCTCATCACAATTGAATTCATCATATGCACACGTTCATATATAGAATCATAGAGTCAGTCAGGGTTGGAAGGGACCACAACTATCATCTAGTTCCAACCCCGCTGCCATGGGCAGGGACACCCCACACTACATCAGGCTGGCCAGAGCCTCATCCAGCCTGCTCTGAAACACCTCCAGGGATGGGGCCTCAACCACCTACCTGGACAACCCATTCCAGGGCTTCACCACTCTCATGGTGAAGAACTTCTTCCTCACATCCAGCCTGAATCTCCCCACCTCCAGCTTCATTCCGTTCCTCCTAGTCCTATCACTACCTGATATTCTTAGGGATGTGGGAAAATATTGAAATATAAATTGATCTTAGGTAACTCTTTAAAGGAATGGCACAGCTGACAAATCCTCTGCTTCTTGGTATATGATTACATGCAACTCTACAGGCAAAGGCTGGGGCCAGTGTAAGAGGTGTCACCAATGTTCGAAGTTGAAGAGATGTGAAAAAAAGTGAAAATTTCAAGGGTTTGGCTGCAAATATTAAAGGTTCTTGATAAAAGGATAGCAGCTGTCTGAATCTGGCAGCAAATAGATTTCCATTTTTAGCCTGGATACTGTCTGATATAGATAATGGTCCAGAGCTCAACCTCATCTTCTACATAGGATTGAACATAGGAGAAGACATGTAGACTGAGAAAGAATGGATTCTGTCTGCCTGGCAGCCAGCCTAGCCCAGTAACTGTAAACCACTTTGGAGCCTGAATACTCTGTCCTAGGTCACTCCGTATCGGCATTGTTGAGACTCCCAACTTGCCTGTCTGAGAAACTCATCCTTCTGAACAGGTAGCACAAGGTAAATCATAGCTTCAATAAGCTTTCTAGTGGGGTTTTTGGTGTGTTTGTGGTTTAAATTAATATTCTGAATTTATACCAGCACAGAACTGTCAAGGTTGCTTCCAACCTGTGAACTTATGAGCTGGGGTTATTTAGCCTGGAGAGGAGGAGGCTCAGGGGAGACCTTCTTGATGTCTACAACTACATGAAGGGTGGTTGTGGCCAGGAGGGGGTTGGTCTCTTCTCCTGGGCAACAAGCACCAGAACAAGAGGACACAGTCTCAAGCTGCAGCAGGGGAAGTTTAGGCTTGAGGTGAGGAGAAAGTTCTTCACAGAGAGAGTTGTTAGCTGTTGGAATGGGCTGCCCAGGGAGGTGGTGGAGTCACCATCCCTGGAGGTGTTCAAGAGGGGATTGGACGTGGCACTCGGTGCCATGGTTTAGTAGTCATGAGGTCTGTGGTGACAGGTTGGACTCCATGATCTTTGAGGTCTCTTCCAACCTTATTGATTTTATGATTCTATGATCCTAAGAAGTCCCTTCCCAGCCTTCTGGTAGGCCTCCTTCAGATACTGTAAGGCCACAATGAGGTCACCTCGGAGCCTTCTTTTCTCCAGACTGAACAGCCCCAAATCTTTCAGTCTGTTCTCATAGGAGAAGTGCTCCAGCCCTCTGATCATCCTCGTGGCCCTTCTCTGGACATATACCAGCACCTCCATATCCCTCTTGTAATAGGGGCTCCAGAACTGGAGGCAGTACTCCAGGTGAGGTCTCACCAGAGCTGAGGAGAGGGGGAGAATCACCTCCCTTGAGCTGCTGCCCACACTTCTCTTGATGCAGCCCAGGATCTGATTGGCTTTCTGGGCTGCAAATGCACACTGAGAGCTCATGTTGAGCTTCTCGTCCCCCAGCACCCCCAAGTCTCTCTCCTCAGGGCTGCTTTCCAGCCAGTCACTACCCAGCCTGGATTTGTGCCTGGGGTTGTCTCGACCCAGATGCAGGACCCTGCCCTTGGTCTTGTTGAACCTCATGAGGTTGGCTTGTGCCCACCTCTCCAGCCTGTCAAGGTCCCTCTGGATGGCATCCCTTCCCTCCAGCGTGTCTGCTGTACCACACAGCTTGGTGTCATCAGCAAACCTGCTGAGGGTGCACTCAATGCCACTGTCCATGGCACCCACAAAGATGCTGAACAAGCCTGGTCCCAGGACTGATCCCTGAGGGACTCTGCTTGTCCCTGGCCTCCACTGGGACATGGACCCATTGACAGCCACTTTTTGGGTGCAGCCATCAAGCCAGCTCTTTATCCATCCATGTACATATAAATCCCTGAGTTTATCACCCTGGCATAAAGACATACAATGCTGTTGTAAGGGATATAATTTGTATTTATACTATATATAGAATTATGGTATATGATTCCTAATGTTGAAGGGGAAAATGAAGTAGTATTTTTGGGAGCATGTTCATGTAACCCAAATAGCAGCTTCACAGATCAAGAAATTTGAAAACCTCTAGGCAAAAATGCAGTACATTTGCAGTGTAAATATCTGTGTATGTAAGTATATATGTATGTGTGTGTGCATGTCTCTATATATATGGGTATTTCTTAGCGGAAGGACACTTTTTGGTTAGAAAAGACTTTCAGTATACAAAAGGGAACTTGCCAAATGCATGCAAAACAGTGAAAGAGCTGCCTTATTAAAAAACAAGGTCGCCTTTCAAAATTTTATACAAGAATTTCTGTTAGAGTTTTCAATAGTCCCTGCATGAGTCATTTGGATAGCATCAGAAATTAATCATGTTCCTTGCTACCATGCATGCCTATGATGTCTTGCCATGCTTGCTGAGCTACAGCCAGCAAGAGAGTCTCTACAGGCTACTCCTCCCACCTGCTGTCAAGAGCTGCTGCCATCTTATAACATTTCAGATAAAAGCTCTTTCAAAATTTTTCTGTTGTAAAGAGTCCGATTGGCTTCTGAGCAATCAAAATGCAGCCAGACTTCTGCTTGAAGATAATTCCACTAACATCTCAGTCAATGAAGCTTTCATTAACTCTGTGAAGGACCAAGAAAATACAAGGAATTTTGTGAGGTTTCTTTCTTTGCTTTCTAAATGGCTATTGACCATTTCATACGTGCACTACTTGGACAAGCAAAATAAAAACTCTTTTTGTTTAAGGTTCTTTCTTTCTTTCCTTTTTTTTTTTTTTTTTTCAACTGAATGTGTAATCAAAAACAAAAGTAAAGAAATGCTGAGGAGATAGCTTCTAAAAGCCCAGATGCTCAGCTCTGATTTAGCCTCAGACCTTTGCTCTCGTGCATCAGCATAGCTGCAGACATACATACCAAGTATCTGCTTTATACCAAAGTACAAAATGTGTTGGCGTCCTAGGATCATCATCTCAGCCTTGAAATAAATTACCGAGTACAGCACATAATGTCAGGATTCATGCAACCTAATTTGCATTTACAATTATGTAAAAACTGGGAATTAATATATTGGCTTTCTTGCTGTTGTTAAATTGGAAATTTTTGCTTCACCCACAATACTACAAGGAAAGCGACTGCTGTGAACAAAGTACCTGATTTATATTAAGAAAATCAATACTTTTTGTAGTAGATACTTTCTCTTATCCAGTTTTCTGTTGTTCAAGACAGAGAATGAAACATTAACCATGGAGGGTCAAAATGTACTTCAAAGTCAGTGTAACCCCCTAACTGTTTACAGAAGCCCTTTCACCCACTATTCGGCAAGGTCCTTCTAAAATCAAATTTCTTTGTAGGCAAAGGTTCATCTGTCTCATCTGCAGCTTTGCAAGTTAAAAGGGCTGAAATATGTAACCTAAGTAGTCTTAGAGGATGATCTGTAATTCTGGGGTGAGACCTCTGGCCTGTGATATAAGAAGGTCAGGTTCACTGAGGTAGTAATTTCCCCTGAACTCACTACTTCCAGTCACTGTGCCATGCCTATAGCCATGGTTTTCATTGAAACCTTTGGGGATAAGTGCAGTAGTAGACATAAAGAAGGTTAACTGGGGCTTTTTTTCATATGTGTGGGTTTTTTTTGGGGGGGGAGGTAGGAGCTGAGACAAAGACACTGTTTAGTCCCAACTGAAATGCAATTCATTTCATGTTCTGAGCAGAATATTCTCACACAATTCCACAAAGCCAATTTAGCATGACATTTGGGATAAGCAGGACAGTTATATCCACTGTAGACATAACCTTAGAAGTGTCCTTTTAACCTCAGCAACACTTTTCTGCAAAGGATTACTAAGAACATCTCAGTGAAGAAAAAATACTGTAGCTCTAAATAATTATAAACATCCCATTGATGTCTGTGTGTTTTAAAATGCCATTTTCTGCAAGAAAAAGGAACATTTTCACTATTGGATACCATAGCATAATTGAAGATTATGTTCTTTCACTGAGTCATCAGATATAAGCAAAATAATCTGTTGCAAGTCAGTATACAAATTACTCCTGATTTGAATTATAGTAATAGAGGTATATTTTCTGCTGCCTACAGAGCAAATAGTTAGGAAACAGTCCACTCCCTGGAAATGCAATGCATGAGTGAGAAATATCTACTCACAGTCTGTGGAGAAATTCTGTAAACTGTATAATGGTAATATTTCACTTCAATTCTAGATGGAAAACTCTACTTAGCAGACAGTCTGCTGCAGTGATAAGCCAAAGATCTTTTATTTCTGTCTGCCAGTAATGCTTTGCTTTCTAGTAGACGTTAATGTACATTAAGACATGTTTTAATCTAGGCTTTTCCCTGATAGATGCAATTGGTACATGTTCAAGTTTGTTTCTGTGATTTATACATTTAAATTTACTGCTTAACCACTGGAGTATGAAAATGGATGTGTCACAACGTCTCCCACATGCTTAAAGTTGACTGAAAAATTCTGGTTTTGCCAAGCCTTCCACAGAGGTACAGCTTCTTTGACAATAAACTCTGGGGTTTAATAAATTAGGGTCCTACCCACTTAGCAGAGCAAGGTCTTTGGGAGCCATTTAAAAGATCAGTCTTTGAGAAGGGAATGCTGAGAACACAAGGGAGAAACAAAACAAACAAAACCACAAACAAACAAAACCAACCAAGAACCAAAGAAACACCTCACAGATCTACAAGTAAAACACATTGCCCAGAGCTGAAAAATATGTTATTTTCAAATTTCTTAATGTTACACTTTCACAGACTCCTTTGTGTTGGTGCTCAAAACATTTAAGTTCAGGTTTCATCTTCATTAATAATTGATCATCTCTTATCTTTCTGCTGTTTTATGGCAGGCCAGACTGCACCCTCTGCAGTATGCACGCAGCTCTTTGTTAGATGTAACAGATGTCAGTAGGGGTTGCGTGGGTATGTATAAATGTAGAACTCTGCAAACATTCTCCTTCAGATATTGCTTTCTTTGGGATCCAGCCTTGTTTATTATTGAAAATAGTTATGGTTTTGAGAGGACGGTGCTTTCTTTTCCAGCAATATCTACATGTTCCTCTTTAACCATCTTTGCTTCAAAGAGCAGTTGTTTTCTTCTCTTTCAGAAATGTTAGTTGCAGTTAGTTGTAGCCAAAGTGTTTCTAGGGAATTTTGGCACTCATCCTACACTGAAAAATTGCTAAGATGTTTTCACTAACCTTCCCAGTGTGATCATGACATAACTTTTGTTGTTGTCTAAATCTTTAGTATGTTAAGCATGGAAGGCAACCAGCATGTTACTTGTAACATATGTATAGTTGTTTATGCTGGAAAGGGTGGTGATTTAATGCTTTTAATGTATCTACAACGTGGCTTTTGAGTGTCATCTCAAATATATGAGAACTTTTCATAATGGCCTTTAACAATCACAGTATCACAGTATCACTAAGGTTGGAAGAGACCTCGAGGATCATCGAGGCCAACCTGTCACCACAAACCCCATGACTAGACCATGGCACCAACTGCCACATCCAATCCCCTCTTGAAACCCTCCAGGGATGGTGACTCCACCACCTCCCTCGGCAGCCCCTTCCAATGACAAATGATTCACTCAGTGAAGAACTTTCTCCTCAACGTGAGTCTAAATCTCCCCTGCTGCAGCTTGAGACTGTGTCCCCTTGTTCTGGTGCTGGTTGCCTGGGAGAAGAGACCAACCCCTTCCTGGCTACAATCACCTTTCAGGTAGTTGTAGAGGGCAATGAGGTCTCCCCTGAGCCTCCTCCTCTTCAGCTCCCTCAGCCTCTCCTCACAGGGCTTGTGCTCAAGGCCTCTCCCCAGGCTTGTTGCCCTTCTCTGGACACGTTCAAGGGTCGCAATTGAGTTCATCCTTCTTTTAGGAGGACCAAAGAAGTTTTAGGTGTAGGAACCTACTTTAAGGGGTGTTTAGGTTATGAAAAATATGCACATATGGTTTCTTTGTTGTTTTCTTCAGTGGAAGTACTGCAGAGCATAAGAATCAATAGGAGGTTAGTTAAAAAGAAGTTTAAAAACACTATGTAGGCTCAGAAAGTCTATGTGTTCCCAGCCAGAATGTCCATGTCATTCAGTTTGATCCCTGAGTGATGTAGGTTTTGGTTACTACCTGACCATTGGAGACTTCTGGAGGTATCAAAGGAAGAGGTCAAACTGCAGATCCCTTTCCATAACCATGTAAATGCTTTGTCCAATGTTATTTCGGAGGAACCATGAGTTTTGAGATTCCTTTCAGCCTCAGTCAGATATATCCTAGTTTTCTTAAACTTATAAAAAGAATTTTTACATGCTGTTTTAATGTTGGATGAGATGCTGAGATGGGTATATTTATGCACAAACTTTCTACCTTAACTTCTTTCTATGTTGTCACATGGGTTAGGGTTCAGATGTGGGAGTGTTTTAATTCTATAAATATGAAAGAAAATAATAATAAAGTAGTGCCATTCAGGGCTAATTTGAGTTGCATGGGCCAGTCACAGACAGCAAATGAGGAGGAGGCATAAGGAGAAATAATCAATTCCAAATTAGATGTAGTTTCAACCAGCAAGCTTCATGTTCAGAGACCTCCAGCCTTCCACGGCAATTCTTTTAAAATTGAGAGGAGTACAGATGAGCTTAGTGTCATGGGCTCAGTTGAATCTTCAACTGAGAAGATGATGAATATTCAATATGTTGATGTTGATATTACACCACTTTCGAAATGAAGGTGCTGTCTGGAGTGAAGTATCAAGGGGCTTGCACTTTGTAATTGTAATGTGAGAGCCTTCATGTTTCTGGTTGCTGCTTCCAATTTCCAGGTTTGGGGTGTTGGTTTATTTCCACTGAGCTGGCTGCAGGTGATGGAGGGTTCATTTTATGGCTGGCTTCTGCTTTTGCTGTGCTTTTCTGCTCAATAGGCTAGATAATAGGCCAGAAGGAAATTGTGCACTGTGTTATTTTCATTAAACTCTCTTTATCTCAACCCAGGGGTTTTCTTGTTCCTTTAGTTAACTGTGTGTGGAGGGCTTGCTTGTTAAAGTAGACTGTGTTAAACCAGTACACTTAGAAAATAATTTGTCTACATTCATTTATCCTGTTGCCTGCGCACCTCTTATGGTTTAACTCCAGCCAGCAACTAAGTCCCACAGTCTCTCACTCACTTCCTACTGATGGGATGAGGGAGAGAATCAGAAGAGTAAAACTGAGAAAACTCATGGTTTGAGATAAAGACAGCTTGATAGATAAAGCAAAAGTCACACACACACTAGCAAAGCATAATAAGTGACTCAATCACCACTTCCCATCAGCAGGGAGGTGTTCAGCCATCTCCAGGAAAACAGGGCTCCATTGTACATAGCAGTGGCTTGGGAAGACAAACGCCATTGCTCTGAACATCCCTTCCTCCTTTCTTCTTCAACTGGATTTATATGCTGGGTATGATGCTCTATGGAGTGGAATATCCCTTTAGCCAGTTGGGATCACCTGTCCAGGCTATGTCATTTCACACCCTATTGTGTGCCCAGAGCCTGATGGATGGTTACATTGGGTGAGGAGCAAGAAAGTCTGTGATGCTGTGTAAGCACCATATAAAGTAATAAATTATGTCTGTGTTATCAACACTCTTTCCAAAACAGTGGCCCATATCAGCTATTCTGGAGAAATTTAACTCTATCCTGGGCCAAATTAGCACAGTACGGGATCATCAGTATCCATTTGATTAATTATTTAACACTACGAAGGACATATTGGCTACTAAGATTTTAAACAATGAAAAGTATTTCAACAATTGAGATGCTCTTTCTATTTTTATGGAAAGAAATAGAAAACATTCTAAGTGAAAATGTAGAATTTTATGTTTTGTTGTTAAATATAAAATATTTTGCTGTTTGTATTTTTACTTTAAAATCTTTTGTAATAAAAATGAGACTTCAAATATAGCTTTGAACTTCTTCAGTAGAAATTCATGCCAGTATTAAAACTAAAACTTCAAGTTTCATGAAAACTTTCATTCAAATTTCAGAGGCAAAGCTTATTTTTATCACTTCTGAATACTAAAGCTCTGTTTACAAGACAGATTTACTTAATATTTAAGTTAATATGGTGCAGTTTGTAACAGGCTGGGGTCAGAGTGGCTGGAGAGCGACCAGGCAGAGAGGGACCTGGGGGTACTGGTTGATGATAGGCTGAACATGAGCCTGCAGTGTGCCCAGGCAGCCAAGACGGCCAATGACATCCTGGCCTCTATCAGGAACAGTGTGTCCAGCACGAGCAAGGAGGTCATTGTGCCCCTGTACACTGCACTGGTTAGGCAGCACCTTGAGTCCTGTGTCCAGTTCTGGGACCCTCAGTTTAGGAAAGATGTTGACTTGCTGGAACATGTCCAGAGAAGGGCAACAAAGCTGGGGAGGGGTTTGGAACACAAGCCCTCTGAGGAGAGGCTGAGGAAGTGGGGATTGCTTAGTCTGGAGAAGAGGAGGCTCAGGGGAGACCTTACTGCTGTCTACAACTACCTGAAGGGAGGATGTAGCCAGGTGGGGGCTGGTCTCTTCTCCCAGGCAACCAGCACCAGAGCAAGAGGACACAGTCTCAAGTTGCACCAGGGGAGGTTCAGACTGGATGTTAGGAAGAAATTCTTCACAGAAAGAGTGATTGGCCACTGGAATGTGCTGCCCAGGGAGGTTGTGGAGTCTCCATCATTGGAGGTGTTTAGGAGGAGACTTGATGGGTTGCTTGGTTGCATGGTTTAGTTGATTAGATAGTATTAGATAATGGGTTGGACTTGATGATCTCAAAGGTCTCTTCCAACCTGGTTTATTCTATTCTATTCTATTCTATTCTATTCTATTCTGATTGCTACTACATCCATGGGTTCCAGTTTAAAATCTGAGTTTGAACTGGTTCCTCTTTGAAAATTCCTATGATGTCTCCAAGTCAGTTTGCTTTTATGAAACTCCCATCACAAAAGCTCTGGAATGAAAGGTACAGTAAAAATAGTAAAAGTTAGTCAATTGCTATTTCTATCTGGAATCTGGAAGTACATTTTCAAACCCCTTCTTTTCCTTACCTGGATCAGAAATGGAGTCTGAGCCAGGCAAGCCTAATGACTGAGATTCTGATCATCTATTTCGAAAGCATGTTTTTTCAGCCTACATCTCTCAGGATGTTGTGGGGTTTTTTTTCCCATATCTGACACTACAAAGTGATTTATTTATTTATTTATTTATTTATTTATTTATTTATTAAACTTTGAGGGTACAAGAAAATATTTTCTCATCTAACTACAGCCTTGGTCAACAATTTTAGCAAAGTGTTAATCCCTTGAATCAGTCATGCCTTCTGCTTTCCACATGCTCTGCAGTAGGTGCAGAGAGCCGATAAGCATTACAGGGTGTTTTGAAAGCCAAGAAAATACATCTGTGTCAGATCAAAGGCAGAACAGAGTCCCAGGGTTGGATATGTCCTGCCAGTAGCCTAGTCTTATTTTGACCAGAGGTCTATTTACAAAGCTCTGTAATACAGGCTCCAGGGTGTCCTTTTTACTAATAACAGATAATCTTTCTTATGTCCTGGAGAATGAAGATTAATAGACCTTTTAATTGTATTCAAGCCAGTACATTATGAGATTATTGCCTTAGAAGTGCCAAGCTATTTAGTCTAAAAGGAAAAAGAAACTTAATTTCCTCTGTAAACCTGGAAAACCACTTTTCTAGATAAAAAAAAAAAAATAAAATAAAGCCAAAACCAATCTCTACAAAGTAGTGCACCAATTTTGTGTCTTTCTGATGGTCATTAGAAGTGTATCACTGGAAAACAAAAGCCTGTCCTTTCATCTGAGGAGGGGAACACAAAGGAAAAAAAAAAAAAAAAGGAAAAAAGAAAAAGAGAGAGAAGCTTACTGATGTTTTCAAAGTCTGGCAGCACAATTTTGACATTTTCAGTTTACAGCTATAGCAGCATAGCTGAATGAAATAGGTTGCACATAATAATCCTGGCTGACAAATGGGCAAAGTCACTCCTAAAAAGAAATGATGTTGTCTTGGCTGTATTTCATGTGAAAACAAGAGTCATGCACTCAGAGGCTTTAAACAGAAGGAGGAATTTCCAGCCTAAAACCCACTTATCTTCTAGGCAGATTTAACTCTGGTTACAGCCAGGTTTCTATTTCAGCAGTCCAGTAGTTACATTCATTATTGTCACTTTGCAGTACCTTACATGCAAGCTTTTCTTCAGTTTAGCTGTTGATCCAGCTATTCATAGATTATTGGGTAGGTTTTGGTACCGCAAATAAATAATAAAGTATCTGCAATATTATTAATTACTTGAGAAAATTCAACTAGGTTGAATAATGAATATGGATTATATTTCCACCATTATTTTTAATTTTTAAAATAAAATTAACTGTTCTTGATAGCTGGATCTATTTAAGATCTCAGAATTTTTACAAAGATATTTATCAGACCTTCAGCAGAAGATCTGTCATGTCATCTTCCCTACTGAAAGCCAAGAAGAAGTTGCAGTAATTCATTGTAGAGAAAGGTTTTGCTTTCCCAGGCCTTGTGTTGCCAGCCTTTGATTTCAGTTTAAAACCAGTAATATACTGGAAACCTAAGATAAATGAAATCTGAGACAGCTAGATTTCTCCTGACTGCAGTTCAAAATCTGATGCTGTTTCAAAGTGTTGGTATAAAATGTTAAATTCCTCATTCTTCATATTTCTGGTTAACAAGTGTCATTCTGAAATTTACAGGTAAATGGACCTCATTTCCTGTGTTTACATTCCAAGTGTTTTATCTGCTTGACAGTTTTACTCAATCTGCTGTCATTTTACCCAATCCATCACCTCAAATTCCATCCTAAGGTCTGTAAAAGAGAACTAAAAAATACTCACTGGAACAAAGCCTACAGCACTAGCATGAAGGAAATCTTACAGAGCAAGAGGACACAGTCTCAGGCTGCACCAGGGGAAGTTTAGGCTGGATATTAGGAAGAAGTTCTTCACAGAAAGCATGAATGGTCATAGGAATGGGCTGTCCAGGGAGGTGGTGGATGGGGCACTTGGTGCCATGGTTTAGTTGATTAGATGGTAGGTTGGACTTCATGATCTTGAAGGTCTTTTCCAACCTGATTAATTCTATTTGTTCATCATCTGGAGATATATTTTAGTAAAACAGGGAGAGGTAACACAACTCCTTCTTCCTCTTGCAGTCTAAAAGTGGAGCATGTCTTAGGATGATCTATTCCTTATGCATACATTAATATAAATGGATAAAAGGACAAGCAGTAAAACAGATGGTCCATATTTTTAATATTTTTTTTTAAACTTTGTTAATTGCTCTTTTCTGTCTTTTATTTTCACCTTTAGTCAGAGCCAGAAGCATTTAATCAAAAGTTATCAGCATCATTATTGTTAGTACACCTCCAACCGCCTTAAATTACATGCTGCGGAAATCACACTCCTGAAAGCTACTTCTCATCATTGAGTTTCATGCAATTTTTGTTTCTAAAGGCATATACCATTATGTAAAGAACTAAATGTAAACAATTGTGGGTTTTTTTCCATTTCCATATCTCTAACCATAACTAGATGCTAGGGGTCAATGATTGTACTGCACAGTCATAGCTTAATCACTGGCAATTCAACAGACTTTTTTTAAATCTCTTAGCATCACCAGAGACTCATAAGCTTTGAATATTTCATAGTAGATAAAGAGAGTATTTCTAGTTTATTAATAGTTTCTTGAGTGTTGGTGACCAACACAATCATCTCTATGAAAATCCTCTAATCACATTTACACTATAAATACTCCTGTACACAGATGTGAAATATTCAGTGTCACAAGAAAAGACTGTAGATTTAATCTTCACTGATGCTATCATTTTGAAATGATAACATGTCAAAGAAAGAGTGATTGGCCATTGGAATGTGCTGCCCAGGGAGGTGATGGAGTCACCATCACTGGAGGTGTTTAGGAAGAGACTGGATCAGGCACTTGGTGCCATGGTTTAGTTGATTAGATAGTGTTGGGTGATAGGTTGGACTCAATGATCTTGAAGGTCTTTTCCAACCTGGTTAATTCTATTCTATTCTATTCTATTCTATTCTATTCTATTCTATTCTATTCTATTCTATTCTATTCTATTCTATTCTATTCTATTCTATTCCGCCTTGTGATACTCCCCCCACTGTTACCTGATAGGGAGTATCTCCCACATGAGCAGAAAGGGGAGGAAGACAATGACTTTGCAGATGGATTTATAGGGTGCAGGATTTATGGGTATGACGTACACTATTTCCTGTGTCCACCTCTGGGCTGGACACAGCCTAAATTGCCACAGCTGGGTACTGCCCTTTTCCATGAGGACATGAATGCCCCCTGATAAGCTCTGGAAGTTTCCAACACCCACAGAAGTCACTCCAGTTTGCAGGATCAGTATGAAAACTATTATCTTGAGTGCGCTGCAGGCAGGTTTTACCAGGGTGCTGATATAACTGTGGAACATCAACTGCCTTGATTTCCCGTAGGAAATGGGTAGCAATTCCCTTTGGCACTTCTGAAAATCCAAATCCTAAGGATAAAATTCATGTGTTTTGTTGTTTTGGGTTTTTTCCCCCTCATTTTAAGTTTGAGATATCAATAAAATGAGATTAGTGAGATATCAATAAAATGAGATTAGTCATGGTTTAGTAAAGTATGGTTATAAAACACTTCTCTGTAAGAAATAGATACTGCTCTTAAAAAGGCCACATAACTGATCATACACATCTGATTAATCTGAATTTTTGCTAGAATGCTGAAGTTTCTCTAGTAATTCAGGTGTATTTTTCTCTTTTTTTCCTGTAACATCTCTATGACACTGATTACTAAGTGCATAAACACATTAATCAAGAGTTTACATAGTCTGTACACTTTAAGAAGTAGCTGCCCCTAAAGTTTTTAAAGGAAATGAAGTGACTTGTGAGGTTTGTGGTCATGTTTTGCTTCCAAAATTTCAGAATAATGGCCTGAGATGAATTTTGGACATGGAAAGACCAAGGGACAAGCCTCACACCCCATTTTCTGAGATTTAAATTGTACATGAGACAACTGACAGTATGTGGTATTGTCTTAGGTGCAGTTGCTGCGGTCACAAGGCAATTCAGAGGGAATGTGTCTTCAGGAAGAGGCAAATAATAGTATATCAGAACACAAGAGTCCTCTTTAGCTCTCTTTAGCCAAGGACCATGGGCACTAAAAAGACAGTGACACAACATTAAAATAATATTGAAGGTCTAAGATTAAACTGAAAAGAAAGCAAGAAGAGAAATAAAAAACAACCCACAAAACCAACACAGACATTTTTAAAGAGGAAAAAAAATGTCACTCCAGCCTTAATTAATCTGAAAATAACCCATCTGTACACAGGTTCATGAGAAGTTTAATTTTAAACATATGCTAACTGAATCAGATGAAACTAAATGTAAATACCTTTTATTTTATTTTGCTTAGAAAGAACAAAAATAATTTATAATGGAATATTGAAAAACAAGCTTTGAAATGCTGCTTCCTAACAAATTATGATGTCTTCCTGTAGAAGATTTCCTTTTGTCTCATAACTTGTTTTCTTATTCTAATTTATTTCAGGTTTTATTAGTAAGTATTTACCCTAATAGTGTATATTTAAGTGACTATATTAAAACCATTCTGTTACATATAATGCTGCAGTGCAAACTATATCTCTTTACCAAGAATACATAGTTGCTTGATTCTGTGGTTTTTTTCCCCTTCAAAGTTTTTAAATGCAATTAGGCAAGATGGATGATACTTTGGTGTTTTGTTTTTTTAATATGAGCCTTTGAAAACAGCCTGAACTGCTAAGCTGCATAGTTTACAAACAAGAAATGCTGCTAAAATAGAAATATATAGTTGTTACCCATCTGCAGCAATCCTACTGTCACCAATTTTCCTTTTATCTCCAGTGTCTGAACGTGGAGAGGAATGCTAAGTACCTTCCTCTGATGCAGTAAGATAAGGAGAGCTGCAATTCTGCCTTTATGCTGTAGACACTGAAACCAGACCCTCCTTTTCTTAGGCTTGGGTGCAGATAGCAACTGTCTGAATGTGCCAGTTTGCCCTGGTAAAAATCATGGGAGTGCTAAATTGGTAAATGAAGAGAAACCTGCTCAGGACAGCTTAAGCATGTAAGACTGTCTTGGTGGGATTCAGGTGTCTAACCATGAGTTTTTAACATTACCTTGAGTCTCCAGCATCCCAAAATATTTGAGACCTCCTTACAAGATCAGCATATGTGATACACAGGTATGTGCCTTGGTGAAGCTGCAGATGAAAATCATGCAGGCCTTTTTTTTTTTTAAATCTTTTCAGGGTATTAACCCCACATTGGCAGCACTTCCCTCTTGCTCTTACCTGTGATAGATCTAGATTTCTTTGGGTTTTTGATCCCTGGTGCTTTTATTTGGCATATAAAGGAGGATTACCCAGAAATTCATCAGTGTTATCTGGCAGCAAGTGCTAAAACAACCAGTCTGCAAAAAAACACCAGAAAGGTAAATAAAAGAAAACATGGCAGAAAGACTACATGGCAAAAATTGCAAAAGAAGCTGGGCATACATATGGGAGCAGAAATAAAATATCTGTATAGAGAGGGGTCTAGAATGACCATTTAAATTGATTATTAGAAATTGTTATTGAACTAACCTTAACCCTCAACACTCCTGAAATCTCTCACCCCATCTGTCTCCTTTGTGCCTTTGAACTGAAGCTGAGATTGCATGTCCTGAGATGAATTTTGACTGAGCCACCTTACTATTATCTTCATTGTTAAATAGGTTTGGCTGCCCCTGGATTCTGAAAGTTCTGTCTTCTTCTCTAACTTTACTGAGCAGATAAGGAGTGTGTTATTTTTAAAGACTATCTTCACTTTCCATGCTTTGGTTCACATAATGGAGTGCCCTCACAGACCATGAAATGGATTTCTTTCTGATGAAATTAAGCCAAAAGCTGTGCTTCAAAATTTGGTCCACACTAGCCAGAAGAATCCTGCAGCACAGACCATCTTGGCTGCTTTGCTTTACAGATCCGTGCCCATTGCACTATGCTGCTTGTTAGTAACAATGCAACTGCGCTGGTTTCTCAGTCTCCAATGCTTTGGGCAGTGTGGTTGTATTCAGCTACGTGTCAGAGAATCACAGAGTGGTTGAGGTTTAACAGACCTCTGAGGGTCATCTGGTCTAACCTCCTCTGAAGAAGCAAAGCCACCCAGAGCCAGTCACCATGTATAGATCCATCTGCCCTGGGTTAGTGTCCCAGGTGCTGGAGACTTCTACAATCTGCATCTTCTTAAGGGTTGTCTTCTCGTAAGTCAGAGTCAGTGTGTATTTGTGTTCTGGGAGAGACACTGCATGAGCTGTGTGGTTGTGGTAACTCACCTTACACATGTGATCTCATCAAAGTTATCTGCTTTGTTTCATCAGTCCTGTCCACACATGGCTTATCAGTCATGTGCTGTCCTGCCTCCTTAACACCTCCAGGAAATGCCTGGTACTTAATTTGTTTATACCCCATAAAAGAGGGAAAAGGAATGGGGAGCACATTGCATGAAAATCCATTTCCGCTGCTTGCAGATCCAAACTAATTTATGGGCAGATGTCCCAAGTGTCTATAAATGTCTCATCCTCATGTTCCTGCTCTTGAGAGAAGATAGTATTGTCAGACAGAAAGTCTCTGCATTTATAAGTTAACATTTCTCGAGAACCTGAGGTGCAAAGATGGCTGTATGAAGGCTGGGCATATCTGCACAGTCAGATGGTGAGGGTCGAGCTTTATTAGCTCCAGAATATTCAGAGGTGGGACAGATCATGCATGTGACTGTTTCCTCCTGATAAGAAAGACTACTTAACCAGTACAAGTACTAGTCACTTCACATTTAACTGCACATTGACACAGAGTTCATGCTGCACATCTATGCAGTGGCTCATTAAAATGTTTCATACTCAGGTGGATTTATCATTGTGCTTTTCTTAATTCTCCTCCAAATCACACTGAATTGTCTTTAACATCTGAAGCAAGGTGGGAAAAGGGAGTAGCTACAGCCCAAGAGAGTTCTTTCAGACACAAGATGTTAAACTGCTTTTTGATCAGCTGCTTGCAGAAATGTACATTAAACTGTAAACCGTGGTTCTTCTTGTAACCAGCTAATGATCCTATCAGTCGCAGACTAATTGCCTCAACCTCGTTCTAAATTCTAGTGTGCTGAAAAAGCCAAAGTCACATTCTGATCCTGTTAATCACACTCAGCTTTGAAGAGTACATAGTGGTTCTGCCTTAATTCAGCTTCTCTCCCTGGTAATTTGTTTGATTGCCTGTTACTTGCAATCTGCCCTAAAAGAAAAAATGTGTTCTGTGTCCTGATGAGAAGCTAGGACTTTTGTTTAAGCTATTGTAATGCAGATGTTTTACCTATGATTTGGAGCAAATTCTTCTCACCTCAATAGGAAGAATGAAAAGCTGCCTTTTGTAGAAGGTCATAAATCTAAAACAGAGTAAAAGTTGTATTTCTTTAATGCTATGTTAATAGCAGTCTTTACTGTCTGAAAGCTTCTAATCAGCTTATGAACAAATAAGTACATAAGATACTAAAGTATGAGAAGGAGATGCTAGTACTATGTATTTTTATTCTTCTCCTCCATCCCCAACAATATGTATTGCCTTTACTGTCAAGGCCTTGAAGTCTGTCTGTTCATTATTTATCTTTTTTCTTCTTTTTTTTTTTTTCTTTAATACATTGCATTCAGACACAAAGACATATATATTCTACATAGTGCTATGTAAGTCTTTCAGAAAAAGACTGAACATATGCCAAATTACCTTTCATCTTCCCACATCATTTTTCTGAATAAAGAGTACAAGGCCACTGGCTATGTCCTATAAGCACAAAAAAATTGTTACTAGGACATTTTTATGGACATTGGATCTATGTGGTAATAAAGATTTACTGTGATTTTAGCTTTGAAATCCCCTGAATCTTAATGAGAATTTCCTTCACCCTGTTCTGCATTTCAATGAGAAGCATTGAGTGTCATGGCCATGTTAAATATTTGTGAAATCCTTTTAGATGGCTTTCAACATTTTAAAAATAAACAACTGATTTTTATGGAGACAATTTTTTTTCAAGTTAACAGGAGAGACATTAACTTTTAGTGGAGGAATCATTCTCTGCTTAAAAAAAATAAAAATAATTACACTTGTGAAAAGTTAGTGTCACATTTATTTATAAAGAGAATCTGAAGCTGACTCTGAAATGTTTAGTTCAAATGTTGCCTGAAAATGTGCACTAATTAGTGATTCCTTACCAGATCAGCTTGTTTGAAAAACAGGCTATTCATTTAGACTCCAAAATATTTGGAAGCAAGGTCTGGAGACCCGGTGTTTATTAATTCATGAAAGACTTATACTAATTAGCAGTGTTCTTTCCCAGAGGCTCACTTAGGCTATGGAAGTAAGACTCCTTACATGCCTTACAAAAGAAAGAAGTTCCTTCAAGCAGTCCATGGGAGCTCTGAAAGCAGACTCCCTTTCTGAGGCACCATCGACTGAATCTCTCTCTCCCTCTCCCTCAACAGACCAAAGAGAGTCTTGCCTCCCAAGGATACTTCCCTCATATTCTGAGGAGCTCCTCTGAGTAAAATTGCTGCTATCAGATGACAGTAAATTAGCTCATTCTGGTAGAAGCAAATCTCTTGAACCATCTGCAGACAATTACATATTACACTTCCTGATGTATTATCACAGTATTGAAGCTTTCAAGTTACTCCTTTTTATTTTTTCTTTTTTTTAAGGGATTCACTACTCATCATTTGTTACCTGAGTTTAAATGTTCTGGCAGTGGTCTCCAGTCTTTCTTGTGTGATTGCTCCAAGGAGTCATTTTTCCTCATGTTTTCTTTCAAATCTGCTCATATTTTAATCTGTCTTCTTGTAATGTTAATCTTTCAAAGGAATCAGCTTTGACTACCTGACTTATAATTGTTTTTATTTTCTTTTCTTCTCATGATATAATTTCTCATGCTTTGTAGCATACCTTTTCTTCTGTTTTGTCCCATGTTCCAGTCAAAATCTTGTTTGCAGAGGGGATCTCAACTTCTCAAGATTGCAAGACTGGATCTTCAGCATTTGATTGGCCAGAGATTGTCTATTCCTTCAGCTTCTTGTTTCTAATCTTTGCAGTATACACAACACTCATCTTCTCATGAGTTCATCACTCCCTTTGTTTTACTATAATATTTTTTTTATTAGTCTCTCTTGCCTGACTTAACAGACAATATTAAAAGTGTTGGCTGCTCCACTGCCATTTATTGCTTGAAATACATCTATCTTTTTTTTCTTTTTTCTTTTTACTGGCTTCCCACTTTGCTGGAGGACACAGAATAAACCTTCACTTCCACTATCATATTTAAAAAAAAAATGTCAGTTTTAACAGGAAATTTATTACTCCTCATTTCTTCCTCCAAAAATACATTATTAGGTCAATTTACTTTTGTTATTTTCTGTTCCTTCAACATTTTAGTCCAAGGCATGTGGCCTGAATCTGTTATATTCAGTTTTGAGTTTGAGTTCAAAAGAATGATCACAGATGCACTGACCCACGTGAAAGCCTCTTGAAAACTCAGATTTTATTAGGCTTCAGGTTTCCTGCCTGTCATTTTTAAATCTTTTGCTAAGATTATAAAATAAAGAACTAAAAAAAAAATAAAAATCAAGGAGTGAAAAAGTCAGAGCTTTAGAGGTACAAAAATGAAATAACAGCTTAAAAAGAGAAGAAACCTTCAGCAGGAAAAGAGTGATAGCAAATGTTTTAAAAGATTTAGTAAAGCACAGACATTGTTGTTGTAGAGAAAATGGAAAGGCACTTGGGGAACCAGCCTCTGGCATATTGTGTCCTAATAATTAAGAGCACATGGAAACATTTTTTTGGCTAGAAATTATTTGCAGTGGAGACTGCTGTTTCATTGGGACCGTGTATGATACCAAGAAAAATGGTTTAAAAATCATCCTTCTTGCACTGTTAGGTGGTATAAACCATAAGCACCAAGAAAAACAGAAGACTTGGAACTTGAAGAAGGGAAGTTCTTGTCTATGGTGTCAGCATGATGCAAAGCAGTGCAAAGCCACCTCTTAGACTGGGTCCTCTATGCACTATGGGGCTTCTTAACACCTCTGGGGTTCCTGCCTGTACCCAGGAACTGTGTGCAAATAAGATGTGACATGCTGTACTGTTTTTGCTTTGATGTAGTGTAAAGTCAGACTGCAAACAGAAACTGTTCTGAGTAAGTTCTCATGTGTCTTGTTTTGTATTTGTTTTGTTTTGTTTAGGTGGATCTGCTTGTCCCTACAAAGATCACTGGTATCATTACCCAAGGAGCTAAAGATTTTGGTCATGTCCAGTTTGTGGGGTCCTACAAGCTTGCTTACAGTAATGATGGAGAGCACTGGATCATATACCAAGATGAAAAACAAAAGAAGGATAAGGTAAAGCAAAGATAAAATTAATATTTCAGTTGCGTTTACAGGGGACTACATCTGTAGTAATTCCAGCACTGGAAGCCTGTAGGTTATTGCATGCTGCCTGCTTTATAGGGTTCCATATGCATAGAATCCCACAGATAAAAGTCAAGGTTAATAAAAAACAGTCATATAACACAATGACATTCACAGTGAAGCAATATCACACCTATAAGTGCAATGCACCTGATTTAACGTGATTAAATGTGGGACATAAAACTTTACAGTTCTCCATTTATTGGAATTATTTCTTCCTTTAACTTTAGAAGTGAAGGTATATAAATAGCAGTTTATTTGTATATTTAAAATACAGCCTCTCAGTGTGTATTTTGATAAGCATGCACTATTTCCTGTAATTTTCTGTAAAGCACTTCTTTATAGTGTACAACATCACCCAAACATTTTGGATTATTATTTTTCTTTCTTTCTTTTCTGGAAATTAATCACTAGGGTTTCAAATGCCTAGTGGAAAGATTATATTTTTTATTACACTATTAAATGAATACAAAACATAAAAAGTTTCATAACTTCCTTTCAAAATGTTTAATGAAAGGCGCTGAGAAATTTAGGTTTGCTCACTGATTTACCTGAAGAATTTAACTTCTCCCTTCTTGTTTGGGATATTATTCATTATCCTCTTTCTTTAGGGTGTATAACACTTTTATAATGCAAATACCTGAATTTATAATGATATCTGTTTAAGAAAGAGATTGCAGCATGTGCATTGCTGAAGGGGAATATTAATCAAGCTGACAAAATGTCAATTATTTATTAAGTATCTTAGTGGGACTATATCTGATTGAAACCAAATTTGCACTAATAAGAATACCACACATCTGATATATCTGGTAATCCATGTCTCAAATGTGGTGTTTTTAACATTCATAGCAATATATGTTCCCCTTGTATGTAGTTTTCTTTGAATAAACAAGAATTCCTCAGTATAAACATGAATACACTCCATTTTGGTCAACTGGATTCATTTATTTGTTTTTTCTAAGCAATGAGAAAACTATGGGTATCTCTTGATACATGTTGTGTGATTATAGATAGATCTGTTGATGAGGGGTTAGACCTCTACAAACCATAGCACCAAGCACCCCATCAAGTCTCCTCCTAAACACCTCCAGTGATAGTGACTCCACCACCTTCCCACCAACCCATTCCAATGGGCAATCACTCTCTCTGTGAAGAATGTCTTCCTAACATCCAGCCTGAACCTCCCCTGGCACAACTTGAGACTGTGTCCTCTTGTTCTGGTGCTGGTTGCCTGGGAGAAGAGACCAACCCCCACCTGGCTACAACCTTCCTTCAGGTAGTTGTAGAGCACAATAAGGTCTCCTCTGAGCCTCCTCTTCTCCAGTCAAAGCAGCCGCAGCTTCCTCAGTCTCTCCTCATAGAGCTTGTGTTTCAAACCCCTCACCAATTTTGTTGCCCTTCTCTGGACACGTTCCAGAAAGTCAACATCTTTCCTAAACTGAAGGGCCCAGAACTGGGCACAGCACTCAAGGTATGGCCTAACCAGTGCCTCTTAAATCTCACAGCTTTTATATGATTGATCAAACGTACACACATTTATTAGGAGAGGCTGTCCTAAATTACTGGATTAAAGCTTTGCATGTGTGTCTGCATAGACATGTTAAAGCTGTAAAATTATTATTCAAGTTGATGCTGTGAAGTCCCACTCTTAAATCCAAAGTGGAGTTTGCTGTGGTTTTATCCTGCACTGAGACTTTTCCCTATCAAATTCTAAAGCATATTAGATAGGGAAAAAAAAAACGCAGTTATTTTGGCCATCCAGCTGAGAAAGTCTAGGCACCAATGATTATGGATGTGTTTAGTATAACCTGTTGTCAGATAAAAATTGGAAACAAACAACTCACCTTTTGTAGAGGTATCATAAATGTATTCAATATAAATGACAGATAGTCACTTCAGTACTTTGTATTCATCCCATTTTAAATCTCTGGCATTTAAAAACAAAAGCAGAAGAAGATGTTGTCTGCAAGTCAAACTTCCATTAATGAACTGTTACATTCCATTTTACTGAAAAATAAGACATGCCTTACAGTCTCCAGTGGGAAACACAGTAACAGTCACAAGCAAATCTAAAAGAAAATGCACTCACTTAACAGCAATGTTCTAGTCTACCCTTGTTTATAACATTTGCCAAGGCAGTTAAATTCTGTTTTGCTTTCTTCATCAGATGGATTGTTAATTACTATATGCATATTCTGTTGGGAACAATGGAAAATTCTTAATCATTGTCTTATTAAAACATCTCACACATCCCATATTAATTAGCATCCCTAAGAATAAAATAGATGCATGTTATTATGGTTCTTTAACAAATCAAGAGCAATTAAAGCAGAAAGTGATCAAATACACTTAGCTGGAAATGAGAATTTTCAACTTCTTAATTTAATTTTGTACAAAGTAAACAAACAAGATCACTTATGTGAGCCTAGACACCCATCCAAAATATACTTTTAATTTGGGTTTTTTTTTTGCCATATGACAAATGTCTAGAAGAGTCAAAAGCCAGATGGCAGAGTCTGACATTCCAGAAATGCTAGCTGTCAGTCAGTGGACTTGGTAAACTGGAAGGTAGGACTGGAAAGGATTACAGGACTGCACTTTTACAAGTACCTCTTGACTTAGGAGGAATCTATGCTCCTCCTCTTCCATCTCTGGTGTTTTCTCAGCAGAAAACATGATTCAACAAGTTCTAACTCACTTCCTCCTACTCTAGAAGTAGGTACCAACAGTTCAAGGCTTAGTTTATTCACCTCATACAATGTTCAAATCTGCACCATTCACCATCGGATTATTATTTAATATGTTCAGACAAACAGCAAGTGATGAAAGCATCCAGGCAGAAAGGGACTTAGGGGTACTGGTTGATGATAGGCTGAACATGAGCCTGCAGTGTACCCAGGTGGCCAAGAAGGCCAGAGGCCTCCTGGCCTGGATCAGGAACAATGTGGCCAGCAGGAGCTGGGAGGTCATTGTTCAGAATCACTCAGCACTGATTAGGCAACACCTTGAGTCCTGTGTCCAGTTCTGGGGCCCTCAGTTTAGGAAAGATATTGAGTTGCTGGAACGTGTCCAGAGAAGGGCAACAAAGCTGGGGAGGGGTCTGGAGCACAAGTTCTATGAGGACAGGCTGAGGGAGCTGGGGTTCCTTAGCCTGGAGAAGAGGAGGCTCAGGGGAGACCTTACTGCTGTCTACAACTACCTGAAGGGAGGTTGTAGCCAGGTGGGGGTTGGTCTCTTCTCCCAGGCAACCAGCACCAGAACAAGAGGACACAGTCTCAAGCTGCACCAGGGGAGGTTCAGGCTGGAGGTTAGGAAGAAGATCTTCCTAGAAAGAGTGATTTACCACTGGAATGATCTGCCCAGGGCGGTGGTGGAGTCACCATCACTAGAGGTGTTTAGGAAGAGACTTGATGGGGTGCTTGGTGCCATGGTTTAGTTGATTAGGATGCTAGGTTGGACTTGATGATCTTGAAGATCTCTTCCAACCTGGTCTATTCTATTCTATTCTATTCTATTCTATTCTATTCTATTCTATTCTATTCTAAATGTAAGCTGTCTTCTCCAGTGTTTAAATATCCTTAAGGGTAGAAATGTCACTTATCACACCCTGCAATACACTCACCCTGTGTACTGGGTTGGGAGACCAATTTTCCCACCACAAAAGCAAAAGGCAAAAGAAAGACTCAGACAAAACGGACTGCAAAAATGGTGGAAAGTTTAAATGGGAAAAAAAAAAATCCAATGAAAGTTTTGCAGAAAACCACAAGCACCGTGGGAAAGAGAGAGAGAGATCCCAGAACATACCCAAGAATGTCCCATCCCTCACCTGGGGGGTACACTCAAAACCCCCCCAGGGCTCTTTCTTCCACCCCTCATCCCAGCCTTGGGCCTGGGCAGGCCCAAGGGAGGCAGCTCACACCATTTTACCTAGGCAGTGGTGAGGGAGGAAAGAGAGTGAGAGGACCCCGCACTGATGTTTCATAGGGGAGCAGGGCATTATGGGAATGAAATACCTGGCTTCCTGTGACTACCCACTGGGCTGGGCCCCCTTTGGTGTGCCCTGTGCAGTGGCATCAGAGCCAGCACCCAGCCTAAACCACCACACCCTGGCTTCAGAAGGCACAAATCCCTGATTTTATCTTCACCTTTTCAGGCAGCTTTTTTTTTAAGATAGAGTATGTTAATCTATTTTTTCTCAGCTTCTACAGGAAAAATAATTAATCTTGTTCTTTCAGTCTTTCCTCAAAAGATGATTTCTCAGTCTCAGATCATCTTTTGTGTTGTGGTTGGACCAGCTTGTTCTGAAATGTGTTCTCCCAGACGTCGTTGTGTTGCAGTCTTTAGCACAGAATTACTGCCTCTTATCAGTCTCCCTATCAGATCTGTGACACTGGTTCTGAATTCCTAATAATTGTTGAATTGCACCGTTGGTCTTCTGGGCATTTCTCTAATTTGCCAAGAGCACTCTGAATTTTGATCCCACCTTTCAAAAGGGGAAGAACTTGGCCACATCTGCACTTTTAATAAGCAAATCTATTTTCATCGTCAATTTAACTACTGAGAATACTTAAACTGAACTCAGTCAGATTCATGGAGTATCACCCAATAAAACCTGTCAGTCTGACACCAAAATGCCAGCTAGGTATGTGTGCTCTGATGGGATTTTCCCACTGCAGATTTATAGCACCAGAAATACTGGTCACACAAAAATGAAAGGACAGAGCTGGCAAAGGATCTGGAGAACAAGTCTTATGAGGAGTGTCTAGGGAAACTGCGATTGTTTAATCAGGAGAAAAGGAGACTCAGAGGAGACCTTCTTGCTGTCTGCCTCTGAAAGGTAGTTACAAGTAACAGAATGAGAGAAAATGGCCTCAAGTTGTGCCAGGGGAGGTTTAGATTGAATGTGAGGGAAAATTTATTTACCAAAAGAGTGGTCAGGCTTTGGAACAGGGATATGCTGTCCCTTCTGCCCAGGGAGGTGGTAGAGTCACTGCTCCTGGAGGTATTCAAAAAACATGTAGACAGGGCACTTTGGGACATGGTTGAATGGCCATGGTGGTGTTAGGTTGATGGTTGGAATCAATGATCTTGAAGGTCTTTTACAACAAAGATGATTCTATGATTCAAAATAGAAAAAAAAAACAGCTGAAGAAAAAGCATGCTGCACCTCATCCATGGGGAGCAGAGGAGATATGGCATTATTGATCCTGTATGATAACATCTTTGCTCAGATTACACACAATTTCCTTAGCTTAAGATGCAGATTTTGCCCCAAATACAGTAACACTGTAGAAGCAACCACATTTTCACAGCAAAGTGAAACTTCACTTAAATGTTTCTATTGTCCTTTGGAGACACAGAAGGAAGATAAAGCATAAATACTGGCAGCTATCAACAGCAGCAAGCATAACACATGCATTGTTCATTCTACTTATTAACTGAACATCTTGGTTTATTCTATGAAGGATGGAGTATATAGATTTCTTATTTCCTCTGCAGACAACTGACTCATCCTATATTCATCCTGTGATGCTGGCACTATCATTAAAACTAACTTTTAAAGCCCTAACAAGAATATGTCCTTTTACATTCTCAAGGATAAAAAGACTGTCTCAGACACAGGAATTACGAAGATATTGGTAGGATGGTAATAGCAATTTGTGGATTAATATTGCAGCTTTACAATACATTGAAGTAACTTTATTCTGTCTGGTGCTGAACATCTCACTGTTCAGCATTTTACAGGATGAGTCCCTGTGTACAGGCAGATGTCAGTGAATTCTTGAAGCTATGCATCTCTGCATCTTCATCCTTTGTGAAGTTATTCCACAAAGGAAAAAAATATTAGCATCTTGTATTCACAAGTGCACTCTGTGCAGTCTGTATCATTGATTGATCTGCAACAAATTAGTTGTTTCCCACAGAAGGAAGTGTGGTGTTCAGCACTATTTCAAATGGAGGAGCTGTTCCAAGAACAGTGGCTCCTACAGCTCCTCTTTGCCTTCTGCTGTTTTAATGGCCAGTCATTTGAGGTCATGTCTGTGCTGAACTTCTATGGGAGCAGATGAAAAGTCACTGGGGAAAAAAAAGCATGTGTCTACAAAATGAAGCCTTTCTCATTCATTTTAAGCAGTTTGAATGGGTTGCCTGGAAAATATGAAAGCTTTTCCTGTTGTCTTCAAGAATCAAAATAAATTACTTTGCAACCTGGCAAGAAGGGAGAAAAATACTTTAGAAAAAAGACCAGAGCTAATAGCTATCTTGTTTTTCTCAACTAGAGGTCAGTAGCTCACTATACCTCCAAAGCTAAGGACACTCCAGCCAATTTTTTTTTCAAATCAGATTCCACATGTGATTTATAAATTGCACAGCCTTCTGCACAGCCAGCTACAATAAGTAATGGTATTTCAGAGGCTGAGTTTTAAAATAAGGCAAGAACATTTGAAAGTAAAGGAGTCCAGCATTCTATAGCACTGTCAGTCATTATTTACCATCAGCGGTGTAATTAACTGCAGGTAGACAATGTCCGGTATGCAAATGACCGCTAGAATTTTGCACAAAATGATGAGCATGATATGCCTTGCATGTCTAGTTAATTGCCATAGCAACAGAAGATAGGAAGGTGTGGTTAGGCCACACCTTGAGTCCTGTGTCCAGTTCTGGGGCCCTCAGTTTAGGAAAGATGTTGAGTTGCTGGAACGTGTCCAGAGAAGGGCAACAAAGCTGGGGAGGGGTTTGGAGCACAAGCTCTATGAGGAGAGGCTGAGGGAGATGGGGTTGCTTAGCCTGGAGAAGAGGAGGCTCAGAGGAGACCGTCTTGCTCCTCAGCTACCTGAGGAGAGGTTGTAGCCGGGTGGGGGCTGGTCTCTTCTCCCAGGCAACCAGCATCAGAACAAGAAGACACAGTCTCAAGTTGTGCCAGGGGAGGTTCAGGCTGGATGTTAGGAAGAAGTTCTCCATAGAAAGAGTGATTGGCCATTGGAATGGGCTGCCCAGGGTGGTGGTGGAGTCACCATCACTGGAGGTGTTTAGGAAGAGACTGGATGGGGTGCTTGGTGCCATGGTTCAGTTGATTAGATGGTGTTGAATGTAAGGTTGGACTCGATGATCTCAAAGGTCTCTTCCAACCTGATTAATTCTATTCTATTCTAGTCTAGTCTAGCCCAGTCTAGTCTCATCTAACCTACTTATAAACAAAAAGTTAAATTATGTCAGGTTAAAAATCTTTATGCTGTATATACGAATGTTTTTTTCTGCATGGTGTTTAATTATTATACTAACTGGCTTACACTGGTAAATTCAGTTCCTACATATAATCTACATAGTTAGCACAGTTAAAGACTTATAAAAAAACCATATTTAAATTGTTAGTAGTATTTAATACTATTATTTAAAATAATATTTATTTTTTCTTTTCTGCACTAGTTTACATTTTGAGTGACTTCCATTATTTTCACCTGAGTTAATATGATTAGTATCAGATTAAGATCTAGCTGTACACATCCTAGTTTGTGTATATAATACACACATCTCTCTCTTATACCACACCAAGAGGTAAAGGAAGATAACACTCAAATTAGCAGTCTCTACCTTGAATTCTTATAAGCATCTCTGGGAGAAGGTTGGCCTCAGACTATGTCTTTTCTTGCATGGCTTTAAATTTTCTATCAAAAACCACTTATAAACTATGAAGAGTGGAGTAAATTCCCATTTCAGTAGCATCAGTAAAAAATCAGAAAAAAATAACTAGAATGTTATAGTATGTTTCACAAGTTCAAAAGTTTTATCTGCCTGCTATCTGTTCTGAACTTGAAAAAAATAGCAAAGGTCATGCAGTACACAATTGTATTTGTGTATCATGGAGAGGGAAAAACAATCTTTCTTCTGTCACTGCATTCTCTTGCATAGCTATCCAATCGCATACCAATCAACTACTGGCATTTCATCTGGTCCTGGGAAAAGTACTTGGTACAGAAGAAAGGAAGACGGCTAACATCAAGAGGAAATTTACACCCAGAGGTTTTATGCATAATGACTGAAGAGAAATCCTCTTAGTCAAAAAAACACATATGGCCACAGTTACATACATGTCTTTACACCTGTAGATGAAAAAAAGATACCTTCCCAGTCTTCTATTTGGAAGCATTTTCCAAGGGATGCAGTAAACCTGTGAAAAGCAGCTCTACTTCTGGTGGGAAATCAAGATATGTTGCTCCACCTTTTACTTCATTTCGCCCACTTGTAACTTCGTGGTAGGAAGGCTACTCCACCAAGAGCAAAAACCAGTTCTGTCAAAAAGTCCCAGGGAAGGTTTAAAAGAAAGAGACACAAATTGCTTGTCAGAAACAATTATCAACAATTCTTTTCTACTTCAGAAGTGTTTTTGTCAGGGAATATCAGTATATAGAATAGAATAGAATGGCCAATGGCATTCTGGCCTGCATCACGAACAGTGTGGCCAGCAGGAGCAGGGAGGTCATTCTGCCCCTGTACACTGCACTGGTTAGGCCGCACCTCGAGTACTGTGTCCAGTTCTGGGCCCCTCAGTTTAGGAAGGATGTTGACTTGCTGGAACGAGTCCAGAGAAGAGCAACAAAGTTGGTGAGGGGTTTGGAACATAAGCCCTACGAGGAGAGGCTGAGGGAGCTGGGGTTGCTTAGCCTGGAGAAGAGGAGACTCAGGGGTGACCTTATTGCTCTCTACAACTACCTGAAGGGAGGTCGTAGACAGACGGATGTTGGTCTCTTCTCCCAGGCAAGCAGTACCAGAACAAGAGGACACAGTCTCAGGCTGCACCAGGGGAGGTTCAGGCTGGATGTTAGAAAAAAGTTCTATACAGAAAGAGTGATTGCCCATTGGAATGGGCTGCCTGGGGAGGTGGTGGAGTCGCCATCACTGGAGGTTTTTAGGAGAAGACTTGATGGGGTGCTTGGTGCCGTGGGTTAGTTGTTTGGGCGGTGTTGGATTGGTTGATGGGTTGGACGCGATGATCTTGAAGGTCTCTTCCAACCTGGTTTATTCTATGTATTCTATGTATTCTATGTATTCTATGTATTCTAGAATAGAGTAGAGTAGAGTAGAGTAGAGTAGAGTAGAGTAGAGTAGAGTAGAATAGAATAGAATAGAATAGAATAGAATAGAATAGAATAGAATAGAATAGAATAGAACTGAATTGACCAGGTTGGGAAAGACCTGTGAGATCATCGAGTCCAACCTATCACCTAACACCATCTAATCAACTAAACATAGCACCAAGTGCCTCATCCAGTCTCTTCTTAAACACTTCCAGTGATGGTGACTCCACCACCTCCCTGGGCAGCCCATTCCAATGGCCAAGGTTTTCATTCTCTTTTGTGTGAAGTGATAATAAAGAAATGAGTCATCATACTTAAAAATACAACAGCATGCATTTTCGTTCTTTTTTTTTTTTTTAAATAGCATCTGTAGGAGACTAAGCTACAGATGAGCAACACATATGTGTGTGGGGTGTGTATGTGCAAACTTGCTGAAGCTGCTGGATAAATGTTTTAACAAGTCACACCTTTTAAGTATGCAAATAGATGTAAATAGAAACATCCACTTCAAAATGTTTAACACTCTACAACAGGGTTTTCCAAAAACTAAAGCTTCAGTCCCCTTTTACCCACAAAGGCACCTTGCAACATGAGAGGCAATGGGCTGGAGGAGGCAGAAACATTGTCTAAGGGAGGGACAATCCTGCAACAGATGACAAGGGGGTATGTGTTGGGGGGGAAAGTAGGGCTGTTATTCTTCCCCTAGTGTACTTTCCCAACCTCCATGTTTTTTTCTGTCTGTGTCTATAATAGCCCCTGCTGATTTCATTCCTAACAATTTATCTGATCTTTCACAGTAGTTAAAGGCTTGGAAATTTTGTCACAGTTTAATTATGCCTTGTATGGGAAACCATGACCTTTAGCTGACTCAGGACAAATCTGCTATCATTCCTTATCCCCTGGTGACTCTGGTAAGAGGACAGTGCAATATTGCCCATTATTGATTTTCTCCATGCCACTTACAATTTTTACAGACATCCATCATACCTCCTTCCAGGCTGAGGAGCCAGTCCATTTAATAATTTGCACAAGGACATTCTTCCATGGTTATGGTCATCTTGATGCTTCACTTAGTATATTTGCTATTTGAAATAAGGCAGGAGATGATATGCACCCACCCAGAACTCAAAATGAAGATATGTGATAAGTGCTGGCTTTATGCTCTGATGAATTGAAAACTTACACCCCTGCTCTTTATTCCTTCAGTGCTAATGAGCTCGAGTTTTATTGTCACTGAGGATTTTCTTAATTTTTTTCCATCCAAAATAAATTACACAGGGCTAGGTATTATAACTCTAACGTCAGGTTGTTGGATGCTAATAAATCATTACAGTCTTCAGTGGTCTTGTACATGGAAATGAACTTCTTGGAAACATGTGAGGAGTGTTCATTTATGGTAAGAGGATACCAGCTCTTCAAGGGCTTTTAACTGCTTGGGTGGTTCATTTAGTTGCTACTGTGTGAGCATAAAGCAACCAATGATGAATTTTAAAAAAAAAATCTTTTGTGTATTGATAAGTCAGATATATAGCTCTTCTCCTTTATCCTTCTTGCTGTTTCAAAGTTTCTTGACTCCACTAAGTGAATTTAGGTTGAAATAAAATGAAAAGTGGCAAAGAATACTTTTTTCCCATATGATATTTCCCTTGGGTCCACAGCAAAAAAAAAAAAAAAAAAAAACAACCATCCAAAAATACAGTAAATTTGATCTTAGAATGTTATATTTCATGCAGGTCACACCTGTGGATGCTGACAAAGCTTCTCTCACTTTCTGATAAATTGATTTCCCTAAAACCATTTTTTCTCTTCTAGCATGTTTAAGTGTTTTCTTGGAATTGGATCGTGAATTTTGAGGGAAGGTGAATTTCTGATCTGCATAGTTTAACCTCTGAAACAGATGAGTTTGAGTCCAAGTGCTAATGAAATCATGTTTGAATTTAAAATAAAATTTAATTGCTGTTTTCCTGCTTTAAGTAAATGACAATTTTCTTCAGCTGCATTTGTTGCTTGGTTCCCATCGCATAATTTTATTTATTTTGCATTGCTATATGCAGATACAAATACTGAGGCTGTATCTGGGTTTTTCTGGTAAACAATGTTTTTGCTCTAAGCCTTCATTTAGATGCTATCTCTGAAATGCACCTTCCATAAGGAAAATAAAATAGAGACTAAAATAATTTTCCAGTAGTTCTGCAGCAAGAGTTTTCTGCAGTGTTGCATTGCTTATCATCTGCCTTGATAAGAAAATATCAGCAGGTATATTGTTAGCCATTGGAATGGGCTGCCCAGGGAGGTGGTGGAGTCACCATCCCTGGTGGTGTTCAAGAGGGTATTGGATGTGGTACTTGGTGCCATGGTTTAGTCATGAGGTCTGCGGTGACAGATTGGACTTGATGATCTTTGAGGTCTCTTCCAGCCTTGGTGATTCTGTGATTCGGTGATTCTGTGATTGCATGCATGTGCAAGAAATCAAATGAAAAAAAAAAAAAAAAAAAAACCAAACCAAAAAAATACCAAATCACCACCAAGCTTCTCAGCTTTCCTATCAACATATTGTATGTTGGGGGGTGCCACACTGTGATTTTAATCATAAGCTTATTGCCTTTTACTCTCTGCTGTAGTGCCACAAAATAAACTCAAATTCAGGCACAATCTTCTTAGCCCAAGTTGTATCTGATTTATATAACCAACACTGTGCTTGGCCAACAATTATTTTTTTCTGTGCTAAACCATGTACTTTTCCTTAGACTCATACTTTGTTGTTTCTGTGGTCAGTCTGGCTGCAATCTTGTCTAGCTATCTTAAATGCTAGATGCTTTAATGCTGCTATCTGTGTTAGTGAGATGCCAGATAGAGGGGAAATTTATCACTTGTGAAAGAGCATCACTCATGCAGGACACATGTTTTGTCTGGCATGGCAAATTGAAAGAAGCTTTCGAAATTCAAATAAAAAGTGCAGGACAGAGACCAAAAAGTGAAGATTTTCATGCAGTACTCTGTAAACACGTCACGAAGGAACCATCTTAAGGGCTAAAATAGTAGATCAGCCTCTTCTGAATTCAGTCTCTGACATTTATGCTAAGAGCCCTAGGAAATTTGTCATTCTGCACTAATTCAGGCATATAAGCACTTTTTCAGGAGGCCCGTACTCCTCCTCTGCATAATGCAAACGAAACTCATTCATTTCAAATCAAAAAGCCACCAAATTCAGTTTTTACAAATGAAAAGTGAATTGTCTGACATTTGAAGAGAAGGCACATTTCCCACAAAAAACTGAAAACATCCCAAGAGATGAGGAGATTGAGGAAAGGCTGAGGGAGCTGGGGTTGCTTAGCCTGGAGAGGAGGAGGCTGAGGGGAGACCTTATTGCTGTCTACAACTACCTGAAGAGAGGTTGTAGCCAGGTGGGGGCTGGTCTCTTCTCCCAGGCAACCAGCACCAGAACAAGAGGACACACTCTCAAGCTGTGCCAGGGGAGGTTTAGACTAGATATTAGGAAGAAAATCTTCATAGAGTGATTGCCCATTGGAATGGGCTGCCCAGGGAGGTGGTGGAGTCACCATCATTGGAGGTGTTCATGAGGAGACTTGATGGGGTGCTTGGTTGCATGGTTTAGTTGATTAGCTGGTGTTGGATGATAGGTTGGACGTGATGGTCTTGAAGGTCTCTTCCAACCTGGTCTATTCTATTCTATTCTATTCTATTCTATTCTATTCTATTCTATTCTATTCATAATCTGATCATTTTGAGACAAAAAACAAAAAGTGGTGCTGCAGCCTTTGAATTTAGATAGTGGTTACCATGGGGCAAAAGTCTGTCATTGTATTAACACAGACAGAAGTTTGGAGAGTCCTTTATGCATTGGTTAAACCATACCAGTGGAATTAACATCATCATAGGCACTTTCCTGTGCTAGGATGCTTTAATTTGATCACAAAATGATGGTCTTAATTCAAATACTGACTTTTGTTCAGCAGCCTTGATAATCATTAACTTCACCAGGGTTTATATAGTTGCATTCAAGCTGCATTTTTAAGTGATACAATAAAAATTCTTCCTAAATTTAATTATTAATGTTATTTTGTTGGAAACAATAACAGGCTCTCCTGGGATTCATTTGACTTGATACAAATGCCAAGCAAAATGACATTTAATTTTCTTAATGTTAATGATTTTTACGCAACTTTTAGGGAGGGTGTTTGCAGAACAGTGGATTAAGCTTTGAAAAGGCTGGGGTTGTTCAGTCTGGAGAAAAGGAGGCTAAGGGTAGACCTTATTGCTCTCTACAACAACCTGAAAGGAGGTTGGAGCCAGGAGGCGCCAGCCTCTTGGTGGTAAGAGACAGGACTAGAGGAAATGGTTACCATCTGTGACAGGGGAGGTTCAGGATGGATATTAGGAAATATTTCTTCACCAAAAGGGTTCTCAAACGCCATCCCTGGAGGTATTTAAATGGTGTGTGGGTAGAATAGAATAGAATAGAATAGAATAGACCAGGTTGGAAGAGACCTTCAAGATGTGGCACTTAGGGACATGTTTTAACATTGACCTTGCAGCATTGGGTCAAAGGTTGAACTAGGTGATCTTGAGCATATTTCCAGCCAAATACATCCCGTGATGTATTCTGAGGTGTTAAAAAAAAAATTAGATGTGGCATGTCAGGACATGGTCTTGTGGTCATGGAGGTGTTGGGACAAAGGTTGGATTGGTGATGTTACAGGTCTTTTCCAACCTTAACACTTAGAGGATGGCCAAGGGATCAGGCCCAGCCAGCATGGGTTTAGGAAGGGCAGGTCCTGCCTGACCAACCTGATCTCCTTCTATGATCAGGTGACCCGCCTGGTGGATGTGGGCAGGCCTGTGGATGTAGTCTACCTGGACCTCAGCAAGGCCTTTGACACCGTTCCCCATAGCAAACTCCTGGCCAAGCTGTCAGCCCATGGCTTGGATGGGAGCACACTGCGATGGGTTAGGAACTGGCTGGAGGGCTGAGCCCAGAGAGTGGTGGTGAATGGTGCCACATCCAGCTAGCAGCCAGTCAGTAGTGGTGTGCCCCAAGGATCAGTGCTGGGCCCCATGCTCTTTAACATCTTTATTGATGATCTGGATGAAAGCATTGAATCCATCATCAGTAAATTTGCAGGTGACATCAAGCTGGAGGCAGGAGCTGATCTGCTGGAGGGTAGAGAGGCTCTGCAGAGGGACCTCGACAGGCTGGGCAGATGGGCAGAGTCCAACAGCATGAGATTGAACACATCCAGGCGCTGGGTTCTGCACATTGGCCACAGCAACCCCATGCAGAGCTACAGGCTGGGGTCAGAGTGGCTGGAGAGCAGTCAGGCTGAGAGGGACCTGGGGGTGCTGGTTGACGGTAGACTGAACATGAGCCTGCAGTGTGCCCAGGCAGCTAAGAGGGCCAATGGCATCCTGGCCTGCCTCAGGAACAGTGTGGCCAGCAGGAGCAGGGAGGTCATTCTGCCCCTGTACACTGCACTGGTTAGGCCGCACCTCGAGTTCTGTGTCCAGTTCTGGGCCCCTCAGTTTAGGAAGGATGTTGACTTGCTGGAACGAGTCCAGAGAAGAGCAACAAAGTTGGTGAGGGGTTTGGAACATAAGCCCTACGAGGAGAGGCTGAGGGAGCTGGGGTTGCTTAGCCTTGAGAAGAGGAGACTCAGGGGTGACCTTATTACTCTCTACAACTACCTGAAGGGAGGTTGTGGACAGATGGATGTTGGTCTCTTCTCCCAGGCGGCCAGTACCAGAACAAGAGGACACAGTCTCAGGCTGCACCAGGGGAGGTTCAGGCTGGATGTTAGAAAAAAGTTCTATACAGAAAGAGTGATTGCCCATTGGAATGGGCTGCCTGGGGAGGTGGTGGAATCGCCATCACTGGAGGTTTTCAGGAGAAGACTTGATGGGGTGCTTGGTGCCGTGGGTTAGTTGTTTGGGTGGTGTTGGATTGGTTGATGGGTTGGACGCGATGATCTTGAAGGTCTCTTCCAACCTGGTTTATTCTATGTATTCTATTCTATGAATAATGTCCCATTCTGTCATCTGCTGATTTGTTATTTGTTAATGATTCTGTGATTCTATGAAAAGAAGGCTGAATCTGCACTGGACTGAGCATGCCATGCATAATCCCATCTCTGAGGTTCCTGGTATGCAATGAAATCCTGAGGTCTTAGCCAGGGCAGGTGCTCTCTGCAGCATCCATTTTTTGCCCTAGATGATCAATACTCAGCATGAAGAGGTGCACAGGGGCAGCAGAACTCTGCCACAGCTCTTCCTTAAGCCACTGGACCTTAACTCTTCTTGTTTCTTGCCCCTCAGGTTTTCCAGGGGAATTTTGACAATGACACTCACCGCAAGAACGTCATCGACCCTCCAATCTACGCCCGGCACATCCGCATCCTCCCGTGGTCGTGGTACGGCAGGATCACCCTGCGGTCGGAGCTGCTGGGCTGTGCTGCGGAGGACTGAGACAGGTCTCCGTTAGACATCGCAGCTGTCGGTGTAGCTGAAAGTCTCTCTGTAGAAGAAACTGTGCAAAGCCTGTAGGATGCTGAGTGGGTTTTTCATGAACAAGTGCTCATCTTATGGTAGGCCGCTAACTGTCTTTCACAAGGAGGTCTAAGCCTGCCCTTTAAGTGATCCAATCCGATTTTGTCCTTGAAACCTGTTAGTGTTGTCCCTTCTGCTGTGGAATTATCTTTCTAGTTTTCCTCTGAGTCGTTCACACTAGTTGAAACGTGTTAGGGAAAAAAAATACAGCAGCGTCCTTTTTACAAGGGAAGAGAAATAGCATGACAAAGCTCATTTGCAGCTTTAGAAACATTGGGCTGACGAGTTCTTCATAAATCATATTGTCATCTTACTTGCAAAAAGTGATACTGCAGCTTTTAGCAATAAGTTTACTTGGGGATGACTGCATTATAGTAATTGTGCCTATCAAACACTGTCAGTATTTATGACATATATTTTGGAAGATATTTTGTGGTACTGTAAAACACAGTACCTGTGATATTACAAGCTACCTTTCATCACTTTCATTTGAAAAGCAAAGTCCATGCACCTAAAGGGTTTTCCTAACTAACCCTTTTCCTCCTCTATTTTGCATGCTAGAGACATGACCTCCAGCGTTTCTGTTTAGTGTCACCACTGATGTTGTTTTCTTTGAAAGAGGCTACTTGTTTGCATACAGAACAAATTCTGTTATTGGAATATTATGAAATTAATGAATTTGCAAAAGTCTATTATTTCTGCTTGAGATGCTCTTTTTCAGAGAGGCTGAGATGAGACACCACTTGTGTGCCACGCTTCTGGTACCTCATCTTAAGTACACACATAAGTAAAAGGCACACAGTGCCCGTTTTCGTGAATTGCCCAGCCCTAGATGGAGCTTCCTGCCCAATTCATTCAGAAACACCTTGAATTTCTGTGAAGTGGTGAATGTGGGATGAAAGAATCAGGTGCTAAAAGACAGGAGGAATGACTCCCTTACTGCCAGATACCCCCTCAACAGGCGCTTCATATGGTTGTGTTTGCAGCCTTCATCCCGGGCATGAAGACAAGAAGTGTTGCAGGAGTTCACCAAAGCTGGGTCCTTGGCACCCTAACAATCCCAACTGTGTCTTTATAGACATTTGTCAATGAGCCACAAGGAGTCTGCCTTTTATCTTGCCACATCTTCATGCTATGTTGTTCATACATGCTGTGTTGTTTTAACTTGATAGCCAGTGTGGACCCCAGTTTAACAGCTAGGTTTTAAGAGGAAAAGTGAAGCAGCAGGGGTGACATTCTCCCCTGTGCCTCAGTTTCCCCTGATGATGGAGGTAATGATGTCAGCCTTTGTAGAGTACTCTGAGTTTCCTCAAAATAAAGTGGTCTATGACTATGTTAGAGTAGCACCTAAGTCTAAAAAACTCCTTGGACAAGGAGCAAGGGGCCGATTTATTTGTTACCTGAAAAAAACAGCTGCTAGGATTGCTGTTGCCCTTTTAATTTCACAACATGCTGGTGTGGAGAGCGATAGATAGACAGGTAGATGGATAGATAGAAATACAGCTGCATGTTCTAGCAAATGCCACTTATTTTTTGTCTCGGTTACAATCTCACCAAAATACTAAAGTATGAACCTGGGAGCTGCTTCCCAGGCAAACTGCTAGTTGGCCCACAGTCTGCAAAGGGCAAGGTTTACTTTGGAAACAAAACGGTTTGGATTTCAAAGACCTGCATTTAATCACACATTCTCCACCACAGACAAAATATATTATCCACTGAACTGTGAAAGACTCTAGAATAGCAGCCAGGAATTTTACATGCAAGAATTGGGGATATATTGGTGGCGGTTTTCTGATAGTGTCACTTAAACTGTCACATTTTAACAAACAGAACACCCTGCCTCTATAAAATGACTTAATCCTTAAACTGTATTTATACAAGTATTTATTTTATAAGGCTTAGACATTTAAAAACTTCTAAAAAAAAAAGAGTCTTGTAAAGGTAAAAGTATGTGTAAGAAATGTTGAGGTCCTGTGCAACACTGCTAACTTTGTTCTTTATTTTTTACTTTGTGCTGCATAACAAAAGCCACTAGACTGTTACTGTCTTGTCTGTAACTGTGTTAACAGCATTCCTTAATGATGTATATATAGAGTGGTCTTCAAGCATAGTGAGTGATTTTAAAGAGAAAGTCAATCATGATAGTACTTCTGAAGAGCAAAAAACATCTGAATAATGGAGGACAAGTATTCATAAATTGCCCACTACCCATGTTATGCCCTTTAGGCTCTAGGGAGAGGAAGGAAAAAAGGAAAAAAAAAAAAAAAAAAGAAAGAAAGGAAAGGAAGAAAGAAAGAAAGGAAGGAAGAAAGAACGAAAGAAAGAAAGAAAAAGAAAGAAAGAAGGAAAGAAAGAAAGAAAGAAAGAAAGGAAGGAAGAAAGGAAGAAAGAAAGAAAGAAAGGAAAAGAGAGAGAGAAAGAGAGAGAGAGAAAAAAAGAAAGAAAGAAAAAAAGATGGATGTAATATTTATATCTATAGGGCACACAAAATGTTTAATGAGGTCCAACAACATTTTCCAGCTATGGGAGAGCAATTAACCCTAAATTTAATTACAGAGATGAGAAATATTATGTAGCTATTCCTCTAGTCAACTGTACCCCCCCAAAAAATGGAAGGTCATTCCAGGAAATTAGGCTCACAAGTTTACCCACTTGCTTTGATGTTCCTTTGAAGTACTTGTTATATGTTTTTAAGCAAATTATTTTTCTTCTGTTTATTCATATTTTGCAACTTCAATTATGGTGTTGTATTAGTCTTTCTTGGTTTAGTAATTGATTGTTATTCATTCATCTGTGTATACAAATAGTGATCATAATACTTAAGAGACTAACTTCATGATACTTAAGAGAGTAAGTTCATTTTGTATTAATTTAGAGTATTTTCATCCTTATGTCCTGTGTCCACTTTCATCAGCCAGCAGTCTTCACAACTTGCAAAGAAAGCTCCATGCATTGTCGATAACACTCTGTAATAATTCATAGAAGAATCATATATGAGATGCCCTTATAGCTTCAGCCAACATACTGGGGGTTTTGCTAAACTAATTATTCCTTAGCTACCAAAAAGCATTCTCTAAATGATGTTGTGCAGCCATAGTACCAAATTCTGCTCCCAGTGTCAGCAGTATAAACCAGAAAGAAACCTTGATTTCTGTGGAATACTTCAGATTAAAAAGAAAAATAAAATAAAAAGCCAGATGAGAATCAGTTTGTAGTCTATAATTAAGCTTTCTTCCTTTCATTTTATTTTCTTGTCTTAATGAACACCCTTGATGCAAGGGCCAAGTTATAAAATAGCATGGCTGTACTCTCCCCATGAAAGCAACTGGCATCCCAAAACCAGAAATAGTTGAATAGGACATGCCCCATTAAGAGGGGATGGAGAAACCCTGAAATGATCCTTGGTTTCTGTATTTATTGTAACAACATCATTGAACAAGACTGGAAATGTTCTCCTAATTAAATTTCACCCCAAACCAAGTGTTTTTTAGGCAGACTTCACCTTTCTGTAGCTCTTTTATGTGCTGTGTTTATAGCCTGGGAAATAAAGCACCGGCACAAGCCTCTGTTTTATTTGTGTTCTGCTAAAGGGCTTATCAGTTTAACTGGCTCTGGTTTTGAGGTTGACTTTCTCTTTTGGAATGGCTGCATACAAATTAGTGTCAGTTTTGAAGACTAAGGATACTAAATGAGTGTATCTTTGCTATACAACAAATATGAACTATAATATTCAGTGCTGGCTTCAGATGTGTCAGTAAGTACGGAATTATCTTGGACACAATGACCTTTGCAACCTTTCAAGCTGTGTAATATTAAAATGGTTTTGTATATACTTAAATCATGTAGAATGATGTAAAACCAGTATGACCTTGTCTAGTCTTCAAACTTAACAATAAAACTTTTGAAAAATGAGGTCATTTTTGAAGCACTTATATTGCAACACCTTGAAAGAGATACAACTTATCTCAGGCACACTGGCAGCAAACGCGGAGCGGAGATATGATGTGGCATTTTCCTGGATTCATTCTTGGGGTCTTTGTGGTAGGTAAGTTTGTTTCTGGAAAAACCAGCTGTGGTGCTGCACAGCCTTCAATGTGTTCCCTTTGTTCTTCAAATAAAAAAAACAAAAAACCAAAGGGTTTGAATGAGTCTAAAAATATTTTTCTATCTTACTGCTCTGTGAATGAGCACCAGAAGCATAAGCTGACAATTTCATTTCCTTTAAGTCAAGATTCTTGGAATGTTTATCAGTCCTTATCCTTTTCTTCTCCACTCCTGCATAGGAAAATTAATTTCAGAAAATATAAACAGTGGCCACAGTGCAGAATCATGATGAGGCTTCCAGTAGAGATGCCACAAGCAGGGCCAGTACTTACTCACATTCTCACCTCTCTTTAGTTTATTTGCTGTGTACAGCTTGCTCCCCATGATTTCTCAGTTAACTGTATCATTTATGAGGAGAGGCTGAGGGAGCTGGGATTGTTTAGCCTGGAAAAGAGGAAGCTCAGGGCACTTGATGCCATGGTTTAGTCATGAAGTCTGTGGTGACAGGTTGGACTTGATGATCTTTGAGGTCTCTTCCAACCTTGGTGATTCGGTGATTCTGTGATTTTGGTTTCTGAAAAACCTTAAAGGTTAAAGTAGTATGTGAAAAAGCTATTTGGTCCTGATTGTATAGCAATGAGATTTTTGCAAAATGTTAAAGTTTTGTGTGCTTATGAGACATGATGCTTCAGTGGTTTACTCTTGCTGATCAAGGAATCATAGAATGGTTTGGATTGGAAGGGACTTTAAAAATCATCTAGTTCCAGCACCAGTGTCAGAACCAGTAGCTCAGGTTGCTCAGAAACTCATCCATCCCAGCCTTGAATACTTTCAGGAATGCATCATACACAACCTCTCTGGGCAAACTGTTCCAGTGTCTCATCACCTCCACCATAAAAATTTTCTTCCTAATTGTCCCAGTTTGAGGCTAGGCAGATCCTCTCTTGCCTCCCATTGGGGCATAAAAACGACAGTCACACAAATGGATTGCTGAAGTGATGGAAAATTTAAATGGAAAAGCAGCAAGTGTTTTACAGAAAGCTACAAGCACAGTGATAAAAGAGGTCCCAAAGCATACAGAATCCTCTTACAGCATACCCAAGAGCCTCCCAACATTTCCCTTCTGCCTACCTGAGGGTATACCCTAAAACCCCCAGGGCTTTTTCTTCTCCCCCCTCCACTGTTAGCCTAATCACAGCTGGCCAGATCTGAGACTGCCCCTCCCCTTTCTCCTCTTGACATTAGGCCTAGCTAGGCATAAGAGGCCTTGAGATACTCCCCCACCATTACCAGTTAGGGATCATCTCTCATGGGAGTAGGGAGGGAAGAAAGAGGAAGCGTGAGACTTTGCCCATAAATTTTTACAGAGAAGGACATTATGGGTATGAAATATGCTATTTCCTCTGTCCACCTACTGGGCTGGACACTCATGACACCAGAGGTGTATCTTATGTGGCAGCAGCAGGAGGCACTTAGCCTGAACTGCCACACACCAGCCCTTATTTCATACCATAATTCCTGCACCCAAAACATATCATCAAATTAGACGTCTTCAGATGACATGTCTAGCAAAGTCCGTGTCTTCATCAGGGCATCCTACAAACAGTCAGGCTCAGGTATCAGTCCATTCCAGTTCTTTTCCCTCATCTGATGGAACCTCCCAGGGATGCAGAGTTCATTCTTCTGCAGTGCAAACTCTTCATGGATTCCATGGACATCCTGGTCACCTGGGAGAATCACAGAATCACAGAATCACCAAGGTTGGAAGAGACCTCAAAGATCATCAAGTCTAAACTGTCACCACAGACCTCATGACTAAACCATGGCACCAAGTGCCACGTCCAATCCCCTCTTGAATGCCTCCAGGGATGGTGACTCCACCACCTCACTGGGGACCACATTCCAGTGGCAAATAACTCTCTCTGTGAAGAACATTCTCTTCACCTCGAGCCTAAAGTTCCCCTGGCACAGCTTGAGACTGTGTCCTCTTGTTCTGGAGCTGGTTGCCTGGGAGAAGAGACCAACCCCCTCCTGGCTACAACCGCCTTTCAGGTAGTTGTAGACAGCAGTAAGGTCTGCTCTGAGCTTCCTCTTCTCCAGGCTAAACAATCCCAGCTCCCTCAGCCTCTCCTCATAGGGCTTGTACTCAAGGCCTCTCCCCAGCCTTCATGCCCTTCTCTGGACACGTTCAAGTGTCTCAATGTCCTTCTTAAACTGAGGGGCCCAGAACTGGGCACAGTACTGAAGGTGTGGCTTAAGCAGTGCTGAGTACAGGGACACAATGACTTCCCTGCTCCTGCTGGCCACACTATTCCTAATGCAGGCCAGGATGCCATTGGCCTTCTTGGCCACCTGGGCACACTGCTGGCTCTTGTTCAGCCAGCTGTCCCCAGGTCCCTCTCTGTTTGGCAGCTCTCCAGCCACTCTGACCCCAGCCTGTAGCTCTTCATGGGGTTGCTATGGCCAAAGTGCAGCACCCGGCACTTGGATTTGTTGAATGCCATCCCGTTGGACTCTGTCCATCTGTTCAACCGGTTGAGGTCCCTCTGCAGAGCCCTTCTGCCCTCTAACTGATCAACATCGGCTCCTAACTTGGTGTCATATGCAAATTTACTGATGACTGACTCAATCCCCTCATCCATATCATCAATGAAGATATTAAAGAGGATGTGGGCCAGCACTGATCCCTGGGGCACACCACTGGTGCCTGGCTGCCAGCTGGATGTGGCACCATTCACCACCACTCTCTGGGCTCGGCCCTCCAGCCAGTTCCTAACCCAGCACAGAGTGTTGCTGTCCAAGCCACAAGCTGACAGCTTGGCCAGCAGTTTGCTGTGGGGGATGATGTCAAAAGGCCTTACTGAAGTCCAGGTAGACCACATCCACAGGCCTCCCCACGTCCACCAGACGGGTCACCTGATCATAGAAAGAGATCAGGTTGGAGAGGCAGGACCTGCCCCTCCTAAATCCATGTTGGCTGGACCTGAGCCCTTGGCCATCGTTCAGGTGCGCAGCTATTGCCGCCAGGATAATCTGCTCCATAATTTTCCCTGGCACTGAGGTCAGGCTGACTGGCCTGGAGTTTCCAGGTTCCTCCATCTGACCCTGCTTGTGGATGGGCATCACATTGGACAGTTTCCAGTCATCTGGGACCTCTCCAGTGAGCCAGGACTGGTGGAAAATGAACCTCACAACTTCTCAACCAAACCTTTATTTCCATCCACATCTACTCAGCAGCATATTTCCACCCCTCGGGGCAAGCAAGTCAGAACAATCAGGCTCTTTGACTGCATTTCCACCCCTCCAGGAAACAGCAGACTGAGCTCTAAATCTCCACTCTTTCAGTCTGAAATAGTTATGTCTCATATCGCTACACTCCTTCCTTGATAAACTGCCCCCTGCTCTCCCCACCCCATCTTTCCTGTATGCTCCCTACTATGATTATATTCTTTCATATCCATTTCAGTTTCTGTTCTCTCACCCAAAAATGTGTTTTAGAGATAAAAAAGCATCCACAAGTACACACTGATGGCAGGTACCTTGTCTGCCAAAGGTGCAGCCTGAACACTAACAACATGTCATCTTTCAACAGGAAAGTCACAGAACTGATGTTGCAATTTTTTTCCGGTTAGTTATCTCTACCAGTCATAAAAAATGGGAATATAATGAGTGCACACTCACACAGACACACCCAAAAAAAAAAAAAAAAAGTAAAACAAGAAAAAGAAAAAAGGAAAGAAGAAAGAAAGATAAAAGAAAGGGTAAAAGAAAGGCGAAAAAGAAAGCAAAAAGGATAAAAAAAAAAAAAAAAAGGATTATTTCCAGTGAATTGTGGCTGAGTATTGGCACTTCAGTCACAGGTTTCTGGGAACAGACATCTTGAATCTTTCTAACTTAATTATAAATTGCAACCCTTTCATGGAACATGGGGCCTGTTCCTGGAGAAATGAAAGTGATTATTCCTCTCATTCTTCATAATGTGGATGCCCACAAACTCTAATGAAGATGATGAGAGAAAAATAATGAGTAATTCTCTTCTGAAGAGCAACTATTTATCAATGTCCATCCTCTCATACATGTTGCTAATGAGCTCAAGGGATTAACATGCATATCAATGCCCTACATCATTATGAAATATGTAGTCTCTGGTACTTGTGTGGTAAATACAATGACACTTACTTTGTACTTGGATTCAAACAATAGGAGGTTAACCTGTTCGCTTGGTGAAGATTGCCAAGTGGCCTGTGATCACTCAGGCTTATCACTGTCATCAAGTTTGCTAATAACAGAAAACAGAAAACACCAGACGGTTGTGCTGCCATTCAGTGAGAGCTGGGCAGGGAGAACTTGAATGAAATTCAACATGTGCAAGTATGGAGTTGCACCTAGGAAAGAACAACTCCATGGATCAGTAGAGATTGGTCACTTCCCTGCTGGAAAGCAGTGAAGGGGAAAAGGACCTGGAAGTCATAGTGGATGGAAGGTTGACCATGAGCCAGTAATGTGCTCTTATGGCCAAGAAGGCCAATGCCATTCTGGAGTGCATTATAAAGGGTGTGCTTAGTAGGTCAAGAGAGGTTCACCTCCCTCTCTCCTCTGCCCTGGTGAGGCTGCATCTGGAATATTGTGTCCAGTTCTGTGTCACTTAGTTCAAGAAGGACCTCAGGGAACTGCTTGAAAGAGTCCAGTGCAGTCATGAAAATGGTGAAGGGAGTGGAGCATCTTATGAGCAGAGACTGAGGGAGCTCTTCAGCTTGGAGAAGAGGAGACTAAGGGGTGACCTCATTCATGTTTATAAATATGTGAAGGGTGAATACCAAGAGGATGGAGCCAGACTCTGTTTAGTGATGGCCAATGACAGGACAAGGGGCAATGAGTGGATGTTGAGGCATAGGAAGTTCCATGGAAACAGGAGGAAAAATTTTTCCCCATGAGAGTGAAGGAACACTGGAACAGGCTGCCTGGAGAGCTGTGGAGTCTCCCTCTCTGGAGATATTCAAAATCTACCTGGATGAGTTCCTGTGTGATCTAGTATAGGTAATCCTGGTATGGCAGGGGGGTTGGACTCAATGATATTTCAAGGTCCCTTCCAATACCTAATATTCTGTGATTATATGATTCTGTGATAAACTAAAATAGGACAAAGCAGAAGATGCTGGCACTTCAGGACATGGTTTAGTGGCCATGGTGGTGTTGGGTTGATGTTTGGACTGGATGATCTTGGAGGTCTTTTCCAACCCAAACTATTACATGTTTCTATGATAATATTATTGACACAATTTTTGCTTCCTTTTTTTTTTTTTTTAATTTCCCTTTGCATACATTTTGCATAATTTTCTTAACAGAGAAATACACTTTAGGATGCAAAGGACTACTTTACATTAAGTGCATAAAAGATAATACACAGACTTGTATAAGTCATTGTTGCATAGTTTGTAACTGAATTTATCACAGATTATCTTTCAATGAAATGTATCTGGTTTAGTCTTTAGGGAGATGTAAGCACACACATTTAAATGCCTCTGATCATAAGAACATAGAAAAATGTCCTGTGTTCACAATTCAGATTGCTACGAGTGCAGCAAAATATATTTTATCAGTATATTTTAGTAACAATAGCCATAGTGCTTTGATGTGGTATATGTCAACTTAGAAGTGGGCTCCACATTTATGGAAATGTATGAGAAGCACACATAACCTAGTGAAACGCAGGTGTGGCACAGCAGTTGGTGAGAATGGTCAAAGCACAGTCTGTTCATCACCATAATATTTATGATGCTGCAGGGAGTGCAAAAAGTGACTGAGTGTACCCTGGGAATCCTTCTGAGTTAGCTCAGTAGTTGGCATGAGCAGGACATGTGGGCAGAACACAAGGTGGTTCAGTTTTACTGAATAGAATAGAATAGAATAGAATAGAATAGAATAGAATAGAATAGAATAGAATAGAATAGAATAGAATAGAATAGACCAGGTTGGAAGAGACCTTCAAGATCATCACATCCAACACATCAACCAATCCAACACCACCTAAACAACTAACCCATGGCACCAAGCACCCCATCAAGTCTCCTCCTGAACACCTCCAATGATGATGACTCCATCACCTCCCCAGGCAGCCCATTCCAATGGGCAATCACTCTCTCTGTATAGAACTTCTTCCTAACATCCAACCTAAACCTCCACTGGTGCAGCCTGAGTCTGTGTCTTCTTGTTCTGGTGCTGGCTGCCTGGGAGAAGAGACCAACATCCATCTGTCTACAACCTCCCTTCAGGTAGTTGTAGACAGCAATAAGGTCACCCCTGAGTCTCCTCTTCTCCAGGCTAAGCAACCCCAGCTCCCTCAGCCTCTCCTCATAGGGCTTGTGTTCCAAGCCCCTCACCAACTTCATTGCCCTTCTCTGGACACGCTCCAGCAAGTCAACATCCTTCCAAAACCGAGGGGCCCAGAACTGGACACAGTACTCAAGATGTGGCCTAACCAGTGCAGTGTACAGGGGCAAAATGACCTCCCTGCTCCTGCTGGCCACACTGTTTCTGATGCAGTCTAGGATGCCATTGGCCCTCTTGGCTCCCTGGGCACACTGCAGGCTCATGTTCAGCCTACCATTGACCAGCACCCCCAGGTCCCTCTCTGCATGACCCCTCTCCAGCCACTCTGACCCCAGCCTGCAGCACTGCAAGGGTTTGCTGTGGCCAATGTGCAGAACCCAGCACTTGAAGGCATGATGGTGTGAGGAATGCCTCAGCCTTTCACAAGCAATAGGAGGCATCTCTGACTATAGGTATGTGCACAGCTAGTCAGTGTTTAAGGATCATCTTCCCTGTGCCCAGGAGCAAAGTATACCCACAAAGAGAAAAGCAGGAAAGAATGCTGGGACACCTGCCTGGATGAGCAAGGAGCTCCTGGACACATTGGCACACAAAAAGAAACTACAAGATGTGGTGGGTTGAGATTTCCCCCCAGCATTAACATGGCCAGACCAGCTCAGTTGGAAGCAAACGGAAGCTGTATTTAGAAGCAAAACTACACTCTACAATGGAATGCAATGACTATGTACAGAATATACAGTATTTGCAATTAACAAACAACATGAGAACCCCCCTGGTCAAGACGACCAGGGAAGATGTCTCTCTGACCCCCTTCCCCTGTCTAAAACAGAGAAAGGAGCAGAGAAAAAGTAGCTGGTTAGATTTCACCAAAACAATGCAGCCAAGATCAAGCAGAAGCAGATTGGTATCCCTTCAGAGCATGAAGCAAGCAGAGATCAGAAGAGGAGGATTGTTTTGGTACAGCAGATCTCATAGCAGATGTTTCTCCAATGAAATTGATCTTTGGTTTTCCTTTTCACACCCAGTAGTGATTCATTTGCATTTTTATATTTTTCTGCTCAAAGTCTGTAACAAATTTTAAAGGCATAGCCTAAAGCTACCACAAAGGAGTGGAAGAAAGGGCAGCTGGAATGAGGGCATTAAGGAAGTGCCTGAGCACCAAGAGACCTGGTTAGAAAAGCTAAAGCTCAGTTAGAATTAAATCTAGCCAGGGAGAGCAAGCGGACAGTAAAAATTTCTTTAAGTCTATTAATGATGAAAAGAAGACCAGGGAAGGTGTGGGTTCCCTCAGAAAGGAAACAGGTGGACTGGTGACAAGTGACATGGAGAAGGCTGAGGTTCTCAATGGCTTCTTTACCTCAGTCTTCACTGGCAAGAGCTCCAGCCACACTCCCAGAATAATGGAAGGTAATGGCAGGGACTGGAAAAAGGAACTGCCCATGGTGAGTGAAGATCAGGTTAGTGACCATCTGAAGAACCTGAAAATGTTCAAGTCCATGGGACGTGAAGGGAGGCCAGTGGAGGCCAGTGACAAGTGGAGTCGCTGAGGACTCAGTCCTGGGACCAGTCTTGTTTAACATCTTTGTCTGTGTCTTTGTGGGTGCCATGGACAGTGGCATTGAGTGCACCCTTAGCGGGTTTGCTGATGACACCAAGCTGTGTGGTGCAGCAGACACACTGGAGGGAAGGGATCCATCCAGAGGGACCTGGACAGGCTGGAGAGGTGGGCACAAGCCAACCTCATGAGGTTCAACACGACCAAATGCAAGGTCCTGCATCTGGGTCAGGGCAATCCCAAGCACTGATATAGGCTGGGCAGGAACTGGCTTGAGAGCAGCCCTAAAGAAAAGGACTTGGGGGTGCTGGTGGATGGGAAGCTCAACATGAGCCACCAGTGTGCACTTGCAGCCCAGAAAGCCAACCACACCCTAGGCTAGCAGGTTGAGGGAGGTGATTGTCCCTCTCTGCTCCATTCTGGTGAGACCAGATAAATATAAGAGAGAAGCAGGACTATTGTCATTGTCTATAGGAAGTTCTTCACCTCTAGGTTTTATAACAACTTTTCCTGAGCTTTAAAAACCCCCAAACTGAAATATGCCGTGACACTTTTTACTTCAGACATTATTTGGTATTAAGTATCTTTAAGTATCTTTCACAGAATGACAGAATGATAGAGTTTGTAAGGGTCCTCTGGAGATCATCTAGTTCAACCTGTCTGCCAGAGCTGGTTCACCTAGAGCAGGATGTACAGGAACACTTCCAGAAGGATTTTGAATGACTCCAGAGATGGAAATTCTGCAGCCTCTCTGGGCAGCCCACTCCAGTGGTCTGCCACCCTCATAGTAAAGAACTTCCTCCACATATTTAGGTGGAACTTTCTGTGTTCAAGATTGTGCCCATTACCTCTTAACCTGCCACCGGCCACTACTAAGGGAAAGACCCCATCCTCCTGACACTCACCCTTTAAGTATTTATCAGCTGTGATGAGATTCCCCCTCAGTCTTCCCTTCTCTAAGATAAAAAGCCCCACATCTCTCAGCCTTTCTTCATAAGGCAGACATTCTAGACTTATCATCATCATCATAGACCTTTTCTGTACTCTCAAGAAATTCCTCTACCTTCTTGAACTGGAGAGCCCAGAATTGGAAACAACCATCCAGATGAGTCCTCACCATGGCAGAGTGCAGGAGAAGAGAGACTTCCTCAACCTGCTGGGCACTCTATTTTTGATGTAACCCAGGATTCCATAGGCCTTCTTGGCCACAAGAGCACATTGCTGGCTAATGGTGAACTTGTCCACCAGTACTCCCAGGTCTTTTTCTACTGAATAGTTTTCCAGCAGGTCAGCCCCTAACCTGTACTGGTGCAGGTGATTATTCCTCCCCATGTGCAGAAGTCTATACTTGTTCTTGCTGAACTTCATGAGGCCCACCTTTGTCCAGTTCTCCTACCTGTCCAGGTCACACTGGAATTGCAGCACAGCTTGATAGTGTGTCAGTATTCCTTCCAGTTTTGTGTCATCAGCAAACTTACCGAGGGTTAGCTCTATCCCTTCATCCAGCTCATTGATGAATATATTGAACAGGGATGGACACAGAACTGACCCCCAGAGAACACCACTTGTTACAGACCTCCAACTAGACTGTGCCACAGACCACAACCATCTGAGCTCTATCCTTCAGCCACCTTTCAATCCACTCCACTGACCATTCATGAAACCCATACTTTCTAAGCTTACGTATAAGGATGCTGTGGGGGATGGTGTTGAAAGCTTTGCTGAAGTCAAGGTAGGCAATGTCCACTATCCTCCCCTTATCTATCCATCCAGTTAAGCCCTTGTAGATGGCTATCATATTAGTCAGATATAAGTTCCTCTTGTTGAATCCATGTTAAGTACTTCTCATAACCTTCATTTCCTTCACACGCTTTGAGATGATGCCCAGAACAAGCTGTTCCATCACCTTTAAGGGATGGAGGTGATGCTGACTGCTCTGCAGTTTCCCAGGTCTTCCTTCTTGCCCTTTTTTGAAGACATTAGCTTTCCTCCAGTCTTCAGCAACCTCTGTGCTCTCCAGAACCTTCCAAAGAGTATGGATAGTGGCCCAGAAATTACTTCTGTCAATCTTCATCAAAGAGATGTGCCCTATGAAAATCTTTGATAAGCATACACGTAGATTGGAGATATGTATACCTGCACAGTACATTTTTTTTTCTTTTATAGTATTTCAAAATGCCTGGTATTCTACTACTGATGTAGGAGATAAATGAGCAGCACCAGTCTGTACTCCCAAGGCTGAAAAATACACTGATCTATAAACTGAAAATGGGAGGTGTTTCACTACTTCTGCCATTGACAGCCAGCATGTGCAATGGACAACATCCTTTGCTTTGATTATGGAGAGAGTAAAAACCTCCAGAGAGAAAGGAAAATTGCAAACTGGTGAGATTAGTCTAGGCTCAGAAAATAATCTCAGAAAGGATAGAGATGTGGGCAGGGGCTTTGTTTTAGGAGGTCTGCCAAGGCCACATGAACAAGGTTATATAGAAAGGCAATTAATGTATTTGAACCACATCAAACTTGTGGTGCACTGTCTTTGGCATTTCCTCCAAATTCATATTTTCTCTTTTCTTTTCTTTTCTTTTCTTTTCTTTTCTTTTCTTTTCTTTTCTTTTCTTTTCTTTTCTTTTCTTTTCTTTTCTTTTCTTTTCTTTTCTTTTCTTTTCTTTTCTTTTCTTTTCTTTCCTTTCCTTTCCTTTCCTTTCCTTTCCTTTCCTTTCCTTTCCTTTCCTTTCCTTTCCTTTCCTTTCCTTTCCTTTCCTTTCCTTTCCTTTCCTTTCCTTTCCTTTCCTTTCCTTTCCTTTCCTTTCCTTTCCTTTCCTTTCCTTTCCTTTCCTTTCCTTTCCTTTCCTTTCTTTTCCTTTCCTTTCCTTTCCTTTCCTTGCTCTTTCCTTCAGAAGATGCAAAGGAAAATAAAGTTCAATTGAACAAATACACTATGAAATTTTGTAAAAGTTATACTGGAAACTACTGTGTCAAAAGGATGAAAAACCCTTGGCTGCGCTTTTGAAAGGTCTCAGCTTATAGCATAGGTTACAACCTTGGCACAACATAGTTTCCAAGGCAATGACTAGCAGTGGTCTAAGGTGTTCAGGTACCTCAGTATGGTTCTGTCAACAAAATAGAATAGAATTAACCAGGTTGGAAAAGACCTTCGAGATCATTGAGTCCAACCTATCACCCAACACCATCTGATCAACTAAACCATGACACCAACTGCCCCATATAGTCTCTTCTTGAGTACTGTGTCCATTTCTGGGCCTCTCAGTTTAAGAAGGACATTGAGACACTTGAACATGTCCTGAGAAGGGCACGAAGGCTGGGGAGAGGCCTCGAGCACAAGCCCTATGAGGAGAGGCTGAGCGAGCTGGGATTGTTTAGCCTGGAGAAGAGGAGGCTCAGAGGAGACCTTCTTGCTGTCTACAGCTACCTGAAGGGAGGTTGTAGCCAGGAGGGGGTTGGTCTCTTCTCCCAGGCAACCAGCAACAGAACAAGAAGACACAGTCTCAAGCTGCACCAGGGGAAGTCTAGGCTCGAGGTAAGGAGAAAGTTCTTCACTGAGAGAGTCGTTCGCCATTGGAATGTGCTGCCCAGGGTGGTGGTGGAGTCACCGTTCCTGGAGGTGTTCATGAGGGGATTGGACGTGGCACTTGGTGCCATGGTCTAGTCATGAGGTCTGTGGTGACAGGTTGGACTTGATGATCTTTGAGGTCTCTTCCAACCTTGGTGATACTGTGATTTTTAAACACCTCCAACGATGGTGACTGTACCACCTCCCCGGCAGCCTATTCCAATGGCCAATCACTCTTTCTATGAAGAATTTCCTCCTAACATACAGCCTAAACCTCCTCTGTTGCAGCTTGAGACTGTGTCCTCTTGTTCTGGTTACCTGGGAGAAGAGACCAACCCCCAGGTACCAATGAAACAGAGTGTGTCAAAGCACAGCCTCAGCTGAAGCTAGAGAGAACATCTCTGTCAGAGCCTCATCTGCTGTCACTAGCAAGCTGAAACTGAGCACACATCATTGAAACTGGGTGGTTTTGCTCATGATTTAAAGCCTCAGTAAGCTCCCACACACAGGAGCCTCCAAACCAGGCAAGCGGCTGGTTTATAGCTGTCAGTTTATACCAGCCATGGCTCTGACCTGTATAGAAAGCAGTGTGATTAGTCTTTTCATCTAATTTTGTTACTATTTAGCATTTTATAACTAGCATTTCAAGGATGCTAGTTAAGTTCACCCTACATATGCTGATACAATTTTTGACCATTAAGAAAAATTGGGGGGGGGGGGGGGGGGGGGGGGGCAGGGGGGATACTGTGCTTATTTGTGAGTATTTTATGTATGTTCTTGGTTTGTTTAATTATCTTGGCTTAGATGGTCTCAAAGAAAGGGACTTTTCTTCAAATGTTTCCCTTTACTATGACTTTAAATTATTTTATTTTAAAAAAATTAAAAATTAAAAATCACTGACTTGTGACCAGAATAAGCAAAAAGGTTTTCTTGTTCATAAAGACATTTAATTTCTAGATAGGAGTCAAAGTGACTCCCAAAAGAATCTGGCACAATATTTGTATAATATACATATATAGCATGTCACTCATCACTTGCATTGGCTGCTCCTTTCCACCTCTTTCCAGTTTCTAAGCTGTAACAGAAAGTGTTGTCTAGCTGTGCAAAGGAGACCATCTATTCACAAATGGCTTTTCATTAAGAACATGTTTAACTGCAACGGCCACATTCCCCAAATATTTCTGGGAGTCTAAAGCCAGACTTCCAAACCAGAGCAGCTCAGAAGCTAGGTGTGATGTGGTGAAGGAAAATTTGCCTAGTCCCAGTGCAACTGCTGAGCTGACTGAATAGCATGCACAGTTTACATCCGTAAACACAGTGGGTTACAGGAATGGTTCAGTAAACATGTCCCAGTTAATCCCTTCATGGTATTAAAGGCTGCACTTCAACTAAAACAGTCTGGATATTTTTAAACATTTAGCAATCCTTTCCCTAGCCCCTACCACAAACATTCCTATGGCCTGTAAAAAATGCATTTGTGGTTAATTTCTTCTCCAATGGGTTGCATTCTATTCAGATTAATGTCTGCAATGCATTTAGACTGCCTGAAGAAACTAATATGTCCCTGAAGTCATATAATGGACTGTTACAAGTCCACAATGAGATGCATGGTACTAGTCTCCTATCCTTGCCATACCAAATGGAAAAGCTGCTTGAGACATCCTTGATGCCAACAGCCCAGCAAAGAGTCATAGGAGTTAACAATTTGATTTCAAGCAACCTCTTCACAGTAAGGGCTTGTTTAAGTTGAAGGAGAGTGAAATGTGCAATAGTGTTTCATTACAACTGGTGATGTGCTTTCTGATGGGAGCCATGCTCCTTTCAAGCACCCAGGTAGCAGCTCAGTATTACCAAGACTTAAACAAACACTGCTTAGTTTTCACCTGACGTGTCTCATTGGTGGCTATGAAACTGTCTTGCACCATCTTGTGAAAAATCTCCACTGGTACACAGTTTGTTAGTACATTCCTGAGGAGCCTTTTATAGCCATCTTTTTTTCCTTATTTTGAGCCCTCTGTATATATGGGCGATCCTTTTGGTTGCATCCCAGTGTCACAGTGAATCAGCTGAATACACTGACACTTCTGCATCCCAAATCATCTTTTGAAATGCTGGAACGCATTATTTTGACTGAAGAACAGGCAAATGCTCGCTAGCATTCATTCATTGTCTCAAGACAACCTGCACTGATTCCTCCTGGCCAGGAGATGTAAGCCTTGTTCTGTACTGGGGAGGGGTGCTTTGTTTAACATCCTTTTTCCTATTCATTATTCTCCTCTTCCCTTTATTTCTACAGTAAAAATGTTGATTGGGCCAGTCCCCAGTCCTGGTGGATGTTACACAGAACCTTGGGCTTTTACTTCAGCACGGAAAAAAGGGCAAGGTTTCAACTGCACTTTCCTGGCTGTACAGCAGTAATTGAGCTCTCATCAGTAAGATTCCTGGCACAGTAGCTAGGGACAGATAAGCAATGCTGGTGAAGTCATATTGGAAGTTAATTCCAGTTCCCACTGGCTTCTATATCCCTGTCCCTTCTCACAGTGTTGGCTTGCTCTTCTTTCCCCATTCTCAAGCACACAGGAACTACAATAAAGGTGGTGCAAGAAGAGGGAATTTGGCCTGACTCCTGAATGCAGTTATTCAAACCATGAGGCTCTATGAAATACAGTCATCACTGGTAGAAATAGCATAGACTCAGCAACTTCTGATCAACAAGATGCTTCAAGACTATGCAGTACAGAATTTGATTTTATAAGACTTTTTATTTGTTTATTTACTCAATTTATTGAGACTGAATATTCCTTGTATTGGGACTGAAGGGGAAAAGGGTAGATTAGCTCTGAACTTACCCACCTCCACCCCCAGCACATCTGTGACTCTTCAGATCTTCCAATATCAAAGATAACTTCTAAGCATGTTCTGGCTCTGAAGAGCTGGGCTACCCTCAATAGCACAAATCAAGTTAATTTTAATTTTATAATCAATCTGGTTGAGAAACTAATTCATATGACACAATTCTGGCTAACATTATTTTAAATGTCAATGCTGTCTTAACACACGTGAGCTATTTCACAAGGGTTCCTTCATCTGTTTTTGTCTAGAGACAATCCAATTGCATGCAGTACAACTTGGAGAATAGGAAAAAAACCTATCCATGAATGCTAATGCTCAGCCTTTTTTAAACTGAAGCGAAAGTGGGGCAGGGAGGTGGAAGAAAAATGTAACACCTGAAAATGCCAGCCAGAATTTAAGATGTATTTGCACAATCAAAAGGAGCAAAGCTGTAAGAGGTATCTTCACTCTGTGCTCTTCTTTGGTGTAATAAAGTCAGTACAGAGTCACACATATGTGCACATGTGACAGACTTTAGTCATGCGTAGGTTCACAGATTTGAGTGGCACTGCTACACAGAGTACACTATGCACCTGCATGATGGGCATCTTTGCTTGTGTCTTCACCATAATCTTTTTCTATTCCTGCTACATTAAAGTCTCTTAACTGATTATGCAGGATCTCAGCCTGCTATGTGATCTTGTTACCTTCAGGCATAATTGCAAATGAGACACAAAATCTCAGCTGTACTGCTCCTTATAATGACATTCATTCTTTGTCCGATGTTAATTATTCCTTGCAGCTGACAATGAACCACAAAGAGCAAAGAGTTAATTTTCAGTATAATAAAAAATCACTACATGCTAATATGTTCCATGTTACTTTGCTTATTTACCTGTTTTGTTTTGCTCAGTGAAAACTTAAAAGCCAGGCACTGAATAAAAGGTGAGAACAAAAGGCACAAAGAAAAACAGATTTATTTGCAAACCAAAGAGGACTTGCCACAAGCTGTGCTCAGAGAAAGCAGTAACTGAGCAGAAAATTTGTAGCTTCTCTTTCCACTGCCCTGCAGCTTTGATATTGACTTTCCCCCTGTGATTGACACCATACAATGCAGCACAGCACATGCAGGTGTGTGACTGACCCAACAGCAAGGTGGGATGACAGAGATAAGTCTCACAAATCCCATCATAACTGTCCCTGGTAGTCATGGCAATGGTAAGAGAGGAAATTTGCCCTGGACATAACTGACTCTCTGTTGTGGTTTGAGTTTAAACAGAGCTAATTCTTTTCAGTCATTTTACTCTCCAGCTCAGTTTCTTCTAAATGACTGCACTTTGTGAAGTTAATAGTATATTTCTGCAGTGTCTGTGTCTAGTGTTCAGTAGTTACTGCCAAGGATTGATGTGCAGAAACTCTTGCTTCTACTTGTTCCTATGAAGATCAAGCTCACTACTTGTTCCAGTTTTGAGCCATGAGCTTCCCAGGACAAAGGGACAGAAAATTTTATTTTACCCCTGTTTCAAGGAGTACAAACAAAGATGCTCCACACTGATTGGATGTTTAAATGGAAATTCTAGATACACATATATACACAAAAAACTACTCAGTCCTTCCCCTGAGCCTACCAGGTCAAACCCTTCCACAGCCTTAGAGAATCCTCCACCCCGCAGCTTCAGCAGACCTAAGAGCAGGCCCAAACTGCCATCTTCCCTACATGAGACGTGCATGTCCCGACTGGAGGGCAAAAGAGAAGAGAGAAACTATCAACTGTACACCTTCCTTAAATATTGAGATACCAGAAAATGGAATAGAATAACATATTACAATATCCTGGGATGGACTTCCCATCCCCCTGGGACTCTCTCTAGCCTTTGGAGTACTTTCTTTCTGTTTATACCAATTAACTCCTGATTTCCCTTAACCTCCTACACTGCTAAATCTTGTGTACTGCATTGGGGATGCAGAAAGCAAGAATTCATACCTGAGAGAAGGAGCAGACAGGACAGGTGATCCTAAACTGTCCAACAAGGGATCCATACCATATGTACGATCTTCAGTAGAAAGCTGAGGGATCCTGAGGGTCAAGCCCCTTCTTCAGTCAGTGTCCAAGGAGGACTCCACCCATTTTAACTTTGATCCTGATCTGTGTGTTCTTGAATCCAGTCCCGGAATCTGATTCCCATCTGCCGCTGCCCCATTGCCTGCCCACAGAGTGAGTGGTAGTGGTGATTCAATTGTCAGGGTAATTTGGTTAAGTATTGGGTTTGTATACATATACATGTATTTTATTTTATTGTTATTGTTTTCCATTAAATCTGTTGTAGCTCTCCAATCTGAAGGTCTCTCTCCTTCACTTCCTTTCTCTTCTCTTTGGAAAGGGGCAGGGCTTAGTAGAGAGCATCTGTCAGTTGTGCAGTACCCAGCCCAGCTCACTTGAAGGGCTGGAAGTGGAGCATCACCCTAGTGACACCAGGGAGATTCGAAGTAAACCCATCAGGAGTTATTGCAAAATAAGTGTCCTGGCCTCAGTGAGGCTTTGAGCAGAATACAGCCCATGATATGAGTTAAAAAGGACTCATGGATTATTCCTCCGGTGCACTGTGATACCTGCCTTGCTCTCCTATGCATACACAAGTGAAAAGTGTAATTCATCTAATTCTGCAATATAGCCAAGAGTGTGTTTTGCATGTTTGCAAGTGTCCATTATGCTTGGACTTCACCAGCAAACTCAAAGGCAACAATATTCAGCCTTTCTCTACTTCTAAATTATTTCTCTCAAAATGATACAGGTACTTTTTTTCCCCACCATTCTCTGCCATGACTTCAGCTTTGTGTTAATCTGTTGATGCAGTTACTTTTGTCCTGTTTTGTTTTCTGTTCCAATTCTATTACCTTTCACAACATTTGTGTGCTGCTTCATATTCAGTGTGCAATAAAGTGCTTTAGCACACTGTGTTCCCTAAAAAATATTTATTGATCTTAATTCAAGTGTAGGTACTACCTTAACCATTTTTCCCCCTGAGAATATTATGAAGAACTGGTGCATCATTCAAACATATTAATCAAAAATTAAATGTGGATCTAATTCTGATCTTCCATTTACTTCCAATGGTGCAGCTTTAAATTCATGAAGCCTAACATTAGCTAGTCAAATATTATGCACTATGACACTATGCATTCAGAGCAAGACTTGTGCAGTTTTGTGGAATGCCATGTGATATTTGAGGATAGGCTTACTCAGTCCTTCGTATTGAAGCCATTCCTTTTCTTCCATCCTTCCCCATATTTTGAGAGAGAGGGAAAATGAATGAGACAAATGCAGCAAAGAATGACCATCAGGAGAGAGGTTATGCCTTATTCTCACAGGCTGAAGGAAGGCAATAAATGCTGCACACCTTAGCCTTTTTTTAGTTCAAGTCTCTAACCAAGGCATTTTTTTTTCCTTCATAAGACAAATGAATTTCCCTCATAAAATTGTAGTCATTATTTGAGGATGAAAAAAAGAAAGAGAGAAAGAAAGAAAGAGAAAGAAAGAGAGAAAGAGAGAAAGAGAGAAAGAAAGAAAGAAAGAAAGAAAGAAAGAAAGAAAGAAAGAAAGAAAGAAAGAAAGAAAGAAAGAAAGAAAGAAAGAAAGAAAGAAAGAAAGAAAGAAAGAAAGAAAAAGAAAGAAAGGAAAATAAAGGGAAAATATTTTTCTTGTTATTTCAAATTATTATTTTCCCTTTCTAAACATAATTCTTAATTCCATATATTTTCAGAGGTGTGCAAATTTGAGTATTTCACCCAATAATACTGCCACTTCCTTTGGTATTTGAAAGTATTTGAAATAATAGGTCATACAGGTGTGATTTTTTTTTTTTTTTCTGCAAGATGCCTCCATGGATTCCATATTCCGTGAAAATTATATCATTGCCCTCCAAAATGAGAAATCCTGGCTAAACTTATTTCCCTAGCTTCTTACCATGAGAAGGGAGGTGAGACTCCCATCTCAGCGGTGCGATCGTGACTAAGCCAATATTCAGCTGCTCGGATCTGTATTCTTGTGTATTTGGTAACTGTGATTCAGATTGGCACTTTGACTGCAAATGCATTGCCAGCTCACAGCTTTCTTCAGTGCAGTAATGGAAGTTTGCTTTATGCATTACAACTTGAGACTGGAATAACTGTAGTGGCTTGAAACAATATGATACACTTTTTTAGGAAGTTTCCATAGAGACTCCCTATCTTGTTTTTGCAAGGAGTGGAAGTTTCCTGTCTTATGGCATTAAAGTTGTTCTTCTTACTGTCCTCAGAGGCATAACAAACAGAAGTAACCAGGGCTTACATTTAAGGACATATAATTCCCTTCTAAGAACAAACATGTCATTTAAAAAAGTAGTTAACATACATTGTTAAAAAAAAATAGTTAACAGATATTTATTGGGTTTATATGTTCCTGGCTTCTCAGATTTGACACAAAGTAAATCTTACAATCTTCATGCATCTGAGCTAGGTTTCAGCATGACCTCTTAGCCAGTTGTTTCAAATATGTATTAATATAATCAAGTGCTGTACCGTTTCACTAAACTTGATCTCTGCTTAAAATACTCATAAGGGGAGACCTTATTGCTTTCTAAGACTACCTGAAAGGAGATTGTAGACAGGTGGGAGTTGGTCTCTTCTCCCAGGCAACCAGCACTAGAACAAGAGGACACAGTCTCAAGCTGCACCAGGGGAAGTTTAGGCTTGAATTGAGGAGAAAGTTCTTCCCAGAAAGAGTAATTGCCCATTGGAATGTGCTGCCCAGGGAGGTGGTGGAGTCACCGTCCCTGGAGATGTTCAAAAAAGGATTGCACGTGGCACTTGAAGCCATGGTTTAGTTGTCAGGAGGTGTTAGGTAATAGGTTGGACTTGATGATCTCTGAAGTCTTTTCCAACCTGGTTTATTCTGTGATTCTATGAAGCATATATTTAACATGTTTATTTCTGTCTATGTATCTTCTTTTCAGAATTTATTGTTCTGGAGTCACAAGGAAGAAACCTTTTGCAAAGAGAGGCTTAACCCAGAAACTGTCAGCATGTATTACTCTTCATTATTTCAAAACTTACATTGTTGGTTTTTTTTAAATAAAATATAGAAGCATTCCCACATGGCTGGCTGAAAACATTTCCCTTCAAAGTGTAGAAAATGTCTAGCAACATTTGTTTAATGTTCTCATGCACGCTGACACTTTCATTAATACAGGCATAAACACAGGAGGAGGCAGGATCAGAAACTCCTCTGTTATAACTTGAGCAATTTGTGAAGGCCATGGGACTCAGCCAAACAGGGATCTATTGAGCAAACAAAAATGCAAGCTGTTCATGAGGAAAATATTCTCAGCAGCAAGACTAATTCCTCCATGCAGGCATGACAAGTCTCAGGTATGGAGATTGGGGTGTATAACTGTGAGTGAAGTCTATCTACCACAGTTCCAATCTTCTCATTTGGATTTGGGGAGAGCAAATATCACTCCAATAGGAAGATCACAATTCACTTAACACAGGGCAAGAAGTTCCTTTGCTCTGCCAAGGGCAGACATGCAGCGACCTTCCTTCCTTTTGGTAAGAAAAATGCTGTATGATCTGCTGTCCATCAGCAGACCCTTTTGATGATTAGTTTACATAGCGGGTGCAATTGTTGACAAAGGGCAATTAAGCTGATTTACTTCAGAGGATTTCATTCATGGGTAAATGAAACTACATCCCAGGTGACTGCAGCATCATCCCTATGAGTACGTAAATTGGAGAGCATGTTTCATTTTCCCAAGGCACATCAGACCTCCAAGCTCTCTGAAGCACAAGGCAGGTTGCCATTATGCTTAGCTTGGACTGGTTGTAATTAGAGTGACCTGGGATTTCTCAGAACTACTACATCTTAAGAAACACAGCTTTACCTCTGCTGACCTTCTCCACAACTGCCAGACTGAACAAGCACTATGGGACTAAAAGCATAAATTAACTTAGTGACTCCTTCAAAAGAGTATTGATTTAGGAAGTGCAATAATGGACAACTGCTTCCTCAAAACCTGCACTCAGTTCAAGACACTGAGCAAATATATAGGAGACTGTTAATTCAGTGAGTTTTATAATGTGATTAGCTAATAGAATAGAGGCTTAAGCCAAGTCATTTCAGACACATGCAATCTACTAGTAAAATACAGTTTTAAGCATGCAAAGGTTTAATTACTCTCTCTGGCCAGCTTATGTGTTTTAGACAATGTATTTTCACCTGCAGACATTTCCTAATTATTGGAAGTTTTTGAAATGTATAGCTTCAATGCCCTTAACTTTATATCCATGGTATTGCCCAAATACAGTCACATACAAATGCTGAGAGTATAAATCTTGTTTAAACAGGATGTATGAAGAAAAGAGCAGATCAAGGTTAGTCCCTGCAAAACAAGTATGTTTACTCTTTACAAGACCTTCCTTCAAAAAATATCCATATTAATATCTAGACTTGTCACCTCTGCCTCTTTGCACACCGTGGGTTAGCACATAGCCTTCAAAATGGGAGGCTCTAGGAGGCAAATTGTAGGGCTGCTGACAACACTGTCATGCTGAACTCAGTGACAAACCACCCTCAAAGTACAATGGGCTTCTCCAGAGCTGGCAAAAAGCAGTGACCTTCATGCATAATGCAGAATCCTGACACACATCTACTGCCTGCGTGGCTGCAAGTTTCCAGCTACGTGTGGCATTCTTAAAATATCAGCTGTAGGAACTTCTGTCAGCTCAAAAGAAATACGATATTGTAATTGAGTTACTGTGAAAGCTGTGGGAGACTGGGACTGGGGTGTACCTGTCAATATCCCATGGTGCGACTGCAGTCACTGGCATTCAGTTAGTGAGAGCTGTACTTCTCAGAGTGTTTTGGAAGTTTCAACTTAAATAGTCCCTTAACTTGGATTGGTTTCACACCAGAGTCCCCTGAACTGGGTTCAGTTGCATCACTTTGAGGTTATGCTGAAATGAGATGAGAACCCTTCTGATACTTCTCTTTTCTTGACAATAACATCTAGATGAAATATATCTGTGTGGGTAGCAGAGGGAAGAACAGCGCCAGGTTTGTGTTTGTTGGTTGAGATTGCATTGGTGTTTGTTGGTGAGATTGCATTTCTCATTTGAAAAATTGATTGGTTTTGCTTGATCTTTCACAAGTAATTCTGAAGATAATTACTTAATATGTTTATTTTGAAATCTTTATGGTATTAGAGTTCACTCCTCTTTATGCAATCGAATTCCCAAAGACAATGAGCTCAGAAGAAACATTATGCACTAATTACTCTTTGACAAAGAAATATTGTAGTACAACTTGAAAGAGGATAATAGAAGAGATGCAATTCAAGAGATCCTTTCAATTGTCATCATGATCTCCTCTTATACGAATATATTATACTTTGAAAACCTCTTTTGCATGCTTTGTCTTTTCCATCACCAAAAGTAGTATCCTTCTTTTGGTATTTTCTTCTGCATATCAGGCAAGACAGAAAACATGCCAGTAGATAGTCAATAAAAAGAGAAAGGGTTCTTCATGCACAAGTCAGTTGCAATCAGAAGCTATATTTCATAGAACTGCTTTGGTCAGAAAAGCCACAGAATCACAGTGTTAAGGCTTGGAAGTGACCTCCAGAGATCATTGATTCCAACCCACCTGCCAAAGCAGGACCACTTAGGGAAGGGCACACAGGAACACATCAAGGTGGGTTTTGAAAGTCTCCAGAGAAGCAGAGTCCCCAGCCTCTCTGAGCAGCCTGTTCCAGTGCTCCATCACCCTCACCGTAAAGAAGTGTTTTCTCATGTTGACATGGAACCTCTTGTGTTCTAGCTGATATCTGTTGTTCCTTGTTCTGTCACTGGGCACTACTGAGAAGAGACTGGCACTTTCATCTTGACACCCACCCCTCAGATATTTATAGGGGCTGATCCCCTCCCAGCCTCCTTTTTTTTTCAAGATTAAACACCCCCAGTTGTCTCAGTCTTTCTTCACAGGAGAGATATTCAAGTCTCTTCATCATCCTCTTAGCTCCCCATTGGACTCTCCTTTAAGATGAATTCCAACTATTAACCTAAAACCAGCATGGCCATCAAACCATGTCCCAAAGTGCCATACAGTCAGCACTTCCTGAGATGGTGAGTCCACCACCTCCCTGGGCAGTCTGTTCCAATGCCTGACTACTCTTTCAGCAAGGAAAGTTTTCTTAATATCCGATCTAAGCCTTCCCTGGCACAATTTCTAGCACTAGTCTTTTAATAAGATATTTTCTAAAGAAATTTTTGGAGATTTGTTTGTGGGTTTCTTTTCGCATACAGAATGTGAAGATGGCTTCACTGTTGAGACAGCTCCTAACTGCATGCAAAACACCACACTGCTCTTAGCACATACTTCTCATATATTTGTATTTGAAAACCGTATTTAAAGTGGTTACCTTTAAAATCTCAACTACTGGCACTCTGAGGCTGTAAGTCCCTTGTGAAATAAGTAACGGCAATGCTGTCCTCCCCTGGGTAGAAGGATCACCAGGTTTGGCCCTTGTAGGGCTTGCTTTGGGGAACCTAACATATGTCTACACATGAACAAGCACTTTCCAGCTGCAGATGGCCACGCTGACTTTGTGTGCTCAAGTAATAGCATTGTTTGCATGCTGCTTGCAATATTATTATTATTATTATTATTATTATTATTATTATTATTATTATTAATAATAATAAAACATCCAACATAAACCTCCCCTGGCACAGCCTGAGACTGGGTACCTTTATTCAGGTTTGCCACTGGGAGGCATCCTATCAGCTTCTGCTGTATTTTGCTTGGGCACAAGAGAAGGCTATAGAGGCAACTGCAGTATATAGTTATTCTCAGCCAAAAATGGGGCTTTATAAATGGTCAGTGCATTCACTTACAAAAACTCCGGTACTAACTATCCTATGTGAGTGTGCCCAGGCAGCTAAGAGGGCCAATGGCATCCTGGCCTGCATCAGGAACAGTGTGGCCAGCAGGAGCAGGGAGGTCATTCTGCCCCTGTGCACTGCAGTGGTTAGGCCGCACCTCGAGTGCTGTGTCCAGTTCTGGGCCCCTCAGTTTAGGAAGGATGCTGACTTGCTGGAACGAGTCCAGAGAAGAGCAAAAAGTTGGTGAGGTGTTTGGAACATAAGCCGTACGAGGAGAGGCTGAGGGAGCTGGGGTTGCTTAGCCTGGAGAAGAGGAGACTCAGGGATGACCTTATTACTCTCTACAACTGCCTGAAGGGAGGTTGTAGACAAACAGATGATGGTCTCTTCTCCCAGGCAGCCAGTACCAGGACAAGAGGACACAGTCTCAGGCTGCACCAGGGGAGGTTCAGGCTAGATGTGTTAGGAAAAAGTTCTATACAGAAAGAGTGATTGCCCATTGGAATGGGCTGCCTGGGGAGGTGGTGGAGTCGCCATCATTGGAGGTTTTCAGGAGGAGACTTGATGGGGTGCTTGGTGCCATGGTTTAGTTATTTAGGTGGGTTGGATTGGTTGAGGGGTTGGATGTGATGATCTTGAAGGTCTCTTCCAACCTGGTTTATTCTATGTATTCTATTCTATGTATTGTATGTATTCTTGTCCACCACAGGTGAGTGGCAGAAAAACATTAACTAACAGTAGGAAATGGCTGGGAAGGATTAACAGGATAGCTTCTATTTTCTGCTGGAGATCATCATAACATGTGGCATTACTTTTTTCAGGCCCAGAGGAGGACTCAGGGAGCTAAGAGATGTTGAAGACGTTTGCTTACAGAATTATTGTCTAGGTGGAATTTTGTGGATGTGGCAGGCTATTGAATTTGTGGAAACCTGCTATAATGCTTAAGTGTATCTGTAAAAATGATGCAAATTTTGTATGTTTTTCTGTAAAATTCATTTCATCATAGTCCTGATGAAGGATGTAGCAAAAATATAGACATTTTAAACAGCTCTTATGCATGTAAGTAAATGTTATCACAAGCATACCACAGGAAACAGGAGGTAAATTTCATCCAATGCAGATACAGGATCTGCTTGGGAACACAGTGTCCCAACATGGTCTCATACAATGGATGACTGAAGAGCAGACAAAGAAACACATCAGTCCTACAAAGAGCACACAGAATCACAGAATCACCAAGGTTGGAAGAGATCTCAAAGATCATCAAGTCCAACCTGTCACCACAGACCTCATGACTAAACCATGGCACCAAGTGCCACATCCACTCTCCATCTGTCCAGTTGGTCAAGGTCCCTCTGTAGAGCCCTTCTTGTCCTGCTGAGGCTAACAGTGAACCACCTTTTTTGCTGCTTGCCCAGATGCTTTAAAGTATTTTCCTTTGCACACTTGATTAGTAGCTTCCGTGGCAGGTCAGCACAGAATCTGGTGTAAAGCTCCTTTATTATCCTGTTGCAGCATAAAAATGAAAAGGCTGCTGGCCATGATTATTTCCTATAACTTGAGTATGTGGGTGAAAGAAATTTAAGAAACAGTGCTGACAGCTCCTCAGATGATGAGAAATAACCATATTTCAGTAAAATTATGCTTGAGTGTGCAGATCTCTCTCTAATTAGTGGCAATAAGGGCAGAAGGAAAACTTAGATTAAGGAAATGGGTTACATAAGAAATTTGAGATTGAAAGAGAAGTAAACATTGAAATAAAACGGCAAGGATCCCACAAGCAGACAATACCTGCTGCTCTGCAGTGTGGGGAGGCTAGGTTTTGATGTCAATCATGTAACATCAGAAATGATTCACCATCTTTTTTTTCCTTCTTTTTCTTTCTTTTTCTTTTTTTGTAATTCCTTCTTTAATTAGCAGAACTTAACCTATATATCACATACACATGTAAATCACCTGTCTATCCAGCTGTCTGAATATTCTAGCCCAAAACTCTTCTTCCTTTGTTATTATTCACAGCTGTCCCTAAGGGTACAGTTGAAGCAGAACATCGCTGAGTAAATCAGTATATTTTAAGGATGATCTTTCATGCAAGTGACACTAATTACCACAAAATAATGAAACTATATTCAAGCCACCTGACCATATATACTGTACTGTTTTATGTTCCATCATCCTTTGAATGCCTCTGCTGGCTCCAGTAGGTGGGTTGTTTTTTTCATCACTATTCCCACCAGCTAAAATTAAACTGTCTCAGTCTGAGAGGAATCATACAATCTGCAGCAGTGCATAATCATTTTTTTTTTTCAGACAGAAGCAGTCATGGGGACATTTTAAAAGTTTCCAAAATTGTCACTTTTCAACTCTGGTGATTTCTTCTTGTTTTAACTCATGAAAGAAACCAGCAAAGTGTATCTGCTCTGTTTTCACTTCTAATCCCACAAGATTATAATTTTGTTAGAAGTATATACATACCTTTAGCTTTATTGTTGGCGCTAAAGACAAGACATCAGTGTTACAAAGGGAAGGGTAGTATTCATTGATTACACTGTGTAAAGTGCTATAAAAATAATGTTCTTGACAAACAGAAGTAGCTTCAGAAGGAAAATAAATGGTGCTGAAAAAATGGTTCTAAATCAAATAGTTTACCTTCTTTGGACAGTACTCTCCAGACACTGGAAAGGCTAATCAACACTCTTTATCACAGCAAATTCTGCTGTATGAAGACATTAAAATAAAATAAAAAAAATAATAAAGAGCAGAATCTTGCAAGGGAACACAGTTTTGTGAAGTTTGGAGTGCCAAGTGATGTTTCCAAGAGATGAACATTCTATATCCCCAGAAGCAGAAGGAGGTATTCAAGAGAAGCTGCAGCTTTGGTCCTTGGAGTGACAAAGACAAAGTATGGCACTACATCCAACTACTACATTAGAAAATGTTTCTTCTCCTTGTGTATATGAGCCTCATGGCCTCGATGAAGGCTGGGAGAAAATAATTACCCCATCTCTAAGAACCACCTTGCCTGTTCATAATCCCTTCAGAGTTAATTACACAATGACACAGCTCTCAGCAGCCATTAGGTTTGCAAAGATCACTCTGCTTCCTACCTGCTATGAGCAGGAAGATTTCATGCCCTTCCTTGTGCAGAAAAAGAAATTGTGGAAGACAAGAGCCTGCAGACTACACATGCAAAAGGCAACAGCACAGACCTTGTTATTGTCTCATGATTTAGTAACATAATGGAAGTTTGTGGGTCTACTCCATCTTGGCAAGACACCTATCTATTCATTGTTGCTAACAGAAAACTGCTGCACTAGAAAAGGTTCTTCTGATGTAAATAATCTTCTTAGGGTTGTAAATCAAAGCTAAACCTAAAGAAATCATGATGAATATCAGGATCAGCCAGTGAAATACTCAGAGCTAGTACACTGTCAATGCATAGATTTCACACTGACCTCTTTGATCTCTGTCACCATCACATACAAAACACTATCTATGCATGTATTTGTGGGTGTGTACAGAAATATTTCATATGGGCTTTGCATTTAGTATTTTGTGGATCTGAACCATGCAGATGTTTTCACAGCTACAGCCTTCCCCATTTCTCATCTCATCAGCCTGCAGAAGAAACACGTAGCATGACTGTCGCCTACTCCCCCTCCCTTAGCTTCAGTCATTGACAGAGGATTAGTCTTGCATAATGATACTCTCCAGCAGGATAGTAAGAAGAATGATCTTTACTTTTGCTCAGATATGCTGATAACCCTAACATACTAGTATGTAAAATAATTGAATGGTAATGTTTGCATACTCTTCTGACACACAGGCCTAACCACAAACTTTCATTTTATGGAGTTCTGACAGAGGGAGTGACACCAGGTGTTAAATCAGGTTCTTTCACAAATTCAATAGATGCATTTTCATACTTTTATTTCAGGCAATTAATTGAGTTATTACACAAAACTGAAATAATTGTTAATCCTTTTGATATCCCAATAGCAACATTACAGCATCTTAGCACATAAACTGTTTACCATAGCACTTTTTAATGATCTTCTTGTAATTTTCTCTTCATTCTTTTTCCAACTGACCTGAGTTAATTTTTTCAGGTCAAATTTTATGAGCCATTCTATGAAATCCTTCAATAAAATCTTTAAGTGCCATCATATTACACACTTCTTTGCATTATTGAGTTCTGCATTTGCTAATGTACAGATTTTTCTTGCACTTCCTTGCCCATTGTCCACCTGTGACTAATCATCCACCCCCAGATAGAGATTAAACAAAATATATTATGCCTATAAATTTCAAAAATAGCAACAAAAGAACAAAATAAGTCAAGTGCAAATGGGTAATTTTCTTTTCTTTAGAAGTGACTACATGAAGTAATTTTCCTTTAATGTAGTTTTCTTACAGTGCAAGTCTTTGCTTGTATTCACTACCCCAGACTTGTCCATATGGCAGTTTCATCATGTGTATTTTATTCCAGATGTAATGTGCAATGACAAGCCAGGCAGTATGATGCCCCACATAAACCTTCATGTACATATCTACCTGCCACACACTGAGTCCATTGTGTTGTGTGTTAGTTCCCACATGCCCAAGCAAACACAAACCTCTTATGGAAATTGCATTGCAGGGGAGAGGGTTATGTGCCCTCATTTCCCACATGTCTTAGAAGCTGCATCATGTTACAGTCAGTTATGGTCTCCCTAAGCAGAATACCTCTGATGCCCTCCTCACTCTCCTGTAAGTCACAGGAGTGTTGTACAGAGTGTGTCATTCCTCGTAATCTGCTCTTCAGCACATATAAAATGGTGCTGAGGAGATTTATAGTACCTGAATAGCCAATTACAAGTAGTGACTTCAGGTGATTTCTATTTCCTACTGCTCAGAGCGTCATATTGAAGGATGCTAATGCTCTTCATCCTCACAGGTAGCTGAAATTTATTTTATTAAATACTATTGTGGGTGTAAGGCTGTACTACTAAAAAAAAATAAAAAAATAAATTCCTTGGTGAAAAAAGAAATGCTGGAGAAGACCCAGAACACCATAAGTGAGGGGCTGCTTCTCTGCCCCAGGATTTCACAGAGTTTTGTACTAATAACAATCCTTAGGTTTCATAACTAAACAAAGCAGAGATACCCATAAAACTCCTACTGACTTTCTGAAAGCTAAGTAAGGTGATATATAAACTTTCAAAGGGAACAGTGATTGGAATCTTCATTACTTAATGTAATGAAGGGCTCAGGACAGTGTTCATCAGGGAACAAATCTGCCACAGGAGAGGAATAAACTAAAGGTCACAACAGATATACCTTATATGTAATGCTTTGTATTTTTTATGCTTATAATTCTCTGGGATTTTTCTTATTACACAAGTGATTTTTTTAATCTATATCTCTGAATAGAAACAAAGCAGGACTTCATGTAGTTGTTTTACTGACCTGCTTCTCAAAGTATTGCCAAAGAGTATTTTACTGAACATACTGAACACCAATGAAATAGAAAGTGACCAATGCTTTCTAGATTGCCATATATACTTCTGAGTTCCTCAGCTCCCTGGAGATAACTCATCATTATTAATGTCTTATTGTGATATGCCTGCAATTCATGTGAACTTATCACCAAGGTGATATTGCTTTACTGAAAATATCCTGAAAGATGCCACATAAATAAATACTAAAAATTCCAAAGGGAATAAATGTGTGTGGCACACAGCTCAGGTGGCTAGACGTTTAAAAGCTATTACTTTTCATCATTAGTAATCCCCAGGGCTAGAGCATTCAGCTGTGAAGACTACTTTGTACTTGCAGTGACACAAGGTCATCATAAAGAAATTATTTCCTGTGGAGCTTAGCTGGAGTACCTTTCCTCAAATGACTTCCATGGCTGCAAGTAACCATGTCCTTATCACCAGAAACCAAATACAAAACAAACAAAATAATCTGAGGCTAAACTCCTGTATCTTCATAGAACACTGAATGTCAAAGGGTTTAAACTTCTCAAGAAGTAGAGATTTATGAATTGGCATTCTTCAAAAGCCACTTACAAATATTCAGTATAATGTATTTATCAGGGCATGTGAAAGACTTCAGCAGATACAAAGAAATTGCCTATTATGTACCAATTTACTAGTTCATTTCACATTAGTCCATGATTTATACTGCTTGGCTTCAATGGGATGACAGAGCAGAAGAAGTAAAATGATGAGGCTTAAGCTTTAAAATGTATTATGAAATGGACCAAAATAATAGCATTTAAAAGATGGCTTAAAAAACCCAATCTTTCAGTCACTATGCAAAGAAAACTGAAAGATAAAATAAAGTATAATTGTAGCCCTTCATTTCAATTTGTTTTTCCTTGTTTGTATTCTCCTTCAATACCACTGTGTTCAGTACTTATTGTCATGACAGTAAAAGGACTAGAAAGTTGATACTATTATTGGCCATTGCTCAGATTACTGCAATGTCTTGACAATTCAGAGCTTTGTTTTCTTTGCCACTCCAGTAATTGTGAAAAGCAGTGCTTTTCTTATCCTGGTGAAATCTGAAAGTGCACAGCTGTAAATCATAATAGAAATACAGTTAATAATGCCAGCCTGGAATCTCCCAAGTGCAGAGATCATTATTGTATTCAGTCAGCATGCAAGGTTCTGGAAAATATAATGCTAATGAAGTAGAATTTTACACAATTTATTGGGAATGCCAGTAGGGGATGAAGCACCTGAGAAGACCATGACCAGTCTTGAAAAATCAGAAACCTTTCAGTGGTCATTCAAGTTGTTATGTTGATAAAGAATCCATATTTCTGTGGGAGCTACTAACTAGACATGAGGTGTATGTGGGCAGAGTAGTAGAGGGTTTGCATTGAGGACATGCAGAGTGTTCCCTGCTGGCAATGATGCACAATGTCTGTGCAGGAGGACATGGTAAAAAAAGAGTATAGGCGGGACAGAAAAATATACAGAGGGGCAAAATATAGGGACACAGGTTTTTCTGCTTCCTGTGGTTCTTTCTGAGATCTTTCTTGGTATTGACCAGCCCCAAGAGACTTACACTTTTTGACATGTCAGAGTTTTGCAATGAGGACAAGCATGATGCAATCAGAAATGTTTATATGCAAAGTCATTTTTCTTTTGAAAAGGTATTTGTCCTTCGCAACCTTGTTTCCCACAGAAACTTGCCAGGAATAAAATCCATTACACCACTTGGTTATTCTTCATTTTACCATTTTCTTATATGGTATTTTGCCTCCTACAGAGTCAGCAATCACACTACACAATGTTAAATCCTGGTAAACCACTAACATCAACTGTCAGAAAAGCATTAACAAAAGCCACTAGTGAAGTCTTAGCAACTATAAAATATATGTGTGTGCATGCATGTATGGAAAAAATAAACACATTGTGGAACATTTACAGTGAAATATTTCACTAAGGAATAACCATTTTTCTTACAGTACTTGGGTTCTGAAAAAAAATGCTAGAAAAAAAGGCTATCTTTGCTAACAAGGAACCTTAAGTATTAATCAATCTTTTTTCCTGCCCCAGGCTCTTACATTATCACTTTCTTCTTCTCTAGGAATGTAAAGTTTTCAGATTGAAGGAATGTAACATGTAATTTTAAATGCCTAGGCCCAAACCGGGGGATGCAGACTTTAGTCTCTTTTCCACTGAGAGTACTTTCCTTCAAATAAGAAACACAAGATCCAATTCTTTATAAACACGTGGAATAGCCAGTATACCTCCACTGAAAACAAATTTCTAGACTGACAAATGCCTCAGTCCTTTAGTGGTCAGCTGCACAGGAATTAATTTCGCTCAACTCATGTGCACAGAAGAATATCCTTCATTTTCAGATGCTCAGTAGAGCACTCAAAATACTTAGAAAGAAAAAGTGAGCTATTCAAATATATTTAACTCACTTTCCTCAAAGGAAAAATATGGAGGAAAAGGTCCTTTTTGCTTCTGTGAGGTCATTGAATAAAAATATACATAATTTATCTTACAGAAATCACAATAGATAAAATTTCCAGTAGCAATTTACAGGTATTAACATTAAGATTATAATTAGGACTTGGAAACACAAAGCAGGGATCATCACTTTAAAAACAATTTTTTTTTTGGTGGGAAGAGGCCTTTAAGATCATCAAGACCAACAATTCTCTAACTTTTTCAAGTCTAGTGCTTAACCACGTTCCTCAGCAGCACATCTCTGCCTCCAGGCATGGTGATTCAACCACCTCCCTGGGGAGCCAGTGTTTAATAATCCTTTCAGCAGAGAATCTTCTAATATCCAGTCTAAACCTTCCCTGGTGGAACTTAAGGCCACTTCCTCTCATTTTGTTAGTTCTTACTGGGGAGATGGGATTGACCTGACTCCAACCTCCTTTAAGATAGTTGAAGAGAGGGCTCCCCTTTGCTTGGAAGGCATAAACATTTTCCATTTTGTAGCCACTCATAGGAAAATAAAAAATAGATTGCATAGTAAATACATTTTGGTAAAGGAAAAGAAGAAAGAGGTAAGTTTTAACAGCCTACTTCCATTCTTCTATGGGAACAGACAAGAGAAAATTTTGTATTACTGGACATTCTTCTGATGTGTAGGAATAACCCTAAAAGAAACCAGTGTGGTTTTCAAGCCTATTGCTGATTTGAGATGTTATGAATCTTCACAGGATGTGTATCTTACATAGAGGTACATCTTAGAGAATTTGTGCAGGAAACCCTGTAAGTCAAATAGCGGGACAAAGTTTTAATTAAATGTAATTATTGCCTAGCTCTAGGGCACAGAAGTAGTGGCTACTACTTCCTGGGGCAATAATTAATATTAAATCAAGGCATAATGAAAATTAATTTGTATTAATGAGTGGTACATTAAGCAGGCATTAATATTGTATTTACTTTAGATTTTAAAAAATCAGATAATATGAAACATCAAAATATGACCTGTCCTTTATTTCTTTGTAAAGGTCTGTGGGACTTTTAAACAGAAAATAAGCAAACTGTTCCCATTTGAGGATGATGCACAATCACACATCTAAAGAGCTCCAGGCAGACTGTAATATGAGACACAAAAAAAAGAAAGGGAAAAATAAGGGAGAGTAGAATCATGAGCAGAAACTGAAAGAATTATAGTGTGTTAATGATAGCCAGGTTGGGGGAGGGTGGGGGGTGGGGGTGTTTGTTTGTTTTGTGCTTGTTTGCTTGTTTTTCCCTAGCAAAAGTATTTCTTACAATCTGGTTTCTGATATGGAAAGTCAAGGTGATCAAGGTGCTTGGGCTCACCTAATATTATTCAGCATCACTAAGGAATCTGGGGCATGACAGTGTGGAACAGTGTGATAAATAACCAGTGTGGTATTACAATAGCTTAATGGATTAATGAGAGAGCTCAGAAAACACTTCTGGAAAACAATCATTGCCTTATCCAGCAGTGTGAGAGGAGTCCTGAAAACAAAATGTGGCTCAGTGGAGGTGTGTATATTGGCTCATCAATAGTAGCATGATTACCACAGCAGGCAGTAAGTGCTGGTCTCCAGATGAAGCCATGGGAATGGCTGTGTTCATACTCCTTATTTGGTATAGATCCTAGTTTACAGTCTTCAGTCAGAGTTAATTTCTCTCAGCTAGAGACTTAATTTGCTCATTTCAGATAAAAGCAAAGGATCTAACTGACTGTTGGACAAGGACCAAGGAAAGAAGGACCAAGGCAACTTGAGATTGTAAATGCATCAAGCATTTTCAGCAATGCTTATGAAAGAAAAAGGATAGTAACACTGATATCGATAAAAGTGACAGCAATTGTGAAGTGGCAAATACTGTACCGATGAATTTGAGTCATACGGTGTTTGTTGCACAATGCCTATTATGTCTTATTCAAAGGCAGAGAACTGCCTCCTGAAAAAAAGCCACCTTGCAGTAGACTTGTGGATTACATTACCAGCAGAGCACAATTACAGCTCTTATTCTCAGAGCCCAGAGGAGCAAAAAGTACACAGTCTGAAGAATATGCAAGGAGAAAATTTGTATGAAAAAAGAAAAATAAGTTAGCTCTGTCTGGGTTTTTACGTTGCGATTAGATTCACTACAAATAAAGATGACTGGGGAAAAAGATTGAAAAGTTTGGAAAATACTTAATTACAGCATGTAATACAAACTCAGGAAAGCACTCTTCAAAAGAGCTTACCACTGTCCTGAAGGGTCAAACCCCAAACCATGCCCTAGCCCAGACAATGGGCTATGCACCTGCGAATGTGCTAAGCTGATCAGTTCCTGGGGTCCAGATGGTCCAGGCAAATGTATAGTACATGTGATTAACATTGTCATCACCCATGAATGGGCAAGCCTGAACACTTCCTGGGGTCCAGATGGTCCAGATAAACATGTAGCATGTGTTATTAACTTTGTGACACAGCTGTGAACTGTGTGTGCCCTTGGCCCTGTTTGGATATGCCCCATCCAATAGGACCAGTTACCAGGTTTCTCTGTTACCAATAAGCATTGATTGTCTTGGGACAGTTTTTAAACCAGATGAGAACTTAGGCAACTTGCCTTGTTCTGACTCAGACAGCAGCAAGAGCCAAATGTTGCCAGAGTAGCAGCTGAAGGGCTCCCATTAGCAGACTGACTACACACAGGCCAAGACAAGACCCAAATGCTGCTTGCGTAGCCTCTCAAGAACCTGTCCTAACAGGCAACAATTACATCCAGGCCTTGAACCTGGAGCAAGGCAGAAAGGAAAGTTCCAAGATAACTGAATTCCAGAAGAACAACAGAAAGGCTACAGCCTGGCAATGGAGCACACATAAGCCCCCTAGCCCTCTCCAAGCCAAGGAAAAGCTCCAGATTGTGAATTGGACACAGGAGTGTGGTGGTAGGGCCAAACAGGTCCTGCTATGTCTAGGACCTGTCTGGGTGCCTCCCCCACCTCCCTCAGGCAGGAGCCCAGGGTAATGCAGGAAAAGGGAAAAAGAGAACAGGCACCAGAAAGTCTGATAAGCACTGGCCATGCTTCTCCTAGACCAGGACTATGTTTCTGCCTTTTATGGTCACAGCCCTGCAAAATCCCATTTCATTGGGTAGCTATTTGCTGGCTTCAGTTGCCCTACTGGCCCAACTGAATCTCAGGCAAGTGTCTCACCGTGTCTGGACTTGTCTTGCCTGGATTTGCCTCAAGACACCTGGTCCAAGACCTGGGATAGAAGCCACAAGCTCTGTGTACTGCAAGCCCAAGAAGCCATGAGCCTTAGAAGCCAAGCCTCTCTTGCCTTGCAACTGGAATTCGTGCCATGCCTCAGTTTACCCAGGAAGATGCAAGAGCCCTTTGCAGAAGTGCATCATAGAGCTTGCCTTTGTGTTGAAGGCACGTCAGCCATTGAGACCATGTGGCACCCCTGCTGGCAACCAGCACCAGTCTCTTGACATGCTAAGCACATGAGAGCTCCCCAAGAAGCCTCAACAGCCAATATACAGCACCACCACCACCGCCCTCCCCCCAGCCCCCCCAACTTGGGTGGAACTCATTTGCATTTACAGTTCTTGTCGAGTCTCCCTCTGTGGTCAAGCACCATATTGCTCTGGGGAGGGATTCTCTTTTTCTGGTTTGCTTAAAATTGCTAAAATTGTTGAATATTGCCTAAGTACTGTGCATTCCCACTGTCAATATGCATTCCAGCCATACACAGAACCTATTTAATACGTTTGGGGCAATTTTGTTTGTATTAATAAGAAGTTGTTAATATTTCAATTAACATTCATATTTGTCATATCAATTTTCATAAATTCACACATTCATAACAGAGAGGAGAGAGGTCCCCTAGCCCTCTCGGAGACAAGGGCCATTTGAATTGTAGTCACAACATCTGGAAAGATACTGGACAGAGGAGCAAGCTGTGAGCCCCCAGCTAATCTGCTACAGGACCCCATTCATGGGAAGCCACAGATCTCAGCACCTTTCTTTCCAATTTGAATCACTGCATTGGAAATTCTTAGACCTGTGCTTAAATTGTCTAACTGGTTTTATGTGTGGAATGTATCAGTCACAACTGAATAACAGAACCTGTAAATATACTTTTGCAAATAGCCAGCAGGTTGAGGGAGGTGATTCTCCCCCTCTACTCTGCTCTGGGGAGACTCCACCTGGAGTACTGCATCCATTTCTGGAGCCCTTATTACAAGAGGGATATGGAGGTGCTGGAATGTGTCCAGAGAAGGGCCATGAGGATGATCAGAGGCCTGGAGACCACTCCCATGAAGAAAGACTGAGGGAGTTGGGGCTGTTCAGTCTGGAGAAGAGAAGGCTCCCAGAAGACCTAATTGTGGCCTTCCAGTATCTGAAGGGGGCCTACAAGAAAGCTGGGGAGGGACTTTTTAGGATGTCAGGTAGTGATAGGACTAGGGGGAATGGAACAAAACTAGGAGTAGATTCATACTGGATGTTCAGAAGAAGTTCTTCACCAGGGTGGTGAGACACTGGAAGAAGTTGCACAAGGAGGTGGTAGAAGGCTCATCCCTGGAGGATTCTAAGGATAGGCTGGACATGACTGTGAGCAATCTGATCTAGTGTGAGGTGTCACTGGCCATGGCAGGGGAGTTGGAACTGGATGATCCTTGAGGTCCCTTCCAACCCTAACAATTCTATGATTGTATGAATACCTTCATCAGTGATGTAGACAGTGAGACTGAGTGCACCCTCAGGAATTTTGCAGATCATACCAAGCTGACTGGAGTGTCTGATATGCCAGAGGGATGGGATGTCACACAGGAGGACCTGAAGGAGCTGCAGAAGTTGCCTAAGTGAACTTCATGACATTCAACAAGGCACCTGGGTCAGGACAATCCTTGTTAACTGTACAGGCTGGGGGATGGTGTGATATAGTGCAGCCCTACAGAGAAGGAATTGAGGGTACTGGTGGGCAAAAAGCTGGACATGAGTCAGAAAACACATTTACAGCCCAATATGTCAATTGTATCCTGGGCTGTACTGAAGGAAGTGTGGCCAGAAGACTGAGAGAGGTGATTCTCTCTATTCAGCTGGGGTACTGTGTCCAGCTCTGGGGCCTTCAACACAAGAAGGAAGAGTACAAAAATAATCAGAAGGCTGGAGCCATGTCTCCTGTGAGGACAGGTTGAGAGAGTAGGGGTGGTTCAGCCCAGAGAAAAGAAGGCTCCAGAGAGACCTTATAGATGCCTTCTTGAGTACCTGAATGGGGCCCACAGGCTGGTGGGGTGTGCCCAAGTGAACCTCATGAAGTTCAACAAGAGCAAATGCAGGGCTCTCCACCTAGGCTGGAAGAATCTTCACTATCAATACAGACTGAGGGATGAGGTGATAGAAAGTAGCCCTGTGGGAAAGGATTTTGGGTGCTGATGGATGGGAAGCTGGACATGAGCAGACAGTGTGTGCTTGCAGTGCAGAAGGCCAATGGCATCCAGGCCTGCATCATAAGAAACATGGCCAGCACTTCCAGAGAGATGATTCTGCCACTAGGCTCTGCTCTGGTGAGACCTCACCTGGAGTACTGCCTCTAGGTCTGGAGCCTTCAATGCAGGAAGGACATGGAGTGAATGGAGCAGGTCCAGAGGAAGGCCATGAAAATTATTAGGGTGTTGGAGCACCTCTGTTATGAAGACAGGCTGAGGGAGCTGGGGTTGTTCAGCCTGGAGATGAGAAAGCTCTGGGGAGACCTAATAGCGACCTTGCAGTACCCGAAGGGGGCTACAAGAATGATGGAGAGAGACTTTATAAAGACCTGGGGTAATAGGACAAGGGCAAATGGCTTCAAACTAGAGAAGAATAGATTTAGACTGGATGTTAGGGACAGGTTCTTTACCATGAGGGTATTGGAACACTGGAACAGGTTGCCTGGGGAGGTGGTTGGAAGCCAGTCTCTGGATATATTCCAAATCAGGCTTGACAGGGCTCTGGGCAACCTGACTGAGGATGCCCCTGCTTACTGCAAAGGGGAGTTGGACTATATGGCCTTCAGAGGTCTCTTACAACCCAGATCATTCTATGATTCTATGATTCTGTGATATTGCAAAACGGGGCAGGGAGAGTTTATAAGAACATATAACACTAGGACAAGGGACAACAGTTTTAAACTAGAGCAGGGTAGGTTTATGTTGGACATTATGAAGAAATTCTTTACTGCGAGGTGGGTGGAACACTGAAACATGTTTTCCAGGGAGATGGTGTAGGTCCTGTGCCTGAAGACATTCAAGCTCAGGTTTGATGGGCCTCTGAGCAACCTCATCTACCTGGGTTTCTCTTCTTACTTCAAGGGGGTTGAAGTAGAGGATATTTAAAGGTCCCTTCCAGCCCCATGCATTCTATGATTCTGTAAGACTAACACAGAAGAAATTTCTAGTGTTTTAAGACAACACAGGAGAAGAAAGTGCAGGAACAAGAAGAAAGGGTTAGTGATGAATCTATGGCACTTAGCTACTAGAAAATGTAGAAATGTTACCGTCCTCTCATAAAGATTTACATTCAGAATATTTCTGTCGACTTCTAAAATGTTTACTGAGACATAATTAAGTAATGTGTGTACTTAAGAGGGTCCAACCTGTTCTTAGTTCTACAAAGAAACACACAAATCATGAAGGCAGGCCACCTGGCGAAGCAATATCACATTAGGAACTGTAATAAGGATTTAAAATGTGGGGTTTGCTTTGTGGTTTTTATAAACAAACCCGAATTGTAAGTCCTTGGAAAGCTGTGGATGGAAGTTTTTCGTAACTATGAATGGATTAGAAGTTCCTCTGACTTTCACGAGTTTCAATCTTTGAAACATACATAATTTTAAAATAGGGGCATGTTATTCTGAAGTTGCTCTGAAGTGCTCTGCTTAAACTCTACCTAAACTCTATTTTACACTTACAAAATACCAGTTTATTTCACTCAGACAAAAGTGGCTCTGTGTGAATTCTGTATTAAACGTGAGACTAGTCTTACAGAAAGGTTTTAGCACAGCCAACCAAAAGAAATGCATTTGGCTTGTAAACAACTGCTTCTTATGAACCATAACATGACATAGCAAGGTTGCCTCCCTATCGCTTGTAGCAGAATTTGGAGGGCGCAACATATGTTGCCTGCTTTTAGTTTATAATTTCATAGTTCGCCTCATTTACCTGATTTTCAAATGCAGCTTTTGTGTTCCTTTATTACAGATGGCTATAATCACTTCTAGGAAATAATGAAAAAGAATAAGAGGAAAAAATGCATAAAGCACGTAATGCCTCAAAAATTTTGTTTACCCTCTTCTTCACACCCACCTTCCAGCCCACAGCAAAGGGATGAGATCTGAAGCTAAACACCAGATGAATAAGCTCCACACACAGTGCCTGTTCAACAACAGCTCTGACACTATATTCATATTTTCTAAGCTTCTCAGTGTTCAACTCATCTTCCAGTGAAGTCAATAATAAAACTTGCACAGATTTTAGTGGGAGCAAGCTGAGGCCAGTACTTAGTGCTTTCTGAAGCTTTCCTCTTGACTGTACTTCTTTTCCTTTATTTTCTTTTTTCTTTTCTTTTCTTTGTGTGTTTGTTGGGGGCTTTTTTGTAATTGCTACCTAGATATTTAACCATAGCCTGTACAACCTCTTTTTTCCCCCATTTCCTTAAAAATGTCAATACAGAAGAGGTATATAGAAATTTGCACTGCTTTCTTGTAAATAGTATTTTGCAGTGTTTACCTCAGAATGATAGCTGTGATTTTTAGGCTTAGACAAAAAACAAAAAGGGAAAGGAAAGGACATGAAAGTAGGAGCATTTTCTCTTGCAACTATCAATTACATGGAATAAATAAACTATACAAGAATACCTTTTAAGCTACTGGAAAATAACCTTACTATGTAAATTATTCCATAGGGAACTATTCATTTAACTGAGATGATGGGATATTTTACTCTGTTTGTAATTATCATAATAGCATAGTATCAGTCAGGGTTGGAAGGGACCACAAGGATCATCTAGTTCCAACCCCCCTGCCATGGACAGGGACACCCCACACTAGATCAAGCTGGCTAAAGCCTCATCCAGCTTGGTCTTAAACACCTCCAGGGATGGGGCCTCAACCACCTCCCTGGAGAACCCATTCCAGGGCTTCACCACTCACCACTCATTCTCTGTGAATGGCCAAAGTACAATATTATTCTTTATTACAAGGGGTTATATACCATACCAAAACAAAACAAAAACCCCACAACAAGCAACCAACCAAACAAAACACAAAACTCAACTAAACCAACCAACCAACCAAATCAGCCAAAAATACATCAAAACAAAAATAGATATAAAGCTACCTATATACAAGGCAGCTAGGATAATGTTCATTGAGTTATCAGTCATGTATTTAAATCACTGAGAATGAGACACTATGTGGATACCACTCTCGGCTCCAGTATGATCATCTAAATGTCTGAGGATCATCATTTACAAGTCCCAGGATAATCTTATTGGACATGTTGAACCATCTGTCCAATCCATTCAAAACCAGCTTGGATTCATGTGAGGATTTAGGAAGTTTAAAAGTAGGAACAAATAAATGGATGTCTTTATTTCATCTGAGAAACCAAGACAGATAAACAATCCATTCCACTACTGGGATATTTCACTAAGTTCTTCTCCTGGTACCTAAGGCAATACCTACAGCAAAGACTTTTGAAATCATTTTGAGAGGTTTCTCTTGGCAAATGAAAGAAAAAATACACAATCTAACATTTGTGGCAGAACAGCATCCATGCATTAAATCCCTCCAAGTATTTCTAGGATGCATGAATCTTCCTTGGAGATCCATAGAACTTAAAATCAATTAAAAATTGTTAACGTGCATGAATTGCACTGAATTCATTGACTAATGAAGCTAAAAGCTTCATTACCTTACATTACAGTGTGTGTGGGGGATTTTAGCTAAGACCAGGTGCACTTCAATGCTTTTATTACCTTAGGAGTATTTGGTTACAGGAAAAGATAACAGCACAATGCATATGAGGTTGGCCTTGATCTAATTACGCTGATTGGAGAGAGTGGAAAGTGCTTCTGGCAAGCAGTAAAACTGCTGCATCAGTGACAGTGATTTTAGAACCCAGTTCTGATTGTCAGCTGGGGCAGCTCCAGGATCTGACTGATGGAAATATTTTCCTATGTACTTACACGAGATTTTTTCTTTTTCTTTCAGTTTTGTAAAAAAAAAAATACCATACTGTTATCAAAATTTTACCTACATTTAGATATCCTCTCTGCTCTACCTAGGCACCAAACAATAATAGATTAAAAGGCACTTCAAGCTGTTTCTGAATTTCAAATGCTTGAAATATGCTGACTTTAGATGAATAACAATCCAATATCCTGATGTTTGTAGCTGATGTTTTAGAAATTTTACAGTTAGTTCTTCATTCTATCCAGGAAAATGTTCTCTGCTGTATTTTGAGGCATTCTCCCACCCTCTCCATGAAGATGGCTATTCACACTGTGGGAATTCAAGGACATTCAGATCTCAATTTTTCACTCCTTCACTCTCTCAGAGTATGTTCCAGTTGTGAACTACTTGATGTTAAAGCACTTATTTCATACCAGTACACATTTTTCTGTCCCTACCCTCTCTCTGCTGTGTAGTCTGCCCTTGCAGCAGCAGCATCCCGAGTATTCATCTCACAGAGGTAACTTCTTACCAATTAAATACATCCTTGCAATGTTGCCCTTCAGAGTAAAGAAGAAAAATGTACTTTAGTGGATGTGGTATTGTCTTCCAGAGGCTGCTGAGTTAGAAGTAGTCATTTCAAGATGCATTTGCAGCATCACTCACCTCTAGGACTCCAGAAGCCAGGGGGCATTATAAGAGGCAACATTATTAAAGTATTTCATTGCTTCATTGTAGCAGAAACACCTTGCCTGTATGCCTTTTTCCCAAAGCTTTCTGACATGCCAAAATCCTCAGCTGCCCTCCTCAGTTGCCAAAATCTCCAGCTTCTTGTCTGGAAACTGGTGCATTTTAATTATTTATTTGTTATTGAGACTATCTTCTGCATTGTTTCACTCATAACTCGAAGCACTACATAAAGTGAACTGTGTTTAGCATAAATTTATAAAGTAAGTTTCTAATAACAAATGTGTAAAAAAATCATGTTGTAAGTGATGTAGTTATTGCATGGTAGTGAAAATAAGCAGTGCACTTTCCTACTAAAACTGAGACTATGAAATTCAAATATCCAATTAACTTTTATGAAGCATTATCAGTGTATTATCTGTGGTCTTAAGAATGAGCTCTGAGAGAGCTTCACTTCAACCTCAGATCCAAACCATGTAGTAGTGCCATGTAGTGGCATGCATTTCAACTTTGGTACAGTGTAGTCAAGATATATTTTCTGGTTTTGTTTCACCTTTTATATCTTCTATTTCTGGACCTTTTTTCCCCCCTTTTGAGCTCTTTTTTGTTCAAAAATAAAAGGAGAGTGTGGAGATGGGGATAAGAAGTAGAACTATTTCATTTAATCATTGGTATGTCAGGGGAAAAGAAGCAATGTCTTTTTGCTATGAAAAATATAGAGTTATTTCTTGATTACTGACTGAAATCTCATAACTTTTGTGCTGTGAGGCATGAAACTCATCCTGTCAAAAGAATAGCACCTTCAGTGTAGAGTTACTAAATATTTATTTCAGTGGCAATGTTCTGTAAAGCTTTGACTGCTTAGATTGAGTGCTACTCCCAGACCTTTTCCTTTTTATTGATTACATTAACACTTTTAACACTCTGCTTTCATAAATAGCCACCAGAGAGCATTCATTCAACACTCAGCACAACACCTTTGCATTGAGTAGCACTATATTTGCACACACATATATCAGATGAACTGTCTTTATCCTGTTGGGGTCACAGAGCGTTCAACTCACATGCTTGATACCAGCCAGTCCCTTGAATGAACTCTCAAGGTAATGCATTTCCGCCCCCCTCTGCTTTTCCTAGACCTATTTTAAAGCTTTCTATGACTTGCTGAAACACTTTTTCCAGGCCCAGGGGAAAAAAAAAAAAAAAAAAAAAAGAAAAAAGGCAAGGATGTAGACCAAACCTCCTGAGAAAAAGATATGCTCCACACAGGTGCTTGACAGGAAATAGGTCAAAAAGACAAATTTGTCAAAGCTGGAAGAAATACTTCCAACACAATAAAATTTTATGGAGCCAAATAATTTCAAAGGCATATGAATAAGGATCACAAAGTTTAAGGAAGATGGGAAAGATGAACCTCCTGAATCTGCCTTAGGATCACAGTTTCTCACGTCCAGATTTAGCACTAGTTGTGAGAAAAAAAACTCTTCATTAACTACATCAAGTCCTTGAGCCTATCTGTCCCATGTATGTGCCCTTACATCCTGAGCACTAGCATGTAAGCACTCGATGTAAATTTGATCAAATACCATTGAAAATGTACTTGCCCATCAAAAACAGACTTTTGACACAAGTTGGATCTTACCTGCTTTTTAAAGAAGGCATTGGGAGTGGTTGCCTTGATAAAATGTGGAAGTAAGGAAAGAATTTTTTGGAAGCTAGTATGAAGAGGCTCCAGGCATTTCAGCAGTTTAATGTCAGTAGTGCCACAGGATGAAGTGTGTGGTTGCATGAAGAAGAACAGACATGCATTTCAGCCAAGGGCTTTTAACTAATTCATCAGCAGTTACTGAGCAAGACCTTGTTTAATGCCTTACATGAAAAATCACTCAACATTTTGAATTGTCATGCCTGCTATATCAGTGTGGTTGCCTTAGATAACCTTAGGGTCCACAGGATGGCACTGTGCCACAGTAGATGCAATCACTCTGGAGATGTTCAAATGAATATTGGAAAGTATTATATAGTCCCACCACAGTGTTACAACCTCTACTTATAATAAGAATCATCCCCACTCGTAGATACCAAAGAAGAGAATTGCTTCTTGAGTGATAATGCTTTCCCTCCCTTTTACTGCTAATACATATGGTCGAATGTAATACCTTTTTGGTATTTTATGTGATAGAAAATGTCATTGGATGTGATAGCCCACTTTTTATCCATTGTCCTTGGCTACCAGTATTTAAATCCAAATGAGAACTTAAGGCTGTGAGGGGAATATATATAGAAAATAAATAGTGTCTCAAGGATGAGTGATAGTTTGAAATTGGAAAACAGTAAATGCAGTGACTTCTACAGTAGTCAGTGAAGGCTTTTGTGCTCAAAAGGCTGACCTACAAATAGTGCAGGTTAGAGGCACTTTAGAAAAATAGTTATTCCTATAATGGTCAACTTAACCCATTTATTTATTTTTATTATTATTATATTTATGAACACAGTTTACAATGTCTGCTTTATGTTCAGAAGTGTAACAAAATAAAACTTTCTGGAGCCTGTTCAGAGAAATCAGACCTAATGATAACAACGAGTTCTGAACTCTCCTTGAGAAAGTCCTCATGAATTAAATATGTCCATAGAATCTCTGCACTTGTCTGGACACAAATGTGCTGCTTCTTTCACAAAACCCTAATATTTCTGGAAATGCTTAGGGGGCTGATGTATAAAATGTATTTTCATGTCTGGCCCATACCAAAGTTTCTCTCCTTGAAACTTAGAATTATAGAACCATAGAATGTTTAATTTGGAAAAGACCTTTAAGATCATTGAGTCCAACCATTATGGCTTCTCAGATGAAACAGACCGTTCACCAGGGCTCATATGGAACACTAAATGTAATTCTTGTCACTTTTCATCAAAAATAAGGTTCGCTTCAGTTGGATCTGTACAGAGAAGGATTACCAGAATGATAACAGGCATGCATGTCTTTCCTTAAAGGGATAACAGAAGTGCATCTGAAGATCAGAAAATAAAAATTAAAAGGAATATAATCAACCACTGAGTACCTGTAGGAAGTAAATGTAAACTGACCATGAATATTGTAACCACTAGAAAAGTAGCGTTTGGGTACAAATTTTAGACAAGGCATTTAGGAGCAAGAAACCTACACTACAGCAAAATTGTGTTGGAAAAATTAGTGTGTGGAAGTGAGAGCAGCAAAGACATTCTGCACTATTCAATGCACTCACAATATTACTTGCAAGCTAATCTCTGTTCAATATTCATGTTTTAAAGCTTCTGTTTACTTCTTTTGGGACCATGGGACAATTCTCCCTTTTGAACGACAAGTTCTAGGGTTTTTTCACTACCAAGACTACACCTTGACTTAGAGTGGGCCTTTTGCATGGACTGCTACACTTCCCCACTTTAGAAAACTTTTCTTATGCTTGATGTGCAGGGCAACCAGGTGATCAGGCACAGTTAGCATAGCTTCATAAAGGGTAGGTCCTGCTTAACAAATCTGATCTCCTTCTATGACCAGGTGACCTGCTTAGTGAATGAAAGAAAGGCTGTGGATGTTGCTTACCTAGACTTAGTAAAGTCCTTGACACCGTTTCTCACAGCATCCTCCTGGAGAAACTGGCTGCTCATGGCATGGATGGGTGGATGATTCACTGGATTAAGAACCAGCTGGATGGCTGTGTCCAGGTTGCTGGTGAATGGAGTTAAATCCAGTGGGTGGGCAGTCACTGTTAGTATTCCCCAGGTCTCAATATTTTGGACATTTCTCTTTAATATATTTATCAATGATCTAGATGAGAGGATTGACTGCTCCCTCGTCAAGTTTGCAGATGACACAAAATTGGGTGGGAATGTGCAATGTGCTCAAAGGTAAGAAGGCTCTACAGAGGGACCTGTACAGGCTGGATTGGTGGGTCAAGGTCATTATATAAGGTTTAACAAAGCAAATTGCTAGGTCCTGCTCTTGGGTCACAGCAACCTCAGACAATGTTAGAAGCCTGAAGCAGAGTGGCTGGAAAGCTGCCTGTCAGTAAAGAGCCTGGGGATGCTGGCTGACAGCCAGCTGAACATGAGCCAGAAGTGTGCTCAGGTGGTCAAGAAGGGTGACAGCATCCTGGCCTGTATCAGGAATTGAGTGGCCATCAGGAGTAGCAAAGTGATCCTGCCCCTGTACACAGCTCTGGTGAGGCCACACCTAGCATGCAGTGTTCAGTTTTGAGCCCCTCACTACAAGAACCACATTGAGGTGCTGAATCATGTTCAGAGAAGGGCAACAAAGCTTGTGAAGAGTCTGGAGAATGTGTCTTACAAGCAATGGCTGAGGGAAATGGGATTGTTTAATTTGGAGAAGAGGAGGCTCAGAGGAGACTTCATAGTTCTCTACAACTCCCTGAAAGGAGGTTGCAGTAAGATGGGACTTGGCCTCCTCTCACTAGTATCAGGTGATAGAACAACATGCAATGGCCAGAAGTTGTGCCAAGGGAGGTTTAGATTGGATATTATGAAAAAATTCTTTCCTGAAGGAGTAGTCAACAACAGGAGGCCAAGGGAGGTTGCTGGAATCCCCATCCCTGGATGTTTCAGAAAATGCGGAGAAATGTCACTTCAGGATGTGGTTTAATGGCCATGCTTGTGTTAGGTCAACAGTTGGACTCATTTATCACAGACATCTTCTCCAGCCAAAACAATTCTATGGTTCTGTGATTTCCGTGCCTCATTTAGGTTCTCATAATTGCACTGTTCAAGAAATTTTGGGATTAGCATTAGAACAAACAGATTTGTATATTTTAGTCTCACTTTTCAATTTACTTCCGCTCTTTTTTTTCTCTCTGGTGTGATTTTGAAATTTTTGAGGCCCTCAGAATTTATGCTTTGTTAGTTGACAAGCATTAGGTCTGGGCTGGTTTTAGGCTATGTCTTTAAAATTTAGTTACAGATTTTGAGCAGAAAAGTAGAAAAATATAAATCACTATTGGATGTAAAAAGGAAAACAAAAGATTATTCTAAACAAAGTCATTGGGTAAATACCTAGAATAAGAGGAGCTGTACCATAACAATTCTTCGCTTTTCTCTTCTGATGTCTGGCTGTTTCGCTTCATTTTGGGGAGTTAATCTGCATGCTTTGGCTAGCCTTGGCTAAGTCTAACTCCTTTGCTCCTTTCTCTTGTCCCTTTTGTACAGGGGGGTAAGGGGAAGGAAGGGAGGGAGAAGCTAGCAGCTTCCCCTGGTCCTTGGGCAGAGGGGTCCTTGTAAATATCTGTATAATATTGTAAATGCTGTATATTTTGTACATATTCATTGCATTCCATTGTAGAGTGTAGATTTTGCTTGTGAACACAGCTTTATTTGTTTCTAACTGAGTTGGTCTGGCAAAGTTAATGTTGGGGGGAAACTTCAACCCACCATAGCTGGCCACTAGAGAGTTGACAGATACACCCTATTAACCCCTGTCCTTTCCCCAAGGAAAGCAGAGTGGGAATAAGCTGTCAGCCCATGGCTTGGATGGGAGCACACTGCAATGGGTTAGTAACTGGCTGGAGGGCCGAGCCCGGAGAGTGGTGGTGAATGGTGCCACATCCAGCTGGCAGCCAGTCGCTAGTGGTGTGCCCCAGGGATCAGTGCTGGGCCCCATGCTCTTTAACATCTTTACTGATGATCTGGATGAGGGCATAGAGTCCATCATAAGTAAAGTTGCTGATGACACCAAGCTGGGGGCAGGAGTTGATCTGCTGGAGGGTAGAGAGGCTCTGCAGAGGGACCTCGACAGGCTGAACAGACGGGCAGAGTCCAACGGCATGAGATTGAACACATCCAAGTGCCGGGTTCTGCACATTGGCCACAACAACCCCATGCAGAGCTACAGGCTGGGGTCAGAGTGGCTGGAGAGCAGCCAGGTAGAGAGGGACCTGGGGGTACTGGTTGATGGTAGGCTGAACATGAGCCTGCAGTGCCCAGGCAGCTAAGAGGGCCAATGGCATCCTGGCCTGCATCAAGAACAGGGTGGCCAGCAGGAGCAGGGAGGTCATTCTGCCCCTGTACACTGCACTGGTTAGGCCACACCTCAAGTACTGTGTCCAGTTCTGGGCTCCTCAGTTTAGGAAAGATGTTGACTTGCTGGAACGAGTCCAGAGAAGGGCAATGAAGTTGGTGAGGGGTTTGAAACACAAGCCCTATGAGGAGAGGCTGAGGGAGCTGGGGTTGCTTAGCCTGGAGAGGAGGAGACTCGGGGGTGACCTTATTGCTCTCTACAACTACCTGATGGGAAGTTGTAGACAGACAGATGATGGTCTCTTCTCCCAGGCAGCCAGCACCAGAACAAGAGGACACAGTCTCAGGCTGCACCAGGGGAAGTTTAGGTTGGATGTTAGGAAGAAGTTCTATACAGAGAGAGTGATTGCCCATTGGAATGGGCTGCCTGGGGAGGTGGTGGAGTCACTATCATTGGAGGTGTTCAGGAGGAGACTTGATGGGGTGCTTGGTGTCATGGTTTAGTTGTTTAGGTGGTGTTGGATTGGTTAAGGGGATCTTGAAGGTCTCTTCCAACCTGGTTTTTTTTATTATTATTATTATTATTATTATTATTATTATTATTATTATTATTATTATTATTATTATTATTATTATTATTATCATTATTATCATTATTATCATTATTATCATTATTATCATTATTATCATTATTATCATTATTATTATCTGGAAAACAAAAAGGTGTATAGCAAAATTGATAAGAATAAAATGAAATACAGAACTACATACAAAACTAACACTAAGCCCAGCCTCCCTGTTGACAATTATGTTACCATCATCATTGATGATGGACTCAGTGACCGATGGGTACAGGATTCAGGAGCTAGATTCAGGAATTGAAGGAAGAATGGATGGAGTCCTCCTTGGATGCTGGCCATTGAAGAACAGAGACTGAGCTTGACCCACACTCATCTTTATATTGAATATGAAGTGATCATCTTAGGGTCACCTGTACTCCTTGCAGGTGCCACTTCTTGATTACAGCATCCTAGCACAGTACATAAGCAAGAGATTTTCTGCATCCCAGTCTTTGGTAATAACTATAAATATCAAGCATTACGGCTTCAAGAAGATACTGCCCAGAAAATATGCCATCAACTTTGCAAAGTGTAGTTACTTAGAAGAGACTGAGATGAAAAGTAAAAACACTGAACAGAATTAGTTTTGTTCTAGCACAAGCCAGAAAATTAGCTTTACAGAGTATGATGTTTCAGGATGTTTGAAGCAGAAAGGATGGGAGATGGAATGGATGCTTTTTAGAAACACTGCAATTTGATGTTTTTAGTTTATTGTCAGTGAATTATTGTGTACAGTATTGAAGAACAGTGACTTAATGCCTTTGCACATTACTTCCCTCTTGGGAAATGGCCATTGCTTAGTATGTTTCTATAGCACCAATACACTGTCCTACCTGTCTCAGTGGCCACTCATCACTGCAAGGATTCTGTTGAAGTTTATTGCCATTGATTAAGGTGTCTTAATTAGTTTTGTTTATAAGTAGGCAGTAATTCACAAGTCCTGTGTGTACCCTTGGGTGCAATCTATGTGTGCTAAGCAGACCAGTTTCCTCACGTGACTGTTTTTCACTCCCTCCTTTAATTCAGGTATTTCCCTCAGCCAGTTTTGTGTTGTTTCTGTTCCTCAACTGTTTCCTTTATAATTTTTTTTCTAATAGAAGGGAGAATTCTGAATCATGAAGTAGGACACTACAATGCTCAGAGCCAATTGAACACACATACACACACAAGCCAGCCTGAAAATAATTAATTGCTGTAACTTCCTATCTAGAGCTTTATCAAAAACTTCTTCTCAAGTGTATCACCCTAAGCTTGAGAAGAAAGCAAGTGTTCATTTGCTAACATAAATTCAGCCATAAATCTACCAATTGTAGGGGACCACTTCTCTTTGCAGATCCCAACACTCATCAAATTTACCTTCAGAAGCCACCTCTGCAATCCACTTTGGCATGCAGAGTATTCAAAAAATCAGTATTCAAAAAAACAGAAATGGAGAAGTCCAGAATACATGTAGGTGGTGAATTCTCCAGTTATTCTCACACTTCATGGCTTTGGTGAAGGGCTTTCTCTATCACAAAGAAACAGTGATCTCTCTCCATTAGCTTTACAAAGAACCCAGGGTTGGTAATGCCTGATGAGTCCCTAATTAATTATTTTAGCAACCACTTGAGAGCAAGGAGGTTAAATAAGAAAGTAACAAGACCAAAATGCTGCACAACAGATGTCTGGGTTGTGGGAGGTTTTTTTTATAACTATTGGGAAGCTGACAACTTTTCCCACCTCCTTCTGTTACCCTTTCTTCACAGCCTCCAAGAGGTGTCCTCCTCTTTCTCCCTTCCTGTTAACCAAACATTATAAACCCTTACCATTAACAAGATCCTGGACCATGACATACAACCACATATCACAGAATCACAGAATCACAGAATCAACCAGGTTGGAAAAGACCTCAGAGATCATCAAGTCCAACCTATTACCTAATACCTAACACCTCATGACAGCTAAACCATGGCACCATGTGCCACATCCAATCCTTTTTTGAACACTTCCAGGGATGGTGACTCCACCACCTTCCTGGGCAGCACATTCCAATAGCCAACAACTCTTTCTGTAAAGAACTTTCTCCTCACCTTGAGCCTAAACCCCTGGCGCAGCTTGAGACTGTGTTCTCTTGTTCTGGTGCTGGTTTGCTGGGAGAAGAGACCAACTCCCACTTGTCTACAACCTCCTTTCAGGTCGTTCTAAAGAGCAATAAGGTCTCCCCTGAGCTTCCTCTTCTCCAGGCTAAGCAACCCCAGCTCCCTCAGCCTCTCCTCATAGAGCTTGTGCTTGAGGCCTCTCCCCAGCCTCGTTGCCCTTCTCTGGACACATTCAAGTATGTATCTCTCTTTATACCAATGATCTTGCAGGGTGGGTCCCTCTGGTTTTCACATGGTTCTTCAGTCTTCAGTTTCCACCTTTGTACTCAGGTCTTCTTTTCACTGAGCTTGTTGTCCTAAGTTTTAATACTATTACTATCTGCTTATATTTTAAAGTCTTTGTCTTGTGGAAATGCAATCAAAAAATGGCTTTATGTTTACTCCTCAACTTCTTTTTCCTGGAAACCATTTGCATCTGCAGTGCCTTGCCTTTGCCATGGCATGAATCACACCCTTGTTTTAGATTGTCTCATAACTATTTGTTCCCTACATCCCATCCACTGCAATCAGGGTTGAATTGAATCTATCCCTATTTGTGTTGCTGACTAACTGGGAGGGGCAAGGGGTTAAAAAAGAGAGAGAAAGAATGAAGTACATTTAAGTAAAATGGAAGCAATATATACAAAATGACATTACTTAGGTTATTCCCAGAAATGTCCATTTCCTTAAACTACACACTTATCTCAGACAGATAGATGGCAGTTACAGGCAAAGGAAAATGCACTTCCCTGAGAGCCAGCCATTTTCTATAGCTTAAATGAGGCGTGGGGGAGGCTGGACCAGGAGCAGATCATGGCCTTGTACACAGAGCCCAGGAATCTTGTATAAGAGATGCCAGAGAATTCACAGCATATGTTGGTTTTCAGCTGGTGCCTTTGTAATGGTCTTTCTGCTCAACACAGGCTTCTCAAGGAACTCAATTTCGGTTTGAAAGAACTGGGTCCTTTCATAACAGTTTGTTCATGACTCTGTGACTCCTGGTTGGCAATGAAAACAGCAAACATTTTTCTCCACAATGTCTCAGTAAATTTGCCTTGTTTCCCGGCTTTTCTCAGAGCAATCCCAGAGAAAGGCAATGCTCCTACTGTCTTCCAAACCAATGCTGTCAGATGTAGCAGCCTCGGCTGTTACAGGCCTATAAGACTAGAAACATGGATGTAACTGAAATGGAGCCTACATAACATATAAATTGATGAATTCTAAATCCTTTAACTTTCTAATTATTCTTACAACTAGTGGTAACTACAAATTCATAAAAATCTGAACTCCACCACATGGTGCACAATTCACTTACCTTTTCTGTGAAAACAGCCCACTTCTTATGGGAGCATAAAATCTACTCAAGGTTATGTCACTGGTTACAGATACAGCTCAGATAAGTTGCACTCAAAGTTTTGTACTGAGAAAAGATGAGTTCAGTGAAATTTAAAAACAATGATTTATTGTCAGGATGAGTAAAATCTTAATAGCCTGATCAAAGGGCTGTTATTAGTCCAGATGTCATTATTACAGGGGGGAAACAAAACAAAACAAAACTAAACTAAACTAAACTAAACTAAACTAAACTAAACTAAACTGTTATCAAAAAATAAAGTCACAACAGTGTAGTTAAAATTGTATGCACATTTCTACCCCTTTTCCGGGTGTTTCGTTCATGCTTTCAACCCTCCCAGGGGTCCTAACAGTGAGGTTTTCAGTTTGGTGAGGACCAGAGGAAGTTGTTAGGATCCCAAGTTCTTTGCTTGAAGCAGCATGATGGTTGTGAGAGATTTTTTTTACCTTATTCTAGGCTCTACTTGCAGGTTATTTCATGATTACTAACACGCTTTACACTTTGGTCTTTCTTCATGACTTTTTAAGTCAAACTACATACAAATTTAAATTATATATGGGGCCTCTTTCACATTATGTACTTATCTTTGTTTCTTTTTATACTCCTAAAATGCTGCCTCTACTCAACCCTGGATCTGCATTTGTTTAACTGACCAGTGATGAGCTGTTTACAGTGTAGGCTCTCCAGTGCTGGCCTGTTCCCTGTCTCCACTTCCTTCCAGAGGAAGTCTGGAGGAAGAAAGACTCTCCCTTAGTCAGGGAGGACTGGGTCTGAGATCAACTAGACAAGCTGAAAACCCTCAGACCATAGGATCACAGAAGCATAGAATGTTTTGTGTTGGAAAAGACCTTACAGATCCATCTAGTTTAAACACCTCTGGCATGGGTAGGAACATCTTTGACTAGACCAGGTTGCTCAAGGCCCTGTTGTCTGGTGTTGAACACCACAATCTCCCTGGGCAACTTCTTTGGGCAACCAGTGTCTCACCATCCCCACTATAAAGAATTTCTTCCTAAGATCCAGTCTAAATCTACCCTCTTCCAGGTTCAATCCATTATCTCTCATCCTGTCACTACATGCTCTTGTTAAATGTCCCTCCCAGCTTACTTGTAGGGCTCCTTCAGGTACTGAAAGGCCACTATAAGTTCTCCATGGAGCCTTCTCTTCTCCAGGATGAACATCCTCAACGCTCAGCCTGTCCCCATAGGGAAGGTGTTCCAACCCTCTGATCACCTTTGTGGCCCTCCTCTGGACCCACTCCAGCATTTTGATGTCCTTGTTATGTTGCGAACATCAGAACGGGATGCAGTACTCCAGACAGGGCCTCTCAAGAGCAGAATAGAGGGGTAAAAATCACGTCACTTGTCCTGCTGGTCCATAGGTCCCCATAGGATGCACCCATGAGTGCTGAAGAGGCTGGCTAAGGTTTTTTCTAAGCCATTTTCCATCCTTTTTGAAAGGTGCCTGAGGATTGGAAGAAAGGCAATGTCACTCCAATCTTCAGAAAAAAAGGAAAGAATGAGAACCCAGGAACCTACAGGTCAATCAGCCTCACCTTCATCCCTGGAAAAGCATTCTGGAGGTCATCTTTAAGCATGTGGAGTAAACAAGGTTATCAGGAATAGCCAGCATGGATGCATGAAGGGCAAATCATATTTGACCAATCTGATAGCCTTCTATTATGGTGTGACCAGCTGAGCAGATGAGGGGAGAGCAGTGGATGCTGTCAACCTCAAACTTAGCAAGGTTTTTGACACTGTCCCCCACAATATAATGCAAACTTAGGTATTGTGTGTTAGAGTGGACAGTGAGGTGGATCGAAAACTGGCTGAAGGGCAGAACATAGAGGGTAGTGAGCAGTGGTGCAGGGTATAGTTGGAGGCCACTGCATTCCTCAGGGGCCAGTACTGGGTCCAGACCTGTTGGATATGTTCATCAGCAACCTGATGAGGGAACAGAGTGTACTCTCAACAAGTCTGCTGAAGACACAAAACTGGGACAAGTGACTGACACACTACAAGGTTGTACTGCTATTCAGTGAGACTTGGACAGGCTGGAGAATTGGGTAGAGGTGAACCTCATGAAGTTCAACAAGGACAAGCATAGAGTCCTGAACCTGAAGAGGAATAACTCCGTGGATCAGTACAGGTCAGGGGCTGGCTTGCTCAAAAACAGCTCTGCACTGAAGGACCTGGCAGTGCTGGTGGACCACACATTCACCATAAGCAAGCAACACGGTCTTGTGGCCAAGAAGGGCAACAATGTTCTGGGGTGCATGAGTAAAAGCATGGGCAACAGGCCAAGGCAGGTTCTCCTCCCCCTTTTCTCTGCACTGGTGAGGCTGCATCTGAAGTATTGTGTCCAGTTTGGGGCTCCCCAAGTCAAGGGACAGGGAACTGCTGGAGAGAGTCAAATAGAGGACCCTGAGTATGATGAGGGGACTGGAGCATCTCTCTTACAAGGAAAGGCTGAGAGGCCTGGGTCTCTTTAGCCTGGAATGGAGCAGACTGTGAGGGGATCTTATAAAACCATATAAATATGTAAAGGGTGGAGGTCAAGAAGAAGGGTCTGGGCTCTTCTCAGTGGTTTTCACTTGAACTTAAGGAGTAGCTTCTTTACTTTGAGGGTGGCAGATCACTGGAACAGGCTGCCTGGAGAGATTGTGGAGCCTCCTTCCCTGGATGCTTTGAAAACCCACCTGGGCAAGTTCCTGTGAAACCTGATCTAGCCATACCTGCTTTAGAAAGGGGATTTAATTAGCTGCTCTCCAGAGATCCCTTGCAATCCCTAACATTCTATGAGTCTACAATTCTGTGATTAGAGAGTGTTGATTAGTGTGCAATTAGCAGTGTATTTTTTACGTTACCAAAGACTTGTACTGGACATCACAGTTATCCCATGATAATAAACTGAATCTCCAAAACAGAGTTGTGCATCTCAACAGCATCTGACAGGAAACCCCATAGTGAGCTCGATCACAGCAACCAGTCAGTGGACAGACAACTTCAATTTTCAAGGCTGCCAGTCTTCTACTGCTCTTGAGAGCTGCACCAGTTCTTCTGCAGAATGCTTACACCATTTTGAATTGGTGAATGTGTAGATAGTGACAGCTAATCTTGTGCATTTTATTCTTTGGAGGGAAAACATACATTAAAATATCTAATTGTTTATATTGGAAAAGTGGGTAGCTGCAAAGACACACCTCTACATCTCAAACTAGAAGTGTAGAATAAGTGGCAAGGCTCAGCTGCCACCAGAAATTAATGAATTAGACATAAATGTGTTGCAGGTGGGAGACTTTGGGGATTTGAGATTCCCTAGCAAAGTAGGATGCTTTCAGTAAAGCTGGTGTTAGCTCTTGCTTTTTATCAAACCCTCACATATCAGGTACCTTTGCACTAAAGGTAAAAGAAAACTCCCACTTATGCCAAGTCTGACAGATTAAACACATAGTAATGAAAGATTCCCTCTTGCCCGAGGCAAGATTAAACAAACAACCCAAAATGAAATTTGCACAGAATTTAAGCTTTAAAGATGAAACCCTGGAAGCCCAACTCATCCCTAATTATCTTGAAGAAACTGAGCAGTGGCCATGTTGGGAATCATTAAAATGCAACACCCTCACTTGATTAGATGTAGGTGCTGAGCATTGTCTTCAGGCTCACCTATCACTCAGGACAACGTGTCTTCCCAGGCTGTGCAAGGGGAGAAAATTCTTCCAATGACTTTCCCAGTCCAACTAAGAGCAATCACTAGTTGTACTATTTTTAATGAACCTAAAGTGCCCTAAGATTGTATTCTGGTACTTTTGTATTTTAAAGTAAAAACACCTGGATGTTTTTTACAAAATCTGCTGGTTTTCTTGCGTCTCTTCTATGCAAAACTGAAGATCAAACCCCACGCCATGCCTCATGATAATGGTTGTAAAATATGATCAAGGTATCATTTGGAAATTGCTCATGCTATTTCCATCTTTTGTAACTACTTACAGGTTCTAAAACAATTTCATGGGTAATAGGTTGGACTTGATGATCTTGAAGGTCTTTTCCAACCTGGTTGATTCTGTGATTCTACTTCAAGATAAATTTTGCCATCAGATATGTCCAAAATAGGTCAACATGACGATGAAATACTGATTTTTTGAACTTCCCAAAGTTTCCTGCTCAATGTTTTGATAAATTTCACCATTTGTGGCTTTTCATCTTGCAGGTACTATTTCTATTAAAAATTGAACAAAACTTGTGAATAAAAGGTTGTATAACCCCCCACCCCCCAAAAAAAAGTAAACAACATGAGGTTTTCTACTGAATAAAGTACTACAGAGACATAATTTCCATGGCTTTTTTTTTTTAATTGTTGTTGTTACTTAATTCACCAAAAAGCTGGAAAAAAAGCCTGGTTCCTTTTGCAGTCATGAACATTTTCCTGAGGTTTTAGTCTATTCACAAAATTTGGAAAACTCATTATTTGCTTATAAAGTACAAACCATATGCATTGTACCCTGATTTCCCCTCTCCCCAGCGTTTCACCCACATTTTTGTTATCCTTGAAGTGTTTTGATGGTAAATAATCCTGATGTTCTAGCAAAGTTAGTTACTTAAAAGTCTTACAAGCTCAGATGATTCCATGTGTATTCATCAACCTGTGCATTACAAAGTGCACCACAGCACCACTTACATAGTATTAATGCATCATCTGCTGATGAAGAGAGAGGCAACACTATCTGGGCAACGCAGTATGAAGCAGTATTTCAAAAACATGTTTGTGTATAAGTAGCTAATATTACATCAGACAGATTTACATTAGCAGAATGCTCATAAATTTAAACAGTAATCAAATTAACTATCAAGACTGTGGATTATTGGCAAATCCCTTGGGCTATGTTTACACTTTGTAGAAACCTTGGTGACTAACACAGGTCATTAAAGACAGACGCTGTCCTAAGTCAGAGGTTCCAGCTCAGGAGAGATGATGACAGATGGATGAGGCTTGTTAGAGAAACTTGGTCCTAGCTCTAACAAGCTACGAATCCATCCTGTCAGCTCTTGGGCAAACAAACAGAGTGGAGGCAGGAAATCAAGCCAAGTGCAGCTGGCTAATAAGGTATGTAATTGCCTTGTTTCTTTGCATTTGCTTTACAAATCTAGCAACTACATTGTTGACTTTGCCCTTGAGTAGCTTAAAATTCATTCTGATTTCCATCAAAACCTTGTGTTATGTTTAGAGTGACTTAATTGGAAGCAAAACGCAGACCTGTGACCAGCAGCATGGTTCTAGGAGATTCCTGTACCTGGTGTCAAGGCCTTGTTCTGCTGCAAGTGCTTTATGCAAGGTGAGTACGAGTCTTACATGGTAGAGAGGAAATGCCTTTTATTAAGTGTTGGAATCTATGGCCTGCAGCAAAGCATCAAGAAAGGAAGTTAAATTCTCATATTCAAACACCAGCTTACGGCACTCACTCAGACCTGTTCCTGTGTTCAGAGAGACACTTGTTACTTCTAAAACACATCTGGTGAGAAAGATTATATCAACCCTCTCTTCAACAGAAGGAGAAGACTAATCCCTTGGCCAAGCACTACCTGATAGTCTTCCGCTGAGTAGGTACCTACATAGAAGCATAGAATCTTTTAGGCTGGAAGAAAAGGTTAAGATCATTGAGTCCAATAGTTTACCTATCACTGTGAAGTCCAACACTAAACCATGTCCCTCAGCAACACATCTATAGAGCTTTTTAAAACTGCCATGGATAGTGACCTCACCATTTCTGCTACGAGGACAGGCTGAGGGAACTGGGGTTGTTCAGCCTGGAGAAGAGGACGCTCCAGGGAGACCTAATAGCAGCTTGCCAGTATCTGAAAGGGGCCTACAGGAAGGACAGAGACTGTTTACAAGGGCCTGCAGTGACAGGATGAGGAGCAATGGCTTCAAACTAGAGAAGGGCAGATTTGGACTGGATATCAGGAACAGGTTCTTTATTATGAGGGTGGTGGAACACTGGAAAAGGTTGCCCAGGGAGGTGGTTGAGGCCCCTTCCATGGAGATATTCATGTTAAGACTCAACAAGGCCCTGGGCAACCTGATCTAGTTGGGGATGTCCCTGCTGACCGTGGGGAGGTTGGACTAGATGACCTTCGGAGGTGGCTTCTAGCCTGGAACATTCCATGATCCTATGATTTTCCTGGGCAGCCTGTTCCAGGGCTTGAAAACCCTTTCAGTGAAGAAATTTTTCCGAATATGCAAACCAAACCTCCCATGGTGCAACTTGAAGCCATTTCCTCTTATCCTATTACTTGATACTAGGGAGAAGAGACTGATCCCCACCTCATAAAAACCTCCTCTCAGGTAGTTGTAGAGAGTGAGGAGGTGTCCTCTGAGTGTCCTTTTCTTCTGGCTAAGGAGTCCTGGTTCCCTCAGATGCTTCTGATAAGACTTGATCTCCAGACCCTTCACGAGCTTTGCTGCTCTCCTTCGGACAAGCTCCAGCAACTCAATGTCCTTCTTTTAGTGAGAAGCCCAAAGCTGAACACAGTGTTTGGAGTGCAGTGTTTTGTGCTCAGTAGCTCAGTCTGGATTATATTTTTTTCCTGGAATCCCCCCACCAGTGAACTGCTTCAGGAAGAGTTGCTTGGACTTTCACTCTAGACAGAAGCCACCTAAGAATTACATGTGTCAATACTCAGAACCACAGTACATGAATCCTTTTTTGGAACAAATTATTTTAATTTCATGTGCAATTCCTACCCTTCTCAGGGGGGAAAAAAGATAAAGAAAATAAAATAAAAAGAAAAAAGGTCATTGCTGCTAGGAATGAAGTTTTCATTACGTTCTTTGGGAAGAAAAGGACGCCAAGTGTTATTGCCTCACTCTAACATTAGAAGGGTAGCAGAACATGCATGCACATCCAACACAGTTAGATCTTTTTCTTAACTCACAGTTAAATATTTTGGTTCCCAGAGCTGCAAGGAAAAACTAAGAGAAGTCCTTTTCCCTTTAAGCTTTGCTCTGAATGTGCAGCCATTGATTTTGGTCTTTGCACTTTTTCACTATATCAGCTAGTATGTGCTAAACATGCTGAACGAAAAGCTTTCTGTCACTCTTCAGCAAAGTTAAACTTCTTTAGTTAAGCTAAACTAAAATGAAGACTTTTCTGTCTGAAGACAGCAGATTCACACTGATGTTGAAATGGTTAATATGAGAGGAGAATGCACAATTTATGCAAAAAAAATCTGATTTACCTGATAATTGTGGAGTAAAGCAAGTACAGTTATTGCCATTTAAATTTCATATCCCACTGGAACAACTGCTCAGTGCAGAAGCTGCTTCAGACATGAGGATTATTGTTTAGTCTAAAATTATTATGGGGACAGCTGAGAGCAAAACTAATTCATGGAATCACAGAATCATAAAATGGGCTGGGCTGGAAGGGACCTCTGAAGGTCATCCAGTCCAACCCCCACTGCAGTCAGCAGGGACATCCCCAACTAGATCAGGTTGCCCAGAGTCCTGTCATGCCTCACTTTGGATATCTCCAGGGATGGGGCCCAACCACCTCTCTGGGCAACCTGTTCTAGTGTTCTGCCACCCTCATAGTAAAGAACCTCTTCCTAACATCCAATCTAAATATGCTCTTCTCCAGTTTGAAGCCATTTGCCCTTGCCTTATCACCACAGGCCTTTGTAAACTGTCTCTCTCCATCCTTGTAGGCCCCCTTCAGTTACTGGAAGGTCGCTATTAGGTCTCCCTAGAGCCTCCTCTTCTGCAGGCTGAACAACCCAGCTCCCTCAGCCTGTCCTTGCAGCAGAGCTGCTCCAGCCCCCTGATCATTTTTCTGGCCCTCTGACAGATAATCTTATGATAAAAATGTGCTCAAGAAGACCTGGCAAAACCAGTACAGGTTAGGAGGTGATCTGCTAGAGAGTAGCCCTGTGGAGAAGGACCTGGAAGTCCTGGTGGACAAGAAATTATCCAAGGGACAGCAATGTGCTCTTGTGGCCAAGAAAGCCAATGGGATCCTGGGGTGAATTAAGAAAGAGGAGTGTGTCCAGCAGATTGAAGGAAGTCCTCCTTCCTCTCTACTCTGCCCTGGTGAGACCTCACCTGGAACGTTGCATCCAGTTTTGGGCTCTCCAGTTCAAAAGAGACAAAGATCTACTTGAGAGAGTCCAATGGAGCGCTACCAGGGTGACTAAGGGACTAGAGCACATGCCCTGTGAGGAGAAGCTGAGAGACCTGGGGCTGTTTAGTCTAGAGAAGAGGAGACTGAGAGGGGGGTTAATAAACACTTATAAATGTCTGAGGGCTGGGTGTCAAGAAGGAGGGGACAGGCTCTGCTAAGTTGCATCGTGTGATAAGACAAGGGGCAATGGATAGAAACTACAGTGCAGGAGGCTCCATCTCAACATGAGGATGAACTTCTTCACTGTGGGGCTCACAGAGCATTGGAAAGGGCTCCCCAGAGAGGTTGTGGAGTCTCCTTCTTTGGAGACTTTCAAGACCCATCTGGATGAATTCCTGTGTGACCTGCACTAGATTCTATGGTCCTGGTCTGGGCTTGATGATCTCAGAGGTCCCTTCCAATCTAACTGTGATCCTGTGAAAATACAGTTTAATAGATTTAAAGAAAATGTAGATGTAGAAAAATGTAACAGTAAAAAAGACTTCACAAATAAGTGTGCCAGTAAAACACAAAATGAATTTATTGGCACCAGGAGCTTACCTGAAATCATACAGCTGCTGTGCTCAAGGTCTGATTCAGGTAAGTGCTGTGATTCTCCATATTTTTTTTCCTATATTCATTCTACCTCTTTTTTTTCTTTTCTTTTCTTTTCTTTTTTCTTTTTAAAGGAAAAAGAGAAACCCTCACCCAACTTCAACTGAGCTATTTCAGAGTAACATAAAAGCTTTGACTTAGGCTGACAAATGACCTCCCTGTAGGGATCTCGTTCTCTGCACAAAACTGGCCATTGAAAAATATTGTAATCAGACATGGTGGTGATTTTATTGGAATAAGCTTATTCATTCCTGTTGGCTGTCAAGCAAGTTTCTGCATGAACCATTTATCAAAAAAATCAATGGGAGGCTTTTGAATGTCATTTTTTCTTGAAAACTTACAGAAATACCTAAGCTTCAAAAACTTATTGATGTGTGTCCCTCTGTGTGTGGGTGAGTGAAATGAAACTGTGTCTGGACAATGAAAAATGATAAGGTGCTCTGAAGTTCTCTTAGATGAGGTCTCAGTGTGGCAAGGAAATCCCCAAAAAAATCTTTCCATCAAGTAGTGACACTCTAAGGAGATTTCCCAAACCAATGGAATAAATAAATGAGGAAAATGACTTCCAGAAATGTGGAATGTAAGATAACTGTGGTGAAAAAGACATAAGTAATACTCTCATATTCTAAGTGGGTTTCTAAAACTCAGATTGCTTCCTGTGAAAAGAGGCATCCTCATCACATCCTGCCCTTTCTGGGCTCTCTCTGAGCAGCTGCCACAGACCACTGCCAAGATAGACTTATTCATATATAAAACAGTAAAGACAATTTAGATATTTTAAGTATCTGCTAACAAGCTTCAATTGTGCATACAGAAATAAGCAAACCCCAAGGTTAGCATTCCTACTTCTTATACATAGATAAGTGTGTTTTGCAAGATTCTCAGGTGTTTGAAAACGTACATCAACCCAAAAGTTTCTTTAAGCCACCATTTCTCTTCAGCAGCATTGAGCTGTTGTTTCAAAGATCAAGGAAATCTATACTGATTGCTACAGGTTGGGCCTGCAACCACTAGCACAACAGGTTTTATTTGCTGAGTAATGACTCAGTGATTAACCCTAGTCCACTGAAAGACTTCAGCCATTTTGACAATAGTTATTATTTGCATCTTGATCAGGAGTTCCACCACGAGAGTACAGGAGTGTGATAACCTCAGGATCATAAATAGCAATAAGTGTTAGGTCTGCTTTGACCTACTCCATTATTCACTAACATTTCCATGTCTTCCTCTACTGCATATAGGAACACATGTGTGAGTTCAAACTCGTATTAGTAACTTTTTGTTCAGACTCAACAGGAAAATGGATTTGGCAAAAACATAGGAAAGGACACATTGTGTATAAACAGAATAAATACATTTATGTGGGCAGTAGCACCACATCTGTAACGTGCATAAAACGAGTGTAATTTTAAGCAAACATGAGTGGAAAATTAAATATGCAAGGAAAGAAAAGATATATCATGACAATGCCTTCTCATAATATAATGCCTGTAAAGAAAGCCTGCCTCATTTCCATGCATGTTGTGGTATGTGCAGCCCAAGGGACAAAGCTTCACAGGAGGCCTCACCTTAGGCCATGTGCATCTTACCTCAGTTTGAGGCTTCTGTTAGTGTTTCAAAGGGAGGAGTAGAGAGCTCTCTATGCCTGTATTCTTACCTTGCATACTGAATTCCTTTCCATCCATGGATGATAAATGATCACAGACATTTCATTTGGTTTGCCAACTGAGAACTGTGAAATGTAGTGTGTCAATAAGACAGAGAACATTTCTGAAATTAAATAGATTTAGATCTGCTTAAAACACTGGAGACCTTAAAAAGTACTCTGATGTCAGTAACTTGTTGGGTTTTTTTTAAAGTTATGGTTATAATATATTAGTATGAGATGGACAGATGGATGGAGAAAAAGACTATTATGATACCTAAGTAAAATTATAAGAGATAATGATAGGCTGAAATAGCATAAAGTAATAATGTTTGGAAGTAAAGGTGTCAAACCCAAAAAGGATTAGCACAATATAACTCTAATAGAGAACATCAGAATAAAGCCATTTGTTTCAGCGTGACACTGATAAAAAGACAAGGAAACACACATGAAAATTTAAAAAAAAAAAAAAATAGAAAAAAGAAAGAAAGTTAATGAGGGCTTCAGGAAACATTTTTCATGCAAGGAATCTTAACACTCCAGCCTGCATTCAAGAGCAAATTGTAAGACAAAAGCTGTGTGATAATTCAAGAAAGAGATATGTAAAGTGTCATGCTGTTATGCTGATTACTGCCTAGATTTATGATACAAACTTCACAAATTACAGTATATAGAGTGGGAAGGCGGAATAAATATTCTTTCTAAAAGTTAATGACTTTCTAACATGAAAAAGCTACAAGGTGATTCTTCAGAGACTAAAAATGCAACTTGCAAAAGCATTAATATTTTTAAAAGTTTTATTTTTGGTGGAAGCTTGAGCATAATAAGAGGAAATTGGAGCATTCAGATCCATCTGAGACCAAAAAACTACAGTATTAGCACAGCAAATTACTTTCATGTTCAAGCTGCCAAAAGCAATTTAGTCTATACATATAGAAACAAAATTGGAAGATTAAATCAATATGTTTTTCCCATGTTTGTGGAGAAAAGATAATTGATTAGAATAGCAGGTCACATCTATACTAATTTACCATTTGGTAGGTGACATCATCTCTCTATCTTTGAAATGAACACCAGCTCATCATACTCACTTACATACCTTTTAATTACTTTGTTTTGTAGCCAGAAAATTGAAGGCTAACTCATTAACCTTCTTTGTCTTTCAGGGTTTGGGGTTTTTTTTGTCCTTAATGTTTATGCCTGCTTGAACCTGCAGTTATTCCCACACACTGCAGCAGTATCTATTAGCAAACCTGGTCAGCTGCAAGTTCTCTTTTATTGCTTAATATATTCAGCAATCTGTTCTTCATGATTCAAACCCATATTCCAGTTTTATCAGTAAATAGAATTTTAATAGATTATTTTTCCTATTTCTAAGTGCAAATCCTTTCTTGCAAGTGCTAGAAGTATTCTCTAGATTATTTTGTTGATGGCAGATGATTAGGAAAGGATTTAAATAAACAATTATTTAAAACACTGATTTTAAAATGAGACATTCCACCTCTAACAAGCATTCCCTTATAAGGGTAATGACTCCTATTTAATGCATTCTTAATGTATTCCTAAAGCAGAAACATCTAAGTACCAGGAAGAAAGGAGAAATAGATTTCTTGGATCACTGTAAAATTTTTCAAAGTCAGGACTTACAGAACTGGATAAAGACAAAGAAATGCATACTAAAGAGGAATCCCCTACAAAGCAATAATTCTGCTGCCATTAGTTTGTTTAATTTCTTTTTCTACAGTAAGACCTACAAAAATTAGAGAACTGTATAACATAAATTTCTCCAGAAAATGGAGACACTTTTGCACCTTTCTGCATGTTGAAGATGCATTAAGGTTACCCCAGAGGTGTGGAAAAAAAATTCAAGTAATTAGAATTTACTTCATCCTTCCCCCACCCCCAAAAAGATAAATGCATAGTCATTTAAAGGGGACCATAGAAGAGTCTGACTGCATTCAGTTTAGGTGAGAAGCTGTAACAAGCACAAGGGAATTCTGCATTTCAAAGGAAGCTTTAAGTGATAATAGGTAAAACTATCTTTGTCTAATCAGTTATCTAAATACTACTAATTCTCTGGGCTATGTGCCCAGCTCAATGCCTATAATTTGAGGGTCCTATATCTAGTAAAGTACAAAGGGTCACCTCACACCCAGATTAGTAATTTTTATACACTTGCAAGTTATATGTGAACCCCAATAAAGCTCACGTCTACACTTTCTACACCTTAAAAAGGGGATACACACTGAATATGTAAATTACCTATATATAAAATTATAATGTAATATTGTAAGGAACCTACAAGCAGAGGAAAACAGCCTGAAGCCAGGAATCTAGCAATTAAGGTATGTAGTATAAATGTTAATTGAAAGTCCTTAGGCAGCCAGGGAGAAGGAAATGACCTAATTCAGCGGACATAAGGCCACGGCAGTAATTCTGCATTAGTCTCTAAGTCTCCTTTTTGACATCCATCTACACCTTCTGCATTGACTCTTCTGCTTTGCCTGCACATCTGCTTGTACATCAAGTCTGGAATATGGGAATCTCCTGATTTAAAAATAACCCTTTTTACTTATTTATGCTAGATTTTTCTGACTGACCAATAGCATGGTCTAGTTCACCATATGACCATAAGAAGGAACTGGACAGAAGTAGAAATTAAAGACCTGGAAAATGAAGAAATTGTTTATGTCAATTCACAGCAAAGCCTAAGAGATGAGGAAAGTCAACTCTTATTAGCAGAAGATAAATACCTTTGTCATTTAATTTCAGTGTGGACAAAGAGCTGGAGACTGGGTGCATCAGCATCAATAACCCACTTTAATAAAACTAGCAAAAAAATTTGGGCTGGGAACTGAAAGTATGTGAGAGCCCTGGGGCAGCTTACAGAACTCATTCCAAGACACTCATCAGCCACCCTTGCAAGCCTGTGGAGCCTGTAAGACAGAAGGGTAAGCTTAATAATGTTCCCTGTTGTTTTATTATCTGTCAAATCCTTATTACAGAATATCAAGAACTGAGCCTTCTGTGGAAGCTACAAGGTAATCCACCAGTGGTGACAAAAAACTGAGTATAAAGAGGTATCATGGTAACCTGTCAAGATAAGATTCAAAGACAAACTCCTAAACACCTGGAGATCTTATTGCTCCTCTGGAGATTGTGTTGTCATTACACAGGCTTAGGGTGGTGTAACCACACAGACTGTTGGTCTGATGCAAGGATGAATCAATCTCAAAGCCTGAGTTCCTCAAAAGGATGTGCCTAATGCCCTGCAGTTTCTGCTCAGTGTTTTATTGTTACACAAGGTGATGTGATGGAGTTTTCCAATTTTTATCATCACAGCACCATATGAAATAAAATGTTAATGACTAAAATGCATGGCTGCTTCCAGCATGAGGGAACCTGTGGCAATACCTATCACAATGTTTGCCCACTCCTAAAACTCAGATGCTAGAAATTATCAACATCCAAGAGTCAGTAACAGTGACAACATATTCTAGATCCTCATTCAAAGCATATCAAATGCACAGCAAATTGCTGTGTATGCTTCCTGCTCCTCTGTCTTAGAGATTCAGACTGATGGGCCTGGATACCATCCACCCAAGGGTGCTGCCTGATGTTATTGCAAAGATGTTCTCCATAATATATGAGAAGTCATGGAAGTCAGGAGACATCCCTGAAGACTGAAGAAAAGCTAATGTCACCCCCATTTACAAGAAGGGTTCCACAGAGGACTCAGGTAATTATAGACGCGTTAGTCTCACTTCAATCCCTGGTAAAGTTATGGAACAAATCCTCCCAGGGACTGTCACTAGTTAACTGAAGCACATAATTGGGAAAAGACAACACGGATTCCCTGGGGGCAAATCATGCCCCCAGCATGCCCCAGCAAACCTGATCACCTCCTATGACAAAGGAGTTAACTCAGTTGATGCAGGGAGAGCAGCTGACATTGTCTACCTGACTTCTCCAAGGCTTTTGACACAGTCCCCCATAACTTCCTCCTTGAGAAACAGACACATTATAGATGGGGAAATGGCTGACAGTCCACATCCAGAGGGTGCTAATCAACAGTTGGTTCTTAGCCTGGCACCCAGTCACAGGTGAGGTCCCCCAGGGATTTGTGCCTAAACACTGTTTAATGTCTTCATAAGTGATCTTGATGTTAGGATCAAGACCATCCTGATGAAGTTTGCAGATGACACCAAAATGAGTGGGGAGGTTGACACTCCAGAAAGAAAAGCCACTCTTCAGGAGGACCTGAATGAGTGGGCTAGCAAGAACCTTATGAAGCTCAACAGGGAAATAGATATGGTCTTGTACCTTAGAATACATAGCCCAGGAATGCAGTTCAGACTGAGATCTACACGGCTGGAGAGCAGCCATGTGGGAAGGGACCTGGAGATCTAGATGGACAAGAAGATCAGCATGAGTGAACAGTGTACTGCAGCAGCAAAGGAGGCCAACAGGATGCTGAGTTGCCTCAACAAGGGTATTACCAGCAGAGATAAAGAAGTAATTGTCCCACTTTACTCAGTGCTGGTCAGGCCCCACATGGAGTATTGCATGCAGCTTTAGTCCCTGCTGTACAAAAAGATGTGGACAGGCTGGAAAGTGTCCAGAAAAGGGTCAATGAGAATAAGAAGAGGACTGGAAGACCTGCTATATGAGGAAAGGCTGACAGAACTGGGCTTGTTTAGCTTTGAGAAGGCTTAGAGAAGACTTTACTACAACACACCAGGGTGCCTGCCAGGATGATGGAGACTTCCTTTTTACAAGGGACCACACAGAAGTAACAAGGGGTAATGGGGATATGTTACTCCTGGGGAGATTCTGATTGGAATAGAGAAGAAAGTTTTTCCCACTGAGAGCAGTTAGACATTGGAATAATCTCACAAGAGAAGCAGTGGATTCCCCTGTGTTGGTCAGTTTTATGACTCAGCTTGACAGGGTGCTGGGCCATCTCATTTAAATGACACTATCACCTAGAAAGATTGGACTAGATGATCCTTGGAGTCTCTTCTAACTTGGCATTCTGTGATTTCCTTCTACTAACTTCTCACAAGAAGACTTCAGTATTGTTCCCAAGGTGCTCAACAATCACCTCTTTAATAGCTGCCTGACATTTTTAGGTGAACGAATACAGTGTGAGAGTGGAGCAGGAAGTCACGCTGACAGAACACATACATTGGGTAACAGCTTTCTTGTGATGGTGACAACAGTGAACTTACATGAAATGTCATAAAATGTCACTAGCTGCAAAAATGGACAGTGACATAAATAAAAAATGTCTTGTAATTTTTTTTTTTTTTTTTTGAGGACAAAATTAAGGTTCAGATAGTGTAAGATAACAGAAACTCCAGAAATATCCAATGGGGTGTTAAGCAGCAGGAGATAGCTCTTTTGAGAGCTGACAAAGACACAACTCATTAACTTGCTGTACTTTGAGAACCAGGGAACAAATTCTCTTCCACAAGCAGATCAGGAATAAAAACTAATGTCCAAATTTATGCTAAGTTGAATAAAGACCAAAACTGTGCAGAAGGATAGTAACATACTCCCGGAGAGGATGAAGGAAGGGATGTTAGAAAAAAACAACAGGACCCAATCCAAACAGGTTTTTCACTTCACTGATAGCTGGGTTTGGCTTAAGTGTAGCTATGTAGTACATGAAGGCTGGAGAGCCTGATGGTGCAACTTGTTTAATTCCTTTGACTGATGAACTTCGATTTAATTGATCATCTGTGAATTATACTAAAGGACCTTTCTGCAGTAGCCTGTAGTGAATTTCCACTCATTGCAATAACTGCTATAATTTTATCCCTAGTCACAAAAGAAATTCATGTTCTGTAGTACTTCTTTGAACCAAATACTTAGGATTTTACTGTTTTATCTCCTACAGGCAGGAATAAAAAGATGGAACTGAGTAAGAATATTCCACTTGTACTTACTTAACAGTAGTTGGATGTTAGGAGCAAGTTTTTTACCATGAGGGTGGTGGGACACTAGACAGGTTGCTGAGGGAGGTAGTTGAGGCCCCATCCCTGAAGTTATTCAAGGTCAGGATCCACAAGGCTCTGAGCAATCTCTTCTAGTGGAGGATGTCCCTGATTACTGCAAGGGGTTTGGACTGGATGACTTTTGGAGATCCCTTCAAATCAAAACCGTTCACAATGTACCATGTATCATTCCCTTTATTATTTCTAGAAACAAAGGCTTTGTCCAAAATCCTTGACACAGGGTTTCTTTTTCTCTTTCCTGGGGACATTATAATGGTTTCTGTACTTGTTCTGTACTTGTGTTTTGGTATTTTCTTCTGCTTTCCTATATCCCCCTGGGAGTCTCATCACTCCTCTCAGAGGTGCATGCACACAAGCCTTCACCCATATTCTAGCTCTGCCTTTGCTTTATCATTCTTCAAGGTATAAAGTCTTGACATTTGGTCAACATACTCAGAAATTCTCCCTTGAGTGGTGATGTGAACATGATTTATTCAGCAGTCTGATTATGGTGAGGAATTTTCCCCTCTGCCTCATCCCCACACTTTTATTTTTATTTTTTACCAAAGTTCTTCCTAATTTTTAATTTTTTTTTTTCTTTTTGGTAGCTATTTCAAAATCTACTGTGTTACGTTTATTAGACACAAATAACTTGACTGGTGAGAGGGGTGGAGAGGAGTTTTAGCAGCTTGAACATCCATATTCCTCTCCATTTAGACTGAATCATTTTCTCCATGTATCTAAGCAGCAGTTAAACATTTTTGTACTTTTGCATAGAAATTCAATAATGATGATGGATTTGACATTAAATAATGACTATGTTGGAAGAATTTTTAGAAGACAGAATTCAAATTATATCAACACAGGAATTATCTAAAATCCAGGATGAAATTCAGCTTGGCAGATGACACCGAATTTGCAAGCACCAAATGGTGGTTAAGCAACTACCACAAGTCAAGTGGCAGGAAAGGTCCCAGGGATTATAGGTAGACCACACATTTTAAATTGTGTTTCATATTAACACTGCACTGTTTTACAGATGATACAAAAAGTGAAATACTCTGTTTTACAACGATTAGCAAACTCTCAGCAGGAACACTGTCTGTTAGATCATGCATTAAAGGGGAGGTAGACACATCTCAGAGCAGGAACCACTACACTGTGTCAGGGAAATCTTGCTTTGGGAGGCTTAAATAAGTTTCACAAAATCACAGAATATATCTGGTTGGAAGAGACATTAAAGATCATCCAGTCCAACCCTCAACCCAGAATTGAAGGGTCAACACTAAACCATGTCTGTAAGTGCCAAGTCCACATGCTGCTTGAGCTCCAGGGATGGTGGCTCTACCACTGCCCTGGGCAGACCATTCAAATGTTTGAGAACCTTTGCAGTGAAGAAATATTTCCTAACATTCAGCCTGAACCTCCATTGGCACAGACCGAAACCATATCCTCTAGTTCTGTTGTCTGCCACTAAGGAGAAGAGGCTGGCATCCTCCTCACTCCTCAGATAGCTGTAGAGGCTGATAAGATCTCCCCTCAGCCTCCTCTTCTACATACTGAACAACCCCAGCTCATGCAGACACTCCTTGTAGATCATGTGCTCTAGACCCTTCAGGAGCCTTGTTGCTGTTCTCTGGACATGCTCCAGCAACCCAATATCCTTCCTATACTGAACACAGTAGCGAAAGTGTGGCCTCATCACTGCTGAGTACAAGGGGGTGATCACCTCCCTGCTCCTGCTGGCCAGTGTTTCTAATGCAAGCCAGGAAGCCACTGGCATTGTTGGTCACATGGGCAGCTGATCTCTGTGCATGGGACTAGACTATATGTCATCCTGAATTCCTTGTCAGCCTCCTTTAGACCTCAAATTACACACAGCAAACTTACAGAAACTAAAGGTAGTGCAAAATGTTCCTACAAACCAGTTATTTTAGCCATAGCTCCACTGCTTACACCCTGTCAGCTGATAAATCTTAAGGTGTTGAATTTTAACCTCTAAACTTGTACATGGCTTCAGGGGTGGTAAGATAAGAAATTGTTGCCTTCTCTCTCATGCTCCATAGCTATGATTTGTGTCAGTGGAGATGGTTTAAAATACATGAAATGGATCTACGGATTGTCTCCTACTATAGTCCAGATACCTCTAATGTCCTAATGCTTTAGGTAAGGTGCCAGGTCCATTTATTTTGCCATTCACTGGGGTGGGCATAGGTGCTAGACTGGAGTGAATTGACTTTTCTTGCCTTCAGTGGGGACTGTAAGACTTTTCTGGCTGCTATAAAGAGGTCTTTTATAACTATAATGGCTGAAGCTTGTATTTATTTGGTGTTGGGAGAAATTCATTCACCAGGTATGTATAGCTGAGTTCCTGAGAAGCACGGTTTATCATATAAAATCTGAATAAATACACATTAAAAGCAGGCCAGTGTTCTGCAGTAATTGAATTTTGCTGCATGTTCTTTAAGGAGATTTGGTCAGCCTTGGAGTACAGTATGAGAACAAATTCATTCCTGTTTAAGAGCTACACATGCACGTAGTCTTTGATAATGAATGTTATACAGAATTTTCAGAAAAGAGCAATCTCAAGACATAAGGGTAAAAGTGACCTCATCATTAAATAAATAAATAAACAAATAAATGAGACACAAAACCCCCCCACCCTATAATCCAGAAATATGATTGTTATGATTTTATCTCCCTGTCTCTTTAGCTGAAATAAGAGACTGACTAGTTAAGTATCAACAAGGAGTGTTATTCTAGGCTATTACTCTCATCTTCATGCAGAAGACTCAATCATTCAATCATCATGATAAATGTCTATTAACTACTGTAAAATCACACCACATGTTATTTGGTAAAGTATATGACCTCTATATGAAGTTTAAATGAATTTATTCTGATCAGATTTAATCAACTATGAAATTAATTCATAATGTTTGGAATACTATTACTAAGCTCCTGGAAACCAAGTTCACTGAACAATGTCACATAGTCATTACTGAAGTATAATGAAACCTAAAGTGCTAAGAAATGATCTACAGTCATAATGACAATAAAGCTTGACACTTTCCTCACTAAAGAAACTACCACAAATACATAAATCTCTTCTTCATTATCTGGAAATATTTTTCCATCACTAATGAGAATTTTTACTTGATTTGATTTGGTTCTGTTTGGTTGTGAGATTAGGACCCAGCCAGTGAAGCTACAGGACCAAGGGTTCTAACACACTGCCTTAAGCATCCATGGACACCACGTCCTTTTAGCCAACTCTACAACATGTTCATCATTTTTGGAAGACTGGTAGGGCAGGACAGCTGAGAGGATCAATATCCTCTGCAGAAAGATTTTGCCTGGAAAATAAATGCCCCAGCTCAAATGTAGCTGTCTGTTTTCTGCCTTATATTGCTTCCAGTCCTTCCAGTCTGTAGGGTGAACCAGAGCAGGGCAGACCTTATTGCTGTCTACAACTACCTGAAGGGAAGTTGTAGCCAGGTGGGGGCTGGCCTCTTCTCCCAGGCAACCAGCACCAGAACAAGAGGACAAAGCCTCAAACTGTGCCAGGGGAGGTTTAGGCTGGATGTTAGGAAGAAGTTTTTCGTAGAAAGAGTGATTGGCCATTGGAATGCGCTGCCCAGGGAGGTGGTGGAGTCACCATCACTGGAGGTGTTTAGGAAGAGACTGGATGAGGTGCTTGGTGCCATGGTTTAGTTGATTAGATGGTGTTGGATGATAGGTTGGACTTGATGATCTCAAAGATTTCTTCCAACCTGGTTAATTCTATTCTATTCTATTCTATTCTAACACACATGAGCTGATCTGGCAACAGAGGATATTAAAGGAGGATGCTGTGGCCTATCACTAGTCATCACAAGCAGGGGCAACGAAACTCCAGGGGAGGCATGAAGAGCCCCTTTACACAATAAGTGATGCACAAGTTCATTTTTCACATTACTTGAATTATAATTATTGAATTTAATCTTGAATTAAAAGTTGATTTAAATGTGAGATATTGTTTCATCTAAGAATAAGATCAGGTTGTGAGACAGTAGAAAATACGCCAGAAATAATGAGTCAAAAAGATGTCCCTGGGGTAGTGCTACCTTCCTACATTTTCTAAATATTATTTTCCAAAACTGCTTAAGCAAATTGCTGATTTGTTTCAGGAAACCAAAAATGAGTACTGTTTCACAGCATCTAAAAGGCTGGTGTCACACTTATTTTCTGGTTTTAGGCATAATTCTTTTTTATTGTTGTTTTCCACTCAGTACAGCACAATATTTTAGCCCTAATCAAGCACATTGTCCCATCAAGCTGACTTTCCTGAGGCTACCACTTTTAGTTTACTCAGTGGCTGAGCAGGTTGTTAAAAAGCATGCAGGACTGCCATGTCGTGAATCACTGGGTAGGAAGTTTTACTCCCTAAGTACAACACAGCCAGCCAGCTCCAGCTTTCCCTGTAGACTAGAAACTCAGGAACACTGTCAAGATATGACATTTTTGTCACATTTACTCTTAAAATGTCAGTTCATGCTCAGATTTGAACACAGGCAAAGGGATGGGAGTTTGCTGGCCTTTTCCTTTCTCTGTCTCTGTTTGATGTGAAATTATGCATTAATACATACAGCCACATGACATTTCAAGATGAAATACTTTTCAGCAGCATAAAAAGCAGGAAAGGTCTGAAAAGTGTTATAATTTTCCAAACTTGTCAATAGAGTGCACAGTACATCTAATATAAGACTCTGCCTTGTGCATTTGTCTTGATACAAGCAGCACTTCGTCCTCGGGGGACCTGCTTGGTATGTTCTAGCCCCTTTTGCCTGGAGATGAATCAGTGCTTTTAAAGGAGAGCACAGAGACTGCTTTCTGAGGCTTAGTCCTTACTTTGTTCTTGGGTGCAACTCAACTCACAGAAAGCATCATTCACACGCACCGACACTCACAGGGCCAGGTTTATGATTAATCCCACCACAGTGTGCTCATATATGTGTAACAAAAATGGTCCCTTTGTGGAACCTGATGGACTAAAACAAGGGAACAGTATATTCAGGCAATTTTTTTTTTTCTTTAACCACTAGGTAAAAAGTTCAAATTCAGCCCAAACTGAAGGATGACTCAAGTTTCGTATTTTGACTTTCTGAAAATTTTCTCTAAAAACAGTATGTGTAAGAGAGTACATGTGTAGAGGAGAAAAAGTGATTGCTGGAGATGAGGAGGCAAAGAAAGAGCATGTTCAAGAATTCATAATGCATTTGTACTTTCATTGGCAATAGCACATAAAATGTCACTTGAATTCAGCATGTAATTTTTCTTTGCCTTCTCGATGTCTTGTGGGAACACTCTCTTTAGCACCTTGATTTTGTTTTCTCTAAAGTGAAAATGTATTGGCACCACTAATTGCCTAATCTGGTCCAGATACAATATGGTACAGTGCAGATTTATTATATTGTGACAACAAATTAGGAATAAAAGCTCCAGGGAAGCAGTAAATCAGGGATGCAATAACTTGTCTCCAAGTGCCACACAGAGAGTCTAGTGGAGCATCCACAGCACTGCTTCCTAACCACTACTAGCACTGATCTACATACAGCAGGCTGCTCTTCCCACCACTGGCGAGTAGCTGAGCACAGCAAATTTAAACTGCTAGTAAATTGCCCAGCCGCACCCCATGATTCTCTCCTCTCCCTCCCTCTTGAAGGGAGTTGTCCTACCCTTGCTGGATTTGGAGTGCTCCTGGGGCACACTACATCTCCTCTCTGTCCAAGGGAGGTTGAGAAGTGTGCTTTGCATTTCAGCCCTGGGATGGTGCTGTAAGGTGGGGCAAGATCTGTTCCACATCTCATACTGCAAGCTTGGATAATCAGCTGCTCAAAGATGTCAGAGATTCAAAGATATTGCACTGGAACTGATGTTATTAATAGAGGAACTGACAGTAAGACAACTGTGAAAGCTCTACTGCATGAATCTTTTTATTGATAAATTCAGAATTCAAAAACTGCTAGAGTTTGAAAATCTTAGTATTTGTTCCTGACAGCTGAAGATAATTACTGAATTGTGACTGCCACGCCTGGCACCCCTCCCACAAACAACTGTGTTTATACATTGTGTTTTTAATTAGGATGCTGAAGGGAAGTGGGTAATACAAGGATTTGAGTTAAGTTACACATACTTCTTCATCTTCACCAATCATTTTTCATATTGTGAACATTCTTTACTAAGATAACTATTGCTGTGATTGATAAGCTCCTAAGCTAAGAAGAGAAGTGTTGGCTCTTGAAAGACAATGACAGTGACAGCTCACACTTTGCTTACATTTGTGAACATATAAAGATACACTGAGAAAGAGTAAGAAAAGAAGCATTATAGAATGGAAAATAACTGCATTGGATGGTGTATGGAAAGCACTAGGAATCATGAAACAAATGTTTTGATAGTGGTTTTAATGTCAGTAGAAAGTCTTTAACTTTGGTGGAGCTTCAGTAGATGCTCAGATTTCTGAACTTGGGTGTAAGATGCTTTATTCACAGAAAAAGTTACTGCTAAGTGTGACTAACAAGAACTTCTGAGTTTAATTTGTGTTCACTAAAAATAGCAGGTTGAATATTTTTTTTTGTTGCCCACAGAGCTTCTATAAGTTCAGTGGAACGCCACAGAAAGACATCACTTTATTATCTGAGCACAAAGTAATTCTGTCAGTTCAGTATGTGCTTTTTGAGACATGCAGACATTGACTTGTAATAGGCTGGCAGAAGACTTAGATTCTCTTCTTAACAACCCTTTTTAGTACCACGCTATGACAGCACCAGTTTAGATAACAAATTGTAAGAATCATGGCCATATCTTACTGCTCTTTTGCATATTGAAAATTGCTGTTGAAATCCAAGGAAGGTTTGTCCCCGGAAAGATTGTAGATCTGAGACCTCCAATTAACGTCTCATAAGTTAAACCAGGCCCTGTGCAAGAAAAACACATCCTCACTCTTGTGTGAGCAACAAACTGATTCTGTCAGAATGTCTGTGTCTGAAAAATTGCTATTACTGTTTCTAAAATAACCACAACTGTCTTTACTTCTTACACTGTTTGTTCTGGGACCCTCTGAAAGGACGTCCCTACTTTGTTTTGGGTGGCAATTCTGCCCTGCTGGTGGTGGATTGGATCTCATGCCACTCCTTTCTGGGTTCAGCTGAAATGAAGTGCCAACAAAAAGCTGGGATGATACTATGTCTGTTTGACCCTACAGTGCTGACCTGATGCTTTCATGTTATTCTCCTATTCACAGCTGACAGGAGAAAACAGTGGCCTTGTGCCCATTGTGGATAGTCCATTGTGCACCTAAAGCCAAATCTGACACTTGGCTACTCTAGGATTAGCCCAAAAGAGAAAAGGGGAAAAAAAAAAATACATAAGGAAAATTTTCACGATACCTGCTAAAAGCAGGGCAACCTTCTATCTGGAATAAAATGTATACAATTGTATGTACATAATAAAGGCTTTCAAGATTTTCCACTGACTGTAGAAATTTCTGGAGGACCATTGTCCATAATTATTAGGATTCCTAAAAACATTAATAAGAAGCACTTGAAAGTGTCTACAAAAACTGCATGCTATTCAGCTACCTTTAAAGGACTTCCAGTAGGTACAAGGATAAAACTTCAGAAGTCTGGAGACTGTTGTAAGAGAGGTCATAGCCTTGAAGTAATGCTAAGGCTGTATCTCTCTCCCAAGGAAAAGCAGGTGAAGATCAGAGGAGATCAAAGGTTGCAACTAAGTGACCAACCATCTTAAGTTATCTACCCAGGCTTCTAAATTGTTTGTAGGAACTCCTTGACCCTTTAACTGTGCAAAGAAACTTTCATTTTTTATCTATCAAGGGTCTGGGTACTTAGCCTTTTTCTCAATTAAAGATCAATTCTCCTAAGTTTTATTGATTTACAATTTTCAGCAATTTTTTTTTCTGTTTCAAATAGCAGGGGTGTAAAATAGCATTCTACCATTGTTAGCCACATCAATGGGGCTAACAAATTTTTTTCCCTATCTATCAAAATGCATTAAGGACATATAAATTAAAAAAACACAGTCTTTCTTCCTGTATCTACAGCTACTTGAAAGAAAATTATGAATGCCAAAATATAAGAGCTAAGGCTCCCAAAATGCAGGAGGTGGCATGATTAGGTTCTGTATTTTGAATTAGAAATAACTTCTCAGAATACATAAGCAATCAGGCAACCATTTATATCCTGGTTGGAATCTGAACCTTCATTAATTGCAGTGGAATCACATATAAATGAAGACTTCCTCCAAAGAGTCAGGCTTACTCAAAAGAAAAAAAAAAACCCTTAATATTTTATGATAGTATTTTCCACATCAGAGCTCTGCTCATGGCTAAATCATCATGGAGAAACATACATATATTTAAACAGAAAAAGGATACACTCTCTTAAGTCTAAAAACTGAGCCATAGAAAAAACACTAGACTGAATACTGATTATTCACATGAATCATTAGTCAAACAGAGGTGAGAACCAAAAATATATGAGTTACTATTTCTATTTATAACATTCAAGCTTGCATGACATTTCTAAAGGCCTTTTTGTCATACCCTGTTGCTCCATGTTTTTACAAATAGAGAGGAAAACTTGATCAAAGGAAAGCCTGTGTTGCTAGTACTCACCTAGTAAATATCCAGTCTCTCTTTTCCTCTCAGTCATATCCTTTTTTACACTAAACAAATCTGGGGTGATTCTTTGTGTTTGCCTTTTAGGTCATCACATGATTTCCACTGGAGGATGCGCCAACATGAAGACAAACACAGAATGAGAGAATCATTCTGGTTGGAATAGCCTTTTAAGATTATCGAGTTCAATTACAAAACTAACAGTGCCAAATCCACCACTAAACCATGTCCCTAAGCATTACATCTGCTCACCTTTTAAATACCTCTAAGGATGATGACCCCACCGCTTCTCTAGGTATCCTGTTCTAGAGTGTGATAACCCTTTCAGTGAAGAAATGCCTAACCTTCCCTGGCACAACCTGAGCCACTGATTCTGTGGTTCCTACCACCTGTTACTTGGAAACAGGGTCTCATACTGATTTCACTACAACCTCCTTTCAGGTAGTTGCAGAGAGCAATAAGGTCTCCTCACAGACTCCTTTTCTTCAGACTGAGTAACCCCAGTTTCCTCAGCTTCTCCTCCTAAGACCTGTTCTAGAGCTTTCACTGGCTTTTATTTGCTGGTATTTGTTATTATTTGGATATTCAGCAAATCTGGATGAAACATGGAATAACCCCCAATTCAGGCTGAGAAATAGTAAGTTCACTGATACTTCTTGAAGGGCTTATGCAAATAAGGACTCAAACCAGGAGCACTCACATATATAACGTACTCAGGATTTTATCTTGTGTGAGCCATTGACAGTCATTTGCCTAAATGGGAAAAGAAAAAGGGGAAGAAGAAGGAGAAGGAGAAGGAGAAGGAGAAGGAGAAGGAGAAGGAGAAGGAGAAGGAGAAGGAGAAGGAGAAGGAGAAGGAGAAGGAGAAGGAGAAGGAGAAGGAGAAGGAGAAGGAGAAGGAGAAGGAGAAGGAGAAGGAGAAGGAGAAGGAGAAGGAGAAGGAGAAGGAGAAGGAGAAGGAGAGGGAGAAGGAGAGGGAGAAGGAGAGGGAGAAGGAGAAGGAGGGGGAAAAAAGAAAAAGGAAAATGAAAATAAAAAGAAAAAGAAAACAGAGTCACATATTCTATTACACCAGGAGATCACCTGTAATTTGTACATCTAAATTTTATAATCATTTTGCCAGTCTATTTCATATTCAAGTGAAAAATGCATTTTTTTTATAATAAGTTATACAGAGTAAATATTGCAGTAGTTGAACTGTAGAAAAATTGGGTTAAAAATATCAGGCATGCTGCTAAACCATGTCAGCAATGAAGATGTTTTTTAACCTGAAACTTAAAGGAATACAGATACTTTCTCCTTATAATTTTGCCTGGAGTTTGAAAAGTGTCATTTGTTCTTCACTTAGCCACTTTTGCCATAGTCAGTTATTTTCCTATTACAAATCCCACACAGTTTGTCCAGGAATTTGGGAGGATATAGACAACAAATATGTACTATGAGGAAAGACAGAAATATTGCAAATGTTGAGCTCACAATAACAACAAAATACTCAAGTGACAGGTCAGACTTCCACTATATCTTTATTCACTCCTCTGCCAGTGTTGTTGTCTTTCTAAATAAACAATGGTGCATCCCTAACGTTCCCAACTGCAGCAAACATTTATCTATTTAACAAAACTCCTCTGAGTTCATGCTCCATATATGTCCTTAATAAAAGGAATCTTAATGCAAGCCTTCTGTTGCTCCCACCTTTCCCATTCTACTGTTTTGCTACCCTCTGCTGGCTTTCTTTTCTCTGTCACATCAAACAGAAGCTGCTGATTTTCACTTTGAAAGCCTTTCATAAGACAACTTTCAGGAAGAGCACTTTGGGCTGGGAACAGGGGAGAGGGTGAAGCTAGTAAGGTGGCACTGGATTCTGTCTCCATTGGCATGAAGAGGGTTATTCAGCTAGATCACTAGTTTGGATGAAATTTCTTTAAATCATGAAGTCTCAGGAATACAGCCATTATTCATGCTCAGCTTTCTTGTGTAGTGCATATTTATTGACCCTGATGCTTAAAGAGAGTAACTATACCCATATTTCTGACCTCTAGTATAAAAATATTAAAACCCTCCACACATTACCACATCATTTGGATGTCCTTGATCTCCACATTTCTCTGAATCATTTTTGTCCCATTCATAATGTGTATAGATGTCAGGGGAAAACAAACAAACAAACAAATGAAAAACAGCAGACATCTCATAGTAAATTAGATAAACTTGACAGCAAACAGACTCTCCAACGCAAATCTGCAAGGGGAAAATATAGTTTGCAGCTGCAAATACATCACACTTGAAATCCCAGGTAAAAGAATTTCTTTACAGTGTGTGGCTGTTCTCAAAAAATTGTGTTTAGCCCTAAGACTCTCATTATTGAGAAGAGTTGTAAATTGGAGAGAGGTCAGTGCAAAGCCACTGATATGATTAAAGTGGTCTAGAGGCATTGAGTTATGAAGAGAGATGAAAAGATCTAAATAAACATGCCCTGGCTGTGGAATGCTTAAAAGGCATCAAGATAACCACTAACAAATAGCTGAAGGATATGAAAACCAAGCAGAGAAAAGATATATCTCAAGCACCATAAAGGAGAATAGCCAAAAATAATGGGATGGAAATTAAGAAAGGAAAATCTAATCCAAGTGTCTGGATAGAGTCCTATAAGTGGAATGCATCACTGCATGGAGCATTCCCCCAGGTATAGTGGAAGACTATTGGCTAATATAAATAAAACTGGATAGACAAAACTGAAGTGATTGTACAACGACTTTAGCCCAGACTTTACAGAGAGGTAGGCCAAAATATACAAATAGGGTTTTATCACCTTTAATATCACTGAATAACTGCAAAGTTATCTTAATTATTAATGCATTTCCCTTGTGAATGAAACAGCCATTGTCTTGCAGAAAAAGCATGGCCTATGAACTGCATGGTTTCAGAATATGAAAACTCTGCAAACAAAGCTTTTACAGCACTGCTTCAGAAATGCTCATGTGTTGTCCAGCTCATGGGAAACGGTGCACCTTTGGATGTACCAGACCTACATGGTGTGCTGTGCACATTTATGTCAACTGAGAATAAAAACAGTGAAGCAGACCTGATGTTTTCTGAGTCTGATAAAGTTACATCTCTCAGTAACCTCTTCTCAGTGGTGGCCAGTGATAGGACAAGGGGCAAGGGCAGAAAACAAGAACACAGGAGGTTTCATTTAAACTTTACTTTGGGGCTGACAGAGCACAGGAACAGAAGTTGTGGACTTTCCTTCTCTGGACACCTTCAAAAGCCACCTGGACATGTTCCTATGCAACCTGATCTAGCCACACCTGCATTAGCAGGGGGGTTGGACTAGATAATCTCCAGAGGTCACTTCCAACACCCACCATTCTATGATTATATGATACTGCAGTAATTGCCAGAAGTTTTGTGTTCACTGCAGGTGACCATGCCACAGAATGGTTGTGCAGTTCTGATTTGGTTTAGACATTTGGAAACCTCAAACATTATTAGCCTGCACACAATCTGATTATTTGTTAGGACTACCAGGCATGGAGCAATTGTGGACAAAACTTAAATCTTCCTGAGCAAAAATTTTCATGAGCAACAGATGTGCCTAGAAAAATCTTGAGGCCAAAAATCTGAGCCAGGATGATTTTTACTGCCTCTCTTTCCACTTACTCCCAGTAGGAAGACAAACATAAGTAGGCCCTGTTCTATGTTCCAGGGGGCAGTCATAATTTCACGCTCATGAAGCAGGAAAAAATATGTCTGCCTTTCAGTTTTTGTGTTTTCAGCTGCAGTCACCAACATCTCGAGCTACAATATTTTTTATCCCTTTGGGAGACTTAATGTACTTTAAAGGATTCAACTCTAACCTGGTGTGATTGATAGGCTGATGGTGCAGGGCCCCCAGTGGACCACTGGAAGAGTGGTCAGTCCACACAGTACCAGGATGAAGATAACTGCCTAAAGGGGTGTCTGTTCATTCCAAATAGGCCAAGCTGCAACTACAGCAACAAGAATCAAACACTCAGGAGCTGACAGGCATGCATGACAACCAAAGAATTGTGCGCTGTCTGTGCATCAGTCTTAGATGTGGAAGAGCAACATGACTTTTATCCTATTCACACTTGAACAAGCTAAGCTTCCTCCTGCACATATCTGATTTACCTCAATTGTGATGTGTTATTATCATCTCTCTTGTGATTCTGGGTTGCATTCCCCCTTACCCATTCTTCATTATTCGTCTACTTGATCCTGCTGATGCCATGCCACTTGCTGTGTGCTGTGTATACTGTCACAGCTCTGAGTAATTGCCATGATTGCAGGCACAACTACACTGTGAGCCTGCCCTTGTCTTCCAAAAAGCAATTAAAATGCGACTTTGACTTCAATTAGCTAAACAGTCATTCTTCCTTGTATAAGAGATCCACTACCCTGAACAAAAGATTCACAATTTCTGGTCAAATTTGCACTCTGAAAATTTGCCTTGTCTGCAGTAAGTCTGCCTAGCAGGAGGACAGTAACATTTAAAAGTAAGATTCTATTATTCACCAACATTACTCAGATGCACATCTTTCCTTTTGCACTACCCACCTAGGACTCAGTCCTGAAAAAAAAAATATATATAATTTTTTAAACAGTTCCAGAGCATAACAAAATAATGACAAAGACTTTCAAGTAGAGATAAGTTCCTTAATAAGCAACATCTTTTTATTGAACTTCAAATATTTTCCTCAGTTTGCATACATTTCTGGCCAAGCTGTCAGCTCGTGGCTTGGACAGCAGCACTCTGCTCTAGGTTAGGAAGTGGTTGGAGGGCCAAGCCCAGAGAGTGGTTGTGAATGGTGCCACATCCAGTTGGCAGCCAGTCACTAGTGGTGTCCCCCAGGGATCAGTGCTGGGCCCCATGCTCTTTAATATCTTTATTGATGATCTGCATGAGGGGGTTGAGTCAGTCATCAGCAAGTTTGCAGATGACACTAAGCTGGGAGAAGGTGTTGATCTGTTAGAGGGTAGAAGGGTTCTCCAAAGGGATCTTGACCAGCTGGACAGATGGACAGAGTCCAATAGGATGGCATTCACCAAGTCCAAGTGCCAGGTGCTGCACTTTGGCCACAACAACCCCATGCAGTGCTACAGGCTGGGGTCAGAGTGGCTGGAGAGCTGCCAAACATAAAGGCACCTGGACGTACTGATTGACAGCTGGCTGAACATGAGCTAGCAGTGTGCCCAGGTGGCCAAGAAGGCCAATGGCATCCTGGCCTGCATCAAGAATAGTGTGGCCAGCAGGAACAGGGAGGTCATTGTGCCCCTGTACTCAGCACTGGTTAGGCCACACCTTGAGTCCTGTGTCCAGTTCTGGGCCCCTCAGTTTAAAAAGGACATTGAGGCACTTGAACATGTCCAGAGAAGGGCAACAAGGCTGGGGAGAAGCCTCAAGCACAAGCCCTCTGAGGAGAGGCTGAGGGAGCTGGGATTGTTTAGCCTGGAGAGGAAGAGCCTCAGGGGTGACCTTCTTGCTGTCTACAACTACCTGAAGGGAGGTTGTAGCCAGGAGGGGGTTGGTCTCTTCTCCCAGACAACCAGCACCAGAACAAGAGGACACAGTCTCAAGCTGTGCCAGGCGAAGTTTAGGCTCGAGGTGAGAAGAAAGTTCTTCACAGAAAGAGTGAGTGGCCATTGGAATGTGCTGCCCAGGGAGGTGGTGGAGTCACCCTCCCTGGAGGTGTTCAAGAGGGGACTAGACGTGACACTTGAAGCCATGATTTAGTAGTCATGAGGTCTTAGGTGACAGGTTGGACTTGATGATCTTTGAGGTCTTTTCCAACCTTATTGATTCTACGATTCTATGATATATGTAAGACAAGTTTTAGTAAATCAGCTATTAAAAAAATGCTTCTGTCTCATTCCAGATATAATTATTTTTATTATTTTAGTTTAATTTAAAGGCTTATCCTTTTCTATTCGGTGGCTGGAGAAATTAATCAGAAGCATCAATATAGTTGTTAATTCTTGTTAATTCAAATTCTGCATTGTAGTATTCCTTAGAAATCTTAAGCATCACATCTTAAGCATGACTATGCTCCCAAAGAAAGGCAAGTTTTTCACTCTGTTTAAAAGCAGCTTTCACCGAATAGCATGTTAGAGAGCTGTTTGAGGGAAGATCATATTGTATTAAAGGAAAAATGGTGAAGGCCTGTGCCTTGCCTGAAACTTTTAAATTACTGATGTTTTAAAGAGAGGAGCTGCCACTTGTTGCAGTCACCTGAAAGCTCTTGTATATGGTTGAGAGCATTGTCTCATCAAGGCAGACTGAGTTCAGTGTCCCAACGTGTTAACAACTTCTCAGGCTGGATGTTAGGAAGAAGTTCTTCATAGAAAGAGTGATTGGCCATTGGAATGTGCTGCCCAGGGAGGTGGTGGAGTCACCATCACTGGAGGTGTTTAAAAGGAGACTGGATGGGGTGCTTGCTTTAAGAGCAGGCTGGATGAGGCTCTGGCCAGACTGATCTAGTGTGGCGTGTCCCTGCCCATGGCAGCAGGGTTGGAACTGGATGATCCTTGTGGTCCCTTCCAACTCTGACTGATTCTATGATACTATGACTAGAGCATTTCCCTGTAAAAAGGTCACAGAATGCATTAGTCTATATTTAAGAGATTCTGTTTGGCAAAGTACTCTGTGTATTTACTGGAAGCAGTGTGAGAAATGCAGCTGGTAAACCCCTGAAGCTGATACTATTGGTGCCACGGGTTAGTTGATTAGATAGTGTTGGATGATAGGTTGGACTTGATGATCTCAAAGGTCTCTTCCATCCTGGTTAATTCTATTGTATTCTAATTTAAACCTGCACCCCCAGTGAAATGGTATACTCCATTTTCCCCATGTTTCATCCCACAGTGGTAATTTGCAGTTAAAATGGAGTGAAAAAAGTATAAGATGATTAGAAACATAAAGAAAAGGGGGAAAAAATGAAAAAAAATCCACCCTTTTTTTCTCTCAGATTCCTGCAGTGAACAACTCTTCACAAGTCTGTGAAGGTGAGATTGGTTCTTCTGCTATATGCTGGGCACTTGTCATGAGAATTGTGCTTTTCATCTTGAACTTCCTATTGTGGTTTCTCAGGCAGCAAAGATTACTGATGGCTCCTTCTCATCTGTCATGCTTCCCTCATGTCATCTCTAGACAACATGTGCTTTGCAGTCAAACATGCTCAAGCCATAGAACATGGGCAAGTTTCTAAGTTCAAAAAACATGGGAATGATGGCAATTTTCATCTGCAACCATGCTAGCGCAGGCACCACAGGAGCACACGGCCTGTTGTGACCTCAGTAAGTGGTGGACAGTGATATCAGCAAGTCATGGACCTCATGTCCCAGCTGCTTATACTTGGCTGTCAGCAGAGCCTGGGCCAGTTTCACTTGTGCATGGACTCCTGGTCTCCGAGACCTAGAGTTTGAAGCCATTGAGTCTTCTCTTGATGCTGGCTCCTGATTTGGGGGATGCCATTAGCAGTTCTTTATGCTAATCCCAGAGCCATGACCTGTGTTTCCCCAGCCTTGCCTGGTTCAGGTAGCTGGGTACTTCAAGGATGTACCTGCAGCATCAGAGATGAGCTGCGTGGGGAAATGCCTCCTCAGGGTGGCCATGGGTTGGGTGGCAGTGTTCATGGAGCTGGAAGGGTGTCTTTCTTGAAAAGCTTGAGAATTTCTTCTAGCTCTCCCCAGGACAGCAAGTGGTGATCAGCTCTCTCCATTTTGCAGTGTTTGACAACAGTGAGGGGGAGAAACTGCTTGTCCTAGGCTCTCACCAGCCTTTTACAGCAAGTAAATGTTTCCTGAGAGGCAGAGTGGAGTTGCCACATCTGTCGTGATGCAGAGGATGATATTGTTTATGTCATGCCCTGTCACCATCAGTTCTGCTCAGGCTGTGTTTTGTGGTGGGCCAAGAGGAAACTGCCCGCTTTGCAGGCAGCCTGTCAGGAGTATCATACAGTCTGTGTGGTCAAAGGAAGACTTTTGGGAGATGGCTCTTCCAGACCCCACAGATCCATGCAATACTGGCCAGGAGGCTGAGCAGGAGGCTGGGGAGCTGGAACCTAGGAATTCCATGGGTGACTTCTGGGCAAGCCTTTTCTGAGACTCTGTGGAGTTCCTTGAGCCCAGGCTGACCTGTCTGGAAGAGACACTGAAGCATGTCCAGTGGTGGGAGGTGTCTCTGGTACAGGGCATTGTGATACAAAATCTGTACTGCCATGGCCTGAATGAAGAGGCCTTGATCTGGTACAACCAAACAGCGACAATCGTGCGCCAGCTAATCAGTGTCACCGCTGGCTGGTGCAATGACTTGTTGCTGCGGCAGATGTTGTTCCTGGGCTCCCATGCTGCTGAGCAGCAGGAGGACAGTGCTGCCTTGGCCTTGGCCTTACCACCTCCCAAGGGGAGACTCCCATCCCCAATACCAGCAAGCAGAATGAGTGGTCTCATGAGGAACTGGGTCAGTGGGAGGGCAGAACCCTCCACATCTGGCCAGGGAAGAGATTGCCCACAAAGGGGCCCCTGTTGCCTCACACAGAGGAAGGTTAGAGGCTTTCAGCCCACAAGAGGCAGTACTAAGATGCCCCAGAAGCCAGTGAAAATGGTGCTGGGATAGCAGCTGAGGCATGTCAAAGGGAGTAAATCATTAGTAACTCTCTCAAGAAAGAAAGAAATAAAACTATGAAAACCAGTGGAAAAGTTATTGTCTCTCATTACAAGAGGGGCAGCTTGTAACATGTGCAATGACAGTGGCAGTGAATGCCACAGGATTGTATGTGAATCTCCAGGCCTCGTCTCCAAAAATGAAGACAAATAATGGTCACAGAAGTTAAAAAACTCATAGAGGGGCATTGTGGATATCTCTCTGTGGGAAGAATTACGGCATTTCTCAAGATTCAGTCTCTACCCTGCTAGCCACTCCAAAAGACAGTGGACAGATCACAAAACTTTTCCCCTTAAAAAGTATTTGTGATTTTGGGGTGCACTTGGACCCAAACCCTCAGAGAGATGCAGAAGTTAACTTCCAGTGTTTTCAGTTGCATTATGCCCTCACAAAAGCTTGAGCTGTATGAATTGCTCAGGCTCAGATGTTCAGCCTATTTCAGACTGAGAACTTTAAACTGAATCTCCCAAGTGCTGCTACCCCCTAATACAGCCACCGGACATCCCTGTCTATAAAATGAACGATTCTCTTGATGTGACTCTTGAAATATTCAGATTACTTTTCTTGCTACACACTACAGCTATCTAGTTGCATTTTTAAAGACAATGAAGTGAGATGAACCATAACCTCCTAGTTATAGACAATGACCCTTTGTGCTACAATTAGCTAGATGACTACTCACATTTATGATAGGGTATATATTTTAGAAGCAACATGCTTCAAATGCAGAATTGCAGAGCCAAAGGGGTAAGGGGAAGATGGCAATCTGCCAACTTTAAAAAAAAATATATATTTTAAAAAAATCCTTTATCTGTAATATACTGAAGTCATTAAATATTTTACAGCTATAAAAGGTACATTAAAATGTCCCAGTGTACTCCTAGCAGGGTTATGATTTGTTGGTGCCTGAGAGGCCAGCACAGTGCAGTTTGATAGGTGTTTAGGTCAGGATGAAATACAACATCTATGCTTCCAATCAAGAGCTGGTACCAGTTCTGGTTGATGTACCAAATGAAGATATATTCAGAAAGTTTTGGGTTGACAGATAAATAGCCCATCCAAGTTTTTTCAGTGCTAGGGCATACAAGAGATTGACCCATTTATGGCACTTTGTGCAACCTACAGGCATTTTAATCAGCATTACTGGCATTTTTACAAACTGAGTCTGCCTTCTGTGTCTCACATACTGAGATCTGTACACACCCTCAGAGCAGAATCCAAGAAGAGGAAAGAAGAGAGAAAATGCAGCGTACTGCAGATTTCCTAGTGAGATGAAGTTATGCAGAATGAAACTATTCCAAAGTAAAGGGCAGGAAAAAAGGTAAAGAGATCCTGCAAAGACCAACAATTAATTAAAAATTGGTATGCTCAGTATTAGATGTAGATTTAAATATTTGGTCCTGGTGTACCTATGTTCACAAAGTCCTTGCCTATCAGCCTGCCTGATCAGGTTCCCAGTTGTGGTGGGTTGAAATTTCCCTCCAACATTAAATTTGCCAGAAGAGCCCAGTTGGAAGCAAAAAAAAAAGATTGTTTTCGTTACGAGCTTACGTTTGTTATCTGTCCAATGGATTGTTTAGAACTTATAATTATTTTACTTATCATTATTTTCCTTTTTACACCCAGTAATGATTCATTTACATTTTACCACTTTCTATTCAACATCTGTACAAAATTTTAAAGGTACAGCCTAAAAACTGCACCAGTTATGTCCCTGTCACCTGTCTCTTAAATGTAGTACTCTGAGTGAAAGGTGGAAAGCTTTGAAAAACATAAGGCATTGCTCAGATTAGGAAATGCATGATTCAACATACAGCTGTAAGAAGTTGACAGTACGTGTAGAGTATCTGTTGCTATAGTACAGTGTGCTCATGAAATGAAGCTCACTCTCTCTATTCCTACAGAAACTGGCCTGATAATAAGGAAAAATATGATGCTTTTAATGACACAGAGTAATTTGCCATCACAGAGGGGCATGGATTTATTGATGGAAGAGGAAATTATCAGCTACAAATACAGCCTTGTTTTGATGTATTTTTTTCTTTTTAATTAAGAATTTAAAAATAAAGATGAGGCTTAAGCTTATTTCCTAAGGTTTTTGTGAATAGCAACACACAGGGAGCTTTTATCATCTTTACTTCCATTTGGAATTATTAGTATATGACCTGTAACTAAACTCAAATACCTACTTTTGCAAAAAGTCACATCGAGTCCAGTGTATTAAATACCTCAGCTAAACTAGGAGAGTTAGAGAAAAAGGGAGGAAAAAATCATCTTAGCTGTGATCTTGATATTTGGTTTAGGGAGTCCTGGATTCTGTATTACTTCATCTCCCCTGTTGAGTGTCATCTGAAAACCTGACAAGTGAGAACTCTATGGTCTCTACTGGTAAAGATATGTACTGGTTTGGGATGGGAGTCAGTTATTTTCTGTATGTGTTTTATGGAGCTTATGCATGGAGCTATGTTTTGGATTTCTGATTAAAAGAGCATTGATAACACAGGGATGTTTTATTTATTGATGAACATGCTTACACAGCTGTGGTGGCTTGACCCTGGATGGACACCAGGTACCTACCAAGCCACTCCATCACTCCCCTCCTCAGCAGGACAGTGTGGTGGAGAAAATAAGATGTTAAAATCCAATCTCCTGGGTCAAGAAGACAAAGGCAGTTTAATAAAGCAGAAGCAAAGGAAAACAAAATATTTACTTGGTACTTCCCATCAGCAGGCAACATCCGGCCACTTCCCAGGAAGCAGGACTTCAGTGCACAGAATGGTTGCTCCAGAACACAAACATTGTAAGTAATGACTGTACCCTGATTCCTCCTCTTTTCTTTCAGCTGCTGAACCAATGTATGGGGCATGGCATATCCCTTTGGTCAGCCTGGGCTGATGACCAGTTGTCATCTTTCACCTCCTAAGATCTTGCCCACCTTCAGCCTACTGGTGACTGACTTAAGAGCTATCTTGTATCATAGAACACCATGCTCAGCAAAAAAGGCTGGAAGGAAGAATGAGGAAGGGGGAAAGTTCAGAGCTGAGGTACTTAACCTTCCCAAGTAACCATTAAATGTGATGGAGCCCTGCTCTTCTGGAGGTGGCTGAAGCACCTGCCTGTCAATAGGAACCATAGAATTAATTCTTTGTTTTGCCTGACTTGCATGGTACAGCCTTTGTTTTACCTCTCAAACTGTGTATGATGGTTCACAAGTTTTCTCACTTACACCTTTCAATCCTCACCCCCATGAGAATGAGCGAGTGGTGGAGTTGGGCTAAGCTGCTGGCCAGTGTTAAACCATGACAGAGGTTAAACAAGTAAAGTCCCGGACAGACCCCAGCTACGCTCCACTTGTTAGCACATCAATATCACCTATCAGCCACATCCCTCTGAGTCTCATCACCTGACCAGTTTTTATCTGTCTCACTGTTCATCCACACCATCATGGGTGAGCTCTGGTGTAAGAACAGTGGCAGTGTTAGGTACCTTGCTCTAGCCTAGGTATAGGATACCCACCATTCTTCCCCTATCCACAAACTGATCATTTCTTCCCACAAGGCCATGAGGTCAGTCAGGTGTGATTTACCCCTGGTAAACCCATATAACAACTCTCACTCACCTTCTCTATGTGCTCAGAAATATGTTGAATAATTTTCCCAGGAACTGAAGCAAGTAACCAGAACAGTTTCTGAGAGCATTCTAATGGCCTTTTTGGAAGACATGCCACATCTGATTTTCTTTATTCACTGGAGACATTTGTGGATCTCTGTGAACCTCCCAGAGATTATAGGTGTCTCACCCTGCAATGGCATATGGGGGAGGAATAATGCCATGCACCAGTATAGGTTAGGGATTGACCTTCTGGAAAGCAGCTCTGTGGAGAAAGATCCAGGAGACCAGGTAGACAAGTTGTCAACAAGCTAGCAGTGTGATCCTGTGGCCAAGAAGGTCAATAGTTTCCTGGGGTGCATTAAGAGGAGTGTGATCAGCAGGTCAAGGAAAGTTCTCTCCTACCCCTTTACTCTGCCCTAAGGAGGCCACATCTGAAATATTGTGTCCAGTTTTGGGCTTCCCAGTTCAACAGAGACAAGGAACCTCTAGAGAATGGCCAGCAGAAGCTACAAAGATGCTGAGGGGACTGGAGCATCTTTCTGATGAGGAAAAGCTGAGAGACCTGGGGCTTTTCAGCCTGGAGAACTGAGAAGTGATATTCTCAATGCTTATCAATATCTAATGCACAGGGAGCAAGAGGATGAGGACTCACTCTTTTCAGACAAGGGGCAGTGGATACAAACTGGAACACACAAAGTTCCATCAGAACACAATAAAAAACTTCTTTCCTTTGAGGGTGATGGAGCACTGAAACTGGCTACCCAAAGAGGTTGTGAAGTCTCTTTCTCTGAGGACTTTCCAAACCCCCTTGGATGCAGTCCTGCTCAACCTTTTCTGAATGACCCTGCTGTAGCAGGTGGGTTGAACTAGATGATCTCCAGAGGTCCCTTCCAACCTCTACCATTCTGTGATTCTGTGACACTGATCAGTTCTCAGCATACTCAGGTGTAGTACAACTTGTCTCATTGGCCCATGGGTGAGGTTGTCTCCAGCCACCTCAACGGGATGCTTTCTCCATGTCGGTTATTTCTCTCTTCAACTCGCCTCTCCAAATGAAGAGGCCTGGATGGGGAGAACTGAGGCCAAGGCAGCATTTACTACCTCTGCCTTCTGTGCCTGACATCACATCAATTAACATCTTAATCATAGCATCAATAACTTAGCTACAGAACAAATGGGACCACAGCAAATTTGTATCTCCCACACAAAAAGAGATTAATAATAATTGCAATATTTCCTAATTAAAGGAACAATGATTTTGGAATGGAAACATACCCACTAAAACCATAATTGGAGGAGATATAGATCTGAATCAATTCTGAACAAGTCTTATCTTCATTTCACTGCATTTTGGAACATCTCTGAGCTGAGATTGTTCCATTATGGAGCAAGCCCAGATTATTTCTGAACTGACTGTACACTGACAGCTGGGTTGCTGCATATGAAGCTGAGCAATCAGCCAGTTCTAACCAAAATGAAAGCCATACTTAAGCAGCACAGCTGGAGCATGCATTTCCAACATGCCGGTGTTGGAAGCTGTGGGGACATACCCTGAGGTCTAGGAAAACTTAAGTGCAGGTGTTGCACGTGGGTCTGACCTTGTGAAGTACATATTGGCCTGTCTGTGTGTCTGATCATGTTTGGCAAAACTCGATTCCATAGGTAAAGGTATTGTATTTCTATCTTCTGCCATTGGTCATTAACTGTCTTCAGATGTTATCAGTATAAGCAGAAATGGTAAACAACTTGCCTTGTTCTGCATCTGAAAAGTCAACACGAGCTGCTGTCAAGGCTACAGCTTAAAAAAACCTCCTACAACAGGCAAGCTATACAGCGGCGAGCTACCCCACGCCACAGCTCGTCTCCAGCAGCCTCAGCTGCCTGCCTGTCACACCAGAAGGGACTTTTCCCTCAGAAAAGGAGCCGCCTGGAGAAGCCCCGGCGGCAACGACCTTCCTAGCAAGGCATCCCTGTCAGAAGCAAAGCTACAAAGTCTGGAGGATTTTCCCCGGCAACAGCGTCTAGAGGGGTGGACGTCATCTTGGCTTTTCTTTCCCGCTCTATTTCAAATTAACCCGCACAGATAACGTGCCTAAAACAGCACAGCCGTGAGTAAACCCGGCAGATTTAGCTTTTCCTTGAGCCTCACCTTAAAAGGTGGCTGTTGCCTAGAGTGTTCTTATGGGTGAGCTGGGCATTCTGCCAAGTAATCTGTTTCCTAGTTTAAATTACAGTTGCATTTCTGGTTTTGTTCAAACTGTTTGAATTGGCTGTCCCCTGTATAAATAAACGACCACAGTCGGACGTTATGAATCTGTAAATAGATTTTATTAATGTTTTTTTGCAGGATTATTGAATTTTAAAAGTTATCAATATTTTATTAATAATTCTGCCAATTATAAAATATTAATAACATAACAGAACATTCAGCAGGTCTGGAGAACTTTGACCTTTCTGTTCACATGTTGACTGAATAATGAGCTTATAAAATCAAGGGGTCTTGAAGAGAACATATCAATTAGATTCATTTTCTAATGCAAAAAATATCATTCATCAATGGCTACTTACATTTCCTTAACTCTTTTCCTGTAAAAAGTCAGTCATACTATCCACAGTCTTTCACCTCTTTTCCCAGTTCATGGATCTTAGCTTTCACTACAAGTGAAGCAATATTAACACTCTATATATTTAGTTAATGATAGTTTGGGACAGTTAGTTTACAGCACATAAAACTTTTTTTTCCCATGTATTCAATTTTAAAATGCCCTTTGGAATAGTACATAAGTCATTTTTCCACCCTCATTGCTTATTCACTGCAGCACTTAAATCTAATTTGTAATGTCCCTTTTACAAATTGAACACAACACTTTTCATGGACATTCAGCCTTTACACATAGGAGTTTAGTTAGTTCATTTTATATCATTTGACTTTTTCTACTATCAACTTTTCAATGTTGTAAACATTTTCAGACTTACAGGCTGGCAACACTTTTAATGTTATCTTGGCATGACAAATGCAAAGTAATTGAATTTGTTGCAACTGACAGTTAGCATGATCCCATGACATATTTGCCATGATGTGTCAGCACTATCTTATCTGCCCAAGAGAGCTTCTGATCTTCAGATTACAATAGCTGCTCCTTCATAGTGACAAAAATGCCTTCCATGCACAACCTACCATGCACAATCCTATAAACACTTATAAATACTAATTTCATCCTTCCTTTCTTAAGGGCACAAAACTGCTTGTTTAAAATATATAATAAACTTCTCTCAATGCAATTACTTGATGTTCACAGAATCACAGAAGTATAGAATGATTCAGGTTGCAAGGGACCTTAAAGAATGTTGAATTCTTCAGTCATTTTGAAACATCAAAGAAATGTTTTGCCTCTAGCATTTGCCACTTGTTATGTAAAGTGGCATACTCTTGCCCTTTCCCGACCTCCTCCCTGCCCCCAGCTTTTTATCAGTTATCTTTGTTAGGATCTCTGGTATCTGACAACCTGGCAAGAAAAGACACACTGCCACTACCCCATGAGGTCTTCTAAAGAGTATCAAGTACACTGTGATGATGCAAAACAAAACTGGAAAGTCTTCAGTGAGCTTCTAATCATTTTGTGTTTTTTTCACTTGGAAAACTGAGACCATAGAGGAACTTCAGCTGCATATTAGTTCAGAAAGAAAGTATACTACCTTCACAAAAAAACCAGGTCACTGAAAATCACCAAATTAGAAGAAAGAGCAGAAAGCAATGTTCTCTCTCCCTCCATTCCACAAAGAAATGTGCAATGAAAGCAATTTGCGTAAGATAAAGTGTTCCCAGCTATGCCTTGTGCACCAGGTGAAAGGGAGAGAGCATGAGCTGAGTGGTTTGTGGCCCTTTAATTCGCAGGGGCAATGTTTTTAAACTACAGCAGGGTAGATTTAGATTAGATGTTAGAAAGAGCATGGTGAGACACTGGAATGGGTTGCACAGAGAAATTGCGGTCATCTCACCCCTGGAAGTGTTTAAGACCATGTTGGATGAGGCTTTGAGCAACATGGGCTGGTAGGATGTGTCCCTGCCCATGGGGCTTGGAACTAGATGATCATTAAGGTCCCTTCCAACTCAAGTCATTCTATGATCCTGTGATTCCAGAAATGTAAGCAACAATTGATATCTGGCTTTTAGTTTCTTCTGCAATGAAGACAGAGCTACAACCAGCTCAGGTGGACTCAGTTCCCATAGGGTGTGCAGTATCCACCTCTCATCCTTGTCAATACCTTTGGGCTGGCAGAGCTCTCTCTGGCCATACAAGAAATATTCATGATTACAGTCAGCTCCACTGTAATGGAATGGTCCTGGATGATACAAGAGGGAACAGTTTACAGTCTCTCTACACCGAGAAACAATTACTTACAAATTTAGATTTTATCCTCAGTATATAAGCATACAAGTCTGCCACATCTATTCTCAGCAATATTATTCTTCCCCTTGCCAGCACAGGTGCCAGAGTAAAGTGTTTTGTGCCTTTCAATGACCAGCAGGTTGGACTTGATGACTGGTGGACAGTCTCCTGGGAGGAAGTTCTGAGGGGACCAAGAAGTCCAGGAAGGCTGGACACTGTTCAGGAGGGAACTCTTTAAAGCACAGGAACAGGCTGTCCCCGTGTCCCAAAAGGTGATGCAGCAGGGAATAAGGTTGGCCTGGCTGAATAGAGAGGTGTGGTTGCTGCTCAGGGAGAAAAGGGGAGTCGGTGGTTGTTGGAAGGAGGGGCAGGACACTCAGGAGGACTACAAGATTGTCAGGAGGTTATGAAGGGAGAAAACTAGCTGGAAACTGATTTGGCTTCATCTGTTAAAGAGAACAGGAAATGCTTCTACAAATATACTGGCAACAAAGAAAAGACTAAGGAGAATCTCTATCCTTTATTGGATGCAGTGGGGAAACATAGTGGTCAATAATTAGGAAAAGGTTGAGGTTCTCCATACCTTCTTTGCCTCAGTTTTTAGTAGTAAGACCAGTTGTTTGCTGGATACCTAGCTCCCTGAGCTGGAAGGTAAGGATGGGTAGCAGAATGAAGCCCCCAGTCCAAAAGGAGATGGTTAGTGACTTACTGCACTACTTACACACACAGGAGAAAATGGGGATGGATGACATCCACCAGAGGGTACTGAGGGAGCTGGAGGAAGTGCTCACTGAGCCACTTTCTGTCATTTACTAGCAGTCCTGGATAACTGGGGAGATCCCAACTGACTGCAGATTGGCAGTCATGATGCCCACCTATGAGAAAGGCTGGATGAAAGACCAGGGGAACTACAGACCTGTCAGTCTTACCTTGGTGCTGGGGAAGGTCCTGGAACAGGTTGTCTTCAGTGCCATTACATAGCATGTGCCAGGCAACCAGGGGATCAGGCACAGTCAGCAGTTCATGAAGGGTAGGTCCTGCTTAACAAACCTGATCTCTGTCTATAATAAGGTGACCTGCTGAATGGATGAGGGAAAGGGTGTGGATGTTGTCACCTGGACTTTAGTAAAGCCTTTCACACTGTTTCCCACAGCATCCTTGTGGAGAAACTGGCTACTTATGGCTTGGATGAGTGGATGCTTTGCTGGGGTAAAAACTGGCTGGATGGCCAGGCCCAGAGTGGTGGTGAACTGAGTTAAATCCAATTGGCAACTGGTCACAAGTGGTGTTCCCCAGGGCTCAGTATTTGGGCCAGTTCTCTTTAATATCTCTATAAATGATATGGAAAAGGGGATTAAGGTCACCCTCAGCAAGTTTGCAGATGACACAAAACTGGGTAAGAGTGTTGATCTGTTTGAGGATATGAGGGCTCTGCAAAGAGATCTGGACAGGCTGGATCAATGGGACAAGGTCATTGTATGAGGTTTAACAAAGCCAACTGCTGTGACTTGTATCACAACAACCTCAGACAGGTTTTAGGCAGAATGCCTGGAAAGCTGCCTGTCAGAAAAGGACCTGGGGCTGTTGGTTGACAACCAGTTGAACATGAGGCAGCAGTGTGCTCACATGGTCAAGAAGGCAAGCAGCACCCTGGCCTGTATCAGAAACAGTATGGCCAGCAGGAGCAGGTAAGAGATTGCACCCCTCTACAGGGCACTGGTGAAGTTGCACCCCAAATACTGTTTCAGTTTCAGGACCCTCACTCCAAGAAAGACATTGAGGTGCTTGAGTGTGTCCAGAGAAGGGCAACAAAGCTGATTAATTGTCTAGAAAACAAGTCATATGAAGAATGGCTGAGGGAACTGGGATTGTTTAGGCAGCTGCTCTCTACAAATGCGTGACAGGAGGTTGTAGGGAGGTGGGGGTTGGTCTGTTCTCTCTAGTATTGGGTGACACAATGAGAGGAAATGGCCCGTCATTGTGACCTGGAGGGGTTTAGATTGGACACTAGGAAAAGTTTCTTTATGGAAATAGGTTACCCAGGGAGGTGTTGGAGTCATCGTCCCTGGAGGTGTTCAAGGAACATGTGGATATGGCACTTTGAGACACACATTAATGGTGGTGGTGGTGTTAGGTCAATGGTTGGACTCAATGACCTTAGAGGTCTTTTCCAAACAAAACAATTCCATGTTTCTGTAATCTTGAAAGTCTTCTTCAACATATAAGATACTATGGTTCTACTCTATGAATGTTTTCCAATGAGTTGACTGTGTGACACCTTGAAGTCTTTGTCCAAGTCACTCCCTTAGGTACCTTGCCAATTTCCCAGGTAATGTGTTAAAACCAACATTTATATTAAGATATAGACTAAAACATATACTAAGAAATAGCCCCAAAACAAGCATTTGGTAATAGGTACCACAGTAAATATCATGCACTCTACACCTACATACTGTAACATTCACCTTTGTTACATATGAGGATGGACAATCCTCATTAACACTCTGAAAATCAGTATAAGTAATATTTCTCATTACCCCTTAGTTTGGCATAGCTTTTTTAATACTGGCAAGGGCTTTATTAAGCTGAATGTCCTTTACTTTTTCTGAAACATTTGCTACTGTAAAAACAGCAGGAGGGGAAGTGTATTCCCTGAAAGTCTAAACAGTGTGTATAGAGTTAACAGGAAACGAGGGACAGCAGAGAGCCCTAGGATGAAGGGAGCTGACTCTCTCACTTTCATGTGGACAGCAATGTCATCAGTCAAATGTCAGGTCATTCTGATTTCCCTGCTTCAAGAAAAGTCAGGCATTTACCAAGAAAAAAACTACCCTCATATTAGGAAACATCATCTGTTTCTGCTAACATTACTGTATTTTCCCATGTGCATTATTAAAGAAAACATTTTATAAGAAAAGAAAAGAAAAGGAAAGAAAAGGAAAGAAAAGAAAAGGGAAGAAAAGGAAAGGGAAGAAAAGGAAAGGGAAGAGAAGGAAAGGGAAGAGAAGGAAAGGGAAGAGAAAGAAAGGGAAGAGAAAGAAAGGGAAGAGAAGAAAAGAGAAGAAAAGAGAAGAAAAGAAAAGAGAAGAAAAGAAAAGAAAAGAAAAGAAAAGAAAAGAAAAGAAAAGAAAAGAAAAGAAAAGAAAAGAAAAGAAAAGAAAAGAAAAGAAAAGAAAAAAGAAAAGAAAAGAAAAAAGAAAAGAAAAGAAAAAAGAAAAGAAAAGAAAAAAGAAAAGAAAAGAAAAGAAAAGAAAAGAAAAGAAAAGAAAAGAAAAGAAAAGAAAAGAAAAGAAAAGAAAAGAAAAGAAAAGAAAAGAAAAGAAAAAAGAAAAGAAAAGAAAAAAGAAAAGAAAAGAAAAAAGAAAAGAAAAGAAAAGAAAAGAAAAGAAAAGAAAAGAAAAGAAAAGAAAAGAAAAGAAAAGAAAAAAAAGAAAAAAGAAAAGAAAAGAGAAAAGAAAAGAAAAGAAAAGAAAAGAAAAGAAAAGAAAAGAAAAGAAAAGAAAAGAAAAGAAAAGAAAAGAAAAGAAAAAGAAAAGATAAAAGAAAGGAAAAGAAAGAGAAAAAAAAACCCCAAACAAAACAAACACAAAGCAAAATAATTTAAAAAATAATAAAAAATAAAAACAACCACTGAAAGGAGATTGACTTATGAGCAGATGAGCAGATGTCATTTTGGAGTACTGCATCCAGGCTGATGAATGAAATGAAGCTGGAAGTGGGGAGATTCAGGCTGGACGTGAGGAGGAAGTTCTTCACTGTGAGAGTGGTGAAGACCTGGAATGGGTTGTGCAGGGAGGTGATTGAGGCCCCATCCCTGGAGGTGTTTAAGCCCAGGCTGGATGAGGCTCTGGCCAGCCTGATCTAGTGTGGGGTGTCCCTGTCCATGGCAGGGGGGTTGGAATTACATGATCCTTGTGGTCCCTTTCAACCCTGACCGATACTATGATACTATAACACTCCATCAGCCCAATCCACTCAGGTCTCCTGACAATATCAGAAACCCAAGGAGGAACTGCAGAGTCCTGGTCAGGCAGCAGGCATACTGTCTTTAGCCTTTCTGCAGGATCTTTACAAAACCCTGGAGGACCACCTTAAGTGCCACAAGCACCACCATCTGCCAACACTGTGGCAGGTGAGTCCCAAAGGTGGAGAAAGAGACAAATATGGGCTTCCTAGATCATTGTGTCATTTGTTATCTGTTCATTTCACTGAGCATATCTCCATCCTCCTAAGAGACCAGGAAGCTCTCTCCATTGCCCCATCTTCTGAGGTTTTATACTATGGCCACAACTCCTCTGCACATTCAATAATGCAAATCTTCCCAGCTGTTTCAAGCTTTTTTCATAAGAAAAAATCCTCTTGGGTCTCAAATAATGTACTTTGTGCTTTAATCTTTATTTAAGACAGGATGACCTTAATATATAGATTTTCCCTCACTTTTATTTATTATATTGCTAAGGGACTTAATACTTGTCCAAGCTTTAAGCACTATTTTTATGTTATAAAAGCAAGAGTATAAATAAAAATAAAACTAGCTGTCATCTCTCACCTTAAAACCAAACAAAAGACAGTCAATAGCAAGCTTGTATATCCATATTTCCTGAAATACTGGAATTTGTGAAGCATTAAAATTCCCGAAGCATTAAGCACAGAAATAATGTATCTTTATATGTAACAGTAATACTGCAATCTCAGTATCATCCTATATATTTTCCCTAATATAACCTGATCTCTTCCTTGCTTCTGTGACCACCATGGCACATTGAGCAGATGTTCTTACTGAGCTTTTCCCTGCAAGGCACAGGTCTTTCTCCAGAGTGATTATGGCTAATTTATAACCCATCAAGGTATATGAAAAATTCAGATGGTTTCTCCCAGTGATAAGAGAGCTTTCAGAAGCAATGCCTTTGGAATTCATCTGAGAACAGAACTGGGATTATCTGATATTTCAGTACCATGTTGCCAGCAGCTGTTTAATATTTTCATGTATGCCACTTGCCCTCACTAGAGCAGCAGGCTTACACTCTGCTGGTCTAATTACAGAGACTTATATTTTGCTTTTTTCAATTTCTCAAGGTCAGTCATTCTCCCACAGGATCTGTTCAATCTCTTACTAAACTGATGTCACTTGAGTACAGAAACTAAAACTGTGCCATTTGAAGTGCTGATAGTTCTGTAACTAAATTATAAGCAAATTTGAAGAAAGAAAGAAGCTAATATATTCATTTAATGTTAAACCACAGATATATTCAAGTCCACCCACCAGAAAAAAAAAAAAAAAAGCTGGAAACTACAGTGTAAGGCATTGGATTTTTTTAGATTCTTTTCTATTAAGGACAAAAAAAATTATGTATTTATGAAATACAGTCATCTTTATAACAGACAGCTGTCTGGAAGCATTTAGAATGGAGAAAGAAAAAAAAAATGATTCCTGTTAATTAGTTTTGCATTTAAAAATTGCTGTTATCAGTGAATCAGTATATGGAGGAAGGACCCCAGAAATGGGTTCAGGAGAGCTGCTAAGCATGTGACACCCCAAATCCAGAAGATGGGAGATGACAGGCAGGCACACTCAGAAGAACTCAGTAGACTGGGAAAGGATTTCTTGACTAATACTAATATCTATGACCATATCTTGTGTAAAGGGAAAAGAGGTTGAGACTATGTTTTTTTCAGTAGAAGATGAAGTAGCATGTAGTGTCCTGTTAAAAACAATGGCTTCAGTTCACAGTGCTTTCACTTCCCATACCCACTCAACAGTTCGGTGGCTAGTGTTTTTGTACAACTTAAAACAATTCAGCTTCTTCCTATGCCTGTGAAAAACAAACCACTGGGCTGTAACTGGAGCTCTGCCCTTCTGGCCATACCCATTCCACGCAGCATAAATAAATAAACATCCACTAGGATAAACACCAGCATTCAGATGTTTCACTTGAGTACTAGGTGAGTCAGACAAGATTTTTTTCTCACTCAGTAATAACCGGTACAACTGGAAAATAGAGGCAGATTCACACCTGACTGTGTGCTGTATACATGGGCGCAGCTGGTTTTATCAATGCACTGTGCTTGCTCTGATGCTGTAACACTTCTCTTTTCCATAAAATACTTAAACAGTCAGTGAGAACAGAGAAGCAACTGTGTCAGCGGTGGTGAGAGCACTTGCCTGAGAGGTGTGAAAGCATAATTATTTATTCAAAGCAGCAGACTTTCAATGGGAGACTTGAGAAGAGTCATCTGCCTCTTCCCCCTCTCTCCAAACATGCTATAGAAGCTCATGCAGGTCCATGTCATTTGGTAAATAAAAGAACTTTATTTAAGCAGTTACTCTAACACAGCAGCACTTGGGTCACAAATGACATCTACATCTGTTGACTTTAACCCACACTTAATTTAGATTGTTGAGGTGGGTTTTTTTTATTTTTGTAGTCAATGTTTGTACTTATTTTGGGAGGGTGGAGCTGCTTCCTCCAGGAAAAATGTGATGAATTATGGTTTCATTTACCATTACTTATTTTTTGCTCAGATACCCATCTCAGAAGTCAAATTTAACTGTGTCACTGCTCATTCCTCTTCCACCCTCTCACATGAAGCTAGCAAAACTAGCTTCAGATTTATTAGTCAGAATTAAAATCTTCTAGCATACATGCTAAGTAATTGACAGTCAAAGAAACACTTTTTAACTGATACAGGCTAGCCAAATAAGACAGTTTTAAAACTTCATGTTATCTACATGAAGCAGATGAACCACGCAGGACAACTGGTGGATGTTCTAAGTTCAGCTGACAAACTAAAGGATAAAAAGTGAACCCAGTGTGAAAACCATTCAGAGTATTTGCAAAGCAAAATTCCAGAACTGCAGAAAAGGTCATGGATACCTATGAAAAGCCTCAACATATGCAAACATTAAGTACATTTTTTTAATTATTATTTTTATCTGCAATATAGAATAAGTCCTCCTTCTCTTCAATCTGGACACAAAATGCTACGAAAGTGGCAGTGGATAACTGTGTGCTGTGTAATGCCCATAATACTCAGCCTGAAAAAAACCCTTCATTTATTCCTGTAAAACTTCTGCACTGTATCAAAACTGCACTTTATTACTCAGATGTGAAATCAGCACTGAGAGAAACAACCCAAGAGAGTGACTAGGAAAGATTAAGACTGGTGATCCAGAAAGACCCACATATATTTGAAGTGAACATATGTCCTAAGAGGGAGTAACTACTTAAAGGAGCAAAATAGAGAGATTGTAGGAAAATCATTCTGATAGAGAAATGCATCAGGTTGCTCGCTACTATTTCTCAGCATGCCCTTCAGGGTGAACCTGTCAGCACTCAAAATTGGAAAAGCCTTAAACGTTATTGTCTGAAGTTTGCTGTTTAACACAAAGCAGTCTTAACTGCAGCTTGGCATTTCTCACAGGACACAGGAGCATTTCAGGCACTGGTATTACACACTTGTTACAGGGAAATTATGCATCTTTTTCAGCTTTACATCCTCACAAATGCTGTCCACCCATAGTACCTACCCATGCCATTTACAGATGCTGCACTATCCACAGTCTCACAACACACTCAGATGATGGAATAAGTCTTAATATAGAGTTGCCTCTGAAGTATAATTAACTCTACAACTTAGACATTGCTTATATATTATTTTGCTAATGAACAATGACCAGTTCAACTAGCAACAACTGCTTAGAAGTACTAGCTCAATGAACTTCCCACCCTGCTGCAGTATGGCTGCACCTTCATAGCCACTGATGGTCACAAGTTCAGAAAGCAGTAAAAAAATTCTACTCACTGCAGATGCAGACCTTGAGCTTTCAGCAAGAGACACTCATTTGCTTCATGCTCCCTTTTGAAATTTTTCACAAATTAGCATTTCATAAGAATTAATTCCATCAATGTCCAACAAAGTGAAGTCACAGAACTGAAATGTAACAATATCTTTCCAGGCACTATGAAAACTCATCTTCAGACAAAGTTTATCTGCTGAGAAAATAACACTATTACAAAGTCTGTGTTGGCTTTCAGCTGCAGTATCCAGCCCTCTTTTTATCTTTGTTTTTAAAATCAACTAAGTCTCAATTTCTTACCTATAGTTGATACATTTCATGTAGCATATAGTCAAAATAGTAGGGGCTCCAGAACTGGATGCAGTGCTCCAGGTGGGGTGTCACCAGAGTGGAACAGAGGGGGAGGATCACCTACCTTGACCTGCTGGCTATGCTTCTCTTGATGCAGCCCAGGATGTGATTGGCTTTCTGGGCTGCAGGTGCACACTGCTGGCTCATGTTGAGCTTCTTATCCACAAGCACCCCTAGGATCCAGGGCTGCTCTCAAGCCAGTCGTGAATAAAGGACCTAGGGTCGAGGGAGGTGATCCTCCCCCTCTGCTCCACTCTGGTGACACCCCACCTGGAGTAATGCATCTGGTTCTAGAGCCCCTATTACAGGAAGGACCTGGAGGTGCTGGAACATGTCCAGAGAAGGGCCACGAGGATGACCAGAGGGCTGGAGCTCCTTTCCTATGAGGATAGACTGAGGGAGTTGGGGCTATTCAGTCTGGAGAAGAGAAGGCTCTGAGGTGACCTAATTGTAGCCTTCCAGTATCTGAAGGGGGCCTACAAGAGGGCTGGGAAGAGACTTTTTAGAGTTTCAGAGAGTGATAGGACGAGAGGGAATGGAAAAAAAAACTTCAAATGGGTAGACTCAGACTAGATATTAGGAAGAAGTTCTTCCCCATGAAGGTGGTGAGACACTGGAACAGGTTGCCCACGAGGTGGTAGAAGCCCCATCCCTGGAGGCTTTTAAGGCCAGGCTGGATGTGGTGCTGGGCAACCTGATCTAGTGTGGGGTGTCACTGGCCATGGCAGGTGGTTGGAACTAGATGATCCTTGAGGTCCCTTCCAACCCTAACAATTCTATGATTCTAAGATCAGATTATTTCAGAAAGCCACATATTTTTCAATATGCAGAAATAGCAGACTAGTAGATGGATTATATAGATAGATAGATGGACTGGTTGATGGGTTGGACGCGATGATCTTGAAGGTCTCTTCCAACCTGGTTTATTCTATGTATTCTATGTATTCTATGTATATATATAGCTGTATAGATATAGATGTAGATATAGATTAGAGATATAGAGGTACATAAACTAATGTCTGAATTAGGTAGATATTTAGTGTAAAGTTCATTTAAGGCCATACATCAGAAACCTTATTCAGACTGAGACTTTCTGTAAAACCACAAAGTTAATTTGCTTCTGAAGTAAGGTCTTTTGGTATCAACACTATTTTCAGGATTTGAATGTATGTATCCAGAGAGAAATGTAGATCCCACCCATAAATATGAATATCAGTCTAATCTTAACCATCCTGTACCAATTGCTTTTTCTATCTTGAAAGCCTGGAACCAAAATTACACCTTTTAAATAAACTTAGGTTGCAAAATATTTATCAGATATTTTAAAATAACAGCAGTTTGCTCATCACCCTAAAAAAACCCCATCATATGAATACAAGATATTATATTCAGGATTAGATGCCAAAGGCAAGATCCAAATCAACACTGTTTAGTCCAAAATTAAAATACAGGTTAAATGGAGGTAGTTAAACTCAAACCCCAATGACCTAGATGCCTAATTCTACTTTCTCATACCACTATGCTCAAGCCAGGAACCTCATTCTGACTTTCCACTGCCTAATTTAAGTAGCCTGAAGGATCCCTCTCTGGCACACCACACAACACATAATTACATCTATTTAGGGTACATTTCACTAGTTCTCTATTCTCAGGTTTCTACCTGGCAGCAGAATCAGCTGCCTCTCACTTTACTGTGAATCAGCACAGAACTATGAATAGATAGTTACACTTTGGGGTATATTCTACATTGTACCTTTCTAAGAATACTGCAAAAGAAGTGAAGTGGTTTCATAAGTACAGATCTATTTTTAGTGAAGAAATAGAGGCCAAAATCTGCAGAAAATGCAGGAATTTTAAATCATGTGTGTAAAACTACTGATTTTTTTCACTGTTTGGGATCTGGCTGGCCCATAATCTTCAATAATCCTGCTGCACCCCGTACTTTATAAATACCTCTTAATACAATTTCCTGGCTTTCTAACAGGGAAATTAATAAATAACTTCCTTGGTAACGTAGGAATTTATTTATTTTTTATTAAGGCTCCTTCCTTCTAATTCTTAATATCTGAAAACTGCCACTGAGATCATTAGGTATTCTGCTTAAGGAAGAAAGGAGAAATTATTTTTATTTTGTTACTATGTTAAAGAAATGTGGAGAACACAAAGCTCAATATTCAGAAACCTACTTTCTGTCAATTGCACAGATGCCTTAATCTGCATGGCCCAAAAGCCTACTGCTGAGAATAAAATAATACTCACAAAATGGTTAAAAATGAGGTAATATTGTCCTTAATGTTCATCCTGTTTCTAAGAATTTACTATGACCCATGAAATTTTTTCACTTCTGGAAAGGATAATTCCTGTCACAAATTACTTCAGTAATGCCTTCCTGTTCCAAAGGCGCCCACAGAAAATGTTCAGAGGACTGAAAAACTTTTTGTCTCACTTTTGTGGGTATTATCCAATAAAATCTTGTATAAAGCTTTAGACAAAAAGATAGTAATAGCTTCATCTGAGTATGAGTATATGATACAGAAAAGGACTGAAGAAGTTTCTTTTACTGACTGGTATGTTTGAAAGAATTCTTCACAGGTCAGGACAGAAATACTGTCAGGTTTAAAAAAAGATGTGCACACATACACATAATACACAAAGATTATTTTTAAAGGTATATATGGAACAAAACCAAAAATGCCTTCTTAGGTATTTTAGGAATGCAAAATATTTGTGAAGCTATGAAAACATCGCTGTAATTATCCACTGCACTTTTGGACATAAAATAGTGTAAGACAAACATATTCTTTTTTCCCCCCTTAAATCTAAGCAGGTATTATAGCTTATCCTAACTGGTCAGTTATTTGCCTGCTGCTTGTGGGGAATGGATAGTGGGTAAGCTTGAAAAGAGAAAAGGCTCTGAAGATAGGAAACCCTTTTAAAATAGTCTAAATCTTCTTTATAGATCAGGGTAAGGGTCCATGTGGCTGGAGCTGTGCAGAGTCATATCCTGAACTGCTATTTTAGTTTAAATCCCTTACAAATTATAGAAACCCTCTATTCATTCTGTCCTTTGGCTGGTAAGGCTTCATTAGATTTTTTTTCTTTGACCATTTTTCATGTCTTCAGCTCAGCTTCCCTTCTATCTCCTCTACCAAGATCAGTATTGCAGCTTTCTAATCAGAAATAGTCTCAAGCTGCTGAGACTGTATTTGCATTTGCTGCCAAAGCATGGAGGAAAGCTGGGTTAAACTGAAAGACTGTTACTTTGCAGGGTTCAACTGTTAGTAATGTGGCATAGCTGACAACTATAAAATTTCAGCATTCCAAAAATCCTTGGCTCTCTTTCTCATATGAATGGTTGCATAGATTATTATTCTGAATTTATGCAGGTGAAGTCAATTTCAACTTTGGTAAATAAGATTTTTCTCCCATTTAAATTGTTTTCCTTAAATAACCATCCGTATTTCAATAGGAAAAAACTCTTTGAATCTGGTCTCTTTAAGACTCTCTAACTACACTCAGAAAACATATTTCCATATGAAAAGCTAAATGAACATTGGACAGATGGGCAGAGTCCAACGGCATGAGATTGAACACATCCAAGTGCCGGGTTCTGCACATTGGCCACAACAACCCCATGCAGAGCTACAGGCTGGGGTCAGAGTGGCTGGAGAGCAGTCAGGTGGAAAGGGACCTGGGGGTGCTGGTTGATGGTAGGCTGAACATGAGGCTGCAGTGTGCCCAGGCAGCCAGGAGGGCCAATGGCATCCTGGCCTGCATCAGGAACAGTGTGGCCAGCAGGAGCAGGGAGGTCATTCTGCCCATGTACACTGCACTGGTTAGGCCACACCTCGAGTACTGTGTCCTGTTCTGGGCCCCTCAGTTTAGGAAGGATGTTGACTTGCTGGAGCGTGTCCAGAAAAGGGCAACAAGGTTGGTGAGGGGCTTGGAGCACAAGCCCTATGAGGAGAGATTGAGGGAGCTGGGGTTGCTTAGTCTGGAGAAGAGGACACTCAGGGGTGACCTTATTGCTCTCTACAACTACCTGAAGGGGGGTTGTAGTGAGACTGAGGTTGGTCTCTTCTCCCAGGCAACCAGTACCAGAACAAGAGGACACAGTCTCAGGCTGCGTCAGGGGAGGTTTAGGCTGGAGGTTAGGAGGAAGTTTTACACAGAGAGAGTGATTGCCCACTGGAATGGGCTGCCTGAGGAGGTGGTGGGGTCGCCGTCACTGGGGGTGTTCAGGGCGAGGCTTGACAGGATGCTTGGCTGCATGGTTTAGTTGATTGGGTAGTGTTGGATGATAGGTTGGACACGATGATCTCGAAGGTCTCTTCCAACCTGGTTAATTCTATTCTATTCTATTCTTGGTTGTATGGTTTATTATATTGATTTTCCAGTTAAGAGTAACTGCAAAGATTTTCAGTCCTCCTAAAAAAATTTTTTAAAAAAGGATCAAAGTCAACACATTTTCATAATCTGATGAGTATTTTCCACATTTAATCATTCAACAAATTAAAAATAACTGCTTATAACATTTATAATCAGTTTGAGAATACATGCCAGTGTACAAATGCCGCTTATAGATATTTAAAATTACCAGGTTCTTATATGTGTAATATATTTACACTGACAGAGATTCCACTTCAAAACATCCACCCAGATAGGAATCAAAAGTGTGGCAGGTTAGGCTGTGCCTTTAAGAAAAGGACAGCTACAGAATTCTCTAGCTGTATGTTTAGGTGTAAAAAGGAAAACAAAGGTTAATCCTAAATGAATTTCATTGGTCAGATATGAGATGTACCATAGCACACATCTCTAACATTATTGCTCTTACTCACTTCAGCTTCAGTGTGTTCTGACTTTTCTTCTTGGCCAGACTGCATGCAACTGACCCTGAACTACAAACTGATATAACTATATTTCTTAACAACTGCTTTTTGTTAACGAATTTCCCTTAATATCCTTTTTTCTCTCTTTCTCCTTTTTCACCTAATTAACTACTAGGGGAAAGGCAAGGAGGGGGAGAGGGGTTTTGGGGGGAGCCTGAGAGGGATTCTCCTTGGGAGGATCTGCATTTGTGTTATTCCCTGTAAATTCTTGTATAATATTGTAAATACTGTATATTTTGTATATATTAATTGCATTTCATTATTGCTTGTAAAATACAGCTTTCCATTTGCTTCTCTGTCTGAGTTTAACTGTGCTTTATGTTGGTGCGTGTGGGTTAAACCATCACACCACTACAAAAAGATAGTATCATAAATGATTCACTGGATCTTGTCACAACTTAGATGAGGTTTTTGTCCCTCGTGGCAATTTCTCTAAGGGTAAGTAAACAACAAAGGAGAAAAACTACACCCAGCTTTCCCTCTTGGGTTAGTAGGTACAGCGGTGTTGATGAGGCCCTGCACAGAGGCCTAGTAAAATTATCTGTGTGGCCATACATATAGTGAAATAATGAGTATTAATCCTAGCACTTTCAGAAAATACTATTAAAGCCATATATACACACAAAAAACACTGCTATCAAAAAGGAATATTCTACTGAAACAAAACAGCAGTCCAGAAAACATCTTGCAGAAAACAATTTAATAGATTCAAAAGACAAAATGAGTAATTTCTTTGTAGAGAATCATGCAATCCATAACTTTACAACAGGACCACAAATACCTTCCACAGGCTGCTGTGCATGACAGCTGATACTGAATTGTCTGAAAAGATCAACAAGTCATTGTTATACTATCACCCCAGAACTGTTGCTTACACAAACTGCCCCAAGACAAATCTTTAAGACCAAGAAACAAATGGCAGTCACATTTTTCTCTTTCACCACCTCATGACAATCCATCAAAATTGTTTGGAGGAAACATTCCTGATGGCTAGGACACAAAAATATTAATAGATTGAAGACAATAATCAGAAGTAGAGCCTTTTAAACCGTGGAGGTGATGGAACCTCTCAAATAGTCCTATCTCTCATAAGACATTTTTCAAATATTAGTATCTCTCATTTGAGGCATGTCTCATAAGAAACCACTAAGCAGTACTTAAATAAATAAGAAAGTGATATCGGAGCTTGTGTGGTTATTAGAAGATATCCTAGCTATTATTGAAGCCAGGGAGCTACAACCAACTTGATCCCTATTACAAATAAACTAATGAGATTTGACAGAACATGAATTTAATCCTAAATACCAACAATGTCAGGCAGGCAGCAAATGAAATATATTAACTGAAAACTGTTGCATTTGATTTAAGGCCCTATCATGGAAAATTAGAAAAGAGGTCACCCTAGACCTTCAGGGATTCTGTTCTCATAGAAATTTTAATTTTGTTCACAACCCCTGGGAAGCAAAAAATAATGAATTGCCTTGCTCAGAGTTGTACCAGCCACACACTGACAGCATTACACTTCATAATACCTCATCCACTTACAGAAAATACTTAGCTAAAACAGCAATAATAATTGGGACTACTCCTTTACTCAAGAAATTCCACTTCAATGGAACTACCTGTCTAGGCAAGTGTTAATAATATTCCAAAGCGGTACAACATGCACATCTCTTGTTTCAGTGAGATGGAGAAGAAACGGGGTTTTGCTGTTTTAAGTGTAATACAATGGCCTCTTGCACAGCATGGGAGTTGTAAAATGAAGTAGTGTAAGCCATACGTTCTTCAAAGAAGGACTCTTTGGATCAGCTACTGACAGCAACTTGTAAACTCAGGTATCTGAGCCCATGTAGTGTTGGTCCTGCCTGACAACCTGATTTCCTTATATGACCAGATGACCTGCCTGGTGGATGGGGGGAAGGCTGTGGATGTAGTCTACTTGGACTTCAGCAAGGCCTTTGACACCGTACCCCACAGCAAACTCCTGCTCAAGCTGTCAGCCCATGGCTTGGACAGCAGCACTCTGCACTGGGTTAGGAAATGGCTGGAGGGCCAAGCCCAGAGAGTGGTGGTGAATGGTGTCACATTCAGCTGGAGGCCAGTTACTAGTCGTGTGCCCTAGGGATCAGTGTTGGGCCTGATCCTTTTCAGTATCTTTACTGATGGTCTGGACGAGGGGATTGAGTCCACCATTAGTAAGTTTGCAGTTGACACCAAGTTGGGTGCAGGTGTTGATCTGTTAGAAGGCTCTGCAGAGGGACCTTGATAGGCTGGACAGAGAGGCAGAGTCCAAGAGCATGAGATTTAACAAGTGCCACGTTGGCCACGACAGCCCCATGCAGCACTACAAGCTGGGAACAGAGTGGCTGGAGAGCAACCAGGAAAAGAGGGACCTGGGGGTTGACAGCTTGCTGAACATGAGCCAGCACTGTGCCCAGGTGGCCAAGAAGGCCATGGTATACTGGCCAGTACCATGAATAGCGTTGTCAGTAGGAGCAGGGAGGTCATTCTGCCCCTGTACTCAGTACTGGTTAGGCCACACCTTGAGTACTTTGTCTAGTTCTGGGCCCCTCAATTTGTGAAAGATGATGAGATGCTTGAACGTGTCCAGAGAAGGGCAACAAAGCTGGAGAGGGGTTTGGAGCACAAGCCCTGTATGGAGAGGCTGAGGGAGCTGGGGTTGTTTAGTCTGGAGGAGTTTCAGGGGGGACCTGATTGCCATCTACAACTACCTGAAGGGAGGTTGTAGCCATATGGAGGTTGGTGTCCTCTCCCAGGCAATCAGTGACAGAATGAGACGACAGTCTCAAGTTGTGCCAGAGGAGGTTTAGGCTGGATGTTAGGAAGAAGTTCACAGAAAGAGTGACTGACTAGTAGAATGGGCTACCCAGGCAGGTGGTGGATTCACCATTCCTGGAAGTGTTTAAAAAAAGACTGGATGAGGCATTTAGTGCCATGGTTTATTTGATTAGATGGTGTTGGGTGATAGGTTGGACTTGATGAGCTTGAAGGTCTTTTCCAACCTGGTTAATTCTGTGATTCTGTGGATGATGAAAATATTCACCCAACCAAACCTCAGGCTGCATCTGCAAATCGAAGCAACAAGATATGCAAATAAAAGTGACCCAAAACTGTTCAACAGTTTCAGCCATACATATTTCTAGGCCAGCTGGCCTTAGAGCATGAACAAGAAAGCTTGAAGGCTTAGGTCTTTGCCTCTGGATAGCTTTTGCCTTGGTTTCCAGAGGCAAACACAGTACGCTCTTTGATAGCCAAGTGGCAATGGCTGCTGATCCTGCTTGGACTTATGAATTCACTGCAATTTTTAGAAGTATTGTTATTCAACTACAATTACCCACATTTCTAAATATCTCATAAGTTACTATTTACTCTAAGACAAATACACTGCATCTCTTACAGAGCAATCCTAGCCTGGAGGTACCAAGCAGGTCATAACACAGGTCATAACTAGACACATTACCCAAGCTCACTAGCATACTGTCTACCTGCAAACCAAACACTTCAAAATAAACTACTGGAAAGCTAAACTGTTTGGGTTTTTTTGTTCTATTGGCACAACTGTCTGATCAAAACCTGTACTGAGATTACTCAGTGGATGTTCTGGAGACTGGCCAAAATCCTCTGTTCAAGTACTTCAATTCTGGTAATTTGGGAGGACACACAACAGCTAAAAGCTATTGCCAGCAACTTGGACTTCTGAGTAGTTCAGCAATAAAAATGTGAGTTTTTCTCCTGTCTGAGTGGCTTGAAGGATGACAGTGCAATCACAAACGGTGCTTCAGTTCAGCAAAGTTTTTGTTGCTATTGGTCCAACACTGAGTGAAAACTGCGTTAGTTTTCCTTGTAAGAAGGCCACTCCTTGTACTACTTTTAGATCAGAAAACACCCCAACTGCCTGAAATTGTGTCTTTCATGGTGTCAAATACTACTATCAGTCATACTCATATGAGTTGACAAAATGTTATTTATTTGTGGGGGACTATCTGTATTCTTTCTGTCATGATATGCTCACTCACCACACACAGAGAAATCACTAACTTTCCAACAGTCCCAGCAGACACTCGTTGACCATTTTTGAGAGCTGATTGACACTGCAGTCATACTTACTACCTGTAACAAACTAGTGTGATAAAAGCAAATCAAATAAAACATATGAATGATGATTTCATCTTAATTACTATCTGAAAAATCAGCATTTAAGATAATTCAAGTTGGTAGCTTAAAAAGCATTTTATCTACTACTGAACTTGCAGTTCAACGATTACCACCAATATTTTCCCTATTTCCTATGACATTTCAAGGGTTGGTTTTCTTCTAACAGAATACAACCTGCTTATTTCTGGGGTGTGCAGTGCATGAACACTTGCGAGGTATTTGAGATCTGTAGGAGGTACAGTGTAAGTGCAAGGCATTTTGCTAACTTGCAGGCTGACAGGAGAAAGTGTTTTGCTTCTGCTTATACACAAAATTACAAAGTCTTTCTTCTTGTCTGCTTTCTTTCTGCCTTCCTTGCCTCTTGATCACATTCTATTTTCATCTAACCAATTCATCTTCAGGGTCTCCCAGGAAAAGAGAAATATAATTAAGAATAAAATGTGTAGAGCTTACAGAAGATGAGAAGAAAAAACATAACCAGTCTGGTGTGTTGAAGAGGCACAACTACTTGTGAGATACAGTATTAACATTAAATGAGTTCTCAGAAAAGCCTGGAGCTGGCCCAACTTTATAAGTCAAATCAAACTCCAAGGCAGAGATAACACAGATCAGAAGACAAAATCAATGAATATTCTGGAGAGAAATGTGTAAAGATTGTGTGATGAAGTGGTAAGTCAAAAGTGTATTTATATGAAAATGATTCTCTTGATATTATCAGACAAAATGAAGACCATGCAAATTCCTTTTACAGAGCCCATACATCTATCTCCAGAGAAACTGATGTTAAAAGTGATATAATCTGCATTTTTTTTTTCATTAACTCTTTTGGGGGGGCTCCAGTTCTTAAGCAGGAGAAATGAGAATTTTCATAAAAATGAGAAGATGATGTTACCATTATTATTAAATAGCTACAAATGCCCATACTTCAAACTCATTAAAACCTGGCAATTAGTCTGAAGAAAACAATCTCACACTGCAAAAAGCCTAACTTATGAAATAAAGACAAAAAATTGTAGTATGAGAAGCTATAAATAATCTCAGATGGAAAGCTGGCTGTTCAGTTGGCATAAAAGAATTTCCTTCATTTTCAGTTAGAAAAATGTTTTAACATACTGCCTTTTGATTATAATTTCACTTTCTACGGATGTTGTTCAATTTCTCCCTATGTTTATATTCCTCTTCAGTGTTTTTTTGTTTGTTTTCAGTAATAAATTTTCATTAATATGTAGGATTTGTTTTGAAATGAGCATGTTCCACTGACTCTTCCCCCACTCCCTGTAGGTTTCTACAGTTTTCTACCAATGAGTCATTATGTCCATCCTGTTCAATCTTCCAGATGGAGGACGTGTACAACTCACATTTTTCACCGTATTATTAGCTTTTACCTTAGGTTTTCTTCCTCATTGGGATCAAGTGTGCATCACTTTTGCTGTCAAGCATATTCCTTAGCAGCTTTTTCCTTTTCTGGCATAAGACTGAACACCTCATTGTATGTGAATATGTATCAGAAGATAATCACTGTTAAACTCAAACTGCGCAGTCACAACATCTGACTTTGAACTCAATGAGAACTGAGGACAACAGCTAAGGTAAATAGAACATTTTTTTTAAGCACACCAAGATCACGTAAATCTTGTCAGGTTACTCCACTGAGTATTTTAGCATAGGATTAGCTGCCAGTGCCCTGGAGTTTCAGACAGCTATTTATTATTCTCTAAAGAAAGTGATTCACCGTTATTAGGAGTGTCTAGGAAAAGAGAATCACTGTCACATGAACTGGAAGATGAACAAACGACCACAAATGAAAGTCATGGTGAGTGGCAGAAAACAGAACTGAAGGGGAGTCTGAAAGTGGTAGTGTCTGCAGTGCCTTTGGGACCAGTGACATGTGGCAGATCCATTGGAAAGATAAGTGTAAGAAGAATGATACTGAAATCTGAAGACTGGAAATAAAGGAGCACCAAGAACAAAAAAAAATGTTGCCTAAGAAGAATGAATGATACATTTCCTGTAGAATAATCATTTTCTTACAAGAAAATATGCCTGGCACAGCCTACTAACATTGTCTTTTTTGGCAAAGCCTAAAATGGACAACATTACAACACTGAATAACTCAAATTTTTATTGACTGTGTATGTTTACAGTTGCAATCCCCACTCCCTCCCCCCAAAAAACCACAGGCACTAGCCATGATGATCTGAAAACTTTTAAGAATTTCTGAACATCTAAAAGCAGGTAACTCAAGAACTAATCAACCCAAAAATCAAGCAAATTCAGGAAGTGAAAAACCTGTTAAAAAAAATAAATTCAAACTCTTTGTCTTTGACTCTTTTGGGTTTAGCTGCTGTTTCCCTAGAATGCTTCTCCTCAAATCTTGAAAAACAGTCAATTTTAAGTAGCACCAGCAGGAATTTTCAAGTTCTTTTCAGAAGTGGTTCAGTGTAGCATTAAACACTTTTGCAGAAAATGTCAGCTTTGTGAACACATTTGAAAGGAAAAATCAAAATCTTTGGTACAATGATACTGACCATTCATTTTCTGAGTTGTTGGCATGGTCTGAGGTGCTAGGAATAATAATCAGCAGGCCTGTGGAGTTGCCTGCCATGACAGCAAAAGCAAACATAATATCCGTTCATCTTATCTGGGGTGGGTTTAAGCAAACAGCTTTCATTCTGCACTCTTTCATGGTCATATACTAGGAAAAAAAAATCTAAGCTATGCTTGGAAGGCAATGAAACATCCTTCATCACTGTTAGAGATAGGATCATGTGGTTAACTTCCTGAAGACGATGAATGTGCACAGAGCAGTGATCCTCATGTGGAACTCCTCTTCAACTAGAGTTAACATCTCTCTAAAACCCTCTACAGTATTTATACAGAAATATCACTATCAAGATATGTAGATTAGATCTCCAGATGTGATAGAACAATATGAATTTTTTTTTTCCAACCTTTGTCAAGTGCTAATCAGGTTAAGTAACTTTGAGAGACAGCACGTTGTAACCCATGCTGTGCTATGAAGAACTTTTTTGTTTCTAGCCCCAGATTCCTTCATTATCATGACTGTCTTCTTAAACAAAGCTTATTATTAACATTATGCTTATTTTGAACCTACATCTTTGCTCAACAAGGTGATACCACCTTGCTACAATCTAGTATGTGGAAACATTTATATTACCTTAAAACAATGCTCATATAGCCCAGAATGTTGCTCACCAATATCTCAGCAGCAAGGGCCTGAAGGGTGACAGTGAAAAAAACAGCAAGGCAAATAGGAGTCTTCCACTTATGTATCCTCTTGGTATCCAGCAACCAGCAGCTAAGGGACTTCCTCATCCGCAGATTGCTTCTGACTTAATACTGCAAACTTTCATCTACACCTGCAATTGTAAAGCCCCTAAATCCAGTACATAACATTGTATGTAGATTTCTGAGTTTAAAAAGTGGCATAAACCAATAAAATTTTATGAACTAATTTACTTTAAATTCCATTTGTTTCAAAAGAATGTATTGAGCTAATTCTCATTCATCTGAAATCAGGGGGGGTGGAGGGGATGGGAGGGGGGAAGACTACCTTAATTTTATATCTGCTCAGGGATTTCCCTAACAATAGAGCTGGGAGGAATTTCTACGAGCCTGTTTGTTTGGTTTTTTTTTTTTCCCAATTTGCCAAAAAGTAGGCATTCTGTTCATGCTGCCTGTGGGATTTATTCAATATCCCATCATTCTTTTCATATACTTTCAGATGCACAATCCAGCCCTGCCTAGCCCACTGTCAGTGCAAGCACAGCTGGTGGTAATACTTAACATCACTCTATTAGCAAGTCTTCAAATGCCAGAATTCATTTTAAGATACACTAGTAGCTTTTATCTCCTACCGCTTTGCAGTGTTTGATTCTCTAGCTACCTGCACCTGATTTATAATTGCAAAATACAGTGAAAATCTAGTTTATGGGGCATTCCTTGTGTTTCTTTTGGTTTACTACACATACTCACTGTATGTCAGTGAGGCTCTCAGGGGCCCTGGTTTGGCTTTCTCATAAAGCCCCTGAGAGCCTCACTGACATACACACACACCCCACACCCCCCCCCCCCCCCACACCCCCCCCAGCACAAGCATTAGAGTGGGGGGGTAGTGGTGTAAATCAGAGGGAATCTATCACCCTCCCCGGCAGCCAGCCCCGTATAGAATCATGGAATCGTTACAGTTGGAAGGGACCTCAAGGATCATCACAGCAGTTTTCCACAGACATTTCTCCACCTCCCAAGACTCTTTTCCAGTGCAACAGCTGGCATGAAGCTCTTCAGCTTCCGAAGTATTTACAGAGAAAGAAAAAACAAACCAACAAACAAAAATCCCCACCAAAACCCAAAACAACAAAACAAACACACAAACAAAAGTCACCACCACCACCCACGGGAAAAGAGAAGAAAAAAAGGCAAAAAGCAGGAAGAGGGAGCTGTGTGCACTAACCAATCCAGCAAACCAAACACCCTACAACAAAACCAAACCAAACCAAAAGCAAACCCCCGAGAGGCCTCAGAACGGAGATACGGTGATGCATAACAACGGTAGTGAGACAGTTCGGCGGATGCCCCTCTCAGGTCACTCTCGCTCCGCTGCACGGAGCAGAGGAGCCACGGGAGCCGGCGCTTCGCCTCGCCTCACGGCACGCGAAGAGCCAGCAAAACCAGGCTAGGTGGGGTGGTAAAGGCATGCTCGGGACCGCTTCACTCCACACCAGCCTGCCGGGGCAGCCACAGCACGGTGGAGAGCGACAAACGCGGAGAAACAGCGGCGATGAGGCCAGCGAACAACGGACAAAGTTTGCTAACCGACCACCCAGGCGGTTCATTCCTTTCACCGTACGCTTCCGCCTCTCTCGACCATTCGCGAGACCGTATCCTTCCGCGCTGCCGCCCTGAGGCGCGGCTCGGGCGGGAAGGCGGTGGCGTGTACCGCCTCGCAGTGCCCACGCCCCGCTGGAGGTGTGTTTTCGCGCCGTGCCCCATCAAAGGCTCCTCTGTTATTGAAATATGAGGCCGCTTCCTCCCCGGCCGAGGCCGCTGGCTGGAGGCGGGAATCGGCGGGCGGTACGGTCACCCGCCGCCCTGAAGAAACGTCTCTTTGTTCGGGCGGGAAGGGCCGGGCTGGGCTGAGCCGAGCCCGCCTCAGCCGGGCCACCCTCCTTCCTTCCTTACCCGGGCTTCTCTGAGACATCCCCTGACAGCTTTAACCGCTGCCCCCAGGGAAGCTGGCAGCCCTGTCCCGGCACTTGGGTCCCCCAGCGCGAAGGGAGCGCGGGTGCCGCCGTCCCTGGGTGTCGCCTGCGGCCGGGTCTGGGCCTGGATCAGATGCCGCAGGGGACCCGGCTGCTAACTTTAGCTGTGGACCCTTGACACCCTAAGCGCCTCACTTGTGGCCACCTGTACCTGGTTATTTTACACTGGAGAAATGTGCTGCCCCTCTCTTTTCGCTTTAAATAGTAACCACAAACCAGTACCCTGATACTTCTTTACAGCGCCACGTTTATTTGTTTGGTTGTTGTGTTTTTCATCCAGTGGAATCTGAAGTGGCTGACGAGGTGCAGTAGTGGATGACCCCTGGTTGGGGACTCTGGTAATACCCATGTCTTTAGATGTACTTTTATACTAGGGTATGCTAGCCTCTGGCATTTCCTGGTCAGGTAGGATTGATGAGCTGCAGTCTCTTTTAAATGCACAGGCTCAGAGTTTGACACCCACAATGATAAAAACTTAACAGGGTCTAGGCTGAAAAGTTACGTTGGAGAGTTATAGTGGATGTGTGTGTGTCACTTTCTTCTGTTTAGCACTGGAGAAAGGGGGGGAAAATATGAATCTGCAAGATCAAGTTGCCTGGGTTACCTGCATTTTCTAATCTGACAGAGTTTAGAGGTTGAGGACTCAAGCATGCATTACCCAGCACTGTTGGGAGATCAGGCATTAAGAACCTTGGGTTTTTTTCAAGTGGAGAAATAGCTACTACACCTGCTTGGCATTAAAATAATAACAATAATACAGTTTGCCAACCTGTAGTTTATCAGCAAGGCTTGGTTATTTTGGTTTTGTGTCTGTTGTTGTTGGTGTGGGTTGGGTTTGGGGGGGTTTTGTTTGTTTTGGGTTTTTTTGTTTGGTTGGTTTTTGTTCCTTCTGTTGTTTCACTTGGGGGGTTGCTTTTGTTTAAATAAAGCATATTCAGGGCTACAACAACATCAGCACCTCTGTCTACAGTTGTAAAAGGCAAGGTTTTGTCTACATGCTTTTCATGCCATGGGACACGGTGTTAAATCCATGTCTTGTGCAGATTTGAGCAGCCTCCTTTGTGGTTGTGTGTACCCTGATGTGAAGTGCACCATAATTTAGATATTTTTGATGCTGGGGGAGTCCTTTGGGCCAAGGTGTTGTTTAGAAATTGTGTAAAGACCTGGGGACAGCAGTTGCCTGACTTTAGGGTTTTGTGATGCCAGTGATGTGAAAAGGGTGTGTTCTGCATTTAGGGTGTAATAAGAGAAGCTAACTGTTTACTGGATAATAATTCAATTGGAAGTTGGGGGTAAAACAAAAACACAACAGGATCCTGTTAGGTCCAGTTGTTTCCACCCTGGTACACACCCCTCGCCTTTCATGCATCACTTTATCTCCCTCAGAAACCACATTCCCACTCTCAGTGTTACTTGGTGGGGGGGGGTGGAAGAGGGGGTTGGGGTGTGTAAATAAGGAGTAGGGGGCTAGGAAGGAGCAGAGGCAAGTGGCCAGAAGTATCATGTTTCTCGGGTTATCACAGTCTCCCTAAATCCCTAAATTCAACCATTCCTTCACTAGGAACACTGGTAACTTTTTTTTCTTTTTTTTTTTTTTTTTTTTATTTTTTTTTTCCCCAGCCCTGTGTCGTGTTTAGCTTGGGACTTGTATTGGTTGGGAGAGGTTCTTTTAGGTGCGGATCTGAGAGGGTTGGACCTAAGGGGCGAGGACAGGGACCTGGAGGGACAGGGCAGTGTCCTGGGACAGGGTGGGTGGATGTGGGTGTGTGAGAGAGAAAAACCGCTTGTGTGGGTTTATTTTTTCCTCTCATTCCTGGGGTCTGAATGGAAAGCACGTTGAGCTGTAATTAAGACATCTTGGAGGCGTACTTAACTCATGACGTGTTGCTTTTCTTTTCCTCTCGGTGAGAAAGTGGCTCTCTCTTCTCTGAATCAGGTCCTCTGCCACCCAGAGCCACAGAGACACTCGGGACATAGGCATACACACGCACACGCTGATTTAAGGTGAGCACCAAAAACTTCCTCCGCATTTCGCTGTCCTCTGTTTCAAACTGCTGGAGAGTTCTGAGAGCATCTCAACTCGGGACCTCTGCATAAGGTAAAAAAAAATAAAATATCAAACTTTTGGGAAAGGTTTTTGCTCTTTAATTTCTCTAAGTCAGATGGGAATCCAGTAATCAATGTCTGTGGCATCAGTTCCAGGGTTGCACTGAAGGAATTTTCAAGCGATCTAATTTGGCAGCTGAGGAGAGGGGGGGTTAAGGGCGAAAGACAGATTGAAACTGGCTAACTTCAATGTGTTGAAGTGCTCTCTGTTACCAAAGGAGAGATCATATTGCAACTGCAGATTCTGTCTGAAAGACAAAAGTTGTATACTTCTGTGGCTTCTTCCTATGGTATTATACATTTCACAGAAATTTGTCTTTCCTGAGGAGCTTCTCCATCCAGTCAGATGCTTTTAGAAGTTTTTAGAATGTAGGAAAAGGGAGATGGAAATTGAGCAAGAATTTCAAGGGGTGGAAGTAGATTTGCATAAAGTTGTCACCCTCCAGACAGAAAGGAACAGATTTTGATAAGATGTGGGTAAAATACATGCTGATGTCATATTTGGCCATTTATTGTCAGAGAAAGCCTGACTAACATTTGGCATAGGTTTCTGTATTGTCTCCTCTCACCAAGAAAGCTAGGATGCCACAGTATTTGAATATGTAGTTGCACATTAGCTGATCCATAGCTATAACTATAATTTTACTGGCTCTTTATTTGATTTTTAGAGTCCAATAAAGGTGTCATTCAAAATGTATTTCATGGAAAAACAACTTGTGTGGTAGGCTTAGATATAAAGGGTTGGATAGCTTTTGCATGTTTGAATTAAGGAGGTTTAATGCTATTTGTATATCTTTAGAAAGGGAATTCATTACTAGTCTTTTGGGGCAGAAAATATTGCCATATTTCTTACTGTGTGGTGTCATGTAGCTGATGAAAGATCTCCAGGTGACTGGGAACCTGTGTAAAGCAGAATCATGTAAGTTGTTAACAGCTATGACTTTGTATTAATGGCTGGCAAGACTGCTTTAGTGCCTGAATGTGGAAGGAAGCAATGTAGAAAGATTCCTATCGTTAGGGATATGCATGGTGCAGTAGTTGAAAACGTAGATGCAGTGAGGCTGTGTAACTATGGATACACACCCTCTCAAAAAACAGTTTCTAGAGACAAAGTATATTCAGCACGTGGAGGAATGTATCATAAACAGGGAAAATATTATCAGCTCCCATGGAGCTCCCATGGAACCAGTAGTCAGCAGCCTCATGGCAAGGCATGTCACACAGAATGCCAAATCCTCATGCTACAAAGAGACAGCTCACACTTGGGATTTTTTACACCTAATGGAGGCAGATCTTCAACTCCCATAAAGCACAGCTAAATGGAGTTGCTCTGAATGCATTACCTGTGTTATGTTTATTGCCAAGGAGAAAGGGAAGAAGGAATGGAAAGAACAAAGTTAAAAAAATATTAATTTTTGATACTGTTCAACATAACACTTTAAGCAAAGTGGGAAAAAATGTTTTGTAGGGGGCAGCTTTTTCAAGTTAAATTAAAAAGAAAAAAAGGGTCAGTGTAATAATCAAGACATTGCTGGTCTGAACTGAAATTGTGCCAGAAGGCCTGTATTCCTAATAAGATTCTGGAATGTATAAGCAGATTCCAATAAGAAAGACTAAAAAAACCCATGTCTTATTATAAAGGTGAAGTGTTATCCACAGCAATGCCCTCTTCAGAGACATGACTGGCAGTGTAATTCACAGAAAAGCATCCTTTCATTATACACCTAGAAGGTTCCATTTCTTCTCATTTTCAGTTAGGATGGTTAAAATAACTAGCAGCTACTAAAAAAAAATGCCTGAAGTAGTATAAAATCTTGGGACTAGAGGTTGAGAGGTTTCACAAAAGGGTGGAGGGTTTCTATAACACAGTTTGCAAATGGATAAGAGCATTTTCTACTACAGGTCCCCATTCTTTTTGTTCACTGTTGGTCAAGTTTGGAGCCAAAAGAACTGTTGTCAATACTTACCTGGTTAAGCAAGTCACCCAACCTCCTTGCCCCTCAGTAAAATTCTGGAAATAATGTTGACCAACCAAAACGTGTTTTGAGATCTTCAAGTGAAGAGTGACTTTGAAATTGCTTATATTAAAATACATTCAGAGTTTTCCAATTCACTGCAAGGATTAAAGTGTGAGAACTGGAATTAATATTTTCTGCTCTTCATTTGCCTTTTCATTGAAGCGGCTCTTAAACTATCCTTGGAAGTTGAAATGCTTTCCATTTCTCTTTCGTTGTAAATCTGGCAGTGTATTTCATTACTTAAAACTATCTGAAAATGAAGAGTTTTGGGAAAAAAAAATAATTTTCTTATGACAAGCTTCCTCTGTCTCTTGTGAGAAAGTATTAGACATTCTGTCTCCTCTGTCAGTAACTGTAGCATACAGTACTGCACTTGAAAAGGTAGCTTGTAACTGGTTGGTAACAAAATGTTCTTTGGGGTAAAAAAAAAAAAAATAAAAAGAAAAAAAGTCTGAATATACTTAGGATTTCAATCAGCGGTGTTTAAGGAGGATTAGAGGAAACAGCTGGCTAAACAAATATTAGGTGTAGAGTGGATGCAGTGATATCAATTAATAATGCAGCTCTTTATCTGCCGTATGAATGGGAGGTTTTGTGGAGATAAGGGGACCTAAACGTGGTCAGCGTCTGCCACCTAGTGGATATTGCACGGTCTGGCAACATTTTTTTTTTCTTTTATTGGGAACATCTGTGACTAATCCAGGTGTAATTTAGCTGCAAGTGGTTAGTTTTATTTAGTTTTGCCACTAAAAGGTATCATCTAGCTTTTTTATTCTTTTATATTCTTTTTTTAATAGATTTTTTTGGGAGATTCTGCTTTTTAAGTGCTTATTACATATGCTAAAAATCAGTTCAGCTTTTTTCAAATGCAATTTGCCACTAATACCTGTTTCTAAAGACTTGTTAAATCATGCAGTAACAAATGGCAACAAATTAATGTTTAGTTTGACATACTGAGCTGTTACTGTAAAGGAAAGATTTCTGTAAAAATAGAATCATAGAATCAATAAGGCTGGAAAAGACTCAGAGATCATCAAGTCTAACCTATCACCCAGCACCTCATGACTGCTAAACAATGGCTTCAAATGCCACATCTAGTCCCTTGTTGAACACCTCCAGGGACGGTGACTCCAACACCTCCGTGGCCAGTCCATTCCAATGGACAATCACTCTTTCTGTGAAGAACTTTCTCCTCACCTTGAGCCTAAACTTCCCCTGGCACAGCTTGAGACTGTGTCATCTTGTTCTGGTGCTGGTTGCCTGGGAGAAGAGACCAACTCCCACCTGGCTACAAGCTCCCTTCAGGTAGTTGTAAACAGCAAGAAGGTCTCCTCTGAGCCTCCTCTTCTCCAGGCTAAACAATCCCAGCTCCCTCAGCCTCTTCTCCTAGGGTGTGTGCTTGAGACTGCTCACTAGCCTTGTTGCCCTTCTCTGGACAGGTTCAAGTGTCTCAATGTCCTTTTTAAATTGAGGGGCCCAGAACTGGACACAGGACTCAAGGTGTGGTCTAAGCAGTGCTGAATACAGGGGCACTATGACCTCCCTGCTCCTGCTGGCCACACTATTCATGATACAGGTTAGGATGCCATTGGCCTTCTTGGCCACCTGGGCACTCTGCTGGCTCATGTTCAGCTGGTTGTCAACCAGTACCCTGAGGTCCCTTTCTGCCCGGCTGCTCTCCAGTCACTCCAACCCCAGCCTGTAGCACTGCATGAGATTGTTGTGGCCAATGTGCCACACCCGGCACTTGTCTTGTTAAATGACATCATGCCCATCTGTCCAGCCTGTCAAGGTCCTTTTGGAGAGTCTTTCTAACAGATCAACACCTGCTCCCAACTTGTTGTCATCTGCAAACTTACTAATGGTTGACTCAATCCCCTCTTCTAGATCATCAGTAAAGATATTGAACAGGATTGGGCCCAGCACTGATCTCTGGGGGACACCACTAAGTGACTGGCTGCCAGCTGGATGTGGCACCATTCACCACCACTCTCTGGGCTCGCCCTCCAGCCAGTTCCTAACACAGTGCAGAGTGCTGCTGTCCAAGCCATGGGCTGACAGCTTGACCAGGAATTTACTGTATGGGATGGTGTCAAAGGCCTTGCTGAAGTCCATGTAGACTACATCCACTGCCTGCCCCACATCCGCCAGGCAGGTCACCTTATCATAGAAGGGCAGGTCCTGCCCTTACTAAATCCATGTTGGCTAGGCCTGATCCCTTGGCCATCCTGCAGGTGTGCTGTGATTGCCTTTAAGATGATCTGTGCCATAATCTTACCTGGCACTGAGGTTAGGCTGACAGGCCTGTAGTTTCCAGGTTCATCCATCTGGCCCTTCTTGTGAATGGGCATCACCTTGGCCAGCTTCCAGTCATCTGGGATCTCTCCACCGAGCCAGGACTGGTAGTAAATGATGGAGAGCAGCTTGGCCAGCTCATCTGCCAGCTCTCTCAGTACCCTAGGATGGATCCCATCAGGTCCCATGGACTTGTGAGTATCCCAGTGGCTCAGCAAGTCCGTAACTACTTCATCATGGATTTCAGGGGGATTATACCGCTCCCTGATCCCATCTACCAGTTCAGAAGGCCAGTTATCACAGTATCACTAAGGTTGGAAGAGACCTCAAGGATCATCCTGCAGTCCTCTTGCCTTACTGTTGATAATGCCCCTCTTTTTAGCATTAATATATTTATAAAAATGCTTTTTATTGTCTTTCACAGAAGTGGCCACCTTAAATTCTAACTGGGCCTCTCTAATTTTTCTTCTACATGATCTAACAACATCCTTAAACATATCACGAGTTGCCTCCCCCATTTTCCAAAGGTGATATGTTGTCTTTTTATCCCTTAATTCCTTTAAGAGCTGCTTGCCCATCCAGGCCCAAAGCCTCCCCTGCCAGCCCATCTTTCAGCACATTGGGACAGCTGTTTCTGTGCCTTCAAGAATTCCTGTTTGAAGTAGGTCCAACCATCCTGGACCCCTTTGTTCTTAAGGGCTGCTACCCAAGGTATTATCTGAATTAGTTCCTTAAATAATCTGAAGTCTGCCCTCTGGTAGTCCCAGGTAAGGGTTCTGTTATTGCTCCTCCTTATTTCCCTGTGTATTGAAAACTCCACTATCTCGTGGTCGCTGCACCCTAGACAGCCTCCTACCATCACATCTCCCACTAGCCCTTCTCTATGTATGTAGATGTATGGCAGGTTAAAGTCACACACAAGGACAAGGTCTGATGATCTTGAGACAGCCTCCAGTTGTTTATAGAATATTTCATCAACCTCTTCATCCTGGTTGGGTGCTCTATAACAGACTAACCAGGATGTCAGTTTTGTTAGCCCTCCCTCTGATTTTAACCCACAGGCACTCAATCCTTTCATCCTCAACCTCAAGTTCTGTGGCATCAAGAGATTCCCTAATATACAGGGCAACCCCTCCTCCTCTTCTCCCTTACCTGTCTCACCTAAAGAGCCTGTAACCCCCCAGTGCAGTACTCCAATTGTGTGAATCATCCCACCATGTTTCTGTAATAGCAATTACATCATAGTTTTCCTAGTGAACCAAGACTTCTAGTTCCTCTTGTTTGTTCCCCATACTGCATACATTGGTGTACATGCACTTTAGCTGGGCTGCTGATTTCTCATCTAACTCTAGTTTATGTCCCTCTCTCTCCTCTCTGGAGAGACTGGTTTCAAACCTAGTTTAAAGCCCTCTCAATAAGCCCTGCCAACTCTAGTGCTAGAGCCCTCCTGCCCTTCCTAGATAAATTCACCCCATCTAGGTCCAGCAGGTCAGGTGCAGTAAAAGTTGCCCCTTGATCAAAGAACCCCCAATTCTGCTGCTGGCATCATCCCCTGAGCCATTTCTTGATGGCGTTGATTCTCCTCTTCCTTTCAGTGTACAACCCTGCCACTGAGGGAACTGAGCAGAACACCACTTGAGCTCCTGCCCCATCAATCAGTTGTCCGAGGGCCTTGAATTCCTTTTTGATTGTCCTGGTGCCCTTATCAATCTCATCGCTTCCAGCTTGGATTACCAGCAAAGGGTAATAGTCAGAGGGCTAGATAGCTTTGGTAGTCTCCTGGTGATGTCCCTTACCCAGGCCCCAGGTAGGCAGCAGAATTCCCTGTGGGATGGGTCAGGACGACATATAGGACCCTCTGTTCCCTTCAGGAATAGAACAGAATAGAATAAACCAGGTTGGAAGAGACCTTCAAGATCATTGCGTCCAACCCATCAACCAATCCAACCCACCTAAACTACTAAACCATGGCACCAAGCACCCCATCAAGTCTCCACCTGAACACCTCCAATGATGGTGATTCCACCACCTCCCCGGGCAGCCCATTCCAATGGGCAATCACTCTCTCTGTATAGAACTTCTTCCTAACATCCAACCTAAACCTCCCCTGGTGCAGCCTGAGACTGTGTCCTCTTGTTCTGGAACTGGCTGCCTGGGAGAAGAGACCAACATCTGCCTGTCTACAACCTCCCTTCAGGTAGTTGTAGAGAGCAATTACCAACAACAATTACCCTCCTCTTTTTCATTATGGTACTAGTCCTGATGGTTGGTGGGAACTGATTTACTTTAGATATTCCCTCAGATGGTTCCTCTTCTGTCTTCTCATCCACATTGCCCTCAACCTGCAGGGCCTCATACATACTGTGCCAGGGCAGCAGGGGAGGTGAAGAGGACCGGGATGGATTCTCCATGCTTCTCCCAACAGGCACATATCTGCTCCCACATATCTAACTCCCTTTCACATTCCCTTATAGTCCTGAGTCTTGATACTTCATCCTTTAGCTCTGCCACCAAATTGAGATGATGATTCACCTGGTCACACCTCACACAGGTGTTGTCTCCTTCACCCTCCATTCCAAGTGCCAGGCTCCAGCACTCTCTGCAGCTAGCAGCCTGGATACCTGCATGCTTGTGCACCAGCTCTGTCTGGGTACCTGCTGTTTTACTAGTAGCCTTTGGCTGAGTCATTACCATGGCTGGATCTCTTCAGGTAGGTGAAATTGAGTTTGGGGTTTTTTATTGTTTGTTTTTAAATATATATTCCACCTGACTACTATATTTTGACCAAGCTACCACAGAGGCTTCTGCACTCTATTGGCTGACCCGGCACGCGCCGATAGCTGCAATCCAGCCAGAAGGCTCTCTTGCCAAATGGCAGTCACGCAGCTTTGCTCTGCCTCGTTTAAATTTCCCGCAGTTGACATCACCCTGCTGAGCAGGCACACGAGAGGACAACCCTTCTGGTCCTCGCTGTCTCCCGAGGTCCTTCTGCCTGAACGGTAAATCAAATGGCAACATCACACTTACCAGAACAGTTTCCATGTCCTTACTATTCACTTGGCTTTCAAAACTTTTTTATTCCTTCTAATTAGTGCTACAGAATGGAAATCTTGAACATGTTCAGTGGCTGAAAACAAACATTTAAAACATGTATCTTAATAGGCAGAGCAGCAATCTGCAGCAGCTACTCTGAAAATTTTTCTTGGGAGTTGTATGGAATGCTACCATAAAAGATTGTGATTGTGGTGCATGAGTGAGAAGGAGATCTGCCCTTGCATTAGGTAGGCAAAGTTTAGAAATTAAAATCTAGCAAGGTGAAATACCACAGCAGCAAACAGGCTAATTTGATGCTCTGCTTCATAGGTGACTTTCATTTTATTGCTGCTTGACCTGGTACTGGGAGTCCAAGAGCTGCTAGTGGAATCAGACCCCAGCTGTGGTATTGAGAGTCTTTTGAGAGGCTGCAGTCTCTCTTGGGGCAAGGCCGCCTGCTGGTGTCAGTGGCTCACAGAGTCACCACCATTTCTAAAGCAGGTACATCAGATATTACTGCAGAATCTGCATCGTTAATTGTCTGGCATAACAGAAATGAAATCAGGAGACCAGAATATCCCTAGATACATGCCTCTTGCTTCAAAAAATGTAATCTTGGCATTTGTCTAATAGCAGAAGACCATTACCTTGAGACAGCTTTCCATTAATAATATCTCCTAATTACTTTAAATGCTTGCAGCTTACAAAGAACATATGGGCAATAGAGACAGGTTAGATTAGAAATGTGTTTGACAGAAATCTAAGTAGAAAACAAATGTTTCAAACAACTCCAGGGGGAAAAAAAAAGGTAAATTTACTTAGAGGTAGTTAAAATTTGGGTGTGATCATTTTTGGTCTGTACTTTTGCAAGTAGATGTATGAATTTGTTTGTTTTCATCTCATATCATGTTAGTTTACACTGCTTATGTCATGGTACCGGGGAACTCACCTAAAGTTTATCACTAAGTGCATCACAAGATACACATACATCTGTTGTGATTAGCATTTCTTTAAATTCAGAATATCTTTTCTACAGTACACACAGAGAAGAGGCAGTCTGTATGTATTTATCTGTATGTGTGTACATAAACACACATATATGTGCTAACATGCTCTGTTTGAATGTGTAAATTACTTTTTGGAGCCTGATGATTGAAAATTGATTGTGTAATATGGCACACTGCTGTTTACTTCTAGGTTTTAGCATACTATTACCCTCCATTGTTTTAAAACTGGTGATTCATTGTTCTGCTACTTAGTGGCTATCACTGCTTGGCACATCATATACACAAAAGGCATGGCACAGTACCACTGCACTGTGAGATTCTGGCCCAGCAAAACAATATATAAGCAACTTTACATACATTAGTAATTCAATGAAATCAATAGAAACTCAGAAAGGGCTGAGTGAATAAAACTATTCATCTGTTTGCAGAATGGAATCCATAATATCACACATGGCTGATCAAAAAGTAGTACATAAAGCTCCTAACCTGAAAGTCTATTTAGCTTTGTACGCATAAGGATAATGATGTCAATAAAGTGTTAAGTAGAGCTGCACATTTACAAAGAGTAGAGGAATCAGAACCTATACATATGGAGTCTCTGTTTAGGTAGGAGAAAAAAATTCACTGCTAAAATAATCACCTAAACTCTCAATTTGAAACTGAGTAACTGCTCATCTATTTATTTATATTTGTGAAGATACATTCTACACCTCAAAATTTTTATGCAGCAGTTGTTTTGTTTGGTTGTTTTTTTCCATAAACATGTTTTCAAGCAAAAAGAAAACCCAGCTCTGAGTCACATACAAAAATACTGCCTGGAAATGGGAAAAATATGTTTCAGATTTTCCTGTTTTGTAACATCTAAGAAATCTTTATAGTGTGGAAGGCAACCAATATAAGAGCCATATCAGACAAAAATGATGATGCATATGGTAGGTGTGGTAGTTCTTTTACTTCACTTTCAGTGGTAATATGTTGCAGCAGACCATAACAGTGCTGCCACCTTCTGATACCTGCTGCTTATTGCCTAAGGTAATTTGCTCCCATTTTCTGACACCTGAGATGCTCCACATGCAGTAGTGAAGCTCTGTTTTTAATTTCTTGCATAGCCTGAAAGATTAGCAAGTACATTGTTATTTTCAACTAAACTATGTTTCCATATTTCCAAATGTTTGAAGCAAAATGTCATATTTTGCTGTATTGTTGTAACTTGTTTTCTTAATAGCTTTGGTCTGTAGCTTTAAAATAGGTGTGCAAAGTGTAATTCAGGTTTTATTAGCAAGTCTGGCAGACAGGCAGATTCATTGTTCTGTTTTGGGTTTTTGGTGGTTTTGTTTTGTTCAGATGTGTGTTTATTCTTTGGTTGGTTGGTTAGAGCACATTCTCACTGTTTTATTGAAATAAACTGTGGTTGAACTCAAAGATCTTAAAGATCTTTTCTAACCTAAATTATTCTAAAACCTGTACTAAAGCAGGGACTGTGTACTTGTCTGGTTGCTCATGTGGTTGGTTGTTCAGTCATATATATCCCGTTGTGCAGTTTTGATGTACTTTGGAGACTTAATGGTCATCTCTGTGAGCCAAGAATCAATGAGGGTCAGTAAATATGTTGCGCTCTCAAACATTTTCTGGGTTGTGCCCACCTGAAACAGTGAATAGACAGGTAATTCAGCTGTTATTATTGATAGAGATAACAATAACTGGCAATTTACTCTTAAATATTGATTAAAAGGCTTGTTAAACCAGATTATAATCTGGCCACATTGTACTACAGATCTGTTTTCTCAGATTTTATTGCAAAAGAGAAAAGACACAGAAATCAATAGGTTTTCCTTAGCTTTTACTAAAGAAGTAGGCTGTCAGCACGTTTGAACATCAGAGTGTGGGACAACTATTTGCCCAGTGTGTGATGGTGTGACTGCTCTCTGTTCTAGTTTGAAGGCACCTCGTCTGCTACACCCCATGCATAAGGGAGCACATAGTAGGAGACAGGTAGAAGCACTTGGCTGCTGCAGGAGTCATGTCTTTCAACATAGCTCCTCTGAGACTGTAAACCATGTGCCAGAATAAAAACAGTTATACTGCAGATGTGTGACATGCTGGTCTTGTTCTGACAACATAAAATATAAAAAGCACAGAAGAGCAGGTAGAAGTATAGGAGCTGAAGGTGCTTTTCAGTTAAACAATGTCCTGGGAAATCTAGCAAGGGAAAAAATTATCAATTTTTAACCAAGAATCTCTCAGAATAACTCAAATGGATAATAAAACATTTGTTGATGTGTCTGAATGGCTCTCTTTAATACCAACATCTGGTCTTGTAGTCAATGAATGGGTTGTTGCATTCATTTTCCAGACATTTCATTCTGTTTTCCCCCATGGGCAGGCTAAGAGAAGCTTGCAACTATTACATTTTTTCCAAAGCATCTTCCATATCTGATTGCATCTGCATTTTAATGTATGTTCTACTCTGATCAAATCAAGCAATAAGAAAAAATTTGAAATCCAGTGGAGCACTCTGCAGTAGGGTGGGAGAATGATATTGGCACGTATAACATCTTCATAAGCAAGCTAGGAAGATACTGTCTTGCTAAGCAAGTGTGGCATGTTTTCAAAACTGGTTTGGAAAACAATGGCTAACTGTGAAAGCAGGATTTTGCCAAGACCAGTCAGCTTTGGTACTCTTCAATATTTTTATTAGTAACTTGGATAATGGAATAGAAAATATGGTTACATTTTTAGAAAATGCAAAATGGAGAGAGACTGAGATATTTAGGAAGCTATGCTTTGAAGATCAAATGCTGCTGCCTAAATGGAGAAAAAAATAAATCTTTCAAAGAAATAGAATGAGATAAACTGAGGCAGAAAGAAAACAATCTACAAAGATGAGTGAGGTTCTTACTTTAGCTTGTTCTGGTGCCAGGTACTGCATTTTGAGAGCTGTATAGTGTAGGAAGCATGGGTTGGAAGAACCAGCTGAAAGACCTAACCTACCAAGGTGAATATACTGAAAGGCAGGCATAATAATAGTCATAGAATCATGTAATTTTTTTGGTTGGAAAAACCCTGTAAGATTATAATTAAATGGTGCTACAAGAATAATGAAAATAACTGCTTCCTATGTCTGTAGCAGAGTAAAGGAGAAGTATTGGATAAATATTGCAGGAAGAAAGACTGGAGAAAGATTTCTAAAAGATGAGAAAGCAGTTTTTGACTCATGAAGATAACTCTTTGATTTTGAATGTAGTAATTTCAGTACCTGATCTTTCTTGATACAATTGAGTCCAATGTGGCTTCCAATCTTATCTGGGTAAATGAGGCTTGAGAACTTCTCATTTTTTGCCATATACTGCAGATCTGAGACAAAAGAAAGCAACCTCATCTGTGTATATCGCTGCCCTGAGTGATTAATTTTAGGTACCAAGTTGATAGAAACTTTAGATTTGCTGTTTTTCAAGAAGTATCAAGCAGCAAAAAATATGCAGAGAATTTGAGATATTGTCAGTTGAATAGAGCACTGCTAAGGAATAATGTTCTTCTATCAGAAAATTAGAGCTACCACATTCATGAAAGACACTGGAAGTGTCAAGAGAAAGCACAAACATTTATTTCCAGACCAAGAGACATAGATCCTGTCATGTCATACTGTGAGGGTGATTTATGTTTGGTGCATCTGATGATTGATTGAGATTCTATTATTTTACCTAAAGAATGTTGGTTCAGGATGGCACAAATACTGAACTGCTGCAATTTGTTTGTTTGGACTTCAGCCTTCTCCTGACATTATATTGGGGGAATATGACTTTTTATTTCTAGCTGCTTATGAGTTTCATCAAGTCTATATTTATTTCTGTGATTTGCAGTGTGCAAAAAAGTTGTCTCAGAAAACAGCCCTCCTTTGGCAGACAATGATGTTCAGTGATATTTTTGTTTATTTTATTATTCCAGAGACTGCCACAACACTATGATTTACAAGTTTCATGCTTTTTTATTATATATTAGTACTAACTGTCCAGTTTATGTTGAGTGTATCGCATAAAAGTTAGTTACAATCTTATGGATGTAGTATGATCATGAAGAACACACATCAATAGGCAAGAGCTCACTCTAAAAATACATATCTCAGGAGGGGGAGATAGGGGTCTCCAATGTGAAAGCGCACTGTCTTTGACTTCCTTTGACACCAAATAGCTAATTTAACATATTTCTTGTATCAGGCTTGAATATGCAGTAATCTATGGCCCCAAGTCATTAGAAATCCAGGATCTCAGCTCAAGGAATTTTGGCTTTCTGTCGTTCAAGTCTACAGAAATGCTACCTATGAGCTATTTTGGCAATGGAGTCACAGTCCCATTGTGTATGCTGCAGGGAAATTAATACATAGTCTTTGTAGTCTGGTGAAAACAAGAAGCAAGAACAATCTGTTTGCAATTAAAGGTTTTCAAGTCCAGTTACTGTGCAATGCACAAATAAATATGAGCAAAAGGACAAATGATACACTCTACTGATCAACATTTTATTCCCATGTTTGCACGATGCATTTTGTAATTTTAGAAAATCTTGCAGATCTGAAAAAAAAATATCAAAAGGCAGTTTTGGTTCTCTGCAGGTACCTAAGCTTTTCCTAGACTTCATTAAAACAATATAGCACAGAAGAAATACATTTGAGCTTACTTCAAGGAAAATTTTGTTCATAAATCTCTGTCATGGAAGCTTAAATATGGCAGATGGTCTACTCTTTCAGTTCTTATAACATTTAATTGCTTCAAAGTCATAATATTAGGTGTCTTGACTCACACTAGGGAGAGTCTTTTTGGCCTTTGTGCTTACAATGGAAAGCATGAATATATGAACTGCAGAATAAAATTGGAGAATCCTTACCACATGGCTTGATCTAGCAATTCTTCCTATCACTTATGTCAGTGAGACTGGAAGGAACATTCTCATCTCAGGAACAGGAGACAGGGGGCCCTCATAGAAATACCAGAAAACTATGAGAATGATTGAACTCTGAAACAGGTTGTCCTGACAGGGTGGAAGGATCTTGATTTTTGGATAGAATCCAAGTGCAACAGTATGTAAATCTGAGCAAATTACTCTGCCTGGCCCTCTTGTAAGCAGAGGAGTTGGACAAGTGGTCTGCAGAAGCCTCTTCCAACCTCAGCTAATCTTTATTTGTTTGGCTTCTACAATCAAAGTTGCTCATAGTCTCATAGTACTAAAGAGAGAAACAGTCATTGATTTTAACTAAAACAGGACCATGGGTTCTTTCTTGGTGCTTGGATATACAAAAGCATGAGAAAGACAAGATATTACAAAATTATGCCAAACCCCCATTATAGCGATATTTTTAAATGCCCTTCAGGGAAAGAGGAAGAAGGGCAAAAGTGTTGGGAAAGAAAAAGAACAGAAAATAGCAAAACTGCAATATTTGTTTTCATTAAACAAGAGCAGAGGCATGTGAGGAGAAGCCTTGCTCCTCTGATACATGTTAACTACTGCTGGTAAATGTTGAACAGTCCTCTTAAAACTAAATTTAGCTAAATCTAGAGAAGGAGGCAATTAAGACAGTGTACAGAAATATGAGGCACATTTACATCATGTTTCCCAATTGACTCTTCAATTTCCTGTCATGCAGATCTTAATTGCTCTTGGCTTTGACCTTTAATGCAATTCTCCAGCACTAAACTGATCAACATCTCTAGACTGACTTAGGAAGCTATGGGTATTTCATGTTTGATTCAGTGCTAGAACAGCCTTTTGAAGTGTTATCTTTCATCTCAGAATGACTTCAAATATATTCCATACAGGGTATTGCTTGGATGGTGAGGAATGAGCTGGAAGATTTGCCTATGATGCTGACCTTTGCTTTCCTCCCTTTGAAATAAAATCACAGTAGAAGCTAGCCAAAGATTCACAGGCACAAAATAGACCATTAGGGGAGAGTTAGTGCTTGCAGTATCCTTCTAATACAGTTTATCATTTCCTTGTTACAGGGATTACAAGCCAGGCAACTATATTGAAAATCTGAAGACCAGCACCTTACTGCTTATATCACTTTGCTATGGAGACTGAGAATTTCTCAGTGTGTAATCTAGTGTCCCAAAAGGATTTACAGGGAATCATTATTGCTGTCTTAACTCCTTGCTGTTTGAAGGGAATAACTGTGGTTGTGGTACTCTCAGTGAGATTGTAATACAGTATCAGTTTGAGATTCAGGCATCTGAAAACAGATTCAATGTTACCTTAATTATGTATACTTGCAATATGAAAGTATTACTGAGACGTTAAGACTGTAAACGCATTTTACAATTGCTTGAGAAGTGTAGTTTCAGTACCATACTCAGGCTTAAATCCCTGTGTGACCTTGAATAAGTTAGGGTCTTTCCTTTCTTCACCTGTAAAAAAATGGATGACACAACTTGCCTCTTCACAGGGATGGTATGAAGATTGTGGTGGGTTGAAGTTTCCCCCAGCATTAACTTTCAGCCAGACCAGCTCAGTTAGAAGCAAATGAAGCTGTATTTACAAGCAAAAACTACACTCTACAATGGAATGCAATGAATATGTACAAAATATACAGCATTTACAGGATTATACAGATATTTGCAGGGAAGCCGCTCCACTGCTCCCCCCCCCCCCCCAATCACCCAGACCCCCATGTACCAAAAGAGAGAGAGGAGTTGAGAGAAAGCAGTGTTAGTCTTATCTCAAGGCCAGCCAGAAGCAGCATGTTATCTTCTCCCCAGTGAAGCAAAACAGCCAAGATCAGAAGAGAAGAGAAAAAGAATGGAAGTGAAATGTGAAGAATTCTTATGATACAGCTTCTCTTATTCCAGACACTTATCCATTTAATTGGTTTAGAATAATCTTTTGTTTTCCTTTTTACACTCAATAATGATTTATTTATACTTTTCTACTTTTTTGAGGGCACGTCCTGCCTCAACAACCTGATCTCCTTCTATGATCAGGTGACTGCCTGGTGGATTGGGACAGGCTGTAGATGTAGTCTACTTGGACTTAACAGTATCACAGTATCGCTAAGGTTGTAAGAGACCTCGAGGATCATCGAGTCCCACCTGCCACCACAGACCTCATGACTAGACCATGGCACCAAGTGCCACGTCCAATCCCCTCTTGAACACCTCCAGGGATGGTGACTCCACCACCTCCCAAGGTAGCCCATTCCAATGACGAACGACTCGCTCGATGAAGAACTTTCTCCTCACCTCGAGCCTGAACTTCCTCTGGCACAGCTTGAGACTGTGTCCCCTTGTTCTGGTGCTGGTTGCCTGGGAGAAGAGACCAACCCCTTCCTGGCTACAACCACCTTTCAGGTAGTTGTAGAGGGCAATGAGGTCACTCCTCAGCCTCCTCTTCTCCAGGCTAAAGAATCCCAGCTCCCTCAGCCTCTCCTCATAGGGCTTGTGCTCAAGGCCTCTCACCAGCCTTGTTGCCCTTCTCTGGACACATTCAAGTGTCTCGATGTCCTTCTTAAACTGAGGGGCCCAGAACTGGACACACAGTAGGTGTGGCCTAACCAATGCAGAGTACAGGGGCACGATGACTTCCCTGTTCCTGCTGGCCACACTTTTCCTAATGCAGGCCAGGATGCCATTGGCCTTCTTGGCCACCTGGGCACACTGCTGGCTCATGTTTAGGTGGGTGTCAATCAGCACCCCCAGGTCCCTCTCTGTTTGGCAGCTCTCCAGCCACTCTGAACCCAGCCTGTAGCTCTGCATGGGCTTGCTGTGGCCAAAGTGCAGCACCCGACACTTGGACTTGTTAAATGCCATCTTACTGGACTCCGTCCATCTGTCCAGTCGGTCGAGGTCCCTCTGCAGAGCCCTTCCACCCTCTAACTGACCAACATCTGCTCCTAACTTGGTGTCATCTGCAAATTTGCTGATGACTTCAGCAAGGCCTTTGATACCATCCCCCACAGCAAAATCCTGGCCAACCTGGCAGCCCATGGCTTGGACAAGTGCACTCTGCACTGGGTTAATAACTGGTTGGAGGGCCGTGCCCAGAGAGTGGTGGTGAGTGGTGCCACTGACAGCTGGCAGCCAGTCGCTAGTGGTGTCCGCTAGGGGTCAGGGCTGGACCCCATCCTGTTCAATATCTTTACTGACGATCTGGATGAGGGGATTGAGTCCATCATCAGTAAGTTTGCAGATGACACCAAGCTGGGAGCAGGTGTTGACCTGTTAGAGGGCAGGAGAGCTCTGCAGAGGGATCTTGACAGACTGGACAGAAGCGCAGAGTCCAAGGGCATGGGATTTAACACATCTAAGTGTCGGGTTCTACAGATTGGCCACAATTACCCCATGCAGTGCTACAGCCTGGGGTCAGAGTGGCTGGTGAACTGCAAGACAGAAAGGGACCTAGGGGTACTGGTTGATAGTAGGCTGAACATAAGGCAGCAATGTGCCCAGGTGGCCAAAAAGGCCAATGGCATCCTGGCCAGTATCATGAATAGTGTGGCCAGCAGGAGCATGGAGGTCATTCTGCCCCTGTGCTCAACACTGGTTAGGCCACACCTTGAGTCCTGTGTCCAGTTCTGGGCCCCTCAGTTTAAGAAAGATGTTGACTTGCTGGAACGTGTCCAGAGAAGGGCAGCAAAGCTGGTAAGGGGTTTGGAGCACCAGCACTATGAGGAGAGGCTGAGGGAGCTGGGGTTGTTTAGCCAGCAGAAGAGGAGGCTCAGGGGAATAATAAGGCTTTACTTGCATAAAATAAGGTGCAGAAATCTCCATATGCAGTTTCCATTATATCCATTTCTTTTATATGCAATTTTTGTTTTTTTTAGTTTTAATGTTGATCCCTCGAATGTGTGAAAAGCTGTAAGAATTCTTTTGTAGGCTGTTTTGTTGGGTTTTTTTCCTTTCTTTTTTTTTTTTTCCCTGTTATTGTTTCCACATCTTCTCTCTGTAATTCATTGCATTTTGTTCTAGAAGTCAACTGAAATTTTTCTGGAACAAGAGATGGGTTTGGGTTTGGTTTGTTGGGTTTTCTTTTTAAGTGTGTTTTTGGGGGGTTTTTTGGCTGGTTGGTTGGTTTAGGCTTGAGGTGAGGAGATTTCTGCACCTTATTTTATGCAAGTAAAGCCTTATTATTCACCCTGTTTAGGTTACATTGTATGTGTAGGCAATACGTTTACATTGCAAAGATATAATTGTCTACAGAAGCAGAAGGCAAATAAAAGTCTAGTCAAAGTGCTTTGAGCAATGAGGTTATTGTTCCAGAGGAAGAAGACAAAAAGATAAAAAAAGGAAAGGAAAAGAAATAAAAGGCAGTTGTGGCACATGCTTTGTTGCAAATAGTCATCTAGCTTTCCATTGTTTACTTTTCCAAAGGTTAATACAACAACCTGAAAAATGTCAACTAAATACAGTAAAGATTGCATATGCTAATGTCTTCTGGCTCATTGACTCAGAGACCAGTAATACTCCTTCTGATTTTCTGACTTCTCCTTTTAAAGTGTGCATAGATTCTGAAATGATTAATTTGCAAATTTGTGGGAATAGTTTTAGTTATTTCTTACTGCATATTCAAAGCAGGTACAGTTATTTCTTATGCTGGCCAAAGGCATTGTCTGTCATGTCATTATGTCCTGTGTTCTATCCTAGCTCCTTTGGATTGCTAGATGGATCGCTGCCATTGTAGAGGTTTTAGTCCTCCAAGTGCTCAGTTTTCAGAATATGTGACTGTCTCTGTCAAGGCATTGGAAGGTGGCTTAATCAAGTTTGAGAAAGCTAAACTTAAGCCAAGCTTTCTGTTGCACTGGTAAATCCTCACCTAGCCATGTCAGTTCTTAGCCAATGACAAGCTACAAACTCCACACTGAGCTCTAGCTGTGGGCAGGACTATGCCATCAATCTTTCCTCAAACAGCATTCGCTTCACAAAGCCTCTTTGGCAAACACTGCTGTTAATCTGACCAGTCAGGCCCTTGGACTGACTCTCAGCCAGCATGTCAATCCTTATTCTGGTGTTTTCTTGATTGTACTTCTGTGGGTATGTGTGTAACAAACATGTCACAAACTACTCAGGTATTGGTTCCTGGCATGTTAGTCATGAAGGTTTACCACTAAAACGGAGGCACTGTATATTGTCATTGCTAAGAATACAGTTCGCACCTTTTCTTGGTCAAGCATCTTTTGCCATAAGGAAAGGATGAGAGACAGACAGAGCTGGAAGAGAGAGCAAAAGAGAGGTCTGGAGACATCGTCCCTGGCTACTGGATAGAAAGGAGCCATAGGGAGAGCAACTGCTGTGCCTGCACTTTCTGAGTGAGACAGCATCACCCTTTCTTGTAGGTTCTGGCATGTGTAAACACCACAGTGAGATCCTGCCCATTCCAGTAGACCTAGTGACTTTGCACAAGCTGACCTGAGCATACATATAAACAGACATGACTCTTTAACCACTGCACTAGAAATGCATCTCATGTCTCCCATGTTAAATCTTTATCTTCCATTTATTCAGCCCATTCAGTGCAGCATGTCTTATAGAATCTGTGTCTACACAGATATTATAGTCTGTTTCTTTATCCTTGTAGAACATTAAAACCCATCAGTCTGAAATACCTTGGTACACTTTAGAAAGGCTTACCTTAAGGTTTTCTGATTAGTTAGTTCATTTTTCATAGGTACTTTTTTTCTTTTCTTAGAATATCTAGAGGATCTATTTATAGATGTACTAGGGCATGATGGATAGTTGGATTCTATTCTCTTCTTTTTTACCATGTAAACACTAGAAAGGAGAATTTTTAAGCTGAATGTGAAAGCTTCTGATTAATTAATTTGGATAAAATTACTGACAAAGTGAAGGTGCTTAACAGCCACAGAAGTTTGAAGTGAGCATTGAGAGGTTAGATATTAAATTGAAGACTACTGGACCACAGTCCTGGATGTTCTTTCTTGCTGGGATTTACTGCTTATGCCATGGCCTGGCAAGGAAGTGCAGTGCTTACTGAGCAACAATTGTGAGGCCTTTCTCTGGGAACACATCTTTTATTTCCTATCTGAGTAATATTATGGAAAAACATTCTTACAAAATTTTATTACAAGGTACATAAATAGTAAATAAATAGCTGAAGTGATGAAGAATTATAAAGAAAAAATAGTTAAAGTCCAAATATTGTTTCTCAATTCAGAGTACAAAATAAAATACTATGTTGTAGTCAAGGTGCTATTTTTAGCTTGTATGTTCAGAGTTTACACTAGAAATGAGTTTATAATGGAAAGTATGTTGAGGTATGAGTGTGCCAGTATCTTTTTTTCCAACAAAATCTAATTTGAGGCATTTAAACAGAGGTGTTTGAAGTAGAGGACTAGTGTTGAAGTTTTTTTTTTTCTTTTTCTTATGACCAGTTTGAAATCCTTCATAAAATATGTGTGCCAGTCCTTTTATAGTAAAATTGAAGGGAATTTCTCAGTTCTTAAATTAAATCTGGCTTTGATGTCACAGTTTGTAAAATAGAGGTCACCCACTAATTCACACACTAACTGTAAGGAGCAGTGCACAGCCACAGCACTTCTCAGTTCTTTCTCTGATTTGGTTTTCTCCTTTTGCTCTCACTCATCTCCCAAGAGATGCAATGTGTTGCGGCAACCCCTCTTTATACAGAAAGGTCTGTTGACTGGCAGTGTGTGGATATGAGTGTTAGACTAACTCAGTCTCTGCTCCTGTTCCCCCATTTGTTTCAGAAAGGAACCTGCAACCCTTCCTGCCAGAAGTACTGTTGCCTTTACTACCAAGACTAGAACACAATCTACTCTATTTAGTATAGCATTTATGCCGTTAGAGCTGCACTACAGATGAAGTGATGTTCTCTCTTGGGTGATGACCCATGTAAAGCTCACCTAGAACTGAGTTCCAAACAGATACTCAGTCAATGTGTATAGCTCTTTTCCTTCAGCTCCTCACCCACATTCCTGAAGAAAAAAATAATACTTGTTTTGTTCATGCCATTGATCTCCCCTTCCCACAGAAGAGAAAGTATCACATTTCTTTAATTGTTTTTCCCTGCAGCACATATAAGATACTGTGACTCCCTGAGAGTAAAATGTCTCTGGTATCTAATGGCAGGAATTGTTCCATCTTGACACCAACAAAGATCAAAGCTAAATGCTGTGAATTAGTCTAGAAGTGCAAGGAAAAATGGTCTTTACTCTACATTTATGTGAAACATATCCATGACTACACCTCAAAGATGTGTCATGCAAATTTCAGCTCAAAATAGCAGGGTTCTAAGGCATTAATTCTATGTAATGTCATCTTTTAGTGGCATGTTGGAGGTGCAAACTTGTTTGTTAAATGCAGGCTTTATATGCTTGCTTTTAAGTCTATGTCAGATTTAATTGGAGCAATGACCTGATTTTTAAGAAATAGATTCTACAATTTCAATGTTTCCAGTGAGAATAAATTATTAAAAAGCTCATTTATTGTATTTATGATCTTCAGATTATTTCCTTTTGAGGCTCATGAAAGTACTTTTAAAATAGTATCCATTCCTTAAATGGACCAAAAGAGAAGGGTATTTTATAATAGTCTCACCATGTGCCAGCCCATTAAAGTATGTTTTTAAATCTTCTACTAATTTCAGTGAAATTTTCTTTACTACTTTTTACTGTAGTACTAACTATGGTCCCTAAAAAGACAAAGTCTTCTTCCCTTGGAAGTGCAGTTCTTTGAGAATGTTAAAACAGATGTACATGAATAACCCATTTTAGAAACAAATTAGCCATTACACAAGCATGAAGGATTGGCGGTGTGGAGGTTACATCTGGGACTCACTCAAGTCCATCCTGTGAATTTCCAGTCCCAGGGAACATCAAATTAATAGTTTTTGAACAAGTATTCACTTCCTGCCTGAGATCCATAACTGCATAAGTAGTCATGCTAATGTGCCTTAATGGTTCAGGAGTGAAAAATAAATTATTCCAGATTTTTTCCCCCCATGATTTATCCCCTATCTCCTTGATTTGTCTCCTTGTCTCCTTGTTGCACAGCATGCACATGTGGTCAGCTGTCCACTGTATCGTGTATCACTGATGCAGTTGCACAAATGTAATAAACCTGTGCTTTCTATAAGAGTTCACTGTACTCACTAACTGATATCAGTTATGCTTTTGGAAGCTTTTTTTACCCCTCTTACAACTAGCTAAATCAACAAAACTTCTCTAATGTAGCTCCCAGTCTCTTGTTTGGCAGCCCTCAGGCAAGGAGGTGGAACTCTGTAGCTTTAGTTTATGGAGGCCTTCACAGGGACAGGTTTGAGTGTTTGGGGCTTTTTTTTTTTTTAAACCAGTGCTATGACACTCTTTAAAACCTCTGCCCTAGCAAAACAGCCTAGAGAATAGGATAGAATAGACTGCAAAGTCTGACATTGGTTCATTTGGCCTTCTAAGAAAGAAATTCATCAGAGCTGACCCTACAAGACTGGTAAGTGAGAGATCATAGAGAATATCCCATGCATGCCCTGTGAGCTCTGCAGTATATGCAGCATGGCAAATTTCTACAAGGCACTGAGATGAAAGCTATCTTAAGTAGAAGGCAGTATCTGCATTAGTTTCACTTGTGGTTCTATTTGAAAATCACTACATTAACTTCTAAAAGCAATAAGGAAATGGTAAACCTTGATAATGTTTGGCACAAATGTCTTGTGATCTCTACAAATACCTAAGGCAGGTGATGTTACATGTGGTGTGGAGAAAAAAGTATGATTACTCCATAGTACAGACCATGTAGAATATGAGAAGAAATAATCAGAAATATCACCTTTCTGGGGCAATGCTCAGTAGATCATCCTGCTTTATCCTTTTCTATGTGGGTCAATGGAGTTTAGCAGTAATAACCCCTGCTATTAGCACACCAAAGGGAAAACCAATTCTTTTTTCCTACTACCAGCACTTTGGGGCAAAGGGTCTCCACTGAGACAGTCTTGGAGAAGAGCTATGCATTGTTTCAATTGATTCTCAGTTCTTCACCCCGGGCTACTGTTTTAACACCCTTATTTGCAGTGAGTGAAGCTTACTGTGGAAATTTTACCATTGTCTTCACAAGCAGTTTGGCACTTCAGTCTCTGGGACAGGTATTTGGTGTAAAGGTATCAATAAAGCTTTGGGAACTGGGACAAAGAGCATGAGAAAAACTATACTGTGTCAAGGCAAAATTAAACCCAGCCCGGTGTCCAGTGATCCCCTGCAATAATTGTTTAGGGAAAGAACACACATTCTGAAAAAAGGGGCAGGAATAGTTCAGACCTTCTCTGGCTCCTTCTTCCAACATCTTTGTAAGAGATCCCTATCTGTAGCATATAAGGGGATCCTAGGATTCCCACTGTCCTTCACAGCGTGACAAACTCTACCTCATAAGCATGTCTCCACTTCAGATGTAAGGATGTGGATTGGGTAAACTGGTTGGAAGATGTTCAAAGACTCACCAAGTGCTATTCAGGACTGGGAATTACGTCTGTGAATCTCAAGCAGCCTGTATAATCCTGAGGACATTAAAGCACAAATGAAAGCCATGCATTTATTCTGGATGACTGTAGAAATGCTGATCCCTGTAATTAACTTGGCTGAGTGGCACTTGAAAAAAAAAAAAAAGTATGTGAATACTGTCTGTTTGCCATTTATTTAGCCTGGATATGCTACTTATGTATCTTTGAAACACCACTCATTTTCAGTCTACCAGTGCTGCGGGTATTCCTGTTTTTGACAGTGCAAGGATATGGCCTTTTCTGGCATAATACAAATCGATACAATTTCCTTGTTAACTGAGTTTTCCAATTCAGAGACTGTCAGGAAGGTTTGTTGTTATGTCTGTGTTTTGTTTTGTTTTCTGAAATCTGCACAGATTTCTTTACCTGAAGCACTGACCAACAGCCATCAGATATTGCTGGCTGCCAAAATAAATGTCAGAACAACTCAGTTAACAAAAACACTTATTTATTTTTTTCTTTTAAATTACTTCTGCTTCCTGTTTTATCTCAACAAATCAAAACCCTTCCTCAGGCTTTTGTTCTCATGGCCTCTATCTTTGTGTATGCTAACCTCATCTCCGTGAAGAGTGGACAATATCTGTGTGCAACTATCTTCTTAAAATGTGTGGAGTACACCACTGATCCCAACTCCATGACCTAGACCAATTGGTTTTCCTTGGTTTTTTGCCCAGCTATTAATTTCCTCACTGGTTGTCCAAACTTCCCACGTTACAGGTTGTCATCTCTAGATGTGTACCTCTATACTCATCAGTGCTCCTCCACTGAATTAGGAAATTCAATACTAATTGAATTGCATGGTTTAGTTGATTAGGTGGTGTTGGATTATAGGTTGGACGCAATGATCTCGAAGGTCTCTTCCAACCTGGTTTATTCTATTCTGTTCTGTTCTATTCTGTCTGTGACTTCTCTGCACATTCTTTTTTTTTAAATATATGCTTATATGTTACTTGATTTTGTAGTGCAGAATACGAATGTTTTGTGGATATAGATTCTTCAGTCACATCTTCCTACAACTAAATGCATCCAAATCTAAAATCTTATGTGCTTTTGTTCATGAACAAGGTGCATTAACCTACATATTCCGAAAGTGGTTTTGCTAATGAAATTTAAGAGACATTTATTTACCACTATATATTCTGTATTTTGATTTTATCAAACAGTTGCAAATTATTCAGTTACTCTTAATTCTGCATTTTCTGTTTTCTGGAATTTAGTGAAGCCATTATACTATTTGATGAGGGGTCTGAAGAGCAAGTGTTACGAGGAGTGACTGAGGGAACTCGAGTTGTATGGTCTAGAGAAAACTGAGGTGAGACCTTATTGCTCTCTACAACTACTTAAAAGGAGATTGTAGTGAGGTAGTTGTTAGTCTTTTCTCTCAAATAACTGGCAATAGGATGAGAGGAAATGGCCTGAAATTTTGCCAGGATAGGTTTAGGTCAGATATTAGGAAACAAATTTTACTGGAAGAATGGTCAGGTATTGGATCAGGCAGGCTAGGGAAGTGCTGGAGTCGCCATCCCTGTAGGTGTTCAAAGAACTTGTGCATGTGCTACTTTAGGACATGGCTTAGTGGTCATGGTAGTGATGGGTAGGTGGTTGGACTTCATTGTCTTAGAGGTATTTTCCAATCTTAACGAGTCTATGAAGCTTCTATACTCTTTTTCATGTTATGTCTTTGATTTAGAAATATGTGTTGAAATTTTCTTTATTTTCTCCACTTCATATCTGGGGTAATTCTCCTTAGTAGTCCAAAAAGGAAATGGAGCTGCATTTTTCGTGTATTTTTACATGATCCTTTTACAAGCATCACAACTAAAATAGTGTGGAAAGGATGTGTTGCCCTACCACCCCTCTGGAACATAAGAGCTGTCTTTGTTACATTTTGTACAACACCATTGCAGCATACAGAACCAAACTTTCCATATGACTGAGCATTGCAAAAGGCCATTAAGGAAGGCAGCCACATGTCTCTCCATTTCATTTGCAGGTATTTAATGATCTGTGTCAGGGACAACAGCATTACAGAATTACAGGAGTCAAATAATGAGTCAGAATATTAAAAGCTGCTTTGAGATATCATAGAATAATAAAACTGTTAGGGTTGGAAGGGACCTTGAGGATCCCCAAACCCCCATGGCAGGGGGGTTGGAACTATCATATGTATCTTTCTTAAGTCCCAATGATGAGAAAATTGCTTTGGTGCCAGTGCTGAATATTATTGAGATTGTGTTTGTAGTTGGACATAGAACAGCAAGAAGCCCTGTCTGGGTATATTGGATTTTATCATGAATGGCTGTAGCCAGGTGAGTTTGGACCTGTTGTAAAGGAAACAAAGGATTTCTGCTTGAAATAAGAACTGATTGACCTACTTAATTGAGGCCTTTGCCAAAAGTTTGGTATAAAAGGGCAAACAAAGAGGATTGCCTGTGTCATACCCTAGTCCTTTTCTATGTTCCCCTTTTTCCTAGGCAGTCAAGTTCTGGTTTAGAACTACTCTTGTTTCTTTGCTCCCTGCTAAAATGTCTTTAGGAAGACTGATGGTTAAAATCACTTCATTTCCAGTTTAAACTTATTTATGGCCCCACTTTCTCAGTTCCTAATTTCTAACTGAAAAGTTATTTTCCATCTCTGGCATTTACTCTGTGATATATTTATAGAGAGCAATTATATCCTTGCTGGACTAACCAAGACAAGCTCTTTTAGTCTCCTTCTATAAAACAGATTTTCCTTTCGTCTGATTGCTCCAGTAAACACTTGTCTGCATTTATCTCATTTTAAATTAGCACCTCCTCACTCCATGGGACAAGGGATGTAGGCAGTATGTCAAAAGTGTTGCCACTGTTACAGAGCTGGAAAAGGTATTGCCAAAATGATGGTGATACAAAATAGTCCAGTTCTGCTATGCTTCCTGGAAACTCCATTGCCAAAATTTCCAGTTTCTATTGCATGGAGGCCATCTACATAACTTCCACTTAAGCCTGTACTACGTGCTGATTCTGCTCCATGCTGACAATGCCTTCAACATTTTTTCATCCGCAGATCAAATTGGTCTGTGTCTGCTCAATGTAACAAATCTGGTCCTGAGATTGCTCCTTGAACTCATTTGGTGTTGCCCTGAAGCAAAATTTTGGGGTTTAGCATGACTGTAATATCATCTTACCTCCTTATACTAGTCTCTTCCTTCTCTATCATAAAGAAGTTTCCCATGTTGAGTCACAGCCAATGTTTTGATACTTTCCTGGAAACCAAGTAGGGTAATGGCATTAAATTCTTATTTAGTCACAGAACTAGTGTGGTGTGATCTATCTGTAGCAAAGCTTCTCTCTTTCACTGGCACAGTATGTGCGTTTCACTTGTCACAAAGAACCGTTCCAGCTTCCCAGATGTCTTCCTTCAGAACTGTCTGTTTACAACTTCAGTTTTCAAAGTATTATCTTCTTGAATCCAATACATTCTTCTCCTATTTCTTTCTAGTGTCGCTGCTTACTTACTTGGTTCAAAGTGCAGAACTTCAATCACTATTTGCCAGTATCTCCCAACTGGTAGAGTTTGGGACACAGTGGGTTTTAGCACCTTTCTCATGTCTGTTTGACCAAAGTTGTCTGTGGAAGTCTCTGTTATCCTTGCTGCATACTAACAAAGAAATTTTTTATTAAATAAATGAGTCATGCACTTTTTTTGATTCACAATAAAAAAATAGCTTTCAGACCATAGTTTGAATTTGTGGTGCTCACACTATTGTTGATTGTTTTGTAAAAAAAAATTAAAAGAAAAAATAAAAAGAATTATGCTTAATACTGAGGTGACATTGTTTAGCAATAACATTTGAAAGTGTTGGCTTTATTTAGATAAGTTCTCTTACAAACATCCACTTTATTAAAAATGTTTATTATTTGTTTTCAGTGTGATTTAACTAAGAAGAAGTTAACTAAACAATTATATGACTCGTGTTTTTTCCAGCACTCTCAGACATAAGATATTTCAGTGAAAAAAAAAAAAAAACAAACTAAGAAATATTTCAGAAAAACAGGACAAAACATGGTAAAAGTGGACATCTGTAAGTTTATCTGCCTGTATACATATGGTCAGCTATCACATGATGCTTCTGCACATGAAAGTGTGTAGTGTTTTGTAAGTGGTGCCCTTATGAAGAAGACCCCTTCTGTTCTAGGTACCTACAGGTACCTCATTGCAGCAATGTGAGAGCTCTGTCTACCTGTGAATATATTCTCTTCCACATTACCCAACAAGCAACAGAAAATACTGTTATTCTTGTCAGAGATAGTAAGCTAAGATAACAGAACCTAATCCTCCCCACCACTTCCTTTCAACCCAAGTTCCTACTTGAAGGGCAGAGGGGCCAGGCTTGAGCTCATGTCCCCTGAAGTCTGAACTCATACCTTCACCTCTAGATCCTCCTTCTCTTTAGAATAACTGATCTCAGTAGAAAGTATGTTTTGCTATTGATTGATGATTAATTAAATTAAAAATTGTTGAAAGAATTGTGCTTTTGCAAATTATCCTCATATGGCTTTCATCTGGCTGCACCCACAGCTAATGCTTCGTGACCAAATAGCCAAAGAAATCTTAAGTCTCATTGCAGCAAGAAGCAGATGTTTGATGGAAACAGTGCTGTTGTAAAATTAAAGTGTTTACCTTTAGCAGTGATTCAGTGGAGACTCACACTGGCAATGTGTAACAGCAATTTAAATAATATACAGAGAATTACATCAATGTTATCATTTCTTTAGCAAATTGAATGACTTCTTAAAGTCATTCTCAATGACATTGCGAGTGCAGACAGTGAAACTCTCAGACCTCAAAAAGGGAGGACAAGACTGAGCACTCATGGCTGGCTGGACAAGGAGTCCTGTGTTATGCTTTGCACCAGGATCCATGCCAAAAATGGTATATTGCTAGCAGTTCCTTACAGCAGGCTGGCACCAGGCTCCTGCTCAGTGAGTCTGGCAGTGCATCTGTTCTCACATAGTGTGATCCTTCAAGAGTGTGAGAGCACTCTTAATGTTGTTAATTTTTGCTTTTATGTTGCTGGTACAGTAAGCTTAGCTGGAAAAAAGAAAAAAAGAGAACTGAATTAAGTGTAGGACAGTCAGAAGAGTGATATTGCATCTCCCTTAGATAAACAGAATCTGGCTTATATGCATATCTCAAGGAATTAGAATAGAATAGAATAGAATAGAATAGAATAGAATAGAATAGAATAGAATAGAATAGAATAGAATAGACCAGGTTGGAAGAGACCTTCAAGATCATCATGTCCAGCCCATCATCCAACACCACCTATTCAACTAAACCATGCAACCAAGCATCCTGTCAAGCCTCACTCTGAACACCCCCAGCGATGGCAACCCCACCACCTCCTTGGGCAGCCAGTTCCAATGGGCAATCACTCTGTCTGTGTAAAACTTCCTCCTAACCTCCAGCCTAAACCTCCCCTGGTGTAGCCTGAGACTGTGTCCTCTTGTTCTGGTGCTGGCTACCTGGGAGAAGAGACTAACCTCTGCCTGACTACAACCCCCCCTTTAGGTAGTTGTGAACAGCAATAAGGTCACCCCTGAGTCTCCTCTTCTCCAGGCTAAGCAACCCCAGCTCCCTCAGCCTCTCCTCATAGGGCTTGTGTTCCAAGCCACTCACCAACTTTGTTGTCCTTCTCTGGACTCGTTCCAGCAAGTCAACATCCTTCCTAAACTGAGGAGCCCAGAACTGGACACAGTACTTGAGGTGCAGCCTAACCAGTGCAGTGTACACTCCTGACAGTGGCTTTTTTTTGGCCGCACCTCGAGTACTGTGTCCAGTTCTGGGCCCCTCAGTTTAGGAAGGATGTTGACTTGCTGGAACGAGTCCAGAGAAGAGCAACAAAGTTGGTGAGGGGTTTGGAACATAAGCCCTACGAGGAGAGGCTGAGGGAGCTGGGGTTGCTTAGCCTGGAGAAGAGGAGACTGAGGGGTGACCTTATTACTCTCTACAACTACCTGAAGGGAGGTTGTAGACAGACGGATGTTGGTCTCTTCTCCCAGGCAAGCAGTACCAGAACAAGAGGACACAGTCTCAGGCTGCGCCAGGGGAGATACAGGCTGGATGTTAGAAAAAAGTTCTATACAGAAAGAGTGATTGCACATTGGAATGGGCTGCCTGGGGAGGTGGTGGAGTCACCATCACTGGAGGTTTTTAGGAGAAGACTTGACGGGGTACTTGGTGCTGTGGGTTAGTTGTTTGGGCGGAGTTGGATTGGTTGATGGGTTGGACGCGATGATCTTGAAGGTCTCTTCCAACCTGGTTTATTCTATGTATTCTATGTATTCAGGGGCAGAATGACCTCCCTGCTCCTGCTGGCCACACTGTTCTTGATGCAGGCCAGGATGCCATTGGCCCTCCTGGCTGCCTGGGCACACTGCAGGCTCATGTTCAGCTTACCATCAACCAGCACCCCTCCACCTGGCTGCTCTCCAGCCACTCTGACCCCAGCCTGTAGCTCTGCATGGGGTTGTTGTGGCCAATGTGCAGAACCTGGCACTTGGATGTGTTCAATCTCATGCCGTTGGACTCTGCCTATCTGTCCAGCCTGTCGAGGTCCCTCTGCAGAGCCTCTCTACCCTCCAGCAGATCAACTCCTGCCCCCAGCTTGGTGTCGTCAGCAAATTTACTGATGATGGACTCAATGCCCTCATCCAGATCATCAATAAAGATGTTAAAGAGCATGGGGCCCAGCACTGATCCTTGGGGCACACCTAGTGACTGGCTGCCAGCTGGATGTGGCACCATTCACCACCACTCTCTGGGCTCGGCCCTCCAGCCAGTTCCTAACCCATCGCAGTGTGCTCCCATCCAAGCCATGGGCTGACAGCTTGGCCAGGAGTTTGCTATGGGGAACGGTGTCAAAGGCCTTGCTGAGGTCCAGGTAGACTACATCCACAGCCTGCCCCACATCCACCAGGCGGGTCACCTGATCATAGAAGGAGATCAGGTTGGTCAGGCACGACCTGCCCTTGCTAAATCCATGTTGGCTGGATCCCTTGGCCATCCTGTAAGTGCTGTGTGACTGCACTCAAGATGACCTGTTCCTGTTCCCTGCCTGGCACTGAGGTCAGGCTGACAGGCCTATAATTCTCTGGCTCATCCAACTGGCCCTTCTTGTGGATGGGCACCATGCTGGCCAGCTTCCAGTCCTCTGGGATGTCTCCAGTGAGCCAGGACTGCTGAAAAATGATGGAGAGCGGCTTGGCCAGCACATCTGCCAGCTCTCTCAGCACCCTGGGATGGATCCTATCTGGTCCCATGGATGTGTGGAGATCCAAGTGGTTAAGCAGATCACCAACTACCCCATTCTGGAACAGAGGAAAACTATGCTGCTCCCTGGCTCCTTCTGCCAGCTCTGCAGGCCAGCCGTCTGGAAGACGTTCTGTCCTGCTAGTAAAAATTGAGGCAAAGATGGTGTTAAGTACCTCTGTCTTTTCCTCATCCTTTGTTACAACGTTCCCCTCCTTGTCCACCAAGGAGTGGAGGTTGTCCTTGCCTTTCCTCTTGCTATTAATGTGTTTATAGAAAGACTTTTTGTTGTCCTTCACAGCAGAGGCCAGTCTAAGCTCCAAATGTGCTTTTGCCTCCCTAATTTTCTTCCTACAAGACCTAGCAACATCCCTAAACATTCCATGGGTTGCCTCCCCTTTCTTCCAAAGATGATACACCCTCTTTTTTCCCCTTAGTTCTTTTAGAAGTTCATTACCCATCCAGGCTGGCCGTCTGCCCCGGCAGCTCATCTTCCAGCGCATTGGGACAGCCTGTTCCTGCGCCTTCAAGAGTTCCTCCTTGAAGTAGTCCCAGCTCTCCTGGACCCCTTTGTTTCTAAGGGCTGTTTCCCAGTTAGTTCCTTGGGTAGCCTGAAGTCTGCCCTCTGGAAGTCCAGAGCGGAGGTCTTCTTGCTGCCCCTCTTAGCTTGCCCGAATACTGAAAATTCAATTCTCTCGTGGTCACCGGCCCCTAAACAGCCTCCAACCACCACATCCCCCACCAGCCCTTCCCTGTTGGTGAACAGGAGGTCAAGCATAGCCTTACCCCTGGTAGGCTCATGCAGCACCTGGGATAAGAAGCTCTCCTCCATGCACTCTAAGAACCTCCTAGACTGTCTCCTCTCTGCTGTGTTGAGATACCAGCAGATGTCAGGCAGGTTGAAGCCACCCATTTATCATATCATGGACTCTTTAGCCTGGAGAGGAGGAGACTCAGGGGTGACCTTATTGCTGTCTACAACTACCTGAAGGGAGGTTGTAGACAGGCAGATGTTGGTCTCTTCTCCCAGGCAGCCAGTACCAGAACATGAGGACACAGTCTCAGGCTGCACCAGAGAAGGTTTAGGTTGGATGTTAGGAAGAAGTTCTCTACAGAGAGAGTGATTGCCCATTGGAATGGGCTGCCCGGGGAGGTGGTGGAGTCACCATCATTGGAGGTGTTCAGGAGGAGACTTGATGGGGTGCTTGGTGCCATGGGTTACTTGTTTAGGTGGGTTGGACTGGTTGATGGGTTGGACACAATGGTCTTGAAGATCCTTCCAACCTGGTCTATTCTATTCTATTCTATTCTATTCTATTCTATTCTATTCTATTCTATTCTATTCTATTCTTTCCTAACTTTACTATTCCAGTAACTTTCACAATATTTCCTAAGTAAAAGGTATGCTTAAGTTGTGATTAGATCATTTTGCTTTAGTGACTTAGTAAAAATTTTGATTGAGTTTAGAAAGCTGCTGTTCCCAATGACACAGAATTTCTACACAGAGTATCACCACGTGATTTTCCTGACTTCATTGCATTCATTCCTTTGTATCACATTTCCAGACTTTGTCCTTCTAGGCTGGTTCTGTTTGGTCTTTGTTTTTCGTAGCATTGTATGTTGTTTTGTGGGTATTGTGGTGGTTGGTTTTTTTTCCTGTGGTTGTTGTTTGGTGTCTTTTTTTAATGTGTAATAACACTTTTCCCATCAAGCCTACACTCAGTGGATACTAGAGAAGACTTAGGTTCTGTAAATATATCTTCTAGGTCTGCTTCAAAACATTATCAGTTTTTAGGTGGTTGAGAGTACAAGAGGACTCTGGTGAGACATGGCATGAAGTGTAGGAGAGAGGAGCAGCTACTTGCCATGGAAAACTATGAAATAAAACTAGTATTTAGAAAACTTTTTCCTTGTCACCCTAGGTCCTGTGCCTGGCAGATTTTAAAGGCCAGGCAACAGTTAGTAGTGTGGATTTGATGCTCAATCACCGATGACATTGATGCTCAATCACCAACATTACCAATGAGAACTAACAATCCTAGAGTCTTCGTACTGCAATTTGTTGTGTTTTCACTGTACGCAAACCCCTCACAAACTCCATCTGGATACTTGGAATTGGATTGGAATAAGCATTCACTTCAAACATGAAATCTAGCACTGCAAGTTTAGATACAGAAAGGAAGCTTAAATTCACAAATAAATATTGTTATTGTTGATATTATTATTATGATTATTATTATTGTTGTTGATGTTGTTTAGTATTATAAACAAATTATAAGAACAGTTTGTGTGAACCTGACTAATGATGTATCAAATATGAGATTTTTTTTTAATTAAATTATTATTATGATTATTATTATTGTTGTTGATGTTGTTGTTTAGTATTATAAACAAATTATAAGAACAGTTTGTGTGAACCTGACTAATGATGTATCAAATATGAGATTTTTTTTTTAATTAACCAAAGACAGGCACCTAGTTTTCATTCACCTTTGGTAGGGGAACAGAGCATTAGAAACTTAAGTCATTTGTGTCCCTGTAAAAATCCAAGCATTCAAAAAAAACACTGGCAGAACTGGAAGCATCAACAGAATGAATGTTAGAGAGGTGAAGACACTCTGGCAGAGATTCCCAAATTAAATGGCCTTGCAGAAGTTATGCAGGCAACTAGAAATATAGCTGCAACCACAAATCACCTTGAAGAAGAGGTATAAGAATAGAGCGGAGTGGGAAGCAGCAGGGCCCTGATGAAAAGCTAGATTTGTAAACATGATCAGGAGCAAGAAAAATGAGGGAGATCAATTTTCTTACTGACCCCCATTGACCCCTAAACTAGCATGCTCAGAGCTAAAAGAGACTTTCTGATGAAGAACATGTCAGAATACAAGCACAATCTAGCTGGAAAGCCAGTTCTCAGGTTGGTTTGCAAAATTTTTTTGAAGACTACTGATATATGGAGATTGCAGTAAGTACTTTCTCTAAAGACTCTCCCTAAAGAAAGGGACTGAAAATAAGTGGATTTGCTTTATAAGCAAAAACTGCAGTTAACTTTCAATGACATAATGTTAGATGTCATCAAAAGAACCTTCCATTGCCATGCTTCAAGCAAAACCATCCAAATTCCTGACCTAAAGAGCATATTTATGTAGTCCATTCTAAAGAACAAGAAAGAAACCTACCCAAAGCACTGACTGACCAATGAATGATAGACCTTAACTGCAGCACATTTGTCTTACACCTGTTTGCATTTAACCTAAAGTACCAAATTTTCTAACTTCTAGTCATAAACCCAAACAACATGACCTTGTCCACTCTCTATGAATAATGCCAAAAGTGTTGTTACTGTTGTTACCCTGAGTGTCTGGAACAAATCTCATATCTACTGAGGACAGATACTTCAAAGGCAGTATTTTCTTTATCCCTGCAGGCAATTTATGAGCATTCTTCCCAGGGAATTAATAGACTCCAGGGGATTCCAGATGTCTTTGAATGATCATGCTGCTTTTCCACTGAATTTTTCTGCCTATGGTTAGGGAGCTACTATGACAACCTGTTCTCCAGACATCGACCGTCTGGCACTTTAGAATGCCTCAAGACTCACAGTCACACAAATTTCTAAATTGCTTTAACTAATGAAGTAGCATGGGAGGAGGCCTTGGAAAGCTTGCTCTAAGTCATTTCAGTAGAGCATGTAAACATTATCATTCCTGTGCCATCAAGTGTTCTTTCTTCTTGCCATGGCAAAATTTTCCTTATTAGAAACAGTTTAGCTTGGGAACTTGTCTACTGAATCTGGCTTGCCTTAATTCCGTCTGCCTAGAGGGCATTTTGTCTGAGAAGAACCTTCTTGGCAAAACAAGTAAAAAAAAGAATCAAGACTAGGTGGTATAAGGGCATATCAGGTCAAGAAGTGGATTTTAATTTGATTTTACTACATGAGTTCCTAGGTCTGAGTCCTGATTTTGCTAACTTAGTTCCAATTATATCCTGAAACGGTATTTTACTGTTGCCTTTGGTGGATGGAAGATCTTTGAAGACTATAAATACTTATAGGAAGGTAGGTGCCCTTCAAGAGTAAGATTGACTTTGCTGTTGCCTACTTTAGAAATGCCCACTTTGGGATCAGGATATCTAAAACGAACGTGTCAGGTCAGTGCTACTAGGGTGAGTCAGAACTTTTACCATCCTTCTGTAGTCAATAGAGAAAGGAGTATTTGTTTCTTGAAGTGTTGCTACCACGTGGAGTGGGAAGTTGTCTAGAGCTAGCCAGAAGTAATGCTTATTGTGAGAGAGACTGAATCCTCACTTCTAAGGAGCCCCAAAGTCAGATCTACACTTCAGGCTCCTCTGTCCGTAGCTGTTTTTTTTTTTAATCCTGAATGCTGAGTCATTGACCAAACAAATTTACATCTGTACCTTGTTTACAAGCACCCTCTTGTTAGACCACTCAGCCAAATGGGATGTGCAAAGTGTTCCCTGTACCTCAGCATGAAGGATTCAAGCCCACAGTTCCAACTTCCCCAGAGAGGTTACACTGCAGACAGAGGAAGTTATTTGATGACAAAAATGAATAGACAAAAGGCATCCCAGGTCAACTAAACTCATCTACTTTCCTATGGCCCCATTGATCAGGTGTAAACTGACTATAATAATAGCTTGGACTCCTGAGCAAAATGAAAAAATTTTACACACGGGCACACTGACTTCAGTGTCCACAGGAGCTAAATTCCATCCTGATGGCTTGACTCAGTTGCCTAAACCTAGGTGTCTACTCACAAATATGTAAGCTATGATCTTTAGGACTGGTTGGTTGATACCAGAAACCTGTCTGGTCAGCTAGACGGAAGTATTCAACTTCCCAGTTTTAAGAATGGCTGTTGAAGAGAGTGAGTACTGTCTAGACTGGTCTTTATCTTGCTCTATTATCTGCCAGCAGTGTCTGAGATGAGAGTCTCGGTTACTGCAGCTGACACCCTCACTGAAAATACATAAATTCAGTTTTATTAATAGGTACTTCCCTAGTGCTTAGCACCAGTTCCCAGATGGAACAGACCTACACAGTGAATGAGCCTATAAAGGCTTACATTATGCAGCATGTTTGTGCATGGATGGGTGAACAGTCCACAGATCTCGGGGGCTATTTGAACCCTAAATTTGTGGCAGTTTAGGCTGGGTGCCTCCTGTTTACTGCCACACAAGCTATATCTCTGGTGTCCAGAGGGTTCAGTCCAGTAGGTGGTCACAGGAAATAGTGTATTTCATACCCATAATATCCTGCTTCCTATAAATCCATCTGCAAAGTCATTCCCTTCCTCTTTCTTCCCTCTCTACTCCTGTTGGGAGATGCTCCCTATCGGACAGTGGTGGGGGGAGTATCTCAAGGCCTCTTAGGCGTGGCTAGGCTTAATGCCAGGAGGCGAAGGGGGAAGGGCAGTCTCAGACCTGGCCAGCTGAGACTAGCCTAGCAAGGGATGGGGAAGAAAGAGGCTTGGGGGTCTTGGGTATACCCTCCGGTAGGGAGAAGGGAAATGTTGGGAGGCTTTTGGGTGTGCTGTAGAGGACTCTGTATGCTTTGGGGCATTTTTATCACTGTGCTTGCAGCTTTTGCAAAACACTTAATACTTATCCATTTAAATTTTCCATCCCTTCTGCAATCCATTTGTGTGAATTTCATTCTTTTGCCCCTTTCAGGGGCAAGAGAGGATCTGCCTGGCCTCAAACCAGGACAAAGGTATAGAGGCTTATTTAACTGATTCTATTACCTGGTTTATATATCATTTCTGCCTCTGCTTGCTAGCTCTCACTGAATATAGGAAAATCCACAGAAAGGGAGATGCTTTTATGAAGTCTCCCATGTCTAGGAGGGTTTTTTTTGTCTCTGTCCCTGTACACTGGTACCTCATCTCTTTCTACCATAAGTATCTATTTTTTGCCTTCTCCTAAAACTTTCTTGCATCATGAAGTTATTACACATACAAGAAGATGACAGTATGTTCCTGCAATACCTGCTTCTGTGAGGGTCCTGTGGATACCTGGGAATCACAGTCCCTCAAAATCCAAAGCAGCTGGGATGCTCCAACAAAAGTAGGCAGATTTTTGCATGAGTTAGGCACATTCCAGCTATCTCCCCAGGATGACAATGTAGCATCTGGGTCATAGGAGATGGTGGTCATGTTATCATATATTCTTGAGCTACTGTAAGTTCAAGCTTCCATAGGTCTTTCTTCTCAGGGAAACAGGCATTTAATGTAGGGCATCATGTCTTACGTTAAGACAGAACTTAACTCCTGTGAACAAAAGGAATTTCCCAGGATTTACATCTACTGTCAGAGAGAGAATACTGAGCTAGGTGGACTTTTGTGGATTCTCTCATGCTCTGTAGCTACAAAGTTGTTGGTGTAGTAAATAAGAAATGTTGTTTTATTTAAAACAGAGATTGGTATTTATTGTTATTTTCCCCTATTCTGTTCTTTGGAGAAATGCATGTTGCTTGTGCTGATAAATTACTTAAATTACTGTTAATTTTCAAAACTTTATATTGAAGTACATATATTGGTGATACATAACCTTTTAGATTTGCCAGTAGTAGATTAATTACGTCTGGGTATGTATGACAAAATGGTGATTAATATCAGAGCTTCAAATTGTGTCTAAGAACAAACAGTTCATGAGAATTTAAGAACCGAATGTACAGTCACCTTGACCACCTCCCTGAGCCTTGAGGTCTGCCTTTAAAAACTACTTTTCAGCTTCTTTGTGTCCCTGTCCAGCGATATAGTAGATTCATAAACTGCAGTAAATGAAACTAGTGTGAATTTCTTTAGTATGACTAATCATTACCATTTCTCACTGAAAATTTGCTTTCTCCCAGCCAAGATTTTATTAATTTTAATATGAAAACATCCACACCTATCATTTCTCCCCTGAGGTCTTTCTAGGCTGCTGCAGAAATGTAGTCTGACTTCTATTGCTTTGGCTAGAGTTGAGGATGTGAATTCCTCTGGCTAATTGCTTTTTGGATAACCTACAAAACACCAAGGGTCAGATTCCTGGCCAGGTAATGTGTCTTTGCACTGCTCTGGCTCCATGCCACAGCTCCCATCATGGGGAATCCAGGAGAGAGTGAATGAGGTTGGGGTATTCCTGATTTTAGATCCCCACATTTTCTCAGCTGCTGCTGTGCATGGCAATAAAAGGGAGCAGCTGTAAAACTGCTCAGACTTAAATGGAGGATTGAAATGGTCCCCAGTGGAATGCTTCTGCCCAACTAGAACTTTACTGCCAGTTAATTGTCCTTAAGTATGAAGCTTCTGGTGACTTAAGCAAAGATAATCGTTGGACTCAATGATCTTAGAGATTTTTTCACATTTTAATGGTCCTGTGATCTGCAATAGGTTCATTTTCTAAAATGTTGACCAGGCACTTAGTCCCCCAGGAAATAATTGTTTTAAGTTCTTGGTAATTTTGTGCAGTCTGACAGACACACCTTAGCAGTGTAGATGAATTTTACCAGACACATGCTATTTGTAGGCGTGCTCCTGCACACACAATGAACATTTTAAACTGTCTTTCCTGTCAATGGCAATTAGGGAAAACCATAAAACCAGCCTATTAGCAAAGCTAAAGTATCCACTTTGAGTATATCTCTCCCCAGAATATGTTGATTTGTAACCGTAATGTTGATTTTGCACTGTGTCTGTGACATATGAAGCTGCTCAGCTGCATTCAGGAAACTGAAGAAATGGAGATGCAGATCTCCGAGTCATCACTGCTACCTGCCATCTGGTTATGTGACTGTTACTTTTCACTAGTGCCATGGCAAAAGGCAGGTTTGTGTAAAAGGCAGAGGCCAATCTCTAACGAGCAAGTAAGGTGTACCCAGAGCAGGTCTGTGGAGAGCTCCTGTGACATTTACTGCCATGCCCTGGGTCCATGACATTTTGCATCCAAAGTAGATTTTAAGCTGTAGGCTGACATGGGAATACCCCCGTAAAGTTTGCCTTCAAATTCAAAGCATCTTTGTTGACCAGACTATTTCTAAAGCAATAACACTATTTCTTCTCAACAATAAAAGGAAGAATTATCTGTTATTAGTCAAGAGACAAAGAAACCAAACCTCAAACCCGAAGCATTTTTCATTCTTAGTGGAAATACATCGAGTGCCTGGTCTGGGATTTGTAAAGCAAAGGGCAGTGTGGTTTTGCACAGACATGTCCTGCTCTCTCAAGCAATCAGGCTGGCAGTCCCACTGTGCTGGGGGAACACCCAGTTGCACTTGTGCGACCCCTTGGTTATCCCAGGCTTGGGCTGATGTGCTCTAGAGGGAGCCACATCTGTCCTTGCTCCCTGGAATGGAGGTCATTAGACTGCCAAGCTTTCCAGGAAAGAGGGAGTGGCTCTAGAGTCTTGAGTTACTGAGCATGGACCACCTGGAAAATAGTGCTCGGTGAGCATTTGTCTACCTCTAGACACTCCACAGTAAGGGATGCTGAGCTGGCTTTGAGCTACCATCCAGACACACTCTGGAGAAATGGAAAGGCAGGCAAGTAACATGCATCTTGTTCTGAAAAAATGGCAATAGTGTTTTTGCATTTTAGTCTGCAATAGGGGTTGGTTCAGATTGCAATATCTGATTCTGAAGTTGACATACATAGGTGTTTGGGGACAGGGACTGTTGGCAGGGACTGTTCTGACCGAGAGTACCCTGCAACTTTGATGTATTTCTAGCTGTGAGAGAGAAAAAAAAAGGGGGTTGGGGGGAAGGGAATTTCTCTCTGCATTAAAGAGAAAGCATATTAATAACGCTGCCACTATCTGATGACTGTGGGGGAAATCCTAGTGTCTTGAAAGGCAAAGTTGGAAAAGGGATATCTTTTATTTCAAGAAGTCAGGTTGATAAAAATTATAGCTATAAAAGACATAGCAGCATGAACCCTTTACATAAAACCTCTTGTGTTTTATGCCTCCTTTTCTATTTCAGGTCTTCATTTGCCTAATTACTACTCAGAGGCTGGCAGAGATTTTCCCTGCAGCGCTCAGCTCTGCTGACTGCAGAGACCCTACCTGGCACACTAAGTTAGTGCGTCAGCATTTTAGGTAGAAATGAATGAAAAATCAATCAGGGCAACTGCAGTGGTAGCATATACAACTCTAACCTACTTTGTGCATGGGTTTGAACATTTCATTGTTTATTTAGGCATCTTTTAAAATGGTAAGTGGATCTGAAATAAAATATACCTCTCTAGTCAGTCTAAGAAATGTTTTGTCATCTATTGCTTAGCTCAAGCAAACTTACCACCCTGACTGCTAAGTTTACTTGCAGTCTTGCTTGAAATGCCAAAACCTATGAGAAGATGGTTTTAATCCTGAAAATCTATCACCAGCAGATTGCATCATGCTGTGGATATAGATAGATAGGTTGATTGTTTTAACTGTATTTACAGACCAGAGTAGGTCTGGAAAAGCAGAAGCACACTGGAACCTTTTTTGAAACACAGGTATTGCTTACATATGGTTGCAAGGAATTTGGTTTATGGATATTTGTGTGTGTGTGTGGTTTTGTATTTTTCATGGTGTATCTGCATAGGCAGAGTTAAATATAGATTGCCATTTTCATTTAATGAGAGTCCATGATAAAAAAGATCCAGTCTTCATGCTTAAAAAATTAGGAGCTGCTGTAACTTTTTCAGCTGAGTGGGTTAAATATGTTACAGATTCCTCATAAGATCATTGCTGTAACAAGTTGTGCAGTGGAACACTGTAAAGGTTTCCAAAAATTCACAAGCCTCTTTGTATGTGATGCCCTTACAGTGAAGAAGATTGTTTTGACTACAAAGATGAAGAATCTACTTTTTCTGGTGCTGATTTCTGTCTGCTGGGCTGAACCTCACCGTGACAACTCAAGTCTGGATCATGAAAGAATTATTCATGTTCAAGGTAAAGAAATACATGATAAAATACCAGTATCAGAATAATATGTTTAATGATCCTTAATTTTTCATTCTGCTGCACTGTTCTTTAGTATTACTAAGTTCTCTAGTACTACCCTCTTCTGTTCTGTTGCATTATTATTACTCCTAAAGAAAGTAAAAAACTGAAAGTAGAACTTTGTCACAACCTTGCAAAGATTAGTGAGTGAAGTACAGCATGATTTAAGATAGAGAAAAAACCAAACATGCATCCTGAAGTAATATGCAACTACTGGGGTTTGAAATACCGTTATTGTGGATTATATTTTATTTTAAGAAGACTGTCACACATGGTTCTTCACATTACAAAAGATTATTGCTGTTTGTTATCTAAAGAGGTTTAGCACATCAGAGCTCATAATTGGGCAATTTAAACCAGGGGTAAAAAAAAAAAAAAAGAAAGAAAGAAAATAGTATCTTACCAAAAGAAATGTCTTTCTTCATACCTTTAATTCACACCAAGTATTTGACTGGCCTTCTGCATAATCCTTTCAGTTCATGTTTGAATCCTAGAGCTTGTAGCTGTAGCAGGATTTGAGTCTGCAGTACAATGCAGCTGTTTTTTCAGTCCCAGCTTCAGTCAGTGAGGGTCATACTGTATAAGAAAAACAGGAGATTTATGCAGTAAGGACAGGCAGAAATAACAGGGATTTTCTTGCTTTCATTTATGTGCTCTTGAGGCTGGCTAAAATTAGTCTTGCTAAATTAATACAGCATTATTTTCCTCTTTCTCTTTAATTTTCTATTCCTTTCTCCCAGCAACAACTGGCAAATTATGTTATGTGAGTCTATGTGTAAATAGGAATGACCAAGTTAGTGCAAGTTACTAAGAAAGCCTGAACACGCAGAACTTCACAGGAAAGTCACAGAAGTTAAATGTACCCTTCATCCATTAAAACAGGCATTTGGATTTTCAAGGTCAAGTAAGGAATAACAGAGAGCTGGTTTGACTCTAAGGAAATTCACAGGATGAAGGTCAAATGAATGTGTTGCATCAAAATGAAAACATATCACTGTTATAAGATGATGAACATTCATTATCCAGGGTAAATTTCAAATTTGACACCAGTGTCTAGTGACAGTTTGCCTTTCCTTGTGTACTGCAGTTTCTTCTCTATGAATTTTATCTACTTGGAAGATGAAAATAATTTAAAATAATTGAACCACATCAATTATTATTTTGGTGGTTTTTTTTTTCTCTTATTCTTTGTATATTAAACTTTCTAGAAGCCATTTAGCATAATTTGCAAGTCATACATTTCAAGTATGTGTATAGTGCAATCTGCAAGTGCTGAACACCTCAGAGATGGTAAAAGCTTCAAGATGGATCATTCTCCCTATCCATGAAAGCTCACCTGAACCTCAAGAGTTTATTCTGTCACAGACTAGCTGATGTTTAAAGGTCCCTTCCAAACCATTCAGTGATTCTGTGAAAGCTAGATGAGCTTTGTACATCAGCTGATTCAGACTACAAAACACACAGACCACACACTGAAAAGAATAATAGATTGGTGTTTTTTTACTTTGAATCTTTCTTTTGCTTGTCTCTGCATTGTGGCATCCCATCAGGGTTGGGATTCTGCTCTGCCCAGTGCTGCATAAACATGTACAGTGTACTACACACCTGGGAGTGAGTAGTAAATCAGGGAGGCTTGTGGAACATATGTGTTATAGCCTCATGAAAAGAGTATTTTATGTTACATTTATATTACATTAAGGAGTGCATGATCCTGCTTCACAGCTGATATCCAAGAGGTGTTTAGCTACACTTGTCCTGGATTGCATGCTTTGGAATGTCTTGGAATTAAAAAGGGCCAGGACAGATGTTGTGTAGTACAGAGAGCTGAAGGAGATCTCCTGAGGCAATGAGATTAACTCTCTTCTATTTCTCCTTTACATTAGGTAACCTCCTGTAAGCTTACGTTAATTAAAAAAAAAAAAAACAAACCAAAAACCCACACCAAAACCCAAACCAAACCAAAAAACCCACAGCCATTTATGGCCCTGTGTTTTTTAATAAGATAACAACATATCCTCACAGCTATAATTTAAGGAATCTCCTTCAAATTCTTCTATAAGTGAATATATTTGTGGTGAAATGTGGCTCAGTTGGTAGCACATAAGACCCTTAATGGGAAGGTTGTGAGTTCAAGCCTGCAGTGGGCAGTAGTGGCCTCCCTACTCTAGTCATGAGGTCTGTGGTGACAGGTTGGACTCGATGATCTTTGAGGTCTCTTCCAACCTTAGTGATACTGAATACTGAATGAGCATGTATTTACAGAACTATAATAACATACACTGGTTCCTGTTTGGATTCATATATCTTGAGTGTGCCCAGACAGGATTTAATTCCAGATCAGATCTTAAGGTCTGGTATTAGTATTTTTGTTTTCCAGCTAGCACTGATTTGTTTTTCAGACCTTGGATCAAATTTGTACTCTTTCCATTTCTGCTGCCATGCTCATCAATACTCTATATTGACAGATAATATGTGTCAGTCTTTCTCCCTCATTACCACTGCAATTAATTTATACAAGGTTTACACCAATAATTTTTCATACTAGGCCTTAAAAATCTAGGTTATGCATTCAATATTAAATGGTATTGTACTTTTTCCACCTTTCTTTCTTCAAACATTCTAAATATCCATTCTCCTCCCTTCAGTGATGCTGAATATGCCATCTGAAAATTATATTAATTCAATAGTCAGATTTACTTTGTAAGGTAAAATTAGCAGAAATATTAGAGTCTCAAAAATTACACTGGAGACAGTTCACTGGCCTTTTCTTAGGCTAATCATTTCTGTTTCAGCCCAAACAATTGCAGTCTCATCTGTATCTGGGTCTTACACACCTGGCAAGGTTTCCGCCAAAGCACATGTTTTCTCCATCCTTTCTGTTTCATATATTTTCCATATCACTTGATTCCCTGGGCACCAAGCAATTGATACATCTGATTTCCCTGGCCCTGGCACAATTATTTTGATTACATATTTTACAGTAAATTAATTGGACACCCTTTAGTAATTAGCTACTCTATTTCATCCCTCTTTGTAGTGACTTGACTTACTCTGTATTGGTTCTTCAATATTTTTCCTTCAATAATTGTTCTAAGGTCATGCTTTCTGTTGGGGTCAGATTAATCAGCCTGTTAATAGTGAAATTACTTGCCTTACAAGTGTTTGTTAGTTTACTGTTGTGCAGAAATACATGGTATCATTATTAAACTGATAGATGAGCTAATATCTCTGCAATCAGATTTGCCATAGCAAATGTTAGTAATATTGACAGCACTTCATGCTGTAAGGTTTTCTACCCTTTTCTTTGAACAGACTCATCTCATATTAATACACTCCTGTACTTTAAACATCATACTTCCAGAGTATCAAAATGAACATCATTCAAAAGAGATGATTTGTCGATACAGCACTTGGGTCATTTCTCTGTTGTCTTCTACCTGTATCTTTGTAGTCACTCCATATTACGAAATGAAACTGTACCCATTTAAAAGACTTTTTTTTTTTTCACTTCTACAGTCAGATCTTTCACAGTCCTTTCTGACATACTTCCAATCCATGCTCCATTTTGTTCTCACTATCATCTATTTCTTAACAACCTGTTAAAGCACTAATGTAGAGTGTCACTTCATAACCTTTATCTTTCATCTGGCCTTGATAAAGGGCAGCCACCTATTAATACTATATTACAGTCCGATGGCTATTTCAGCATGTTTCTGAATACTTTAACAACTCTCTGTCAGGAACCAGAGGAGCTGCTGCCCTTCATTAGCATAAAAAATTCCTGCCATGACTCTAACTAGAATGAACAGTATTTAATATGTGATATTGTTCCCAGATTTTACTGACAGACCCAATGCTTTTTATGAACAGAGTTCTGTCTTTCATATGTCCACTCTCTTGAAACTGGATTTCTCTAGCTTTACATAACACTTGCCAAGCTATTTAGCTTTCCAATAGGCACAGATATGTTCTTTCTTGAATCTTGCATTTTTTTCTTAGAAATGAGTTGCTGACTTCACTAATATCTCTGTTCCTGGTGTCAGTTCCACCTCGAGCTCCTGATTCTCCCCTCATTGGTTAACAAAGTGAAACTGGACCTCAGTCAGATTTCTCTTCTGCTAGATAATGTTACCTCCCTACCATCACCAGTATTACTTTCTGCTTATTTCCTCTCACCTGTTTCTTGTATTTCCTTTTGGTAATGTATTTACATACAAAACTCATTCGAGTTTAACTTTTGTGGTCAAAATCAAATGAGAAAGCTATATTTAAATAAGTTGTCTCAAGCCCCTTACTCCAGTAAACTCTGAGTGCCTTAGGGGATACCAATTTCATTCCTTTGAAAAAAATCATCAACCTAAATGTATTCATGTAGTGAATGTGAAAATGAGGCACAAGTATACCCTAGCCATTTAAGTATCCACAACAAGAAAACAATAGTGCTCTAAACATATCACTGTAATTAAAGGGTCATATTTTTCTCTAAAGTCAAGATCTGCAGGTCACAGTACTCTGTGACCCATGAGAGAGGAAGAAGATTCTTTTCAGTGCTCAGCTTTGCGTATCTCTAATCTATTCATAGTGCTAGTTGCTGACCAATTATTCAGAGTGGCAGAATACCCTTCAGAGATAAGACCATTCTTCTGTGTGTAGCTGTTCTGCAAAACAAACGAAGTTGACTAAAGCCATTACAGTAATTGCTAAGCTAATTAAAGGTGGCAGAAGCTTTTAACATATGCCCCAACTTTGTTTAGCTTTTAGAAATATGGCAAAAAAGGCCAGGGAAAAGAATGCAAAGTCTGGTTTGTAATGGATCAACCTTTAACTTTGTAACTTTTCCTTGAATATAAATGAATTTATTTTATGCAGTGCTTCTTTACCATTCAGATATAAGAATACACCCATTTGCCTATCAAGGTCCCTGCACAGATTTATTTAAACATACTAGGAAATATGTCACATTGGAGTAAACAGAAAACTTTCTAATATCAGCCCATTAAAAAAAAAAAAAAAGTTTAATCAAACAATACCAAAGAAGAAGAAATATTTGCCCAGCTTTTCCTGCATGGTAATGAATTTTATTTACAGACCACTTGCTTTTCTTCATAACAAGAGAGAAAGAAGCTGCATAGACTTGCTGGACTAGCCAAAGCCATGATAAAAAATTAGGTAGACTACTGACTTGACCTCATACACTAATTTGCACCTTCCAAAGACTCATGCTTTTCCATCTTCCTTTGGACTTTCTTTCTTTGGTCCACCTTTCTGCATTTTTCTATTTACAGTAATGTTCCTTGTTATTTCTTTTGATTTTCTTGATGACCCATTTTGACCCATTGCTATAATTGAGCTGCTTCTTTTACACGAACACAACTTGCTTTCTACTTCAAGAGCATGGCATGTTGCAGCAGTACTGTAATCAAAAAAGCAAAGAGGAATCCCACCTCCTGTTGGTGTGTTGATTTCATTAAAGGCATTCAGGACTGCATATTCCAAAATAAAATGAGAGGTTCCAATGTATTTAGATTGTAAAATATCATTGCAAAAGCAAAAGTATTCATGTTAAACATACATTTAAATTAATGATTTACCTTGACTTGCTGCATGAGTCTAATTCCATATATATAACACCAGAAGTAATAAAAGAATTGGAATAACTCCTCACCAGTTATCTGTGTGAAATCTTGGTTTTGTCACATGGTCTTTATACCCATAAGGTGTTTGTGCAGAAGACATGAAGAGATACTGTCTTGATTTCTGTTCTGATCTGCTCTATGTTCATGCAATCCCTGCATCTATACTGAAGTAAACACATACTTATATTTTATTTAAGGCAAGTGTCAATATTTTAGAAGAACTGAAATTTCTTACTTCCTTGATGGTTTTATGTGATGCTACATCTCCTAGAAACCTAAACTTGAGTTTATGCAGCCCCTTTAACAATTGCTCCCAATATGTTGTGCAGGTTGAGTAGATGAGATCAGCTGAAAAATGATAGAATAGAATAGAATAGAATAGAATAGAATAGAATAGAATAGAATAGAATAGAATAGAATAGAATAGAATAGAATAGAATAGAATAGAATTTTACCCCAATCCTGTATTCTTTGCATTGGAGGGAGGTATTTTTTTATATAGTCTCATTTGGACCTATGCAGGTGAACTCTTTAAACAAGAATCCTCTAACATCTCTATTACCAGTTGTATGTCAAAACTTACAAGTAACGTGTAGAGAGTATTTAATCCATAGAGAGTATTTCATCCTGTCATTTTAGGGGTAGGAACATATGAGTTTGCTGTTTGTATTTTCTTTCTCATGACAGAAATGGAATTATATTAATGTTTGGGCTAAATAAGAACATCTTTTCTCACCTTTACAGATGATATACATAATTTTTGAGAAGTTTGTTGTTTGGTTTTTGTTCCAAAAGCAAAAAAAAGAAGTAGTTAGTTAAAATATGGTTGGAAAAGATGTAGTAGGAAATGTACGTGGAAAAGTGGGTGCACAATTCTTGCTCATGCTTTTACCTTCATGTGCACTAATGCACACATATATGTGTATATCAATAATGCACTTCTGTACACATTATACCAAGAGGGAATTATTGTTATCATAGAAATTATATTAGACTTTTAAATAAGCATAGAAGGACAATAAGACATTGTACTGCTATAGAAAGAATGAGGATATTTTAGCACGAGAATTGTACTCAAGGTGCTGGTAACACTACAGGAAAGCAACTTTCACTACAGCTCTGAGTTTATTTAAATTAGGATGACATGTGGTGTCATTAACCTAATGGCTTGCTAGCAATGTGGAACCTTTTGGCAATACATGAGTTTAGCTGACAAAACACATCTATGATTTGATCCCTGACTTATTATTTTTTCCCTCTAAAATTCACATTTTTTTTTCTCCACTGTTTCTCTCTAAGTTAGTCCATTAAAATGTGAAAATCAAGTTTTGTATCCATGTCAGCATAAGCTTCTGGACAGTGCTGATGGATGAAGTGAATAAAGCTTTATGCCAAGGGTCATGCTGTGACTCATCCTCTCTGCCCCACACCACGCTCCTGGCCTTCCAATCATGGCTTTACATTATTCTTGAGTGGCAAAAGCCACTTAAAATGTAAAATAAATAAATATAAAAATAAAAATCCAAAAACAATCAACAAAAAACCCCAAGAGTTGCAATACACCCTGCAGTTATGCCTGCTTGATTTGACACTTCAGATACAGTAAAACAGGCCTTACTAGCAAGTTTCCAAGTGAGTTTTCGTTTATGGCAGGCAGTCTTTCCCAGTGACTTGGAAAAGCAGTTCCCAGAATTGTGTGTTATCCTGCACAGCTGGACAGATCTGCAACTTGAACAAACTCATTTCTAACTAGCATAACTGGTTTTGCATTGTGTTGCCTTTGTCATCCATATAATTGCTCCAAGAGGATTAACAAAAGGTCACAGCCTGTCAGAATTGATAGCAGTGAAACAAGAGTGGAAAAAATGTGGCAAATTAGTTACCAGTAGTGTCTGGTTCTCTTTTAATAGCTAAGCTTCTGCATACATTACAAGGCAAAATATTCCTAGAAGAGTGATCAAGCCTTTCACATCCCATTTCTGAGCTTGTAACTGAGACCAGAACCAATAACTAGACTGATGCCACCTCTCATCCCAGCAGGAGCCTAGTACACTTCTCACCTTTAGTCCACTATCTGAGGCTCTTGTGTAGCCATGCATGTGATCTGTCTTATCTCCAGCAAAGATCAAAACACTCCTGTTGCAGGCAAATATTTAGTGAGGATTCAAATCTTGGATTTGCAGAGGTGATAGTTTTTTGGCCATTCACCTTACAAATTCTCTGATCATGCTTCTGAAGCAAGTAATTCTAGGGATAAAGAAGTTCTGTCTTCTTCAAATGACATATAAGACTTTGTGACAACATTTATGTGTCTCTTGTTTTCACTTGCACTCATATATATTCCTGCCATTTAGATGCAAAGGTGATTTTACTCAGAGAGAGCAGATCTGTCCAAAATCCCATGAGGAAAGCATCCAGGGAGCTACTTTAAAACAGTGCTCCATGATCAGGTCACCATTTCACAACATATCATTGGTCCTTGTTCTAAGGTAACCCAGGAAGCAGGATTCATTTCTTGTTTAAGCTGATTTCCACAGCAGTAATCTAGAATGCTGCATTAAGTGCTAAACATGTAAGTGAAAGGATTCTGATTTGCTCTGTACCTGGGCATTTATTAACTTGGTTTGTTGTAAGGGTTTCCTCCTGAGAGACCCCTTCTCTATCAACTCCAGAAAAACTAAGACATTCATTTTGCCATCTTCACAAAAATATGCAGTTTGGTGAATTTGGCCCTGGTTCTCACTGGCTCCTGGATAATAGACTCCTAGCCTCTTGACAAACCCTGGTCATCTGATTTTTAATCCTGAGTCCATGCTGCCTGCATGTCCTCTAGCCCAAAAATAAACCACACAGCATCCCCCAACCTGACCTCTGCTTTTCCTTGAAAGCCAGAGATCCTTCCTTCCTCATCTTCTAGGTCTGGGAGTAGCAGGGACATAATTTTCTGCCCTACTGTCTCAGAAGAGAGAAGGGCACATTGTCTCTTTTTCTGTAAAAAAAATAATTTGGGTTCAGGAAACTTGAGGGTGAACACTTATTTCAAGCCACCAGTGACGTAGGAGATGTTCCAGGCTGAGAAAAGCCGTTCTTTTCTTCCCTTTCCCAGCCTGCCATCCCCTCTGTTCTTTACACTTACTCAGATAATGGCTGCTGCAAGGGGCCAGAGAAGCTGGGAAGCAGCCAGAAGAGAGGTACACCGCCACATTAGGATACTAACTCTGGAGTCAGAGGTGACAGTGCTCTGGGCAAGTCTCCAGGCCCTGCTGGCACAGACTAGCTGTTGTTAGAAAGAGCGAGTGTTAGCAGCCTGAGTCAGATTCTCCCTTCTGCCCCAGTCCTTTCTGCTAATATTTATTAACTTGACTATTTCAGTATTTAAGACCCAACATAGTTGAGCTCTGATTCAGATTTCTTGGTAATAACCACCCCAAAGCATAACATTTCTCCTCCCAACATGGACAGCAGTCTGTGGAACGTCTTTGTCCCTGAAGGAAATGGGGAAATTCGCAGACAAACCATCCTGGCCGCCTTCACATTCTTCCTTCTTCTCGTCCTGTGGAAACAGCGTTACCAATGCTTTCCATAGTGCCTTGCCTCAGATCACCTCTCTTCTTGGATCCTTTCCCCTGAAAAGGGAAAGCTGGGCCACTGGAGCAGATCTGAGCCTTTGGTTACCTCTGGGAAGAACGGCAGTGACAAACAAAAACAGTAATAGGGGGCTGCAGGTGAAATGCTCTGCAGTCATGAGTTTTCAAAAGGTAGGACGATCTCCCTCCATGTAAAACAACTTGCAGCTCTCCAACTGGTTTGCTGTTGAGGATCCTGATGCCCCCTGACCATTCTGTCCTGTGAGGGTAACAGCAATGATCTTAACAGCATCTCCTAACACAGAACTACACATTTGGGAATATTTGTTTTTCTTAAACAGATGCACATTTGCATTCAGCAAGCTTATCTTTGCAATTACCACCTCTGAACATGTTTGCATAATCATAAAATGCTGTGCACCCTGGGGCCTCTGCTGCTACTTGGTATAGGGAGTGTGGTCAGATAGTGAAGTCAAGCTGAAACTGCAGTTTAGGTGAATATATCATTTAGACACAGAACTGTTGACAAGACTCAGAAGCCTAGGACTGTCTGGAGACATTTATGAGCTACAGATCCTAGCATCTCACTGCAGCCACCCATGGCTGTGGACACGCCACATGTTTTTGCAGTGCTATGAACAGACATCTCACCAGGTGGAATAATTCCTGGTGGGCTTATCACTGAAACCTTGTCTTCTAGTCCACCTCCATCTGAGTCATAGAATCATAGAATGATTTGTGTTGGAATGGACTTCCAAAGGTCATCTAGCTCAATCCCCTCTGCAGTAAACAGGGTCATCCTCCAGTAGATCAGGTTGCCCAGAGCCCTCCCAAGTGTTCCACCACCCTTATGGTAAAGAACTTTTTTTCTATCATCCAATCTAAACCTACTCTTTTCTCTAGTTTGAAACCATTGCCCCTCATCCTATCACTACAGGACTCTCCATCTTTCTTGTAAGCCCCCTTCAGGTACTGGAAGGTCACTCTTAGGTCTCTCTGAAGCCTTCTCTTCTCCAGGCTGAACAACTGTATCTCCCTCAGCCTGTCTTTGTACCAGAGGTGTGCCAACACCCTGATCATTTTTGTGGCCCTCCTCTGGACCTGCTCTATTAGTGCTTTGCTCCTTCAGTCATCCACACCTCTCTTTGGATGCATTTCTGCAGTTATATTTTTATCAATCCAGAACCATCCCCATGAAGGCTAGCAGAAAATTACTGCTAGGCTTCACAGGGTCAGCCTCTCAACAGAGTCTGTATTTCTTAGCCTTTGCTTTTACTGAAGTTAAGAGAGAGGCAGACTGAGCCTTAAAGAGCTGGGAGTCATAATTCAGGTCTGTTACACTGACATAGAGAATTACAAAGTTTTCCTTTGCAATCTGTTATGTAGAGTGAGGATGGTAATTCTTTCCCAGCAAGCAGAGTGCTGGTGATTCATTGCCAGTTTTGGTGGGTGTCTTAGTGATAGAGGACGGCAGTATCACTAAAGTGCTGAGATTGCTAAATAAATTTTGCAAACTATGCATGAGAAGAGAGGCGAGAGGTACTGAAAGAAGGAAATATTCTTGCTTTTGGATACATCTGCTGATGGCCACCATGAAATCTGTTTTATTCTGGCTTTCCCCAAGGCAGCACAGCCTGTCAAAAAGGCCCCAGAGACTTAAGGTTAGAAGGAACACCTGCTCAAGCTGACTGTCCTAAACATAATGATTTCCTACAGCAACATCAGCTGTGGTAAGCTGCTAGAGAAAAAAGAGGGTAAAGAGTCTGGAGTGAGGGTGAGAAGGAGAGGAGCCAACCAGTTAAATACATGCTTGGGTGAAAAGTGAAATTGAAATGTCAAAGACAAAATAGTGATGATTTTGAAGGAGATAAGGAAGTCACACAGGGGAAAAACAGACTGAGATGAGAAGTGGGCAGGAGAGGACCAGATTTTACATTTGAAAATAAATTGGACTGGCTTACTTTGGTGGAAGTATGCCAGAAGAGGAATTCAAACTGAAAAATTAGAATAAAGTACAAATAGAAACTGATATATTTTAGAATTATGCTGACACTTTTCATGTCAATGTAAATAGTGCTGTTTGACACAGTAATGGCTTTTCTCTTTTGTGAGTATGATTCACTGCATCCCAGATCATGAGGGGCTTTGTCTGCTGCCACCATAATAAACCTAGGCAGTACATAAAGATTGAATTACCAAATAAAAATGCAGCATTGATAGACAGCTCCTCAGCAACCTGCAAGGAAATATGGGATGTTTATGTGAAGCCTTTTATGGATGATGGCAGTCACCCACCAGCTACACAACTCTGTAAACAGATTTTTACAACTCTGTCTTCATGACTATGGAGGCTTAAGCCTATATAAGGAGGCAATGCTGCAAACAAGTTTACCTCTTGCTTGTCTGGGTGTGTACACATACAGACACTTGCAGCTATGTAAGTAACTATATGCAACTGGCTTATACACGCCACTGCTGCAGAGCTACAAAATTATTTCAGGGGAAGCATCCTGCAGGCCTAATGTGTAATGTAGCTGATGGTTGTTACAGCATTGATTGCATACATTCTGTAAAAAGCAGACTGCAGAATAATTCTTGGTTTTGTTTTTCTTCTTAAATCCTCACAGAAAATGGTCCCCGTCTACTTGTGGTAGCAGAGCAAGCTAAAATCTTCTCACACCGGGGTGGCAATGTCACACTGCCATGTAAATTTTACCATGAACACACGTCAACAGCTGGCTCAGGAACCCACAAAATCCGGGTCAAGTGGACCAAACTCACCTCAGATTACCTCAAAGAAGTGGACGTCTTTGTTGCAATGGGACACCACAAAAAGAGCTATGGAAACTACCAGGGCAGAGTGTCTCTGAGGGGAAGCAGTGAGAATGATGCCTCTCTTATAATCACAAATATAATGCTGGAGGATTATGGGAGATACAAGTGTGAGGTGATTGAAGGATTAGAGGATGATACAGCAGTGGTAGCTCTGAATTTGGAAGGTAAGTAACACCTGAACGATACTTGAACTCACTTTGTGCTATGTTAAGTTACACCTGCTCTTTCTCCTAATACTGCTGACATTGTATTATCCGTGATAACAGCAAGCTGAGAAGTGGGATTCAGTGTGCTCTGGAGATATTGGCCTGAAAGCTCATGACAACAATCATGAATTAGAAGAACATTAGGGCTTCTATAACTTTTGCTAGCTTATGGCATATTCAGCTCTCAGTGAGACCCAGGGTGAGGGGAGACAAAAAAGAATGACCAAAGTATGAAGAAATCCATGTTTTTAATTTGCTCCTGTCACTTTACAGCATGTTTTTACAGTAGACTTAGGAAAAATTATGTTAAATATTCCCCTAATAAACATTTTACAGAACTTTGGGACATTTTAGATTATTGAGCAAATACAAATTTTCTTACAAAGAAGAAATATGTTAAAGTAGCTTTCCAGAGACAATGGGTTTGGGTTTTTTTCCAGCCTTATAATTACAGAAGATAGATTTATATATTGCCAGCCAACTCCTACATGTAGTCTGTAGTTATTTCCCTCAGCAATATTCTTGTAAACAGTAGAATACTAAGCATTAGAAAAATTAGTGAAACAGGTTTAAAGAGGAATGAAAATTGAGATTTCCTTTGCTTTTATGAAATTCAGATACATTTTATGAGATTCAATACACATAAATCAGCATTTGGTGTGTTTTTTCCTAAAGCACTTCACTGAATTCAGCAGTAAACTAAAAGTTGCAAGGCAATGTCTCCCTTACCCTTACATATAGCAGCAAGTGTGTACCTGAGAGAACTTTAGAGAGGTCACATTGTCTCTGATGGAAAATATTTAGGGGAAAAAAAAAAAAAAAAAGAAGAAAATCAACCCCCTGGCTCTCACATCTGTAAGCAGCTGAAATATATGACTTTCATCAGAGACTAACATTCATTGTAGTTACCTTGCATGATAAGACTGGCTGAGTGTTTCTTGGAGCCAAATAGATATCATAGGCTTAGCTTACTTCTTTACATCTATTTTTCCATTCCTGGTTGGGTGCTGCTAAAAATGTCCACTTCTGAGTGCAGAAAGGCCCTGCACAGTTTTCATGTCAGCAGGATAGTCAGTTTAAGTTGTTTCACCTCATATAATATGTCTTTAGTAGGAATGCACACTGTTCTTTTCAAGCTTAGGAGATAAAGAGAACTAGACATATACTTGTCCAGCTTACATTGTCTGAAACAGTTTTGAGAGAAGACAGAAATAAGTAGGAGGAAAAAGCATTTTACTTTATTCTTCTCTGCTAGCCAAGGGCTCTGGTGTGTTCAGTTTTCACTCAGGCAGACTCTGCGCTGGTTGCTCATTGCAGCTGCTCTCTGAGCCATTGAAGGGTAAGCGGATTCTGCTTGGCCTATTTGGCTTTACAGAGGTGAAAGCAAGGCTCTGGTCACCAAGTAATCCCAGCAAGAAACATGCAGCATCTTTTTAGCTGTCTTTGACCCAAGCACGTCTCTTTTCCGTTTCTGCTGTTGTGCGGACAGTCCTGTAGCCTACTCCTGGGTTGTATGGACGCTCAATAATTTGGTACTATTCTTCTGCCAATGTGTTTACATCCTAAGGACATACATCTATCAGGCTTCTAGTTACCCCAGATAAATAATTCTGTATCATATTCCCCCTCAGATACTGAGTTGTACATCCTGTGCTTTACAGCATTATGGTATTTTTCCTAATGCAAAAAGGTCAGAGCCAGTGTAAAATCATTCAAGTGTTCATCACATCCCACATCTAGATCAGATACTTGTCTGATGCCCTTTAGCATTGTGCCTCTGAGGCAAAAGTTCATTGGCTTTCTGTTACTCAAAGCAAAGAGAGTTCCCTTACAAATGCTTCCTGCTGCGCCAGTAGTGCTTGAGGAAGGGGAGATGCTGATGAGCAGGAAGCTTTGCCTGAGGCTTGCTACAAATACTTGTGCACATGCAGAAATCCACATTTGAAAGGCAATTTTTGGTTGATACTGGACTAAGAAAGGAATAACAGTTTTTGTTCTTTACTGCATATGGTAACAAAAGCGAGAAAGAATTTCTACTTTTTATACTGCGACTGTTACATGACATACCACCAGCCCTTTAGGTACAAAGTCTGGGTCCGACCTCCTGATACACTTAGACACCTGTAGCTTACTACTATAACTCAACAGTGTCTTGCTCTGAAGTATTCCAGCTCCAGCCAATCCTTTACAACAGCACCACCACTCCTTCCTGCATTTCCACAAAATAAGAAAATCAATGATTATGGGAGGAATCACATTTCTTCAGCCAAGTATATTCCAGTCTCTGCTCATGAGAAAGTTTATATATCTTAACTAGTGTCTAGGTGTCAGAAACAGAAACAGGTATAAAACTGTTCATTTCTGATATTACAAAGTGATGTTTTGTAAACTGACAGGAAAATTTGATGTGTGAAACCTCAGGGTAAAATGTAAACTTTTCAGTGAAATTAGACTATTGAATGTGTCAGTCAGTCCTGCTTACAGCAACTAAATCAAATTATTCTGGGTCTAAGTTAGACTGAAGTTTGCTGATTAAAATTATTAAAATGAACTTATACTTGCTATGGGTAGATACAGCTGATGGAATATATTCCTCTGTTTGCTCCTGTCCTTATTTTTTCATCTCATCTGCAGCTTCATGTAGTGTTGTCTTTAACTGCTGTTTCATGTAGCTGAGCAATGCAGAACAGATCAAGGTGGGGGGGTGGAAATCAGTGTTAGGACAGAAATAAGAATATATCAGCCCACTCCAACATGCTACATCTGTTACCAATAATAAGGTTAATCTCACAGTGGGAAGGATTTGCATCAATAGCCTGATGTCCTAAGATGGTGGCCCTAAGGATGTTAATTGGCAGCAGGACAAAACCATTTACATCCAGGAATGCCCACAAGCAGTGCAAAACAGCTGATTGCTCCAACATGAACTCATTGTACAAAGAGTACAGCTTCAGCTAGGTGAAAGCATGTTAATGTCTCAATATGAAAATAGTTGACCTCTACCTCAGTGGACCATTTTTCTTCTTCATATGTGGTAATATTTTACTTTATTATACCTAATGTCCACTTGGGATTGTCATTAAATAAACTCTTCATAAAAATTGGGTACTTTTAGTCTTGAAAAAACAAGAGTGGAATTGGATTCAGTCTGTGTTGCAAACTTGACATGGTTTTGGTATTTTTTTTTCAAGCTTAATGCAGATCCATGTTCTCTGGCAAGCAAGAGCTAAAGCCCAGGACTAGGTTTCACTGCAGTATTTCACAACCACCAGCTTTAAGAACTATTCCATCATGTCATAATTAACATCTAGTTTGTAGTACATGGCTGGCCTAGGGGCAAAAGGGTTGGGATAGCCATGGCAGCTGCAAGTAATGTCAAGTACTGCAGAAAGCAGGACACTTTTAACGTTGGTCATGTCATCAAAGCCATTTTCTCCATGAACTGGTTTCCTGTCCTCCTATACTTGAAGCATGGATCATAAGTTTTACACTCTTTGTCAAATGTTTTGAGAGCCAAAAGCTTAACAAATTAAAAGATCCCCTATGTCAAGTAGAAGTTTTGCCCAAGTCGTAGGCAAAGAAAGAAATCGCAGCTTACATTAAATTTTCTTTATGTTAGTGTATTACTGTTCTGCCATAAATTTTCTTTAACTTAGTGCCTTACTGTTTTCTTGTCTTATGAACACTGGGCAGAATAATGAATCTCACTGCATCAGGTTTGTATGCTTCAGCTTCCCAGGAACATGAAGGCTCCAGCACAGTCCCTTCACTATACTCAGGCATAGATTATGAGTGCTACTTCTTCATGGGCCAGGTGACAAAGTCTATTAGACTTTTTTTTTTTTTTTCAGTTTCTGTCTTCAGGGAGACATGATAATGGAAAGCATTAATATTGCAATACATAATTACTTTGACCATTCAACAGTACCAGAAATAAGCAGAATTAGATAAAGCCATTCAGAACCACTGTAGAAAGCTGCTCCTAGGTAGCAGCTAACATTCTAGGTATCTCTACATGAACAAAAAAAAAAAAAGAAAAGGAGAGGAGAAAGTTCTTCACAGAGAGAGTTGTTAGCCATTGGAATGTGCTGCCCAGGAAGGTGGTGGAGTCACCATCCCTGGAGGTGTTCAAGAGGGGACTGGAAGTGGCACTTGGTGCCATGCTTTAGTAGTCATGAGGTCTTGGGTGACAGGTTGGACTTGATGATTTTTGAGATCTTTTCCAACCTAATTGATTCTATGATTCTTTCATTCTATGTTTCTATGAAAAAAGACCAAGTTTTATGATCTTACTTAGATATACATTAGCATTTATGTCCAAGATAGATTTAGAAACACCACAGATCAAACAGATCCCTAAGCTCCACATAAACAAATTCTTCCAAATTTTCACAACATTCATTTCCTACTCTCATCATTTGTTCTTAAGGTGGATATAAGCTCTCTGAAATCAACATGAAACCATCTCTATGCTCTTAACAGCAGGAGAAACCACATTTACCCAATCATCATAGGTCATATTTGTTTCTTCTGTGTGTTACTGTGTTTCCACACACAGAATAAAATCATTGTTTTAAATATCCTTGCATGACAATCTGGTTTATGTTCTACTATAAAACTGACTTCATGAGACCAGTTATTTGTGGGCCCCTAGGAGACAGCAAAAAGTATTGTAAAAAGTCTACAGGAATTTATGAAGACTGAGTCATGACAAACCAATGTATTTCCTTCTGTGGCAGAGTCTTTGCAGACAAAGCTGTATTTGGAAGTGCTGTGAAAAAGGTACTTTAAAGGTGCAAGTGAACTAAAACATTCAAAAGACAGCAGCAAAAATTTAGATGGAAATGATGACCTGAAAGGAAAATGCTAAAAGAGTTAGACTAATTGGCCTAAGGAGAGCAAGGAAAGAAAATGGTCTCCAAATTTTGATGAAGTCTGTAGAAAAATAAGGGAATAATCTGCTCCCAGGCCAGGTGAATTTAATTTTTATGCCTGTATTTGTTAGGAATAAGAAATCCCACTGACAGCTTTCTTACTGAATGCCATGGGCTGGAGGGACACCATCTCAAGCTTCAATTTAATTTTTAGGGGGATTGATACCTGCTGACAGCTAGTGGCCCATCTGTGGACTGTGCAGATATCTGACAGTTTTGACAGGCAGAAAAATGGAGATAGAGACTCAAAGAAAATGAAGGTATTGCCATTTTTAACAGAATCTTAAAAATGCAGCATGGAAAAATTTGCCATTGAGTGTATCAACAGCAGAAAACTGTATCCTACAGTATAGTATATGGCAAACCCTACTGTTACCCTGTGCTTACACTGGCTGCAGGAAAACTTATTTTTTTTGTTTGGGCTAGAAATGAAGGAAGACCATTTCTCTACTCTGGGTGTAAAAAGACCCTTCCCCCCCCCCCCGATATAGGTCAACAGAAATTTGCGTTGTTTTGTACATAACCTTAAAGCTGCTAATTGTGTGTGGTTCTGGCTTAATAGACACCCGTAAATTGTTACAGCACTTGAGCTTTCTAAGGTAATGTCCTCACCTTGTTGTCTTGGGTAACCACCACAGCTCCGTGCATTAGCAATATGTAGTGACTTGAGTAAATGCAAAGCACTAGCACTAAATTCTAGGGATTATTTGCAGATAAGTCTCTGAAATACAAATATTTTACAGAGAACACACAAATACCGTCCCTTCTAATTCCTGCAGTAACTTGAAGCAGAGCTGTACATTCCTGGAATTGAATACATAGAATACATAGAATACATAGAATACATAGAATAAACCAGGCTGGAAGAGACCTTCAAGATCATCGCGTCCAACCCATCAACCAATCCAACACCACCTAAACAACTAACCCATGGCACCAAGCACCCCATCAAGTCTTCTGAAAACCTCCACTGACGGCGACTCCACCACCTCCCCAGGCAGCCCATTCCAATGGCCAATCACTCTCTCTGTATAGAACTTCTTCCTAACATCCAACCTAAACCTCCCCTGGTGCAGCCTGAGACTGTGTCCTCTTGTTCTGGTACTGGCTGCCTGGGAGAAGAGACCATCATCCGTCTGTCTACAACCTCCCTCAGCCTCTCCTCGTAGGGCTTGTGTTCCAAACCCCTCACCAACTTTGTTGCTCTTCTCTGGACTCGTTCCAGCAAGTCAACATCCTTCCTAAACTGAGGGGCCCAGAACTGGACACAGTACTCGAGGTGCGGCCTAACCAGTGCAGTGTACAGGGGCAGAATGACCTCCCTGCTCCTGCTGGCCACACTGTTCCTGATGCAGGCCAGGATGCCATTAGCCCTCTTGGCTGCCTGGGCACACTGCAGGCTCATGTTCAGCCTACCATCGACCAGTACCCCCAGGTCCTTCTCCACCTGGCTGCTCTCCAACCACTCTGACCCCAGCCTGTAGCTCTGCATGGGGTTGTTGTGGCACTTGGATGTGTTCAGTCTCATGCCATTGGACTCTGCCCATCTGTCCAGCCTGTCGAGGTCCCTCTGCAGAGCCTCTCTACCCTCCAGCAGATCAACCCTGCCCCCAGCTTGGTGTCGTCAGCAAATTTACTGCTGATGTCCCACCACGTCTCTGTGATGGCAACTACATCATAACTTTCCTGCTGCAACAAGGCTTCCAGCTCCTCTTTTTTGTTACCCATGCTTCATGCATTAGTGTACATGCACCTCAGCTGGGCTGCTGGTTTAGCCTCTGACCCTAGCTTATTGCCCCCAGACTCTTGCCTGAGGGGACTAGTTTCAGCCGCTTCCCCCTTCGAAACTAGTTTAAAGCCCTGTCAATGAGAGCTGCCAATGTAAGTCATTCATGGAGATATAGGTGTGCATATGGGAAGGATATCTTATACTTCCAGTTCTTATGTTCTGATTTGGTAGAAATCTTGATTTTCAACAATGGTCACTTTCTGGACTGAAATTGCATTGTCACAGGTGCATACAACAAGCTTCACCCTCCCCTCCCTTTTCACTAACAGATTTGTTCTCCACTGAATTGTGTCTCTGGTTCTTCCTCTCTTGCTGGCAGTAGAGAGACTCTTCCCTGAGGATAGGACCTATACCAGAGAACTCATTCTCTGGGAGAGGAGCCACACTGTGAAGTCTATACTGCAAATTAATATTCCCCACTCAGACTCCACGAGTGGCTTGGCTGCTTCTTTAGGGTAGAAAGCCAAATCACAAAGCTCAGGTTAAAGCTCCTCAGCTTCTTCCTGCCAAAAACTAACAAGAATTTAACAATCTGAGGATGGAAGTTCTTTTCTTCCTCCATTTTTTAAACTGGATTTGTTAATGTTTGGAACCAAGTGTTTTGTCTAGCAGTAAAATACAGGGCTGGAGTCAGGAGTTTAGATTCAGTCTGTAGTCTGGGAACATCAACAAGCCTTAGGATAGCTTTTGTCCATTCAAGAACAGATGGGGTGGATTATCTTTTGACTGGTTATAAGATCCAAGACTCAGGAAGACACTTTGCAATTAATAGAAGTTCAGTAGTGTTAAATTGTAAAAAAGAGTACAATCTAGCTATGAATTTCAGCTATGTTTGATAGGAAATGAAGAAAAAAATAAATTATTGGAGATGCAAGATAGTGTAAAGCTACACAAAACACATATCCAGTCAGTTTTGCTCGTCAGAATCACCCCTATCTGCAGGGTGAAATTAATGCTAATCAGTTGCAGGCTTGTACTGCAGATGAACTCAAACAAAAATCAGCTTCTATGCAGTCTACCCCAAATCAGCCCAAAGCTAATATTACAGTTTTGTGCATATTTATGTTATTAAAACATTATGTCTCAAATAAATTTATAACAAATTTATATACACTTTTTACCCCTTTTATTAAAGGGATTTTAGAAACCATAAGGATTCAGGCCCTTTTTCTGAATAGTTTGCATATAAGTGTTGCTCAGTTTTTTGATGTAAGTTTAGATCTTGATTAAAAATACCCTGATGATTTTAGGAGAGATTTAGGAGAGATTTTTGCTTGTATATGCAAATCAGACACATGTACTGGGCAAGAAGTTGGTTGTCTGGAGGAGTGTAGTTCTGGAATAATAGTAAGTATTGGATTTCCAATAAAGTCATAAAGCTTGGACACGTCTGGCATCTGTTATGTTTTTATTATAGCCAGTGATATGTCTCTCACTATCACTGAGGGGAAATAAATATTTTTGTTGCATTTTGACTTTTTTGGGGGGGTTGTTTGTTTCTTTGTTTTAAGAGGTGAAGATGAGGAAGGAAAAACAACAATCCAGATAAGTATGAAACAGCTACAGCTTCTTGTTTATGAAGTTTCAGTTAACAGCACATGTTGTGTTACTTTATATTCATGCTTTATGGCTCAGAACAGCTAATAACTGAAAAGCTCTTTACTAAAGCATATTCAATAGGAAAGGACCTTAGCAGACTCTTTAGCTAATTGCTGGAGAGCAAAATATTGTTTATTATTATCCTGCCAAGTTTACATTTGCATGCTTTATTTTCTTGGACCAAGTCACTGCAATTTAGTAATAACAAAGACTTTGTTTAATAAAAATAACACTTCTTGGACGATAGATGGATGAGGGAGAGAAGAAAGAAAGGAGACATTAAGATACTGGTGGAATAGACATCGAGGTGTGTTTGAATGTTTGGAAAGAGGAAAGGCCCCATTGCATGTTGACAGTCTTGACCATAGTGTAACTTCCCTATCCTATGCTAAACTGCCACAAAGACAAGGACTTGTTATAGGATGTTTATGTCAGCGTAAACTTTTTTGGCTCATCTGCTGTATTATCTTGTCTTCCATCCTTCTGCATCCTACAGCACTTAATTCTACAGAGATGTTAGAGTATAAACATTCTGTGACAGATCTCCTCTGATACTGTTTTATTTCAGCTTATTATGAGACTGGACTAAAGCCAACTGTAAAATATAGATCTGGGTTAAGTTTCTAAACCCTGCCAAAGACTAGGGTGGTCTGATCCAAACTTTTGTTTCAAGTCTTTCTCTACTCTTTTATCACAGCCACATGAGGAGGTGGCTCTTCAGCATTTTCTAAAACATCTTTAATGTTTCAGGAAGTGATCTTTAAGTACAGATCTTTTTTATAAAGCAAAAAATATGCTGTGGAAAAATGTGTCAGACAAAGGCAATGACTGATTATATCTTGCTGCTGAAACAACTCTGAAGGTGTTCTTATGTTTCCCGTATCCACTTGGATGTCCTCTGGTATGAAGAAAGTCTCTCTGCCATACCTGTCTGCAGTGGGTCATCACTGATGAGCAGCAGACAGGGCTTTGGGCTGGCCTGTGGCCGGTCCCCAGGTTTTTAAGGTAGTATTTGGCAGGTCCATGCTCCTTGCACAGTGAATCTCCAACAAGTGTCCTTTGTTTAAGCCAGCAGTTCTTTTGGCAGCCATAGGGGTAGCAATGCAACCTGGTTTCTCTCATGGCTTCTTCATAGGCCACTCCTGAGTTGCTGCATGCTGTGTGCTATGTGGCTCACCATCTGCAACTGGGGAAGCCTGTCTGCTGCTCAAGGGACTATGCTCCCTGATGCCCTCTGTGAGGAACCTTTCCTCCTTGAGTGGCGACAAATTGCCAAAAACCATCTGGAAAATAGCAGAAAACCATCCCTAAAACCACATGTGACTTCACTGGTTTCGTTTCCCTATAGATTTCTTTCTTTAAGATCTCAGGATCCTAATGCCTTCTACCAGTTTTGTCTTGAAATTTTGTTATTGAGCCAGGCATGAAATAATTTCCCATTCCTAGGATAAGATGAAATAAAATAAAAACAAACAAAAGAACAACAGTCTTGAACTTCTCAGGAAGTCTTGACAAGGGCCCATGCAAAGAACATAGCACTTTTTTATGTCAATCAAAACACTTCATTTTAATGTCTATGTGTAAAAAGAAGTAACTCTCATGCCCCTGTACTACTCTTGCTTCTTTCCCACCCCACGAGAAATAGAAGTAGGATGGGGTGTTGGGTTTTTTTCTTTCTAATGAGAAATTGACCTTACAGGTGGTAAGTTACTTTGATTAAAAATGTGTAGTTGCAAAATTTCAGCCAGCTCTGCTCTTCTCTAAGTGCTCTCAGAGCACACAAGGGTGAGATCACAACGGGGACAGCAAAACTGCAGGCAGGAGCAATGTGCAGACCTGGCACAGTTCCCAGTGGGAAAGGGATGAGGTTTTGGGGAGAGGAGCTGGCTGGGTAAGGTGGCATCCCTATTGCCTTCTCAAACCTAATGGCCAATGTACTGACAGTGCATTTTCCACCAGAATTAACACAGCACAGCAATCTGACACACACTATGGAGTTAACCTGTATGTCTCCTTCTGTTGTAAATGTTGTTTGCCTTTTGCTCTTTCAATGATCAGTAATTCACCCTCTTTGTACCACTTCAGGTGTGGTATTCCCTTACTCTCCACGGCTGGGTCGTTACAACTTGAACTTCCATGAGGCTGAGCGAGCATGCCTGGACCAGGACTCTGTTATTGCCTCCTTTGACCAGCTCTATGATGCCTGGAGGTCAGGGCTGGACTGGTGTAATGCCGGCTGGCTCAGTGATGGCTCCGTGCAGTACCCCATCACCAAGCCCAGGGAGCCCTGTGGAGGGAAGAACACAGTGCCTGGGGTCAGGAATTATGGCTTCTGGGATAAAGATAGAAGCCGATATGATGTTTTCTGCTTTACTTCAAACTTCAATGGTAAGAGTTGTCTTCTCCCCTTTCCTTGTAAATGACTGTTTCTGCAGGTAGGAGAGAGCTTCCATTGGTGGTGAATGACATCTGATTTGTCAAAGCTTCTATTATGCTTAGAAAATTATATTGTTGAATTTGCAAGGGGGCAGACTAAGGTTGTCTTTGCCACATGTTCAGGTAGTTTACATTTTTACAACTTGTACTGACAGAAGTATCTAATATCTCTGCTTTCACCCCATTAAAATGTATATGTACTCCCTTAATGTTGATAAATGCCCAGTTTATTTAAGTTGAAGTAATGAAGAAACCTGCTACTCTTTAACTGAGCTTTCCCGTTTAATTCAGTTATACTTGTGGTGGTTTACGACTTAAAAATATCTCCAAAACAAAATTCTTTTCACTGCTTCATGTGTGCTGTTGTGTCAAGCAGTTCCTGCTTGTGTTTCAGGTCTAATATGACTAATACTTTCTTATCAGTAAGGCTATTTCTGGCTTTTGTGCCTAATAATTTAGGTTCCTTATCTTAGTACAGTGCCACAACCCTTTTAATTTTTACTCTGAGCTTAGTCTGCTTTAAACCTTATTTAATCAACTGCAGGCTTTTTTTGCTATTAGTAGATGGTGCTTTAGGTATGAAATTATGTGATCTCAGCTTGCTAACATTTCATGTTTAATCTAGTGGCTGAAAAGGATTTAGAAAGCATGGCTGTGAATGAGAGAAGTGCTGCAAGTGAACATGTGTAAAAGGAATCTGCAATCCTCTACAGCATCATGCTTGTGGATAACTCCTACTCAACAATGCACATGTTTGGCTGGCAGCCCACCCAGACCAAGGAGCATGGCCTTTTTAGTTTATGTACCGATTACTTATCCACAATGAAGCATTTTTGTTCTACAGCAGACCAAAAAAATAAACACAAGCCTTGCTCTCAGAAGATATGCTTTTGTGTTAAGTCTGCTCCACCCTCTCAGAAAAGCCCCAGATCTTCAAACCAACAATATTAACTTAGTCTGGATGCAGTCTGAAACAAAACTTTAGCTGATTTTTATCATGCTGTATCATACCATGAAATACCGTCTCTCTTTGTTTTATTTTCTTCATTTATCCAAGGTGAAATCCTATATAAGCTCATCTCTCATATGTAGATTTAACCCTATACTGCAGAAATAGCACTGAGGAATAAAGTAAACAAGTAAAAATAATTAAAATGTGATAGATGCACTATTTATAACATTTGAAGAGTGCATTCTTGTGACTACTGTTCCCTAATCACCACTCTTTCCTACCACCAGCAGCTGAAGAGCATCTCTTAAAGAAAGATAAAAGCAATTTCTAGGGAGAAAAAATAGTATTGACAGATAAATAGAATAGAATAGAATAGAATAGAATAGAATAGAATAGAATAGAATAGAATAGAATAGAATAGAATAGAATAGAATAGAATAGAATAGAATAGACCAGGTTGGAAGAGACAGTCAGAGAGAGAAAGGAGGAAAGGCGGTGAGGTAAGGTGAGGATAAGGTGTACAGGTAGTAAAGAAATAAAAGACAAGACACTAAAATGAAGCTCATCCTTGGTGAGTGTATTAAACCAACCTGCAAGACAGAATACTACACAGCAATAGGATGATATATAGAGCTGAACACCATCTTCTCCTGTTCCCTACAGCTCAGTGCCATGTAAGTCTCTCAAGGTGTTAGCAGAAAATGTGGACTTGTGCTTCTCTCAGCATCCATTTCCTGAACCAGTAACTCACCAGTTACATTATCCTCACACGTCTCCGCTGTGTTCTTCACTATTCATTCCTAAGTTTGCTTTAATATGCACAATAAACCCAGTCAGTCTCCCAAAATGCCAGATTCCTATTTTCAGCTCAACACCTCAGATAGCTTATGTATGCTTAAGAGCATACATTAGCTTTCTCACTGTAAAGGGAAAAACTTATAATAGCCCATTTTGCCACCAGGTTGCAGTTGCCAAAGATAGTGGCTACAGGCAAAGAGCTATTTCTGCAACACCCAATATTGATTCTCTCAGCTCAGGAACAGCCAAGGAAAATGAGAAGTGGTTAAGACACCATGCATTTCCAGTGGTAATAGTGACTTCTGGAGTCTCCTGACGGTATGAAACAGAGAAGCCTTCAACTTTATGTAAGGGAGCTGGAAAAATGCCAAGGGCCCCAGGATCAGGGGAATATAAGGCAAGCTCAATAGAAAAATAAATCTCAAAGAGTGTCAGTTGTGGGAGCTGCTATGAAGAAAGAGAGTGAGGGGTGTTTAGATTTCTGGGTTCCTTTTACAGAAAAAAAAAATATGCCCAAAACATTACGATGCCAGGGATCGTTATTAATAAATAAATACAAATAAAAAGGACTTAATTTTATGTAGTTCAGCAGTTAACGCTAAAATTTGTTGTCTAAAATACATGCAAACCTTGCATTTCACCTGGAAAAAAAAAAAAAAAGTTTGAAAACAGCAAAATTTCATTCTGATATTAAGGTGAAAAATGAAAGCAGATTTAACAATGCCGTGAGTTAAAACCCAGATTTAACATTCAGCTGCGAAACTGCTGAATCTAATCTGTGCTGAACTGAATACAACAAAAAATCCTGGTAAAAAAGGAAGGATTCATATCATTACTCAAGAATTCCACATGCATTCCCATTACCTGCTCAGGGAAATTGTTTTAGCAACATTTGTCTGCAATGCAATCTAAAATAATCTTAGCACTTTATGAAATTACCCTCTGCAGTGTCTTTTCTCAGGCTGGTGTAAGTGCAATACTTGAACATTTTGTTCTGCTTCTGTAATTGCTTCATACTAAAATCTTTCTGTTGGCTCATAGAAGAGCTGCTCATATTTTGTGTCTGTGCATACAAAGCCAAAGTCCTGGAAAAGCTTGATACACTTTGTAAATAATAGTACCAGCTCTTTATCAGTTTATAAGAATATATAGTGATGTGTTTCATGAAACCACGCAAAGAGTAATGTTAGCATGATGCTATCCATTAAATCCATCAAAATATTGTGAAATAACATACTTTTTCTGCCTACATAAAGATAGCTCTTGCATTGCAACATGTTTCTCCACCTGCTTTTACATTCTTCGTGTGGATAAAGGCTATTGAACATGAATGTAAATGAGAAGTAGCTAACTTAAATTTGGAAATTTCATGTTGGAACTTCCTGATGTCTGAGGGCTGAATTCTGCTCCCTCACAGCCAGTTTCTCCTCTGCTCCTTCAGAGTAGAAGCTGCTTTAATCCATGTTCCTTTAGAAAAGCTTAAGGTTCCTGACCTGCGTGGTGGTACAACCTGCCATGATTCAAAGGCTTTCAAAGGCTGCAGAACACCCCAGTTTCTCTCCCTGCCCTGACCTAAGGTATGGGATGCTCATCTTCTGTACCCTCCCACTTGAAGGTCAGTCTGGATTTCTGCATACCAGTTCAGGACAACAAATGCTGCCTCCCTCACAGACTCCAAAAGGCATGGGACAATGAATTTGTAATGGCAGAGCTGAGAGGTTATTCTTTGCTTAATTGCAGAAGGTTTCTGCAGGAGAATAGTACTTTTCTCAAAGGAAAAGCCACAGGAATCTTTTGCACTGAAAAGTGTTCAGTGGTCTAAATATAAATATATCAGCTCCTCTATAATTAAGCATTATCAAAGAAAAAAAAAAGTGTAAGTATAACTTGTGTCACACTTTCTGCTCATTAACATGGATTTTGTTAAATACTTTGCACACAGAACCACAGTGCATAACTGATTTTTTTTATCAGCTCTAGCAGAATGAAGTGAAACTCCCACGTTAACAAAGAATGCAAAGAATAAATGTTGGGGATCATGTTAGTGGGGCAGCTGTGAACTACCAGTTAGTTCCAGTAATGCATGTGGTAAGCTACCTACCTCCACCATTTAAATGGGAGAAAAGTATAGAAAGTTGTCTCTCATAATGCATGCTGCCTGCTCATTTGACCATTTCAGAATATTTTGTCACTGGGAGCATGTAACTCCAAAAGGAGAAGCAAACTCACCCAAAATAAAATTACATATCCTTTCTTTGAAGGGATTGCTTCTGAGTCACGGGAGTCACTGCTAATGTCAAAATTTGTTACTGGAGGAGCTTGCTGGCCTTCAAAAAATATACCAGGACCTTACGATTAAAGGAAAGGAAAGCATCTCACTTTGCACCAATTTTTAAGATGCTCTTAAATTTTGAGGAACAATGGCCTTGTGTCAACTGTTCAGTACTGCTGTAAGAAGCACTGAACTGAGTCTGCTGAGCAGATGATGGGGTCTACATGTTGTGCAAGCTACAGATATACCCCACGGGCTGCTAAGAGTGTCTTTTATGGCCATATGAAACCACAAATTAGAGCAGTTTTACACAGTAAAACAACTTAACTCATTTCTGTAGCCTTAATCTTTTCAGCATGCCTGTGGATGGTTGACTGCAAAAACAGTCCTGCATTTCTGCTGCATGTGTTGCCACCCACCAAGCAGATCTCACTGCTCAGCTGCCCTTGCTCAGCGCACTGAAGCCAGGAAGCTGAGCAAGAAGCTGCCCCAGCACCCCAATAAACTGTTGGGAGTAGTTTTAGGGCTGAGCCCGAGTGCTCAGGTACTTGGTGGATGGCTGCACATGGAGGCATCCTCTCTGAGCATTCCAAGGAGCCCTCTTTCAAAGGCATTGCATTATGGAGAGAACAGCAAAGGGCATGACACTGCATTTCTGTACCTCTGAAGATGCTCGCCCACTGTATAGTACACCAGCTGCAGTATGAAAACTTACTGGTAAATCTCAAAATTTAGAGCTGTGCTTGGAAAATTCTCCAAGAGGAGTCCATCCCTCAAAATCCCACAGTCACAAAGTATGATATGTAGGTCAAGTACTCAAGTTTTTTTCTTGAAGCTGTTTTGTTGCATACGAAAGATTAAAATAGCTATTATAAATGAGATTTGATTAAGTTTGCATAAAGCTTTTGCCCCATGATTTGGCTTTGACAAGTCAAATCAAGCATGCTTATCCTCTGTGGGAGCGACCCAGGTACCAGATATTAATGAGAGAGAGACTGTTAATGCCTCCCTCCCCTTCCCCATCAATTAGTAATTACTAAGACTGAAAATTAGGAACCTTTATAACTGATTAGCAGGGGAAAACCAGCAAATCTCTACAGAGTTTATTAACAAAATTTTATTTAATGAGACATTCTGGATACACATTGCACCCTTGTGGGGCGTACTATTAAAGTTCTTCTATTTAAGGAATGGACAGAGTATAGCAGTTTTTATTACTGATGTCATATGTCAAAAGGCCGACCTTCCTGCAAATCCCTAGGAAATTACATTCCATTGACATATGGTTTGAAGAGTAGCTAATAAGCTAGGTGAAGTTTACATACTATCAGTCCAAATCCCTGTTCCCCTAACTCTGAAATTCTGTTTGCTTTGGTGAAACCTCTTAATAACATAGCAGAAACAGGTTTCCACTTAATAAACATTCTCTTTAGCAACACCTTGTAAATGGAGTTAAGCCATCATTTTACAAAAGGGTAGATTATCTACTCTCAACAGTTTTTATATGGAAATACTGTAAATATTGGCTCCAATAGCAATGATATTTTTTTAAAGTTTTTTGCAGCTGCAATGCAAATGCCTTTTTTTTTTTTTTTTCTAATGTTCTTGTCATGGTATACAATTTCCAACCTTTACAGGAAGTTAATTCAATTACCTTTATATTGTCATCTGACCTGATATTTCATTCACTTAGGCAAAAGCTTTGTGTTTTCTTGAAGGGATCTTGAGCTGATGTAACTCTTCGTCTTGCTCACTGCTTTTTGTTCACTAAGAAATTCACCTGAAACTGAGCAGAGGTTTGTTTTTTTTTCACGTGGAATAACAAAAGATATTATTCCAAAGTACATTCTAAATTAAAATGTAAAGAGTGTGTGCTCCCCACATCAATACATTCCTTTGTCCTTCAGCTAACTTGCCTATTGCAGGACAGTCTGAATGAAAAATTGTGAATGTATTTGGAAATGATTATACTTTAAAATTAACACTATTACTCTGCAATCCATTTCCATCTCACACTTGGTTAATTGTCAAATCAGTGATGAAGGATAACCTCAGGTATAATGAATGAAAGGCTTACAATTAATTTATATTGCCTTGATAAATTAAATTAATGTTAGTGTTATTGCTGCCTATGGATTAGTATGGATTACTAGGGTAGCTCCTTCCTGAGGTTTGCTTGCTGGCATCTGTTTTTATTACTGTGAGAGGAAGGCACATTTTTCTTACCAGCACTATCAGTTCAATGCTGTCTTATGGTGAGGATATATCCTTTGATGCTTAAAGAGAAACAGAGCTGCAGAACTGCTGCACGTGGTTTTGACACCGCTAATGAAGACCTACGACAGGTGTGGTTTTGATCTACCACAGGCTCAAATTCTGCTTTAGAGAAGCTGTGCAATGTCTTGGCTCTTTTACAAGGAAAAAAAAAAAATTAAAAATTTTCTTGTACTTAATGAGAAACAAGTTCACTGCCTTGTCAGAGAGTAAAGCTGCATGTGTTACCTTCATCCAAATGCTATCGAAGGCCAGATCACTTGCTATGCCATGCTTCTGAGAGGAAAACTTGTAAGAGTTTTAAGGTATGCTGGGAGCATAATGAAGAAATTGCCTGCTTTGTGTGTATAACTGATTTCCTTTGTTTCATAGTAAACTGAAGTGGTATGAGATCTGCCTTGCCCAGTAGTTCCTCAGGGTTCCTCAGGTGTTTCACTGAGTTGATGTTGTCACCATGTTGGTTAATGCATCTGGCACCATAAAGTTATATGCAGAACAGCAGTCCCGCTCTGAATCCTAGGGTGTTTTTCGTCGCCCCTCTCCCCTGATCCTCCTACTTTTCTCCTCATAGGATGAAAATGCATTGAATTTAAGTGATGATAGGGATGCCATAGTGTATCCATAGCACAAATAAACACATCACTACTTTCTTGGTTTCAACAGTCAGTTTTTCTCTGCCTGGTTTTGTTTGGCTATTGTTAGTCCTGATATCTATCAACTCACCACAAAAAAAAAAAAAAATAAAATTGAAAGCCCAATGTTGTTCACATTGCACTATATAAAATCAACCACTGTTTGACATGACTGCAGTGGAGAATCTCCGTTTCTCCTCAAAAGTCACTGTTATCACATCATCTTGGATCACAATGCTAACAGCCCCTTTTTCCTTCTTTCTCTTACCAGGTCGTTTTTACTACCTGATTCACCCAACCAAGCTGACCTACGATGAAGCTGTTCAGGCATGCTTGAAGGATGGAGCTCAGATTGCTAAAGTTGGCCAGATATTTGCTGCCTGGAAGCTCCTGGGGTATGACCGCTGTGATGCCGGCTGGCTGGCTGACGGCAGTGTCCGCTACCCAATCTCCAGGCCAAGGAAACGCTGCAGTCCTAACGAAGCAGCAGTTCGCTTTGTAGGCTTCCCTGATAAAAAGCACAAGCTGTATGGTGTCTACTGTTTCAGAGCATACAACTGAAAATACCTAGAGCACGAAAGTTTTAAATTCATTAAGAACATGTGAAAGTTTTCTTTTCAATACGAACTCATGCAAGTTACCAAAACTGTGATAAACCCTTTTTTTGATTACTGTAAAGAGTCATTTTCATATACCCAACCCATTAATTTGTTGATTTCTTCCCCCTTTTGTTTTAGTATTTTTTGTAAAATTATCATTCCATAGATATTTTAAATTAACATAATTTAATGGAAGCTCTAGGTAAGGAAGTTTTAGAGCCAAATTCTTTAAGCTATGTCATCCCATCACAATATACTTTTCATGAATGGGGCATGCAATAGAGCTTGATGATTGCTAGGGCACAACTATGGAATGTAAGGCTACTCAAAGCAGAAGCTTTTAAAAGCACAGATTTTATATGTTTGTACCTGATTGAAAAACACTGCAAATTGATTATATCAGGAAATATAATATTTTGAAATAAGATAATTATTTTTTTTTTTGTTAATGGGGATCAGTGAGGTTTTGAAAAAGAAAAAAAAAATCACAAAAGAGTAGGTTAGAAAATAACTGTTTTCACTGGTTTCACATGGGAACACAGAGTTTAATAAAAACAGCTAAAAAAAGTCCACAAAAATAGGACTAGCTTTACAATTTAAAATCATGCCTATCTGAAAAATGCACTCCTGGTCCCATGCATAGGAACAAGCACAACTAGTTCTCCTGAACATTTCAATTGTGTTTTTGTTGTGAATAAATCATTGATGAAGCAGATAATCAACTGATGAGAAAACCCTGTGTTCTTCATAACTCCAATTAGAGATGCCTGAGAAGTGTTGTAGTACCTTTGAGTAGCTTTACTGAGTTATTTTTAAACTCTTAAAGGCCATTTGCTAAGCAGCATATAGCATCTACTCAGGGCAGTTGTATAAATGAACTGCTGGACAGAGAAATTGTAAACTTTAGCAGCTTGATTTTACATTAGCCTTTGAAATGTTATTGTCTTAACAAAAGCACATTACAATATTTAATATTTCTTACCTATTTACACATCTACAAGAAATAAAAATTAGAAAGAAAAAAAAAAAAGGAAAGTTATGAAGTCTTAGACCATGATTATTAACTAAAATCTGAAACCAGCTATTAAGGTTTAGAAGAGAAACAAAAGCAACAGCGAACACTACTTCCTTACACTTTATTTGTATCTAAAAAGTACATCTTTTTTAAGCTAACAATAAAAATATATCAATAGCCCTGAATTATTTAGATAATACTCTCAAGAGTTAATTAAAAAAAAATAAGAAAAAATAAAAGAAATACTTCTTTTCACTAAATCTGCAGTGATCTAGTGGAAGATGTTTACCTACATCTATCAGTGTCAGAGATAAACACATGCTGTGTATGGTGCCTAGGATTTTCAGAGCTGCCTAAAGCACTAGGTCCTTCTTAAATGCCAATCTGAGGGAATTTGGATTTCTGATGCAAACTTAATTTTGGATGCAGCAATTCTTGGTGCTCATCTTCAGATACCTTAATGCAACCAGTTTTTCAGAAAGTGGGTGCTCAAGGCTTTCTGGAAATATACTCCACTTATGGTGTCTCAAGCTGGATATCCAAAAAAAAAGAGAGGCCACTGATTAAAAACATCTTGGTCTTGAGTAATCTCTTAGGCGGTTTTGATGTTCTCTACCCAGTACCGGTTCTACCACTTGAAAATGGAGAACTTTTTTCCTACTCTATGCTTGCTGACTATGAAGATTTCAGAGGACCAATATTTGTATTACTCAAAGTTTTATAACTTCCCATTGTTTCCATACCTAAACGAGATTTAGTGGTACTTACCCAAGTAGGACACAACTGATGTGCTTTCATGAATGGTTTGATGTAGTTATTTTCCCATGGACATGAGTAAATAAATCTCTTTCCTGGAGTAGTTGTGGTCCTGTTTTAAAACTCTGTGAACAAACCAGGAACAGTATATGTTTAAGATTGTAATGGAAAGATACCATAGTGTAAGAGATATGTTACTGGAATTTGTTCCCATCAAGCTTATAGTCAAATTTCCATCCTTATGGGGATATTTGCATCCACTGTGGATATGTGGATATTTGCTCATACTATATGGGTGAAGCAATCTTGGTGCCAAACCCCCACCCCAATCCCCACCTTTTTAATCCACTAGAAATTGGATTTTCTTTAAAACCCTATCACTTAGCTATAAATAGAGACTTATTACATATCGAGCCCCCAAATCCATGCAATCTTTTCTGAACAGCCATTTTTTTAAGTCCATTTCACACATTTTCTCAGACCTTTTATGAAACCTTTGGAGAAAAAATGGAAATGGAAAGACAAATGGAAAATATCTTTGCAGGATAAGGAATGGGGTATGCAAGATTGGACCCTGACCAAGGGGAAAATATATTATTCCCCCATCCAGCCTTCAGAAACAAGGATAAAAAAGGTGCAGATTGTCTCAAAATCTATTCTGAAGATTGGACAAGGAGGTTGTGGGGTGGGAAAAGCTATAGGGAATACCCCAGCTGTTATGCCAGATAGATCCAGTGTTTCTGTAAAGATGGAAGCCTTATAAGCAACTGGCTCTATACTCCCCAAAGATCTGTTAGATCTGGAGGAGGCTGTATGGTTTTTCTATTGCACAGAGGTGAAGAGACCCTCATGAAATTTTTTAATTTTTTTTTTTTACCTCTCCAGGGAAACCCTTCACAGGGTTTCACCCAGACACATCTCTTTTTTTTTTTTGCAGGACTGGGGATTATATTTTGCCTGCATAAAAAAATGTACATGTCCAACCCACTCATGGGGCTGGCTAAAGTGCCCTCACTGCTAGACCAAAGGCACTGCGGGAAAGGTGAATTCAGCCTTTCACCAACTTTGCAACGCTCTGGAGATGGCTGGTCAGGTCCTATATCACAGCAATCTCAGGCTTGCACTAGCTTAATGCCTTCTGTGTCCATATCCCTGGGCTGCTGCTGTGAGAGCCCAGGTGTAGCATCCCCCCACCCCACCCCTGCTTCGTGCATCACCCATACCCCGGGCCGGTGGCTGAGCAGGCTCTGCACCACCCAGGTGATCCCTCAGCTGCGGGGAAAGCCCCTGAGCTCCCAGCTTGGCAGCACAGAGAGGCCACAGGGCAACAAAGACTTAGGTCTCCAGAGAGACGCTGAGCTGGCGTATGATCACAGATGGCCAAATTTATTGTTCAGTTAAGCCTGTAAGTTCGCATTGAAGATATTCTTGCTAGGAATCATATGTTCATGTAACGGAGTCATGGTGTGTGAATTTGCATTTGTCATGTTGCTTATGGAGAGCCCAGTAGTCCAGTTTGGGATCAGGCTGGATTTAGATCTGTGCATTGGTAAGCAGCATTAATATTATAACAGGTACCATTAATTGGGTAGCTCGATGAAAATACATTTGTATGAAAAATAAACAAATAAATAAATAAATAAATAGTTCTAATGTAAGAAGGCATAAGAACCATAAAATTTGTGTGCTTGCCTGAGAAGTGGGCACAACTAAATAAAAAAATACATGAATTCTATTTATTTTTACAGCTACTGACTCCAATTCCTTTTATAATGTCAAGTGTCAGGATGTTTTCTTATTTTCAACTAAGCTAGCTAGGTGCTTGGATAAAAACTTTAAAAAGCAGCTTAAGGACTGGAGAAAAGTCTGTGCTATTTTCTGTTCATAAGAGAATATTCTATCAGTAGAATTAATTAATGTTCTCTGTCATTATCTTGTATTTCACAATGTATCTGAATTTTAATGCCCATGAATTGACCACAATTAAATCATGTTGCTCTTTTCAATGTGATGATTGCTCCTTATTGACTGGCCGTTCTTCTGATTCTGTCTCTGAAAACACAAACAGAAAAGGAACAGGTCAAAATATGAAAATCCTTCCTTTGCCATAAACCCCAAAGTCATTGCAAAAGTAAGGAAAAAAAAAAAAAAGAAAAAAAAAAAAGGAGTACTCTGTGAATATCTTTTACAATGAAAATAAAGAAAACCATATTCCAAAACACTCTTTTATGCTTTTTCCGAGCATTTCAAAAGTAGAAATGCAAGCGCCAATTTCTTCTTTGTGTTCTCTGATGTCTTCTAAAATAAAATAAAGCATAAATAAGGAAGATTTTATTATTACTATTGTTTCCTTATGGTTGGCATTATACTGCACATGAATCACTAGAAATTGGAGGTAGAACATGGTGTCAAGTATTGGGAAAGGTTATGAAATTATTTATGTAATCCTATGGCCTTAAAAATTAAAAACCAACAGAAATCACTCTTGGTAGTATGCAACAAGAAAGGTTTCCAGTGTCAAGCAAAGAATTGGAATGGAATGGAATGGAATGGAATGGAATAGAATAGAATAGAATAGAATAGAATAGAATAGAATAGAATAGAATAGAATAGAATAGAATAGAATAGAATAGAATAGACCAGGTTGGAAGAGACCTTCAAGATCATCACGTCCAACCCATCAACCAATCCAACACCACCTAAACAACTAACCCATGGCACCAAGCACCCCATCAAGTCTTCTCCTGAAAACCTCCAATGACGGCAACTCTACCACCTCCCCAGGCAGCCCATTCCAATGTGCAATCACTCTCCCTGTATAGAACTTCTTCCTAACATCCAACCTAAACCTCCCCTGGTGCAGCCTGAGACTGTGTCCTCTTGTTCTGGTACTGGCTGCCTGGGAGAAGAGACCATCATCTGTCTGTCTACAACCTCCCTTCAGGTAGTTGTAGAGAGTAATAAGGTCACCCCTGAGTCTCCTTCTCTCCAGGCTAAGCAACCCCAGCTCCCTCAGCCTCTCCTCGTAGGGCATGTGTTCCAAACCCCTCACCAACTTTGTTGCCCTTCTCTGGACTCGTTCCAGCAAGTCAACATCCTTCCTAAACTGAGGGGCCCAGAACTGGACAGAGTACCTGAGGTGTGGCCTAACCAGTGCAGTGTACAGGGGCAGAATGACCTCCCTGCTCCTGCTGGCCACACTGTTCCTGATGCAGGCCAGGATGCCATTGGCCCTCTTGGCTGCCTGGGCACACTGCAGGCTCATGTTCAGCCTACCATCAACCAGCACCCCCAGGTCCCTTTCAGCCTGGCCACTCTCCAGCCACTCTGACCCCAGCCTGTAGCTCTGCATGGGGTTGTTGTGGCCAATGTGCAGAACCCAACACTTGGGTGATGATTAGAGTATCACTGTATAACTAAGATTGGAAGAGACCCCAAGGATCATCGAGTCCAACCTGTCTCCACAGACCTCATGACTAGACCATGGCACCAAGTGCCACGTCCAATCTCCTCTTGAACACCTCCAGGGATGGTGACTCCACCACCTCCCTGGGCAGCACATTCCAATGACGAACGACTCGCTCGGTGAAGAACTTTCTCCTCACTTTGAGTCTAAACCTCCCCTGGTGCAACTTGAGACTGTGTCCCCTTGTTCTGGTGCTGGTTGCCTGGGAGAAGAGACCAACCCCTTCCTGGCTACAAGCACCTTTCAGGTAGTTGTAGAGGGCAATGAGGTCACCCCTGATCCTTCTCTTCTCCAGGCTAAATAATCCCAGCTCCCTCAGCCTCTCCTCATAGGGCTTGTATTGATTACTCTGGGTTTCAAATAAAAAATGCAAAGCTAACAAATAGTCTTAATTTTAAAAGAAAGGAATGACAAGGGATGGTCCCTATGAAACAGAAGTGACCTGGCAGAGTCTGAGAAGGAAAACAAAAGAAAACAGAAGACAGTAGGTAGAATAGAACAGAACAGAACAGAACAGAACAGAACAGAACAGAACAGAATAGAATAGAATAGAATAGAATAGAATAGAATAGAATGGAATAGAATAGACCAGGTTGGAAGAGACCTTCAAGATCATCGCATCCAACCCATCATCCAACACTATCTAATCAACTAAACTACTGATCCTGTCATATTTTGCACAATGACTATTAAACTCCATGTTTAAATCTAAAACAAAACAAAACAAAACAAAAACAAACCAACCAACCAAGAAAAACCCAACAAAAAAAACCCAAAACAAACCCCACCAACAAACTAGCCAAAGAATGGATTTCTCCTTTTTCTTTGTCAAGCCTCAAACTGGACATAGGAAATTCTTGTAAGAAACACTTAGAGTCTAGTATTTCCCCCTTTTTGTCTGAAAATGCCTCAATCCTTAAAACTACCACAGAATAAAATACAAAGTCCTTCTATTTCTGCATTACTATGCCAGAGGCAAGCGTCTGCTTAATAACAACAGCCTTAACATGGGACTTGGCAAATGAATATGCACTAGCATATTTTCCAGTGTGTCCAGTGGGTATTTAATGGTTTCTTCTTCCTTCTTTTCTCTCTTTCTCTCTTTCTTCCTTTCTCTCCTTCTTCCTTCCTTCCTTCCTTTCTTTCTTTCTTTCTTTCTTTCTTTTTCTTTCTTTCTTTCTTTCTTTCTTTCCTTCTTTCTTTCTTTCTTTCTTTCTTTCTTTCTTTCTTTCTTTCTTTCTTTCTTTCTTTCTTTCTTTCTTTCTTTCTTTCTTTCTTTCTTTCTTTCTTTCCTTCTTTCTTTCCTTCTTTCTTTCCTTCTTTCTTTTGTTTTTCTTTTCTTTTTTTTTGAGTCCAGGAAACAAAGCCAAAACTTGTCTGCCTTGATACTAGTTGAATAAGAACAGTCTAGGTTTCATCCTTTACTAAAAAGATACATTGTAAGGCGTTTTAGCTCCTTGCTACACTGCTGTTCATTGTACTTATGCATGATGCTGTTTGTTTTCTACCTAATTTCATCCTCATTTCTTTAATAGCTAGAAGGTAATTGTTTCTGGTTCTCTTTCACATAGAAAAAAAAAGAATATATATATGTATTTCAAAAATTTGAAGTTCCAGGTCAAACACAAGATAGGCAAATTAAAAATCCTTCATTCCAGCAGAAGTGGCTTTTGAGTCAGTGGCTGTTGGGCTTAAAATGCCCAACAAAAACCACATTTTTGTTCTGTGTCACCAAACAAGTGCCACTAGTGACTTTTCTTGGCTTTCAAGGATGTTTGGTTGTGGGTTGTTGGCTTTTTTTTAGGTTTTAGTTCTTTTTTAGTGTTTCTGATCTGGAGGTTTTTATTTTACCAGCAAGTAAAATAAAAGTTACAAGAAAGCCAACAGCTCCCAAAAAAACCCCACACAAAAGCCAGAGGGAAGAATGAGAGGGAAAAACCAACAAACTAAAAGCAGTGGATAACAGTAATATCTTAATAATAATAACAAAGCATAATGAGAAACAAAGGAATAGTAATACCAGGTAATTTCACAGTTCCCCATCTCACAGTGACATTTCTTCCTTCTGTTGATGGCTTTCACCAGCAGAACCAGGTCCTCCCAGCTCCAGCATAGCACTCCTAGGAAGAAGAGCAGGGATCATGCTACCCATTGTGTTACTAAACAGGGTACTTGCACTTTGGGAAAGGTGAAGTTGCAAACAGCACCCCTGGCAGGAACTCTTGAGTTCACCCTGGTTTCTTGTAGATTAGGAGAGCACCTGCTGTGTAATGCCCCAATAAACCCATTTACTAGGGTGTTGTGAATGGCCACAAGAGACAGGGACCCTCACTCGCACATCACAGTGTTCCACATTCTCAGACAACTTCTACCATGCTGACTTTTATATTTAATGCTATTAATGGTCTCTTGTGAAAGACATACATAAACTGCTCACTTGACCCTTCTTAGCTGGCCCTTGAACACAAATATCTGCTGGCTGTTTCTCAATTTGTGAATATAACAAAAATAACAATGATTTCTTTAGTTAAATGACAGTTTAAATGCTGTGCCCATGAGATAGGGTCACAGCTTCATGTCACTATGTGTACATTTAAGAAATAATCAGTGCATTTAATTGAAGGCAGCTATGCAGTTTTGAACTCTATCTTCTGATCATCTCCAATTCTTGCCCTCTGGCTTGTTTTAGAAGGTGATTTTGGTGCACATCATTTATATTTCCCTTGGAGGAAACTAAATTGGAAGCTCACACTGAGGAGGACATCAAACGTGTCCCTGCCATAAAGGAGACATAAGGGTCTGAACCAATCCTCCAGGTATCTTCAAAACACACCTGTAGTGTGGATTTTTATTTCAGGGACTGAAATAAAACTTGTAACTCACACTGTTCAGATGCAGGAATCCTAGCATTAACTTCTCCATCCTCCCAAATCACGCCTCTTGCACTGAATGATTTGGCAAGGCAGACACAGCACAAATGGACAACTTGGAGTGCCGCTTACAAGCAAGTGACTACAGGGAGAATGGCTCAGTAGTATCTTACAACAGCAATAGCTCTCAACCAGAAGTGCTGGATATAGCACACTCATACCTGTACTTGTACCTCCTCCAACTCCTGGTGTACGGCTGCCACCATACCCAATAAAGTTTACAGAGGGTTTTGACTTCAGATGTATCTTTATACTCACAAGTGCTCTGCATGCAGAGTTTAATATCTTCTCTTATAAATCTCCTAAAAAGAACAAACTTAAAAGGGAACGTTGTATCTGATTGATGTGTCCAGCTGATGAAACATGCTGGATTCTCCCTTCTGCTTGAGTCTTTCATGCCCAGTGAAAGGGATGGAATGGAAGGAGTGGCTGGCAGTTGCCAGTGCTGAAGTTATCGGACAGTGAAAACTGGTGGACCAGCTACTTCAGTGCAGGCAGTTTGGAGGGTAATCACAAGACTCTCATCCAAGGCCTAGTCTCTTTTGCAAACTCTTTATGGATATATCAGGGCTGAAATACGGTGTCAGTGTTTGGGTCAGCCTAATACACTGAGTGTACCTTGAAGAACAGGGACTGTAATGAAGAATGTAACCTTCTTTGATCAACCTCTCCTGTGTTGGACATCGAACCACAGCATCACTTTGGCTGGGTGAGATGTTTAAGATCATCAAGTCCAATCATTAACCCAGACCACCAAGACCACAACTAAACCGTGTCCTTCCACATCTATATATTTTTTACCTATCTATGTATTTTTTCAAATGAGCAGAATGTTCCACGACTTGAGAACCCATTTGGTAAAGAAATTTCTCCTAATAACTAAGCTAAACTTCCCCTGGGACAACCTGATGCCATTTCCTCTTACGTCATAAAATTGTTTTGTTTGGAGAAGACCTCTAAGATGGAGTCCAGCTGTCACATCCTATCATTTGTTACTGGGAGAGGAGACTAAGCCCTACCTCTCTGTAATCTCCTCTCAGGCAGTTGTAGGGAGCAAGAAGGTCTTCCTTGAGCCTCCTTTTCTCCAGAACGAACAGCTGCAGTTCCTCCAGCCACTTATCGTAAGACTTGTGCTCAAATCATACAGCTCCCAAACATGTTCTCAGAGCTATGGAGTTTCAGATATGTATTTTAAAACTGTTTGTGCAAGGCCTTAGAAGGACAAGATTTAAGAGTAGCTTTCAAGCTCATCAAAGCATGTCCCAGCCTGACAGTACTAAACTGCAAATGATGTTTCATATAGTTGCTATATCCTAATAAGATCCAAAAGATCCAAGCAATCTGGTTTCTGTTCTTTCATTACAGGAAACTAATGGCAAATGTCTCTGTTTTGTTATCAGTGCAGCACATCACCATTAGGATGTGTGCCGCTTGTGTGGAAAGCCAGCTAAAACACAAATTTATGCTGTTACTGAATGCAGCCCAGCATAGCTGAGCTTTACTGCATCAGCTTGTCTCTGGGGAATTTCTTGGGATATTGAGTTCTGAATAATACAGTTCTCAGTGGAAAACCAACATTCAGGGTACTGTTAACCCTTCTTTTCATTTCTTGCTCCATAGTAACACGTTCACTTTTATTACACCAAGGGGTGACACACTAATGCACAAGAGAGGCCTCAGTCAGAAGACACAGAGCTGTGAAAAGATTTTTAATTCCCATAGCTTTTTCCTAACAGATTATCTCAAAGATAATTATCATAGAAGGATTACATGAAGGACTGCATCAGGAAAGTCTGTCTCTTTTGCTATTTACAATGTGACCTTCAAGGCTGAGTGCTTCCTGAGAAACTACATCTCTATTTAAATATTTCTAAAGATAGCATGTAAGTGCTGATTTTCATTGGCCAAAGGAAAATAATTGGTACATAAAGCCTAAGAAAACGAGACGCCCTACAAAAGAAAGCTGTTTCTTTATGGTAGCTCTCAATCACAATTAATATTACTGAAAGAGATGTTTATTTTTTCCAATATATCTTTCATGTCTGAAGTCTCCCCACTGGTCCACAACACAAATGAGGTTTTTCAGGCAATTCTATGATGTATTCCTTTAAAACACTTTTCTCAGATAAATGCAAGCTGCAGAAGCAATGCAGTAATTGGTCATGCAGGGTTAACTGAACATGGAATGCCATCAGGCTTTTGGGAGGTAATTTTTTATTTCTTAAAGACTAACAATTTTTTTTAAATAACACATATAACAGCACTAATTTTGGAAACATGGAGGATCAGTGTAATTACTAATGCAAGTCTGTATTTGGATTGTCTCCACTTCCAAACTGCTGTTGAGGCTTAGGGAAGTTATCTTATATAATGTTAAACTAACAGCTGAGAAAGTAGGTAGGGAAGATGAGGATTAGGGCACTTCAACATGATTGCATAGAATCATAGAATCATAGAATCAATAAGGTTGGAAAAGACCTCAAAGATCATCAAGTCCATACTGTCACCCAGCACCTCATGACCACTAAACCATGGCCTCAAGCGCCACATCCAATCCCTTTTTGAACATTTCCAGGGATGGTGACTCCACCACCTCCCTGGCCAGCACATTCCAATGGCCAACAACTCTTTCTGTGAACTTTCTCCTCACCTCAGGCCTAAACTTCCGCTGGTGCAGCTTGAGTCTGTGTCCTCTTGTTCTGTTGCTGGCTGCCTGGGAGAAGAGACCCAGCCCCACCTGTCTACAACCTCCCTTCAGGTAGTTGTGGAGAGCAATAAGATCACCATGACTAGAGGTGTTTTCTAAGAAGAGACTGGATGGGGCATTTGGTGCCATGGTTTAGTTGATTAGATGGTGTTGGGTGATAGGTTTGACTCGATGATATTTGAGGTCTTTTCCAACCTGGTTAATTCTGTTCTATTCTATTCTATTCTATTCTATTCTATTCTATTCTATTCTATTAATTTTTCAGTGAATGAGAACAATTTCTATCTTGGTTTCCCAGCTGGAAGAAGACTTCAAGGCAAGTCTTAGAGAAGCTTAATAAAGCCTTTGTTGCAAATAAGGAGGGATAAAGCAGAGAATTAGTAAAAACATACATTATTTATTAATTTGGCTCCACCTCCCATGTAACTATATATAAAAGTTACTGAAGTTCTGTGTTTGGTTGAGAATATCTCAACAATAGAGTAATGGTTACAAATAGTTTGTGAACCAGTATTTGGAGAGAAAAAAAAAAAAGACAAATCCAAAGGCAGTATGTTACCCCTACAAAGCCCTAACAAAAGGTAGGAATTTCCTGCAGTCTTTAGGAATGTATCAGTTACTCACAGTGCTGAAGGCTGATCATAGGAATTTCTCTATTTGTCTCTTTTTATTGGAAAATTCTCCTGAAACTGCTGCTGCTTATAATCCACGTGGGGAAAACCCAAGAGAGAAGAGCCTTGTGCTCTCTGCAGCTCACCTATTTTAGACACTCCACACTAATTGTTGTCATGAGTCACCAGATAAGCATTTGTCCAAAGGCAAAACAAAAGGCCAGAAACTGATAACTATCAGTTTTCTGCCTAAGTGCCCAGACGTGCTCCAGCATGGGGTCCCTGCCTTGCACATGGATTGGGGGAAGGGCTCAAGTGAGTCCACTGACCCCAGCCTAGGAGGGGGAAGCATCCTCCTCTGCTTGGTCATCCCATGCTTCTCTGTTTTCCTCCCATCCCAGCTTTGCAGGGCAGGGAAAAGGAGTTTGGGTGTACTGCCACAGCCTTATCCACACTTTTCTCAGTAATACTCAACTATGGAAGGCTAAAGACAAGATCTTGAGAAAGGAATATATTAAATATTTAAGAAGAAATATTTAAACTAAGCAAAGGTCCAGGCAATCACAGTAAAAGATGTTGAAAATCTATCAAAACAGAGACACTGGTGATATATAGTTGCCTTCCTCCCTTTGTCCCCTGCATCCTCAAATTGAGTTTTGTCTGCAAAGTAAGATGAAGGTTTAATGCACCAATCCAGCTTTACTATTTTGTATGTAGCCCAAGTATTGCATCATTGAAGGTGTAGCAGGTAGGGACCTGGCCTGTCAGTCATCTGAAACAACTCTGGTACGGTTAGGTATGCTCTTCTTCTAGAGCAAGCCGTCAAAACCATCAGCTCTGCACATCCTTCCTAGGTCACAAAGAGAAGAAACATGAAATATTCTTCATGTGATCTGTGTAAAGCATTATAGACCATACAGGTTAGAAAAGCCTGGAAGGAAAGCAAGAGAGCAAAGCAAAAACACAAAGGAGGTTGTGGTATCATATGGTTAGACTTGTCAAGCTTCATCCACTGCATGCAAGATACATCCAGAAGTTTCCTGTTTGGCCCCTTTGGTATGTGTGCAGCCACACACATCTCAGCCTCTGTCTGTGTATAAGCTGGAAAGATCTTTGCTCAAAGGTATATTTCAGAAGAAATGGTGAAAACTTGCACCTCACAAAATAATGATTGACATTATACAAGTCCAAGTGCCAGGTTCTACACATTGGCCACAACAACCCCATGCAAGTTCTACAGGCTGGGATCAGAGTGGCTGGAGAGTGGCCAGGCAGAAAGGGACCTAGGGGTACTGATTGACAACTGGCTGAACATGAGCCAGCAGTGTGATCAGGTGGCCAAGAAGGCCAATGGCATCCTGGCCTGGATCAGGAACAGTGTGGCCAGCAGGAGCAGGGAGGTCATTGTGCCCCTGTACTCAGCACCGAGTAGGCCACTCCTTGAGTCCTGTGTCTAGTTCTGGGCCCCTCAATTTAAGGACATTGAGACTCTTAAATATGTCCAGAGAAGGACAATGAGGCTGGGGAGGGGTTTGGAGCACAAGCCTATGAGGAGAGGCTGAGGGAGCTGGGGTTGCTTAGCCTGGAGAAGAGGAGGCTCAGGGCAGACTTTATTGCTCTCTACAACTACTGGAAGGGAGGTTGTAGACAGCTGGGGGTTGGTCTCTTCTCCCACACAACCAGCACCAGAACAGGAGGACATAGCCTCAAGCTGTGCCAGGGGAGGTTTAGGCTGGATGTTAGGAAGAAGTGCTTCACAGAAAGAGTGATTGACCATTGGAATGTGCTGCCCAGGGAGGTGGTGGAGTCGCCATCACTGGAGGTATTTAGGAAGAGACTGGATGGTGTGCTTGATGCCATGTTTCAGTTGATTAGATCCTGTTGGATAATAGGTTGGATCTGATGATCTCAAAGGTCTTTTCCAAGCTGGTTAATTCTATTCTATTCTATTCTATTCTATTCTATTCTATTCTATTCTATTCTATTCTATTCTATTCTATTCTATTCTATTTCATTTAGCAGACTACAAAAATTACATTCAGGAAACGTGACTGAGGTTTATGAATGAGAACTCTGAGATCAAGCATTTGAACAGCACTGATTAATATTTCCATCATGGCAGAGATTAAAAGCCCACATTAATAGATCTATGACATTTCCCAAATGCAAAGTAATGGTTTATTAGTCAGAACTCTTTAGTAAAAATTTGTTGCAACAATTTGTCATAAAGCTAGAACATTTCTTCTGCAGTTTAAATATTCCTTGCCCATTTGACAAATGGCTATTTATAAGCATTAAAAATGCAAAGCAGTATGTATGTTTCATTGATTCTTTCTCTGAACCTGACCTCATTTACTGAGTGAAAAAAACAAAACAAAACAAAACAAAACACCAAAGTCAGCATTTCAGAAGCATAAGGACAAGGACTCTCAGGTATCTCTACCCTAGCAAACAGGCTTCCTGTACAAATTACTCAGAGTTTTAGCTCTGATGCATTGGAGTAAGTGGCCACCTAGCTTGCAGAGTCAGCAGATGAACCTGAGAGACAGCTTTGTGAGGCTAAACATAGCTGCCATGCAAATGGGGAAGCAGATAATTGCACAAGAAGGTACCCATGACCCTTCCATCCCTTTGTCTGCAAATACTTGATTGTGTAGCCAACAGAGATGTACAGCCAGTGCCCTTCACCTCCTCTGTCAAAGAGTGTGAGCAGGCACTGTGCCTTCTACATCCATGGCTTGTGTTCACATAGGGGCTGGTACATCCAATAAAGCCTTGTGGGACAAGGAAGGCTTCTGCATGAATGTCCAAGCTTGCAGGGATCACATTGTACAGCCCCAGTTACCTGAGCACAGGATCATGGTTATTCAGCAAGAGCCCTAGAGTTACACTTTTCTCCTCAATCATTCCTGCTGGAAACTTCTCTAGGTTCATCCATCTCTGGATGGATCATGAATTTTTGATCCAGAAAATGAAGTAGTCAGAGTTTAAGTCCTTTAAAAGTAATGATTTATAGTGAACCAAATGAAACCTTTTTTCACCTCTTCCAGCATAACACCACATTTAATTTTTTTCCCCAGGAACCACGAGGGACATTGTTTCATTTCCTGGGATAACTGCAGTGCAATTTCACAGGCTGCACAAATGAACTGAACAGAAATCTTTAAATAAAATAAAAGGTGTTTCTTCCTCTTAGGACACAATTATGAGTATCTGAGTATTTAAGTAGCTTGCAGAGAGCACAGATAGGGAGAGATACTTGAAGGCTTGCTAACAGCAGCTAATCAGCTAATTACACAAAGCAATTTAGGCCTGACTGGTAGCAGATATGCCCAACTGTGGTTTCCTAATAGGAGGAGTAAGCAAGATAACTGCAAAGTAGTACTTGCCTACAGATTAAAACAAACAGAGAATTTGGAGAGAGCCTGGTGTTGTCCAATCCTCCCCAGTGTGCTAGAAACCAACACCTCTCCTCTCCTATAACTGTGAGGTTTTATTATACCTTTTTCTATGGTTTGGCTTTAATTACATAAGAAATTATAATTCTTGACATTATAAATTATGATATTTTATTAAATGTAGAAAACAGTACTTGAACCTAATTTGAAGATGGCTAGACATACAAAGCTCTTCAGCCAAATTATTCTTGACCACAGATCCAATGAGGAGCAGCAGAAGGAGCTGGGGTTTTTCATCTTGGAGAAGAGGAGGCTGGGGAGAGACCTTACTGTTCTCTACAACTACCTGAAAGGAAGCTGTAGCAAGGTGGCCTCTTCTCCCAGGTGGCAATTGATAAGATAGAGGAAATGGCCTCAAGTTCTACCAGGGGAGGTTTAGATTGGATGTTAGGAAAAATTTCTTCACTAAGTGGGTCATTGGGCACTGGAACAGGTTATCCAGAGAAGTGATCCACCATCCCTGGTGGATTTCAAAGATATCTGGGTGAGGGGCTTAGGGACATGGTCTAACGGTTGTGTACAGGGAGATGTTAGTTTATGGTTGGATTGATGATCTTATGGTCTTTTCCAACCAGGACATTCTATGATTCTATGACTCTGGGCCATGTGTCCACCTTGCAAAACAACCATAGGAATGGCAAATTCCATTGTAACAGTGATGACAGAGTAAGAAGAGATGCGCTTGCTTCTTTGATCATCAGTTAGATGCTTCACCAGGAGTGGAGGCCTACTGGTAAGTCAGTGTGAGGACATCTCTTGTATCCACACATGTACTGCATGCATTATGGGATGCAGAGAAATACAAGTTTCCTGGCACAACAAAGACAAAGTCTTGTTTAAAATGATGTCTCTGTTCACATTCACATTAATATGCATTAGCTTTGTGTTATCAGTTTCAAGCTGGGACAAAATCATTTTAAGTAGATGCCTTCCTGTATGAAACAAACTGTATGGGTAAAATGGGCCCACCTGCACTTCCATGCAAAAAGTGGCCTTTAACTTTCTATATTTGTGGCAGGGTAAGTGGAGGCCACAGCACAGATCATGAGAGGGAGTCTCCAGGGTTGTCTGCAGTGGGAGGGTTGTATCCAGTGCACGGAGATAAATCTGGACTTGTGATGCTGGGCACATAGCTGACCCATGCCATTGTATCACAGCCCAAAGAGGAGGGAACGTTACCAGTGCTGGTTCACAAGTGTGAAGTGAAAGAAGGTAAACTCAGGGCAAAAAGTCCAGTCAAGAAAATTTTTCTGTCTTTACAAGGCACTGAAAGCTCTAATTACAACACTTGGGAATGGGTCACTCAATTATTATGAGGCTTAACTTAACCCAGCAAGGAGAAAACCATGGCCAGGTATAAATTCAGTGCTCAGCTCAGTACTGTTGCCCAAGTACTGAATTTTCCTGGTTTTTCCCTTTGCTGGGTTAGGGAGACAGAGCACTGCCAAGAGCTGTAGCAAAACAAGCAAATCCAAACCTTCAATTCTCTCACAAAAGACCTCTTCATTTCTGGGGAAGGAAAAAAATAAAATAAAAGCTTGTCCTATGATGTTTTATACATCCCCTTTGTGTCTGTGATGCTATGTATATTTTCTCCCTAGATAGGGTATCCTTTCACTATTCTGCTGCTTTTCAATGAGGAGGGAGCAAAGGACAGCAGGCTTATTTAATGTGCCCTCCCAATACAGTAAAGCATTTCCTCCTCTCCTGTTCCAGTGGTTCATAAGTAACAGAGACAGTTTGTGAAGATGTAGTCTAAAACTTCAGTGTTTTCTGTAGGGCCATTTGTTTGACTCAAAACCCACGATCTGTGCCAAGCCCACGACATCGTGTTCAGAGCCAGCAATTTAATGGAAATTGTTTTAAGTTTGTATTTCCTACCACAGGCTTTCTGAAGCACTTTCAGAATTTTCCTTTCAGGTTAAGCTAAAGCTGTTCTGTATAAATATTGATGTAAGGGTGTGAAGGGGGAATCACCTTCCATGCTCCACCCAACAAAAATGTTGGAAAAAATGATGCATTTTTGGTAGTACCTTTTAAACATGTGGACAAGGGCAGTCTTTGACTGTATTTTACTTACTTACTGGCTGGCATCCACTGCAGTCTTTGCCAAAATCAAAAAATACAGAAAATATTATATTCTTCAGAAGCTAAAGGAGAAAATATTTTCCCTGACCCCTTTAATTATTTTCTGAGTTTAAATGTATAGTTGTACTGCTGTAAAAGCACAACGCCCGCTCAGGAAGTCACATCTAGACATGAGTTAAACATTGCCCCAATTAATTAGAAGAAAAATGTCTTTTAATGATGTCTCCACACCAGAAAAATAAAATAGGCTGGTTCTGTAATGTGCTACAGCAAGCAGGTATTCCTTACTGTCTTGTCTCTGATTTCTCAGAAAAGCAGAAGGAGAAAGAGCTCATCATTAGGGGTCACAGAAACAAGTGGGTATTGCTCCTGGAAGGGGAGGAGAAACCAAAGGCCAGTTCTGCACACTTTTTACTTCAGATCTGGGGAGTTCAGAATCCTGACATTTCTGTGTCTCCTGACCTCTTTTTCTCTTTCTTTTTATTTTTCTCTTTTTCTTTTTCTTTTTCTTTTTCTTTTTATTTTTTTCTTTTTCTTTTTTTTCTTTTTCTTTTTCTTTTCTTTTTTTTTTCTTTTTCTCTTTCTTTTTCTTTATCTTTTTCTTTTCCTTTTTCTTTTTCTCTTTCTTTTTCTTTTTCTCTTTTTCTTTTTCTTTTTCTTTTTTTTTTTATTTTCCTTTTCTTTTTCCTTTTCCTTTTCCTTTTTCTTTTCCTTTTCCTTTTTCTTTTCCTTTTTCTTTTCCTTTTTTGCTTTATATTTCCACCATCCCATTGAATAAACTTCAGCTGGGGTTTGTTCTGACGTACAACTGGATAAGCAGTGAAAAGACTCAGGTCCCAGAAAGTCCTCACCAGATAAACAAAAGTTCTCCAAAGCAAGGTCACTATGGAGCTTGGCACTATGGCACCCTTCAAAGCTGGCTCAAACTTGGGTTTTTGTTTTTGCTCTTCTGTTATGGAAATGGGTTTTGGGAAGAAAAGTCTAGTAATTGCAACTACCAGATGACAATGGTTACGCCCATCCTGAAAGAGGGGGAGATGGGTTGTGAGAGACCTGCTTTCTCTGGGAATTAAGGAAACCTGATCCAAGTGGACTTGTTTCCTACCTCACCATCACCCACACCCTGGAGCAGGGGTTCCCTCCTATGAAACTGAGTTAGTCTGTTCCACTCCCCCTCCCTGTCCAGCAAAACTATAAAGGGGACGGGAGGGCAACCATTTCCCTCTCTTTTTTTGCTTCTGTCTCGCCTAGACAAGAGGACTCAAGCTACGCCAGGGGAAGTTTAGGCTCAAGGTGAGGAGAAAGTTCTTCACAGAGGGAGTTGTTAGTCATTGGAATGGGCTGCCTAGGTGGTGGAGTCCCTGGAGGTGCTCAAGAGGGGATTGGACGTGGCACTTGGTGCCATGGTCTAGTAGTCATGATGTCTTGGGTGACAGGCTGGACTTGATCTTTGAGGTCTTTTCCAACCTTGTTGATTCTATGATTCTATGATTCTATGACTATGAGTCGCTGCTGGCTTCCTGGTTCTCTGCCACATGGTCTGGCCTGGCCATTCTCCCTGCTTAATCTATGTTTCTCCAAAGGACTATTGGTTTTGTATATATCCCTATCCATCCTTGTTCCTGACCCTTGTGAACCTTTCCTATTATTGTTTTATATATATATATAAATATATATATATATCTCCTATTTAAAGAGAATTTTACCTCTCTACTTCCAAACTGACTACAAATTATTTCTCAGTAGATTTAACTCCTTCCCTTTTCCCTTATTCCCCCCCCCCCTTTTTTTTTTCCCTCTTCCTTTATCTCTCCTTATTCTTTCTTCTTCTCTTTTCTTTCAATCAGGAAAGAGGAAGGGGGAGTGGGGGGAGGGATTCTCAGCCTTGCCCCCATCTGAGCTCTTAAATCCCAGTTAAGTCTCAAGCCACCACAAATGCAGATGTAAAAGACTTCTGCCACCTCTGGGAGTAACTTTGAGGTCCTCTATTTACTGTTACTCTTTTCACCCTGATCATTGCATTGCACAGGAAAGCTTTTGAACAAATTACTGACATTCAGACTCTGTCCCTGAAATGCAAATTTGCTGAGACACGTTGTCTTGTCAGATCCCAGCCACCCGTTGCACAGAGCTATGGCATAAACCTGTGCCCTTCCTGAAGGACAACAGAGTCCTCCATCATCGCTCCGATCTCTGTGTGCTGCCAGACCTATTGCATTTAGTCAGAGGGAGAGACATATGCACTGAGGTTAATAAATGAAAGAATGAATGAAAGCTGCTTCAAATGTGCCATTTAATTCCCACACTCATTTATTGGCCTAATTTATTTTTGAACTCGCACAGCTATAACTCCATATCAGTTCATAGTCACAATAGCTTTACATCACTGTTTAAGAACTTCGCTTTGAACATACTCATAACTCCTGTTATATTAAGTTTATATTGAATGAGTGATCAGTTTCCAATGCAAAAAAAAGTAATTATAACAAAAAATTGGCAGTACAAAACCATAGTTTCAAGACTAAATTTAAAACAAAAATAGTCCATTCATTCTTCTCCTACTCCCCAAAAGAATAAATATTGCACCAAAATAATCCTAAAGTGCTGTTTTAATCAGATTGAGACCAATCAGTTTGATGGAGTTTGTCATTTGTGGAAGTTCTCTGTCAGTTTAAATTAATTTCATAACCTTTAAATCAAGACCAGATGACTACTTAACAAATAGCACTTAACAAATAATTGGGACAGAGATGAATTTTACGGTTTCATGGATTCCAAATTCTACATGAAAGATAATGGAAATTGAATTGAAGGGTTTATGAAGGCAGTAGGCATTTCTCAGCTAACATCTTTCTGACCTGTGCTAGTGGTTTACAATAAAGTCAGGTCTCCACAAGTATCAAAGGTAAAATGTGGTAGAAATCTGCCAGGACTGGGCCAGAAGAAAGGCCAGAAGATGACAAGTAAGGTCTGCAACAGAGTAAACACAGGCAAAATCTGAGTTATTTGAATAGACTATGTCACTCCAATACTGTCATAGAAGTGGCAGAGTGAAAGCCTAATTCACTGAGGCTGAGCCCAGCATGCCAAACCTAGTACAGGCAATTGGGAATTGGCTATTTCTTTGCAATACCTTTCCTACCTGCAACGTGTATCCTGCTGTACAGAGAAAACTGAGCTAGCTCAGTCTGAAAGGTAAGCAGGGTTATCTGCTGGACTTGGTGATCCTAAGGGTCTTTTCCAATCTGAATATTTCTGTGATTCTGTGTGATTCTGTGAAAAGAAAATAAGAGACCAGGTGGGGAAGGAAGTGAGGGTTCATGTGTCAATATATTCGACTTAAAACCATAAATTCCTGTTTTCAGGAATAATTAAACCTTCCCAACATTTCTCACTCCCTTCCCATTTGGGGAATTTGTTATAAGGGGGATGTAAGATTCCATTAACTTCTCCAGTTCATTAAGAAAGTGTAAGTTTACTAGCAATTCATCTATTTATTAGCCTCTTCTGAGTCTTGCATGATCTTAAAACAACTTGAGGACTGTACACATTTTAATCTACCCTACTGCAGATGATTTTTCTCATTACCATACTGGAGTGTGTTCATGCAGAAGTTTGTGCTCCAGACTGCATGGAAGTTGAGCAATCTCAAGATGTGTGCCAAAGAAAAGAGGGAGGAGAAAACAGGAGAGCAGAGTGCATTTCACAGCACAGCAAGCATGGCTGATGTACCCTAGCAGCTACTTTTACAGTGCCCATTTGTCACGGACTTGCCCCTAAGTCTGACTTAATCAGTTTTACCTGGAATTAGGAACAACCGCAGAGACAAATATTTTTCTGAGGATATTCAAGGGCATATTTTCCTGCACAGTGGACATATCTTCCTGGATAAATACCCTTGTGAAGCAGCACTACCTCCTGCCTTGGAGGGCTGGTCCTGGAAAAGGCAGGGTTCATCATCTGTGATGATAAATAAAGCAATAATAACGTGTTTTACTAATAAAACAAATCCCACCACCTCCGCAAACAGAACCGTGTCCTCACAAATTGTGGTGTCTTTGGCTCTAAGGATCCACCACCCAGCACTCACTCAGACATCTTGCACAACCTCTTGATGTATGGGACATGCTTGGCACTGCTTCTGACATGCATCTGCCTGGCTGAATGCTTCTAATTCCAGCAAGAGTGCAGGAAACAAAATACAAAACCTAAGCTAAATAATCCAGGACGTCTTGTCATCAGTTGCATATTGACAATATCCTTAAAGGCAAATTCGACACTGAGTTTTCTTGCCCAGATGCACTCAGCCCACAAATTTTGGTATCTTTATGAGTAGACACAGTTGCTTCCAAGTTTCTAGCCTCAGTTGGTACTTCGTTCTCTGTCATAGTTTGGAGATGCACCTTTGGATTCCTGCCTCACTTTCTGAATGTTGCGACCCTCAAGTTCAGTCACCTTAAAAACTCCAGGTGTCTGCACTGTTCTCTGAATCATCCCCTTTCTGTTCCCCCAATGCCTTGCAGGCAGTAACCTCTTGTATTTCAAGCCAGCAATATTCCTAGTGTAGATTTGTAAAGACTCCAAGTGCATGCAGCAGACTCAGCTTAAGAAAACAGCATCAAAACCTGTGTTAGTCTAGGTTTACTTTATACAGAACACTGCAAGTCCTCTAAATGTTATTGTTCTGACACAGAGCATAAGCACCCTTGAACACAAACCACAACAAAACATGTCATTGTGCTGGACAATCATATATGAGAGCTGTAAGCACTGAAGACCAAGGTCTCAGCTGAACCTCAAATGATTCATTGCATTGTGTATGTGACTCAGTTTTCATTGGCACCTATGTTTGGCTGAATAATGTTTTGGCTCAGGAGATTATTTAATGAAAAAGGACAGTGGCAAGTGTCGGAAAGACTGATCATAACCAAGAAAACAAGGGGGAAAGCAGAAGAAAGCCACATTTTTCACATTGTTTGGTTAAAAACCAGAGAGTTCTTCACTCTGATGTGCCAGCTGCTGAGATATGCCACCTTCAAAAATGTGGCAGCGTTCAGGAATTGGACACCTATCAAATAAAGATAACAAAGACTACCCATTTGTGAAAGAAAACTTCACAGCCTTGAAAATTCAGCAAATGCCTATTATTTATACTGTCAAAGCAAGTGTCTGTAAGTAGCTTGTCTTGTATCAAGTGCACTGCACAGCAAAATAAGGTAAGGAAATCATTGTTCTCCTGTTCTGCAGAGCATCAAGAGTTTAGGAGATAAAGCAACGACTGTCCTGGGAAGGGTGGAAACTCATTTTTAAACATTATTTCCTCATGCTGTGTTAGCAGTATTGTTAACAAGGCCTACAAAGACACTGTAAATTGACTCAAGAGAAAGAAATTCAAGACTTTCCAAGTAGAGTATGAGTTCCAAAAACCAATTCATACTTCAGTCATGCTTTCAAGTTTCACATACACTTTTTTCATACACACAAGCACCAAAATGGATTTTCCCACCTAGTCCAGGCAGCAGTACTGATATGCAACACAGAGGACAAAGAACACCAGCTATTTATCACTTCTCCTGAATATGTCTTGATAGTCAAGAACAAACTGGAATCTGTTCTTTAAATTCCGTAGGAGTCACAAGTCAGAGTCACATTACAGAGTCAGAGTCTCCAGTAAGGTTGCTTACAAATGCCCTCAAGATTTAATGACATGTGGCCAAGGTCTTTTTAAAAGCCACACTATCCCAAGATCCTCTGTTGTTTTATGGCCACAGATTTGAGGTAACTCTAGGTCCTGTCCTAGCCAGATAGCTCACCTCTCCCAAGGTAAAGACACAGGTATTCAGAGAGGCTTTTCACAAAGTTCCCTAGTGTCACACAGCTTTTACTGAAAGAATATTTTCTTTGTCATATCTAATGCTGGGACCTAAGGCACTGCTTTGAAAATTCAGGAAAAGAACCTCACTGGGAAATTGAGGAATGTCTCAAACACAGCTCATGCTCTGGTACTGCCACTGCATCCACTTACCTCCTGCCAAAAAAACATTAAGCGCCATTGTTCAGCTGTGTCACAGCAGCCAAAGGTTCCCGTGTTAGGTCACAGCAGTGTACTTCAATCAGCACAGAGTTAATAGAAGAAATAATAAGGACCAGTCTATATTAAAAAAAAAAAAGGAAAAAAAAAAAAAAAAGAAAAGAAAGCCATCAAACGTCCTCCCACACCAAAATAAAAACCACACAAAAGAAAGCACACACAACTAATACTTCCTACTGCAAAATTTCAAACTCCATTGGTATCCCTCAGGCTTTGAACACTCTCAAGAAACCTGTCAGGAAGATGTCAAGCAATAAATTTCATTGGAAGGCATCCAATGAACACTTCACTTTGAATTGATTTTTGTGACTGCCTGGCACTCAATCAGTTTAGCCTTCTTCCCTCTTGCAATGACGTCTCTCTTAAGCTGCAGAAAAGTGGTGAGTGCAGGCAGTTTGGATGCTTCATTTTTGTACAGGCTGGGTTCAAGCATTTTATTCAGCACAAAACCCCCATGCAATTTTACACAACTCATTTTGGTATGTTGTCTGTGTGTCACACGTGAAATGGAAATAATTTTCCCCTACTTTACCCAGACTGTTAACAGGCTCAGAGATGCTACAATAGGAGTCGCACAGTACTCACAGCAGATGAAGCATAAACCCAATTGTCTGAGTGAAGAGAAACACAATAGATTACCACAAAAGACATGTACTAGAGGAGATGGTTGATGTATAATAATCCATACCTGCTCTTCTCTGCTACCATATATAAAGAACAAGAGTGATAGGCACAAAACATCCGTAAGAAAACTCAGAAATTGTGGTGTTTTATTTTCCCCCCTTGAGTGTGAAGGAGAAACGTCAGGAGGGTCCTCTGGGTCTCAGATTTCAGAGGGAGGATCAGGGGCCATTTGGAAACCAGCAGGAACTCATAAATCAGAGAGGAAGGGACTTCGGGCCCTCAGAGGAAGGAAAATAGAGATCACTAACCCCTTCATCTTAAATGTTGGCTTAGCCTCATCAACTGGACATTTCAAGATAAACTGCCAGACATCTTTTGAAGAGACAGCCCTGCTGCTTACTGTCTCTCGCCAGAAAAACAACAAGTTTTGTCTGTGTCTCAGCTGGAGTTCACAGATGTGGTCACAGTAGTTGTGAAAGTGTCTTGTCCAGAGTCCTGTCTCACAGTTTAGCACTTTGTACAGCACTTACAGGTCTGCTTTGCTTCCTAGCCCCCATCTCGCACCTCTGTGCTACACCTTCACTGCATTGCTACGTTGCAATGCAGTAATGCAGACCACCTTTCATCATCTGGTCTGCTCATTCACTTCTTTGACCTGACAGTGCATTTTGGATTGCATTTCGGATTGCATTTCCTTTACTGTTATATAAGACTTGAAATAGCTGTGACCCATAACACTTCTGCTGTGGTCACACTACAACTTGCAAGTCTCCCCAAGACCCAGGAAAGGAATGTGAAGGAACACCAGAGGAGCATAACGAGCTGTGTGGCTCCCTTTGTCAAGGAAAGGCTTGCTGGTTTAAATGGAGCTGCTCAAAGAGTAAGGCACTAGGAGCTTTGTGTGATGGTGTCTAGATCTAGGTCTCTGGCTGCTAAGCCAGATGCCCACAAGATCACTCCTTCAATTGTCAGTGCATAAGTGAGCATCTGCCCTTCAAAGAAATCAGCAGACTAAAAAGAAATAGACCCATTATTGAGATGCCCTTGGAGATGTCCAATTTATGCCAAGGGTGTGTGTGTGTATCATACTTTTTGACTTCAAAGGCACCTGGACTTTTCCAGGAGAGCCCCCAAGAGGTCTTTGAAATTAAAGTTCTGAAAACCCATGAAGTTGTCTCCTAACAAATGGTGAAAGCTGCTATTTTCAACAGAGACCAAATGCCAGCTCTGTGGAGGCTTGGGACTCTGGTCAGGGAAGGAAGCACACCAGAGCACAGCTAGGATCTTCCCACCACCATCCCCTGCCTCTACTTTTTCATAAGAAAAATGTGATATTTGTGTTGGATTTTCTTCTATATGTGTTCATACAATAATTAGTTTTGCCTAAATGTAAATGCACTTCACTAATATTTGAACTCTACTGAAGATTGCTTGTTTCACCTCCTAGCTCCATGACTCAAAAAGAAACTGAGCTTGTATTAACCAAATTACCAAAAATAAATAATGCAATCAAAATAGCTTCCAGACATTGCACAGTGAATAAAGTTTAGATAAACAAATTTCACCCTGGAGGAGATTTTATCTAGGAAAAGTAACTTTTGTCTCTGCAAGACTGGTGTGTGTTGCAAGTCCATTTGTTGTATTTGATCTTTAGCACTATCCCAGCCCTTCGCATTATTCAATCAATGAATAGTAGGTAGAAAACTGACTTGGGTTGCATTAAAGACATTCCCATTGCAGAAGGTGTACAAATAAATACACATTTCCCTGTCTTTGACACTAAGTTTTGAATTCAGATGCTGAGGATGCTGCACTCTGCAAATTCAAAGTGGATTTGTCAGTTGATTGTTCTTGCTGGTTAAAGGTACAAAAAGCTGGTTTTCACAGCAGCCCCAATATTAGTGGAGGGATACTTAATCAGCAAACCTTCCTCTGCTCCCATTTTTCAGGTTGGCTTTAAGCATACACAGTAAAGCCTAACTGCCTTGTGTCACTCAGTGTTGTTCTCTACTGGCTTCCTAAAGGGTTCCCTTCACACCTAAAGAGGACCTTAAGGGGTGTTTAGAGGAAGAGATGCTGCCATGTCCTAAAATAAGCACTAAACACAATTGCTTAATGTTCTTTTTGTATGTCCAATGATACTCATTGCAACTGCTGTATCCTTCTAACCTGTCTTGAATGCGGTATAACCAGATGTGCATCTAGCTCTGTGTGAGATACCGTATCTCAGTTTAAAGCATGCCTGGGTCTTCAGGTAGATCTCTAGGGCATCTCCATTGGGTTGGTTTGTTTGGGGTTGGTTTGTTTGTTTTCTTGTCGTAGTGGTTTTGGGTTTGGTTTGGTATTTTTTGTGTTTTGTTTTTGTTTGCATGTTGTTTTGTTGCTTTTTTTTTTTTTTCCTGGGGGGGTGGGGAAGTAAGCTGACACATCACCTTGCATGGAAATACTTTGAATTACAAATTAACACTGTTTTTGTTTTGCAGGGTGACTCTGCAGACATACCTTTTAAAAATAAATAAGAGCACATGCAAAAGTTGCAGAGGTGTGTATCACTGACAGAAGAGACTTGTCATATGCCATGGTGGATAATTTTTTGCCTCAAGCTCCCGGCATGCCACAGGGATTTGAATAAATTATGGTGCTATTTCTAAAACCAGAGTTTGTTTCCAACTTGTCCAGTATACTGCCATGCTAATAAAAATGTCAATATCAAGACTTTTCTAAGAAAAGTCTGGGGCTAGGACAGGCAAAGGCTGAAAGAAGACATGAACAGAATAAGAAAGTAATAATTTGCCTTCCCAGTAACAAAATATCTTAGAAAAATTATGACTATTACCAGGGAATCACAGAATTCTCAGGGTTGGAAGGTACCTCAAGGATCATCTAGTTCCAAGCCCCTTGCCATGGGCAGGGACATCAGGCTGCCCAGACCTGCATCCAGCCCGGCCTTAAAAACCTGCAGGGATGAAGTTTCTACCAGCTCTCTGGTAGTGTCTCACCACCCTCATGGGAAGAATTTCTTCCTAACATCCAATCTGAATCTACCCATTTCTAGTTTTGGTCCATTTCCCATTCACCCTAGTCCTATCACTCCCTAAAAAGTCCCTCCCCAGCTTTTTTGTAGGCCCCCATCAGATCCTGGAAGGCCACAATTAGGTCACCTCAGAGCCTTCTCTTCTCCAGACTGAATAGCCCCAACTCCCTCAGTCTGTCCTCACAGGAGAGATGCTCCAGCCCTCTGATCATCTTCGTGGCCCTTCTCTGGACACGTTCCAGTACTTCCAGATCCTTCCTGTACTAGGGGCTCCAGAACTGGATGCAGTACTCCCAGTGTGGTCTCACCAGAGCAGAGTAGTGAGGGAGAATCACCTCCCTGGCCCTGCTGGCTATGCTTCTTTTGATGCAGCCCAGGATGTGACTGGCTTTCTGGGCTGCAAGTGCACACTGCTGGCTCATGTTGAGCTTCTCATCCACCAGCACCCCCAAGTCCTTTTCTTCAGGGCTGCACTCAAGCCAGTCACTGCCCAGACTATATCAGTGCCTGGGATTGCCTCAACCCAGATGCAGGACCCTGAATATAACAAAATCAAGAAAGAAAAAAAGAAGCATAGCTCTGGAGAGGAGTGGGGAAAATTAATAATTTTATGTCTAATATTAGGAATGTTTTGTTATTACTGGTCAACAGCAGGTTGTATCTGAGATCAGGTGGGGTTTCAAAGAGATAACAAGACGGTTAACAAAATCAATGAGAAGTTTTAGGATTTAAAAAGACATATCTGGATCTAAAGAAAAAAAAAAAAATGATGCCTTTTATTCCTGCGGTGTAAGATGGAAAAAACAACACACAACCAAGCCATTATTCACATTGAGAGCTACTTTTGCTGCGTGATAGAGTTACAACCTGATCCTCAAGTGATCCCATATGAATGCAGCCGACTGGACACAAACATAAACATGCAAAACAAGTCAGAGCACTGGCCAGTTGTCAACAACTTATGAAAAGGCTGTTTCTCTCCTAACTCAGCAATGGTCCGCTGCACCGTGACTGCTCTGAGTTTGAGGACGGATTCTTGTTGCAAGCACAAGGGAAAACAACCCCCATCTGGTTGGCATTCGCCTTTGGTACACGAGCCCAGGGCCACAGCGTGGAGGTTTGGTTGTCAGTGGCTTTGTGGAAAGTTTTGTACAGCAAGAGAAGATGCTCATTCCTGGCTTCCCTGGGAGGAGCACTACTGGCACTCAGCACTGCTTCTGGGAACCATCTCTATTGGACTGAGAATTAAAAACAGTATCTAGGTAGGGAATAAATGCTAAATCCTTCAGACAGTCATTAGCAACTAGATATCAGGTTGTTAACTCTAAGGTCATGTTGAACACTGGTTATATAGGGGTTGTTTCATGGCTTTATGACTGCATGAGTCAACCCCATTTGAAATGTCACTGAATTAACAACAACAAAAAATACAAGGATAATTTGCAGGTTACACAAGACACTCCAGATCTTGACTGGTAATGGAAGAAGGCAATCACCGAGGCTTTACAAAATCAGACCTTCCAGAAAAGATCACTTAGTTACAAACCAAATGGAACTATGCTTCTGCTTCCATTGATCTGTCCTGGACTCTGCTGCTGCCCTTTCACACTGACAGCCTTATTTCACTTCGTACAGTGTCCAATTCCCAGGCGCTAGTATCATCAAACACTGGCTGTGAATTATTTATTTGATTAAAAGTCTGACATTACTTGACAGATAAACACATTTGCAGGGCACTCAGGCAAACGACATTACTGCCTGGCTCTTTCATGTGACATCTTGACTTACAAATAACCTTTGTAATGTTTGGCCACATAATTCTGCACCGCAGGTACTGCTACCAGCACTCCTGCTCAGCAGGTTGCTCTTTCCTTTCTTTGGTTCTTGCACTTGACACTTGCTGAGACACTGTAAATCTATTTGAAATCACATGCTCACATTAAACACTGTAAAATTACCCCTCTCTGATCTTACAGTACTTGTGTAGGAGCAAATATTCTCCCCAGTCCTACTTAATCAGCATCTGACCTTTACAGTTGTACAGTTGCAAGTTAAAATTCTGGATGCACTTCAGTTTGAATCACCATTATTGGTGATTCTATGATTCTGTGATTATTCCACACAGATGTGTAAGAGCCTGAAGTACAAAGAGGTTGGACTAGATGGCCTTAGGAGGCCCTTCCAACCAAAACCATTTGATGATTCTTATAAGCAGGGGTTAAAAGAGTTGAGACGGATCACCCTGGAGAGATGGAACTGCAGAGGGACCTTATCCAGAAGTTTAAGTACCTGATGAGAGGGAGTGACAGGGCCAGGTTGCTCTCAGTGATGGCCAGGACAAGAAGCAATGTGAATAATAAGCCCATGTGAACGCAAGAAAACACTGTTTTATGAGGATGGTCAGAGACATTGGGCATTGAGATGCCCAGAGAGGTTATAGAATCTCCCTACCTGGACATACACAAAAGCACAGGGCAGCCTGCTCTGATTGACCCATCTTCAAGCAGGAAGGTTTGCAGGTTTGCACTGGGTGGGCTTCATAGATGCTTTCCAAGCTCGGCAGTTCTATGATTCCTGGTAACTGAAGATGTGAGAGTATCACCCTTCCAATAAGAAGTTCCATTACTTTTATGTGAAGTTTAAAAACCCAAGTGCTACTCAATGAAAATATTTGGGGTTTGTAGCTCTTTTTTTGATGATGACCACTTTTCTCAGTGGGGGGTCAGAGATTTCTGTTGCCCAAGCAGTGCTTCATCCACCATGAAGACAATTAATCAAATTATCCGGAAAAGGGCTCTGAGAGCTTCTCACACATTGACATTTCTGCCCTACTTAGTCCCTGGAAAAGGGACAGAAGAGGGAATCCTGCTTGCAGACAAGCCTCTGCCAGCAGCTCTGAATGTCCTGGAATATGATGATTAACTCAAGTTCTCAGGTCTATCCAAACTGAGATGGAAGTCCATCCCCTTCTGAGATCTTATTAAGGATGTTATGCTATAACTAAACATAGAAGAAACATTGAAATCAAACAGCTTAGCTGCACTTCTGAAATGCTAGATTCCAGTCCCTGCTTATAGTTTCTAGTCTCATTTCTACATCAAAATAGAACTCAAAACTATATCCACAACCAGAGGTTTGAATACTAACTCCTGTGTTTACTTTCTCTCATTCCATATGTCTCTCTTAGTAGTTAAACCATACTATTTACAAGGCAACACCTCTTTCTTCCCCCAGGCAACCAAACAGTTGTAAAAAGTTACTATAATCTAAGGTTTTAACTATTCTGTCACCATTTTCTACATCATTTATGACCATGAGACATTATCTGACCCATCCAGCTGCCTCTCCAGAAAACACACCACTGTTTAACTTTGAAGGTTCAGGAATATTCCAAGAACAAAGCTGAAAAAATATATTTTTAAAATTATTGTCACGACTTAATGCCAGGTGTAACACCAAAGCTCAGCTCCTGCATGGTGACTTTGGTGCACTGAAACCACTTTTCCAAGAAAGAATGACAGGTGTCCTACAGGCCCTTCTTGATTGCCACTTGCCACAGTCAGACTTGGGCGGTGAGTCTGAAGCCAGGCCTGGTAGAAAGTTACCTTCTGCTACCATGGGCCATTCAAGCTTCACGAGGTACTATGTACTCCTGCTCAATCCTGCATGTCCAGAGATGCATCCAGATTTACCTTGATAACAAGCCACAGAAAATTCACAAGTTCCCCCTCACTACTCTGGTAACTGTACAGGCAAGGAAAAACATGTGTGCTTTATTGTCATCTTTCACCAGTGTTGGTCATTGGCCATACCTCCTCACAGTGGTATCAGTCTTGTTGGTGTCCACCCACAGTCATTTTCCCAGGCAATCATCACTATCTTTATGCACAAACTTTTCACCAAAGCATTAACACTAAGCCTGTGTCCAGGTCCAGGAGCAGGAGCAAGCACTCACTTTCCTGCTTCTACCCTCTGCAGCCCTGTTGCACAAATCCATATATCAAGAAAAATCATTCTGCCTATACCTCTCCCCTGAGCTTCACAGACTTCAAGCATTAGATTCACAACAAGTATGTCAGTACCGTGTCATCTCAGATGGTTTGTGTTAGCATATAACATTGGTGGAGGCTGCTAGGAGACCAGAGTCCCCTGGGATTTTTAGCTTTGCTGGGGTGAATCCACTTTCCACAGACACAATAAACTTGTGTGTTTCATGTGCTGATCTACACCCTTGGAGTGGGCAGGGTGGCAGGGAAAGATGTATGCAGGCTGCACAAATGAGGACACTTTGGCTCACTGAATGAAGCTACTTCAAAGGCTTGAGAAGCTTGCAAATGGAGAGGGCTTGCTGAGCCTGTACCATGAGATATTTTTCTTTACACTTTCAAGTCATCACACTTTTACCAGCAAGTCTGTGTTGTTTGGATCAGATCCTTCTGTATCACAGACACATGTGTTGTTTTGGTGTTGTTTTGGTGTGTTTTGTTGTGGTTTGTTTTTTTTTTTTTTCTCAAAAATGCAACAATTTAGCAGACAATGACAGCTATAAAAACAGAATCTCTTCTGGTGTGTTGGTGATTAGTCTAACAAAGTATGTGGCTGTAAAGTTTTGAGGTTTGGGCATTTCAAATGATTACTTGGTAACAAAATCAGCCAAACTCTGCAAATGCCATACGGGACAACTCATGCAACACCACTGGCCAGCTGGGTGATTTTAACGGAATAAAAGACCCACAGCTGCCCCCCAACCACACAGAGACTCCAAAGATTAAATAATAAAGATCTTGCAAACATGATTTGTAAAATTCTACATAATCTGGGGAGAAAATAAGGTTTTTACTTTAACTAACAAAGCTTCTGATCTTTACAGACAGGAACAAAAGAGTGATAAACAAAACTAAACTTGTCACTATCCTGTTCAGCACCTAATGTGGTGTGACAGCTGAGGGTATCAATGAAAAGAGAAGGTGAAGAGTTAAAATTGAGTCAGACAGCTATTTTGTACAGAAAATGTACACGTTTTATCTTCAGCAACTACTGCAGCTCTGGGTTCATTTCTATTTTCCATCTTGTCAGTAATTGCAGGAAGAGGTTGCATTTCTATAGCAACTTCTGCCAACTGTCCCAAATGTCTGAAAATATAATTTTAAACAATCTTCACCTGAAAAATGGCAGCCTAATCACTTCAAACGACCCTCAACAGGTCTTACTTAAAACAGAGGCATGCTTAATATGGAGAAACAGAGGATCCAGGCATCATTTGTCAGCTCTGTGACCAACACGACAAGAGAAAGAGCAATAGGACATGAAGAGAGGGCCTCAGGTTCTGCCAAGGGATCTTTAGAGTGGACATCAGGAAAAAATTTCTTCACCAAAAGGTTTTTTAAGCACTGAAAGAGGCTGCCCAGGAAAGTCACCATCTCTGGCGGTATTTAAAAGACCTGCAGATGTTGTGCTGAGGGACATGGCTTAGTGGTGACATGGCAGTGCAAGGTTAACAGTCTGGCTCAAAATCTTAAAAAGTCCCTTCCAGCCTAAATGACCCTACAATTCTAAATTGAATGCTCTGCCTGAACCTCTCCCTTATGAAAGGCAAAGGGACCATTGCTCTCTCCCACCACTGTAATTTCTGGGTCACCTTCTTGGTGCAGGAAGGAACTGACCTGCCTGAGGTGGTGAGCTGGCAGTGTTAGGCAAACGTTAGGACTTGATGATCTTAAAGGTCTCTTTGTACTAACAAGCATCTACAATTCTGTTGCAGGAGCAGACTACATTCTCCTTTGGGTAACGTGTGAAATGCATCAGTTTTATTCGCTAGTGCAGCAGACGTCCTTGTATCTGCTGGTCTGTTACGAGTTAACCTGTAACTGCGGCTGAAAGATGTAAAAATAAAACAACACAGAAGAAAAAAAAAAAAAAAAAAAAAAAAAAAACGCTCTCCTCTCCCAGGCTGCTCCTCCAGCCCCCGCAGCTGCTCCTGGCGCATCTGGCAGGGGAGCCGCTCCCAGGCGCGGAAGGGCCGGCGGACGCGGTGCAATAACCCCACCTGCTTCTGACATCTAGCGTCCGCTTGCCTGAAGGACAAGTCGCTGCCAGACCACGCTTGCAGCCACACGGCTGTGCAGCAGGGCTGCCGGAGCCCCCCAGAGAACCGTAGAATCGTTAAGGTTGGAAAAGGATCATTGAGCCAAACCATAACGCAACTACCGTGGCCACTAAACCATGTCCTGGAGCACCACTTCCACACACTTCAACACCTCCAGGGGTGGTGACTCCACCACCTCCCTGAGCAGTCTGTTCCAACACCTCACTACTCTTTCAGTAAAGACATTTTCCCTAATATGCAATCTCAGCCTCCCTTGTCATCTCAGCCTCAATCGACAGGCACCAGTAGGAGGCAGGTCTGCTGTCCCAGCCCTCCCTTCAATTCTGCTTGCAGGACAGTATCAGTACCCTGGCTTCAACAAGTTTTTGATCAGTTGGTTGATTTTCTTTTCAGTAGGCTACCCTTCAGTGGCAGAAGTCCAATGCCAGGTTCACAGCTTGGCTCAAAGATGTTAAAGGTCCCTCACAGCCTAAATGTTTGGATGATTCTAAATTCAGTCCTCTCCTCTCTGAAGGGCAGAGGGGACAGTTGCTCTCTCCCATCACTGTAATTTCTGGGTCACCCTCCTGGTGCAGGAAGGAACTGACCTGCCTCACACTGTAAAGAAAAGGAAAAAGAGTCTGGAGTCTGTCCCAACCACTTATCATAGAATCATAGAATAGTTTGGGTTGGAAGGGGCCTTTAAAGCCATCTAGTCCAATTGCCCTGCATAACCAGAGACATACCCAACTAGATCAGGTTGTTCAGATCCCCATCAAGCCTGACCTTAAATGTCTCCAAGGATGGAGCCTTGACCAGCTCCCTGGGCAGCCTGTCCCAGGGTTTCACCACCCTCATAATAAAGAACTTCTTCCTAATATCCAATCTAAATCTACCCTTCTTTAGTTCTAGTGCTACATGCCCTTGTGAAGGGTCCTTTCCCAGCTTTCTTTTAAGCCTCCTTCACAAAAGGTCTTTCTAGGCCCTTCACTTCTCCAAGCTGAGCAACCCCAGCCTCTTCATCCTTTCTTCAAATAAGGGGTGTTCCAGCCCCCTGATCATCTTTGTGGCCTTCCTCTGGACCTTCTCCACCAGGTCCATGGCCCTCCCATATAGAGGGCTTCAGAGCTGTACTCAGTACTCCCAGTGGTGTCTCACCAGAGCTGAGCAGAGTGGCAGAATCAGCTCTCTGGATCTGAATCTGCTGGCCATGAGTCTTTTGATGCAGCCCAGGATGTGATTTGCCTTCTTTGCTGCAAGTGCACACTGTTGGCTAATGATTAGGGGCCTAGGACATCTCCTTTATGAGGAAAGGCTGAGGGAATTTTTGGTCTGGAAAAGAAAAGACTGAAGTGGTGTCTCATGAATGTTTATAAATACATAGGGCAGAGGAGGATGTGGCCAGTCATTTTTTCAGTGGTGCCCAGTAACAGGACAAGAGGTAATGGGCATAAACTTGAACACAAGATGTTTCATCTAAACATGAGGAGGAACTTCTTTGGTTTATGGGTGATGGAGCACTGGAACAGGCTGCCCAGAGAGGTGGTGGAGTATCCTTCACCAGAGACATTCAAAACCTTTCTGGATGTGTTCCTGTGGATCTTCTTTAGGTGGGCCTGCTTTGTACTCAATGATGTTCAACCCCTCAACCACCAGTATCCCCCAAAAGAGACCAAAAAAGGAGTGCATCATTACAATACAATTATTTGATAACAGGTATGGAATTGCTTTATCCATTCTAGCAAGAATATCATAGGATCCAATATAAATTAATCAAGTTTAGTTCATCTGAAGAGTGAATAAAATAGTGTTTTTCATTCTCTGGATAATACACAAGATGACATTATAACCAAAAGAACAGTTGAGGAAATAAACTTCATTGAGTGGGTTTTAGCACTCTGATTTCCATGCAAATTGCAAGGAATGCTAGAGTTGTATTTTAGTAGTATCAAATCCTTGATTGGATATGAGTGTAATGGCCACTGCTGAAAAGAGTTACTGACATTTGTCATTTCAGTTCTTGTCAGTGGAGAGGCCAAGTAAATAAAGCAGAGAGAAGAGATTTTTTCAGAAGCTCTTAATCACAAAGGAAAAAGAAAGAAAGAAAGAAAGAAAGGAAGAAAGGAAGAAAGGAAGGAAGAAAGGAAGGAAGGAAGGAAGGAAGGAAGGAAGGAAGAAAGAAAGAAAGAAAGAAAGAAAGAAAGAAAGAAAGAAAGAAAGAAAGAAAGAAAGAAAGAAAGAAAGAAAGAAAGAAAGAAAGAAAGAAAGAAAGAAAGAAAGAAAGAAAGAAAGAAAGAAAGGAAGAAAGAAAGGAAGAAAGAAGGGAAGAAGGAAAGAAAGAAAGAAAGAAAGAAAGAAAGAAAGAAAGAAAGAAAGAAAGAAAGAAAGAAAGAAAGAAAGAAAGAAAGAAAGAAAGAAAGAAAGAAAGAAAGAAAAGAAAGAAAGAAAGAAAGAAAGAAAGAAAGAAAGAAAGAAAGAAAGAAAGAAAGAAAGAAAGAAAGAGAGAGAGAGAAAGAAAGAAAGAGAGAGAGAGAGAAAGAAAGAGAGAATGAAAGAAGGGCTTGTGTCCCTCAATCCTCCTGACACTACTGTAAACCTACCCTCAACTTTTCACTTTCTTTGGTATCCCACCTGTATCAGTTATTGTCAGGGGAAAAGCAAAACCTGAGGAGCCTTTCTTGATGACTGGCTGATAGGAAAAAGGAATATGCTTTTTAACATGTGGCTTGTAGTTTCCACTTGAAACAGTATTTCTGGCTTAAGATTAAATGTGCTGGTTTAGCCTAGGTCACCTAGGGATATAATGAAAAGCAAAGGTTAGAGAAAGATGCAGGATATTTCACTTTGCTAGCTGACATAGTTTAGAAAAGAACATTTTTCTAGACAATGGGAAAATGAAACCCTTTCAATCCTCTGTTCCAAGAAGAAAGCTGAGAAAGAGCTCATAAGAATGCAGTGTTTTCTTTTTTTCTCCTCAGTGCAGGCAATGCTTAGGGTCAAGATGTAGAAGTCCAACTTGAATCTGCATATTGCTAAATTTTTCAGTCCATTGATATTCAAAGAGCCATCATGCCCTCTACCACGGCTGCAGATCACTGAAGAGAGCTGCTGTGAAATTCAAGGATACACTTACTCCATGCAAAAATACCCCTGGAGAAAGTGGGTGGCACATTTTCCTTGCAAGAAAGCAGAGAAGACCATCAATTCATAGGCCACATGAGGTCACTTTTTCTTATGAACTGGAAACATCAACAGATGGAGTGCTTGAGAATTGTTTGGCCTGGCATTGCCAGAAACCAAATCAGACTGTGAGAAAGACACTTCATATTGTAAAGGACAGTAACAAATCACAAAGCTAATAAAAATAAAGCTACCCATACTCAGCTAATAGCAGGAAATAAAACTGCCAATGAAGTAGCATATAATCAAATGCCCAAGAAACTAATTTAGAAAGTCTTGGCTTGTAAAGCACCAATATTTTAAATCAAAATGCCCCATAGCAGTGAACTGCTGAGACCATCAGTTTAGAGTCTTGTGGGCAGAAGGACAAATGCTTCAGTGCTAACAGCTTATAAGTTCCTTCAGCCAAAGATGATTAAGTCCAGAGTAGTTACAGATGACATAATACATGGCAGGAAAGAAGAAATCCTAGACAACAGCTTCAAACACACTTCTCCCCACAGTGGATGGAAAGCTGCCTGGTGGAAAAAGACCTGGGGGTATTGGTCAACAACCAACGGAACATGAGCCATCAGTGTGCTCAGGTGGTCAAAAAGGCCAACAGCAGCCTGACCTGTATCAGGAATAGTGTGGCCAGGAAAAGCAGGCAAGTGATCGTGCCCCTGTACTAGGCACTGGTGAAGCTGCACCTTGGATAATGATTTTGGGGCTCTCAGTTTCAAGAAAGACTTTGAGGTGCTGGAGCATGTCCAGAGAAGAGCAACAAAGCTGGTAAGTATCTGGAGAGCAAATCTTACGAGGAGCAGCTGAGAGAATTCGGATTGTTTAGTCTGGAGAATAGAATAAACCAGGTTGGAAGAGACCATCAACATCATCGCGTCCAACCCATCAACCAATCCGACACCACCTAAACAACTAACCCATGGCACCAAGCACCTCATCAAGTCTCCTCCTGAACACCTCCAATGATGGTGACTCCACCACCTCTCCAGGAAGCCCATTCCAATGGGCAATCACTCTCTCTGTGTAGAACTTCTTCCTAACATCCTGCCTAAACCTCCCCTGGCGCAGCCTGAGACTGTGTCTTCTTGTTCTGGTTCTGGCTGCCTGGGAGAAGAGACCAACATTCACCCGTCTACAACCTCCCTTCAGGTAGTTGTAGAGAGTGACAAGGTCACCCCTGAGTCTCCTCCTCTCCAGGCTAAGGAGGCTGTGGGGAGATCTTACTTTCTACAGCTACCTGATAGGAGGTTGTAGCAAGGTGGATGTAGGTCTCATCTCATAGCTGACAAATGACAGGATAAGAGAAAACAGCCAGAATTCATGTCAGGGGAGGCTTAGATTGGATATTTTGAAAACTTTCTTCACCAAAAGGGTTGCCAAATGCTGAAACAGCCTGTCCAGGGAAATGATGGGGTCACCATCCCTGGAAGTATTTAAAAGACATATAGACATGGTGCTGAGGAAAATGGGTTAGTGGTGGACTTGACAGTGCTGGGTTAACAAGACTCTATGATCTCTTCCAAACAAAATGGTTCTGTGGTTCTATGAAGGGAGAAGGTTACATCCCAAACAGCAATATTTGTGACCCTAAATCTCATCTAATCTGGTATCTGGAAGAGACTGGATGGGGTGCTTGGTGCCATGGTTTAGTCAATTAGATGGTGTTGGATGATAGGTTGGACTCAATGATCTCAATGGTCTTTTCCAACCTGGTTAATTCTATTCTGTTCTATTCTATTCTATTCTATTCTATTCTATTCTATTCTATTCTATTCTATTCTATTCTATTCTATTCTATTCTATATCCAAATCAACTAATCAGAATGCCACCAACAGCACTTTGGAGCAGATAATAATAATAATAATAATAATAATAATAATAATAATAATAATAATAATAATAATAATAATAATAATAATAATAATAATAATAATAATAAATAATGTTGTTATTTCATTGCTCTTTTTCCTCTACTTATCTTTGGCTTTGTATTGGTGAACATTGCCTCTGGCCATAATCACAGTGTCACAGCATCCCAATACATTAAAGACTGGAAGGGACCCCCAGAGATCATCTGGTCAATCCCCCTGTTAAAGCAGGATCACCTAGGGTAGTCTGCACAGGGGTGCATCCACATTAATCATATTTCACAATAAGATACTTATTATATTAATAAATATTGGAGCAAAGCCTCAGATCTCAAGTGTGATGAACCATTTAGTATTTAGCTTGTCCAAATTAACTATGAGGAAGGGCTAAAATCTTTTTAAGACCAAGTTCTTCATGCTTATGCAGTTCTTCATAGCCCTTGGAAGCAGGGGTTTCCACGCTGTTAGACATGTGGCTTATTGTCACTGCTTGTGCACTGTAGATACAGCTAATAATTAGTACATTTATTTTTTAAGCTATGGAATATTTTCCTTCCTGGCTCTACTCCATGTCAGACCAGATTATATAAATGCATTGATGATACAAAGCTGACATTCTAATTACCCACAGCAATCCATCCTGAACAGCAATATTAACTGTTACTGACCGAAAATGATGTAGATTTACAAGACAGCCTAAGGTTTGACCTTGATTAGTTTCTAGTAAAAAAAAAAAAAAATTAAAAAAATCTCTGAGCCACTAGAGAATCCATCATCAGCCAGAATAATTTTTAAGGGGATGAGTTCTCCCTAACAGCATCAAATACCTCCTCTGTGAAGGCCATTTTTCTCCTTCAGACACCTTGGGAAAGAAAACAAACAACCAACCCACTATTATTATTCCCCTTTTTCCCCCACCCTGATTTTTCAAAGCCTTTTTCCTCCCACTTTTGAAGTTCAAGTAAGCAACTTTAAATTTAAATAAATAGTACAGGGAAGCAAATAAAGTTCTTTCACCTCTAACTCCCTGGCTATATTTCAGAAGTTAGGCAACTCTGTGTCTACTTCAAGAAGGATACAAAATTCCTTAAAATGTAGTTTTCCATTCAGCTGTTGTCACCCTGCTGGATATTTCATCCAGAGATGTTTTGCCCAAGGGCATAGCTATACAAGTTTAATGTTTGTGTATGTGTGAAGCTGAAGAAGTCATAAGCTTTAATAAAATCCATGAAGTCCAATACTTCTTGGAGCTTATCTCATTCTTGGATGTGGAGAGGCTGATCTTGGACGACTTAACTACCATCCACCAAAACTTACACACAGCCAATATTTTTCATAATATTTCTCCATGCTCTTGCTCTTCTTCCTTATCCAATCATTATACATTTATATTTGTGATGTTTGTGCTAAATTTGATGTTTTTTCTGCTGCTGTTAAGAGAAGACTAAATGACGTAGTCCTCATGCTGCCATTTCTATGTATCATGTTAGCATTTTATCCAAAACCTGCTGACTGCAGATGAGGGATCTCAGGTGACAATTTTAGCAGTGGGAACATCTATCCTGTTCATTTTAGAGTGAGAGATCCCAAGAGGGTAGGAGAGCTCAGCAAAAGGATCTTGACAGGCTGGAAAGATGGACAGAGTCCAAGGGCATGAGATTGAACACATCTAAGTGCTGGGTTCTACACACTGGCCACAACAACCCCATGAGGAGCTACAGGCTGGGGTCAGAGTGGCTGGAGAGTGGCCAGGCAGAAAGGGACCTGGGGTTACTGGTTGATAGTAGGCTGAACATGAGCCAGCAGTGTGCCCAGGTGGCCAAAAAAGCCAATGGCATCCTGGCCTGCATCAGGAACAGTGTGGGCAGCAGGTGCAGGGCAGTCATTGTGTCCCTGTACTCAGCAATTGGTTAGGCCACACCTTGAGTCCTGTGTCTGGTTCTGGGCCTCTCAGTTTAGGAAAGATGTTGAGTTGCTGGAATGTGTCCAGAGAAGGGCAACAAAGCTGGGGAGGGGTCTGGAGCACAAACCCTATGAGGAGAGGCTGAGGGAGCTGGGGTTGTTTAGCCTGGAGAAGAGGAGGCTCAGGGGAGATCTTATTGCTGTCTACAACTACTTGGAGGGAGGTTGTAGGCAGGTGGAGGTTGGTCTCTTCTCCCAGGCACCCAGCACCAGAGCAAGAGGACACAGTCTCAAGCTGTGCAGGGGGAGGTTTAGGCAGGATTTTAGGAAGAAGTTCTTCATAGAAAGAGTGATTTGCCGTTGGAATGTGGTGCCCAGGGAGGTGGTGGAGTCACCATCACTGGAGGTGTTTAGCAAGAGACTGGATGGGGCACTTGGTGCCATGGTTTAGTTGATTAGATGGTGTTGGATGATAGGCTGGACTTGATGAATTTTGAAGGTCTCTTCCAACCTGGTTAATTCTATTCTATTCTATTCTATTCTATTCTATTCTATTCTATTCTATTCTATTCTATTCTATTCTATTCTATTCTATTCTATTCTAAAACAGCTTCTTACTTATGAAAGGGGTGTTTTTGCAACATATTTGTGTTCTTGGAAGAGTGCAAGCTGCCTCTCTGTCTGGTAGATACAACCTGCCACTGCCAAAAAGGGTAATAAACCCTCTGCCACCTCTAGCTGCCCACACTGCAGAGTGTCAATAATGGATGTAGAGGTTTGCATTAGATCTCAGTTAGGTTGTGGTCCAAGGCTAATAACTGTAGGAATAGCTTCCAGAGGTCATCCCAAAATTTTTGCTAAATGAGAGTATTGACCCAGCAAGATGTGTGAGTAGGTTGGATTTGAACTGTGCTTGCCAGAAAAGAGCTGAGAGCAATTAAAGTGGGTCCAAAATTAAAGTGGGTCCAAAATAAAAGTGGGTCCAAAATTAAAGTGGGCCTCATTCCCTTGATTTGAGAAGATGCATTTTCTCATTCTGTTGTACATGCTAAAGGAAAACATGCACATCATGTTTATTCACATACATTCTGGCCAGAGTTTCAAATAGGTTTGTTTTCTGCTGCAAAAACAGATTACAATAAATCACAGGAAAGAATTCACTCTTTGTCCTATGATACTTCCAGAAATTATTTTGCATGGATCTTTCAGTTCATCTCTGTGTCTTTATGCTGTCCTCAAATTTACACTTCATGGATGGTGTAGAGTATCTGAGAATCAATACTGCATGACTCTGCTAATGATCTGGTACTTAAAGTGGTACCTTCACGCTACTCCCTGGGAACCTTTTCTAAGCGCTCCTATGCTGAGGAACACACAAATGCATAAAATACCGGGAAATAGCTGCTCAGTGTTTTGTTCAACCATTACCTGCACCTTTTGTGATAAAAGAGATCATGACACAACTTCCAACTGAAGAGTCTCTGGTTGGACTAAGGAAATTTATCTGAGCAAAGAAGAACTTGATTTCTCCAGCAATGAGCATTTACTTTTGATTGAATCTGCTCTTAAACCACGTGAAATAAAAATTTCACACAAAGATTCACACTCTAATAAAGTGAGATGAAAGCTACTAAATATTTACACATCTCTCCTTACTCCAGGAGAGATGTCTCTTATTATGATACAAAGTACATATTGAAAAAGAATAAAATAAACTCTGTCAGCATTTATTAATTCATGAAAGATGAAGAGTATTAAGTAATGCAACACTTCTTGAGTGAGATGGAGGGATAGCTGTTGAGGTATGTTGAAAACTGTTGCTTTGCCCAGTGCTTGACCACGAAGGGTCAAGTTGGTCTATTACTGTTCTCATATCTGAAGACACACAGGTCTCAAACAGATCTGTTATAAAAAGTAAGGAAATGGGGGCAGTTAAATGCATGAGTTAAGTGATGGAGATGAGAAAGGAAAAAAGTTTCATACAACACAGAATTTACTTGTTTTCCCTTTGTGCTCTTTATTCACCATCTGTGGAGCATAAGTTGAAAATCCACATCCAAAAAGGAGTTATTTGCATGATGTGAGACTAGCTGGAGGCTTTTATGCTCTGGATGTCACACAGAATATATACAGACAAACATCCAAAAAGGTGTTTTGCCATGAGTAGGTCACCAAGACACCAAGAGGCAGCCCTGGATTTCCAGCAACAAACAACATTGGACTATCACAAGAAGGTAAGATAAACAAAGGAAAATAAACCAACATGTTGTCTTTGGGCCATCACTATCATAGCAACTGAGAGAATTGTTTTGAATGTGCAGAATTATTTCTTTCCCCAGGAAGAGCAAGATCTGTGAACTTCACAGAAGTGGAGCTTAGCAGCAGCAGAGAGGATAGCCTGAAGGAGTTACAGCCTCAAAGAAAGTGGCTACACTAAGCCATGATTGCAGCAGAGCAGCTGACTTTGCTACTTACAAAGACAACAGTTTAGATCTGCATCCACTTTTGAAAGAATGCAGAAAGATGCAGCAATGACTTAACAGAAAGGAGATTTGTTCCTTAAGAAATGAACTGAAACTGCCCTTGTGATTTATAGGACCATGCGTACTACCTTTGCTGCAAATTTAACAGTGGTTACAGCTGCATTGCAGTGGTGCATGTAGGGTTGGAGTATCCTAAAAAGAATGTCCCAACTCCTTCATTCAGCCAACACCACGAGTCACATCACATCTGGGAAGCTTCAAATCTGATGCCTGCCATAAGAAGGTGACAGTTTTCATGGTCTATCCAGCCATTTCTCCATGGGATGTGTCTTGTGATTTGTGGCTCAGTTGGTGGTACATAAGACCCTTAATGGGAAGGTAGTGACACCAGCCTCAGCTATCCCACTTTCTCCTTCCTGCGCTGCCCTTCTGCTGCTCCAGAGGCTTGGAGGACTTTGCAGCTGCTCAACAGCTGCAAACACAGCAGTTCTAGAGCCATTGTCAGCAGCCTGGAGCAACCCTTACAGCCTATTTAAGATCAAACCTGTGCCTGGAGTCAGCCATGGCAGGATGAGAGAACAAGGGTTGGATTCCTGTAATTCTATTCATCCCACCTTTGGCAAGTCTTTTTTTTTTCCTCTGAGGTTAGCCCTGATGTTCTTAGTAATGTCTTGGACTCACTGTATTAAGTCAATCAAAATACACATACCTGATTATTTTTTTTTCACCCCTGAAACAGAGAAGATTTACTATATGTAACTATAAAGCTATGTCCTAAAATGTAAAGGTAAACTTACTTCTTTAGGTAATTACATATTAGTTGGTGTCTGGTGTACTGTAAAGCTCAAATAACTTTTGTAGACTAAACCTCAAGATTTTTCCTTAACTTTCCTTAACCTTTGGAATCTCTTCTTGAGGAAGAATCTTCCACTCAGGAGTGTATGGTCACTCTTAGGGCATCCAGCACCACTTCTAGTGATGCTGATGTCCTCAGTTCTCTCATTTTGAAGTCATTTTAATTCATCAGTAAACTGATGTCATGTCAGGCAACCTGAAAAATCTCCATGTCCACATTACCAGTCATTTTAAACTCAAATGCTTGGCTTTACAAGTACAAACAGCTACTCCTAAAATTTTTCAAGGGCTGGGAAGTGACCATATGTGTAGTCCACTTGTGCAAACACAGGCTGAAAGGTTCTGTCCTAAATAAGGTCCTGAGGGATTGCAGTAGCTTTTTAAAGAATACACCTGTGGAGTGTAGAGAAAAGGTACTACCAAACAAAGGGCAGACACATTTAGGATAAAAACAACAATAGTGTCTGTTTTATATTCTCTGTAGCTGTTATATTGATGTGTGCTTGCTGGGGGTATCACTGCCTGAATGGGGGACATATAAGGAAAATACCTGAGCAGCAAGAGACTTGGTTAGAAAAGCTAAAGCTCAGTTAGAATTAAATCTAGCCAGGGAGATCAAGGGGAACAGTAAAAATGTCTATAGGTATATTAATGATAAAAAGACCAGGGAAGGTGTGGGCCCCCTCCGGAAAGAAACAGGTGAACTGGGGACAAGTGACATGGAGAAGGCTGAGGTTCTCAATGACTTTACCTCAGTCTTCCCTGGCAAGGGCTCCATCCACAGTCCCAGAATAATGGAAGATAATGGCAGAGACTGGAAGAAGGAACTGCCCATGATGAGTGAAGACCAGTTTAGTGACCATCTGAAGAACCTGAAATTGTTCAAGTCCATGGGACCCAATAGGATACATCAATGGTTGCTGAGGGAACTGGTGGAGGAGGTTTCTAAACCACTCTCCATCATATTCCAAAAGGCATGGCAATCCAGGGAAGTCCCCACTGACTGGAAAAGAGGAAACATAACCCCCATGTTCAACAAGGGAAAGAGAATAGACTAGACTAGACTAGACTAGACCAGAGTAGAATTAACCAGATTGGAAGAGAACTTCAAGATTCATCAAGTCCACCCTATCATCCAAAACCATCTAATCAACTAAACCACGGCACGAAGCAACCCATCCAGTCTCTTCCTAAATACTTCCAGTGATGGTGACTCCACCACCTCCCTGGGCAGCACATTCCAATGGACAATCACTCTTTCTGTGAAAAACTTCTTCCTAACATCCAGCCTAAACCTCCCCTTGTGCAGCTTGAGACTGTGTCCTCTTGTTCTGTCACAGGTTGCCTGGGAGAAGACACCAACCCCCACCTGGCTACAACCTCTCTTCATGTAGTTGTAGACAGCAATAACATCTCCTCTGAGCCTCCTCTTCTCCAGGGTAAGCAATCCAAGCTCCCTCAGCCTCTCCTCCTAGGGTTTGTGCTCTAAACCCCTCCCCAGCTTTGTTGCCCTCCTCTGGACACATTCCAGCAACTCAACATCTTTCTGTAGTGAAGGCTGCTTATGGTCAGGATTGCGCCCCAAACATTTCTGGAACATACTCTTCTGAGTGTTAAACCTTTTTGTTTCCCACTTCTTTCTGGGGGCAACAGGGGGGATCCTGGCACCACTGAGTCCAGGTAAACAGCCTGGGCATAGCATATACTTACACCATATTTGGTAGGTGTTAGTCCATTGGTTAACCTTGTGTTAGCAACAGACTGCTCATTGGGCCAGTATTCACTGGGGCAAATGGTAAATAGGGGTCGTTTGGTAAACGAGCCCCCCACATCGCGTTGGAACCTGTGAGTGCGTGCCAGTGCTGCCGTAGTCCACCTCGCCCGGGACTCAAGCCAGTGCCCCAAGAGACCTCACACTCCTTTGCCACCGTCACCAAGCTGCGTGCGGTGCCGTGGACAGTATCCCGTGGGATCAACCACGACGCGATCCATTGCTGCAGGAGGAACGCCAGCAGCCCGTGTGAGCCAGCGTCGCTGACCTGCCACAGCCCCCCTCGAGCAGGAGCCCTTTGTGTCCTGGGAGGAGCAGCAGCCACGCGGTGCAGCCACGCGGCCGGCGCCATTTCCTGTCTCCGTCTTACGGCACATCCGTGCCACGTTTCTGGACTATAAATATTATTAAGGAGAGATCTCACGAAGTCCTCAGCTTGTAAGTCAAGCCTTTCTTTATAGTTTCCAGTTGAGGTAGCATTTGGATTTCTCCGAGTGGAGGGTTGCCGGTCACCGACCAACCCCTCCCCCCGCTGCTTTCTGAATTAGTTTCGATTCCAGGTTCTGTGAATTGTTTGAGTCAATTGCCCACATTTAAACATTCTGTAAATATTGTTTCACTAACCGGATACTGATACCTGTGAAGGGTGACTGTAAATACCCCGTTACAGAGTTTATAAATAAATTTAACATATATTTTCATTGGTGCATCTGCCGCTCATTTTCTGAGGGCATATTCACAACACTTTCCTAAACTGAGGGGCCCAGAACTGGACACAGGACTCAAGGTGTGGCCTAACCAGTGCTGAGTACAGGGACACAATGACCTCCCTGCTCCTGCTGGCCACACTGTTCCTGATACTGGCCAGGATGCCATTGGCCTTCTTAGCCATCTTGGCATACTGCTGCCTCATGTTCAGCCTACTAGCAACCCATACTCCCAGACCCAGGGAACTATAGGCCAGTCAGTCTCACCTCTGTGCCTGGTAAGATCATGGAGCAGATCCTCCTGGAGGCACTGATGAGGCAGAAGAATAACAAAGAGGTGATTGGGTACAATCAGCACAGCTTCACCCAGGGTAAATGCTGCCTGACAAACCTGGTGGTCTTATATGACAAGGTCACAACATTAATAGACGAAGGCTGAGCAACTGACATCATTTACCTGGACCTGAGCAAAGCCTTCGATGCTGTCCCACACCACATCCTGGTCTCCAAGCTGGTGCAGTATGGGTTTGATGGATGGACCATTCAGTGGATAAAGAACTGGCTTGATGGCCACACCCAAAGGGTGGCTGTTCATGAGTCCATGTCCCAGTGGAGTCCAGTGACAAGTGGAGTCCCTTGTGGTTCAGCACTGGGACCAGTCTTGTTTAGCATCTTTGTTGGTGACATAGATAATGGCATTGAGTGCACCCTCAGCAGGTTTGCTGATGACACCAAGCTGTGTGGTGCAGCAGACACACTGTAGGGAAGGGATCCATCCAGAGGGACCTTGACAGGCTGGAGACATGGGCCTGTGACAACCTCATGAGTTTCAACAAGACCAAGTGTACAAGGTCCTGCATGTGAGTCAGGGCAATCCCAAGCACTGATGTAGGCTGGGCAGGGACTGGCTTGAGAGCAGCCCTGAAGAAAAGGATTTGGGGCTGTTGGTGGATGAGAAGCTCAACATGAGCCAGCAGTGTGCACTTGTGGCCCCAAAACCCAATCCCATCCTGGGCTGCATCAAGAGAAGCATAGCCAGCAGGGCCAGGGAGGTGATTCTCCCCCTCTTCTCCACGCTGGTGAGACCCCACCTGGAGTACTGCATCCAGTTCTGAAGTCCCTAGTACAGGAAGGATCTGGAGGTGCTGGAAGGTGTCCAGAGAAGGACCACAAGGATGATCAGAGGGCTGGAGCACCTCTCCTATGAGGACAGACTAAGAGATTTGGGGCTGTTCAGTCTGGAGAAGAGAAGGCTCCAAAGAGACCTAATTGTGGTGTTCCAGTATGTGAAGGAGGCCTACGAGATAGCTGGAGAGGGACTTTTTAGGGTGTCAGGTAGTGACAGGACTAGGGGGAATGGAACAAAACTAGGAATAGGTAGATTCAGATTGGATGTTAGGAAAAAATTCTTCCCCATGAGGGTGGTGAGACACTGGAACAGGTTGCCCAGGGAAGAGGTAGAAGCCTCATCCCTGGAGGCTTTTAAGGCCAGGCTGAATGTGGCTGTGTGCAACCCACTGTAGTGTGAGGTGTCCCTGCCCATGGCAGGGGAGTTGGAACTAGATGATCCTTGAGGTCCCTTTCAACCTTAACAATTCTGTAATTCTGTGGTATAAATTTATTTGTATAAATTCAAATTCGTCCCTAACAGAAAGTTAATATTAATTGATTTTTCATTTTCAGATCAATGCCCATGCACTTTCTCTCTCATCATTCTTCCTGCATTTTTATCTTTGACATCACAACAGTGATGATTTTTGTCCTTCTTAGTCTGTCTTTGAAAATGTCAGTCTGGAAAGCACACCAGGAAGAATCCAGGCTGATGGCACAGAGAGGACATGGGGCAGAAGGGATCAAAGCATCACTTTTCCCAGTCATGCCTTTTTCCTTAGAGTGTCTTTCACTAGTCTCTGCTAGTAATGACACAGTGCAAGCAGAGATCCTTGCTCCAATGTGTTGTAGATCCTTTTAAGTAGATACCTAAAGCAGATGGTTTCTGAAAGACACAGATGAATGTATTTGATTTCGTACCAACTCTCTGCGGGGTTTAGGATTCTTTTTATAACCTGAAGACACGAGGAAATCAACATGACCTGGTCAGCCTTCTGAGAGAAAAATACCTTTATTTTCAGCCAAAGCAAAGGGCAGTAGCTGGCATTTCAACCCTGTATCATCATCTGTTTTTCAACTGTCAATACCAGCCTAGCCACAGCGTGGTTCAAAACACTTCCAAGTCTATGGGGTTTTGTTAACAGATCACATGTTCCATTGAAAAGCTCTCTGGGGAAACATGAGGCACTAGTCCCTGCCTGGCACATGCACCTCTGAGACACCACATGTTGTCAGTAATGCAGTATAGGACCACCTCTGCAGCCACCTGGAGCTGGGGACTGCCTCCTTTTTCACCAAGAGGTCGAAGTGGAGAGTGGAGTAGGAGCAGTCACTGTCCCTCTTACCCTGTCATATACTGTCCTCAGAACTAAAACTAAACACAGAACTAAAATTCCTGACATTCACCTGCTACCAACGACAACCACACCATTTATTCCCTTTCCTTAACTGATTATCTGCTGTCTATAGAAAAATCTTTACTGTCACAGGACATCTCAAAACAGCTTAAAACCAATAACTGCTCCCTATACATGATGTGTCTGCAGGACCACCACTGTTTGCCTTCCTTTTACCATCTTCATTCTTGTGACCATCCCAGAATCAGGCTTCTGGGCCATTACCAGCTTGAATTAATTTCTCTTGGCTACTGGAAGCTGGAAATCTGGAGGCATTTTGGTAGTATCACATATCCATTTCCACCCTCGCAATAAACTCCTTACTTATACACCTCAGGGTCCCATTTCTCATTTTTATCTGCATTTACACAGAAACATAGCTTCTATAGCAGCAACAGCTGGTAGATCCTCACTGTAAAATATTTATTTGCTGTGAAAAACAAAATTTGCCATCAAAGTGTGTTTTACAGGCTTTTAAATTTCCTTCCAGGTTCACTGATAGGATGTTCCAATGATACAGCTTTTCCTGGATGATATTTCTGTTCTTACTTACTGACCATACTTTAGTCTGTGCTGTGTCCAAACATCATTGTGTCTCTTTCATTGTTTGTCAGGAAAAAAAGAGCCTGCTCAGAAAGTTCTACGCATGTCACTGCTCACAATCAAGAATTCCAGCTGCATGTTTCCCCTGAACAAGAATGCACTTTGCCATTGTGCATCAACACAGGTGCACTGAACCCAGAGATTTTTCCAGTCATTTTTGGTATTCAGGACCTTAAACATTTTCTGTTGAAGGGGTGATTTCCTGTCTAGAGAGCTGAAGCCTGCAGGCAGCTTGTGTCTTCTTCTGCCTCTGGTGTATAGGACAGCATCTTGAAAGCCTTTTAGCTAGGCAAAGAACATGACCACCCTTTTGCCTTGCCATGTCCAGGAAGAAACAGCCCTGGTTCATACTAGGAGCAACTCATAGCCCGCTGTCTACAAATGCCATTGAAGTTCACATATATGCCTAGAAGCCTCAAGAGGAAGCTCTGCAGCTGCTGCTCCTTCACCAACCCTGCTCACACTCAAGAGAAACCATTTGGGTGTCCCAAACCTATAGCAGCAGAGTTGAAACTAGGTAATCTTTAAGATCCCTTCCAACCCAAACCATTCTATGATTCTAGGAAGACTTCTCAGCAGACAGAACCATACCTCTTCCAAATGCCAAAAATAAAAATTAAAAAAAAAATCAGAATTTGCAATGGGAAAAACAGGACAGTTGAAAAAAAAAATTCCAAATTTAGCAGAGGTGCAAAGCTTCACTGAGGGTTTAATTATAGCTGTGAGTCCTGCTCTTTGCAGGATCCAGGTTTTCAGAAGTTACATGATAACATTTACACTGGTAGCTGTTCCTCCTCCTCTTGCTGCACTTCCTCTTCAGTCACCCAAGTCTGCTGTGCTTTTTAGAGCTCAAGCTTTCACCAGCTGTTGCAGTTTCAGCTTCCCACTGCCAAGGGAATGTGTCTATGCTTGTGTGTGCTGGCTTCTATGTCTGGTCAGAGCTGCCTATAGAAATGAAGAGTTTTTGTTTTAAAACATATTACAGACCTAACCCATATCACAAACCACAAAGTTACTCCAGCCCCTGCCCTGGCAAAGCAATTCCTAACTGCCCTCTTTGCAAGCTATGCTTCCTGTTGGCAGCCACTTGCCAGCCTCTTTGTATCTTGCTGGCCCACCTGTCCAGAGACTTGTGTTTGCTTCTACATGCATGGTTCATCCATCCCCAGTTGCTTGCAAATTACCACTGGCAGCCACATATCAGGCTAGAAAACCCAGAGAAACCAATGCTCCCCAAGGAGATCTGCCATCACAGTGCTCTCTCTTCCTTCCTAGCTTCAAATTGTTGTGCTTTTTTTTAGGGCATAGCTGAATAAAGGAACATTTCCACTAACCAGCACATTCTCTTGCTACTTCTATTCTCTTGGCTTATTTCTATCCTGTGTGGTGTTAACCTGTGCAAGAGGTGAGCCCCAATGTTCTGAAGCTCATGTTGGGAAATAAAATGATGTCAATATCTGAAGGGAGAGGAAGATGTTCCGAATAATAATAGCTATTCTGCAGAGATTTTTATGGATGTACAAAAATGCAGTTTCTCACATGTGGTACACTGAGCTTCACACACAAACCAGCAGCCTGAATCTTGGTTAAACCAGGTGCTCTGTGTGCTCCTGGCAACGTAAGATGTGCAGTTTAAATCTGATCTCCTTGAAGCTAATGACTTTATTCATCAATGGCCCATCCTCTCCTAACTTTTCCACCTCCTGGTCTACAATCATTTTTGTATACATTTGAATGCCACACAGTATGTTAGCAAAGACAAAGAGTTTAAAATATATGCGACAGAGGAAGATTACTACAGGAATGCCATTACAATATTTATCTTGTCTCTACTCATAAAGAATCATAGAATTCTAGAATCATAGAATTGTTAGGGTTAGAAGGGACATCAAGCATCATCTAGTTCCAAGCCCGCTGCCAATGGGCAGGGACACCTCACACTAGATCAGGCTGCCCAGAGCCACATCCAGCCTGATCTTAAAAACCTCCAGGGATAAGGCTTCTACCTCCTCCCTGGACAACCTGTTCCAGTGTCTCACCACTCCCATGGTGAAGTGTTTCTTCCTAACACCCAATCTGAATCTACTCCTTTTTATTTTTCTTTCCATTCCCCCTAGAACAATTAAAAGTGAACTCCTCTACCTCTGGAGCAGATACAGGGTAACTTTAGAGAAGTTTAAAAGAATTCCAGTTTAACTTGAAAAGTAAGAAATCAGAGGTGAGAAAGACTCGCTTCAGAAACCTGCATTTGAATCTCTACCTTTGTCTACTATCCCTCTGCTCCAACCCCAACACACTTCTGCATACTGGACATTAGAGATGCTCTGTGTAAAGGAACCACGAACACTCACAGTAATGCCCTGGCTTCACTTTGTGGGTGCATTTTGCAGGAGGGTGGTACAGGAGCATTTCTGGTTAAGATCAGTTCTTAGAAAATGCCTCCAGAGCTGAATAAAACTCCATTCTCTGTCTAAATAAGCAAGAATGGGTAACAGGGTTCTTTTGGGTTGTTTTTGTTGTTGTTGCTTTGTTTAGTTTAGTTTTGCTTTTTGTTGTTCTTTTTTTTTTCTTTTAATAAGGAATGTTGTCAGTCCCTATTTTATTACGTGTAATAGAAAGTGGTGACAAAAAGAGAGAGAGATCAAATATAAGCACCGTATCTAACCTATTTAAAACTACAATCACAAGGTTATCCGAATGTCTTACAACACTGTTCAAATCCAACAAGTAGACAAGAAAACCACAAATCTATGCAGGGCTTTTTATACATATGGTGAGAAAGCTTGCAAAGTGTTAAAATATATTTTTCTGTTCTGTATGTTTCTGGTACAAGGCAGAGACGTGTAGAATACTGTATAGTTATGAACAGAGCCTTGACTTACACAAGCAATAACCGACTTCAAAACATACAATGTATATCTTAAAATATCCCCTAGAGCTGCTTGTATAAAGTCAAATCCAGCACCTACTACAGTTCAGCCGGCTGACTCTCTTTGACTCCAGTGGGCACTTGACTAAGCCCGTGGTAACTGTGAAGTACCTGACAGTCTAATTGTAGTCACATTGCATAGATTTTAAACAGGATGACATGCAATAACAAGACAAGTCACAGTATAGCAAAACCTTGTTTCTTTGGTGAAACAGAAGCAGATATAAAAGTTACAAAGATTTTAGACTTTCATTCACAGAAAAAAAAAAAAAAAAAGAAAAGAAAAAAAAGGAAAAATAAAAATAACCCCCAAAAAACCAACCAGACATTCACATTATACACTATACAAGATAATAATATAAATAGAGAAAAGTATTATGTGCATTGTTTGGGGGCAAGGGGTGGGGAAGGAACCAGCCAACACAGTGACACGCTGCCACGTTGAATGCAAACAGGTTGGGTACACTCAACTGGGAAGTCACTGCTCTTGTCTGGGAAAGTAACTACTGCTCCCAAAGAGATATAGCAAGGTCCCTTCCATGGGTAGATCTACCTAGCACAAACTCTTACATGTTGGCTGGGCTTCTATTCTTTGCCTTTCCTTTTCAACTTCTATGCAACATATCCCCACACTAACACAAAGGTGTAAACCTCCCATCTGTGTTCATGTCTTTAATGTTTTTTTTAGACGGTGTAACATAGGGAACACTTACTGTTCTTTACTTTCACTTTTCTTTTATTTCCCTTTTTTTTTTTTTTTCTTTTTCTCCTTTTTTCTTTTTTTTTCCCTTTTTTTTTATTTTTTTTTTTTCTTCCCTTTTCTCTCTCTTTTTTTTTCTTAATGTGCCCAAAGTTGTGAAAGACACTTTGAAGAAATAAAAGTCCTTTTCCTTTCTGTGGAGAGGTCATTTCAAACATTACCTTCTACATTTACTGTACACATCCAGATCAGTCATCGAGCTGACCAGGGTAAGAAATCATAACAGGAAACTCCTATGTAGACACTGCACCAACCTACAATCTCTTTGTGCACACACTTCTTCCTAGAAAGCCAAGATTCTGATTCTTCTGCAAGTCACACAGCCCTCACCCATCTAACAGCAAACAAATGATCCTGTTTAGCAGGAATTTTGTTCTGCAGGGAAATAGCAGTTGAACTGGAAGATGGTTCCAAAAGTGGAGCTCAGGGGCTGATACTGCACGTGGTGAGCTCTCTTAATCTTCTTTGCATGGGTAAAATAACATCCAATAAATTAAATCAGTATGGCTTACTTCATTTATTTATGTACGCTTCACAGCTGCAGCATTCATACACAAACATTCATTACTTTATAAAAAGATTAAAAAATGGTTATATATACAAAATTATTTACTTTTTTGATTTTTGCTTGTTTTGTGTTTTTTTTTTCTTTACCAAAAAAAAAAAAATAATAAAATCCCCCAAACATCAGGTCTATCTCCATTTTAGAATGGAGACACCTGTCATATAGACCTTGTGGTTAATGTTGTGAAAGTAAGAAAAAAAAAAATTGTTCTTATTTCTGTTCTTTTCTTATTTTTTTTTCTTCTCCTCAAAAAAACCAACAAAAAAAAGTGGCCCTGGTTGATAAAGTTAATGTATTAGCACTTGGATTTTTACAGGCCCTCCTCGTCACACACAACTCCTCCAGGCAGTCCTTTCTCATGAATGGTGAAGCTGGAATGGAGAGCAGAAAATAAAAGTTCCACATTGCAGTCCCTAGTTCATGCTTCGTGCCACTTGTATGTGCTCTGTCTAAGCTTTGCATCGCATGGACAAAAACTGTACCTTGGATGGGAATCAGCAGAGTTCCCATTAAGAAAAAACAAAACCAAAACCAAAATAAAATAACAAAATAAAAATGTCATGTTACTTTTGTGTTTTTTATCTTCACCTGATAATATCAAATTTCAGTCAGTGAAGCTAGTTCAACCATTTCCAGCCTTAGGTAAACAGCACAAAAACAACGCCATAAATGTCTGAAGGCCTCTGAGGCCCTTCTAACCATAAATATGCCTGAAATTAGTGTGACTTTTTCATTTTATATACAGGATTTTAAAACAAAACCAAAACCAAAACAAAACAAAAAGAAGCCAAAACCAACAAACAAACCACACAATTACACAACATTAAAATCATCTTATTTACATTTTCATTGGTGCTAAAAGTCGAGCTGTTTAAATATTGCAGAAGGCTGGTAGATATCATAAAATGGTCCACACCGATGGCATATAGAAAACTAATAATCTTTACAGGCTGGAAATGGTTTCTTTTTATCCCCATAAGCATGTCTCCTTTTTTTTTTTTTTTTTTTTTTTTTTCTTTTTTACTTTTTTTTTACCTTTTTTTTTTACCTTTTTTTTCTCTCCTTTGTTTTTTTAAAGATTTTTCTGATAAACACCGTTACTTTTGCAAAATGCTTTGTGAATACCGCAGTCCATACTTTGTTTGTTTGTTTGTTTTCAAAACAATTTGATAATACTCCTATAAGTGATAGAAAAAGGCACAGAAAGTTATGACTTTGGCTGAAATGGTGGAAATCCTCATTCACCATTTAGCTCTCAGCGCCTTGAGTCCTGCCACGTCCTGATCCAGCGGTGATAGTGTTTTGATGAATTTAATGATGTCCCCTTTCCTGATGAGGAGTGTTTATAGTAGTATTTCTTAGAGTAAGTCCTTTGGTATGTGGATGCTACAATGAAAAGGAGGGAAGGGGGAAAAAAATGTTAACTTAATTTTCATAGAATTACAGAATTTCAGGGGCTTGAGAGATCACCTAGTCCAACCCCTCTGCCAGAGCAAGATCACCTATACCAGGTCACACAAGAACAGAGTATCACAGTATCACTAAGGTGGGAAGAGACCTCAAAGATCATCTAGTCCAACCTGTCACCACAGACCTCATGACTAGACTATGGCACCAAGTGCCATGTCCAATCCCCTCTTGAACACCTCCAGGGATAGTGACTCCACCACCTCCCTGGGCAGCCCATTCCAATGATGCATGACTCTCTCGGTGAAAAACTTTCTCATCACCCTGGAGCCTAAACTTCCAGGTGGGTCTTGAATATCTCCCTGGGCAGCCTGTTCCAGTGTTCCCTCACCCTCACAAGGAAAATATTTTTCCTCCTGTTTACATGGAACTTCCTATGCCTCAACTTCCAACCATTGCCCCTTGCCCTGTCACTGTGAATCACTGAGAAGAGCCTGACTCCTTCCTTAGGTTGGACTTGATGATCTCTGAGGTCTTTTCCAACCTTATTGATTCTGTGATTCCTCTTGGCTAGGCTCCCCATTACAGTTACAGTTATTATAGGTTAATTAGAGGGTTAACATGATTAACTGTTGCTCTGACCATGTTACAAACAGGAGAACTCTCTCTTGCACACAGATCACAGCTGTAGAAAGAATTTTAGTGCCTGTCAAGAGAGTCGTTTACTTTAAAAGAATCATAGTAGCTTTTGTAAAAATAGAAGAATGCTATTTTCATTAGTTTTGGAGATCTGATAGGTTTTTCCCTATAGGTAGAGTGAGCAATATTGGTGTCACAGAATCACTAAGGCTGGAAAAGACCTTTAAGACAAATGAGTCCAACCATATCCCAGCTACTATGACCACTAAACCATGTCCTGAAGCACCACTTCTACACACTTCTTGAACAGCTCCAGGGATGGTGACTCCTACACCTCCCTGGGCAGCCTGTTCCAACACATCACTACTCTCTCAGTAAAGAAGCTTTTCCTAATACGTAACCTAAACTTCCCCAGACACAACCTAAGCACATTTCCTCTCATCCTGTCACTGGTTATTTGGGAGAAGAGACCAACACCACCCTCACTGCAAACTTCTTTCAGGTAGTTGTGGAGAGCAATAAGATATCCCCTTAACCTTCTGTTCTCTAATCTCCCCTTAGCCTTCTGTTCTCCAGACTAAACAACTCCAGCTCCCTCAGTAGCCCTTCAAACCCCTCAAGAGACTGATTGCTCTTCTCTGGACACCCTCCAGGACCTCAGCATCTTTCCTATACTGTGGCACCCAGAACTGAACACAGGACTCAAGCTGTGGCTTCACCAGTGTTGAGCACAGAGGCACAATCACTTCCCTACTCCTGATGGCCACACTGTTCTTGATACAGGCCAGGATGCCATTGGCCTTCTTGGCCACCTGAGCACTGATGGCTCATGTTCAGCTGTGCACTAGCAGATGCTTTTCCACTGGGCAGCTTTTCAGACACTTTCCCAAACCTGTACTGATGTTTGGGGTTGTGACAGTAGTGCAGCAGCCGGCACTTGGTCTTGTTAAACCTCATGCCATTGGCCTGAGCCCATCAATTTAACCTGTCCAGATAATCCATCATACCAGACTTGTTCCTCTCTTAAAAAATAAGTTCATTACTTATTAATCTTAAATTAGTCTGTTGTTTCTAATCTAGCACTGGTGTGCATTCAAGGAACTCACGATTCATGCAAGTAATTTTAGGCATATCCCATCTTCCATTCCCTTGACACCGGATGGTTGGAATGTGACGCTGGATGAAACCATCTTTGCAGTGATATCTAATAAGGGAGTTGATCTCATAACGAGGCTTCATCTTCCCAAAGGTCTTTGCATTTTCCACTACAGGAGGCTGACCACAGGCAACTGAAAGAAAGAGAGAACATAACCCCAAACTTCAGTTTGTAAGTGCACTTCTGAGTATGCTACTGACCTCTAAACCCTGGTTAAGGGAAGATGTTAAGGTATCTCAGATACCCAAGAAACACACCCAGAAAAGGACAAGATCAGTCTTTTCCATAGTTTTCCAGGCTTTTAGACCAAATACAGTAACAATGAAAATTAGAAAACTGCATAGAGTAAGGTCTGTATTGCCCTGTTGGTTTAAATTCCTAATGTATATTTGAGCCAAAAAAATGTTGGCATACTCACACAAAGAAGAGATTTTCACTGGAAAGCTGAAAAACCTGAAAACCAGTGAAGTCTTTACAGGCATTTAAGAAAAATACCACATTTTCAATACTTCTCATATATTCCTCAACAATAGACTATTTTAAAACACTTTTAAATGATGGATCTGTCAAGGCTCAGAGAATATATTAACAGAAAGTTGCAAATGGCATTTGGGATCAATGGAACACACAGAAGATTTTGGCTGCTACTGTACTTTCCCACTATGAAGAGGCAGAGTCAAATACTGAAGTATTGTTGCACAGCTGCTGGTAACAGTCAGGTGTCCTTACCTTGATGACTGAAAATTATGATCAGTGGAAGCTGAAAAGCTAATACACATCCCAATGGTCAGCTGCCTGTTCTAACTGCCTACCAACATCCTGCTGACCACATACTCCCCAGTGCTGCCATCCCAGGAAAGAAGAGTTGCCAATACTTTCACAGCATGCAAGCAGGCCTGCCGCATACATGAATGTCTCTTTTACTTAAACCTGCACCTAAGAAGCAATTTTTCTGCTTATAACCTAGAATTTCAAGTGAGCACACTTTTATCCTTACTTAATAGCAGATTAGGTGGAGATCTAATATGTGGATACAGATGAAGGATGAGTTTGTGCCACTATCTTGGTTGAGGGCTTGCTATACCGGTCACCAGCAAACACCTAGTATTTGTCATTTTAAAGTATCATATTTGGAGAAATATGATGCTGATACTGAAAAGTTTGTACCTGTTCCTTTCTTGCAAGTATAGGTAAGGTGGTAATTGCATGGTACATCATTCCACTGCCCGTTCTCATGCCATATTATAACAACACAATCTTCTCCAGCAGAAAAGAAGCTGTCTGGCTGGTTTGGTCGCCAGTTCTCATATTGCTGCAGAAAAGAGGAACAAAATTATTATTGCTTATGCTGAAGTATATTTACATTCCATTTTACAGAAGAATACACATTATTACCCTTGGTGAAGAGCAATCTCAATTGTTTTATTCAGACTGTTAAGCACAAACTAAACAGAGCTAGATTCAGAATATCATCCCACTCTGCCAACAGGTTATCTCAATGGGAATAAAGAATTAATCTAACTTCTGTCTTACTGTGAGCTGATGTCAGGTGAATGAAACAAAATGATAAGCAAAACCTAAGTGTGTTGAAACACTCTCTTTCATACATACACACGCAATGGAATGCCATTAAATACAGGAAATAGCACATGACCCCTGTTACTCCACATCTACTAAGTGGCAAATTACAGGCTAGTTTCTCAGACTCAAATTATTTATTCTCTGACCTCATTTAATAAAGTCATTCAACAGGATGGCGTGCAGAATTGGGTATAAAACAACTGAAGGTGTCAGAATATGCCACCCAATCATTACAGATTGATATTTCCATTAAAGAGGCCTAGGTGGCAGACTGAGCATATACAGCTGCCTACTAGCTTCAGAAATTATCATTTGGATTCTGCCCTCTTTAGAAAAACGAACTCCAGACACCTATAAGAATACAGGAATAAAACCAGAAAGTAGCTTTACTTCTTTGACCTGTACCTGGGGCACACATATGGCATATCAATTTGGGCAGACGCTGTTCTTTGGTATCTAAGCTGGCTATATGCATGTCTGCACTTCTTTAGCTGCACAGATCTGCAGCTTTCAGCTCTGCATCTACCTAAAAATATGTCCCTACCAATAGCTGTGGATGCAGGCTGCTGTCAGGCTGTGCCCAGCTCTGTGTATGGCCTGAACCTGCATTTCTTCCACTGCAGGATAAATTCCACTCTGCACTCTTGGAAGCATGGCTAAGTTCATCATAGCCCAATGTCAATTTTGGATGAAAATTAGGGAGGATTAAGTCTGCTTTCTCATTCAATAAGCAGGAAAAAACAGAAACAAAGGGAGTGTCCCACAAGCTGAAAATCTTTTGTAAGGGACATACAGCCTGCTGTCCTTCTGGTCACAAGAGGTGGGATAATCCTTACCTCACTTCTTGTTTCATCTTGCTTCCAAATGAACCACATTATATTTGTATAATGTTGTGTAAAGAAAGGCAAAGTGAAGGTATAGGAAACTATTCTTAGCAATTTTTCTTGGGATTTTTGCAGTGCCACTCCAAGAAGAATTTAATGAAGGATAAAAATAGATATTTGAAATAACTGGAATTCATATAAATGCCAGACATTAACCAGGCAGCTAGCACCTTGTATGGTCAAAATGACACTGTTTCTGCAGTGCTTACATTTTCCTCAGTGCTTGCATCTTTCTGTCTAGAGCTGGCGCATAAAAATGTAATAAAAGTTTAGCTTTCCATATTCTTAACTTTATGAAATAAGGGCCCTCCACTGCCTGGGTGACCACATTCTAGAAATAAAGTTAACCTACCCCACACAAGTAGTATTTACCTAACAATGAATCAAAGTATGTGAAAAACAGAGTTAAACGCTTAACCTTTTCCTGCCACATCCCTTCTTACCCATCACAGGCCTTAACTACCTAAGCAATTCTAAAATCATGGTCTAAATAAATTTGTTCTGCACTGAATTTATTAGCTTTAATACAACATCCCCCTTTTCATGTGGAAATAACTTAATTCCTTCTCTACATTTCAGTGTTTAATAGTCCTAAACTACAATACACAGTAACTCATTTACTCAGCATTTCACATTAGCTTATAAATCAGAGTGCAAGTTTTGCAAGCACGGTAGCCAAATAACACACATGAGTCAAATGGGATCTGCAGTGTGTGTGTGTTCTAGTAATACCTAGTGCAAATAAAGAAAAGCAGGCTTTGTGCCTGTCTACTGAGGCAGGGAGAAGGAAACCAGGGAGGAAGGAGTATGCCTGTGTGAGAGGTGTATTATGTAACTTAGAGGGCTCCAAGAAACCTTTTCCAAAAAAATATTGTGGAATGGCCACCGAGCTGAAGGTCTAGTACCTTTTTACAGCAGAGCTGGTTAAGGATGAGGGAATCTGAGCAGAAAAGGTAATGCTACCACAAGACAGAAATCTACTGCCAGCTATACCAGGGACAGCTGATTGCTTGCACACACTGAAGGCTAAGGCTCGCCAGCAGTATTGTCCCATCTGTTCTACACTGGCAGCTGTGATGCACCTTCAGGAGCACCACAGAGTATAAGACAGTGTAGGAAAACATGTAGCCTTCACTAGCCCAGCAGAGAATTTTGTGTTGCAGAAAGAAATGATTACCTTTCACTTTCACCTCTGAATGGCTTACTGCTCAACCCCATGGGAGAGTCAGGTTTGCTAATCTAAGTCAGGAGTGTATGCACAGATAGTTACACTGCTCAGGTGGTGGGCAGCAATTTCTGAAACTGAGGCCATCCAATCTCTTCAAGAATATGCTCAGATGGATAGACACACAGAGAAACTAAAGAAAACAGCTAGGTTAGTGGTAGAAAAGTTTAATCAACAATGTCCTAACAGGAAAAAAAAAAAAAAAAGAAAGATTTAACAAGAATTGAAGCTGTTTCTTGTGGAAATGATAACAGAGAACTGTTTGCTTCCACAGGGATCAGAGCATGGGAATGAAGGATATTTAATGGCTATGGGAGGCATGTGAGCTAAAGGTGCTCATAAGCTTGCCAGCTCCCATGATAAGCACATAGACTGCATAAGCTCTTACTTGCCTTGCCATAATGACTCCATAATTTGTGTTTGCTTTGCTGGCATGGCTGCAGTGTAAAGGCAAAGGGTTCTATCAAGGTCCTGAGGTTTGTTCAAGAATGTCTGATATCCTCCAGCATGACTTGCTGTTACCTCACATCTGATATCATCATTGCCTGAATTTATTTTGGCTGAATAACTCTGATTTCACTCGAGTTTAGTGCCAGAATTGCTTAGCAGAGGAAGTTCCAGACTGCTGAATTGCTTTCTTAGGTCTCCACCCAGCTCTTCTGTAGTTTTTCAGTTCCTTATTTAGACACTGATAATGGGATAATGATACAAAAAGATTCTCACAGTTCAAGTGTACTAAGTTGCTAGACAATTAAACTAATATTTTGCTTTCCTCTTATGGGTCATTACATTTTTGCATGTCCATGAGCATGTTGTTGGTTTTCATTTACCCTAGTGTAATTTAGGGGTGACTGCTCTGCTACATCTAGTAAACACTCATCAGCAAAAAAGTTAATGGAAAAGAACCAAATCCCATAGGTCACATGCTGATTTGTACTGTTTCTTTTCAAAGGTTTCCTTTAGAATCTTCCATCCCAAGTGTGTTAAGTGCAAGGACTCCCTTACATTTACTATAACTGCAGTAAGCATCTAAGGTCATCACTATTCTGTTGGGAAACTGTTCAAAATATCTTGAACAAGATGCACTTTTTGAAGTGGCTATGTCATTTGAGATCCTTGTATTTCAATGTATTACTGAGTTTTAGAAAAGAGTATTATACAAAAAAGAAAAAACAAAACAAAACAAAACCCCAACACAATCCACAACAAAAGCAACAAAAAAACTTTCATTCTTGACAATGTGGTTTAGTCAATTAGATAGTGTTGGTGATAGGTTGGACTCAATGATCTAATTTGTTTGGTTTTTTAAGATTGATGATCTGGATGAGGGGATTGAGACAGTCATCAGCAAAATTGCAGATGACACCAAATTGGGAGCAGATGTTGGTCAGTTAGAGGATGGAAGAGCTCTGCAGAGGGACCTTGACCAACTGGACAGATGGGCAGAGTCCAATGGGATGGCATTCAACAAGTCCAAGTGTTGGGTGCTGCACTTTGGCCACAGCAACCCCATGCAGAGCTACAGGCTGGGGTCAGAGTGGCTGGAGAGCTGCCAAACGGAGAGGGACCTGGGGGTGCTAATTGACACCTGCCTAAACATGAGCCAGCAGTGTGCTCAGGTGGCCAAGAAGGCCAAAGGCATCCTGGCCTGCATTAGGAATAGTGTGGCCAGTAGGAGCAGGGAAGTCATTGTGCCCCTGTACTCTGCATTGGTTAGGCCACACCTTGAGTACTGTGTCCAGTTCTGGGCCCCTCAATTTAAGAAGGACATCGAGACCCTTGAACGTATCCAGAGAAGGCCAACAAGGCTGGTGAGAGGTCTCGAGCACAAGCCCTATGAGGAGAGGCTGAGGGAGCTGGGATTGTTTAGCCTGGAGAAGGATCAGGGGTGACCTCATTGCCCTCTACAACTACCTGAAAGGTGGTTGTAGCCAGGAAGGGGGTTGGTCTCTTCTCTCTAGCAACCAGCACCAGAACAAGGGGACACAGTCTCAAGCTGCGCCAGGGGAAGTTTAAGCTCGAGGTGAAGAGAAAGTTCTTCACAGAGAGAGTTGTTCATCATTGGAATGTGCTGCCCAGGGAGGTGGTGGAGTCACCATCCCTGGAGGTGTTCAACAGGGGATTGGACGTGGCACTTGGTGCCATGGTCTAGTCATGAGGTCTGTGGTGACAGGTTGGACTTGATGATCTTTGAGGTCTCTTCCAGCCTTAGTGATACTGTGATACTTTGATACTGTGATTACATACAGAAAACATCATCCTTCCTCACAAATAAGCCAAAAACTCCTGGCATTGTTCCAGCCAACCTGCTGCTAGGTTATATCCTCTTATAAACTGTTACTGACCAACAAAACTGCTCTGACAACACTGTGTTTGAAGTGATAAAGCTCAAGACAACCTGTTGCCAGCTGACACCTTTAGCAATACTCTTAGCTGCATCATCCATGAGAGATGACTACATTTCTGAAAACCTAAATAGATTCAAATGTTAAGTTAATACATGGAAGAAAAGATTCTATGACCTTTTTATTCCTCTGCAGAAATACCCACACTGGGTGATCTCACACAGGGAGCTGAAAGCTATTGCTAGCCTGATTTTTAAGTAACAGTACCATAACTGAAGCTTGCCCCTGGGTTAAAATTCAAGCACTTCCAGACTGTGCATTTTAGGACATATAATCTTAGTTACCTACATGACTTAAAATGCGCTCCAAGAGAGGTTTGGCCCACTACGCTTTTCCCCTCTAGCTATGAAGAGTGCTTTGCTGAGGTGGCTGTGGAGAGAGCAGTTCAAAGCAATTCATGGAGGTGAAGCTTGGAAGCACACACCTCAGCCTCAGGCAGACACCACTGTACCAGCCATTCTTCAAAGCTCTCAACATCCTTAATGGCAAGAGACTTGGGAGTTTTTACCAAAATACTGAGGTTTCTGTGTGATCAGATAAGTGCAGGACCTAGCCTTGGGGCAAGATTTTGGTCCCTATAGAAGCATTTGGTGCTTTGGTAGTGACACCACTAGTCTGCCTTGCCATTATTACAGGCTGAAAACTGGAGCTCCTGTTCTGTTCTTTATGCTTTTAATTATACTGTGATAATTAATTCATCTTTCCTGTACAGTTGTTTGGGGTTTCTTTGTTGGGTTTTATTTTGCTTTTTCTGTTTCTTTGATTTTGTTTTTTAGCTGTTGAAGTCAAAGCCTTCACTAACACATTGGATTTATCTGGTTATGATGATTACAGAGAATTATGAAGATGTTTTATGAGGTTCCACATTTTTGGGGAAGATTTCTGTGTGTAATATTGAATGAACTCTCAGCCATAATCTGCCATTTGGGTGACAAGCTGGGTTTTTAACATAAATTAAATCTAAGAAAGACAGGGTTATAGCAAAAGCTGTAAGGCAGCTAACTTTATTAGTTAGTCACTACTTTTTCTCTTTCATAATGGCTGCTAATTAAACTGAGTGAGCAGAGCCTTCCCTTCAGGAGCAAGTTCCTACCTTGTGGGAGATTAGTTATTTAAACTTTCAGATAAACAGCCTAATTTGAGGGTCCCATTTCCTTCTTAATGAATAATCGACTCAGCTCTTTCAGATGTTTGCACTACCAAGGTGAATCTAGGAGTAAGCAGCATCTCAGCTTTGCAACACTCATTTGGACATTTCAGCCATTCCTTTACCTCTGAAAGGCACATCAAGTGGCTGAGATCAATCACTTGGGTTTTGCATTCCAAAATAGACAACAAGTACTGCGCTTAATGAAGCACAGCAAAATAAGCTACTGATGCAAACAAAACTTTACTGCTTGACCTCCTTATTGTCTAGAGGCCAATAACCTTTTGTATGTAACTAAAGCTGGGAAATAATTCACTTGAAATACACCTATTTAGGACTTGCAGGGTGAATGCATTTCCTTCTGGAAAAAGGAAGCATGTTTTCAGCCTGTCTAAATAAGCTTAAAACACAAATCTGTCTTGGCACTTTTTGGCACTTGTCATTTCCAATGTGATTTTTATTTTGTTTCATTCTGGCTGCCTCCCTATCTGATTGCTTCTTAGTGCAAGACTAATAAGGTAAATCAATGGGAAAAAAAAAAAAAAAAGAAAGGAAAGGTGCGTGGACGGGCTGACTGCATACCCTCAGTGACATTTAATCTTCAAATGAAGTGGTATTTTCTGCCTGATATTTATTAGTAAACAAGCTAAGACCACCACTGCAAATCCTATTGGCTGTTGTCCTATTTTTTCCCCCACTTCACAACTATTCCAAGAAGTGGAATGTACTTTTTTCACAATGCATAACAAACTCTTAGGAATCTTTATCAGGAAAGGTCCTAAACAAGGCCCTTGCTGTGGAGGTTCTGTTATAACTGCACAGCTTAACTAAAAATTACATCTTAGTTTCAGTAAGTCCTGGCAGTTACCCAGCTTTATGGGTTGGTTGAACTACAGCAAGATCAGCACAAGGTTAGAATCAGTGTATAGATCAGTTCAGAAAAATCCTTATTTGTGACTTAGGGTGTTACACAGCACTGACATGGGGCATTCATTGGAAGTTTGAAAGGGATTGAATTTCCTTCTGATAGGAAAAATAAAAATTAGATTGCTGTGAAGATTTGCCAATGTCCAGATTAATTCCATTAAATTCACCTAGTATTTACATGCATTTACACATTGGGTAAGACAAGAAACCACCTTATAGCACAGGGTCTGTTTCACTCCAGTCCTGCAAAGGATTTTTCTGTTTAATTTTATGAATGGAGGCAGTCTAACAGAACTCACCAAAAACGTGCATGGGATTAGAAACTCTGTTCAGTGAGTACTTAAGCATATATAGTGCTGTAAAGACAGAGGTGGTGCTCTAAATTATGCTGAGCAGATCACACACGTAAATCAGACACAAGCTAAAACTCACTGAAGGAGAGACCAAACTAAGTGCGTTGGTTAATCTTTGCTGGGGGAAATTCCAGCCCATTTGAAGGCAATTGCTATATTTAAGCTTATGTTCCAGTGTACACAAAAATCACTTCTTTTGATCCTCATGTTTTGTAGAGGACACAGTCTCAAGCTGCGCTGCGGGAGGTTTAAGCTGTGTGTTAGGAAGAAGTTCTTCCCAGAAAGAGAGATTGCCCATTGGAATGTGCTGCCCAGGGAGGCAGTGGAGTCACCATCACCGGAGGTGTTTAAGAAGAGACTGGATGGGGCACTTGCTTCCATGGTTTAGTTGACTAGATTGAGTTGGATGATAGGTTGGACTCAATGATCTCACAGGTCTTTTCCAACCAGGTTAATTCTATTCTATTATTTGCATGGGATTTGGGAAACTGGCAGGATTTGTATCAGGACAACACTCCCCATTACAGAGCCATAGTGGGAGCAAGACAAACTCCCAGCACCATCTTGCTAAAGTGGTTTGAGATTTAACTTGAAAGGATTTTTCCTGGTAACAGAGATGCAGAATGTATTGAAGAACTCCGATTGCCTGTGCAACAGCTTGGGGGAAAAAGCCAACAACAACAAAACCCCAACAACAACAACCCCAACCCAACCCAAACCAACCAACCAACCAACCAACCAAACAAAGAAACCCAACCAAACAAAAGCACTCTGAATAACATACACTGAATATTCATTGTCACTAACTGTGGATTGAACATGCTGTAAAGTGTATGCAAAAAGAAATAATTTAGGGAAGAAATCTAAGGAGTACAAATGAAATGAGTGAAACAGTCTACCTGATCAAGCTGAAAGACAAAAGCACTATCAATGCCATCTTTTGGGGAGAGCTGATCTCGTGGTGGAGCAGATGATAGTTTTAGGAAGGAAAACTGGTGTGACAACTTTTCTGCGAGATACCACCAGGTATGGCAAGAAGCTCCCACTAGATGGCAATGTCTACTCACGACTGAGTCCTGATACCAAGGCTCCCAAAATACCATTTATTCAGAAAATATACCTCTTTTATTAACCCTTTAAAAACTAATTGAAGCCAGTGGACACAACTCCATTGACTTTTATATTTCCTAGACTAACACTTCTTAGGCAATATTTCATCATGGCTCACGCACTCTATATACCTCAATTTTGTGGGTACTGCATGTGCCGGGCTTTGAGAAGTCACCTTAGCACAGAAACTGCAAAAGGAGTGGCAAAGACCTGGAGATATTCTCTTGCTAATGGACAGGTGTTTTGAAAGGTATGGTGGGGTGTTAAATGTTAGTTGGTATAATACATGTCCTTCAGGAGTCAAGCTAATGTAATTGTATACTATCAACATGATCCGAATTTCATGGTGTGTGACTTACTCTTTCTGTGCACAATTACCAGAAGAGCAACTAGGGGGGATGGGGGGGGGGAAGGAAAATCCTGAACTTTGTCATTTATATCAACAATTACTACAGGTTTGAAGCTGTATGTAATTTTTAGCCCAGAGCCAGCCATAATGAGGCTCTGAAGCAACCACTGACCCCCCTGGTAAAAATAAGACAAAACCCCACTTTGTCCAAGAGGGCCTCCTTACTGCCTCCAACATACTGAACTAAAAATATACCTGTCGTTAATAACATTATATAGTTCTCCTCCATTTAAATGCAGGTCAAATGAGCATCTTAAACAGAGGCTGTAATGACTGACTGCAGCACAAAACCAAAACATTTGGTAGATTTAAAATCTCCTTCTCCAAGGATCCTGTGGGACATTGGCACAATGAGCTTTTTGTTTGCAGCTGACTACAGTACGTTTTAGTTTGTTTGCTTTATTTAACCCTCAGAGCCAGGCTCCTTCCCTACAATACTCCGTGCCTTTTGAAGGTTTTTTGTGTTCAATAAAGTTACTCTTTCTGAGAGGGGTGCAGTTACAGATTTGCTCAAGTAAAAGCATTCTGATTCAATGACCAATAAAGGAAGGAAAAGAGAAGGCTTTGTTTTTGCCAGAATTAAACTTTAGTTTTGCCTTTTTTTTTTTTTATTTACCTTCCCCCCCAACCCCCCTTTTTTCTTCAGATATACCTACCTAAAGCTAAAAAACAGAGGTCTAGCATTGCAAAACACAAAGCATAAACACTCTTAACGCCAAAGGGAAGAAAAACTAATGCAGAGTCTCTGGATAGTTTTAAAAGGGGCAATATGCCCCATTACTTTCCTAGCTGGCAGCATTCTCCAAGTGACAGACAATCTGGTCACAGACACTAGCCAGCTCCTTATTACAGCACTAATCTTATGTAATGGGAGTGAGCTCACCGCCCTACAAAGCACTAATTATCAACAGCATTTTCCAAAGGATATGAATAACTCCCCTTGTGAGACAGAGGCCCAAGGCACAACCCCAAGTAGCTATATGGGCTTAATCCATAATGTGAATAGCTCCAAAGGACTCCTCTACTGCTGTGCCTGCTCACAAGGATCCTTAACAGTGAAATGCCAACAATCCAAATACAATGGAGGAGCTGCCAAAAGCAACACCACATTTTTTTCTACTCGGATGGGTGTGCTTTGCAGCTGAAAAAGTTACTATTCACAGAACTAAGTGAATTATTTAAATTCAATTTCCCTAAGATATTTTCATTTGTCCCATTGTGTTCCCTCTTCCTTTGATCAAGGCAATTATTAAATGTCTCCTGCGATAATGTAACTTCCATTATTTTGTATTTTGTAGTTTGTATTACATCATATTTAAAGTATACAGAGGTCCGAGTAGTCATGGGCAAGTTTTCACAGAGTTGTGTGAGTATTTAGGGCCTTGCTTTCCTCTCCTCTGTCACTGTGATTTTCCTAAATGTGTTTGTTCCTATTGCTTAGGACTTTTCATGGTGATTCTGGGATGAAGACTTCCATTATTTTCCCTTAAAGAGTTGTTCCCTGTCACAGAAATCCAGGGATACAGATCTACAGAAAAGTGCAAGAGTAATTTTGATTTTGTGATTTTCAAAATGTAAACAATGTCTTTCGTATAACCATTTTCATTCCTGTGTAGAATGTAAATCAGAGGAAAACTAATGTTTTCCCACGCCAAGTGCCAGCAGAACAACCCTATAACTGCACTGCAATAGATGAAAAGCAGAAGTAATGAAACATGCTCTTTAAAATGCTATATATTATTTTCTTCTACTACTTGCATCTGTCAATGCAATCATACCTAAAATGACTTGAGCAGAAATTGGCTTGATATTCAGGAAGTAATGAATAACAAAACCTTAAAAATGCTAGGGTATTGTGAGTTCTCAGAACACACCTCAGTACCTGCTCTCACTACTTTCACCTTTGAGACAAATTATGTGAAGTTAGAGACTAGGCAGATAAGCCAAAGTTTGCAGCCTACAAATTCCTTTCTCAATGGCCCATGTGATCTCAGCTCTTGCCGGTATTCCAAGCCTGTGCTTGTGGCAGTGGGCCCTAATCTCCAGCTCTCAGTGAACTTGCACCGTAAGTGAGATCTAAGTTTCCTCAAAGAGCATCCACTTTATGTGTTGTACTAAACCAGCTGCAATCAGCTCTTTCCCCTTGAGAAAAAGGCAAAGCTAAAGCCCAGAGAGAATATCTTGCCAGGGACATCAAAGGCAATAAGAAAAGGTTCAGTTAGTATGTCGATGATAAAACAAAGATTAGGGCAGAGGTGGGGCTTCTCTGCTAGGACTCATGAGACCACATCATCCAGGATAAGGAGAAGGCTGAGGTACTCAATGACTTTTTTACCTGAGTCTTCTTCAGCAAAGGCTCTAATCACACCACACAAGTTGCAGAAGGTGAAAGCAGGAACTGGGAAATTGAAAAACTGTCTGCTCTAACTGAAGATTGGGTTAAAGAATGTGAAGGTGCACAAGTGAATGGGATCTGAAGGGCTCCACCTGTGGGTCCTGAGGGAACTGGTGAATGAAGTTACCAAGTCACTTTCATCATACTTGAAGAGCTATGGCAAACTGATCAGGTTCCCACTAACTGGAAAAGGGTAAACATAACCTGCTTTTTCAAAAGGGAAAAAAGGAAGACCTGGGGAACTATAGACCAGTCAATCTCACCTGTTTGCCTGGCAAGATCACATCCTCCTACAAGGTACATGAAAAATGAGGAGGTGATTGATGGCAGGCAACATGGCTTCAACAAGAGTAAATTGTGCCTGACAGACTTGGTGGCCTTCTGTGACAAGGTAACAGTGCTGAAGAGCAAGGAAACATCAATTGAAAAAGAAAAAGTGGGAGAGCAGGAACACACTGTAGAGGAGAAAAGATTGATTCCTGCCATATGGATACAGTACAGCAAGTCAGAACAAATTAAATTCATATGGATGCCCAGCAATAGACTCCACAGTTTAGTATAATCATATCTTATTTTGTTCTGCATGTTTGACAAGGTAGTCTAAGCTTACCCATGAAGCAACTTTGAAGATGTGCTCTGACCTTAACCAAGAAGCTCCCAATTAGTTTTTTAGCAGAAATTTAAAACAAGAGTAAAAAAAAGAAAACACAAACATGAGCAAGTTGACCTGGTTAATAAAATCCAGTATAATGAAATATTTATGGACAAATAGTGCCTGGACTGACAATTAAGCTCTAGGGCAGGACTCAACTTCTTTATTCATGTTCTTTTGCACTTTTGAAGCCCAGTCAGTGTTTGGGATGTAGTGGGAAAAGCATGTTGAAAAGATGTCCTTTACCAGGAGATCGGAGGACTCAATCCACACAATCCAATCCATTGCATAAAACTGTACTTGCCTTTCATTTTGCCTGAAAGGCAGGAAGCTGCTGAGCAGTTTTAAATTAAAACCCACTTTACAATTAAGAAACAAGCCTGCCAAAATCCACTAAAAGTACAAAGATAACTATGTGTCAAACACCTCAGTGAGGTAAATCAAAAGCCTCCTCAAGTAATCTTTGCAGGAGCAGAGCCTACAATATGATAATGCAGGATTCTGCTCATTTCTAGTTTCTTTAGATACTTTTCCATGTTTTGAAAGTTCATGTTATGGACAGCAAGCAGATTCAATACTGATATGGACAAATGTCATGGTTTAAATACTATTCCTAACTTTCTTAATGAATCTGATTGTACTTGCATTGTTATTCAAGACACCAACATTTCCCTTGAGGAGATCTGAGAATCAGAGCATGTATTTACAAGATCACCATTCATTTATTCCAGGACTTGCTTACTGGCATTATTTTTGCAAGTTAAACATAAATTCCAGTTGATACATGAAAATCATGCAGAGGAATAGAGGGGCCTTTTTAACTCTTCTTGGTTTTGATGAAATGCTAACCATCATTATTTTCTATAGGAACTAAAAACAACAAAAAAGGAAGAATACCAAGATACCAAAAGTGGCTGACTGCAGTTATTCCATTAAATAATGGAATTCCATCTAAATAATCACCCCTGTCTTCAGGCCAATGATAAAGCTGATTTTGTCACCTTCATCTCATGTGATTTAACAAGTATAGAATCATAGAATCAATAAAGTTGGAAGAGACCTCAAAGATCATCAAGTCCAACCTATCACCCAAGATCTCATGACTACTAAACCATGGCACCAAATGCCACGTCTTAAACACCTCCAGGGATGGTGACTCCACCACCTCCCTGGGCAGCACATTTCAACAGCTAACAACTCTCTCTGTGAAGAACTTTCTCCTCACCTCGAGCCTAAACCTCCCCTGGTGCAGCTTGAGACTGTGTCCTCTTGTTCTGGTGCTGGTTGCCTGGGAGAAGAGACCAACCCCCACCTGGCTACAACCTCCCTTCAAGTAGTTGTAGAGAGCAATAAGTTTTCCCCTGAGCCTTCTCTTCTCCAGGCTAAACAATCCCAGCTCCCTCAGCCTCTCCTCGTAGGGCTTATGCTTGAGGCCTCTCACCAGCCCCATTGGCCTTCTCTGGACATGTTCAAGAGCCTCAATGTCCTTAAATTGAGAGACCCAGAACTGGGCACAGTACCTAGGAAGACAGTGGAAATGAGCCAGCTCAAGGTTTAGATGCCACTTTTGCATATGACTATCAAGACCACAAAAAAATAGCCAAGGTGGACGTATGTGCTCATAAGTCTATTGTAATTAGAATCAACATGCACTTGGAAAGTTTTTCCTGGTTTTCACTACAAAAATCATGTATGTGCTTTGTCTGTCATATTTAATGGGGATTTGCATTTAGCTTTAGTCCAAAAAAATTGGAAAAAACATCACTTAGAATGAGCTGAAAATGTCCAGTGTATTTCCTTCCACTGAACTCATTGGTTGAAATACCTTTTAGGTGTTACAGGGAAAAAAAAAAAAAAAAAAAAAAAAGGAAAAGATATTTGATACCTTTTCCAGAAATTACTAGTAACATATATGCCAACACTGAGTAAAAGAACTCCTTTCAGTATACTGAATATTTAAGTTATGAGTTTCTTTATGTCAGTGGACAATGATTACCAAAGTAATCCAAACCTTGTTCCACAGTCTCCGGTGGTAGAAACTGTGTTTCAGTGATTCCCAGTTTTAGAGTATTTTGGTTTGGGTTGTGTTTTTTTTTTAGGAGGGGGTTGTTTGTGTTTTTTTTTTTTAGGGGGAGGGGTTGTTTAAGATGAGTTTTTTTTACAGAAAGAAAACTCATGTGAAAGAAAAATCACTAAAATGCATCACATCTAATTCATCTTGTCAGTACCGGGCCATCTGCAGCACCAGGCCAAACAATTCCACCTGCAACATATCATTTGCTTTTTCATCTAAAGCTTAATAAAATCTTGTTAGTAAGATATTCAGATTAGATCAAGCTGTAACTGCAACAAGGCTGGTGAGAGGCCTAGAGCTGAGGGAGATGGGATTGTTTAGCCTGGAGAAGAGGAGGCTCAGGGGAGACCTTATTGCTGCCTACAACTACCTGAAAGGTGGTTGTAGCCAGGAGAGTGTTGGTCTCTTCTCCCAGGCAAACAGCACCAGAAAGAGAGGACACAATCTCAAGCTGCACCAGGGGAAGTTTAGACTCAAGGTGAGGAGAAAGTTCTTCACAGAGAGAGTTGTTAGCTGTTGAAATGTGCTGCCCAGGGAGGTGGTGGAGTCACCATCCTTGGAGGTGCTCAAGAGGGGATTGGACGTGGCACTTGGCGCCATGGTTTAGTCATGAAGTCTGTAGTGACAGGTTGGACTTGATGATCTTTGAGGTCTCTTCCAACCTTGGTGATTCTGTGATTCTGTGTGAAATTCAAACAGGTATTGAGATAAAAGTGTATCACTTGTAGATGTAGAGCTTGTCTAGCAGCTAGAGTGACTTTTCTGACTTCTCCAAGCAAACTCCTAAATCAGAGGAATCCTCAACAGACTTGATAAATTTTCCTCTATGCCAGCAGTGTTGATCAGAATTGCAGATAGATAACATTATTTTACAGAAAATGTGGGCCTGGCCACAAAGTTTGAAACAGCTGAATTGCAGAAGCACTCTGATATGTGAACTACAAGATTTTTGGCTACATGCAAGAGCTACCTCTAAGCTCAGAAATTCAAGTTTGAACCTGAACATTGATGTAATGGTGCTTGTTTTTATGACCAGAAATTATAGTGATGCATTTAACACTATCATGACTACTGTTCACCTGCAAATATGTAAATGATGTAATTTTTTGACATAACACAGTATTCAAAATGGCTGGAATTTTAAGATATCATATGGGAAAGACATTTCATCCATGCACTTAATTTTGTTGCTGTTCCTATTAACTGCTTGACAAGCAATAAATCACTGTATCCAAGAGAGTGATTAGAAAGCATGAAAAATAAGTTAAAAATGGGGTAAGGAGCAAATGAGGAAGCTGCTCAAAACCATGGTATCCAGAAACCATATGGAATACGTTATGAAGGAAAGCTATTTAAGCAGTGAATACAAATGATTTCAAGAGACACCTAAATTGTTTCTGAAGGAAGACACAGAAGTTGTTAAAAAAAAATAAAAGAAAAAGAAGGTGAAAATAAAAAAGGTCAATCAAAATTTAAATATGTTGGGCAGATGGTTTTCTTCTACCCCTAGAGTATCTTAATTTCTTAAAACTGAAAAAAAAAAAAAAAAGTAAAAACATAATTCCACATTTGTCCAGTAGTCTGAATTAAGAACTAGAATCTTAGCCCTAATTTAATTTCCTTTAATTCATCGTTCAGTGACATCTTTGTCACTAGCTTTGGAATGTGAGTATTTTTCTTTGGAATATGCGAGCATGACTTTACACTTCCCAGTGTAAGATGTACTGCCACTTCAGGCGCCACATTTACACCCAAATTTGTCTCACTTAACTTTAGATCCCTTAGTGAAGTGCAAGCTCTTTGAGTCACCTCTACAGACAGCCCAGACTATTCCTGAGCTCCAGGCAAACCTAAACCAGCATCAGAGGGGGGCTGTTACTAACAGTGAGGTGTGAGAAACTACATCAGCAGTCAAAGGATGAACTCAGTGGAGTTAAATGCCACAGCCCAACTTAAGCTCATGAATACACATGGATATAGGCAAGAGAAAATGATAAAATTAAACTCTTCTGCTTACACCCTGCAAGTCTGTGGCTCCAAGCTCAAATGGGTGCATTAGTATCACCACAGAGGCACTGAGCAATCAGACAGGAAACAAAAAGTTTCTTCATCTTTTCACTACCCCCATGTGCAGTCATCTGCCACACGGTAGTTTCCCCAAGAAATAGATTATTTAAAAACCATTTGAGAAGACTCTAAACGTCTGGTTATTTAAATGAAATGTTAATAAACAAAGCCTGCCTTTGCTCCAGGTGTCTTTCTACTTAAGTTATGGACATGTGGTATGCAGCACTGCATGCACATGTGAGGATGTGCATATGTGTGTCCAGATGACTTCTGCTGCCGGAAGAATTCAGATAACCAGTCTGGGGGTTTCTTTATATAATGCTCTTAAATGGGTGTGAAACAGTAATAAATCACCTGCCCTTCTACAAGAGAGACTGTTTTTGATTAGAAAGAGATCAGTCATTTCCTGTATTCGTTAGCTCTTTGATTTAGGTTAGGTAAAGGTGGGCAGAGAGTGTTTTCCCTCTTCTTCATCTGACTGGTTTAAGGCAATAACAGATATTAACAGTACCTAAAATTTTATGGACAAGTTAAAGGTTACCAGCCTCCAGAACTGTCTAAGGATGACTGCTTCTCCATCCTAGCTGTAGAGCTACCATACAGCCTACAACAATCTCCAACAATATTTGAGAAGCTCCTTAGTACAATCTCACAGACTTATAGAATACGAGAGCTTCAATTGTCATATCCTCATATGAAAAATGCATTCTGCTCCATATACAGAAGGGAGAGGAGAAGCACTACAAACAGCCGTGTATAAGACCAGAAGAGCACAAAAAAGCCCCATCAGAGACCCTTAAATTGCAGTCTCAGACTTTTCTGAGCACCAAGCTGGGGACAGGTGTTGATGTGTTAGAGGGTAGGAGAGCTCTGCAGAGGGACCTTGCCAGGCTGGACAGATGGGCAGAGTCTATGTATGTGCTGGGTTCTAACCCATCTAAGTGCCAGGTTCTGCACATTGGCAGAACAACAACCCCCTGCAGTGCTACAGGCTGGCGTAGAGTGGCTGGAGGGCAGCCAGACAGAAAGGGACCTGAAGGTACTGGTTGATAGTAGGCTGAACATGAGCTAGCAGTGTGCCCAGGGGGCCAAGAAAGCCAGTGGCATCCTGGCCTGTATCAGGAACAGTGTGGCCAGCAGGAGCAGGGAGGTCATTCTGCCCCTGTACTCAGCACTGGTTAGGCCACACCTTGAGTCCTGTGTCCAGTTCTGGGCCCCTCAGTTTAGGAAAGATGTTGAGTTGCTGGAATGTGTCCAGAGAAGGGCAACAAAACTGGGAAGAATTTTGGAACACAAGCCCTGTGAAGAGAGGCTGAGGTAGCTGGGGTTGCTTAGCCTGCAGAAGAGGCTCAGAGGAGACCTTATTGCTTTCTACAACTACCTGAAGGGAGGCTGTAGGCAGGTGGGGGTTGGTCTCTTCTCCTGGGCAACCAGCACCAGAACAATAGGACACAGTCTCAAGCTGCACAAGGGGAGGTTTAGGCTGGATGTTAGGAAGAAGTTCTTCACAGAGAGAGTGATTTGTCATTGGAATGTGCTGCCCAGGGAGGTGGTGGAGTCACCATCACTGGAGACATTTAAGAAGAGACTTGATGGCATGCTTGGTGCCCTGGTTTAGTTGATTAGATAGTGTTGGGTGATAGGATGGACTTGATCTTGAAGGTCTCTTCCATCCTGGTTAATTCTATTCTATTCTATTCTATTCTATTCTATTCTATTCTATTCTATTCTTTGGAAGCTTTGAGGGCTCTCACATGGGCAACAGCAAGAACTCAGAACAAAATTTTAGAACTATAATAAAAAAGACAAGAGTCTGCTGGCTGTTTGCTTGGGCACATACTTGGTGACTGCATTTTTTTTCATGCAGCTTCCTTCATTGCTGCTGGGAATATGATAAGCCACCACAGGAAGAAATGAATTAGTGATTTCATTTCAAAGGCATCTTACCAGTGGGCTACCATCAGTCCAGCGGAAATCACGCTCAAACATCTTGTCATTAAGGCCAATCCACTGATAGTCATGCCCAATACCTAAAGAACCAGAAGGATATTTTTATTAATCTTCCCATAAATGGAAGAGATTTCATCAAAGAAAGTAAAAAAAAATTGCACAGTATGAATCAGACATCCTGTTCTTAAAATTATTCTATTCATTATGGAAACTATTTAAGAAGTTGTTTTTCAGATTTTCAATTTTAATTTGGGTTATCTATAAAAATGCAGGTTCTCATCTAACAGCTTTAAACAACCATGCCTCTTCCCTTCTGATGGTGTCTCCCAAAGAAAGCAGATTAGCTTCCTTCATGAGTGCATATGGAAGGAAACAGAAAGGGGAAAAAATTAATTAAAAAAATAGAAAAAAAAAGAAAATAAGAATAAAATCACTTAAAATAATAAAGGCAAATATTTTAATCTACATTTCTCATTTTGGTTAGGCTAAGACCAGTGTTGTCTAGACTGTGCAACATTAACATAAGAACTGTACTTTTATGCTTAGGTAAAGCAATACATGATGGTGTCGTCATTGATGTCAAGGGCACAGAAAGTCAAGAACCTTAAAAAAAATAATAACTGAATAAAAAGGTCCATCAATTTTCAACACCAAAAATAATGGCTCCTCTCCCTTAAAATGCAAGTATTTTCTGTACAAATAATAATACTGATAATTTGCAACAACAACAAAAGCAAACCTGAAGAACACCAAGTGTGCCTTCGAAGCATGTTACAAGTGCATTTTAAGACAGAGATGTAAAAGGAGGATATTTCGCTAGCTCTGGACACGCAGTGCCCACTTTTGTCTAGAGGAAACCTAGCAGTACATACGGTTCACAAAGATCTGCTCCTCGTGGGACAGGATGCTTGTCAAGTGCGCTCCCTGCAGACGGCATTCCCTTTCAGCCGTGTCCCATGTACGCCGATGGGCAAAGTACTTGTAGCACTGTCCTTGGAACTTGTGCCAGCCATAGTCACACGTCTCTGTGTCTGTGGCAAAGAAAGAAATCAAATCTCTGTCAAAGGGCATGAAACACTGACACATTTCATGCAAGCCAATGTATTTTCTGAGCAGCAAATGTCTGAGGAGACACCCACCCCTTCCACAGTACAAATCCAAAAATAACAGCATTCACCCTTCAGACTTCATTGTGTTTTCAGTTAGTTCTGAAAGGTGTAAGATTATTACTTTTATATGGAGTATAATTGCAACTGGCAACTTTGTGAGCTTCCATGGATCAAATTGTGCTGTATCTGGAGGACATCTTCCGTCCATAGCTCTGGATGAAGCAAATCCCGGGATGTAGGACTGCAATTAGTCTACATTTCATCTACCTTTTCAGAGTCTGTGTATGTGGATGGGAATTTTCACTTGGAAGGGTAGATAGTTGTTTGAGTGACTGCAACTGGAAGATAACTGAAAATAATCTGAAGGAAAGCAATTGTCATTGTTCAGTCCATGGATGCAAATTTGCAGCATTAGTTTTCTGAATGTACCCCTCCAAACTCTTATTCAGAACCCATCCTTCTTGACAAAGTCTAACCTAAATAAACTTTAGGCATCACTTTCTGAGGAAAGATGTAGAGCTGACATACAAAGTAATGAAATGCACATTTTCTATTCTTGTATGAGGGATGGTACTGATAAGAGTGCATAAGAGACAGAAGTTCACATCAGCCAGCCCTTTCATCTAAAGAGAAATAAACAAGAACCTTGGAACAGTAAGAGTTTGTGGATTTTACATTAATTGTTTTGTCAAGGTTAGGCAGCTGTAAACAGAATAGATGGCAAAAAATAACAAAGGTCCTGTTCCAAGTTTGCTTCTGCACCAATACTGCTGGAATGAATCACAGACAATAAGATAGGCCTAACAAATACAATGCCTGAGTGTGTCTGAGATTTGTGTGATGATGACAAGAACTTGCCACTGAGATGAGAAATTTCTAGGGAGGAATGGAAGAAACAATAGGGAAAACTCAGGCTGGTTTGAGTTATGGCAGATGAAATGACACCAAAAAGACAGAAGATTACAGCTCTTTCAAACTACAGATGGTTCCAGCTATCTATTACATGATGGCTTACCCTCACGGGCTCAGTTACAGGATGTTGAAGAAAAGAAACACAAAGTTTGACCTTCCCCAGCCACCAATGGGAATTTACCACTTCCCATGAAATTTTACCAATCCTCAAACAAAACTGTACTTGAAAGCAACTATCTGGCCTTCCCAGAGATATATATACCTTCTGGCTATGAAACCAGATTTTGTGCTTTCAGGAAGTCAATGTTGTCAATAGGGGAAGGGGAGGGGAGGGGAGGGGAGGGGAGGGGAGGGGGAGGGGAGGGGAGGGGAGGGGAGGGGAGGGGAGGGGAGGGGGAGGGGAGGGGAGGGGAGGGGAGGGGAGGGGAGGGGAGGGGAGGGGAGGGGAGGGGAGGGGAGAGATTCGGAGAGGTTCGGAGAGGAGAGGTTCGGAGAGGAGAGGAGAGGTTCGGAGAGGAGAGGTTCAGAGAGGAGAGGTTCGGAGAGGAGAGGAGAGGACAGGTTCGGAGAGGAGAGGAGAGGTTCGGAGAGGAGAGGAGAGGTTCAGTTCGGAGAGGAGAGGAGAGGTTCGGAGAGGAGAGGAGAGGTTCGGAGAGGAGAGGAGAGGTTTGGAGAGGTTCGGAGAGGAGAGGTTCAGAGAGGAGAGGAGAGGAGAGGTTCAGAGAGGAGAGGAGAGGTTCGGAGAGGAGAGGAGAGGTTCGGAGAGGAGAGGTTCGGAGAGGAGAGGTTCGGAGAGGAGAGGAGAGGACAGGTTCGGAGAGGAGAGGAGAGGAGAGGAGAGGAGAGGAGAGGAGAGGAGAGGAGAGGAGAGGAGAGGAGAGGAGAGGAGAGGAGAGGAGAGGAGAGGAGAGGAGAGGAGAGGAGAGGAGAGGAGAGGAGAGGAGAGGAGAGGAGAGGAGAGGAGAGGAGAGGAGAGGAGAGGAGAGGAGAGGAGAGGAGAGGAGAGGAGAGGAGAGGAATTAACCAGGTTGGAAAAGACCTTTGAGATCATCAAGTCCAACCTATCACCCAACACCATCTAATCAACTAAACCATGGCACCAGCGTCTCATCCAGTCTCATGCTTTGGCCAAAGGGACTCCAGTACAGAAGGTGCCAAAGGGGCATTAGTACAGAAGTCCAGTTATTACAGGAGATACCAACAACATACAATTGCAAATTGTTTAACTGCAATATTTCTTAGATTTGAACAAGTACCACCTGAAAGACAACTGTGGAAAAATTTGTTTTCACAATACAAGACTAATTCTTAATTCATAGCAGGAAGAGAGCATTCAGACCATGAAGCAAGAAAGCATCAATTTACTTATAATTTTTTTTAGCTTTTAAGTCTTCCAAGAAAAAAAAAATAGATTTTACATATAAATATAAATGGATTTCAGAGTGCAAACATATCACCTAGGAGGCTTCCCAGTATTTGTCTGACAATTCTTGGCAACAATAAGTAACACAGCAGCCATTGTCTTAGGAGTTTGCCATCAAAATCACTTCCAAAACTCATCAATACAGACACAATTGTGCCAACTACAAAGGCATAATAGAGCATACACTGATTTTCCTTCTTCTGTTTTCAACTAGCTGTATAAAACTGCTTGTGCCTTGAGTAATCTCAGCTATGAAAAAAGAAATGTAATCTATACTACCAACTTGTTAGTTTTTTTATCTTTTCCCTCTTTGCATTCTGTGAGAGGTGAAGGCTGCAGGTACAGCTTTAATTTCTGTCACCTAGGCCACTTTAAATTTTAGTCCACCTTTGGCTTTCTAGAATATTTGCTTAACCACACAATGCTGATTAAAAGTGCAATGTCCTTTGTGAACACACTTAAGATTTTATTATTCATCTTGTTCAGGGACTCCTTTGTCCCACAGGAAAGAAGTGAGATAATAGCACGCAGCATTGCATGCTGAGAAAATCATGGCCAGAGAGCTTTTCCAGGCTATTGTAAGCAAGCCTCTCATAGGGATGAAGTGCATGCATGACTCAAGAGAAAATCTGGTGAAGGGCAGGCATATGGAGGAGACAGAGGCTTGAAAAAAACACAGCCTAGTAGACTAAGTTCAAAGACTAAAATATAATGATCTGAGCATGAATCACAAATTAAGACGATTTCACTTCTTAAGAAGTGAAATTTAAGAAGCGGCTACCCAACATAGGTACTTTTAGCTGAAATGCATTCACTGTAGTCCACATGCATCACCTCTCTCCTATCCAAAATTACATCTTCTTTTGCAAAAAGAAAAAGCTGAATAATTTCTTCTGCACCTGTTTGTAGCTCTAATCTACAAAGGCAGAAAGAGATAGGGCTAATGGTTATAGAATACATAAGATTTCTAGGAAGAGTGGATTTTGGGAGGTTTTTTGGCGGTAGGGATTTTTGTTTGGCTCTGAGAGGTGAGGTGGATGAGAAAAGGAGAAGAGTTAATGGGAAAATGCAGAGTTAAGAGGCTAAAGGCTGAAAAATGTAAACCAGGAAAGTAAAAATGTGGGAAAATATTCCATGTCTATATACTGCTTTGTCCTGATTGTGTGTATCTTACCACATTAACATAGCTGAAAGGGTGACACAAAGGTAAGGCTCCATACAGGTATATGTTTTTAATGCCTTTACTGAAACAGTAAAGTCTAATTGCAGGTGGCTGTAAATTTTCTGACCTGACCACCTGTGACCAAAGTAGGTGCAAGTTCTTACTGAGTACAATACTCCATGTTCATTGTGTACTTATCCAGGGAGGTAACCACAACCTTATTCCAGAATGTGATGGAAAGACTGAAACACTACTTGCCATATTTATGGTGTTTTAAAAGTTGTCTGACTAGTTTTAACATTTGTGACAATTTATAGGTTTTTTTCAGCAATGTGTGCAAGGAGTTACTTACATAGCTTCTGTTTGTAATTGCAATTGTATGTGCATAACAACACCTCTAAACATTGCATTAAAAAAAAGGGTTCTCTGTAGGGTTAATATATAGACTGGTACTGCTTTTTCAAGAGCTGCAATAAACTGTTGACAATAGGTCCCTTGTCTTAAAAATATCCTTAAGAGGCTTAAAGAAAATAAAGATGGAAACACAGGTACTAGAGCATAATCAGAGTCTTACTCAGTGGTGAATTTTAACTGTGACTGTCTGCCTTTATCTAATGAACTATGCCTGAGGCCCATTAGCCCACACATCTTGAGGAGAAACCATTTCTCTGGTAAATATTCTCAGCTGAAAGACATCAATTAGAGACCATCTGTTTTCAGAAAGTATCTTTGCACTGAGCCCTTCTTAAATACTTCCATCCCAAACAACCAAGCTCTGGGAATGAAGTGAATAAAATGAGACTGGAATAATCACAGACAATTTGAACAATGAACTTGGGTTATAAAAAAAACTATTGTTCCTGACATGATGATAAAAAAACCCAAGAGAGCAGCTGGTTGTATTATCCCTATGAGGCAGGTCCATGCAAACAGCTGCAAGACACAATGATCTTGAAGGTCTCTTCCAACCTGGTCTATTCTATTCTATTCTATTCTATTCTATTCTATTCTATTCTATTCTATTCTATTTTTAGTAAACAGACTATCCTAGGTGAGCTGCAGAGATCCTGCAGTAGAAAAATACAAACTTTAAAATGCAAACACCATTCCTTGAAAGCAGGTGGAAAACGGTTAGGATAGCAAAAGGAGAAAAAGAAAAGGATGCTCTAGCCAGAGAAGGAAGGAAGAGGAAAATCTAAACAGGTGCTCATCCTCTTCTCATATGGAACACCTATTCTTGAATTAACATTCAAATTGGAAGTCTCTATCATTTTGCTGTTTCCCATGTAATTGCTCATGAGGTAAAGCAGTCCTCACCACAAATACAGATGGCCAGATAATGCTGCAATGGTCATGGGTTTTCATACATCTTACTGGTCATAGGGGACTACTGTACAATTGGTTTCAATAGCCTGCTGCGGGACAAAGTGTTAAACAACCCTCCCCTCTTCTTTTCCTGAAAAGGTTGCTTGCAAAGCAAGTCATCAGACAGCAAAATTGGGAGGACTTGAACTCTTTGATCACTTATCTGAACACCAAGAGCTCTCATAAGGATTTTTCACAGGGGAATGACAATAAAAAAGACTTATAGCTTCCAAGAATAAGACTTGCATCAAGACGTACCGTAGGCCTGTGTTTGGGATATTTCTGAGATATTGGGATATTTTTAAAAGTAGTGTTCAAATGTCACCAAGTAGCAATCAGAATATTCATCTGTACTTTGAAAAGAGACATGTGGTAAGCAGAAGTAGGTATTAACTAACAGAGGTACTCTACTCATAATCTAGTTTGAGACAGAAGTGATGCTCTCTTACTGAGCTAGTCTAAAAAGGAAACAGCTGCTCTATTTCTAACATCAGATAAATTTAGCTCTCTTCAGGAAGACATTCCTGGGCTCAGATAGTCTGCTGAACTGTTCCCACCTGGCAAGAAAATGTTTGTCACGGAGTCAGTTACATCCCACTGAATCTCACAATAGATTTCCCTTGCCCTAAGTTAGATCAACCTGAAGGGTCCCCTGACATCTACCACCTGCTACACATCACTGAGGTGCAGCTACACTGTCCTGTGTTTACATCCCCTCCTAGCACTGACACAAGCATACTACTTCAGCTGAAGATGCCTCAGTCTAGAAAAGTCTCACAAGGACACATGGGTGAAATTCTGAGCTCTATGTTTTTGCTACACCAGTGTTGTGGGACTAGGATGTGGTGGAGTTCTCTCCTACTTTGAATTTCATTTCCAGAGGCAGTGTCCCCTTGATGCTTCCATTCTCTTCCATGGCATTTGGAATACTCAGCACTGTGCCTGAGAAAGCCCCTCTGCTTGACTTTTTTTGAAGTTTTATAAAATGAATAGCATATATTGGAAGGAAGGGGGGGAAAAAAAAGTAATGAAACATAACCTTGGTGTGCTCAACTCCACCTTTCCTGTCGCACCAAGGTGTGCTTTCTGTCGTTCTGGCTGGTCTTTAAATCTAGTGAGGTCAAGACTGGTGCCTTAAAATAAAGACTGCTTGCCAGACGACCATATGTGAATTGCCAACACGGTTTTATTTTGTCTGGTGGAGTGGAAATTTGGCACTAAATGCTTTTCCCATGTCCCAAACCACTGCAGGACTTTAAGTGGAGGAAATTTAAATTCCAAAGCTGAGTGAGCAGGGCTCTGGTTCTGATTGACAAACTAGGAAATGTTCCCATTAACCACCTAAAATGCTCTCTCAGGTTGGTCATAAAAAGCAGCTCAAAGCTACCATGGTTCTCAGAGCCGTTCACTCCTATGGATTTGCTGGAACAAAGCATTTATTTCTCTTGTTGTGAAAACACTGTCAACTTGCTGTTTTGGAGAACAGATTCAGAAAATCCTTTCTAATTACGAGATTAAACAGACTACTGAAAAAGTTCAACAGTGAAAAGTCCTGGAGCCAGTCAGGTTTGAGAGTTTTCTCTCTAGGCTGAGCTGGAAGAGTTTGCAAATTCTTCATGAAAATGTATAATACTAATTATCAAATCCAAAGGTCCAGTTCATTCACAAGTGAGTAAAAAGCATTCAACTGGAAGAAAAAAATCTATTTCTTAAGCTTTAGAAAGTACACTTTAAGACATCACTTCTTTTTCCCATAGAAATACTTTCATTAATTTTACTGACAGAACAGGTTTTCCTCCCCTATTCTTTCTCCTTCATGAGTAAGCATCTTGCACTGTAAATATTTCTTGTAAACACAGTGGGACTTCTATCAACAATGTTCTAACTATTATGGAAACATGGATGTTTTATCTGGTTCCAGACATCCAGTTTAGAAAGCCTTTTAAAAACTTGTAACTGTGATCTTGCTCTTACTCTTCCATAAATTATCACAGAAAAAATCAATTTGAAAATTCTAGGATGAAGCTGTTGAGGTTATGGTCCCCAGTAAATGGATATATGATCTGGCATAATCAGTAAACTATTCCAGTGATCCTTGCTGGAAGTAATATCGTCTGATATGTCTTTCACACCATATAAGTATTTTTTAAGGCAGAAGCTCATTCAGAGAGGAATTCTGATCCCAGTCATCATCCCATAAACATTACTAGAGTAATGATAGAACCTTGTTGTGTGACTTCCCACTAGTTTACAAGCCAATATAAGGAGGCTGTGCTTGACTGGAAGCCACCTTAAAACTGTATGGATCATTATTTTGACACAGAGATTGCCCAGCATATCATTTTCTATTCAGTAATGCGACTTCCAGTCAAGCCAGCATGTAGACAGAATTTGTTCTCATTCATCTGCACAAGGTGCTGCACATGTGACCTTAAACAAAAAGTCTGGGGCCACAAATCATGGCAGTCTGACACACTCAGAAAGTATGATGCCTTCTCATCACTAGTGATTCCCCACAGATTTTGACAGTTTATGCCATCCTTTTGTTTCGATGAGGCTTTACTTAGGTACTCCAGAAGGGTGTTGAAATGGAAACCAATTGCTTAAATCACCTTAGATTAAAGAATATACTTTACCTTGTTCACAGAGAGCACCTACATAGCTTGGCAGACACAAGCAAATGAAAGTATTTGGGCCATCTATACACGTGGCTCCATTCCGACATGGGTTTGACTGGCATTCATCAATATCTGCAACATAAAGATAAAAGTGTTTTAATAATCCACCCACCTCCTGGAAGGGAAATGTTCTTCAGCCTTAGTCATGCTTACTACTAGAACCAGTTCAGCCCAGAAGAATGAAGTATTGCAAAAGATCCCAGTGTCTGGTTTGTTTGCATGATAACTGATTTCACTATGCACAACCCTTCTTTCTATTTATCCACAAGGCAAGAAGCAGTTCCCTCAGGAAATTTGTCAATACTGAGCCACAATTTTATATCCTGCTGTCTGAGTTCTCAGATAATGTGTGAAACCGAACTCTTCAGTTCTTCTTTGTGTAGCTGAGAAAGAAGTGATACTGTGCAGTGTATGGTATTTTCCTGTACTGGTGGAAAATTTTACTTGAGTGTGTGGTCATGGACTAAATAATACTGGACATCTCAAATATCTTGACAAATTTTAAATACTGGAAACCTTATCATATAGTATCAAACACTGCTGATTTCAGTCTCCAAAGCAGCATGCCCTAGCATCATAATTGGTTTGCATTTCCAATTTCTTCCCTGTCTAATCTTATTGAGATAAGGACAAAACATCATAAAGAAAATCTCATAAAATAACCAGTCAGATAGTAAAATTCACAGTAATGCACAGGTTTACTGGTAGGCCTAAGGCTCTAGAGTACATAAACAACATTTCTCTCCCCTGATCCTCTGGCTGCTGAAATGCACTTTCTTTGTCCTTTGAATTGGAGCACTGGTTCATTTTCTGCAATTAACTTTTGCGTGCATATGCATGGGTTATGAGCTATTATGTCTCTTTATAAAGATCATATGGTGTTTTCTCAAGAGTGTTATTTCCTTGAAATAATCACAACTCAAAGTTCAAAGCAGATTTTGCAAACATCTTAATGTTTGCAAACCACAACCAAATATATTTCTACATGGTGACCGGCTGTGGAGTGTCCCACTCCAAGTCACTAATAAGGGTTCTAGAAATGGCCAAATAATTCTTTTATAGTCCAAGAAAAAAAAAAATATTCTTGACCTCGTTTTTACAACCTAGGGGATGACATGTTCTTTGGAAAAAAAAAACAAAAAACATTTAAGATGAACATTTAAGATGCAACACCCAAAACTTGATCTCTGGCAGCAATGACCCACTAGGCAACTAGTAAACTCATCAATATGAGGTAGAATAGTAGAGAAAAACGTTGGCTAATTATTTTATTTAGTCACATACTGTCTTAAGAATTACCCCAAGTATTAGTATTTATTTGATTTTATTTGATGCATGTATGAATTTAATGTTATGAATTTTAGGTCATGAGGTTAATTTACAATTCCTTTTCTTTTATTGTATATATGTCTGTGCACTTTGTGGCGAGAGAGAAAAGCAGGAAGTGAATCTGCTTCATTTTATTGTTGTCTTCTTAATTAAGGCCTCACTTTAGAATTTCTCAAATGTCCATGTCTTCAAAACACATCAGCACTGCAGATCTCATGTATGAAAACTTTCTACTTGACTTGATAAGCATCAGGACGTCATCAGCTTACCTAATTCACACTGCTCACCGCTGAAACCTGGCAAACACGTACAGATGTAAAATGAGCCACGTGGGTAGCAGGTACCACCATTAACACAGGGATTGCTTTTGCAAGGATCTTGGCCTGTTAAGCAAGTAGGGAAAAAAAAGAAAACTGACTCTTTACTTTCAAGGAATTTGTGTCTTCTTTGTTTGGTTTTTTTTAAGAAGACACCTTTCTTCAATTCTGAGCTGTTGTTGCAGACACTCTATGAACATAACGGAGTAGTAAGACTATGACTTATTTTCAGACATCACTATTTTCAACTAACAACAGCATTGGATTTACCATGAACCACTATAAAAAAAAAAAATCACAATGACACTGTTTTTCATAGCAATTGGTATTATATATAGCAGTCATGAAATTCCACTGAGGATTTAGTTTGCATGACATGACAATTAATTATAGCTGAAAACAGTTAAGCATGTGCAAAATGAATGGAAAAAGCTTTTCTTTTTGAACAGGGTTAGTTTATGTAGAATGATTGGGTACACAGAACATACTGGCTGGCTGTTTCCACTTTGTAATATTCAATCAGTGCCCACTAAGTCTTATTTCTTTGAAATTATGTTTTCACACATGCATATTTCACACATGTCTTTCTTAGAAACACATTTCAAGAATGCAGATCAAAGTACTGTATATATCCATAACTGAATTCAGCATTAAGATAAAAGCTTACCTGCTGTGAAATCCTCAGTTGTTATTGGAGTTATCATTTAAATAGCTTTTCCTTGCAGAGCTTTATGCCTTCAAGTGATGTTTATTTCACCTGAGTTTAGATACCTAGGTATTTACGTTTGATTTAATGCCTAGAAGCAGTCACTCACACAAACAAGTATGCACTAAATAGTGACTACTAAGTATTAGCTTCTCAGACTTAGAGGAAAATCAGGAAGACAATCCTTCTGGGATACATGAAGAAAGCCCTGGCTTTGAAAACTTACAGAATGGGTAAGAGAGTTCTGTAACATGAAAAGAGTTCAGATTTTTTTTATATTTCCTCAAAACAACCTGACTATGGTTTATGAAATAAAAGATAAGTAGCATTTACTTTACCCTTGCAAGTTTAGACATTCAGAGAAGTCTTCTCAAAGTACCAAGTTCCCTATCTAATCACTGGAAAGCAGGAAGTTCAGTTGAATGCCTCCAGACGCAAATCCCATCTACATAAGTTTGAGATTACAATTAAGTGGGCAGGATCATCTCATTTTGAAGGTTTAGGAAAGAATCTGATTATATCAATGAAATACATTGCTCATTTTGGACTGCTTTGCTGAAAATCCCAAATACAGATTCTGGAGAATGTTGTCCTGGGGATGTTCAAGGCTAGGTTGGATGAGGCCTAGAGTAGCTTAGTCTGGTTGTGACATGACCCTGCCCATGGCAGAGAGGTTGGAGTAGATGATCTGTAAGACCCCTTCCAGTCTAAGCCATTCTATGATTTTGTGTTTACTGTCTTGTTTGACCTCCTCTGGACTGGATGTTTTCCAATAAACATTTCAAATTGATAGCTTCTTGGATTATTTAAGAAATAAAAAATAAATGAATATCCTATAAAATTAAGCCAGATTGGATCTTTTCTCAGCTATATCTAGATAAAATATGCATTTAAATGATGTAACTCATACTGGCCCTACCTGTATCACCTTTGTCTTTGGTGAAACCTTGCCTAATAACCATTATGCAAAATAAAATACTGTGGCAAAATACATCTAAAAAAAATATATATATACATATATCTATATATCTTTATAAGAGACAAACACTGTATCAACCAGTTGAAGGTATGGACAGGCTGAAAATGTGAAGTCTCAATTTTCTCTTGTCTGGCAACATATCTGTTAGGTTAAGAGACATTAATATTTACAGAAAACTCTGATCCTAAACTGTGCACTTTATTTCTAAGTCAATCCTCCTGATAAACCAATTGTGTAAGTGCTACCATCACGCCAGCACAGAAAAGTTACCAGAGAAAATTATGTGTTGGAAATTGGAAACTATAACCAAATTCTCTACCACCATCAAAGGTTCTTTCCTGTCTTTTAGTGCTAGTTGGACATCTCAAGTTTGATCCCGTACTCCACAATGCAAACACTCAAGAAAGGTCACTCAGCTTGAGTTTTTGTACCCCCATCTTCCTTCAATTTGTAACAAAACCAATCATGTTGATTTCAAAGCCTGAGGCACATGAGTTCTCCTGTTTTTTTTCTTGCAGTGCTGATTGTCATGCCTCCTATCACAATTAAGACACACAGATCAAGTATCACAACAGACATTTATGACAGTGATCATATTTAGAAGTTACCTGGAATTTGCACTGCTGTCCCTTCAACTGAACCCACACTGGTGCCAATCAGGAAATCTGATCCATTAGTGACTTCCGGAAGGGAAAATGATGAAGTTACAAGTTCAAGAGTATTTGGCTCCTCTGAGCTTATGGTTGAATGCTCATTTTGAATTGGACTGTTTCCAGGGGCAGGGTTGTTTGTTGCAATGTTAGAAGAAATGGTTGTGATCTCTTCTTGACTGAAAAAAGCTGATTGTGTTTCCATGCTTCTATCCAAAGGTTGTGAAGATGAAACTAGCATTGTAACTGCTTCCTGGTCTGGTTTCAATATTTCACTTGCAATACCATTGGGTGAATCTGAAACAGGTGTGGAAAAAAGCCACGGCAACTCACTCTCAGTATTCCTGTCATCTTCATGGTGGGGGTTGTTTATTCTCCCTGATGAAGCTTCCACTTTTAATGTGCTAACTTTAGGAACATCCGTGCTCTTTCTGTCTCCAAAATTCAGAGAAGCAGTGGGCAAGACTTGTATTGATGGAGAATCTCCAGAAACAGTAGCTTCTTCCTCAACAGCGAAATCAGTTACAAAGATTTCAGTCTCCTCTGCCTTGTCTGTAACAAATCTATTAAAGTGAGGAGTACTTTCAGTAGTTTTGCTTTCTGAAACAGGTTGGGGAGAAAACTTCAGGACAGAAGACTCTGTTCTGTCAAGAAGGTCTGTAGTGGGTGGTTTATATGTTGCTGCAATATCAGAACTAACCTCTTTGAATGTTCCTTCTGATGAGTGATTGGACACATCTGGATTCTTTGATGATGATGTACTTGGAATGATTACCTCAGGATACTCAGATGCTCCATTAACTAACTGAACAATTAATGAGGATTTAGGAGTTTGAGGTACAGAATGAAAACTTACTGAATCTGTTTCTTCATACTCTACTGAAGCTGATTTTGTGTTTGTGTATACTGTAGGATGATGCTTTTCTTCATTCTTGTTAGATGATGCAGTTGTCAGGTGGGATGTACGCTGTGTGGTGATAATACTTATTTCAAGCATGTCAGCTGTCAAAGCCTTTTCTGTCTCAGTAGACAAAACTGGTGTGAGAGAAGGAACCACAGGCTGCTTATCATACAGTTCTTCTTGGCCCATTCCAGAAAAGCCAGAGACAGAAACTCCTTCACTTTGATCTGCTATTACTTGGTTGTTTGCTGAAGTATTCAGCTCATAGGTGACTTCTGTTGCGCTTGTTACAAGATGTTTAGGCTCATGAGGCATATGAGGGCTTGCCAGTGATGGTGCTGTTGGAAGGAAAATGCCCTTTTCAGTGAGTTCAGTAGTGATGTGAGTTTCTGTTGCAAATGTCATGGAATTCCCTGAACCAAAATACTTATCCAATTTTGGTCCATGTCCAGCTGTTACTGATTCACTGCTTGGCTGACTAGAAGTAGTAGAAGAAGGATTAACATCGGATCCAAGCGTTGTCTCCTTGGTTATGGAAAATTTAGGTGTTGGATCATATTTCTCTGCTTCAGTTGTGGTGCTATCATCACCACCATATGTTGATTGCATGACAGAGTTTGGCATTGTCTGCACACTTATTATATCTTCAGGAATCAATTTTGAGTGATCCATGTCTATAATAGTTGTTTCCTCTGATGGCGTTTGAAGTCGCTCTTCAATTAGTGTAATGTCACCATAAACAGAAACATTCAGTATAACACTTCTTTTATCATCAATCATGGGAATAATTTTCTCGTATATTCCAGTATCACTTGTTAGTTCTTCTGAGGTAGTTGTCTTGGGCTGAACAGCAGGTGGATTGGCCTTAATCCCTTTTTCTTCTGTAAAAAGTGATGCCAGTCCTGTGATCACAGTTTGTGATCCATCTACTGGTGCCTCTGTTGTCCATCTATCCATGGTCGTTACTTCTGTTGGTGCCTCTGTTGTCAATACTTCAGAATAAACTTCCCCAGGAACACTAGATGAAGTATTTAGTTCTACTTTTGACATAGGTGGTATTGACAAATGAGTAAACATACCAGGAGAAGACGAATCCAAAACACCAATCCAGCCAGATCCTTCTCCAGAGCTTTCAGGTAATACTCTGCCTGGCATTTTTGTTGCTGCTGTAACAAGTGATTCCTCTGTTTCAAGATTAGGAGCTCCACTCAGTATGACAGAAACCGGAGTTATATCTTCTTTAATCAGCAAATGTGAAGTTTCCTCTTGAGAAACATTTGTAGAAGTAGCCACTGTCATGTCTGTTTCATTTTCTCCCATCCAATAGTTAGTTTCATTATTGTGCGGTTCCTCAGTGGCAGCAAAATAATGTGTCATCTCTTTAACCTCTTTCGAGCTGGAGTTCTTGGAATTCTCTTCTGCTAAAGCTGGGAAACTGGTGATCAGTGAGCTAGAGAACTGGTCTTCTGTTTCTGACAGGAGCCTAGTTACAGCACTTGTAACATCTTCATTAGCCTCAGCATGTGATTCTGTGCTTCTTGTTATAAAGTCCTGTGTCTTGTCACTTGAAAGGCTGGGTCCCATACTAGCAGGAAGAGAAGTTTGAGGACTTGAAGTACTCATGATTTCTTTCACAGCCAATGGCACTACAGAAGAAGTAACAGCAAAGTCGTCTCCTGATCCTTGTCCTGAAAATAATGGATCATAGATGAGCTCATGATTTGTTAGCTTTTCTTCTTTAGGTTTCAGGAGTGATCTTGGAATATCTTTTGTAGGAAAAATATTTTGTACCAGCTCCTCCTGTTGCTCTGTATTTGCAGCTGGGGAGCTTACATATTTCCTTTCAATCTTAACAGGCTCAGTCACTCTGTCACCACTAAATGGTAGAACTATTTTCTTAACAGATTCGGTTTCTAATTCCTCTTCTTCCAAGTATGGACTGACAGTCGGAACACTCAAAAACCCCAAATGTTCATGGTAACCTTGTGTGCTTTCAAAGAATGGGTCTGCTGTTGTTTCCTCAGAAGATTCTATAGGTTTTGTTGAAATGTCCATTGGCCTGTCTTCCCCAGACTGTATATCTTCAATGAAAGGAATCTTTGTAGACAAATCTCTCACTGTCAGCTCATCAGTTGTTTTCTCTTCTATTCTTATGTCAGTTATAGTCCCCTTTGTGGTTAATTCATGTTCAGTACTTGTTTTTAGCTCATCAGTTTCAGTAGTGAAGGCACTATCCATAGATGGTGTGCTAACTTTTTTGTCATACTTCTCTGTTTCCTGGTCCCCAGTGGGCACAACTGCTATTTTTGCAAATGATTCAGTATGTGTGTCTGCCTCTCCAGATCCCTGATCAGTAAATGGGAAATGGTTTTCAAGTACTTCTTCAGTAGGTCCATTAGACATTAGTTTTGTGGTGGTGCTGTCATCTTTGAATTCTTCTCCAGAGCCATGCTCAATCAGCAGAATCTTGCCTAATGAGACAGTTGAAGAACTAACTTTTGCATTTTTGCTTTCTGTAGAGTCAGCAACTGATTTTATACTGCCAGTCCCAGGTGTCCATGTGATGTCATGAGGGGTATTACTAACTACGGATTCTGGAGATGATGTCACCTCAGCTGTATTACTAACTACTGATTCTGGAGATGATGTCACCTCAGCTGTTACTTCAGTTTTAATTCCTGGTGCAACATGAGTTCTAGAATTTACTTCAGATGGAGCTGCGTAAGTTGGTTCTGTTTCCTGGTTTTGTTGTCCTGGTTTTGCTGTCCTAAACACATCTTGGGGCTTCTGACTTGACACTTCAGATTCCTCTATCAACCCATCTGAGCCAGTACTTGAAACTAATATTGCTGATACATCTGTTCTTGCATGGTCTTCATATTCTGCTGTTGCATTCCCCAGTGAAACATAATCTGTGCTGTAAAATTCTTCTTTGTGCTCTGTTTCAGTGACAAGCCTTAATGGAACTGAAGTTAAAGTAGTAGACTCAATGATAACATCTATGTCTCCAGAACCTGGTTCAGTAAACGAGGAGTCAGTACTTACCACTTTTCTTGTGGGACTCCCTGAAAATATGTCTGCTGGCTCTTCTGCTGATCCCTCATTTATAAAAAACTTCTTCTCTCTCAAGAAAGGAAAGGTGGTGACCTTTTTTATTTCAGAACTTACAGTACCTTTTACTAGTGCTGGCTTTCTGAGCAGGGTGGGCTCTTGGCTTACAGTTCTGACTTCAGTAGTAGTACTCCCAATTTCACTCCACTCTGAATTTCCCTCTGTAGCAGTAGCTGAATCTTCCTGACTTGAGTAGATAGCAGTCTGTGTTTCTTTTTCATCATCAACATTCCTTTCAGCTACAAGAGTGCTGTCGACTACTTTTTCCATAATGAACTCAGACACAGAATTGGTGGCAGCAGTTGCAGCAGAACTTGGATCAAAAACAGAATGAAGAGTGCCTATTCCTCTGGGTAAAGCTGGGGCAATTCCTGAAACAGTTACAGACATTTCTGTTGGCTGTACTGTGTCAGAGCCCAGAGAAATATCTTGTACTGAATTTGTTTCTGTTACTGCTGTTTCCCTCATCATGTCTGAAATTACAGTGATGTCCTCTACATCTCCAGAGCCTTCTAGAACTGCAAAAGAAGCAGCACTCATCACAGGCTTTGCTGTGTGACTACTTATTTCCAGAATATTTTCAACAGGGGAATTTGCATGAAGTTTAATTGTTGATTTATAACTAGCTCTTGGAGCAGGTGTTGTCTTTTCTGGAATAAGGTCTTTCACACTCATGCCTACTGTAGCAGCATTAGAAACTGCATCCAGAGAAGCAGTAGAAGCAGAGCTTTCCACAGTAAATGCATCAGGAGCAGAAGTTAAGCCAGAATTTCTTTCATCATCTTCCTTTTTTGACATTGTCACAATTTCTGAGAAGACAGAACTGGAATAATCAGATTCAGTAGAGCCATCTCCAGAAGATTCACTAGTAATCAAAAGCAAGTTTGTTGTGCCTTTAGTAGAGCTCTCCTCAGTTCCATGCCATGTTACAGTTTCTCTATTGTTTTGCAGAGACTGCTCATATGAAGAAGTAATAGCTATTGATTTGTCTGTTGTGGCAACCTCTGACTCACCACTATAGACAGGTTCTAACATTGCAACATCTGCTGTTGGCTGTGTAACATCAAACGCCCCTATTACTTCTCCAGCTTTGCTTGGTTGCATAGTACCAGAAGCTTCAGTTTCAGCTATTATAAATGTGTTGGTTTCATTAATTTGAGAGAAGGTTACATTTTTGGAATGTGCAACACTTTCAATTTGGTCACTTCTTGCTTCCTCAGCTTTTGTGCTCTTAGGTGCACTAGTAACCTGTTGTTTTCCATTGATGAACTGCAAAGCTGGAGGAGTTGTAACATCAGTAGTATTTTCACAGTCTTCCTCTTCTTCAAACTCTAGAAAGTTTGGAAAGAAAGGATCCAATATTATATATTCAGATGAATCCTGCACAGACTCTGAAGTACAGGGTTCAGTCTGAGTTGATTCTGCATCAATGTGGGGTTCATCTATTGAATGAGGAAGCATATGGCGACTGAACAGATCCAAAAATTCATTCACCGGATGATCTGCAAAAAAAAGAGAGCTTTTCATAATCCCTAAGTGACAGCAATGGTTGTGCATAACAGTAGACATATGAAGTGCAAAAACCAAAACAAAAAACAACCAAACAAAATAAATTCAAAATGAAACATAGTAAATTCTGTGTGGTCTTCTATTGACACACTGCTGTGACAGCGTTTGACTTTCTAGTTGAAACCTTTGTATACACAAAACATGCTGACTCTCTAATACTGTCCACTGCCATGCCTGTTAGACCCCAACCCACAGTAACATATCCTACCCTGTGCAGCAGAGATGGACAAAATGAGAACCATTTTTAGACTAAAAGACTCTGCTCTTGGTGTGCAGCAAGTGCTTCTATGGATTTCAGACACTGGCTAACCCTTGCCAAAAAAAAGTATGAAGTTAGATAAAGCTAAGAAATACAAAGCCTAGAATAAAATAGGACATAGAGAATATGCTTCTGCAACTGCATTTATCCTCATTGTAGAGTAAATAGAATGACTAGGAACACCGTTAAAACCTACATCAATGGATCTACCCTTTAGATATGGGCTCTAGGTCAGTCTCACTTTACCAAGTTGTTGCTGTTTGACATTGCAAAGCATTATGGAGCAAATAAGAAAAATGATGACAGACTGAAAAATCAGTCACCAGTCAAAAGAGTACAATGAGTTACTTCTCCTTTCTTCTGCTCATTGCTCACTTTGAATTATTTACACACTCACACAGGCAGCAAAGCTTAATTATTTTTTTCTATGTAGCCAAGTAGATAAAGAAGTGGAAGTAAGCACAAAAAGTTTTAGCTTCAGAGGTCACAGAATCACCAAGGTTGGAAGAGACCTCAAAGATCATCAAGTCACAGTATCACAGTATAACTAAGGTTGGAAGAGACCTCGAGGATCATTGTGTCCAACCTGTCGCCACAGACCTCATGACTAAACCATGGCACCAAGTGTCACATCCAATCCCCTCTTGAACAGCTCCAGGGATGGTGATGAGAGGTCCTTGTGAATTACTCCTAAGATTTATGAACTTCAAAAGAGCCCTCTCAGCATAAATATTACTTCCAATCTTCTGTGCCAAACAATTGATCCTACCCTCATTATGAGAAGAAAAAAAGGAAAAGAGGTTAAAAAAGTCTCATATTCAGGAGAGACAAGAAAAAAACAAGGACAAGCAAGCCAGATTTCAGGCTTGGATGGCTGATTTGAAGCTGGAAATTTGGTGCTAAAATCTTATTTCCTGAATGTATCTTCTGAGCCTGTGTTTATAACTGGTTTTGTCCAAAACAAACTTACTATTTGCTGGTATAAATTGATGTAGCCAGTGGGGCTTTGTCTACATATACTATATATATATATGAACAAATATACAAGACTCCTGTCTTAGAATAGAATAGAATAGAATAGAATAGAATAGAATAGAATAGAATAGAATAGAATAGAATAGAATAGAATAGGACAAGGTTGGAATAGACCTTAGAGATCATTGTGTCCAACCTATCATCCAACCCCCCTAATCAATTAATCCATGCAACCAAACACGTGATCAAATCTCTTCCTAAACACCTCCAATGATGGTGACTCCAACACCTCCACAGGCAGCCCATTCCAATGGCCAATCACTCTCTCTGTGTAGTATTTCTTCCTAACCTCCAGCCTAAACCTCCCCTGAAGCAGCCTGAGACTGTGTTCTGGTGCTGGTGCCTGGGAGAAGAGACCAAACCTCACCTGGCTACAACCTCCCTTCAGGGAGTTGTAGAGAACAAAAAGGTCTCCCCTGAGCCCCCTCTTCTCCAGGCTAAGCAACCACACCTTCCTCAGTCTCTCCTCATAGGGCTTGTGTTCCAAACCCCTCACCAACTTTGTTGCCCTTCTCTGGACACATTCCAGCCACTCAACATCCTTCCTAAACTGAGGGGCCCAGAACTGGACACAGGACTCAAGGTGTGGACTAACCAGTGCTAAGTACAGGGGCACAATGACCTCCCTGCTCCTGCTGGACACACTGTTCTTGATGCAGGCCAGGATGCCATTGGCCCTCTTGGCTGCCTGGACACACTTCAGGCTCATGGTCAGCCTACCATCAACCAGTACCCCAAGGTCCCTCTCTGCCTGGCTGCTCTCCATCCACTCTGACTCCAGCCTGTAGCACTGCATGGGATTGCTTATAGCACTGTGAGCTGTGGTTGCTCCCAAAGAATATTTGCAGGCATTTTGGCATGCCCAGTATATGACAAAGCACAATTTCAAAGTAATTCTTCCTCATTAAAGCCATTTATGAGATGTAACAACAAAAAGAATAACAACAAAAAAAAACTGACATGAAAATTATTAAATTGTTGAAGTAATTCTCCTACATAAGAACATCATTTAAGCAGTATGACTTATGAGCCCTCATAGATTAATCTGGTGATCATTCTGGAAAAGGATGCATTAAATCACATTAAATTGATGCAGAGCCCTGTGAAAGGCCTGTGGTTCTCTGTCTGGGGGCGTTTTGTTTGTGCAAATTGACTGCAATTTGGGTCTTGAGAAGGTCATTGCAACCCTGTTGAGAATGAATGTTCTAACATCTCACTTTTTGTTTACAGCTAAACTTGCAAAGTGTTACTGAATCTTCACTTTTCTAAACCTCCATCTGAAGAGTAAATGGCAACTTCAGGTCTGTTATACAAGCACATAATAAGATGCCCTGAATAAGAGACTTTGATCATCATACAACTTGGGAAAAACTGAGGTCCCTGACAGCCTCACAGAGAATAAATCACTTTTAGTATTTTGTATTTGCACTAAAATATTCAGTTTGTACAGCACTAGGCTCAGCATTCCCAGTGTAATGAGAAAAACAAGAATGTTTTTAACCTCATTCCTGACTGGCTAGTCTATATTGCCCCAATAAAGCCTGGTGTCTACTTTGTGCTATGACAGCTATGTTAGATGACTACAGAATTGCAGCTCCTCTCTCTCACACAAGCTTGAAGGGAGCTGTTTTATGCAATTCTTGAAAAGAGAGAATTTCTACCTGTTCTTTCCTCCAGCAGATTAGAAATATTTGCAGAAGCTGCCTGATACCACAGAAAAACTGACTTCTGAGGCTGTTTATTTGAGCCTTTCAAATTTTGTTCAAGTACAAAGGCAATTATTTAGTTATTTATCCAGGACTTGCAATGTTACGTGGAGAAATGTGCCTAGCAACATCACTTTCAGAATCCAGAAGTTTTGTAAGCAGCAATTCTAGCCACATTGAGGTACCATATTTTCATAGAAGTAGAGGTTCTAATCAGCACAGAATTGTACGCTTGCTTTTCAACACTGTGAAAGTAAAAATACATGGGAATTCAATAGTTGAAAGGGCAATGGCAAGTCCAAGCTGCTGGGGAGTTTTGAGAGTTTTTGACTCTCAACAAATCCACTATAAAATAACTGCACCCGCATAGAGAATCAGAGAGCTGCATACAGAAATGTGCATGGGCAAGCAAAATAGCTTCTGTGTGCATAGTTTAAGAAAGAATATATATAAATAACTTGGCCTCTAACTAGGCTAATGTGACATTAGGATTAATTATTGTTTCATACACAGCTGTTAGGCTTGTGTGCATGAAGCATGCATCATGCTTTTGCACAGAACTATGCATTCAAATAAATTCTAAAACCTGGATGGGCCTGAATAGGCTGCAATTTGTAGGAGGGTACTGTGACTAACAAGTTCTGACCAGTGTATTATTTTTGTAGCAGTGCACACCTGGGAGTCCCTCAAATTACTAGCTCATGCTAAATCATTTATGGTAGGTAATAAATTTAATGAACAACATCTGTTCATTACATATACATATACAAATTCTTACATAGGCAAAGATCTCTATCAAAACGTACTTTTACTTTGTTAGCTTTTTCAAGATCTCACATGCCACAAAGATCCACATAAAAGAGCCTTTGCTAAAGGTATGAAACTCACATAACAAGCTTTCTGAAGGCTATTTCATTAAATATGAAATGTTTTTGTTTAGGATATTTTTTTTCCAATTAAAAAAAAAACAAGGAAAAAAAAATCTTTGGAGAAAATAGTAAAGAATTCAATTGATTAAATAAATATGCAATTAGAATTTCTTCTCCTTTCCAGTTTTGATTATTCAGTGTAAGTAATCAAGTAACCAATGCTCAGGGTTAACTGTTATGGCAAATTCTCTCAAACTTCAGAAATGGCCAATAATCTAAACTCATGTGTGGCATACAACCTTGTCCACTAGGCATAAACAAGACACTATGATTAAGTGCTACCATAAAGTACAAATACAGGAGGGGAAATCGTTATCTGTAGAGATGATTTTTTAGACTTAGGGCAAACACATGAACAACTTCATGGAGCACAAGCCCTATGAAGAGAGGCTGAGGGAGCTGGGGTTGCTTAGCCTGGAGAAGAGGAGGCTCAGGGGAGACCTTATTGCTCTCTACAACTACCTGAAGGGAGGTTGTAGACAGGCAGGGGCTGGTCTCTTCTCCCAGGCAGCCAGCACCAGAACAAGAGGACATAGTCTCAAGTTGCACCAGGGGAGGTTCAGACTGGATGTTAGGAAGAAATTCTACACCGAGTGATTGCCCATTGGAATGGGCTGCCCGGGGAGGTGGTGGAGTCACCATCATTGGAGGTGACTTGATAGGGTGCTTGGTGCTATGGTTTAGTTGATTAGGTGGTGTTGGATGATAGGTTGGACACAATGATCTCTAAGGTCTCTTCCAACATGGTCTATTCTATTCTATTCTACTAACAATAGTTTTAAACTGGCTAGATGCAGTTGACATTTATTTCCCCTATTTACTTTCAAGTCCCTTCCAACTTCACGTAAAAACATACAGACCTGAGACTATTAATGAGACTTAAATGATGACTTTGGGAAAAAAAAAAAAAAAAAAAAAAAGGCATTTTGGCTTCTAAATATGTTTATCAATAGTTCACACATTATCAATCAGGGTAAACACGGCAAAAGTAGTACTTATTCAAAGAGTTGCTTTGCTACTGTGACCCCAAGAAAAGGAAGGTAAAAATGAGTAGCTAAAACCAAAGGCTGCCAGTCCAGACTGCCAATCCAAACAAGTCCTAAAGAAGATTTATGAGCAAAGCCTCTTACTGAGGAAAGTGATGAGGTATGCAGTGAAATAGAGATGGAATAGATAGGTGAGTGAGTGTATACACTGCCTAGAGTGTTTCTTCATCCATTTAACATGTCTAGGTGTTAAAATTACCTGCATGCAATAAGCACCTCAGTAGCAGTCAACTGTATGAGAAATGGAGCTCACTCGGGGTGTAGGGTGCATTGTAGCCAGAAGACTTGGCTGCTACCAGATATAACCAGAGAAGAGCTGTCTGAGGTGACATTAACATTTCTAATGATAATTGGTTCTACACCTACATTAATTTTTCACTGGATCAAAGATAAAATTTGTCCCATCTTACTGATGGACAATCTGACGTCTGCACATTAAAAATATATGTTAAGTGCAGTAATGGTTTTTTTCTCAGAAGACATTTAGTATTCTACAAAGAACCCCAAAGGACAGGGGTCCTGCCTGAGGGGACAGGCAATGAAAAAAAAAAATTCTCTCTCAAAAAACTTGAGATAAGCAGCTGAAGAAGAATTAATAATTAATTAAATAGAAAACAGATTCTGATCTTTTCTAAAGTTTCAAACCCCAAGTAATTCATATAGATTCAGCAGAGTTTTGTGAAGTATCATTCAAAATAGGACTGCTGGCATTTAATCTAGCACCTTGCAGATAACAGAATTTCTCCTATAGCGTAGTGCTTCACAATGCTCACTATCAAGAACCTGTATCCAAAAAGGAAATGAAAAAAAACATACAAAGCAAAACAACAAAATCATTCTCATTAGTCAAATTCCTTCACTCATTTGAGAATTTTGGGGTTGTCTTTAATAGAACTATGTCAGAGTGAATTACCACAGTCATAGTATGACAAAAATGTAATAAAAATATTGTATATACACGGATTTGTGTCAAATTTCTACATATGTACCATTTGGTGACTGTGCAAAAGGTAATGCAGTGACTTGCAACAACAAGAACAACCAAAAAATTGGTTCAAAGAGAAAAGCAACCAAAAAAATTAAGATAAAAACTGAGAAAATCTATTAGTTTGGGTTTTCCTTCTGTGCGTACTTGTTACTTCCTGTTTTCCATGTTAAGAAGCCTTTCTTCTTCTTCACAGATAAATTCTCAACATCTGTTTCTGTATGTCCCCTCCTTTACAGTTGGTTTGTCCTACAGTCATAGAATCATAGGAAAGGCCTCTAAGACCATTGAGCCCAACCATTATCTAGCTAGTCATTACCTCCTGTAGAAGACTCCTATCACACACATGATGATAATCTTGTACTCCCTGGCAACAGCCTTAACTGCTATTTCCAACTGATCAGATGGTCTGACATCAAGGTCAGGTGTTCAGGACTAGGTCCAGGGGACAAGTAACATACCTAATAGAATCATAAAATCAATGAGGTTGGAAAAGACCTCAAAGATCATCAAGTCCAACCTGTCACCCAACACCTCATGACTACTAAACCATGGCTTCAAGTGCCACGTCCAATCCCTTTTTGAACACCTCCAGGGATGGTGACTCCACCACTTCCCTGGGCAGCACATTCCACTGGCTAACAACTCTCTCTGTGAAGAACTTTCTCCTCACCTCAAGCCTAAACTTCCCCTGGCAGTTAGCACAATGGTTCAGCTTATCATGGAAGAACAGCTTAGGCAGGCTGTTTAAATGACAGCTCAAGTCAGATGTCTCAAGCTTCATACCAGCTGTTGATCAGACCCTTTCTTACTCAAAACCCATTATTCTGAGAAAGTCACTACACTAAGAGATTATACAAATATCCGTGAAAAACAATGAGGGCAGAAGACAGATGCAAGGACTGCTGTCTACCTCATTTTTGCACATTTATAGAACGTTGCAGACTGAATCTGCTATAAAAAGCAGATCCAAACAGATAATCCACAGAATCACTCAGTAAACATGTACACTGTGTTTGATTAAGACTCTCAAAATAACCTAACAGAACTCCTAATGGTTTGCTGAGATGACCTACGAAGAGTAGACCAACCCTCAGCCAACTTAAATTCAGTCAAAGCAGAAAAGGTTCAAAACCATTTATTAAAAACCTTCTGAAAGTCCAGTGAAGCCTGGTATCTGAGCTTGGGAGAGGATCTAGCATGAAGAAAGACTTAAACAGCTTTATGTCATATACTGACTCCCCTCAACCACAGCTCTGCCGAGGACCAGATTTGCAGACTGAGTAGTTTTATGACTATGGCTTCCTGAAAATCTTCCAGTAAAACAAAGCTCAACCAATTCCACAGGAATGTGTCTGTCTTGTTGAATATATTTTGTTTAAAAGCATACTGAAGAAGACAAGAAGCAGTCTGAAAAGGTAGCTATTTAGCAGTTAAATAAATACTTATTTGTTTCAAAACTTTTGTATTTAGGGCTGGTTTGGAGGTTTTTTCCTCCCTTAAAATATTACTTTTAACTTGGAAAGCTTCAGTTTTACAGAAATAAAGCATTCTGATAACATCTCTTGAGCCATTTTGTCTCCTAGAAAAGGGACTTTTTAAATTGTTCTTTTCATCTAATTTCAAAAGAAATAAGATTTTGAAATAAAGGCATTTCCTTCAGCACATGCAATTCCTCTAACTTGTGCCATCTTGTAATATCATTAACCTACCTAAGCACGGTCAAAGTACAGTAGTGCTTCAGGCATACCCCATCTCCTCCATCAGGAAAAGGTGGGAATAGTGCCAAGGAGCTGGTCTAAGGTGTTAAAGAAACATGGCTACTATTATACACACCTAAGTAAAAGACAACAAAGTAAAATCCAGAAATAATTAAACTTTTGATTATTGTAATCCTTCTACCTTACACTAACATGGCTAGTATGATGAGGTTTAGTAAAATCCAGTCCCTGATTACTGTTCATTCTGAATAAACAAAAGGGTTTATTTAGTTCACTTAAAAAACGTTCCCCAGGTGGATATAGGTTTTGAAAAGTTTTGTTAACTTTGGCTCTTTCTAGAAATACTTAAGGACATAGTGCACATTTCAATACATAGTGCACATTTCAATAGTTTGCTTTGGTTTGTGTTTTAGGGTTTCGAGGTGTTTGTTGTGGTTTGTTGTTTTGTTTTTTTTTTTTTTACTTTCTATATATTAAACAACAAAAAATTCATTTTGTTCTCCCTCTAACAGTCAGAAGAGAAGTTTTCCTTTTCTTTAAATCTCAGCAACAGCAAAATTAAAACAACAAAACTCATATATAAGTTGACCTTGCATAAAAATCTCAACCACTCAATCGAATTTCTGGAAGAAAGTATTTGAAAACAATCATTTTTACACAGCTGCCTGAGCAGGAGCTGAAAGTAATTCAAGGTGGGTGGTCACTCTTGCCTACTCAAATTCATTTATCCAGTCTGCATTACCATATTTGGATGTCTTCATTTCCACACAAGGCACAGCCCTGTTGAAAACCTGAGTACCAAATGCTGAAGTGTTCCTGAACTGCCAGCTATTTACAGCTACACCATATCCTCAAGTACCATCTTGACAGAGACATTGGCTATGACCAGAAACACCCATGGACATGGATGTTGCTTATGTGGCATCTGTGTTGCACAGGGATCATGCCTGCGTAGCTGTGCCTAAGCACCCCTGCCAAATTTTTAAGAGACATGATGATGCAAAAAAACCATGTCTGAAAAAAAGGAATCATTTTATTACAAAAGCATATCATTAAGCCTTCTGGGAATCTCTGGTACTTCCTTCAGCCTTGTTCTTTCCTGTGTTTGCCCCATGGTGCAGCAGCAAACTTCTTAAGGAAAAACATATTGAGTAAAATGTCAAGTTGTTAAAAATGGTAGCCTTGCAGTGACAAGTCTAAGCCTCAGCAAGTAGAGGATACAGTTCCCTGGATACTGACTGACTATTTGTCATACAATATTCTAGAGACAAAACTATTCCCACTTCCTCTCTACTCTAGTATGGCATTAACAAAATGATATTCTGGCCAGGAGTGTCTCCTCCTGAGTAGTCCCTGACATGAGCATCCTTCCACTGACAACATTTTACTTACTGCCTACTGAGACAATTCTGAAACTCTGCAGGGATAAACAACCCAAAGCCAAACAACTGGCAAGTAATAGATCATTTTCTCCAGCTGAAATCCTAAAGAAAGCAAAAAGTCGCACTATGCAGTCACACAGTCTGGATGAGCTGATCTGTCTGTATATATATATATGTAGATATAAAAGTCCAACTCCACAGGCCAGCTCAACAAGTCAGATGGAAAACAGGAGAGCCGGCTGGGAAGGAAAGCAACCATTCATTGGAGGTGTTTAGGAGGAGACTTGATAGGGTGCTTGGTTTCATTGTTTAGTTGATTAGGTGGGTTGGATAATAGGTTGGACGCAATGATCTCGAAGGTCTCTTCCAACCTGGTCTATCCTATCCTATCCTATCCTATCCTATCCTATCCTATCCTATCCTATCCTATCCTATCCTATTCTATTCACCAAAACTTCAACCTTTATCTCGTGGCTGAGGTGGAAATAGTGATGTGTGAATTGATCTTGCCCTTTTCTAGCCCACTTCACTGCCACCTCTTGGCCACACTTACACTGAGTTATATCAGGGCAGAGTGGTGGGGGGGGGGGGGAGGGAGAGGGAGAGGGATCTTTGAGGTCTCTTCCAACCTTGGTGATTCTGTGATAATGACATACATGACACATGGATTTTTGAACATAGATCTGAGTCTTGTTTTTTCTAAGTATTATTCAGAAGACTCAGGCTGGACTCTGTAATTGTAGTTTTAATAGAATATTCTTAGCATCATCCCTTGACTTGGAGAAAGAAAAGTTGAAAAAGATTCATAATTTGTCTATAAAGATTAATAAACATGATTGATTTGGGTATTAATCATCCAAAGCAGCCTAGGGATAAACAAGGTTCTCAGTTAAAACAATGTAAGGCTGTAAAAACCCTACTGAGGCAGATGGAGTAACACAAGTGTGAATCTCTTTGAGGCAGAATTTTAGGAAAAGGAGTACCTCATCATTTGCTTGAATGCCTTTAAAAAATTCAGTATTAAACACTATTTGGACGCATAATTTCTACATGAATCAACTTGGGGAGTGCCTTTGATCCTCATGCTTTCCTGTACTCCTCAGAAACTTTTAACAGCAGATGAAACAGAAAGAAGAGCAGAACAGAAAAGGAAACCTGATGCAGCAAGTACTGTAGGATAAGTTTATAACTGGAGAAGGCTTACCTGAAAATAAGCTGCTAATATTTAACTCTGTAAACTATTTGTCTACTCAGAGCTGTGAAAAACTACATATACTGCATACAGATTATGAACTTTTTAACTACATAATCATACACATGTATAAAAAGGAGATATAGCTTCATTTTTGTTCTAAAAGCAGAACTTTTTCCATCTGACCTTTATTTTGTTTTTCTTGGCTAAAATGGAACATTTGTTTTGGAAAAAATATTTATTTGGTTTTGGAAACATTTGGTTTTTAGAAAAAGATGTTCTTGTTGGACAATACTTGAGAACAAAAGCTTTCAACCAACTATATCTAAAAATAGGTGTCTAGCTGTGGTAAGCTAGACCTCTTGTGGTCTTAATCATTGCCTATCAGTTCATAGCATCATAGAATCATAGAATCAACAAGGTTGCAAAAGACCTCAAAGATCATCAAGTTCAACCTGTCACGCAAGACCTCATAACTACCAAACCATGGCACCAAGTGCCACATCCAATGTGCTCTTGAACATCTCCAGGGATGGCAACTCCACCACAATATCACACAGTATCACAGTATCACCAAGGTTGGAAGAGACCTCAAAGATCATTGAGTCCAACCTGTCACCACAGACCTCATCACTAGACCATTTCACCAAGTGCCACGTCCAGTTCCCTCTTGAACACCTCCAGGGACGGTGACTCCACCACCTCCCCAGGCAGCCCATCCCAATGACGAATGACTCTCTCGGTGACGAACTTTCTCCTCACCTTGAGCCTAAACTTCCCCTGGCACGGCTTGAGACTGTGTCCCCCTGTTCTGGTGCTGGTTGCTAGAGAGAAGAGACCAACCCTTTCCTGGCTGCAACCATCTTTCAGGTAGCTGTGGAGAGCAATGAGGTCACCCCTGAGCCTCCTCTTCTGAGGCTAAACAATCCCAGCTCCCTCAGCCTCTCCTCATAGGGCTTGTGCTCAAGGCCTCTCCCCAGCCTTGTTGCCCTTCTCTGGACACATTCAAGTGTCTCAATGTCCTTCTTATACCAAATGTAAACTATGTTAAACCAAGTATACATAGGGTTTCAAATCAATCAAGAATTTTGCTCATAATATTTAGTATTTAACTAATATCTCACTGGAAACACACTATAAACCTGAGTACTGAATACACAAGCAACCAAAGAATTGCGTCCCCCAGGGATCAGTGCTGGGCCCCATCCTCTTAAACATCTTCATTGATGATCTGGATGAGGGGGTTGAGTCAGTCATGAGCAAGTTTGCAGATGACACCAAGTTGGGAACAGATGTTAGTCAGTTAGAGGGCAGAAAGGCTCTGCAGAGGGACCTTGACCGACTGGACAGATGGGCAGAGTCCAATGGGATGGCATTTAATAAGTCTAAGTGCCGGGTGCCGCACTTTGGCCACGGCAACCCCATGCAGAGCTACAGGCTGGGGTCAGAGTGGCTGGAGAGCTGCCAAACAGAAAGGGACCTGGGGGTGCTGATTGACACCCGCCTAAACATGAGCCAGCAGTGTGCCCAGGTGGCCAAGAAGGCCAATGGCATCCTGGCCTGTATTAGGAATAGTGTGGCCAGCAGGAGCAGGGAGGTCATTGTGCCCCTGTACTCTGCATTGGTTAGGCCACACCTTGAGTACTGTGTCCAGTTCTGGGCCCCTCAGTTTAGGAAGGACATCGAGACACTTGAACGTGTCCAGAGAAGGGCAACAAGGCTGGTGAGAGGCCTTGAGCACAAGCCCTATGAGGAGAGGCTGTGGGAGCTGGGATTGTTTAGCCTGGAGAAGAGAAGGATCAGAGGCGACCTCATTGCCCTCTACAACTACCTGAAGGGTGGTTGTAGACAGGAGGGGGTTGGTCTCTTCTCCCAGGCAACCAGCACCAGAACAAGGGGACACAGTCTCAAGTTGTGTCAGGGGAGGTTTAGACTCGAGGTGAGGAAAAAGTTCTTCACTGAGCGAGTCATTCGTCATTGGAATGTGCTGCCCAGGGAGGTGGTGGAGTCGCCGTCCCTGGAGGTGTTCAAGGGGAGATTGGACGTGGTGCTTGGTGCTATGATCTAGTTGTGAGGTCTGTTGGAACAGGTTGGACTTGATGTTCCTTGGGGTCTCTTCCAACCTTAGTTGCAGTGATACTGTGACACTGTGTGATACTGTGAATTATTTCACTCACCATCTCCATGAAAGGAAGAAAAAAAAAGTTGAGATAAAATCCCACAATAAAATCTTAAACACACCACCCTCCCCCCACCCCCAAAAATATCCCAATCATCTGTATACATATAGGCATGCTCTTACTGTTATTTTGAGGAATAAACAACTACATCAAATATATGGAAATTATTTTCCTAATGAAAAAAAAAATTCCCACTGAAACCATGGAATTCTTCATCAATGTGAAAGTCCAAGATTGTAGTTAAAAATTACAGTGTTTCTTATGGATTCTTCAAGATAATGCTGGTCAACAAAGAAAAAGTGATGAAATGTAAAAACAAAGCGTGCACAGACCACTGGAAGCTAAGACTGATCCTGATCAAGAGCAAAATTTCAAGTGCTTTTCTCCTCAGGGATTTCACACCTAATTGTTTCTGAAGAGAAATTTCTAGAAGTTTGGTTGCTTTGGGTTTTTTACTGAATGAGTTCTCCTCGTTCAATCAAATGTAACACAGGCCTGGTCAAAAAAGTCCTATTGCAATCCACTGAGAAGTTTAAAAAACAAATGTGAATTACTCCATAGAAATAAAAGCCAGATCACTCCATCTCCATGTTCCCAAAGGCAACACAAAATACACAGCAGACACTCTGAACTCATCCTGACTTGTGCCAGGAAAGAGTTCACAAGTATCTTGAAGGACATGAGTGGGTCTTTATCAGCTGAACACTGTCAAAAAGAAAGAGCTAGAAAAAGACTACCTGGATTGACAAGAATTAATTCAATCACTAAATCTAAAATATGCAAAGAAAAACTGAAAAGAAAAAAGAAAGAGCCCTGAAAACTACATACTCGAATAGCCAACAAACATGTTAAAAGTGCTGTTACTAGGCTAAGTATCAAGTGAACCATCTAAAGGCAATGACTCTCTATTATGATCTCTAGCCTTTGAACCACTTGTAAAACTACGTTTATTTACATTTCTAGGATCACATCCTGAATTAATTTTCACTATACTCAATGCATCATTTCATATAAAGTAGATGTAAAATTTTCTGAAAGAGGTAAAAAAAGTAAAGTCTCTATCATAAGTCCTTAGACTTTTTACAATCTGGATAGATTCAGGGGAGTTTACTACAGAAAACCACTTCCCTCAAAAAAAAATCCTTCTGTGTTTCCATGTTAAAAACAGCTCATATTTTCTACAATACGATTTCTTCAGACTTTATCCAAGTATAAACAAACTTCTAAAGGATTCCTCTCTTTCACAACAGAAGTATGAAAAACTACATTGTACCTATGAATAAAATTCCTTCATTTCTCTCATGAATAAAGAAAGAGCTATAAGAAAGCTAGCAATGTGTAATCCCTGTGTCTAGATCTGAGATGTTTCCTTGGAAACAATGCAAAAGCAGCAGGGAATGTGTAGGCATCCCCTGAACAGTATTTAAATTTAGGGCACTGTTCCTTGTATCTATGGAAGTAAAAAGGAATGTGAAAAAAAAATAAAGAGAAATTATTGTTCTATAATAAGTCTTCAAGAAGAGCCAGCAAAAGTGGCCTGAAGACTGCTTGTTAATTCATAGTCTTAGCATCTTGTGAAACTTTCTAAGTATCAAGTTTCAGCTCTGTTGGATATGCTGGAGTTTTATTATTGCTTTCCTTTATTTTAGAAAAAGAAGCAGTGAACAGAAATATTGAATTTATTACAATTTTTTAATTATTATTAGGGCTTGCTTTCACACAGGGCATCATTGATGTTGATTTTTAGATATGATTTTTATGTGATGATCAGCCTATTGTTTGAAGCCCTTCACAACACTATTCTAACATGAGTCTTCTACTATAGAAAAACTCCAGCTGACTTAACTAAGCCGGAGTGCTATCAGTTTGGGTTAAATATGTGACACAAATTTGTCTGAAGATTAAAAATCACCCCATTACAGAATGAACCAAGAAGACATTCAGATACCTAGCAACCCCACATCCCTATAACAATTCTCTCAATCACCTCATTGATTACTATGGTGTAATTACACTCTGGAACATTATCTCAGAATCTGACCATACTACTTGGTGTTTAACACTTCAGTTCCTTCAGATGAAATGAAAATCTGGCTGTATCTGTACCAGGTTTTGCGAGTAATACAGAGAGTTATGTCATTCAGGACATGATTATGTCCTACTTGAGTAGCTGACACGAAAGTGTAATTTGGAAATATGTTTCAGAAATACTAGGTAGTTTACTTTCTTAGTTGAATAGACAAGCCCAAGGCTCAAAACAAAACACTGCCAGGAAGGACCATGTTACTAATTTAAACCTTGAAATAAGACCATACTTGTTAACTGCAGCATACACAGGGCATCAGGGAAAGTAATCTTTATCCAAAGCTGACCAAAAGCAGCAGCTGCCATAATCTTAAAGTTAGTTGTATCAATACAGTTAATAAATATATAAGCCCAATATATTTAAAATAAATAAATAAACCCAAATAAATAAATAATTTGGTCTCCTTATTGAATAAATAAGACATTTTGCCTTTAGTAAGATGGGAAGTTGGTTGTCTATGTGGCGCCTTTTACTGTTGCTTCAATAGCCCACCGGAAGTTAATTCAAGTCAGTCTTAGCTGCACAATACCAATAAACTGGGGCCACGTGAAGCTATGCTGCATGCAATTTGAAACATAGATTACATGGTACTTTGTTCAACAGAGCATTAAGGTAAATTTGGAACTCTTCCTCTCTTAAAGGTTTGATGGTGATATCAAATATTAAGTACTTTTTAAGGAAAGCTGAGCAGCTTGTATAGGCAAGGAAGTTTCATTGAAACATATGCACCTGAGTGTGTTATTAATCACTGCATAAACCACCAGAATGAAGTGAATGCAAGACAGTATCTTCCCTTTACAGTAGATCCTATGAATAAAAAATAGATTTGAGCAATATACACTTCTCATTTGAGGAAAACCAAATTATTTCATCACACAAAAGAAGAAGTTTCCTCACCTTCAGTAGAAGTCTAACACAATAATAAATGAGATGTTTGAAAGGTGCACCAAAAATTGCACGTAGCATATGTGTGTATACTACAAAGAGCAGCGTCCAGATAGGTATTTGCCAGTAGGCATAAATAAAATAAAGAGAACAATGTGGGTACAGGTGCAGACAGATGTAAGCCTACATGCTGCCTGCTTTTAAATTCTCTTTGTTAGAAGTGAGGGAATGGTGTTGTGAGGCATGCCACTCTTATCCCTTCACACCGTCAGCTGCTCTGGTCACAGCCACATCCTGACACCCATAGCCTCTAGAACAGAACCAGTGTCTTTCCTGCCAGCATGTTCCAGGCACATTTCTACTATTCCATCCCCACATTCTCCTCGGAAGTTAGCAAAATGAAAGCTGAAAGGGAATATGGTTAGTCTCTGTAACTGAACAGAGAAATAAAAGTATCTAAGGGGTAAGTGTCAGGAAGAAAAAAGACCTATTCAAGCTAAAGACAATGCTGGCAACGATAAACATGGGTTAAAACTGGCCAAGCAGCAATTCAGGCAAGATATTAGAATCAGACTTAAGGAGAACCATGATGATCTGTGCTCCAGAAGGAGATGTGAAGACAACAGGATTAAATTAATTTTAAGACAATGCCTAAGATGCAGCTGAGAAGACTCTATTCTGCCTTCTTTGTTAAGGTTTATGGCTATGACTCATTACCATTCTGCATTTCATTCCAATTTCACATGCCCTCTTACACTCCTAAGACTGAAATATGCATGTCAGAGAATTACATGTTGAAACACAAAGGTTTGTAACCTCTTTCCATTAAATTCCACATCTACAAAGCACAAGCTCCTGCAATTTTGTTCTGTTCAAAGCTGGAGGGGACAAGAAACCAGACAGAGCTGGTGTGAGTCCCAGGGTCCAATAAGCACTTTGAAACATATTCAGTAAGTAAAGACTTTTAAATGTCTCCAAAAAATGCAGGTGTGCAAATTACTTCTGATACATACAGGAGTTATGTTTCCAGCATCCCCTCAACCACTGTTCAACAACACCCCCACAAGCATTTTTCGGCTCATAAAAGCTTTATGAGCTGAAAAGCTCCTTCAGGTTTGGGATTTTTTTCAGCTGCTAATCCATTACCTTCAAGCAACAGCATGAACCCTCACCACTGTAAGTCACAGGAGCTATGAGAATATGAGAGGGCACAAAGTGGCAAATTTTGCACCTTTGCAGTGAAAGACAAGCTCTTCTGTCCTATCTGATGCAATGGAAACCTGCTAACGTGATAACACATCACACAGTGCGGGGCTGTTTTGCTTTCTCACTCTCACAACACAGTCATAATCCCAAGGGAATAGCCTGTTCTACTTAAGTGAATGAAGTCCTAACCTCCTTCCATTATTAAACATGTGCATGGCGCTTTTGGTAGCATAAAAAGGGATGTTTCCCCATGCACAAATATATTTTCCTCATTAATTGGAACACCTGCTCTAGATCTGCCCATGTCCCATAGGCTGTCAAACACCCTGTGCCTTTTACCCCTCATTAATTTGTGCACCTGCCTCACACTTGCTCACATGGAAGTATATGAATTGTGTCACACATTTTCTCTATGAAAACTTCTGTATTCTTATACAAATAAGCAGCTTACTCTATTCAGTGGTGTGTTCTTTCTTATCATCACTAGAGCACATTTTTCAGAATTTAAGCTAATGAGCCTGACCTTCCACCAGACTCCCAAATTACTTCTGTTGCCATGGGTAATTTTTTAAATCTAAAGTAACTGAAACTTCCTTTATGAAAGTTTTAATTGATTGAAAGTATGCATTTGAAAAGCTATAACTATGGTGGTTGGATGGTGTAAGAAAAATTCCCTAGGAGGAACTTTTTATGGTCTAATAAACTTAAAGGCTTATTGTATTAAAAAAATCTGAAAATATTTAATATCAGCTTTCAGTTATATATTGTACTACTTCATATTAAAGGAGAGGGCTTGTTTAAGACAACCTGAGATCCTTGCCCCTATAGTTAATTGAATTTAACCCAGTCAGCATTCAACATCTTTCAATTGCAGCTTGAGTCTACAATAATGAAGAAAAAATATCCCTTCCACATTCCATACATCCATAACACATTCCCTACATCAATAGCACATTCCAGCCAAAGACTTCAAAGCACTTCAATGAAGCTGGTGCCAGTGTAGCAACGGTTTGAGACGGAGAAGAAAGGTGCAAGAAATCTTTCCCATTTCTCACTCCACCAGTGCATGGCCACAGGTGAACTCACCAAACCCAGAGCAGCAAGGGGCTGCTGTTGCCACACTTCACACCAAGAGGTAGGACATTCAACCATCTCAAAAGGACTCCTGTGTTATCAGAGGTACACTCTGTCCTGCCTGCTGGGAACTGCTAAAAATGTCTGCATCTCTCAAAACTCCATTCATTTGGCATGACTCTTCACTTCCACAAGGAGTACGAAATGTTGCTCATAACTAACAAAAGCCTAATAGCACCTCCATGGAGCACTTAAATATTATTAGGCCTCCACTACAGATGGTAAATGGTGCTGCAGAGAGTAACATTCATCTGTGTTAGTATAATAGCAAGCCTTTCCTGTAATTAAGTGGCACAAGTGATAGGAAACAAAACATTGTACCATATTCCCACTGAGCCCTGCTTCACTATTAAACTGTTGCTTCTGGCAAAAGCTGAATAACAAGGATGTGAAAAAAAAAAAAAAGATTTTTTAAAAATCATAAATATTTTGAACACTTGCCTATACACAAAAAGGAAAATAATATATTAATGTGTGCATAATACCATTTATATGGCAAATATCTCATTATTATTCTTATTCAAAATAGCTATTATTTGAAGATCTGTGATAAGAAAGCCATCTTTTCTTAGGAGGCATTTTTGGTCTCTTGACTTGAAAATCATGTCATAAGGCTTTGTTTTTAATAGTTACTGATTATTTTATTTAATAATGTTAAGCTGCATTACTACTTTTTTTAAAATGCCAAGGCAATGAAGGAAAACCCTTTCTTTTATCAGAGAGATGTGATAAAAACTTATATTTCTTGTTCCCATTTAGCTAAAAACAGAAGCACAGTTTATGCAATTCCTTCATAACTGCAGGTCAATTTTCAAACAAAGAATGATAGAGTAAGTTGAACTATATCCTGGTGAAAGGCATATACTAGAAATATTTCTCAGGTTCATTCCTCTTCAACATCTCCTACGTACATTTCCTTCCACACAAAGAAAAGTTTATGGACTGAGGAACAAGAAAGTGAAACTGACAGGATTTTCCAGATGCAGTTTTTCATTTCTGAAGAAAGAAATCACTAAGCTGAATGCTCAGATGGAATAAATCTTTGGAAGCTCTAATTTAACCTGTGGTAAGTAGGTATACTGTGACTTTTCTCTGTGGGTAGCTAAATGGAGGAATTTTTATTGCCAGATTCTGAAAACAGAGAAATAATGAAAACTCCTTTTGATATATTTATCATGTATCTTTTGCATGGTCAAAATGGAGTTTTCATTATTTCTCTTATTCAATATACAGACACTGCCATGCAGAGAATTTAGTAATATTTCAAGAGGAAACTTAACAATTCTATACTGACTAAATCAGTCCCAAAGTATCACAGTATCACAGTATCACAGTAACTAAGGTTGGAAGAGACCCCAAGGATCATCAAGTCCAACCTGTTCCAACAGACCTCACAACTAGATCATGGCACCAAGTGCCACGTCCAATCTCCCCTTGAACAAGGCAACATTTTAAACATGTATAGCTTGAGCTCTGCTTGCAAACCACCTCCACACACATGAATCTGAAGAAATGTATGCACGGCTTTAGAAAGTCTATGAAGATGCAGAATTCTGAAGAAAGCCTACCCTAAGGATGTGATTACCCAAGTGAAAGTGAAACTATCTGGAAAGAATGACTCTGCATTGATGTGCTGTCCTTTAGATAATCCAGCTTGAACAAACTCCTGATTTGCTGAATCACAGTACCTACATAGTCCCCACAAAAGTACACAAAAAGAGTCTTCTTGATGAATATGCAGTGAAATCCTGAATGGTACAATCTGTGCACCATCTGAATAAAACACCAAGTTTCCACACCCTTCCAAATCACCCTACTTCTTTCCATCCTCCTAGAACACACAGCTGCCCAGCAAACCCCACTTTTCCATATGCAATAAATATAATTTAACTATGTAACAGGGAAAACTAGCTCACTATTACACAGTCCAGCTACTAAGATGAATTGACCAAGTTTTCACAGGTACAAAAGTATATAAAATGTGGCGTAACCCTAGTCTTCAGAACTAACACTTCTGTTCTGACTTACCAGGTTTGTCTCATTTAATTGAGAATTCCAAGAAACTGGTAATATCTAAAGGTTAAAACCTAGTAATGGTAATATACCACAGAAACAAAAGTAGTTTTTAAATGTTAAAATAACAACCATTATTTCTGAAATAGGTTAACCTACCACTGACATGACTTGTGCAGTTTTATATCTTGTAAATGTAAAGTAAAATAAGAAGCATAAAGTTAATAAGGATACAAAATCCACTCTGTGAAAAGTCCAGCAACAATATGGCACATCTCAAGGAAACTTCATTTTTAAAGGTAAGCCTACCAAGCACAGATCTGACTAAACCAACTCAAAAGGCTTCTATAAATTGCAAATTCTGTAGGATAAACTCTTAAAAGACACAATGTTCAAGAACCAATGAGAAAGAAGTTTCTTATGTTACCATTGAGAAACACGGCATATAGTTAAGCTGTAAAAGACACAAATTAAAGTAAAAAGATGTAAATAATTATAAAATATTATAAGTTTATAACTGTAAACTATATATTGTTAATTATAATAATTAAACAGAATGCAACATTGAACCTAACACATGTTTTAATCTTTATCCTTTTAGTCAGTTCTTCTGCATTTCATTTAAAAATAATAAAGTTTTACTAAGACATCTTAAATACTATTCAGCTGACAGCTGCTTTCAGCTGTTGCATTATGGAGTCATATTCACCATAAAACTCAATATTCCATTGCTACTTCAGGAGTTTCTGTTCTGGATACCCATGGAATTGAAGCTACATACACATGTACTATGCCATCAGCTAAAAATTGCAATAAAACTAAAAATAACATCAATTTGCATCAGAGTTTCTTTAAAATCGATCTTTCAGAATATTGCATTATGCTATGAAAATGTCCCAAATCCCTTCTATCAAATCATAGAAGGTCCAGTTGTGGACACAGTAGATGTTTTTAAATCCTTTTTAGCTGACTACACTGTACATGGCATTGTTAATTGCTACAGACTAATGGGATGTTAAAATAATCTAGTGCTTTGTTTAGAACTAGTAATGCATGGGATGGAAGCTGTGAAATTAAAATGCTTGTTTCACAGATAGCTGAAGTTACATCAGTTGCTGGATAATATTAAGAAAACTGGACTATAGCCATCATGACTTTATAAAGCAAATACATTTTCATATTCATGCTCACATAGAAATTTATCTTACCCCAAACCATATACATAACACATTTCTGAGGGTTTTCAGTGGATAGAAAAATAGACCTACCAACATTTAGGAAGCTGCTGCCTAGATAAATCTTGTGTTTTGCATCCTTCATTGATCCAAGAAACATCTCCAGTATATTCTAAAGTACACCAGTTTGTTATGATAATCTGTCCATTCTGATGGACTACGAGTCTAAAAGGCAAAATCTTACCTGTATCATTGCCTGCGATTTGAATAACATACAATCTTATGTCTTTTCCACTATCAGGTTGTGAAGTAGAAGGAGACACCTCTGAAGGTTGCAAAGCCTCTGTGGCCTCCTTCACTTTGGGTGGTGCAGTAGGTCGTGTAACCGCAGTAGCAGTTGAAGCTGTGAAATATTCCTTATCAATTTCTGGTTCTGACACCTTTCCTGTCAGATCGTCATCAGCAGTGGTTTTACTAGGAGAAATAGATTCATCAATTATGATGATGTCATTGCTTGTTACCTCCTCTTCTTCCTCATGAATGATACGAGGTGATTTTTGAGTAGTAAAAGGTTTGGATGCTGATGTAGGCTGAATACTCTCTACAGCACTAATAGAAGGTGTTGTTGCATCACTGAAAGTCGCTGTCTTCTCTGTTGCAACAGGTGAAAATACAGGTATTTTGATTTCTTCACGTTCTTCTGATACACCTGAACCTTCCACAGTTTGGCTTGGAGAAGCTCCCAAAGTCAGATGAGTAATGCTTTCCACAGTAGAATGACCTGTCAGCATCATATGAGGGGGCGACACAGATTCAAAGCCCACCACATCACTATCTTCTTTCCTGCTGGGGGTTCCTCTGCTTTCATGTGTTTTTGCTTGGGTACCCACTGTTATAGGCATCACTTTTGTGACCTTCGTTTCTTGATCAGTAGTAGTTTCAACTTTAGGAGTCACTGTGAGATGCAAGGTCATGGTGCTAGTTTCATCGGGTACTTGAACTCTTCCATAATCTGTGAAGTTCACTGAGGGCACTGATACTTCTGTTGCTGAATATATCTGATCATAAGCTGAACCTGTCTCATCCAGTCTTTCCTGAATAGTTATTTGAGACAATTCAGATCCTGGTGCTGTCCTTTTTTCAGTTAGTTGGGCAGATGTCACAGGTGTGGTAGACTCAGTGGCAGTATCTTGATCTTTTGTGGAGAATTCTTCTGGAAACACCTCACTATATTTTGCAGTTGTTTCTGTTGCTTCTGAATGAAAAATACCATCAAAAGGAGTCTGATCAGTAACTGGCATATCTCTTGTAACCTCACTCTCTACAGTAACTGGAAATAGAGAAGCATCAAGTTCTTTTGTTGGGTTTTCAGTATCTACCTTTGTTACATCTGTAAACATAATAGATTCCTGTGTCACTCCAAAGCCCATTGATGGCAATTCTTCTCTGTCTTGATGTGTTGTCACTGGGTCCTTCTTAGTTGGTGCTGCAATACTTGCCTGGCCTTCCTCTACCACATATTTTGAGACCTCCACTTCAGTAGAGACTTCCTCAGCAGGCATTGCTATTGATGTCTCACTACCTTCGATTTGTTCAGCTTCTGGGGTCGTAATGGGTGTTTCCAGAACATACCCTGATATTTCATCTCCCTCAGGTTCAGTTACTCCCATGACAGTGGATATAACACTTGGGAAAACTGTAATACTCAAGGAGCTAAAAGACTTCATTGTTGCACTACTTTCATGCTCTAATATTTTGGGTACTGTGACCATTTCCATATCCAAAGAGCTGCTTGTGTAGGAGACACCTGTAGTATGTTTGCTCTGATCAAATTCAGCTGATACAGCTTCTTCTTCACTTTTTGTTTCTTCTGGCTCCATGCTTGTCTCAGTTTCATCTGTAACTGCTGAAATCAGAGATTCTGGATGGTCTGTGTATTCTGTAATTTGCCCTGGAGATGATGTAGGCTCCATCCCAGAGATGCCATCTTCTGTATCTAACCCATGCATTCTTATAGTATGAGATGACTCTTCTGTCATATATCCTTTATCTTTATCTGTCAGCAGCCACATGCCAGAAGCTGGAGGACCCTGTGTGAACTTCTCACTTCCAGAACGTCCCTCAGATTCTGCTGTAACACTTGTAGGAATGACAGTTGTAGCATGAGGGATCTTAATACCCGTTGTTCTTGTGTCTGTCTCCTTCGGTTTTTCCTGTTCCTCTAAAATGAATGTTTCTTCCATTTGCTGAGATGAGTGGATAACAGATGTGGTGCTCTCTCCAAAGGCTAGTGGAGAAACAGTGCTTCCTGAGAGAGTAACAGCCTCTGATTCTGTTTGATTAACAGCTGATACAGAAAAGGATACAGGTATTCCAGATGACACAGTAGGTTGCACATCATTCAGGTCTTCTCTGCTTCCTTCAGCTGATGCCTCATTATCAAACACTGTTGCAGAACTGAATTTAATGACTGGAGTTGACTCATCTGCTGTAGAAAATTGTCCAGTGTTTCTTGCATGCTCATCTATGAGTGTCTCTGATGAAGCAGGCACATCTGATTCTGGGACTCTACCAGTAGCCACACTAAAAACTCTATCAGGCATAATGGTGTACATGCTCTCTCTGCCCTCCCCCTCTGTAGTAAGATCATACTGATCAGTGAACAAAGCCTTAGGGATTACAACAGTTGTAAGTTTCTTGTCAGATTTCACCTCCATTGACTTTTTGGTGGGTTCTTTTGTTGAGTGGGCATCAAGATACGTATTATTCTCTTTTAGTGAAAATGAAGTCCCTGTCCTGGGAAACTCTCTCCGAGAAGCTGGTAACAAGCTATCTGTAGCTGTCATCATAGGACCCACTTCTATTTGTTCAGTCTGATTATCAGCATCATGTTTCTGTGTGTCTCCTGTTTCCGTATCTTCCCACAAACCAGTGGAACTCTTAGCTACATCTGTGCTATCCTGAAAAATTACAGAGGTCAAGAAAGCGTCCTCAATGCTTTCAGACCTACCTTGTTCCTCAGGCAATTCTGCTTCAGAGTAAGTGGGCTCCAGCTCCAAAGCTGCAGATGTGCTCTCAGTTAACCTAGGTGAAACATCATATTCAGTCCTTCCCAGTGTATCGTAAGTGCTTAATTCGCCATCTGTGACAGTCTGAGGTAGAAGGGTGGTTAACTTAATGTTTTCCATAAGCACCTCCATTTCCCTTTTTTCCTCAGCCACATCAGTAGTTATTTCTGTATCTTCTTCTGTCTCTAGGGTTGTTTCCTCCAAAGCAGGGACCTCTGTTTTGGTGACAGCCATTTCAGTAATTGAAGGCTCAAAAACCGGAGGTTTTAGAGTAACTTTAGCAGATGACAAACTCACACTGTCAGTTTTCACTGCTGTAGTCAGCTTAACAGTTGTAGGCTCTGATGCAACTTTTTTACCTTAAAAAAAAAAAAAAAAAAAAAAAAGAGAAAAAAAAAAAAAAAGAAAAAGAAAAAAGAAAGTTAAGAAATAATTCAGTCAGAACACAAGTTAACATTTTTTTTTTTACTTCAATTTGAATGTTTCCAGCCAAATCTAAATGCTACCCTGAGGGGAAAAAATATAAAGGTCAAAAACTTTAGACAGATGTGTAGTGTATAACAGAGATTTGAATGACATAACACATTATAAAGCTGCACAACTTAGATGAAATGAGAGGAGCAGCAGCATTCTTCATATGCATTGCATACATAATTACCCCTAGAAGTGCTCATATCATACAAGTACCCATCAGACAGCTAAGTAACGATCAGGGAATATAAAGGTTTCTTTCATGATGTCATGAAAAACCAACCTGTGGGTTTTCTTCAAAGCTTACTGCAGCATACAACTCAGTTGTACAAAGGGAGCAAAATACCACTTCAGTTTATTTTCAGCTCATAATCACAACTTGCCAAAAAGAACCCTCACCGGAGTGAGAAGATGCTTAAGCAACAGGAACAAACATGCCATCAAAAAGTGCTGTTTTACAGTGCCCATGGGAGCTGCTGCCCTGCATTTAAATTATACTGAGAGAAATTCATTATGGGGAAAGGTGAGATCAGTAAACCATAGGATCATAAACTTAATACTATAATGATGTTGATCTTTGGAAAACACTTCAAAGATATACATCTGAAACTCCTTCACACACAAAAGTGCTTCTATGGGAGTGCTGAACATGAAAAGAACCCTCTGCATGATGGAAAGAGTAAGGGGGCAGCTATCCTAGATTCACAAGACACACAAAGAAAAGTATTTCCAAGGGAACCAAATGTTTTAAAGAATCTTGATGCCTTATGCCTTGTCTATGACTTCTAGTCCTGATTTCCATCCAGCAACCATGACTCTGCAGACTGGTATCAGGACTTCTGAAAAATTGTGGTTTTGTGTTCAGAAAACAGGATTTACTCAGGAAAAACTCAGGGTGGAAACATTGTCCCTTCTACCAGCTCTTCCAGATCAGTAATCTTTAGAAGGGCAATGGGAGCAAAGAGGTGGATGTCTGTGAATATCTTAAAGCAATGATGTTAATTTCCAGGTTGCTCAGAAAAGCCTTATATGGATGCAAGTAAAAAAGCAGAGTACTGTCTTTTAAATCACACTAAGCATATGAATGCATTGGACAGGCTGTGTGTATGAGGGCTAACAGCTTACCAGAAAGACAGGGCTACACATACAGCTTCTTGCAAAAGAGAATATTGCTCAATTTCCAACAGAGCAAAAAAAACTCTTCCTCTAACAGGCAGAAATCAAAACAGTTATAGTATCTGAGAAGAAAATATTGAAGCCAAAACCTTGTTATTGTACCTATTGGTTAATAAAGGAGATGAGGCAACCTTACTCAATGTAAGGTGTGAATATAAGTTATTAAGGGAAAAAGTCAATTGCAAGACTAGATTGTTACTGTCTGGCCTATGGAGATGAAGATGTTTTAGATGATGGTGCAGCCTCTGACTGACCTGGGACATGTAGAAACAAAGAAGGGGAAGAAAACAAGAGAAACACTTAGAAAGACTTAGTCACATACTCGTGCAATGACAGTTTATACACAAGCATATGCAGTATATATGCACAAATTGGCTCTTTTCACACACCCATGTCTAATTAGGTACCTCTTTGATCTTTGTAGATATGAATCCTACATGTGAAATTTAGGGTCACACAAATATTTGTTTAGTTTTGCACACCAGGCTTCAAAAATGCTACCATTGCAAGTGACCTATTTGAATTACCCTAAAGAAGAGAGGGTTGCCAGATGACGGCTACTTAGGATTTCTAACAAAATGGGTGTATTTGCAGAGTAGGGAAAAGAGGAAGAAGATCTGGCATTTCATCTTTCTTGAATGAGAAGTGAAAGTGAAAAAGAAATTGTGAGGGGAAGAAAATATGAAGTCACTATGTTTAGAAGTGGTGGCGTTCTTTGCCAGCAGAAAAAGGAATGGATTCTTCTCCCTACTGTATGTTAAATCTTTTTGTAGTTTTGCAAAGAATACTTAGCTACTTTTGCTGTTGTTGTTGCTTAAAACATTCTGTTAAGCAAGAATAATAAAGCTCTTGAAATACCCCTAAGCAAAGAACAACCTTAACACAAGTGATTTTTGTGTTTTGGACTGCTGCAACCCAAAGTGGATGTTTATTGCTCTTTCCAATGCCTATGTGACTCAGATGTGAGACAATGCTCACACAATCAAGACCAAATTCTTACAATGTTTTTCCTTCTCTGCTAGCACAAAAATTTACTTCACATCTCCAGAGAAAAGACTGCACTGAAGTTTGGACTGTCATCCTGAGTGGTAGTTGACAATTATTCAATTTCTACCAGAGAATCTGTCCATTTGCCTCTTTTTTAATGCCAAAATGGAAAGTTGACAGCATAGTCTCCTATTCTTCCTTTGAAACATAGTTTGAGTTTCCTTGACAAAGGCTGATAATTGTTTGGGTGTTTGTTTTTTTTCAGACAGCATCGTCCACTCCTTCAGATTCCAAGCGTAATATTTTAAGTGACTATCAAGATCACTGTTCAGAAGAACATGAACACATAGTATCTCCTAAAATACCTAGACAAAAATGAGGGCATGAGAACAGATCTTCAAATCTGGGTGGGGGGAGGAGTAACTTTATTTCATCACTGCTGGGAAATTGTGTACACTAACTCACAACCATTTTTTATGCAGCTTCCAAACATCCAAGAAATGCGTGGGGAAAATCCCAGAAGTTCATATATTCGTGCTTGAGATGCAGTTATTTGTGGCTCCTGACTCATCACCTGCTAATTAGTACAAAAAATAAGCACACTATTATGAAGTAAACCTAAAAATCCACCAAGTGCGGATTTGCTCATGTGTTAATAAGAGAACTAACAAATATTAAATCCATATGCTGGTATAAGAAAAGGATGTATTTTTATAGCTTATCAAAAGAAACAGCTAAACGTCTTCATTAGGAGACTGATACGGGGTTGCCAGTCTGCAAAGGGCAGTTCTAGTTAGCATCAGCTAGAGGGCCTCTACAACTGCTTTGTTATAAATATGATGAGCAAAATTTTTCATACAGATTGAGTCTGCAAACTTATTTGAGTGGATAAAAACAAAATACTTTTTCAAGAAGAAATCCACCAAAGCTGCTACTTCTTCCCTTTTAATTTTTCCTCTGGGAAAAGGGGGAGGAAAAAAAAAAAAAACTAAAATTAAAACTAAAACAAAACAACACAAAAAAAAAACAACCAAAGACAATGTTGACTTTTTTAATAGCCTGAACCTTAGTTCGAACTGTCATCCAACTGTCATCCTCCCAGATGTTTCACATTACTGTACTCCTTGCATCATGCATGCAATATGCTATCTCCTTTGTCTTTCTTCTGGTTCAAGACATGAGACAGATTTTCCTAATAAAATTCATGAACTTATTAGCAGCAAGAAAGCAAATTATCTCACCAACATCTGCACATATTGCAGACTATCTTGCGGTTTTTAATCAATTCCTTTTATACTGAATGACCTGCATGACGTTGATTTTGGATGGACTATATGACTTTGCAGAGATACTACATCTTTGCATTCTTTGATTATTTATTTTATACTTTCACTGTGTAACATTTTATTCCTCTCCTCTCCCATCATTGTTTAAATTAAGATTAAAAATAATGGAAAAATATTAAAACTTGTTGGTTTTTCAAGGAAATCGCACTGCATCATTTTAAGCATGGTTTAACTTTGCAATTAATAAATAAAGATTTTAATGTTGTGTGCTGTTTAATAACAATTTTGGGATATATGGGTGTACTTTCTGGAGGAGAAAATTCTTATTTTAAAGATTACAATTTACTGACAAGTGTTTTCAGTATAACCAGTTCCACAAAAGAATTAATTGTGTGTCTAACTTGAAGCACTTGAGCAGGTTTCTCTCTTTGTGTGTCTACACTCTGGTCTGTACATAAGACTTTGGAGAAACACAGACCCTATAGAAAGAGAAATAAATTGGTTTGAGTCATTACCAACAGCCAAAACAACAAAAATTGTTTTAAGTCAGAGGTTAATTATTTCTGTCAATAACAGCCAAAAAAAAAATTCTGAAATATCACTAACATTGAGACAAAATGAGTGTTTGAATTCTTTTAGTCCATTTAGATCACAATGGCTGTTCAGAGAGGTTGCTTTTCTTTATTTTTACCTATTTTTTTATGTTACTTTATTTGTTGGTTTCTTAAGTTTGTCCTATGTGTCTGTCCCTGCTACCAACCATGGCAGAGAGGACAGTCTTGAGTGTTCCCTGATTCCAAGAGTTATGCCAGATGGATTTTAAATTACTGGCAGAACCTTCCAAAATGGGCAAGTCTAAAAGTAAGAACAGATAAAAAAAAAATAATAATAATAAAATTGGTGCTCTGGGTAACAGTCTGAGCCAGAAACCTCTTACTATTACACTGACTCAGTATCTGCTCATTCACTCATTTCAGGAAGCAGAAAGGTGGACAGGGAGTGTAAGGTTTTGTTCATTACTTATGAGACATGTGGTAGGAGCATGTGAAATCTGATACTACAGCTATAAATTTCTCTGTAACTCCACATGTATACTCCCACTTACCTACAATGCCCAATTACAAAGTATGTGAAATATCAGAGAAAATGAAAGATATTCTTAAAACAAACAAACAAAACCCCCCAAACAAACAAAAAAAAAAAACCAAAACCAAACACCCAGAGCACCACCCTAAAGGCTATTAGCCTATTTTGTTTGTAGGAAAAACTTAAATTGTTACAGCAGAGGCAGCAGCTCTCTTAGCTCTGAGAACACAAACATTCTTAAATAAAACCACTTGCTATTTCATGACTTCTGAAGTCAGACAATTGAAAGGTAAAGGATATGTTATCCTTGTTTCTCTATGTGCAAGTGTAGTTCTGTCAACAAATTATAACTTGTCAATCTACCCACAAAAGAACACCAGCAAGAAGCATTTCTCTTTCCACATTATTTAAAATTGCCAAAGATGATGAAAATTCAGCAAGCCTCTTTAGTCACCTCTTCCTGATGAAAACTGCATCCAAGAACCAAATACAAACCACAGCCTTTGCTTCCTGGCTGAAGAGCCAATTGAAGAATAAAGAGATCTAATATTGTCACTCATGTCAGGAGCTGAAAGCAAAATTCTGGCTACTTTGCTCTCCCCACCAAGTGTGAAAGGAAACTAATTACCCAAATGTACCAGCAGTGGTACCCAGTTCCCAGAGCATCAAGTAAAGGTAATAAAAAAGAAAACCAATTTATCTTTCCTCTATTTGAACACCTAAAGGAATGGATCTTAGAATTCTTCACCCTCTTGCTCCAAATCCTGTCCTTGTTTCCTAATCCATTCTGTGATCTAAGGAAATGACAGGAAAGTGCCTGTACCTACATTCTTTTCTTTCCTCTCTCCCACTGCCCACAGTGTTTGTTTTCAGAGAGTACTCCAGCAGTTTTGAATGCAGTGTTCACTTTCTTTGGCAAAAGAAACATCTCCTCCTGAATCTCTACCTGCTGAGACTGCAAAATGTTCCTCTACATCCATCAGTTACATTGATAAATCAGGTCCTCTCTGTTCATACTTTACACAGCATTTAAAAGGTCAAGGTTCACACAGCCGCCTCTTCCTCCTCAGGGTGAGGTAGTTGCGAGGTCAGTGGCACAAGATTGCCTGAAAGGTATTGAGGTCTTCTTGCAGCCTTCAGTATGGCTTGCCTGACTTTCAAATTTCATCGTGATACAAAGTAGGTAAGAAACATACTGCAAGATGCTAGAGTGCACAGCCTTTATGACATTTGCCTGTTGCTATAAACCCAGTGAGAGCTTCAGGGATTTATTCCTCCTACACCTGGTCCAAGATATTACTGGAGATCTGCACAGCTATGTAGGCCTTACTACACTGCATATCTGAGAGAAGCACAGAGATCTACCTTCTTAGAAAAATAATAAAGCCTAGCGAATGTTACTGGTTGAAGGCTGCCTTGGTAAGGCAGCTTAAGCCTTTTGCATAGCTTCACCTTCAGAGAGGGGAAAGGAAGCACAAGCAGAGCCAACAGATTTATGTGCTCTGTGGTCAGTGACATGACCCTGAGATTGTTGCATGCTCAAAGGTATTTTACACATTCTGATACTGCTCTGTGCAATGGTGGAGGACATTGGCTTCATTATGTTCTGCACTCTATTGTGTTTCATCTAATAGAAACTATTTATTTTTCCCTTTGGATTGACAGTTTTGTTCCCTTGATGTCATCACACCCTAAATCTTCAGGATTCTGTGGTCATTCCCAAACTGATCTAAAATCCACAGATCTCAACTAATAGAATCCCTGACATCAGGCTGGAAATAATTCCCTCATCCAGGAAATAACTGGGACATGTAGCTACTGACGGTTGCTGTGGAGAGGGACAGAACTGCTTAGTTATTCAAACTTTTCCAAACTAAGTCACATGCAACAGACGAGAGGACAACATTTCTTCTGCCAGCTTTTGAATTGTGCCTAAAAATTTTGTCCTTTCTAATGGTGGACAGTGGGAGCAGAGTTGGTGCTTTCAGAGCCTTAGACTATAATCAGGGTGGCTCATGTCACAGGATCTTCTAAATAAAGGGACTTTACCTCTTTCCTTGCTCTGAAGTCCTCCATAGAAGAACATTGATTGCAAGACACATTGTGTTACTAAACATCCCTGTCCTAGCAAGACACTTTCACTTGAATTGAGAATAAGCAGAGGATTTGGTTGGAGATGTTTTGGGGTGAGCAAAGGAAAGATTTGCAGAGAGACAATTATTTATTCTCCAATTCCATAATCTCAAAGACCTGTGGTACTACATACTGTGAAGGTTGTGGTTTCCTATATTTCTTTCAAAGTTCAGTGATCCTGAGCTTTAAATGGATGGAGCATCAAAGAAAGAGGCCTTCAGTCACAAGCAGTGGCTAACTTGGATACACTCTTAATGAGGTTGTATTGAAACAGACAAAACAATGAAGACTCTATTCATGATGAGCACATACAGCAGCACTGTCTCAGAATTGGAATTGTTCAATGTCCAGCTACAAAGAAATCATAATGCCAAACCAAAGTGGCATAACCAAAGAGAAACAACAAAGGTGTGTGAAACAAAGACAAAATGAAAGAGCAAATCCGAGACAAGTGGTCAAATCAGAGCAAAATCATGAACATATGTTTCGAGTCAAGCAAAAAATGTTTTGTTGGAAGATTTGCCAAAATCAGTGCAGGTCTAAGAAAAAATTCAGCTTTAATAAATCAGTGTTTCTCAGCAAAGTGCAGATTTATGTTTCACAAATTCAAACACCTCTGTGCACGAAGTCCACCAAGTTCAGTTTTGTTGCAGGTACGCAAGACAAAACCTGTACACATTTTGATTAGTGCATTTCTGGAGTGCAATTTATTCTGCAGATGCTGGAGTATAAAATGTCCCATCCAAAGTCATTTGAAGTCTGCGGCAAGAGTCCTACAAACCTCAGTGAAATAAATCTAGTGAGATGAGGGATGGAATTAAATAAATAGCCTCTAGCTCTATGCAGGTACTAAGTATGAAAAAAAGGTAATCATGAAATTACCTTTTTTTCCCTTCTCTGACAGAATGTTTTAGTCTCTTACAAATAAACACAAGTGTTCAGCAACAGCTGGTCTACTTTAAAAAAAACATCATAAATATAAAATTAGTATGTTAATATGAGTCCTATAAGCTAATACTTGAAAAACATTCCTTCTGAAGATGACCTAAAAGGAGCTTCAAGTAGTTAATTTTTCAAGCCCCATCAGACACATGATTAGGTACCTCTCAGAATAAAAGAAGAACTAAAAAAGTCTGGCAAAAGTCTCAGAGGGATGAGATGAAACACATGGATAATGTTTCAGAAACTCAGAGCCATGTGGTTTCTGTAGAGTGAAAAGCACTTATGATCAAAGTGAAGGTTTTTTGGTTTTATAACAAGCTTTTTAGATCTTAAATCATGTATTATTTGTTTGGGCAACTTCTATTTTCATAAAGTCAAGACACTTTGTACAATATAATTTTGTAACCAGAACACTGCTGAAGTCAAAATTCCGAACTTAACTGCACACTTAAATGTTGTTCAGGTTGGCCATTTTATTGAAACTAGTGCATATCATTTTAAAGATGGATATACTTCTTGGCTTACTGCTTTACATGTATTTTAATAAATGTAACTCCTTTTTAAAAGTAAGTAACCATTTGAAATGTGGATTGAGGTCTTTTTTAACTCCAATTTAAAATGAATATTTCTAGAATTTCCACCAAAGAGACTTTTATTCACAGGACAGGAGTGAAAACTCTAAGAGGCTTGAAGAAAGAGATATATGCATTCTTAAATATATGAATTATCTTTGTCAAAATAGATACCTGCTTTGCCACAAAATCTATGGCTTCAGAGTTTGTGTAAATTCAAGAGCTGGACTCATCTTTCTGTGGCATTTCTTTTGGTGGTTTTACTCAGAGAGAGTAGGATTACTCAGCATGAGTAAAAGCAAGTCTTTTTTCATTGCCACTTCACTCCATTCTCAATGTGCAACATGTGGCCATTACCCTCAGAGCTGAGTCAATGGGAACTTTGCTAGCTTTCACACAGGAGGCAGAGGAAACCTTACAGAGATGCTGTAAAAAACCTGAGATCGTCACACAAACATCTGTGCTGCAGACCTTCACCACTGGCACTACCTGGATAGTTGGCTTGATCCTGCCCTGCTCACAGAGGGACTCTGTGTTTTTTCCTTTAGTCGACCAAGATCTCATAAATGCATGTAACAGCATCCCTTTTTTCTTCTTTTTCAGCCACAGAAGTGTTTTTTGCTGGTTTGACTGGGTTTTCAGGCAAAGAGGGAAATATAACAATGTAATGTGAGACACATAATGAACACAGTAAGAGCTGTAAGCACTGGACTGGAGTTACATGGAAAGAATCATGGTCTTGGGGAGGACAGTTTTGTGGTCTGGCATGGTGGGAATTGCTGTGTAAAAGCTTCATATCCGGCTAAAAGCAGTGGGGACAGTGGACTTCATGTGATGGACTGCTCACTGAAACTTTGAAATAAAGATAATGAGAAGAAGTTTAGCAAGAAGCTTCCAGACAAAAGATGACTTGAAACAAGGATACTGGAGATACATTTTTGCCTTCCTCTCCTACTTTCTGCCCCCAAAAAGGAACTGGGTCCAAGGCTCCAGGAGGAGAGAGTGACTCACTCCCCAGCCTCTGCTTCAGGCAGCTGCTTGAAATGTGAAAGACCAAGATGCTAGGCAGCCAGCCTCATTACTCACCACTTGCACAAATCTTTTAGAAAAAGCAGTGAGAAGTTACAGCTGGTTCCTCTGAGATCCCTAGCACTGTCTGAGAGGGAGAGAGAGCTTTCAGTAACTTCTGAAATACGTGGCAGACAGGCACCCTGAAGGAGGGTACACAGCTCAGCATTACACTCCTGCATTTCCCTATGCAAAACCAGGAGCACAATGCAAAACCTGAGTCATCTAGCTAGCAACACTTAATTAACTCTGATGTATTGTTCATTACAATTAAATTTTTTCAAGAGCAGTCCACTGTCTACCAAATAGTGTTTAGTCTTTTTCTGTCTTGTAAAATGGTTTATAGTCATGGACTGTCTACTTCCTGGGTTGCAAACTGATGAAGTATTTGTCCTCCTTGTATCAAGGGCAAGAGGTTGCAAGAAAAGCAATTATATGAAAGGCAACTGCCCATTACTTATCAAGGAAGCTTTTAGGACAAATAGTAAGTCACTAGGATTTGGTATAACTCAAATTCCCAGCAAGATATTGAAAAGGAACATGTTGATAAAAAGGGGTGCAAATCACACAAACAATCAGAAAATCAGAATTTCTCCTAACTGAAGACTGGATCACGGGCAAAACATTCAGTTCCTACTTCAGTCTTTTAAGAGGATTTATGAATTTCATCCCCATTAATGCTAATTTGACCCATGACATTTAAAACTGATCACAAACAATTTGGGAGTGGAATAGAAGAGGTTGAATGACAAAACTCTGCTCTGCATATCAGAACACACACTCTTAAGTAGTCCCTGTTCGTCTATACAGTTCCCTTGGAGTCTTTTAAGACTACTTCCACATGCAAAGTTTTGGAACATCTTACCCACAAGCAAGAAAGGGAAGAAAACCACAACAATCAGCGTCTGAGAACAGCCAGGCTGTAATATTACACCAGATGTTGGGGTTTGTACTCAAGCAGTAAGGTTTGTTCATAAATGAGCCATCAATGCCTGAGCTGGAAAGATCTGCAGCTGCAGTTGGTTCTTCATCTACAAAAATGAGGACAGGAGAGGCTGCACACATTTCACACAGTTCTGACTTACCGTAACAGGACTGAGTCCAAGAAAGCCTAGATCTCCATAGTTAAAGAACAAGTTTTGAACTTCTAATTCAACACAAGCAGCCTTTACACATTAATGTCAATTGTAATGACAGGCACCTCCTTGAACAAAACAGCCAGCAGGAAAACTGTTAAGCAGTCCAACCTCCCTGTGCCACTGAGGAGGATGCAAGTGTCAGGGAGGGAGGCAGGATATTTAGCTGGGAAGAAGCCCTCTGATGATGTATCTTCTAATGGTATCTGTATCCTCTTGCACAAAGAATACTCCTGTCTGTGATGGAGAGGACCTTAACAGACATCATAGTATCATAGCATCAGTATATGGGTAGATGGCCTGTGGTATTTGAAAGATAAACAGAACCATGCATTTTGCACATCATGATACGCATGGATGGGTTTTTGGAGATGTAGAGAAAGAATAGTCATCACAAATTACAGAGAGAAATATGGGAGGGATGTTCTGGAGAAGACCAGGCAGATGAGACCACAACCTACAGAGCAGTGGCTTATGAACCACTGCCAGTTCCAGGGATGCCTGGGATACAGGCGAGGATCTGGAAGTCAAGCACAGATGAGATGATATAGGGAAGAGTAACTCAGGTAATCTTGAAGGTGTTCAACCTTTGGGGAAAAAAGGAACCTATGTAAGGATAGAATGAACCATAACAGTAGCAGAGCCAGCAAGCTGGCACTGAAGAAGGAAGATGTTGCAGAGGGATATGTAATCCTAAAGCCAAAAGCAATCTGACGGCTGTGGGAGAAATATGGTTTACCTGTTTGGTAACTCTTGATACACCTCTGAAAACACCAGGAAGGATGCAAGCAGCAGTAAAAAATGTGATTGAGACCATCCAGAGTACCAGCTCAGTGGCACATGAAACACTGAATGAATGAGAGGAGAACTTACAGATCCTTTAAAAGCCTAAAAAATATGAGACAAAATGACTGGAATCCCACATTGTCAGCATCTCAGAGCTCTGAAAATATCTAGACTTGATTGCAGTCTGTAAACAGCCTCTCATATTGTCATCAATGGAGACAAAATAGCAGGTCAGATGATAATCATTCATTCACATAGTCAAGTAGGACTTTTCCTCTGTTCTTATGTACACTGACATGACATAAAGACATAAAGATAAGGGTACCAAAAAATGTATCATTGGCAGACACAGGGTGACTGTGGGTATGGTGTGACACTATGTGTCCAAACATCACTCAGGCTGAAATGGTGCCGTAAAACTTTGCTTGTTTGTATCTGCCAATGTTACTTTAAGACATTTGGCTTAGTTTGGCGTTTGTTTTTTAGGCGTGGGGGGAAGTTGTGGGTTTTTTTGGTAAAGCCATAGTGATAAACCAAAAAGTCATGCACACCACAGGACTGAAACAAAACACATACTAAAGAAAACACTTTTCAGGGTTATCATGGAGAGCATGTTGAAAATTGTAACTGAAAAAAAAAAAAAAGCTTACGTTCATAGCAGTAGGCATCAAACTTGCTATCTGGGTAAGGAAAGCCTGTTTGGTTCTCATAGCGATACAGGGTTCTCACCCCAAGTAAACCTCCACCACACTGGGGCCTTGCCACTGAGGCTGGGTAACGAACGCTGCCATCCGCCAGCCAGCCATAGTCACACTGGTCAAAGCCATTCCTCCAGGCGACATACATGTTCCCAACAGAAGCAAGGACACCGTCTCTCTTCCGACACAGCTCTTTAGCTTCCTCAAAGGTGAACTTCTCAGGGGCAGAGACATGAACCACTTCATCTAGAGGAAGGAAACAAACATAACAAGGATTGAGTATCTGATACCAAAGACTGAGTTCCACTATCGAGGAAGCTTAGTTCTCCTGTTCCAGTCAGCATCCTGAAAATTTGTGTGTGTTTTTTCTTTCCCCAAAAAATTTGTTTGAATGTATTCTTTTGCTTTAAAAAAATACATATAGTTGGAAAATGTCCCAGATTTGAACATGAAAATGAACCCCTTACAAAACATGATCATTTATATGCAAACTTTATGCCATGAAGCACACCCTAGTTGAAGATTGAGATCCTCCCTCTGTCTCCAGGCAGAGGTAACAGAAGTCCTTAAGTTCCTCTGTGCCCTCTGTTGGAGCAGGCTTTGCAACTCAACTGCACTACTTAAATCCAGTCCATCAAAATTTATATTCTTAGTAGAGCAAATCTTTTACATCTGCAAGCCTCTTTACCTGACCTTTTTAGTCGTCACTAGAGTCTCACTTGAGACACACCAAAAAAACCACAAATGTTCTTCAGTGGCTGCACCACAGCAGCTTCTGATGTCCTATTTCCGTCAGTCCTCATCTTGCCCCATGGTGAAACAAACAAAGGTGAGGAAATGACCTAGACATGTTGCATGCACAAAGTCCATCTTGAGTGAAAAAAAAGCTGAATTAGTCTAGAGTACTGGTAGTATGGTAACAGTAACAATTTGTTGTAGCCATAATAATAGCTGTCCAGTTGGAAACTGAAACAAAGCAATCAGTAGGGCTAATATTTTACTTCCAAGTTAAACCACCATTAAGCAGTTGGCTTGACTGCCTTACTCAGCTAAACAGTATAAACAAAATTCAAGGCTCTGATGTCTGTGTCATGGGAATGAACCAGTAAACTGTCCCCTTTCTAGTTTGTGCTTAGACTTCAGATGGAACTGAAGAAATCTAAAATCAACATGATCAGCTGTAAAAAGCATTGAAATTCAATATATTTGTTACAAGACAGCAACTCTTCCTCAGGTACTGTAGAGCAGAACACACTGTTGGTTTTGGATGACAGCACTGCTTATTTATACTGAACACACAATATATCTTACTTCTGCAGTGGTCTCAAGGCAACCTAGCAAAAGGCAGACAGAAACTACATCACCCTAAACCATTTAATTCACATCAATGTTACACCTGTTTCAGGCTTGAAAGGAATGCAAGTGTGAAAGGAGGCACTGTGCCAATTTTCTTTATCCTCCCAGGTAGAAACCCAGCTTTGTTGTTACAGCTGTATCAATTACAATATCAATTCATACATAGAATACATACATAGAATAAACCAGGTTGGAAGAGACCTTCAAGATCATCGCGTCCAACCCATCAACCAATCCAACACCGCCCAAACAACTAACCCACGGCACCAAGCACCCCGTCAAGTCTTCTCCTAAAAACCTCCAGTGATGGCGACTCCACCACCTCCCCAGGCAGCCCATTCCAATGTGCAATCACTCTTTCTGTATAGAACTTTTTTCTAACATCCAGCCTGAACCTCCCCTGGCGCAGCCTGAGACTGTGTCCTCTTGTTCTGGTACTGCTTGCCTGGGAGAAGAGACCAACATCCGTCTGTCTACAACCTCCCTTCAGGTAGTTGTAGAGAGTAATAAGGTCACCCCTGAGTCTCCTCTTCTCCAGGCTAAGCAACCCCAGCTCCCTCAGCCTCTCCTCGTAGGGCTTATGTTCCAAACCCCTCACCAACTTTGTTGCTCTTCTCTGGACTCGTTCCAGCAAGTCAACATCCTTCCTAAACTGAGGGGCCCAGAACTGGACACAGTACTCAAGGTGCGGCCTAACCAGTGCAGTGTACAGGGGCAGAATGACCTCCCTGCTCCTGCTGGCCACACTGTTCCTGATGCAGGCCAGGATGCCATTGGCCCTCCTGGCTGCCTGGGCACACTGCAGCCTCATGTTCAGTCTACCGTCAACCAGCACCCCTAGGTCCCTCTCAGCCTGACTGCTCTCCAGCCACTCTGACCCCAGCCTGTAGCACTGCATGGGGCTGTTGTAGCCAATGTGCAGAACCCGGCACTTGGATGTGTTAAATCTCATGCCATTGGACTCTGCCCATCTGCCCAGCCTGTCGAGGTCCCTCTGTAGAGCCTCTCTACCCTCCAGTAGATCAACTTCTGCCCCCAGCTTGGTGTCATCTGCAAATTTACTGATGATGGACTCAATGTCCTCATCCAGATCATCAATAAAGATGTTAAAGAGCATGGGGCCCAGTACTGATCCCTGGGGCACACCACTAGTGACTGGCTGCCAGCTGGATGTGGCACCATTCACTACCACTCTCTGGGCTCGGCCCTCCAGCCAGTTCAAAAAAAAAGCACCCAGCAGTGTAAGTTTCTTTACATGAGTTGTAGGGGGTTTCTTGCTTAGAGGCAAAGGGACAGGGCCTGTGTGTTGGAGAGGGACAGATAGAGAAACCAAAGAATCATTCATCCTCAGAAGTATCAGCATGCTTAATTCAGATTTTTCAAACCACACTGTCAAGACACTTTTTTATTAAACATTTCTGCAGAAGACAGCTTTTTCTGCATGGGGTGGCTTGATACCATGGCCAATACAGACTGATGGATGTAGTTATCCCACCATGTCCTCCCAACAGCCACACTATGAAACAATGGAGCAAAGAAAGACACTGCCAGAACAGCTCTCTCTGTTCTGAGAACTATTCACTTACCCTCTCACACAGCAACCAGGATGTATACAAAAATTAGTAGTTAAAATATTTGTAATTAAACAGCAGATACAGGTCTACATATGAGTCAGATATAGGTCTAAGGACATGAGATGAGTAAGAAAAACAGTACATTTTATTGGTTTCCAGGAAAAAACGTGTTGGAACAAAAAGTAAGTAATGTCAAACAATCCCACAGCATTCCATCTGGGAGAAACTCATTGAAGACAGAGGAAAGGAGGTAAACACTGCAAGGTTAATAGCAAAGCAATTTTTCCATGAACTGATCTGGAGCATTGCCTACAAATGGAGCTTGTGCATAAGATCATTAAAGTTAGGGGTAATTGCTCCTCTGAGCTGTCTTCTGTACTCTCTTAAAGCAAAGATACTTGGTGAAGTCAGATGTCTTGCACTAACACTTCAAAATGCAGGGTTCAATCAGTATTTATTTAAGAGAGGTCCCTTTGTAAAAAACTTACTTATACAAGTTGTACAAGAGCATTTCTATATGAAATGTGCCTTAAATTTCCCTTGGAGTATGCCTGTATATGCAGTATTACTAATACTACATATTTAAAGGATGGGTGGTCTAGCTTTCTTTGTACTGAATCTATTCTACTGACCCCATATCTGTTTAATTGGTTCAGATGGATATCATATTTGTCAAAGGATGATTCACCAGAAAAACTTAATGGCAAAAAAATCGAAGTGTTTATGGGAAAATGCTTTCTAAACAGAACAGGCCAACAAAGGAAGCCCAAAGTCAAATTCTCTGTCACGATTTGGTATACGAACGAATTTGTGACAACAAATTCACAAAGGCACATAGGTGCCAGAGCATGAGAAAAACACCATTATTATCACTTAATCATATACTAGGTAAATATTTATTTCACAAAAACTTGTGATAAGATAAAGGGTATAAAGATGCAGTTAGGAAGGATGTTGACTTGCTGGAATGTGTCCAGAGAAGGACAACAAAGTTGGGGAGGGGTTTGGAACACAAGCCCTATGAGGAGAGGCTGAGGGAGCTGGGGTTGCTTAGCCTGGAGAAGAGGAGGCTCAGGGGAGACCTTATTGCTCTCTACAGCTACTTGAAGGGAGGTTGTAGACAGGCGGGGGCTGGTCTCCTCCCCAGGCAATGAGCACCAGAACAAGAGAACACAGTCTCAGGCTGTGCCAGGGGAGGTTCAGACTGGATGTTAGGAAGAAATTTTACACAGAGACAGTTACTGCCCATTGGAATGGGCTGCCTGGGGAGGTGGTGGAGTCACCATCACTGGAGGTGTTCAGGAGGAGACTTGATAGGGTGCTTGGTTGCATGGTTTAGTTGATTAGGTGGTGTTGGATGATAGGTTGGACATGATGATCTTGAAGGTCTCTTCCAACCTGTTCTATTCTATTCTATTCTATTCTATTCTATTCTATTCTATTCTATTCTATTCTAGTTGCTCTAGTCAGAAAGTGGTTTTCTGTGATTCCAGAATTCTTATTTTTTTAAAAATCCAGTAAAGTGCAGAAGTCAGACTCCAAATAATAGTCATTTATTCTTGGAGGTATGACTTCATAATTTGTTTCTCCATTTTGAAAATAAAGGGAAATTCTGTATGACTGAGTGTGCATTTTTTTGTGCAAAATAATTGTTGGAATGAAATATGAAAAAGAAAGAAAGAGTATAATAAAGACCTTGCTTGCAATATACACCCAGAGACACTGGAAGAATAAATCAACTGCAGCACTGAAACAATTGTTTTCTCATGGTGTTAATGAAAAATTTTACTTATGTTGTCTCATATTGGAGATCAGGTTGCCATTAAAACACCCAGGCCCAATGTTAGATAACAAACATAAATAGATCCTATGATGGCATGAGACTTTGTAGATAGAGATGCTTTTGCATATAGATATATGCAATGGATAATTAATTGGTATAACTGTGAATTTGATTTTGACTTTGTTTTCAAACCTGACAGCAATGGGGACATTCAGTCTGTCATGCAAAAAAGACACTGGTCCTACTTCACTTGACAATGTGTCTTTTTCTCCCAGTGAGAACTTAGGCTGGAAACCACATTGCTCCCCAGTCAGCCTACATAAAAGCTGGACAAGAGAGCAGGAAACACAGAAAGTGGTATGCAAAGAAATATGCAGAGTGCTGAAGAAAGAACAGTAAGAAGCTCTAGGAACTTCCTCTGGCACCACCAAGCCCTTGCAGAAAAATCATCCAATGGAGTTCAGGTTCTGCTGAGGTCTTTCATGGTCTCAGCCTCAAAACACAGAGGCTTTCAAGAGACCATGACTTGTGCCCCAATCCTGACTTCCAGCATGGCAGCCAGTGCAGCTGAAACATCCTCAGTCCTTCAAAGTACAAAGGCAAAAAAGTTTTTACCCTTGCACAGAAACATCCTCTAAAAAGTGAAAATCCATTAACATATGTTTAGTCCATGTAGTCTGTAAAATTAACTGCTGTTTTTCAGAACCACAGTGGGTTTCTTGCTTCCCAGAATTATTTGTCCTGTCACACTCCAACAGCATCTTTATTATGACATCTGAAAGCAACTTTATTTCCCCATCAAAACACTGGATACAAAGAAACTAAAAGAGAAATCTTGTCTGTTCAATAATCAAACGACACCGGTACCAACACCAGAGAAGGTTGAATTGAATTTTATCTGTGTTAAAAGCCATGTGCAACACTTTCACAGTTGGAGTACACTCCTAGGAAGTAAGTTAGCAGTATCATGCAGGCAAACCCAGGGCTTAGACCAGGAGATAAAGTGAAACTAGTTATACTGTGGTAGGGGGTGAAATGGTGAGCATGACACTGTGTGGACTCCAGACAGTAAGGTAATGTATATTATTGTTGGCTCCTGATTGAAGCCAGAGTTCAGGTTGATCATCCAGCCCCAGCAGTCAGAGCACTTGAAGAATGCCTAGGATTTTCTTGTTAATGTGTTTGTTTTGCTTGGGTAAAACAGACACCTGATCAGAGCCATGCTTTTTCCTTCTCTTTCAAATGTATCAAGACAGATCAAATCAGGTTTTTCTCTTGAAGACAGAAACTGATTTATTATAACCCCCAAGGAAAAAGCTTAAGATCTGCAGACTTATCTGCTAATTTTATAGCAAGCTTCATTTCTGTGAAGGTTAATTCACTTACATCTCACTGAACTGGACGTGTTTGTAGATGTGAATTTCATTAATCACACATCTTGAAAGCAAGCAGAAAAATAAGGGCAGGTGAGAATCACAGCCAGGTGTCAATACACAACATGTGTTAACTAAGGTAGAAGTAATGAATCTAGAGGCAAGCCCGCCAGCACCTCACCACTAATTTATTTTTCCATAGATGAATCTATAATTAAGCCATTGGAGACAGGTTGCTACTTAGAGGACATCTCTGAACCTGTGTGGTACCTTCATCCCAGAACAGAACACCACTTTCTCAACTTGACATACAATCACCCACCATGCCAGACACAACAAAAAGAGCTACAAGTCACTGACACCTGCCAGATGAAGGTATCAGTGCAAGTCCGTAAGAGAAGTAATACAAATATTTGAAAGATTGTCCCAAACTGCAAAGAAGATTGAGGTAACCATTGAGTCCTCTACTGAATGCTTCTGAAATCAATTGCTGTGGATGGTGGCTGGTCAGCCACCTATGAAAACGTCTTGCTATTATCCAGTCCATGTGAGGGTCTGGTAGATATTAAGACATTTTATATGTACTTGCTTGTAATATTTTAAGTCTTTTCCCCCTTTTTAGGATAGGATAGGATGGGATAGGATGGGATAGGATAGGATAGGATAGGATAGGATAGGATAGGATAGGATAGGATAGGATAGGATAGGATAGGATAGGATAGGATAAACAAGGCTGGAAAAGACCTTTGAGATCATCAAGTCCAACCTATCACCCAACACCATCTAATCAACTAAACCATGGCACCCAGTGCCTCATCCAGTCTCCTCTTAAACACCTCCAGTGACGGTGACTCCACCACTTCCATAGGCAGCACATTCCAATGGTCAGTCACTCATTTTGCTCTCCCAGAGCGTTAGGATCCTTCAATATTACTATCCCATCTGGAATTTGGTTCTCACAAGCTTTATCTTGTAACTTGGGTGCTCAGATTCTGCAACCTCCACTATCTTCTGTGTCAACTGAAGAAAGGCATAAGACTATCTAAAGGGATATTAGATGCACATTTCCATAATTCCCATAGATGGAAATGTTTAACTGACAATTTTAAATAAAAACAAGACAAAAATACCTTTCCATCTTAGCTTCTTGGTAGTGTTCTTTTCTGTGGAAAAGAAACATTATCCCCCACTAAGAATCTGGCATCTCTCCTTTTTTAAGCATAATAGGTCTGTGATGAACTCCAGACCTGCTCATTAGTTGTTTGTGAGTGATGGTGGAACACGCCATGCTTATGAAGCAAAGATGCTCCTATGAGGATGTTAGAGCTCCAGGATTCTATGACTGCAGTTGCAGATCAGGGTGCCCTAGGTCAGGCATGAAAGATAGCAAACAGTGACAAAATGCCATCTTTACTGATGTTATCTGCAACACTCTAAGGACATTTCCCCATCTGCAGCTGTAGTCAGGTGATAGCCTCTTACTACAAGCAGGACACTGATGTGCTGGAGGGTTTCCAGAGAAGGACAACAAAGTGGGTGGAAGATCTGAATAACAAGTCTTATGAGAAGCAGCTGAGGGAACTGGGATTGTTTAGTCTGGAAAAGAGGAGTCTGAGGGGAGACCTCATTGCTTTCTACAATTACCTGAAAGGAGGTTGTAGTGAAGTGGGAGTCAGCCTCTTTGCCCAAGCAGCTAGTGATATGATAAGAAGAAACAGCCCTAAGCTGTGTCAGGGGAGGTTTAGATTCAATATTAGGAAAAAATTCTTTATGGAAAGAGTGGTCAAGGCCTGGGACACCCAGAGAGGTGGTAGAGTCATCATTCCTAAAGGTGACTCTTATTCCATCCTGACACTGTTAAAGGCTGGTTCCATGGCACACCAGACTAATGAAGAGGTATCCTTAACAAAGCCACAGATCACTGCAAAACATTTTATAGGACTGAAAAACTCAAGCAGCTAAGCTCAACTTTAAATCAGAAGTCTAGACAAGTTGATGAAGTCTTTTTTTCTTGCATGCTAAAACAAGTTAGTAGATTCATTTTTATATACATTAGTAATGATTGAATGAAAATCTCCTGAATGTCCTAGGTCTATTCTATGCAAAACCATAGTCTGAACAGGAATCCACTGCATCTGACAAGACTGGAAGAGCATACTTTTCCTATAGGCTTGTCCTCAAGCACGAAGACTAACACAGCTACTGCTGTACTCTTATAGAGCTCTGCTGTAGTTGTAAAGTGCCATCATCTTTTACTCATACAGAAGATGAAAATTAACTTTGTATTCTGTACAATTTTTTCCTCTATACTTACTTTTACAAAAAACATTCAGAAATCAGGATTTCCAGATCTCCCTGAAGATGAGCTTTATGAATAGAATAGAATAGAATAGAATAGAATAGAATAGAATAGAATAGAATAGAATAGAATAGAATAGAATAGACCAGACCAGACCAGACCAGACCAGACCAGACCAGACCAGGTTGGAGGAGACCTTCAAGATCATCATGTCCAACCTATCATCCAACACCACCTAATCAACTAAACCATGCAACCAAGCACCCCATCAAGTCTCCTCCTGAACACCTCCAGTGATGGTGACTCCATCACCTCATCAGGCAGCCCATTCCAATAGGCAGTCACTCTCTCTGTGTGAAACTTCCTCCTAACCTCCAGCCTAAACCTCCCCTGGCACAGCCTGAGACTGTGTCCTCTTGTTCTGGTACTGGTTGCCTGGGAGAAGAGACCAACCTCCGCCTGTCTACAACCTCCCTTCAGGTAGTTGTAGAGAGCAATAAGGTCACCCCTGAGTCTCCTCTTCTCCAGGCTAAGCAACCCCAGCTCCCTCAGTCTCTCCTAATGGGGCTTGTGTTCCAAACCTCTCACCAACTTTGTTGCCCTTTCCTGGACACGCTCCAGCTCAAATGCATATCATGCATAGCAACCAGCACTGCATTATGTCTTTTTTAGTCTCTTTGGGCTCTCTTGTCCTCTTGAGAATGCTTGGGTTCGTGGCCCTGTATTAGGTCAGATGGAGTAGCATCCAGTATAAGGCAATACAAAGGCTGTGACTCTACAACAGGCCCTGAACTAAAAAAAACAAAGAGCTTTTCTTTCTGTTTTGAAACCTCACAGAAACCTCCAGATTCAGAATGGACTCTGGAGAGGATTTTTACCTACCAAAACCACAGAAGATACTTCTCACCTGAAGCCATATTTTAGACTGTGACTTCTTTAATTATTACTATTCTCACAGAAATTTCCATGACAGTAGCAAAACTACATGAGACTAGGTGGAAAGTATTTAAAGGACATCTGTTTTTGCTTTTTGCTTTTCTTCAATGCACTCATTGGGGTGGGGTAGTGGGGGGGGGAATAGTGTATACAAGGGAGACTACACAATATTCCCCACAGCCACCCCTAATTAACTTTCTTAGTGTGAGTCCCCATATGCACATTGCATACACTTGTTAGACATATATGGCTTCTAACTGGCTTTGGCCAGAAGACAATGCTGCATAGAGTAGTTTATGCTTTGGCTCTGCACCACACACTGACAGTCCATCACTTCATCAGTGGGCTTTGGTGAGCAGACCTCACTTTTCTCCATTTCTTACTCCACAGCACTATCAAATCGATCACACACACACCTATATGAAGACAGAATGGAAAACCTTCTTTCCCTATCACTCATGTGTTCTCAAAGTATTATTCCATAAAAGACACTGGTGCAGACACTGCTTCATCTGGAGGTGTTAAGAGAACCTCAGTTATAGCCAGATCTTTGCATCTCAATCACTTTAAATTAAACTCCTTATTATACATCATCTCCTAGAGTTAAAGGTATCCTACACTAAAATATGCCATTGGAATGGGCTGCCTGGGGAGGTGGTGGAGTCACCATCACTTGAAGTGTGTAAGGAGAGACTGTATGAGGCACTTAGTGGCATGGTCTAGTTGATTCGATGGTGTTGGGTGATAGGTTGGACTCTATGATCTCAAAGCTCTTTTTCAACCTGGTTTCCAACCTGTATTCTATATGTGACAAACTATGAGGAATGTAAATCAGTTTCTAATAAAAGACCATGCCCAGTACCTATTTAATGATATTTTTTACTTCAGATTCTTATTTTTATCACTAGGAGCTCAGAAATTTTTAATCCTTCCTATAATTACTCTTCTGTGTGTTTTAGCAAAACTCAAAGTATTTAACTCATAATTGTACAGTCTTTAATGTCTCTGGCTTTCCTCAGAACAAGGAAATGGTAAGAGTTAGCCAAGACAACTGGTTTTAATTAAAGGAAATAGTTTGTGTTTCAAGAAGAAACCAATGTCTGGTCTAACTATGATTTCTCATGGCCAGAAAGGAAGAAAAATGAAATTATTTTGCTTCTACAAATCCTCAGTGCAAGTACACAAATTAGTACTGCAAATTCAGTACACATTTAAAGTGTATTGTAAGAATTCCTACCACCATTTTTGGCCTTTCTGGGGTAACACACTAATAGCAGCCAAAAGACCAACAACTGTTCAGTGACTTCCATGATGACATTCTCATGATGGCCCAGATTTTGATATCATTAATCATGCACCATCTTATTCCATGAGCAATCATCCCACTGACACATGTTCTCCAAATAAGGACCTATTTAGTGCATGTAAGTAAGATTTGGCACCAAATCAAAATAGGCTGTGCAGATATGAACTTTCAGACCCACATGAAAACAATCATGTTTAAGCATTGTTTTAAAGTTTAACAAGTACCATGAAAGTCCTTTGTTATGGATGAGGAGAAAGGTTGTACCTTGAAGAATCAGGCTTTGGTGGACAAGGCAATCGTAATCTGGCATAACTTTAGATCTTGGACTGTTGGTCTTCTACCAATTTATGACTGTGTTGTGATACAGTAAACAGAACACAGGGTGTAGTTTTACTGCTATGTTCACCTGCCAATGACTTTCATTGACATTTTAGTAAATTTTCTCTGTTCTGTAGATGAGTGGTTCCAAAGTACAATCCCATTGATGCTATGTAACTTCAAACAAGTCCTGCATCCTTTGCTCTTATAGAAATTACTTCTCTTATATAGACAAAGCCATCTTGGCTCATTAGCCCTATTTTTAAAAGGAAGTCTGTCTCAGTGGCTCAGATTTGCATGAAGGTCCTGAAGAATAGTTTATCTTGCACTTAAGCATGACATGGTACTGTGTCTTCCTAACATGCATTTGTTTCTTTTCATCTAAACAGAATAAACTGACTCCTCTTCATGTCAGTATAACACCCCTGTACCATGTCTGTACCCTATATCCATAAAATCACCAATCTTTCTACTCCTAGCAGTTATTTTCGGACTTCAGTTCCTTTGAAAACATCCTGAGAAAATAGGTTAACAAAAAAAAAAAAAAAAAAAAAGAGGAAGGGGAGGAGGGGGCAGAAAAAAGTGAGGGAGAAAGTATCTTTGGTTAAATGTTATAGCAATCTGACAGTAAAGCTGATTAGTATAATAAGAAATTTTTTTAATCCCTATGGAGTGGGTAAAGGCTGTGCAGCTAATTGGCAATTATCTCACTCATAGCAGTCACCTCTTCATACCACATACAGGACCCTCCTGCTACATAGTTGAAGGATGAGTTTTTCCCCATGTGCTCAGTGTTAAGCTGACTCTCCTTTCTTGAAGTCAATGGTAAAACTGTTTGGAGAATTCTCCTCTCTTCTCAGATCCAGCTTACTACCACAGTAAAGAGCTACATTACTTATTAACATAGCAGAACGTGCAACTATTTTGTCTCACATGCTTTTCCATGAAAAAAAGAAAACACCAAAGTGTACAAAATATGCCAGTCTAAAATGTAATACTTTTTCCTTTACTTGGGAGAAAAGAGTCTGTAACAATTTTATTAATGTTTATTCTGAGAACCATTTAGATAAAGGCTCAGTCAAATACATTTTGCCTTTGGGAAGAACAGTAATGTCTTCTGCAGAGTTTCATTATGAACCTGTACTCATCTTTAAGAGCACTTTGTTACCTTGCAACTGCCTTTGTTACAGTCTTGGGGAGTTGCAAGGGTTCTCAGAAGTGAAGTGGTGAATAGAATAGAATAGAATAGAATAGAATAGAATAGAATAGAATAGAATAGAATAGAATAGAATAGAATAGAATAGAATAGAATAGAATAAACTGGGTTGGAAGAGACCTTCAAGATCATCACGTCCAACCCATCAACCAATCCAATACCACCTAAACAACTAACCCATGGCACCAAGCACCCCATCAAGTCTCCTCCTGAACACCTCCAATGACGGTGACTCCACCACCTCCCCAGGCAGCCCATGCCAATGGGCAATCACTCTCTCTGTATAGAACTTCTTCCTCACATCCAACCTAAACCTCCCCTGGTGCAGCCTGAGACTGTGTCCTCTTGTTCTGGTGCTGGCTGCCTGGGAGAAGAGACCATCATCCGTCTGTCTACAGCCTCCCCCTTCAGGTAGTTGTAGAGAGTGATAAGGTCACCCCTCAGTCTCCTTCTCTCCAGGCTAAGCAACTCCAGCTCCCTCAGTTTTGTCTCATAGGGCTTGTGTTCCAAAAATTGTGGCAAAGAAGGTGTTAAGTACCTCTGCCTTTTCCTCATCCTTTGATACATTTCCCTCCATGTCAACCAAGGAGTGGAGGTTGTCCTTGCCCTTTCTCTTGCTATTAATATTTTTATAGAAGGACTTTTTGTTGTCCTTCACAGCAGAGACCATAATCTTCAAGTAAGACCTACAAGCCCTTGTAGGTTTTTAAGCCTTGTCCTAGGCCTTGGAGCCTTTTAAATAAAGGCTGAAACTGTGCATTTGTTTTAATGAGTTTTCCACTGGAACCTACTGTGCAAGGGCGAGGATAAAATGAAGCTGCTTAGTGCTGCCTGTGTCAACAGACCAAATCTCCTCAATATTCTGTGCTAGCTTACAGTTCTTAAAAGATGACTTCATTTCCAAGCAGATCATATTACCACAACCCAGCTGACAGGCCACAATGAGGCACATATGTTTAAACAGGCCATCACCCACAGTGAAAGGGAAACAATTATAAATATCCAGAGATGAAAGAAGAATCAATTAATATTATGAAATACTGAAAACCTGTGAAGACTGCACAGTTGCTGCAGCCTATTTGAACCTCAAGGCCTAGTTCCAGGTTTTGCTGAGCACAGAGCATCAGCCTCAGTGAAATAGGCTTCAGTTTTGACTTTTATAATTTCTATTTTTAAAAGCTCAGTGAGAATATTTGACCCTGAGAAATTGCTGGCTGACAGGCACCCAGGATAAGCATCTCCATTTTAGTCACAGTTCTCTTTTCTAATAAGAGAAGTGAACAAGGCACTTATTTTTATCTAGGAATGATACAGATCACTCAACATTTCTTTTTTTTGTAAGCCAGAAAATACTCAAATTGAATTTCAAAGCCTTGATTCAGTGATGATTCAGAATTCAATCCCATCAAGAAGTGGTGGAAGATCAGTCATGAATTCTAGTTGTTCTTATGTGCAGCTCAAAGATAGATATGGATATAATAAAAGTAGAATTATGAACACTGAGAACTAACAAAATCCAATCACTTAACTTTCAGAGTTCCCAGATTTTTTCTGAGTCTTTGCAAGGCTTGTATTGATGTATTTTATAACCCTCCTGTAATTCTACAACATGAACATTGTACAGGGCACATCCCCAGCTGTTAAAAGTAAGAAAAAAGCCACCTACTGATTTCAATGATTAAAGTCTGTATAAGTCAGCAGGAGCAAAACACACAATCTAATGTATTTCTATTCTAAGACAGAACACCTTAAATTCTGTAATTGCCCATTACATCTACATATACAAAGGCAGGCTTGGTCACAGCCATGGCTGTTCTACTGTTTTGCTGGCTATCAAGATACTCCAGGCCAGTCAGCCTGATCTCAGAGCCAGGGAAAATTACGAAGCAGATCATCTTGGGAGCAATCACTGATCGCCTGAAGGAGGGCCAAGGATCAGGTCCAGCCAACATGGATTTAGGAAGGGCAGGTCCTGACTCACCAACCTGATCTCCTTCTATCATCAGGTGACCACCTGGTGGATGTGGGGCAGGCTGTGGATGTAGTGCACCTGGACTTCAGCAAGGCCTTTGACACCATCCCCCACAGCAAACTCCTGGCCAAGCTGTCAGCCCATGGATTGGATGGGAGCACAGTGCAATGGGTTAGGAACTGGCTGGAGGGCCAAGCCCAGAGAGTGGTGGTGAATGGTGCCACATCCAGCTGGCAGCCAGTCACTAGTGGTGTGCCTCAGGGATCAGTGCTGGGCCCAATCCTATTCAGTATCTTTATTGATTATCTAGATGAGGGGATTGAGTCCACCATTAGTAAATTTGTGGATGACACCAAGTTGGGAGCAGGTGTTGATCTGCTAGAGGGTTGAAGGGTTCTCCAGAGGGACCTTGACAGGCTGGACAGATGGGCAGAGTCCAGTAAAATGGCCAAGTGTCAAGTGCTGCACTTTGGTCACAACAAACCCATGCAGAGCTACAGGCTGGGGTCAGAGTGGCTGGAGAGTGGCCAGGCAGAAAGGGACCTGGGAGTACTAGTTGACAGCTGGCTCAACATGAGCCAGCAGTGTGCCCAATTGGCCAAGAAGGCCAATAGCATCCTGACCTGCATCAGAAATATTGTGCCCAGCAGGAGCAAGGAAGTCATTCTGCACCTGTACTCAGCACTGGTTAAGCCACACCTTGAGTGCTGTGTCCAGTTCTGGGCCCCTCAATTTAAGGAAGACATTGAGACTCTTGAACATGTCCAGAGAAGGACAATGAGGCTGGTGAGAGGCCTCGAGCACAAGCCCTATGAGGAGAGGCTGAGGGAGCTGGGACTGTTTAGCCTGGAGAAGAGGAGGCTCAGGGGAGACCTTATTGCTTTCTACAACTACCTGAAGGGAGGTTGTAGCCAGGTGGGTGTTGGTCTCCTCTCTCAGGCAACCAGCACCAGAACAAGAGGACACAGTCTCAAGCTGTGCCAGGGGACATTTAGGCTCGAGGTGAGGAGAAAGTTCTTTACAGAGGAGTTGTTGGCCATTGGAATGTGGTGCCCAGGGAGGTGGTGGAGTCACCATCCCTGGAGGTGTTCAAGAGGGGACTGGACGTGGCACTTGGTGCCATGCTTTAGTAGTCATGAGGTGTTGGGTGACAGGTTGGACTTGATGATGTATGAGGTCTCTTCCAACCTTATTGATTCTATGGTTCTACGAAAGGGACAATGTGGCACACACAGACTACTGCAGTAAATGGAAAATGTGTTCTGGTCATTTCTGCAAAGTATTTCTTTACCAGAATGGAGTCCCCATGTGCATAACCAGCCCAAAGCCAAAAATAAGTAGGCTAGAGGACAGGAAAATCTATTTATGCATTTATATTTTAAGTATAGATTTTTAGCTAGTCACAGTAATGTCTAGGTACGAGGATATCTGCTGCCTGGAGCATATCTACAGGCCCACTGAAGGGATATAGCTAAATTTGCTTTCAGAAGAGTAAGAACATTTTACAACATCACACCTGTAATATGGAGATCTGTGCATGCTAGAACTGCCTGATCACAGAACAATTTACTGTGTTGTTATGATCAAACTCTTCACTGAATAAAAACCAATGCAGAGCCTAGCCATGGATCACAAGGTACTGTGGGGCTGACAATATGGCCCATGGTACATAGCCACCATGTGGCAGAATTATAATCACTCTGCTACTTTACAGCTACTTTACAGATGTTTAATTAGCAGCTTTTACAAAGACTATACTTGCATCGTGGAACTGCAAAGAATTTTTCCCCCAGAAAAATCTAGATTACTCCCTGGAATTTTTTTGTTTGTTTCTCTTTGGTGCTGAGATGTCCCTCTCAAATTACAAATTTGTGTTGTAATTAACTATCTGTCTGATTTTATGTGATGCACACATGAAACTTTTAATTACATGCTTCATGAATTATAATACAGTTAGCACAGGTACTATATCCATCTTTGCACATTGTTTCTCAAACACTAAATCTGTTTCTTTGAAAATCCTTGTATAACATTGAAACAAAAGTAAGATTCTTCAAGAGGAGCTTTAGTGAGATCTACTGCACTAACTATAGCAGCTTTAAACCTGACTGTCTCTTTGTAGGCTCCACATTTGCCTTTAATTAAGGGCAGCTAGACCACAAACTATAGGTTCACTTCATTCTGCAGTTCTCTTCAGGTTCAAAAAAGATGAAACATTATACACAGTGTTTCATATTTCTTTGTCTTTCCACATTAGAATCTCTAGTCATTTTTTCACTTTGCAGAGCAGAGTAAATATGGACCTAGCTTACCTTCCATGTGCTCCACATAGCAGTACACATCATAAGTTTCATTAGGAAAACGGCGCCCGTATGTTCTGACTCCTTTCTTTCCCATTTTATCTCCAAAGCAGCCAATTCTTGGATGTCTAATTGGATACCTGAAATGCAGCATGCTCATATTTTATTTATTATTACAGCAAGTCAGCAGTTTAAGTCTGTACAGGCTAAGCACATTTATTTTGAGCAATGGTGTAAAGGGGATTTAAAAGTCTCACCTAACAGTCTGGTCAGACAGCCAGCCAGCATCGCATTGCTCAAATCCATCTTCATAGGCTGCTTTCAATTGTTCTGGGCTTGCTATGACAGCACCATTGTCCAGACAAGTCTGCTGAGCTTGTGTAAAATTCAGAGTATACCTGCTGGTTGCTGCACGGTAGTGAAACACAACACCTGAAAGAAGAAAAAAATACTTACATTAGTAGACATGTTTAAGTGCATCACTTCTGCAACCATCATCACACAGTAATGTCACCTAGGTATTGTTACAATGATGAAAACTGATGGGTGCAAGATGACTGAGATGTCCCCCCCCTCTAGTGGCTACTACCAGTAGTTATATAGCACCTTACTTTATTAATAGCTGGTGAAATTATGCTCACTGTGCACATGGAATAAAGTAATTAAACCATACATGCATTTTTATTGCTGTTAGAGAAAATTGTGACAAAAAGGGACAATGAATGCTAATACGTATCAATGGTATCACAAAGCTACCTGGATTCTTCCACTTCCTTATGGAACTTGCATTGCAGACAAGGTTGCTTACACTACCAATGCTACCTGACACGTTAGCTTATCAGCCTACAAGGCACTTTCAATTTAGGTGTGTATTCCAGATATACTGAAATTAAATGCAGAGCAAATATTAGCTAGAATAGAATAGAATAGAATAGAATAGAATAGAATAGAATAGAATAGAATAGAATAGAATAGAATAGAATAGAATTAACCAGGTTGGAAGAGACCTTTGAGATCATTGAGTCAATCCTATCATCCAACACTATCTAATCAACTATACCATGGCACCAAGCACCCCATCCAGTCTCTTCCTAAACACCTCCACTGATGGTGACTCCACCACCTCCTCAGGCAGCCCATTCCAATGGCAAATCACTCTTTCTATGAAGAACTTCTTCCTAACATCTAGCCTAAACCTCCCCTGGCACAGCTTGAGACTGTGTCCTCTTGTTCTGGTGCTGTGTGGCCAGACAAGGCTAAGCACATCTAGTCCTTGGAAAATGTGGGCTTAAAAACAGACTTTCTGAAGCAGCCAGCTGCACTAACTGCACGCATTGAATGGGGATCCCTTCAGTGCTTGAGGTCTGCTAGTTACAGTGAGACATAGCTGACAGGAACATCAAAATAACTGTGCTTTTGATGGGAATTTGTTAATCAGTGATGGCCCTGTTGTCTGTTCCTATGCATCAAGGCTCACTATGAATATAATATTTATAAATATATGGGAGTCGGTCAATTTTTCAAACCATGTTTTCCTGCACACACTGCAAATGATATAGACAAAACAAAGTTTGCTTTTATTTGGGGCCTTTCTAGTTCTGGAAAGAATCTCAACAATTTCAAAAGTTACTTGAGCACATCAGACATTTGGAGAGGGAAGCCTACAGTTAAGATGGTTTTGGTTAAGTCAGGATCTGTTTAGAAGCCACATTCTGCTTTCTATATACACATAATTTCTAGTGAGTTTGGCAACAGCAGCACAAGCACACCTAAAACAAGCCATAAAGAGCACTGACTCTGAAATGGCAGAAAATAGATGTTCCACCTCGCAAAAATCACTTCCTCTTTACTGCCAGCACCTTTTAGGATTTAGCAGGAAGAGAATGTCTCATGAAGATCTGTGAAACAAGACATTCAACCTCAGCTACTGCACTCTAAAAATCTTCAGAAGCACTTCAACACCATGAAACATCCACTGCTGAGAATGGCTACCAAACAAGAAAAACAACCCATAAAGTGCTCCTTTTCTCTGATGATTTTATTTGAGTATTTCATGATGAGGAAATAACATACTGTAACACAGCTTAGGGAAATGGTGGTGTTGTGGCAATAATAAATTTAGCAAGTCTTTGTTATTAAAGCATTGTTGAAAGATGGGAGAAATCTGCTAATTTATTAGTAAACAGAAAGATGGATAACTTAGTAAAATGTTGATTCAAGAGATTGCAATATATTTTAATTTTTTTTTTTTTTTTATCTTGCAGACAAATCCAGTAAAATGTTGCCACTTAGCAAAGGTCTGGACACAGCCAATACACAGAAAATACACAATTTTCTTCTTGTCATGATTCACTAAGAATGTTTCTGAAATTCAAGCAGAATGGACTATGTGAAAACTACTCACAGGTAGATTTTGGTGTGTTTTTGCAAGACTGCTGAACTGGTGCTATATAACTTAACTGGACACAAGAGCCCTGGTTCTCAGTACAACTACAAGAAGATTCATTAACTTAGGATGGGATGGCAACGTACTTCTCTGAACTTGCATTTCTTAAAACTTCCTACTGTTTAAATATTTGAGTGCATTCTCCACAACCAGCTCTCACCTCTCACCTTCCACGTTGGAAGTAACCACTGCCCTTCCTAGCTCACATTTGAGATCCCTGTGATACCAATATAAGGCAGGACTAAAGAGTTAATGTCACTGACAGTTTAAAGTAGCTTTTGCAGTGCTAAGAAGTGTCTTCGGTCATTTGTAAATCCTGGAAAGGAACTTGGAGAATGCTTTATTCTCCTCACTTTGATCCAAAAGATAAACTTCACCTATTCTTAGAGTTAAAGGCTCTTCCATTTCCAGTGAGGAGCTAACTGACATAAAAGAGCCTCCAAGATGAATGGGAAAGAGGACTCAGTATGTATAAGCCTGTGCAACAGCTGCAATAATTAGAAGACCTCCTGGGGCTAAGAAGATTAAAGTGTAGGACTTTCATTGTTTCAGTCAGACAGAGAGAGAGGGGCAAAATCCATTGTCCGAGTTTTTGCACTTTAAAACATTTGTAAAGGATGTTTTTCCCTTTGTCTATTTCCTTTCTGAAAGAAAAGGCAAGAAAGGAGTTGACTTAGGAAGAAATAAAGCAACTGGAAAACAGACCACAGCAGTATAATGTCACTGAACATCTGGCAAACAAAGTCAGTGTAATTACGGGAAGGAGTAGCAACATCTGCAAGGAAGAATACTCACAAGGAAGTAATTTGTAGTATCCAGAAATTCACTTCTGTCTGAGCAAGGGAGAATATCTTTTAATCATTCATTTCTGGTTTAGGTCAGAAAAGGAAAACTTAAAGTATTTCACTAATAACAGACTTGGGCTTCCACAGGCAAAAACTTTCTTCTGCAGTTTCACACGTTTGGGTTGCAGCTTTGCTTTATTACTTGCTGGTGTAACATGCAGCAAAACCTCATGGAACTGCAGGGGAAGGGCCCTGGCATGGTTAATAAATTACAGTTCAGTATCACTAGTGAGCTCACGCTGCTGCACCATACACCCTTGGAGTCACATAAAACCTGAATTTCAGAAGTTGTATCACACAGCAAAAAATATCTAGAGGGGAAGCAAAAAAAAACAACCTCACAACAATATGATGACAGTGGTTCTTATCCTGTGAATTTCTGTCTTCAAACTTGAGCCACCATGGTACAGACCTCTGTAATCACCCTCCACACACTGCCAAAGCTACAACAGTCTGGTGATCCTCCTTGCGTTTAATGCAGAAGAAAATTTACATTACAAATACATGCCAAAATAGAGGTTACAGGACTGTGCACCATATGAAAGGAAGCAATAGGCAGGATTTTCAGCATCCTGCATAAATAATTAATTTGTGTTCCTCATTCCAGGTTTTTGCACCCCTATTCTGACCTCTGTTTTAGGCTTTGGCAATCCCAGAAGAGACTTGCCTGGCCTCAGCAGGAGCCTGCTTGCCAAATGGCCCAGGGAACTTCTCATCATGGGGAAAGAAAGGACCTACCAACCCCTCTACTATGCCAGCCCCAGCACCTACTGGTCTCGATGATCTTTGAGGTCTCTTCCAACCTTAGTGATACTGGTCCCCATGTTGTTCTTCCAAGCAAAATCTCTGCATCCATCCTCACAAACAAAGCAGTTGTGTGCAGGTTTTCACAAGCTACTCTGACCAAGTTGGTCCTGATAAGGAAAGCAATTGCTGACAAGTTTTACCTGTATTTTTGTCGGGGGGAGGACTTTTTAGTAGGTTTTCATTAATCTTCAAATACAGAACACACCAGGTTAGAAAAGACCTTCAAGATCATCAAGTCCAACCTATCACCCAACACCATCTAATCAACTAAACGTAATGGGATCACTTGCCCCACTCTGTTCTCTCTGCACAGCAGAGAGTTATACAAGTGTTCAGTGGGGGCAAGGCACTAATACTTAAATACTGAGCCTCTCAGAACTGACAGCATACTGGGAGATTAACAACATCCTAAAACCAGTTGAACCATTACTATTGGCCTCTGCTCTACCCTCTTGCATGCAAAGGCATGTTATGAGCTGCTTGGGCTCTGAGCTCTCGTACTGAAGACCCTCCATCCAGCCTGATACAGAGATAAGCCTGCCCATTGGCTGCCCAGTCCTTATGTGAGGGTCACAGCAGCTTGATCAGAATATTTGCTCCTTCATTCTTCATGTGCAATCTATGTAGAATGCAGGCCTTTCTCCCCCAAGAAGTAAATTTATCTCTTCTGTCTTTTGATGACCCCCACCCTTTGAGTTCTTTCCTTCCCAGCTACGGAAGTTGGAGATTCCTTAGGATCCACGATGCAGGAGACTAAAGCACAAGCTGCAAAATGCAGCAGCCCGTGTTAATTTAGTTAGGAATAAAGCATGGAAATTAAACATCAAGGGGCCGTAAGGTTTCCAGACAGATGAGTCTAAAAGATTAAATAAAAGCATCTCTTCAAATGCCGTACTTAAGAGATAATGACGGGGAGTTCTGGCTAAAGAGAGAATAAATCAATTAGGTTGTCAACACACAACCTCTTAGGACTAACAGCACAATTGAGTGGCAGGGTTCCCACATTGGAAACAACTCCCATTTATTATCATTATAATGCCTGCAAGAAAGAAGGGTTTGCATAAAATGAAAACGTGATTTAACACCTACTCTGCTTCCCTAATCGAGGCTTCTTTCCATTAACAAGATCAGTATTTTAAGACTAAACTTCTCTTTACTGGGAAAAAAAATTAAAAAAACCCAAAACAAACCCAACAAACAGACAACAACAAAACAACAAAAAAAGAAAACCCTAAACCAACTTAAAAAGTCACTCAGATTTGAAGCAGAATCAAGTAAAAAACATGTAAATCAGGGCCATGAAAACGGTGGTTTCCCACAACATTAGTAAGAGCTAAATAAATTGCTCTCACTTCCAGTGACAAGATATGATAAAAGAACCACAAATCTGGAAGGATACTATTTGCCACTTTGATCCCTTAAAATCCACTCTTCTCCAAGAAATATAACTAAAACATCAGCTCACATCAGTGGTTGGTTCAGAAATTTTCTGAGAACACCTGGTTATGCATGTTATTTTTTTATAGCCCAATATCAGCACCATACAAAATGAGAATTTCATTAAATATTTGGTTATGTTTCAGAATGAAGTGTTCTTTCACATTACACTTCTAGGTCAGCTTCTGTCAGGCTATCTCAAAACTAGTTTATACAAGTGGAATTTGCAATAACCAGGGAGAGGGAGTAAATGTGGACACGGAGAGGTACAACAACACTTTTAATGAAATCCTTTCTGGGATTCAAATTGCCAAGGTCTGCTTTACTTGAAGATTAGAAGTCTAGTCTAAACTAGTCATCTAAACCTCTCTAGTGAGTGACTAGGGATATGGACAGCAAGAGACATCATCTCACTCAAGACTCATCAGAGAGGATCTGAAAGTATCATGAGCCTGCGTGTTTAGCTCAGACTAGGCACAAGACCTTAAATTGTCAAAGATTAAATAAATGCCACTCTGACTTCAGGTTTCCTTATTTCAGACTTGGCATCCAAGTCAAGTCTCTGAATTGTGTTTGGTAAACTATTAGCAGGCAAACAAACACTCATCAGAAGGTATTACTTGCTGATTGTCATCATTGACCTACCTTATCCCAAATGTCTCTACAGGGATACAGTGAAAACACACCAGTGTCCAAAAGAAATTTAAAGTAGGAAGGAACTGACCACTCAGTGTGAGCTACTGAGAGAGAAAACCATCTCTCAGATATCTAAAGGCTTCTGAGACGTGACATTTTCTGTTAACTGTGGCAAGATACTGACTAAGAGTGAAGACAAAATAAAATTAAGCATTAAAAGACTGCAAGTTCAAGGACTCCTAACATGGAATAGAATAGAATTGAATAGAATAGAATAAACAAGGTTGGAAAAGACCTTCAAGATCATCAAGTCCAACCAATCCCCCAACACCATCGCATCAACTAAACCACGGCAACAAATGCCTCATCCAGTCTCCTCCTAAACACCTCCAATGATGCTGACTCCCCCACCTCCCTGGGCAGCTCATTCCAATGACAAATCACTCTCTCTGTGAAGAACGTTTTCCTAACATCCAGCCTAAACCTCCCCTGGAGCAGCTTGACACTGTGTCCTCTTGTTCTGGTGCTGGTTGCCTGGGAGAAGAGATCAGCCCCCACCTGCCTACAACCTCCCTTCAGGTAGTTGTAGACAGCAATGAGGTCTCCTCTGAGCCTCCTCTTCTCCAGGCTAAGCAACCCCAGCTCCCTCAGCCTCTCCTCGTAGGGCTTGTGTTCCAAACCCCTCCCCAGCTTTGTTGCCCTTCTCTGGACATGTTCCAGCAAATCAACCTCCTTCCTAAACTGAGGGGCCCAGAACTGGACACCTCAGGACTCAAGGTGTGGCCTAACCAGTGCAGTGTACAGGGGCACAATGACCTCCCTGCTCCTGCTGGCCACACTATTCATAATCTAGGCCAAGATGCCATTGGCCTTCTTGGCCACTTGGGCACACTGCTGGCTCATGTTCAGCCTACCATCAACCAGTACTTCCAGGTTTCTCTCTGCCTGGCTGCTCTCCAGCCACTCTGACCCCAGCCTGTAGCTTTGCATGGGGTTGTTGTGGCCAATGTGTAGAACCCAGCACTTGGATGTGTTACATCTCACACTGTTGGACTCTGCCCATCTGTCCAGCCTGTCAAGGTCCCTCTGCAGAGCTCTCCCACCCTCTAATAGATCAACTCCTGCCCCCATCTTGGTGTCAACTGCAAATTTACTGGTGATGGACTCAATGCCCTCATCCAGATCATCAATAAAGATGTTAAAGAGGATGGGGCCCAGCACTGATGCCGGGGGGACGCCACTAGTGACTGGCTGCCAGATGGATGTGGCACCATTCACCACCACTCTCTGGGCTTGGCCCTCCAGCCAGTTCCTAATCCAGCCCAGAGTGCTGCTGTCCAAGCCACGGGCTGTCAGCTTGGCCAGGAGTTTGCTGTGGGGGACAGTGTCAAAGGCCTTGCTGAAGTCCAGGTAGACTACACCCACAGCCTGCCCCACATCCACCAGGCGGGTCACCTGATCATAGAAGGAGGCAGGAGTTGATCTGCTGGAGAGTAGAGAGGCTCTGCAGAGGGACCTCGACAGGCTGGACAGATGGGCAGAGTCCAACAGCATGAGACTGAACACGTTCAAGTGCCAGGTTCTGCACATTGGCCACAACAACCCCATGCAGAGCTACAGGCTGGGGTCAGAGTGGCTGGAGAGTGGCCAGGTAGAGAGGGACCTGGGGGTACTTATCGATGGTAGGCTGAACATGAGCCTGCAGTGTGGCCAGGCAGCCAGGAGGGCCAATGGCATCCTGGCCTGCATAAAGAACAGTGTGGCCAGCAGGACCAGGAAGGTCACTGTGCCCCTGTACTCAGCACTGGTTAGGCCACACCTGGAGTCCTGTGTCCAGTTCTGGGCCCCTCAGTTTAGGAAGGATGTTGAGTGGCTGGAATGTGTCCAGAGAAGGGCAGCAAAGCTGGGGAGGGGTTTGGAACACAAGCCCTATGAGGAGAGGCTGAGGGAGCTGGGGTTGCTTAGCCTGGAGAAGAGGAGGCTCAGGGGAGACCTTGTTGCTCTCTACAACTACCTGTAGCCAGGCAGGGGTTGGTCTCTTCTCCCAGGCAACCAGCACCAGAACAAGAGGACACAGTCTCCAACCACCACATCACCCACCAGCCCTTCCCTATGTGTAAAAAGGAGGTCAAGCAAAGCCTTATCCCTGCTAGGCTCACACAGCAGCTGGGATAAGAAGCTATCCTCCATACACTCTAAGAACCTCCTAGACTGCCTCCTCTCTGCTAAGTTCCCAGCAGATATCAGGCAGGTTGAAATCGCCCATGAGAACAAGGTCTGGTAATCTTGAGACAGCCTCCAAACGCCTATGGAATATTTCATCAGCCTCTTCATCCTGGCTGGGTGGTCTACAACAGACTCCAATCAGGATGTCTGCCCTGTTGGTCTTCCCTCTTGATTCTCATCCACAGGCATTCAACTTGATCATACTTAATCTCTGGTTCCGTGGCATCAAGACCCTCCCTGATGTACAGGGCCACCCCTCCACCCCTTCTCCCTCACCTGTCTCCCCTGAAGAGCCTGTAGCCATTGATTACAGTGCTCCAGTCATGTGAGTCATCTCACCACATTTCTGTGATTGCAACTATGTCATAACTTTCCTGCTGTAACAAGGCTTCCAGCTCCTCTTGTTTCTTACCCATACTGCATGCTTTAGTGTACATGCACTTTACTATGAACTCTGTACAAGGTGGAGGCTGAGGACAGACCTCAGTCCTCTCTCCAACTACCTAAAAGGAGGTTGTAGTAAGGTGGGAGTTAGTCTTTTCTCCCTAGTATCAAGTGAAAGAATGAGAGGAAATGGCCTCAAGCTGTGCCAGAGAAGGCTTAGATTAGATATCAAGAAAAAAACTCTTTACTGAAAGAGTAGTCAGGCCTTGGAGTAGGTTGCCCAGTAAGGTGATGAGATCATCATCCTGCAGGTATTTAAGAAACATGTGCACATGACATTTTGGGACATGGTTTAATGGCCATGCTGGTGTCACTTTGATGTTTGGACTCAGTGAGGGCATTTCCAACCAAAACAATCCTTTGATTCTATGACTTCCTCGGATCAGATCCCAAGGACTATACACTCAACTGAGTCACCCTGGATAGTGACATGAACACAAACACTCTTCTATCCCTACTGAAAATAAAGCAGTTCAGAGAATCATAGAATCACTGCATAGGATGGTTTGAGTTGGAAGGGACCTCCAGAGGTCATCTGGTCCAACTCCTCCTCAGTGAGCTGGGACATCCTGCCCAGAGCCTTGGAGTCTTCTCCAGGCTGAACAACCCCAGACTTAACTTTACAGTCCACACTTTAAACAGAGCTCAAATTATTTCACCCCTGTCACAAGATAATGAGGCACATACTGAAGCCTTGCTCAGCACCCACAAGATACCACTTTAAGCCTGGGTGTCCAGGTTATGTCTCTGAATTTGTAGTGAAAAGAATATATGAAAAACTGAAATCAGAAGGCGGGTTAGAAAAGCTAAGGCCCTGAAGGAATCAAGTCTGGCTAAGGGCATTAAAAAAATAACAGAAAAGGATTCTATAGGCATGTGAGAGAAAAAAATAAAAACAAGAGTGTGGGGCCTCTGCAGAGGGATACAGGTGACCTGGTTACTGAGGCCATGGAGAAGGCTGAAGTACTCAATGACTTTTTTGCTTTAGTCTTCACTGGTAACCACTTGAGCTGCTTCACTTAAGGCTCAGAGGGCATTGGCTGGATCTGGAAGAATAAGGAACCCCCCCACAGGGTAGGACCAGATCAGGTCCAGGAATACTTAGGGAACCTGAAGGTGCACAAGTCCATGGGACCTGATGAGGCACATCCAATGTCCTGAAAGTGGCAGCTGAAGTTGCTAGGCCACTAACCATCACATTTGAGAAGTCCTGGTAGCCTGGTGACGTTCCTACAGATTGGAAAAGGGGAAACATAAGCTCCATTTTTCAAAAGGGAAGCAAAGAAAACCCAGAGAACTACAGACCAGTCAGCCTCACCTCTGTGCCAGGTAAGATCATGGAACAGATCCTTCTGGTAGCTGTACTAAGGCACATGCGAAATAATGAGGTGATTGGTGACAGCCAACATGGCTTCCCTAAGGGCAAATCAGGCCTGACTAATCTGATGGCCTTCTATGACAGAGCTACAGCACTGGCTGATGTCCAAGGGCTCTTCCATCCTAGCCCATTCTATGTTAAGCAGCTATTGATACCCAAGAAGTTGGGTTGCCTATAACTAATGCAAACAAATTATGGCAGTTCCCAAGATCCTGCCATTCTTTAGAATGTCATAAACAGATGTAGTAGAAACACAGGACGTAAAGACAAAGGCAAAGTGACTAACTAAACATGACACTTGGTGCCATGGTTTAGTCTGTGGTGACAAGTTGGACTTGATGATCTTTGAGGTCTCTTCCAACGTTGGTGATTCTGTGATTCTGTGTAACATATGTATCTTCCTTATGAATAATGCCTAATTTCAGCATTTGTAGGCAAGCAGCAGCATAATTTTACTAACCCCTTTGAATAGTAAAATTCTATATATGCTAAAGAATTGTCTAATATAAAACCTTCACCTCTGCCTCAGGATGTCCATGGTTGACAAGTCTCTGACCATACTAGTAGAAACGTGTAGGAAAAACATTTATGCTTGCCCTTTAGCATCAGCTACTCCTGCTCTCTTTAGAGCAAGACATGGAGATCTCTTATCTGAAATTGTACAGATGGTTTTGGCCTCATTTACAAGGAATAAAGTTAGGCAGCACTTGATTATGTTAGAAATAAAATCTTCTACTCAGAACCTATGTAAATTAACTTTATGGCAAGATAGAATTTGATGCTCAAGCATTTTGAGTCAAAGCACTGAAATATAGGTTTGTAATGGCCAAAGAAGGCAGTTTTATGTTTAAATCTCTCTTTTTTCTTTTTTTTGGTACAGATAGTATTTATATTGTTGTTAGTAACATATGAATCTGTGGTCGTTTGAGGCTGTGCCTTTAAGAACAAACACTGCTGGAACACACTGGTTAATGTTTTTGGTACTAGAACCAAAACATTCTGATATTCTAAACGAATTTCATTGGTTGATAAACAAAAATTCAGCTTTAGATTGTGAAGCGGTTGGAAAATTTTTTTCCTCAGTTCAGTTCGGTTTGGGAGTTGGGGGAGTTGGGTGTTTCAGCCTGTTCTCCCTGCCTGCTTCTTCTGCGAACTGCTGGACTTGGCCTTCAGATAAGCAAACACTAATCCTGCATGGGCTTTTGAAGCTTGCTAACAACTCTTTTCCTTAGTAACTTGCCTTTCTCTCTCTCTAACCCCTTTTTGGGGAAAAAGGGAGGTAAGGGGGGGAGAGAGGGGGTTCCAAAGAGGGGATCCCTCCCTAGGGAGGGATTTTTGTTGTGTTATTTGTCTTTGCTGTGTATTTCTGTGTATATATTGTAAATACCCGTATATATTGTGTTATATATAACCTGCTTTCCATATATGCTTGTAAATATATAGCTTTTGCTCTTCGACTGAGTTAGCTGTGGTTTCTTACTCTGTGGAGGAGGGAGAGCTAAGCCCTTTCTCAACCTACCACATTTATTGGCTGCCCAACTCGGGGCTTGTTGACAAATTAGTTTGATTTATTGCTTGCTTAAGTCGAACGAGCAAACATGAAGGTGTTTTGGCTTTTTGAGCGTCTGTTCTTCTCGGTCTTTGGTGTATTGATCTACAAGTATTGCCTGGGTATGATTATCGATAAGATAGGTAAATATATAATGCAAAAATTATATTTGTGGTTTAAGTACAAGATTCGGCTTCTGTATGATCAGTGCCTGGAATTCTTTTATGTTAAAAAGTACAGGAATGTTACATCTAGCACACTCCCTATTGAGATAAAAGAGTTTAAGATTCCGCTCGGTGAAAGGGTAATTTTAAGTGATGGCTGGGATCCAAAGCTGATTTTCTTGATGTGTGTAGTCCTGCTGATGATGATAATTAATGTGTATTTGTTGGTAGCACTGTACCGGGAGAAAAAAGTGTCCAAGGCATGTTTTGTTATAAAACGGAGGGTTAAGAGACGAAAACGCCACCCTGGCTCTGTTTCAGGAACATCCAGTGAGGATGATAATGGAGAATCTGTGTCAGTTAAAGATAAAGCTAAAAAGTCAATCGGCAAGGCAGCTCTGAATAGCACTGCTAATGATTCTGGCAAGCAGCCAGGGGCTGCAGTTGCCCCAAACATGGCGGCTCCCGTGTCCCCAGCAGCCACCATTAACGAGGCAAAGTCATTTCCTCCTTCTTCCATGGCAGGAGCGGAAGCGTCCTCCAAAGCAGCTAATCTGTCTCAAAGCTTATCAGCTTCTGATAATAAGGCAGCTGGAAACCCAAACACAGCTCCAGTAAAGCAAGTAGCAGTTTTAACAACAAGGAAGGGTAAGACTAAAGCTGATTCAGGAGCTGACGGGGATGCACAGCAAGGTTCTTCTGCTGGGGAGGAAGAGAAAATCTGTCTTAAAAATATAGCTGAGTTATTGAGATCATCAGAGGATCGAGATGCATCTCTTGGTAGGACAGCAGCTAGTGGTGGTGCCTCTCAGCTTAAAGGGATCCTTGAGAGAGTGACAGAAAGGTTGTTTGGACAACAAGTTGAGGAACAGGAGGCAGAGGAGCAAGAACAAGATGACATAACCGACTGCTCTTCACCCTGTGAGGAGCTTAGAAATGTGAGAAAAGACTATCTCAGAGCAGATAAGGAGCCAGTTCTCGCTTGGCTTGGTAGATGTTATGATACAGGTGCTCCAGCTCTAATGGTTGGAGACAAGTCAGCAGCCCAGCTAGGAACTCTCTCGAAGGATAATGGAATAGATAGACATCTAGGCAAGGCTCTCGGTAAGGTTAATCTGTGGATACGCCTTCTAATGGCGGTTCTCATGAGATACCCTTCCCGAGATGATCTTCCATGGAATCCTAAGCCCTGGACTACCATAGATGAGGGAATCAAGCGTCTGAGAGAATTTGCTGTTAGAGAGGTACTCTATGGTGAACATGAATCTCTGAATCCTGATGATGTTCCTGTAGGAAATGGTCTTACTAAAAAGCTCATCAAGCTTGCTCCTTCCAATTATGCAAACATTCTGGCAAGCAGAATTGTAGCAAGAAATTATGGTGGAGCTCCTCTTACGGTTGGCCAATTCACTGATCAATTGAGACAATTGGATGATAGCATGACACGTGTTTCTTTGGTTTCAGCCATTGAAACTCTGTCTGGTGAAATAAAGAATTGCATGAAAGAGCTGAAGGATGAATTTAAGAACACCATCTCCCAATTGGCACAAAGAGATGATTCCAATTCTTCCTCCAGGTGGGTACAGGTTTCATCTGTGAGGAATAGACATCCTCCAAGGAGGTCATTCCAAAACAGATCAAACCAAAACAGACCACCAAGGCAGTCACGTAGGACTATTTGGATTACCCTGCGTGATCAGTTTGGTGAGAACATGAACAGGTGGGATGGTCAACCAACTTCTAATCTTTTCAGGAGACTGAGAGAACTGCAAAGTGGCAGAACCCGAGGTAGCAATACCAGAAGGGTAGCTGTTACTTCTACAGTTCCCCAGGACAACTCTAGTAGCTCCAACAGTGGCTCCAGTTCTAACACTGCACAGTGTGCTCGTTGCACCTGTGGACATGTTCCCCATAACTAGGGGTGCCCTGCCTCCCGCCAGGGGGAGGAGAGGGGTAATACAGATAACAGAATCTATTGGGATGTGTACATCCAGTGGCCTGGCACTTCACACTTTCAGAAGTACAGGGCCTTGGTTGACACAGGAGCTCAGTGCACCATATTGCCATCAAATTATCAGGGATCAGAGTCCATAACTATTCTGGGAGTCACTGGTGGATCTCAAGAGTTAAGTAAAGTGGAGGTTAATATAAGCTTAACTGGTAAACAATGAAAAAAGCATACAGTTGTGACCGGACCTGATGCACCTTGTATTTTGGGAATTGATTTTCTGAGAGAAGGGCGTTTCAAAGACCCTAAAGGTTACAAATGGGCTTTTGGAGTAGCTTCTGTAGAAATTGATGGACAAAAACTGAAGCTGTCTGCTAGACCTGAGCTTTCTGATGAATCTGCAGTTGTGGGACAACACAAGATTCAGGACATTAAGTTGCCGGTTGCTTCTCGGACTGTGCATCACAGACAATACAGAACCAACCGTGACTCTTTGTTGCCCATTCAGAATCTGATTCGTCAGTTGGAGAGTCAGAAAGTCATCAGCAAAACTCATTCACCTTTCAACAGTCCAGTGTGGCCTGTGCGAAAGCCGAATGGAGACTGGCGTCTGACAGTGGACTACCGAGCCCTGAATGAAGTAACACCGCCTATGAGTGCAGCAGTACCAGACATGATGGAACTCCAGTATGAGCTGGAATCCAAAGAGGCCAAATGGTATGCTACCATAGACATTGCTAATGCCTTCTTCTCTATTCCCATAGCAGAGGAATGCAGGCCTCAGTTTGCTTTCACCTGGAGAGGAATCCAGTACACTTTCAACAGACTGCCAATGGGCTGGATCCACAGCTCCAGCATCTGTCATGCAGTAATCCATGATGCTCTGGAGGAAGGTGGTGCTCCAGAACACATCCAGTTCATCGATGATATCATCGTCTGGGGTAAAACTGCTGAGGAAGTCTTCGAGAAAGGTAACAAAATCATGGACATTCTCCTGAATGCAGGTTTTGCCATCAAGAGAGACAAAGTGAAAGGTCCTACCACAGAGATCCAGTTTCTGGGAGTGCAGTGGCAGGATGGACGCCGACACATTCCAGTGGATGTGGTAAATAGAGTCTCTACCATGGCAAATCCCACGAACAAGCAAGAAACTCTACGTTTCTTGGGGATAGTGGGATTTTGGAGACTACACATTCCTGGATACAGTCAGATTGTGAAACCTCTGTATGATGTGACTCGAAAGAGGAACAGTTTCCACTGGGGACCTGAACAACAAGCAGCCTTTGACCAGATAAAGCAAGAAGTAGTCCAAGCAGTGGGTCTGGGACCTGTGCGAGATGGTCCAGACATTAAGAACATTTTGTACACGGCTGCAGGTGACAATGGTCCAACCTGGTGCTTGTGGCAAAAAGCTCCAGGTGAGACACGTGGACGACCTCTTGGTTTCTGGAGTCGAGGTTACAGAGGTTCAGAGGCTAATTACACTCCAACAGAGAAAGAGATTCTAGCTGCCTATGAAGGAGTGAAAGCAGCTTCTGAAGTAATTGGAACTGAGTCACAACTTCTCTTAGCTCCCAGATTGCCAGTTTTGAATTGGATGTTCAAAGGCAAAGGTTCCACACCACATCATGCCACAGATTCCACCTGGTCTAAGTGGATGGCCCTGATAACACAGAGAGCTCGAATGGGAAATCTTGAAAGACCTGGTCTGGTGGAGGTGATCTCAAGTTGGCCTGAAGATACCAACTGTGCTAAACCTCCAGAGGAGAGAGTAACTCGTGCTGAGGAAGCTCCTGCTTACAATGACCTTTCTGATGATGAAAAGAAATATGCTTTGTTCACAGACGGTTCCTGTCGTCTCGTCGGGAACAAGCGAAGGTGGAAGTCTGCCGTGTGGAGTCCAACACGCCGAGTTGCAGAGGCGAAGGATGGAGAAGGAGAATCCAGTCAGTTTGCAGAGGTAAAAGCTGTCCAGCTAGCTCTCGACGTGGCTGAACGTGAGAGATGGCCAAAGCTTTATCTCTACACCGACTCATGGATGGTAGCCAATGCTCTATGGGGTTGGCTAAAGAACTGGAAAAAGAATGGCTGGCAGAGGAAAGGAAAACCCATCTGGGCAGCTGAACTGTGGCAAGACATTGCTGATCGAATCGAGAGAATTCCAGTGAAAGTGAGACACATTGATGCTCACATTCCCAAGAGCAAAGCTACTGAGGAACAGCAGCACAACCATCAGGCAGATCTAGCTGCAAGAGTTTCTCAAGTAGACAAGGACTCTGAACTTGATCTCGACTGGAAACACCGAGGTGAGATATTCTTAGCTCGGTGGGCTCACGATTCGTCAGGACATCAAGGCAGAGATGCAACATACCAATGGGCTCGTGACAGATCCATAGACATTTCCATGGATGCCATCACACAAGTCATCCATGACTGTGACATTTGTGCTGCTATTAAGCAGGCAAAGAGAATTAAGCCCTTGTGGTATGGTGACAGATGGTCCAAGTACAGGTATGGTGAAGCTTGGCAGATTGACTACATCACTCTACCACGTTCTCGTTCTGGTAAGCAGTACGTGCTTACTATGGTAGAGGCAAACACTGGATGGCTGGAAACTTACGCAGTCCCACATGCAACTGCACGCAACACCATTCTCGGTCTGGAGAGAAGATCCTGTGGAGACACGGAACTCCAGAGAGGATTGAGTCAGACAACGGAACTCACTTCAAGAACAACCTTGTAAAGAGCTGGGCAAAAGAGCACGGTATTGAGTGGATTTTCCATATTCCTTACTATGCACCAGCTGCAGGGAAGATTGAACGCTACAACGGTTTGTTGAAGACCACTCTCAAAGCCATGGGAGGTGGATCTTTGAAAAACTGGGAGAAACATTTAGCACAAGCAACCTGGCTGGTGAACAGTAGAGGTTCAGTGAACCGAGCTGGACCTGCACATTCTGATCTGCTACAGAAAGTAGAAGGTGATAGAGTTCCTGTTGTTAGGGAAAAGAATCTGTTAGGTAAAACTGTTTGGGTATTTTCGCCCTCAGGAGAGGCTAAACCTGTCCGAGGGGTGGTTTCAGCAGAAGGTCCGGGTCACACTTATTGGGTAATGCAAGAGAATGGTGAAATTCAGTGTATTCCACAAAGAGATTTAACTTTAGCTGAGAGAGTTTAATTTCAGAATGTTGTACAGCTACAGCGCGTCCAAAGGAAAGAGTCCCTGAGGAATCTACGGTGCACGAACCCTGAGAACCCTGAGAGCCCTGAGTCAACTGAGAGTCCCTGAGTCCCTGTTTCCCTTTTTCTTCGCTTCGTCTGCGGAGAGACAAACTGTTTTCCATTTTCTTGATTTTGGATTTTCTTGGACTTCTGAATCATCTACATCTGAGTATAGCCGGAATGGACGATGAACTTAACTTACGAACTGTAAATATTGTTCTGGATTGGATGGACAGTACGAACAGCCAATGAAATTGTTTAGAAAGGGGTGGACTGTGGTCGTTTGAGGCTGTGCCTTTAAGAACAAACACTGCTGGAACACACTGGTTAATGTTTTTGGTACTAGAACCAAAACATTCTGATATTCTAAACGAATTTCATTGGTTGATAAACAAAAATTCAGCTTTAGATTGTGAAGCGGTTGGAAAATTTTTTTCCTCAGTTCAGTTCGGTTTGGGAGTTGGGGGAGTTGGGTGTTTCAGCCTGTTCTCCCTGCCTGCTTCTTCTGCGAACTGCTGGACTTGGCCTTCAGATAAGCAAACACTAATCCTGCACGGGCTTTTGAAGCTTGCTAACAACTCTTTTCCTTAGTAACTTGCCTTTCTCTCTCTCTAACCCCTTTTTGGGGAAAAAGGGAGGTAAGGGGGGGAGAGAGGGGGTTCCAAAGAGGGGATCCCTCCCTAGGGAGGGATTTTTGTTGTGTTATTTGTCTTTGCTGTGTATTTCTGTGTATATATTGTAAATACCCGTATATATTGTGTTATATATAACCTGCTTTCCATATATGCTTGTAAATATATAGCTTTTGCTCTTCGACTGAGTTAGCTGTGGTTTCTTACTCTGTGGAGGAGGGAGAGCTAAGCCCTTTCTCAACCTACCACAGAATCTGACTTCTCTGAACTTCAGAAGTTTATTTGGCATCTAAAAAGAACATATTAACTGGGTAATTTCATGCAGATTATGACATTTGTCTGTTGTGGTAGCTACACAGCAAAAACAAGTGGATGCACAATAGCTATACACCTCTTTTGTGGAGCCTTGGTCTTGAGACTCAAGAAAAAAATAAATAAGAAAATACAAACATTAGAAATGTTACTGTTTAATTTCAATGGCTAATACCAACCTTTCAGCTTGTGTAGCTTAAACCAGGAAATACTATGTAGTATAAAGAAAAATTGTTCTTTTCCAGAAATCAAAATTTTCATTCAAAATAAATTCCATCACTGGTAAAATACATTCATTTGATACACAATAGGTTCAGTAGTTTTTTTATGTTCCCAACCTTGTTGATTCTATGATTCTATCAATATCAGTTCTATCTAAATATCAATTACACTATTTATTTTTTTCTTCTAATTCAAGCTAGCTGTCCCAGTTATCTAATTTCTCCTTATCATAGAATCAACAAGGTTGGAAAAGACCTCAAAGATCATCAAGTCCAACCTGTCACCCAACACCTCATGACTACTAAACCATGGCACCAAGTGCCACGTCCAATCCCCTCTTGAACACCTCCAGGGACAGTGACTCCACCACCTCCCTAGGCAGCACATTCCAATGGCTAACAACTCTCTCTGTGAAGAACTTTCTCCTCACCTTGAGCCTAAACTTGCCCTGGTGCAGCTTGAGACTGTGTCCTCTTCTTCTGGTGCTGGTTGCCTGGGAGAAGAGACCAACCCCCTCCTGGCTACAACCACCTTTCAGGTAGTTGAAGACAGCAAGAAGGTCTCCCCTGAGCCTCCTCTTCTCCAGGCTAAACAATCCCAGCTCCTTCAGCCTCTCCTCATAGGACTTCTGCTCAAGACCTCTCACCATCTTTGTTGCCCTTCTCTGGACACGTTCAAGAGTCTTAATGTCCTTCCTAAACTGAGGGGCCCAAAACTGGACACAGGACTCAAGGTGTGGCCTAACCAGTGCTGAGTTCAAGGGCACAATGACTTCCCTGCTCCTGCTGGCCACACTATTTCAGATGCAGGCCAGGATGCCATGGGCCTTCTTGGCTGCCTGGGCACAATGATGGTTCATGTTCAGACTACTATCAACCAGTACCCCCAGGTCCCTCTCTGTTTGGCAGTCTCCAGCCACTCCAACCCCAGCCTGTAGAACTGTATGGGGTTGCTGTGGCCAAAGTGCAGCACCTGGCACCTGGACCTGTTGAATGCCATCATGTTGGACTCTGCCCATCTGTCCAGTCAGTCGAGGTCCCTCTGCAGAGCCCTTCTACCCTCTAACTGACCAACATCTAGTACCAACTTGGTGTCATCCACAAATTTACTGATGACAGACTCAAACCCCTCACCCAGACCATCAATGAAGACATTAAAGAGGACAAGGCCCAGCACTGATCCCTGGGGCACACCAATAGTGACTGGCTGCCAGATGGATGTGGCACCATTCACCACCACTCTCTGGGCTTGGCCCTCCAGCCAGTTCCTAACCCAGCATAGAGTGTTGCGGTCCAAGCCACGAGCTGACAGCTTGGCCAGGAGTTTGCTGTGGGGGATGGTATCAAAGGCCTTGCTGAAGTCCAGGTAGACTACATCCACAGCCTTTCCCACATCCACCAGGTGGGTCACCTGATCATAGAAGGAGATCAGGTTGGAGAGGCAGGACCTGCCCTTCCTAAATCCATGTTGGCTGGACCTGATCCCTTGGCCATCCTTCAGGTGCTGTGTGATTGCCCCCAAGATGATCTGCTCCATAATTTTCCCTGGCACTGAGGTCAGGCTGACTGGCTTGTAGTTTCCAGGTTCCTCCATCCAACCCTTCTTGCAAAGGTTCGTTTGAGAAATGAACAGCACACTTGCCTAAGCTTATCTACACACCTGCATTGATGTTGGAATGTTCTTTTTCCTTGAAAGTTTCAAATGCTGAGATGTCCATAAAATAAATGGAAATTCTGAAAATATGTAGAACTCAAGTCCTGCATTGCTTTAAAGACACCCAAAGGGAAAAGCATACAAACTCATAAAGTTACCATAACAACAAAAGAGCATTTTCACCTACTTCAGCAGAATGATGCAGATAAGCTTTCACCTACTTAATTTATTAAGCTGGACTTAACTAGACTTAACACATATAACAGTGTTGGCAGTTCAAGCAGCAGATGAACGTTGCTCTCTAAAGCATTAGCTACATTTCATCCCACACCTAAGTCACCACACACAGGGAACTTTACAACAGCCTCCTGGTTTTACTAAAATTATTTTGCTTCCCTTTAAGGTTAAGCCACATGATCAAGCAAGTACTACCCAAGACAGAGTTCCCCACTTTTTCTGCGTACTTTAATCCACTGAAAAGCTAAAACAACACATGCCTGCTCAGCCCTCATTGAGAGTGCTACACAAATGTCTTTTGTATTTCACTTGTGATAAGTATAAAATGTGTAGAATAGCAAAGTTGGTGATAACTTTACCTAATGACTTCATTGGTTGCTCTGGAAGCTCCAGATCCATGTGGGAGACCTGACCAAAGCCTGGTACTGAACTATGCCAGCTGTCAGCTCTGAAGCCACCAACATTAAGATGGAAAGATCATTCCACACCAGATTAATAATAGGCAGCAAAGAATGCAGAGAATATCACATCTCTCCACTTGTGAGCATTCTGGGATACAGATTCAAAGAGTAACCAACGTAATGGAAATAAATTTAATTTGCCATGAATGGTTGTTTTTTGTTGGTTGGTTGGTTTGTTTTTTAATTACAGCTGAAAATTAAAATAATAAATAAAGCCTAACTGAAATGAGGGTAGAAGATGTGAGCAGCAACATTCACAGGTAATCCTTAGGAGTTTCATAAATGTCATTTGTTAATGCAGAAATGGAGAAGGGGGTACACAAATAACAATCTAACAAAACTGTTTTCCAGTTAGGGAAAGATTTGGCTTTTTCTCCTCCTGAAACCATGGAAAAGAAGAGTTTTAGAAAGGCAAAAGAATGTATTGGAATAGGCTGCCCGAGGAGGTGGTGGAGTCACCATCACTGGAGGTGCTCAGGAGGAGACTTGATAGGGTGCTTGGTTGCATGGTTTGGTTGATTAGGTGGTGTTGGATGATAGGTTGGACATGATGATCTTGAAGGTCTCTTCCAACCTGGTCTATTCTATTGTATATGAAATGTTCTTTCGATTAGAAAGAAATACCTGATCAGTTCACCTCATTGTAGTGTTTTGCAGGAGTACTAACTACAGAAGCTGAAGCCCTGCCATAAACCATCAGTTATTTTATTATGATAAACATCTGTTGCTTCTGAATATAGATATGTAGTCAAAGGAGCACTTGAACTGGAATAAGGAATGTCAGGTGCATTAATTCCTAAAAAGTAATTATCAAAACATAAGTGGGTTTTGTCACTAAGGCTAAAGAGTTTATGACATTATATAGACATTTATGGTTACACTGATTTATTGTATTTCCAGATCAAGACCACACCTCCAAAATCCTTTGCAGGATCAACGCCAAGACTGTTCAATTTAGGTTAAGTATATTGAAAGAACATTGTAATATTAAGCTCACAAACAATACCAAACCAAACCAAAACAAAAATCTTAGCCACAGCCATAATTTCCAGCAGCAGATATTAATGTTTGTTTTGTGATTCAGTCACTTGAGTAAACACTGAACTTTCAAAAACACCTAAGTGCAAAGGAGTGTAAGGCAGACTCCAAATTAAGGCTCACATGAGCTGGTACATCCACACAGCACAGTGTTGCTCTAAGCACACAGTGTAATTTGGGTCCAAAAATTGCATTTACATGGCACAGAGCCTGGGCTAATATGTCCTGCCTTTCAGCACAGTTTGTTAGCTCAGGCTTAGTGCCAGACTGACAGGACTGTACAGCACCAGGCCCTGGGGCAGTCTCTATGCTGTACTTACCATGCCATACAAGCAGGCTCTTAGGAGAAAAACACCCAGATTCTGTGGCTCCTTTTGCCACTTACACACTTTTGAAAGTCCTGTTTCTTCTCTCTGTTTACATGTACACTTCTCCCCCTCCAAGTTATGAAGGTTATTTCCTTCTAGTAATGGCAAGCAAACTCTTAGCCCTGGATCTGCCACATGGAGGAACATCAGCAGCCACCTTCCTACTTGTTTTCCTGCAGCTTCTGCCACTCAGGTTTCTTCCTATCTCCCCAGCCTTTATTAGTGAGACAGAATAAATTCTCCCTTTATGCTTGATTCTCACATCACAGAAAAAGTGGCTGAGAGTTTTGTTGGCATGACAGTTTTGTACATGAAGTGGGAAGATAGGCTAACCACAGCTCCAGTAGCAAGACAGTTTCTTCTTTTCATCCTACAAAAATTATTAAAAAGAAACTATTTCTCCCTGCCAAGTCTGCCTTCTTCCAAGGACACTGACATATTCAGAAAGATATATTAGTACAATATGTATCATGTTTCAAAAGGACTGGCTTAAGGAACCTTCAGAGGTGTGTCCTAAAACAAACAAACAAACAGAAGTAAAAGAAAGAGCCTGTATTGCAAAGGATATAAACCCTTTGCTAACGATATAAACTACTTGGGGAATAGGAAAACAGCATTTCTTCCAGGATTAAAAAAGTAGCCTCTTCAAAGGCGTAAGTAAGAAATGAGAGAGTTGCACACTGGAAAAGATTCGTAAGAATAAATAAAAGATAAAGAGAATGGCAACAATGAAGAGTTAAAGAATGACAAATTGCTAAACAGGCTTTTTCAAGTGCTCTCTAGTTATATACTTACTAATTTTTCCTGTTTTAACTGGAATCATTGTTGACTACAAATGAAATAGACAAATCCTTACCCTCAACAGCCAATGATACAATGCTTTGTGTGTCTTCAACTCCATACATGACATCACAGCGATACACTCCTGCATCACTTGCACGCAGCTTAGAGAAGGTCAGCGAAGCATCACCGGTCTCCTCCGAATGATTTGGAACAGACACTCTGTCTTTGTAGCTTTGACCTATTTTGATGTTGCCATTTTGGGCCACCAGGACTGTTGTTTCTTTTGCATCTTTTCCACTTTTATCCAGTTCAACCTTTGACCATTTGATCCGAAGGTACTCAGCTGCATAACTGGAGCTTATAGTGGGTGTGGTTGAAAAGAAGCATGGCAGTACTGAAGTTCCAGACAGAGATGCCTTTACCAGGGTTTTTTTTTCTGCTTTAACTAGAAAAAGGGAAGACAATGGGAGAGGAAGGGGAAACAACATTAGTGGAACAGCAAAATCAGAAACAGATATATTCCCTTGTTATTTAACAATTCACAGATTTGCAAGATCCAAAATCCATTAACCTGAGTAGGTTTGTAACAGGACTGATTAGTTTAAACTACCAAAAGAGTTTGCATGAGCATTTTAGGCTCATGGTGGAGCTCTTTTCTCTTTGGACAAATTTAATTCACTGTTCTTTGAAATATTTTCTCCATTTGTTATAGTCATCAAGTTATAGACTTTCTTTGGAAAGTGTTTGGAAACTTTATATGACAGATTAATGCGTAAGAGCTATGGTTTTTTACCTCTTAGGAAGAAGACCACTCTGAGTGAAAGATGGTGGTCAAAAGCATATATGCAGGGGAGATACTGATGTTTACATATTGCTTTACCTCACGGTAGCATGCTCATTTGCCTCTTCCCTAAGAGCAAACCATAGCCCATGACTCTGCCTACACGACATCACTTACTCCATTATTGTTTCAAGAGTTAACTCTTTTTATTGAGCACATGGTGAAACAAAAGCCTTTCCAGAGAAATTTTCCCAAATCATCATTCTTTTAAAATTATTTCCCTGTAGCCTCAGGGATTTAGCACATTGAAGAAAAAAAGTATTTCAGGATGTTAGAAGAAAAAAGGAAGTAAAGCACACAGAAAGTCCCTACTTGGCTCAGACTAGACACGATAGGACCTTTATCATTCTTTATGACATCCCCAGCTGCAAATGCTTTACAGTGAAATGCTTCCATCTGACAATATCCTGAGGGGCAAGTTGACTACTGTTCATCCAACCTACACACAGCAACTGTCTGAAAAAAGGATTTTGGTTAGATTTATTTTTTTGTGTGATGTTATTTCACCACACATAATGACTAAATGAAGATTAAAAGCTGATGCACAACAGTATCTGTCTTATCTCTTTCACTGTCCTGCATTCTAACATTGATTTTCTGGATGGTGATCATTAATGTGGAGTGAACTACGATTCATAAAGTTTAGTACAGGAACTTCAAATACTAGCCACCAAGTGTGGTACATGAAATAGGAGACAGGAGCCCATGCAAATTAGCTAGCTATTTTACTAATATCAAACATATTATCTCCTTATAAAGAGTATGTTTGGGGCGGAAAGATGGAAAAAAAATTGTTCATTTATCATTTTTAACAGAGAGAATTCTTTATACAGGATAAAGCATTAATAGCATCATCTAAAAAGATTCACTACAAGAACCAAAAAATGGACTGACCAAAGAAGACACAGAAGTGTGAACAGGAGTCCTCGGATCCTTTCTGTCTATGCCTACCTAACTAGAAATTCTTGATAATGCAATGTAGATACACTCAAAATGATTGTATCAAAACTGATTAGGACAGAAAGAGTATAGTAACAACCAAGTGTCGTGCCAAAACAGTTGCATTGCAGCCAAAGCTCAGATGAAAAATGCAGCACTGTCTGAGAACATTCATCACAAAAATGCTCATTCTGTGATCCACGTACATAGGAAGATTTTAAGTCTTCCATTTATTTGTAAACACTTTTAATAGTCATACAAACTAATAACTTCAGACACATCAGGCCCAAACCTAGCAAGAATCTATTGGTAAAACAGGGAAAGAAAAAACTAGGTCCAAATGGAGAACTCACAGGAAAGCCTGTAGAAGTTACTGAAGTCTAAGGATTATCTCCAAAGCTTCATATGCATACACATTTCTTTAGGGAAATGAAAACTCAACTCCCCTAGAATTAACTGATTACTAAAAACTAGAAAGGACTACTTTTATCCTGATGATGTACTGCATGAAAGTATCACTGCCTTTAATATCACCTTTAATTTGCTGAAACATCACAGAGTTAGAGTGAGTTAGAGATAAAGAAACAGAATGAACACCCTGTCCTATTGGTTGTGATGGAATTACTGCCAAATTTCACAGGTGGGAGATTAAAATCAGTCTGAGAATATTTAGTATTTATTATGATCTCTTGTCATCTACATACATTACAGAAACTTCTGAAATGAAAAATGATCTAGTTATAACAATTCTGAGTGACAGAATTTTAATGAAGTTTTGAGAACAGTGTTTCTGCTTTTGAGTGATATGGAATACCAGCACTGAACCCTGGGGAAATGTCTTCTCTTTAAAATTTGTGTCTTCAAATCAGCAGACTGAAAGCCTTGCCAAACAACATATATCACCATGGCATGCGAACTAGGTCTGTCCTAGTTTGGGCTACATCCCAGAACAGGAGATCATGGAGCTACAAATGTGCCTGTCTAGCTGTAGGAAGTATTACAAAGCACTGTGTAAAAGTAGCCTCTGTTTTGATGAGAAGAGTGGAGAAAGCGGCAATGAGGGAGGGAGATGAAGGCCATGAGGGAGGGAGACGAAGGCCACAAAGGTGACAAAGAGGAAGGGAGACTGAAGACAACAGGGCAGGAGATGAAGTTGACAAGGAGGGACAAAGATCACCTCTCTCTTTGAGCCGCTATGAATTGTACATGATAGACTATTCCTTAGAAGGTACATGGCAGGAAAAATATGAAGAAAACATTTTGTAACTGTTTGTAAATTGGAACACAAGCTGAGAAATGTAGGAGTTTGCCAACGTTTTTTTACACCATATCTTCACCCCCACCATGTATGACCTAGAAAACTTATAACTTCATGTGCTCTTAAACAAGAGAATGGTTTTGAAATGACTAAGCTGGTTGGTGGTAAATATAAGCATTTTTTTACTGCAGCAAGCTAATGTATCACTCACGAATGATGAATTAGGGAAAATACAAAGACAATAAAGAAATAAATACACAGTTAAGTCCAAATCACCTGGCCACAAACACATATCTTGGCAGAATTCCCAGCAAAGTCAATGGAAGATTTGTAGAAGATGATGAGACTACAAAGTCAGGCCAAGAGCAGCACAGTGCAGTTAGATTACAGGCAGTCTCAGTAGACAGCATGCTTTAGCAGTTGGGCAATTTTGTTGTCTTCTTCTATTTAAATATTAAGTATCTCCAGCATCAGAATAAGTAGCAGAAACTGACTTCAGAATGAAAACTTCTTCTATGCAATGTCCTGACAGAAGACAGTCCTGTCAGGTCTGACTTACTGGGTAGGATTTTGAGACAATTTATTGCTGTCTTATTTTCTTCAAACCTAAAGCTATAACTATGCATTTGTATCCATTTATCATGGGAATGATGACTTCTAGCACATCGTTCCTTAAAAAAAGAAAACAAAAATTCCAGCTTGCTTTTTATGGCTTTTTCCCCCAGAAAAACTGCCTTAGGTCCTCCAAGTCTCCACCATTTGAGCTGCAAAGACAGCTTGATCTATTTCTTCTTTAAACATAAGAACTTCTGCTTGAGAAAATTCCTTCTTAGAATCTGTAAATTTTTTTTCTGCTGTAAATGTTACAAAACTCTTGAAACAACAATCTAAAATTTAAGACAAAAATCTGCTCTTTTGTATTACGTTAACCATAACTACCAGACCAGTAGGTCTGTAATGGGAAAGCCTGAAGAAAGGAATGGCCTACATGAGCTCACACTGCTTAGAGGCAGCACTTTTGCTACATAAGTAAGCTCATCTGAGCAGAATGTTGCTACTGAGTATGCAGACAAACCTCACATGCTTAAAGAATAAAAAGTCTATTTACTTTAAGACAAATTTATGAGACAAAAGAAAAAAAAAATCTCATTTTTAAATTCTTCAACAATCTGGTTTACTGCCCTGCCTACCAGCAGCAGCAGAAAGGAACAATGAAATTATCTATTCTTTTATGCTGGCTACTAACGCTGATTTTAAGAGAAGTCTCTCCATTTACCATAAATCTTTGGATGATAATGATAAATTAAAATGAATACACCACTCACACAAACTTTTATGAAACACTGACAGCACAGGTAATAGACTGAGATGCAACAAAACCCTCACCAAGGTCTTTACCAGGTGACCTAAGCAAGCAGAATAGGAAGAGTCATGCAGTGATGAAGAACCAACTACTTTCACATTCTGCAAGAAATTCACAGGAAGCCACGCAACTGTAAATCTCAGCTGCAGAACTGAACATACACAGTCATCACATGAATGCACATACAGAGCAAAAACATGATCAGATAAACTGATGTTTAAACTAGTGTATTATTTATGTACCTTTGAAAGAACATATTAAACACTGCAATCTAGAGGATTTCTACCATCCTCTGGATTACATGGCTTTTATGAAAACATACTCGCTCATGGCATGACTCAAAACAGGCAAGATAAACTCTGATATTAATCATAATCAGAAGGTCCATCTTGTAAGCTACAATATCCAAACACCAGCTAGCTCAATGTGAGTAAATGTCAGACTAGCAGGAAGCATAAACCTTGCTCGTGAACTTCTATCGTTAATTCTTCACATGTACTAGAGCAAACAGCAAGGGTCTAGAGAGGAGCACTCCCATGACCCTAGAAGCTCAGACCATATTTCCTGCTGCCTTTGTGACACACATCTTCTGAGAATTAAAAAACTTAAAGAAGCCATGCAATGCCATTCTCAGTTTGCCCTCAAAGGAAAAATACTTTTCTTCCTACACAAAATCTAGTGAGCATGCCAAGCAAGCATGTTGGGTATTTATGAATGTGACCGCTTACAAAGATGGGAGTGGAAAAGAAAACAGAGATGGGAATAATGATTAGTGGTGAACACATAAAACTTTGCAAGCTTGTAACTTGCTGTACTCTAAATTAAGCTTCAGGTTTTTCATGACTTGACATGACAACTCACAGATTCCAGGATTATCCACTTTAAAAATAACTGTTGATTTTGATAAATTTTCCACATGACTCTTGAAATAAAAATTTTGCCTGAGAACTTTTTAAAGGAAATATTGCAATGCATTACATTGAAATGACTATATAAATTGTATTTAATTAAATCTTGTGGAATGACTCAATCCACTGTGGGAATCCAAAAAAAAAAATAATTCAAGGCTTCCATTTTATATTCAAATTCAGAATTTAAAGTTGAAATTTAGGATGTGTAACTCTTCAAAACACAGAAATTTAGAGTATTTTTTTCAACAGAATTAAGTCCTTCTGAAAGATTCATGTAAATACAGGCCACTCAGATCCTGGTCTCTATTCCTGAGAAGCTCTTTCTGAAATGTTCACACAGAACTTAGTAAAGTCCTGAAAATTCTACTCTGAAGACAGCAGGAGCCTTGTAAGAGGTGACAAAAGGTGGAGTAAAGTCAGTCAGAGGACTCAAAAAGGTACTACCTTATGTTCTGCCACTCTAACGATGCATCACATTCTGCCCCACTTCCAGCAGTGAACTCCTAGTCTTTGAATTCTGCAAGCACTAGCATTTGCACAAGGCAGTGAGTCAGATCAAAGGTTTGATCCAGTGGAAAATTAACCTGCAAAAAATGCCATATGCTCTTCCAAACAAGTCATTTACCTCATTCATCTGGCCATATACTCCACATAAATACTACCGTCGGTGCTAAGGAAAGTGCAAAAGGTAGCACCAAGGGATGGAAAAGGGGCAGGACTATTCAACCTGAAACTAAAATGTACATGCAGTTAGACTGACCATGCACTAAGTAAACTTGAAGAGACTTTCAGTAGGTCATAACAGAAATGTTGGTTCCAGGTTCTTGTTAGACTCTATTGCCTTACTCATTCTATCTCCTTACATGTTCTCCATCCCAGTGCTGACATCCAGGCAAAATTTGATTGTTAGATCTCTGCTCATGTGAGAGCATGAGACCATGAGAGCTCACTGACATTTATTCTGTTTTGAAGATGACTAATTATTGGTAGCAGCTCTTCCTTTTCCTGTATCTCAAAACCAACTTTTATGACTTAAAGCTCTAACTTAGAATCACAAAGTCGTTTGGGTTGGAAGGGACATTCAAAAATCTTCCACTCCAATCCCCTTGATGTTGGCAGGGGCATCTTCCATTTTATCAGGCTGCTCAAAGCCTCATCCAACCTGATTTGGAACACCTCCAGTCAGGGAGTATCCACAGCTTCTCTAGGTGACCTGTTCTAGAGTCTAGCCACCTTTACTGTGAAAAATCTCTTCCTTATCTCCAATCTAACTGTACTCTCTGCTACTGTAATACTGTTGGCCATTCTCTTGCTTGGGTAAAAAGTCTCTTTCTCTCTTTCTCATAACCCTTTGAAGTATAAGGATCTTGCCAAATAAAAATCTTTAAGGTGACTGTGTAGACTTAGATTGCAAGTCCATGCCCTCTTCTGATAACTGCTTACTTTGCCTCTCCAAATGTTTCATGTGAAAAAGTCATTAAATGTCAACTGTGGATCCAAGATTCAACAACCTATGCTTACAGATATTTCACTAAGTGAAAATTGGAGTAAGAAAAAAAAGAAACTTGACATTTAACAACCAAATCAGCCTCAGTCCTCCATGAATAAGAAACAGGAAGATCAGTGCTAGTGTCTTGCCTCAGCCCAAACCTTTGAGTTTGTTGTCCCTGAAGACAAATCTAGTCTTTGTGGCCTGTTCTGTGTCTAATGAAGAATGGAGTGGGGTGGGGGGTGGAAATCAGTTCTAAAGAGGAAGTGATGGTAGGAAATAGTCAAGCATCGTGCTCCCAACCTGCTAGAGTGTGGAAAACAAAACAAAACAAGAACAAAAACCTCTCTTAAGTTGGTTCCACTCAGCACATTGGTCTCTTCCTTTATCCTAGAGGACTACCCAAAGACTGTTAGCAACAGTGTTGAAGCCAGGGGGTAAAAATATGTCTCTGAAAGGCTAAAATCAGTTTGGGGAGTTCCTGGAAAGAAGAGAGCAGGGAAAAGAAAGAAAAAAATCAACTATAAGTCTTGCTTTTAGGTTTTGGAAAGCTATTGCTCCAATTTGGTAAGCCTGCAGCACCTATAGGGACCTTCTCCTTGCTAAAGGCTTGACTCAAACTTTCAAATAACCACGGCAACCACACAAGTACACACTTTAGTGTTAGCCTGTAATCATCAAGAGAAGTAGTAAGGCTTCTCCTTCCCACCCAAACTGAAGACCTGCAGCTGCCTAATACATCCGTGCTCCAAACTCAAGCAGTCAAGGGATCTACCACCAGGTTAGTTTATGCCAGGCCCCCCCCTTCCACAGCAGGGTGATGACAGACTGCTTACTCCAGAGGCACATTCCCAGCTGATCCTTGACAGATCAGCAAACAATGGAGAAATGGAGGCTACTGGTTTCCCCTGTACCCACTGATACACAGCACCCTTCACCCTGAATATAGAGAAGGTGTGAGCAGTGACCTATAGACTCAAAAGGCTACTGTGGCATGATATACATGAACACCTGCATTGGGACCTGACTGGGAGGTTTACCAAACCAGTTACAGTACTCCTGTAACCCAAGAGCTCCCCAGTTTCATCCATCACTTCTGCAGCCTGACTAGGTCTGTCCCAGGAATCTGCTTCTGTTCCCATAGTGCCAGCACTGTTTACTTCCTCCCTCCATGGCACCAGGCTGAAGGTCCCATGGAAGGTCTGTGCCTTACACTTAAATTATCCCCTCTTGTAAGTTCTCACCTCATCTACTGCAAGGAACTCCTTAGTAGATCATGAAAAAATGAAGGTGTGAGACATGTCTGGCCACCAAGTCCCACTCTTCAGAATCACAGGTTAAAGGATTAAGATGCTCTCCTGACTATGTGGAGAAGACAAACTATTTTGCTTTACACAGTGACGTCCTATGGCACTTTGTGTGTTACAGCACTTGAATTATAGTAATGGCAATTGAAAACTTCAGGAAACATCAGAGAGCTGTGTAACAACCCTGTCAAAACCACACCCACCCGCCAAGAGCTTTCTATATAAATCATCAGTAAGTCAATGAGGACAACACAGAAACAAAATTAGTAACAGAGAGCAGCAAAAAAAAAAAAAAAAGGTAGCAGAGACAACACCAGAAAATGCAGCTCCTGAATCTGGGTTGTTTCCTGAGTCCTGGAAAATACCCTCCTGATTTGCCATTAAAATGAAGTTTAATGAATGGTTCTATGTATAACAGACTTACCTTTGGGTAGCATATATGTTATAACTAACGTAGAATACATCCATAAGATACTTTTTATACTTAACAACATCTTGACCTACAAATAAAGAACAAAGAAGTAAGTGGTTATTACTGTGTTATGTCCTTGTCACGTGTTGTAATTCAGCACACTAATATTTGTCATTGGTATTACAAGCAAAATGTTCAGCAGGACAATTAATTCCTAATACACTGATCTTCTGCTATTTTAATCATCATTTGAAATTTATTCTCACACGGTGGTAACCTGATTTTTTCTGTTATGGTGTTGCCACATGAGATCCAATCACTAGGTAGTTTTATGTCTGTAACAAACTGCACTGTCAATTAACAAGAGCTAACAATCCCGTTTGTGTTGAAAGGGGATGCCATGGCAAACTTCTAATACATTTTGATGATGAATCAATGCCCACATTATGATCCTTCCCATCTGCAAGTAGGTGATCAGATTACTACCAGATTTACAGATTACTCCATATAATATTTTATGGTAGAAATTAGTAACAATGACAACATGCCCCTATCTAATACAGATACATAATGATTTCCAGGTTATTAAGTCTAGAGTAATTACTCAGACATGTCATTCCCTTTGGGCTTGCTTCTCTATGTATGGGTTCTGCCTTTTGACAGCAGAAATATTTCCCATATATGTCATATTAGTGAATGCTCGTAATAGAATATCTTCATTTTATTCCAATTTTTAGTTACACACATGGAATCTGTACATACTTAAATGATTATTATAATAACAATTGAAAAGTACACTAACAAAAGCATTACAAGTCATACCAATGTCAGTTACAGTAAAGGATTCACAACAGTCCCTCTTCCATACAGTCACATACTACGTATGTACATACTACATAGACATACACATACTACATAGCAACTGTAAGAAGTAACTTCCAGCAATAGTTTGCCAAACACTGCCATCAGAAAACTTTTAATCAGAAAATCCTCATTTTCCCGATATTGCTGTAAAAGTGCACTACTTGTGCTCTTTACTAGGGCATTGATGGTTTTTCTCCTGTCCAAGAGGGGTTACAGTTGAACTGCATTAAGGGATAGTGAAACAGAGGTTTAATAGATATGCACCTCTGTTATAACTATGAAACTTGTGTTACACAAACATATTTTAACATTATTTTAGGTGAGCATTTCAGCTCTTTAGTACTTACATATAATGCTTTATGGTTAAGGCATTAATACATTCAGAAGCCTCCACAAACTATACCAAACATGACAGCAAGATACACAGAGAAACGTCTTCAGAAAACTACTGGTGATGCGCTCAATCTCAGGAAAGTTTTCTCCACAGCTTACAGCTGCAGCCCAAACTTCACATGAGTCTGTGTGAATTGGCATCTATCCTGCAACGGCTGAACAGCTCAGAAAAGACTCAAAACATCTCAAACCAAGCCTTTCCAATGAGGCAATCTCTAACATAACAGCATCATGTTAAAAATTCCCACCCAAAAGGGCTGAAAACCCAAGAGCATTTCATTCCCTAAATGTGGACAGTCAGAGCTGGCTGGTTGTGCTGGGAAACACATGCTGCAACCTATTCCCAGGGCGTGGAGGAAAGAATACATCTGCTTTCCACAGAGCAGACTGCATGCTGCCAAAGACGCCCCTCTTCTGTTTCAGCCCTTCCATAGAATTGAGCATATAATCTGATATCACTTATTTTGCAACATGAACTTCATGGAATTTGCACTCTCTGTGTCTGAGTCACAAACAAGAACAGGGAACTTCTTTGACTTCATTCAGTTTAAGAACTACCTGCCATAAAACTTTTTTCTGAGGGCTCTAATACATAACCCCAAAAAGAGACAGCCAGAATTTTATCTCTCCCTATGCTGTTCATGGAGAAGACAAAACTGGCTATACTTAAAAACAAAAAATTAAAAATCCATACTTTGTCCTAGTAATTCTCTGTATAAGGCTGTTGTGAATGAGCAGGCTGGAGAAGACAAGAGCTGCAGACATCAAATTCATTTTAATGCAGCGGACCAGCTCTCATATAGACAGTCACATGTTTGCTTAGATAAACACATAAATGACTCTCGTTATTGCACAATGTTTAAAACTGAGAGGTCACACTGAGCCTACAGATGTGCACAGACTAGAAGGCCCTTCAGGCAACCCTTCTGAAACTGCTGGCAGCCTCAAGTACCAAACCCATTGCAGACTAGTTCCTTCAATAATACAAGCCCTCTGAAGACAGCACAAGAAGAAGAGTGACAGACCACTCCGCCTTCCAAGGCAGTGAATGCTGGACCTGCCTCTAAGACAGTGTGAAAGCTCTGGTCCCTGTGAAAGCAGAGTGGCTCCAGACCTTCTGAGATGCTCTGTCCACATGTGTTTCCCATGTGTCACAGACCAGCTACATCAACAGCTAAACAAGAACCTAGAACAAACTGTTTACATCTTAGGCTTTCCATGTTTACCCATACACTGCTTTATCTCGCTCCTTCCCCAGAAGGCAACCATGGCTTTCGGGACCAGAAACAGAGGATTCAGAGGACTTTCCTTTTCCTGGAAGACAGGCATGCACCTAAACAGAGCTGGTTGTTTGCTGCAGCCACCACCTGCTGTTCTGCACTCCACATCAGCCATGATGAGGAGAATCTTTGTATTTGGAACATTCCAATGCTGGATACTCATTGCCCTCAGAGGCTTTTTACTATACTGTCATGACAAGAAGTGGTGTAAAAACTTCCACCTTTGGTGAGATGGCCCTACTGTTATGCTTTGAGCCAGCTGAGAGCTTTGAACCTGAACTTAAGCCCTACACTACAAGTCCAGGCTACAGGGAGGTCCTCACCTTCCCATTCCTGCTCACTTTGCATGCAAGCACAGAGCACTGATCCTCTGATGTCATGGTGGTGACTCCATTCCAAACACAATTTGAGGAATCTTATTGAAAAAAATTTTCACAGCTTCAGCTTCCAGACACTAAGCACAATAGACACACCCATAGTAAAATACGAAAACAGAAAGAAAACTGTGAAAGGATAACTTTCAAGACATCCTGTGGCTGCTGAACTCAGAAAAGAATAGTCACAGTTATTATGGATACTTAGCCTTTTACTGAGTAGCGCAGTAATTACACCTGCTGCATCAGGTTCAGCTCAAAACAAAATTGCACTGTTTAAGCACAGAGCTTAATGTGAGACACCTGCCAAAAATCCCCACCCGACTCCGGGTAAATCATCTCTAAACCTTCTCTTTTGCTAAATCTCCTTTGCCCCAAGGTGCTTACTCAAGCAATGAAAAATGTTGGGGGGAAGGGCCCAAACATGATTCCTGTGCAACCTTCCATACACAAGGGTTTTCACACTCTGGTCCTTGGTGGGCTCCCTTAAACCCTCCTGGGTTACTGAGTGTTGTTCCACACCTGCCAGAATTAAATGTGCAATTGCTATTGCCACCTTCTTCAAAACAGCAGCCTGTGGATCATCATGGCAGTACCTCACCCAGCCCCTCAAGGCCACCAAGCTTAGGAGAAAGCAAGCCGAGGTCTGCAGACCCAGCACCATCAATCCTTCTCAGGAGCCACAGACAAGGCAAAGGCTACTGCTTACACACCTAGCATTCCAATTCCCAATCCATGCTGCCCACATTTCCAGGACACTGTTATCAGATGTGACTGCTCCTGACTCCTCCCCTATTGCTGGCAGAGGCTGTACCTGACTATGCTCCCTTGCAGCCTCCTGAGCAGAATCCCTGCTCTAAAACACGTTTGTGTTTCCCATTCCCTCAACTCTGCAGTTGTAAAGGCCTCTGCTGGCTGGCTGCCATAATTAGATAAAATCCTCTGTAATTAGATAAAATCCTTCTAACCATACCTTTTTCCACAACCTTTTTTTCCCCCCTTAGTGTCACTACATCTAGAGTAAGAGAGGCATAATACTATGGACACAACAAGAAAATCCTGCCAACTCAAGGCTGAAAGGCTTGAGTAAGTGTTTAATTTCCACCCGCTGTTAAAAAAAAGTATGTCATTTAATGTGACCAAACTTGGGTTGTGTGCTGGCTAGATTCCACCTGGACTGATCCACTTTATTAGGAGCTGCTAAAGGCAGACTGATCGACAGTAGTAATTTGCACTACATTTTTAAACGGGAAGCAACCCTTAGCACAGTGTCTTTTAGCCAGAAGATGCCAAGACCTTGACAAATTCCACATCTTTAAAACCAGCAGCAGAGGTTCTTTCTGTAGGTAGAGAGAAGGGCTCCTATTTTTGCTTGCACTGTGATGTTCACTTTCCACAGCAAAAACTTGTAGGAGCAATAAGGTCTGATCACATTCCAGCTTGTGTTTAGTTTACAGTGTAAGCTTGATCTCACACCAATGCTATTTTAATTTAACCAGATGGGAGATCATCAAGACTCTCTTTCTGTTTTAAACTCCAAGTTAAAAAAGATACTGAATTGTCCTGATGTGGAACAGACTAAAGTCTACCATCCAGAAACTACTCTCCAGTTTCTCTGAGGCTGGGACAATGAGAAATTAGCTAATTTCATAGAGGTGAAACTGTCTTTAAAGGCTGCAGCTTCTGAGGTCATAGTGAGATTGATTCAGCACATGCTCTACAGCTGCATTGTGAAAGCTGGAAACGTTCCTTAAACACGTAAAAAGCAGCCTGTGCCCAAAATGCTCCTCCCTGCCTCCATAGTGAAAGTCAGGTTCACAGTAAAATAATAATCTTTTTAAAGGGTGGGAGGGAAACCCTGACACAATCTGACACTCAAGAAGTGAATCAAGGTTGCCGCTCCTACTAATGGGTAAAGCAGTAAATTACACAGCTTTCCAGTGAAACTCCAGCAAGCTAGATATGATACATGCCAGATGTGGCACACCTCTTGCTACCTTCTGAGTTCTGTCCAAAACCTTCACAGCTGCTATCCTTTCTCAAATACACAGTCTGCACTTTCTTTGGCTTTTGCAGTCTTTTGATCCTTTCATGCAATCTGACTGTTAATTGCTTACATGTATCAAGCTCACCAAGTGCTGCCTAATTAGCTTTGCCAGTTTCACCACATCTCTGCCGTGTGATTAGTTAGCCCACTGTGCTGCCACATGGCAGCATCTGGCTCATCAGTGGCGTCTGCTCAGCCTGTTAGCTCTCAGAAAGGTCCTCCTAAGGCCTCTCAGAAGGTCCTGGGGACATCTGCATCATCCTTTCCTCACCACCTCCAGTGCAAGCAGCTGCAAGGGGGAACCCCTCCCGCGCTGGAGCCTCGACAGGCTTGAGGCTCTGCCTCCAGCCCCAAGCACAGGGGTGCAGACGGGAAAAGTGACCAGAGCACAGCGTGTTCTGGCGCTCCTCGCTCTGGCAGCTGCCGAGAAGCTGCTGCCTGAGGACATCCCTCCCAGGCCAGCTCTAATTTATGCCAGAAGTGGCTCTGGGCTCTCTCAGACGGCCTCAGAGAAAGGCAGTGGAAAATTGTCAGAGGTAGTGTGTGGAACAAGGTCCCAGAACTCATGTGCCCGCGGAGTCACACGTACTCCCACTCCTCTGCTCCTTGCATCATCACCCTAAAAGCAGACTCTGAGCTCTCGCCTGCCAGCTTGCTTTCCAGAACAACTGTGGCCCTCTTCTGCCTCATCTCTCCCCATCAGCTACACTGCCTGCAAGGTGACGGGAGCAAGACACATGTGTGGTGAGCAGCAACAGGAGAAAGACATAGAGATGCTGCTCATGGCACCCGCGGGCGTGACTCCACACCCCCCCATCACTGAGTGCAGCGCAAGGACCAGCGTGTTGGCCGGACGAGTTTCTTCAGCTCCTCCCGTGGGCTCGTCCGGCGGCAGGAAGCTGCGGGTGTTCTCACTCCCTTCAACCGAGTCCCGCGGCTGTGCTCCAGCCGGGAACAGAAATCCGGGGTCCGCCTCACAGGGCAGGGGTCGGTCCCGCCCCGCTGTCAAACACCACCCGAGGGACGGCCATCGACGCTATCAGGCTCCCGCGCAGCTCCGCTGCTAAAATTGTTTTATTATAAGGAGCTTTTTTTTTACATCCCCACACCCCTCTACTACAGTGCGAGGGAAACCAGAGCCCTCTAGCGGGAAACGAGCGGCGACAGAAACTACAAGCCCGGCACTTGCCGCCAGGGGGCGCCACGATGCCGCCACCGCGCCCGGCCCGTTCCTCGAGAGCGGCCACGACCGGGACCGCGCCTGCCTGCGGCGGGACCCCGCGGCCCCTGCTCACAGCTCTCTGCCGTCTTTCTCCCTCCCCGTCCGTCAGTCCGCCCGCCCGGGGTACAACTCCCCGCCCCCTAGGTGTACTCAGGACGCCGGAGAGCCTTCCGTGAATACGGCAGGCTAGAGCCGGCAGAACCTCTCTTCCCGCCCCGCCCGACAGCGCGTCCCAGGGGCGGCCAGGTCCGCCCCGGCCAGTGCTCATCGTCGGTATAGGCAGGGCTCCCCACCGGGCCCTGCTCCCCCTTCGCTCCGCCAAAGTCTTACTCATTCCTTTTGGGAGGGAAACTTCCCCTTTCGCTCGGCATTTTTTTTAAAAAAAAAAAAAAAAAAAAAAAAAAAGAGGGCCCCACAACTCCCCAAACATTTACACTCCCCATTCTGGGATAGGTTTCTGCAACATGTTTCTCTCCTTTCTTTTCCCTTTTTTTTTTTTTTTTTTTTTAAGAAAGAATATAGAAGGGGGGGGGGGGGGGAAGGAAAAAGAAAGAAAGAAGGGGGGGTAGGAGGGGGTGGGGGGGAAGAAAGAAAGAAAAAAGAAAAGCCTTAGGGGCTTAATCCCGAAAGCCGGTGCCCAGAGGTTGAGGGGGTGGCCTGGGAGGACGTGACAAGGGGGATAATAAGGGCTGGCCCCAGCCTTCGCCTGCTCCCCATAGCCCCTTTGTGTGAGGACGGTGCCTGGGGGCCGGATGGAAGCTGCCCGCGGGATCCCATCCCCTGCCGTGGGGACCCCGGCCCTCCGCCGGTGCCGCCCCCCCACACACACACCCGCTTTTTTCCCGCCGTCGAAACTCCTTTAATTCCTTCCACGGTGCTCTCACTTTTTCTTTGTAAAACAAAGGCGAAATCCCGAGAAGCGGAGGGAGAAGGCAGTGCCCATGCCCCGAGAAGCTGGCCGTGGGTGTTAAAGGGGGCGTTTTGCTCCACTGACCTTGTGATTCTCCTCCTCACCCACCACCCCCCTTTTCAGAAATGAAAATGTGGCTCAGAGGACTCCTGCTCTCCCTTTCCTCTGGAGAGATGCTGCCTGAGCACCTCAGCCTCGCTTTGCCCTGTGAGCAGCTTTCCAGGAACATCATGCAAGGGGAGGAAAGAAAAGGGGAAAAAAAAAAAAGGCGTGTGTGTGTGAATAAAATAAAAGGGGGGGGGGGGGGGGGGGGGGAGTAAAAATGAACACACAAGAAAGGAGGAGGGTGAGCACACGTTTTTCCCGAAGCAAGAAAACCTGGTGGCCGGAGGAAAGGTCCTTTCTTATCGCGCCTGCCACACGGACGCTTTGTGTATTTAACATCCGTAAGAAATTGCTTCCTCCCTTCTCCCTTCTGAGCCCCATCACACACCAAGGTGCAGCTCTACCTTCCTGGCCATTCAAACTACTAGCAAAGACTTCTGTCAGAGCTTCCACCCCAGTCTTTTATTTCCTATTTTTCTTTGTTCTACTCTTTGCACCAGGAGATTTTTTTGTGTGTGTGTGTATCCCAGAGCATCCCTTCTCCTCTATACCTCCCTCTAAGGTCGTTGAACTTACCCCAGGTTGTTTAAATTCACCAGTCACCGCTATTCTCTCCTGCTTAAGCTTTGCAGTTCAACTCTTTGTCCTTACAGGTATCAGTAGCTAAACTATCGTTTAAAATCTTACGCTAGGTGTTTGCTGGCAATCGTACGTAGATAAAAAAAAATAAACTAAAATAAAAATAATAAATAAATATGTTTAAAGAAAAAAATACGAACTCCCCAAAACACAATAAAAAACACCAAAAAGCAACCCACATGAAGAGTTAATAGTTACCTTAAAAGGTAGCGTACTGCAGAGATTGCAAAAAAATCGCAGCGTGGTGGCTAGGCTAGTCCAGAGATCCCAGTGGCCGCATGAAAGAGTAAATCCCCTCGTTAGTGCTGGAAGAAGACGGGTGGTTCCGGGGTCTCTCCTTCTCCCAGAACTCTGTCTCCCCTCCCTCCCCGCCGGCGAGCACCTGACTCGGAGCTGCGGAGCCTGAACCGAGTTGTGGGCAAAGGGAGCTCGCCTGCAAGTTCAAATGCGAGTCTCAGCCACCCATCATTATTATATCGTTGTACCGTCAGCGCTGCAGAGGAGGGGCGCTGGCTCGGGGAGAGGAGGGTTCACAAGCTCTGCAAGAGCCTCCTTGCAATTTGCAGAGCTCCCGCAGCTGCTGGGCGCAGGAGAGCCCCCAGCGCCTGCCTCCGCGGAGCCTCCCCTGTTTCCCCCCCTCCCCCCCCTCCCGCCGTCCCCTCTGGGGCCCGTAGACCCCAGCCCGGGAGCAGCCTCGAAAGTACCGGGGAGAAGCAGCCGGTGCGGCGGGACTGGTCCCTCTGTTCGCCCGGCATCGGCCCTTGGAGAAGGGCAGTCGGGTGCGAAAGGAGCATTGTTCCCCAATTAAACAATTAACTGAGAAGAGAATGGAAAGACCTCCTCCACCCTGGCTCCCGAAGCTGGTTGAAACGGGGAAAGTGACTGGGACCGAAATCCCTTTTTCCCTTTTGCCTCCCCAGTCTCAGCGGAGGTTGCAATGAAAGAATATACTAGTGCTTGTTCCAAACTTTCCCTGCCGGTGCCAATTCACAGGCAACCTCACATCGGCAGCTCCCGAGCCAAGCTTCTCCACCCTAGCTTTACGCATCTCCTGCCATTTTTCTTCTTCTTTTTTTTTTTCCTTCCCTTTTCTTACTTTTTCTTTTTTTTTCTTTAAGATTTGATTCTCCATTTGCTATCCAAACCCCTCAAAGACAAAGTCAAAGCAGAACTCTTAAACCACCCTTTTGTAAGGGACTTGCACCAATAAAGGCTCTGCTGCGCTCTTTGGGCAGCTCCTTTCCTGAAAGGTGTCTGTCTTGGTATGTGGCAGATAAATCAGAGGACCATGTGCCACAATTCCCCTTTCTCCAGGAAGGTGTAAATCCAGAGCCAGAAAAGCCTGGAGAAATAGGTGTGTCAGATCACACCTTTCTGGGCACGTTTTTGGCAATCCCCAGCTTGGTAAAGGCAGAAGAAGTCTTCCTTCAGTGCCTTTTGCTGCTATTGTTTCAGTTATTCTGTCCCCAGAGTTGTCCTGACAGTGGCTTTGAGACAATCCCAAAGCCCTCATTTCCAAAAACAGCCTCTGGTGCTAAGTGGTAGAAGCTGGGGGTAGGAGAGATGACAGCCAAGAAGGGGGAAATTGAGATCTGGTGGCTTAAACCAGGTCAGGTTTGCATGAGCTGTAGCCTGGGTGTGTGCAAGTGGAGCTGGACCACTTACCTCACCTTTGCGTGAGCTTGTTGGTCTTTCCTTCTTAAATAGGCTGAAGCAAATATTGCTTACTTGCTAGCAAGGGCACTGAAGAGAGACTCCCTTTCTCCCACGTGAACATAGATCGTGTACAGCAGCCTCCCTACCACTGCCACTCCCCTGGCATCAGGCCCTCTACTTCCTCTTGCACACATGCCTCCTGGGCAATGCTCTGTCTCAACAGACTGGACCTGCTCCATGTTAGGTTGAAGTTTTCTCAGTCTTTAAACATTATGCATCGAAACAGATGACAGAAATGTAACTCTGTGCTTTCAGACAGGCACTATAAAAAGTTGCAAGAATCTTTTTGAGGCTTTTGATGCAGATTCACACAAAGGCATTGCAGTCACAGGAAGGAGATTGTCAGACTTAGCTCCTCTTTTTGCTAGCCTGGCATTCCCTGCCTCCTCACATGCAGATGACAACACTCACTTCCTCTGCCCAATGCTGTGATAAAAGAAGAGAAGTAATACTGCATTTCTCCAACACTAGTTCAAATAAGCCTCTTCAACCCTTCGAGACATACTGGGGTTATGTGATGGGCACAATTAGGGCACCGTTCCTTCTCCCCATACACTCTCAGCCCCATCTCAGGCTTGCAGATGAAGCCTTTTGAGGACACATGCATAAAATGGGAATCTTTCTGAACAAACTTCCTCCTTTGCACCAGTCTCAATGGCCCATCCCCTTCTCTTTATGAAGCTGTGGGACTCTATCCACCATCCCAGGCCTCAAGGAAAGAAGACAGGATGCACTCTGTGGCATGAGGGATCTCCCCATCCCTAGGCCACCCTCCAGTACAAATGGGGAGATCATGAAAGATCGGGTACCACAGCCAAACTGAAGGTAGCTCAGCTGTCCTCTCTAATCTTCCCCTAATCTCATCCTCCCAACTTCATATCTTCTTACTCCATACCCTGCTTTCACTTGAGCAGAAATGGCAAAAGCCACTTGCACAGCCCTGGTCTAGCTTCTCCATCACCCCTTGGTTGAGATTGGAGAACTGCTTCTGTCAAAGTCAGGGAAGAGAAGTTGGCAACTCTGGTGTCCCTACCATGTGAAGATCTCTTACACAGAGCTGGTCTCTGAGCATTTCCTTGTAGCTGTGGCTGCCCGGGGAGCCAGTGGAACAACTGCAACAGGGGAAGTTGCAATTGTCCGTGCCCACTGACGCACCGGGGGGGTCCAGCTGAAGAGCTAGGGAATCCTCACGGGGACAGGGAGACACTGGGTATGAGCTGAAATTTGGAGGGGGCGGGGTGGGGAGAGAGCGCTGCTTTCTTTGCTTGCAGCCAGCACCAAGAGGTAACGAGGAGTTGAATCCCTGCGCTAACCCAGCCTCAGATATGCTTGCTTGCATCCCTTTTCTCAAGACGGGAAAGAAAAGAGATTTTTTTTAAAGAAAAGACCTTTCCCCCTTTCCAGATTCCCTTTCTTCTTCCACTCCCCGAATGCCGGAGCCCTGATGGGAACCGGACGACCAAGCCTCTCATTCACGGAGCCGGGAAGAAAGCGGAGGATGCAGAAACCACCCCCTTCTCCTCCCACCCCTCCCCCGCTCCTCCTCTGCTTCTTACTCCTCCTTCTGCCGCGGCCCGGCCCCGGTCGCCCCCGGCACGGAGCTCCCGGTGCCCCCGCGGAGCCTCCTGGCCCCGGGGCTAGAGGCGCGGAGCCCCGCGGCGGGGGGAGCGGAGTCGCTCCCCCGCTTCCCCTCCCTCACCTCCCTCACCTCTCCGGCGGGGGAAACCGAGCCAGGCGACAAAGAGAGGACGCAGACGAGCCTTGTGTCCCCCTCACACCCGCCTCCCTTCCCTTTCAGAGTTAGGGGGATCGCTCACATCCGCAGTGGGATGGAGATTTCTGGGCAGGAGGGAGACTTTCGGGCTGGTGAGACAAAGGCACAGGCGGAGATAGCGAAGGTGGTCGCAGAGCCCCTCCTCCGCCTTCCTTGTGCGGGATGTGCTCCTGTCGCCCGCCAGAAATGTGAGGCCGGGGTGGGAGGGAGGAGGAACTCATCCTGGGCATCCCCTACTCGGGAGGGAAAGAAAACCTGGAGGAGGGAGGATGTCTTACGCTGGAGACCCTCAGGGCTTTTACGAATGGAGAGAACGATTGGAGAAAGTGAGGAGCTGATCAAGCTAGAAAAACTGACCGCAGCAACCCTCCCACTTTATTTAACGCTCCCCTTTCTCCTCAAGAGTGAAGGTTCCTGCACTGAACCAAAAAACAAACAAACAAAAAAACCCCAAAAACCCCCCACCACCAAACAACGAGCCAGAAATGAGATCTTTGCTCCTTTCAGAGACATCATGCAGACTTTCTCCACTAGTTATGTCAGAGGCCTGAAACATTGTCTGATTTACTGTGAATGTCAGATATTTTCCTTTGTAAATATTTTAGGCAAAGTAGAAACAGTAAACCTTTGCTCAGGCTGCCAAATGTCTCCCATGACAAATCATTGTTTTCAGATGTTGAGATTTGTGTATGAAATCCCAACAAAGGGAAAATGTTTAGGCTTTGTCTCAATCCTAAAAGCCATATCACTAGAGAAAAAAAATATCAATCTGCTAGCTACATTGCAGTCCTGAGATGATGAAAAATACTATTTTCATTACACACTTTTAAAGCACAGGTTTTATGTTACTGACTCAACAATGATTATAATTTTAAATGTGAAACACAGACCCTAAAATGGTTCTTTATGAGAAACCATTGTTTTGAAATATCTGAAGTTAATTAGACCATGGCTACAGCCAACGTGCAAATATCAAACTGAACATCTGGGGGGGGGAGGAAAGCTTCCCATCGCTTGGAAGAATACTGTGAGTCTGAAATACAGTCTATCTAGGGAAAACTAATTTGTCTGGTGTAGGTGACTTTAGAACCACCCTTTCTTTGTCTTTTCCCACACCTTTTTCCTCCTTTTTGTCTGCTGAGAGCTGCTGTGTGTGAAAAGCCTTACGTGAAAGTCAAGGAAATCATTTACACAATTTAGATGCCAGCAATATTAAAGTCAGTTCAGGCAAGTCAAAGGTTATTCCAGTTGGCCACTAGCTCTGAAGGTCTAACACCACATCTCCATCTGTTTACAAAGGGCTGTATCATGTCAGCTGTGCTGAAAATTAATCCATCAGTCCAATTTTCCTGTACAGAAATGGAGGCTGCTTCCTGACTCTGCTGTGCTTCAGTTATCTAAAGCCCGATGTGTTTTCAGAAACCACAAAATCTTTCGAAACAATAGACTTTTGCAAGTTCTCAGATTCAGTGTTGGAGAAAAGCTTTTCCCAAACCTTTCTCTTCCCTGTGTTTCAAACCAAATGTAATTTTAGAGCCAAAGTAAAACTCTTCAAAGGAGTCAACCTTAGCAGCAGTGGTAACCATAGTGTATACAACCATTTTCCCAAATGAAACACTTGATGGCTTATGTCAATGTTTCTCTTGTGGCAAAACCCTTCTCCACCTATTTTTCACTCAGTATTTCTGCAGTGGAGGAGAGAGCACTCTGCTATGAAAAGCTATGAATAGAGTGTTTCATTTGGTAACAGAACAAACCACAATTGATGCTTAGGTATTATTTCTGCATTAAATGTAATGATACAGACACACCATTATCGACACTGAGATAGTCAGCTTCCAGGACAGAGTTTATCAGGCAGGCCCAGGGCACAGAGGTTTTCAGCAGCCCTTGATGATGGCTAAGACAAAGTTGTGCTTTTCCCCTGCATTTCAATACTGCCTTCTGTTCTGCCTCAGTGTTTCTGCCCTGAATCCAAGGATAAGGAGCCAGGCTGCAATACTTTTGCTTATGCTTCCATGGCTAGTCTCACCAAAGTCTGCTTGGGAAAGCTGGTGGCATTTGGTTCTGACTGGTGTGAGCCAAAGTATCAAGCTCTGTCCTCAAGTGAGGCTCAAAAAGCAGTCTGCTTTACACAGCCAGATCTGACTCTTGAAAGAACAATTGTTTTGTGATTTTGAGGAGGAGTTGTTAGGGTAGGCAGGTCACTGCTGAGGTCCTTCTCAAGCCTGATCCTTCTGAGGACCAAACACAGGACAAGGCAGGCAAGGGGGAAAGAAACTAAGAAACTTATCAGCGTGGAGCTGCCTAAGCCACAGTCAAGTGTTGTGCTAATCCACACTGTCTTGGGCTTCCTCTGATAAACTCCATCCTGAGCACCCATTATTTTTGTTTTGATAACTCTGTGGCTGCATCATAAGCTTTAGTGAAGAAATAATCCTGGATAATCAGACGTGGTTTCGTTCACTTACCAAGAGAAATGAGCCTTTCATAACTTCTCCTTTTTTGTTTTTCTTCTTGTTATGATATGAAGGTATCACTATTGTGCAAAAAATAAGCTTGCTGGGTCTGATTCCACACAGATAGGGCAAGCTCTTGAAATGGATTGAGAAAGATTTTGTTAACTAATCTCTGTTTCCTGGGCCTTCTCATCCTTTGCTCAAGCAATAACAAACATTCACAATGTGATTAATCCAAAACCTACTGAAGTCACTAGACAGAGCCCAAAGAGTCAGGCAATAGTTTCTTTTCATTTGCCATATGTGAAATGGAGTAAAGACAAGCAACAGAACAGGAAGACCCTAAAAGGAAGAGGAGAGGAAGAGTGCAGGCCTTTTCCTTGTCTACTACCATGCAAGAAAATCTGCTTTTATTCCCTAGGAAATTCCTGGTGTCTCACTTCTTCTGTCTGACTTTCAGAGACAGCCAGGATAATATCTGTGATACACTAAATTAAGACAAATAGAAAGATCAAAGGTGTCTGCAGATATTCCCTGCACTGGTCATAAGATTCTTAGGTATGCTGCAAACACTTCCCTAGGAAGTGATAGGTAGGAAAAAAATGATAGTCAGTCCTCCCACTGGGGAACTGTCTCCCCGTGGCACTGAGAAGCAGGCAGGGCTGCACATGGTCTTGTCTCCTGCCAGTGGCTGTGATGGCTTCTCTGCTCTATGTACTTCAGATCTCACTATTTCTGACCCCTCAGCACTGCCTTGAGTCCTTGAACTGCTGCAAGAGTCTTCTCTGATGAAAAACTACTCTACTTCATTGAATGTTTGGTGATTTTTAATGTTTTGGTTTGTTTGTTTGGTTGGTTGGTTTTTAATACACACACACACACAAAAGACCTAGAAGGAGGAAATGTTGTACCCAAGAAGCCCATTTGCATTTGACACAGATCATGAATTGCGGTGGTAGACCCAACATGCAAATAAAAATAATCAGGCATACAAAAATAAGATTTGTAAAACAATCTCATTGTCTGAGAGCAAGATGGGTTCAGTGCTTTGGGGAGCCTGGAACTGTCAGTGAGAGTCTAGTGATAGCATACCTCATGAGCCCCAACACCACAAGCACCAACACCACCAACACTCTGCAGCTCATGCATGCTCCAACATCTGTGTCAGGCAGGTACAGCAAATGACACCTCCCCAGGTGAGGCTTTAAGGCCAGACACCAGGCAGTGCTGCTAAAATACTTCTGCAGACCATATCAGGGCACTCTGTCCAAGGAGCCTCAAGCACCATGATCTTTTCTCACCCTTGCCCTCCCACCCATCCCAGATCTCCATTATGAGCAGGGCTCCTTTATAATTAAGGATTGCTCACCAATTTTTCCTGCTCTGTTGCCATAAACAATGCCCCCACCCTGGAGACATGCCATTGCAATCCTATAGCTACTGAAGGAAGGATAAGAAAAGATGCTTCTGGTATCCAGACAGTCAGAGAAAGGTTTCTTTGTGGTGACTGGGGTCTTTCAGGATGGGTGAGAATAGGAACAACTGTAGTGTTTGTAACATTGGTTATAAAAGCTAAAAAAAAAAAATACATTTTCCCTTTTTAGGATAAAAATCAGACAAAAGTGCCATAAACTTCATGTGATTTGTCTATACTAGTGCCAGTGGACCTACCAGTGCTCTTAGCCTGATGCAGGAGGGTGGCAGAGGGGTTCTCTTTGCTATTTTGAGCAGGACATCTGTCTGAGTACATACCTTCAGCACAATAGCCCCAGCAGTTGATATTTCCATGCCCAAAGTGCCTAGATAGCAGCTTGTGCTATCTCCTCTGTGTGGTGAGTTTGCAAACTGGGTTGGTGACATGCTCTGGAGCAGATAAGGAGCTCTCATGCTATGGTTACAAGTTCTCCCAAGACTCTCTGAAATCTGCTGCCTTATGGATGTTTTGTGGTTGCTGCTGCTCCTTCCTGCTTGTCCTGCCACCACCAATGGCCCTGTGAGCCAAGAAATGAGGGGAAGTGTGGCACAATGTATATACAGAAACCCACCTGCTTGGTATTTTATTTTGAAGGATGATAAGTGGTCCAACTCTGCAAAGACTGGGAGGGGATGTATTTCCTTTTCTTGTCTTTAGCTCCAGTGACACCATTGCACAGAACAGTCCAAGAAAAAACAGTTAAGAAGGAGGTGTTTTATTCACCTTGTTTCTCTTTCTCTCCTTTTTTTTTTTTTTTTTTTGTTTTGTTTGTTTCTTTTTTTTGTTCCCTTTCCCCTGGTTCAGATGCACAAGAGCTCAGGGAAGCTACAATTTTCATTGTTTCTGCTGAATCAAATAGTAATGTTACTCAGTAGCGCACCCAGTTGTGGCATATTAGCCAATTTTCTTCAACCCCACATCCAGTTTCACAGCTTCTGTGTCTTGCCTGTCACCAGCACTGCAGGATACTGCACTTTTTAATGTGAAGTGCCTCAAACATCTAACCGCCAAAGATGGTGTCAGCCACTGCGAGGGTTGTGCTGGTCATAGGATGGTAGGAGAGGTGATAGTTCTGGGCAAGTTTGCTTCCTGCAAATTGCCTTCTGGCTAGTTCCTATCAGCTATTTCACAGTCTCAAAATGTGCAGGGCCTATCAGGAAAGCAAAGCCACACAGAGTGTGTAAATTACAAGAAATACCACATCATGAAAGCAGGTACTTATAGTGAAGCAAAACCTGGCTGTGCACTGGACATAGCTGCTGCACGCTGAGCATGTTCTTACAACTCTGAGGTACAGCGACATCCCTCTGCTGTGCAGTAAGCAAGCCTTCAGCACCTCAGACTCAGATCAGTCCAGGAGGAGATAGAATCCCCCTGACACAACTCCAGGGGAGCAGCTGTAAGCACCTTGGAGCAGGAGGGTCTTCCTGCTTGTATGCGTAAAAGCAAACTTCTGCACTGCAGAATTTGAGAAGCCATTGGGACAGGAGAGACAGAGAATGGACCTGCCAGGAGCAACGTGAAAGCACTCTGAGGGACAATGTGGCCTAATTACAGGTGCAGTCTAGCTTTCATGTAGCCAGGCAGGGGTAAAAAGGTTTGAGGAGCAGCAAGATGCCATGAAAATAGAAGAAACCAGAAGATAGCTGAAGGAGGACAAGTGTCAAAACAAACTCCACAGAACAATAAAAGACAGAGGCAAAATAAGTGTTTGTTTTGCTCTCTGTTTGCTTTCTAATGAAAATAGGCAAGCCAGTGTTTGAGGGCTGTTAGCATTTCTTGCTGACCTACAGCTGGTGCATTTTTCACCCACTTCTGTCAGAATTTATTTGAGTTTGGTACTGAACACTGATCAGACTTTGCCCCTTGCTTTACTTAGTCTTGGAATTGCTTATACAGCAAACACTCTCTGCTAGGGTTCTCATTAATCCACTTCTTTGTTGAGGTTTCCTAGAGGAATTGCTATTTGATAAACCAAACAAAATTAAAAGGAATGCATCTGCGCTGGGGATATCCATCTTGGGTCTCCGGGTTCTATTGTCCCATCTAAATTAGACCAGGAGGCCCCTCGTGTTTGCCCGGTGCCATGATTTCCACTGGCACTTGATAAAGAATTAATAGCACGTATTAAGTCGAGAGCATTTAGTAAATTTGCGGGGACCTCTGGCAAAGCAACACGTACGGGCTCCCTCCTTCATCCCCTCCCTCCTTACCGCCGGAGGAGCTGCTGCCACTAGGTGGCACTTCCCTTCTTAAAAATTACAGTAATTAAGCTGAAAGTCTGATGCCGCTAATGAGCTCTACCCACTCGTTGTAATCGGCTAAAGGGGATAGAAGCTGATGTACAATTTTATTGTATTTATTCATTTTTTTAAACAAGACTGGTGAATATTCTTCATCTCAGCTTCTTATCTCTCCTCTTTTTTTCTTCTTCTTTTCTTTTTTTTTCGAGATACTCAGAGCTCACAATGATTTCTTTGCCTCTGCGTTTGTTTTGTTGGAACTTGTCAGCCTCCTACACGTGTATGAAGTTGGATGCTTTCCTCTAGAGATAGTGCTTGTTATTGAAAACAGACAATTTTCAGTCCCAATTCAACATTCATTCCTTCTCTGTTGCCTTGGTATCAGACTCCACCACCACCGTGAAAGAAGACAAGACAGGAAAGCCAGTCTGGGCCTTCCAGCTACTCTTTTCACAGTGCTCACAGAGAAAGTTTAAAATGAGTGAAAACTTCAGCATTTGGCCCAAGAAAATAAGCACTTTCATTAAAAAAAACAAAACAAAACTAAACAAAACTGAAAGACTAAAAGAGCGAGAAAGAGAGTGAAAGAACGGAAGAAAGAAAGGAAGAAAGGAAGAAAGGAAGAAAGGAAGAAAGGAAGAAAGGAAGAAAGAAAGAAAGAAAGAAAAAGAAAGAAAGAAAGAAAGGAAGAAAGGAAGAAAGAAAGGAAGAAAGAAAGGAAGAAAGAAAGAAAGAAAGAAAGAAAGAAAGAAAGAAAGAAAGAAAGAAAGAAAGAAAGAAAGAAAGAAAGAAAGAAAGAAAGAAAGAAAGAAAGGAAGGAAGGAAGGAAGAAAGAAAGGAAGAAAGGAAGAAAGAAAGAAAGAAAGAAAGGAAGGAAGGAAGAAAGAAAGGAAGAAAGGAAGGAAGGAAGGAAGGAAGAAAGAAAGAAAGAAAGAAAGGAAGAAAGAAAGGAAGAAAGGAAGAAAGAAAGGAAGGAAGAAAGAAAGAAAGGAAGAAAGAAAGAAAGAAAGGAAGGAAGAAAGTAAGAAAGGAAGAAAGAAAGTAAGAAAGAAAGAAAGGAAGAAAGAAAGAAAGAAAGAAAGGAAGAAAGGAAGAAAGAAAGGAAGAAAGAAAGAAAGGAAGAAAGAAAGAAAGAAAGAAAGGAAGAAAGGAAGAAAGAAAGGAAGAAAGGAAGAAAGAAAGGAAGAAAGAAAGGAAGAAAGAAAGAAAGAAAGAAAGAAAGAAAGAAAGAAAGAAAGAAAGAAAGAAAGAAAGAAAGAAAGAAAGAAAGAAAGAAAGAAAGAAAGAAAGAAAGAAAGAAAGAAAGAAAGAAAGAAAGAAAGAAAGAAAGAAAGAAAGAAAAAGAAAGAAAGAAAGAAAAGAGAGAGAGCCAAGTTTTACCGTGGCATATGCGACATTTCACCTTGTGACTTTTAGTTTCTATAAAGCCTAGTTTAGGTCAAACTGATTTTGGCAGAAAACCAGGCATAACTAAGAGCTTCATATAGTTTCCATCTGAAAACATAAATCAAGCAGCAGGCTCATGGACAGCCCAGACAAAGTTTGCTGAATCTTACAGCTCCAGACAGTGAGGCTTTCAGTGAATGTAGTCTGATACGTAGTTTTGGCTATGATATGTAGATATGTAGTTTGTTTGTTTTGCAAAGCATCTGGGCACAAGGAGAGGAGGAAAGATAAGTGAAATGTGGCTTTTTCCAGGCTCCGAAGCTGCCCCCGGGTCCCCAGTTGCTGGTGAACAGTGGGCTCTTTTACACAGTCCTGAGTGGCTCAGTGGAAGCATGTGGGATGCAAATGGGAAAAGGGTATGAGGGGATTTATACAAGTATTTTAATATGTGCAGAGATGTATTTATACTGTATCATCTGTGATGCAACCAGATATCCATTCATACCTGTGCACTCCCATTGCCTCTTTCGCTTTTTATCCATCCATCTCTGATAGTTCCATTTTTTAAATGGACATGGAGGCCCCAGTTTTACCAAGTTTTGCACGGTTTGTTTGTGCTCAGACACTTTCCTCTGTGATTAATGGGACTGCTGCTGTCACATGAGGACTAAGACACCAGGGCAGGGGCTGTATGTATTTTCTGTGGAGTTTCTTCAGATGTTTAGTTGTTAGTAAAGATATTTTTATATTTTAAAATTGAGTAAGAACACATAATTTATTATTTATGGAATAGCTTAATAAACTCTTATAGGCTTCAAGCAACACAAAGGCTTGGACAATGCTTCTTCTCAGAATGTGCTCATTTTGCTGTAGCTTTGTTTTTGTACCATGACAGCCTGAGTGGTTTCCAGTGAAACCCTTCATACAGTGTAACCTCTGCTGATGGCCCTCCCCTCTCTGAGCTACTGCAGTCATTCCACTCTGATTCACAGAGGGCTGGATTGTTTCTGCCTGTGAGTATCCCTCAGGATTACTTCCTTTTAAAACTTCCTAACATATTCCAGCCCATTCTGCACATTGAAGTTTTCACATTGAAGACTTTCAGTGAACCACTTTGTACTACAGATTTGGTGCCTTACTAACAAATACTAATTATGTCACTGCAGCCACATACTGCAATAGCTGCCTTATCTGCAACCCAAGAATGCAAGATGGGGAAGAAAAGAACAAATGCTCAGTACAAAATCCCAAATGAATAAAAAACGTGAAAGTGTTTTAACACCTACAGCATTTCAAAGCTGATATGAAAAAGCATGCTCCAGTTTGTAAGTACCGGACCAAAGCTGAGAGCTCTGACATTAGTGAATTCTCTTGACAGTGTTCTGTGTCTGAAGACCAAAATTTGTTTCTTGTTGTGTATGTTGTATTCTTGTTTTTTTCCCTAGACAGGCAGTGGGACTGCTGAATATATGAGAGGGTTACACAGATGCTGGACTGCATCAGGAGACCCTATAGAGCAGTATTCTGTGACCAGTGGAGGTCCTAGAGCACTGTAAGCCCCCAGTGAATCTACAGCTGTACTTGTCAGTAGCAACTGAAGAAAACTTTCTATGAGGTTGCTTCTTCCTGCAGAGTTTGCCCAGCATCTTCTGTTCATACATGTCTTTTTTGTACGTATAAGATGTCTGTTTCCTCCCAGGGCCTCTCCTGTTCTTGGGCAAACACTCTTTCTATTTTACTTAAAAGCCAAGAAAATCCTGACTCTTGGCCTGTGTTTGAGTTCCCACACACCAATGCCTACAGTATCTCAGGGGGCTGATGGAGAACAGGATCTGAGGTCTTGTCAACATCTATTTTCACAGGATTGTTCTTCAAATTCCCAGTGCTGCAGACTAGCTGATTGTGTCCGACCAGCACTCGGCAGTGCTAATTCTGCCTCTGAAATCATAATCGCTTCCATCAGCACGAGGGAGACTGAATCGTGGGTGTTAATACCCCCATCACACGTATCTTCTTGACTATCCTTGTTTCTCCTAATTAAATTAAGTAACTGTGAAACGAAAGAAAGGAAGGCTCAACAGGGCAAACAGGGGAAGAAAAGATTTTTCTTGCATTTCTGTGTGCTAAAACTTTTCACAGAAGCTTTTGGTTTTGTCATGAGAATGGAGTTAGTGCCATCCAAACACAAAAAGTTGAGCAAACGTAGCTCTTCTCACAAGCAGAGAAGCTGAGGAAATTTTTAGACTGCTAAACTTGGCTTAATTATTCTACAGACAATAAATGGTAAAGATAAATTAAGGAGCTAGCTCACGAAGTACCCACTAAGGTATACAGTAGTAATGAATTATTCTCCGTAGTTAAGGTCCCAGTTTAAATACCTGTGGGATATATAAGTGCTATCCTTAAGACAGCTCTGCAGCAACAACCTTCTGTTGTATTGTATTAACCATCTGATTATAGATGATCCTTGGGTATTAAAAAGCTACAAAGATATGCATTGACTTTTAAAACAGAAAGAAACAAGCCTAACATGGATAGAAACACCTTACATGAAAGTCTCCTCGTGATATTTGCATAAAAATAAACTGTTTGTGCAGAAAAGCAAGAGCAAAGACTTAAGTCAAGGTGGGGGGAAAGGCAATTTCTTATGTTCTGTAGTTCTTCAGTACTCACTTACCATCTTCACTTTCTCAGGAGATAGTTGGTACTCCCCTAACAGTACCACACTCTTCAGCCTGGATGAGCAAATTAACTTCTGCCTTCTGTGCCAAACAAAAGGAACATGTTGACTGCGCTTAGGCTTCTATAAAAGGAAACCTGAAAGCATTTAAATAGAAAAATCCCATCTTTCTGAAATGAACGTTTTCAGGATCCAGCATTTAAGCCTCTCCAGAAGACTGCAACAAACTCTTCATTTAATGATGCAATTATTTAAATAGGCTAAGACCGGATGCCTTGTGTGAGTGCACACACCCATGCCCACGCACACACACACAGCCCCTACACACTTCACCTGTCAGGAGGACTAATTGCATTTCCTGGGTTTTGTTATTGTGTGCTTATTACCCTCAGAAAAAAGAAAAAAAAAGAATACATTAACATTCAGTTCAGGGCCTTAGTTCACAGCTCTGAGTTTGCAAGCTGAAAGCTGAGCCCTGGTTTGACTCAGGCAAGCTTTGAAGAAAGGCGAGATAAGGTAGCATTAATCTAAGTGAGCGGTTCTTTTTGCCTAAAGGCAGAGAGAGAGAGAGCTCCTTTGGGAGACCAGAGACCACCTGGGCATCGATCCTATCAGTCCACAAATCAGTGTGTTAATAGCATGTGTACAATAGCCTGTCAGAAAAAGCAGGAGGTTTCTTTGAATGGTGCCTCTACAGAATGGTCAGAAACTACGTGCTGGCTTTGTTGTTTTCTGAGCCTATACCCAGGATAGGGAAAACAGGTATTATTTTAAACACAGAGAAATACAGCCCAATGTAATAATGTCTCAGTAGTCCTGATACTTTTGTATCATTAGAGTTAGATGTAGATACTCATGCAAATACACTTGCATATACAGGTGAAGTGTTATTTGAATGAAGGATTGTGGAAGGAAACCCAACGTACTTGCACATGCAGCTGTTTTATGGGCACAGACAATGTTGATGAGTGATTTGGCAAAAATATCACAATTTCAGGCTGAGATTTTCACTCTGGGAGGTTGGGTAATGTATTTATCATCTGCTCACAGGAAAGATATGAGCAAGTTCCACAGACTCCTATGAAAAGCCCAGCTACACTGTTCATGTAAGGACTAGCCCAATGAAAGTAACCTCTGAAGTGAGAAGCTGTGACTTAAATGTAGCAGTACCACAGCTCCTCCTGGCATGTAGCATAAAGGAGCTTTAGTTCAGCAGTGGATCACATGTCCTTCAGAAGGATTTGATATTAGAGACCTTCTGCTTATATATTACCCATATATTAACATTTCTACTGCCATTCAGCAATTCACACAAGAATGTTTTTCATATTCCTAAACTGAAAAAAGTGCTCCCACATACAGAGCGATTCCATTATTTGCTCCCAGATAGTAAAATGAAAGCTTTTACAGAGAAGGACTTACACAATGACCTATTCAGATTAAAAGTGGTACAGCCAGCCTTTTTTTAGAGCAACAGATACTCTATTAGCAGACAGACAGACTAAAAAGAGCAGATATTTCAATATCATAGCCATTTCAGTTTGGCATGAGGAATCATCCAATAATCTTAGCATTCATTCCCACAAGCCTTTCCAATTACCCACCCCTGACCTACACCCATGCCAGTATGAAATAGGTGACCTATCTCCATGGACAAAAATACTAAGCTACAAATATGCACTATCTCTGTGTATTGTAAGAACACAGACATGAATGTGGTGTAAAATACATCTCACTACTCTATCACAAAGAATCTACAACATCTGTTCTTTCATTTCTCTAAAGGCATGGTAAAATATCACTACTTTATCACTTTTCAAATAGAAGTATTTGCTTGAAGGAGTTTTCTGTCTAGTGAGAGATACATTAAGTCATCTGGGAGACAATCACCAATACAAAACTCCTGTAATGCATCAATACTATATTTCTTCCACTCTTGAGGAACAACTTAAAGCCTTTCAATCTTCTGTGAAATGTTTACAGGCTCTAGGCTGAAAGTAAGAGTCAGATGATGGTGGGAACTCAGTGAGCAAGAATTAATCAGTGCTTGTGTCTCTGGAAAGGAAGATGGAAGAACAAACTAAAGTCACAGCCACAGCCATATGGGGGATTCTGTGAACTATAAGGATGTATGGTGATTTGGAGAGGAAATCTGAGGAGGACTATAAGATCAGCAGGTCAAACTCAGATCACTTCAGCTGTATCTAAGCACATGTAAGCTGTGTGTTTTCACCTTTGCTTTTTGTCACACTGAAGCAGTATGACAGATACCTGGCACAATTGTACTGAGACGCCATCACCATTGCATGCTATGGCAAAGAAATCAAGCTCTTTTGATAACAAGACTGAGCTAGTCTCACCTCCAGGACATTTTCCAGCACTGGAGTGATGGTTGCCTTTCCCATTCAAGAATTAGTCTATGCTGTGATGCACAGGAAAGGCCATAATTTGTTAGCAGCCATACAGAAAAAAAGGATCAACCTCAGTTGGAATTAAAAATTACAGGTAATTTCCCCCCTCCCCCTCCTCCCATTTTCTCTCTTTTAACATCTTATTCTGTAAGTAGTTTTCTTCCCAGAGGTGAGGCCCTGATACGCAGAACACGATTATCAGAAGGCTGCCATGAAAGAGGCAGCTATCAGAGAGTAATAGTTCTGGTCCTGATGAGCTCAATCAGCCTTTAATGTTCCCATTTCTGCGTGCTTTGGGGTCATCAGAACGCGGTGACTGAAGTTTCTGTTCTCTTGCTTTTTATGCTGTTTTCATAATTAGCCTCATGCAGCACTTGTGCTCAAGTGTTACATTAGTGGTGCTTATGTAGAATGTCAATGCAATAAATAATAAGAAGAGTTTAATACATAGGGCTCACGGAAATGTTATTGCTGCCTTTTTAACACCTATCATTTTCTCTGACTTATGATGAAAAGCTAAAGCAAATGCTTTTATTACATAATGTGATAGCACTTTCAGTTGCTAAAGAGATATTTTAAAGTTGAAAATGTCAGCGGTGTGGGGATGTTAGAAATGAGCATCTCAGTGTTCTCTTTTCAAACCTATTTGAAGAGGAAAATAAGTTCATCAATCATAAATTTTCACTTTCTTTTCATCACTGCTAGAAATGTCTCTGCCTGCAGCCCAGTCAACAGCAGTTCGGCTGTGATCCATGGGTTTAAAGCCTGAATTATGACAAAAGAAGTCATAAATTGCAGGAGTTATTTTACTTTAAAGATGATGGAGTATCTACTCTGACCAGAAGGCTTTTAATCTATTATATTTCTTAAATAAATATGCCTAAGCAACTAATCACTTGCTATTAGCACTCTCCTACGATCACTTCAACCAACACAGCACTGTATCACTTAAATAAACTGGCAATGCACACAGGACAGATTTATGGGACTTAATTTCTCAGCTCACACTTGTCTCCTTCACATTCAAAACAAATCCCAGAATGTAGCTGTTGGCTGATGTTTGTAGGATCCATTTGTTTCATATTTTGAAAGCAACTATACTATTTGTCAGCCAGGTTTTTCTTGTGTGTTCTGCATGATAAAAACCCCAACTAACAAGATAAGAACAATGCCTCTGGATAATATGGTGGTATTGGACAACACTTGGGTTTGGTTTTGGGGTTTTTTAGCATGATGACATGTTATCTATATTGTTTCTGCAGTGGAAAAGGTATAGTTAGTGCCAGCAAGAGCTTTATAGCTCTGCTCAGTAACAGAAAGTCCAAGTGGTATAACAAGTGGGTGTCCCAAGGGGATCTGTGCTCAGCCAAACTGGCAGATGTCTGTTAGATAGCAATAAAGTACTGAAATTCTGGTGATGTGCCATCAAGAAAGCGCCCAAGGTCACATTTTAACTTGTGTTATAAACATAGAGTATCCATTACTTTGTGTTAGTCAATACAAGTTATACACCAGAACATTAAAAACAAAACCAAACCAAACCAACAAAAAAATATTTCAAGTATTTTGATCAAAAAAACATTTAGCATGAAAAAAACCAACTTATTAATGTTGATGCAAAAGATGCAACTTTTAAAGTCACTGTTCACCAAAGATGACTTCACCTCTGAGGCAGTTTCTGTCCTTCACCTTTCCTAAATATATTCAGAAGGCCCCAAGGGCAGAAGCGTCAGGCTGCCTAGGGAGGATAGGGAAAGGTCAAGCTCTTCTCATTGCTTCATGTGGATAAATCCCAGCAGCTCTGTTGGCACTTCTTGCCTACAACCAGAGCTGAGGAGAGAACAGATTTATTAATTTTTAACAGCTAGCTGAAAACAAACAAAATAGATGATAAATAGAAAAGTAGACCTTTATTTCAGGCTGATCCAAAGTGTATCATTTTCAAGTAACTCAGAAATTACTTTGGGATTAAGTAATATTTTCTTATCCTTAAAATAATTTTGCTTTGGATTCAGAATTTCAATTTTAAGAAAATGAGGAGCAAAAAAATCCAGCCTGAATAGAAATTCCCCCAAATAGTCTTGAGCAGTGCTTGGACTTTTGTTTCCTTCTGTTTCCAGTTTATCCTGGACATTCTGGGAATTTTATAGGACAAACAACTTGGCAAAAATGAAATCTGAATTTCTAAATGTTATGATATCATCACATCTCTATGTTTGATAGAAAAAAAAATGAAATTAGCCAGTTGTAACAAACTAATCCACTAGACAAAATGTCACACAGCAACCGTAGTAAATAGAACTCAGAAATGTGGTTGTTTCCCATTATTAATTGGTTATTTGCCATTAATGACTAGTCCATCACTCATCTATTCACTTCACAGATGGAAGTGAAAATAAAACCTGTTTCCATATTTGATTGCAAGGCAGTATCTTCGGCAAGTAGTGTTTCATTCTTCTATAGTTATTTTCAAGTTCATTGGATTTATAGGGGTATGGCATCAAAAAGGTAGAACTTGGAAACAAAGTCAGCTTCTGTCTACCTTAAGTACTAGGCTACAAACTGTGACATGCCACCAAGCTGATCCATAAGCTACTCAGACATTGAAACCCCAGAGCAAACCAAGGTGCAGAGGTCTGCCACCCCTGACCAAACCACCATGCCATGAGTTCACCCTGAATGCAGCTGCAGCACCAAGATGCTGGATGAGAGCATTGCTAGTTTGCTGCTCAATAGGAAATGAGGTACTGATGCCTCTGCAGCATTCTGAGATCAGATGGTTAATGTTGGGTGTCTGCAAGAATCTGTTATTTCAGAGAGAGGTTGCATGTGTGGTGTCTTACAAAGAGATGAGCCATTGCTGGCCATGCTTTCACAGAATCACACAGAATCACAGAATCATAGCCTCCCAGGGGCTGGGAGTGACCTCAAAAGATCATCCAGTCCAACCCCTGTGCCAAAGCAGGATCACCTATACCAGATTACACAGGAATGCATCCAGGAGGGTCATAATATCTCCAGAAAGGGGGACTCCAATGGGTTGAAGTTCATGTCTTTTCATGTTCTTCTGGGAAACAAACAGGAGCTGGAAGCCATTATCTATCAGAAAAATTATGATATAGTAGACATCACAGAAAAGTGGTAGGATGCCTCACACCACTGGAGTGTCACAAAGGATGGCTGTAAACTCTTCATAAGGGATAGGCAAGTGGGTGACTTCAACTTCTCTGATGGCTACTGTAAATACAACACAGCAGAGAGGGAGCAGTCCTGGTGGTTCCTAGAGTGTTTGAAGGATAACTTCCTGGCACAGCTGGTGACAGAACCAGCTAGAGAAGTTGCCTTGCTGGACCTGCTCTTTGTGAACAGAGAAGGACTTGTGGACAATGTTACTGTTGGGGGCTGGTTTTGGCACAGCAATCATGAAATGATAGTTCTCAGTTGTTGTTGAAGTAAAGGGAAGGGTCAGCAGAACTGTCATGTGGGACTTCCAGAAGGCAGACTTTGGCCTGCTTGGAAGTCTGGTGGAAAGAGTCTCTTGGGAGAAAGTCGTGAGGGGGGAAGGAGTGCAGGAAGACTGGACACTGTTCAAGAGGAAGCTCTTAAAACACAGGAACAGGCTGTCCCCATGTGCTGAAAGATGAGTTGGAGGGGAAGAAGGTTGGCCTGGCTGAATAGAGAGGTGTGGTTGCTGCTTAGGGAGAGGAGAGTCTGTGGTTGTTGGAAGAAGGGGCAGAACATTCAGGGGGACTACAGGATTGTCAGGAGCCTATGCAGGCAGAAAATTAGAAGGGCTAAAGCCCCACTGGAAATTAACTTGACTTCATCTGTTAAAGAGAACAGGAAATGCTTCTACAAATATATTTGGAACAAGAAGAAGATTTTTTGGATTCCAGGGACAACATAATGGTCAAGGGTGTAGTAGTAGGACCAGTTGTTTCATAGAACCAAAGAATCAATAAGGTTGGAAAAGACCTCAAAGATCATCAAGTCCAACCTGTCACCCAAGACCTCATACCTACTAGACCATGGCATCAAGTGCCACGTCCAATCCCCTCTTGAACACCTCCAGGGATGGTGACTCTACCACCTCCCTGGGCAGCACATTCCAATGGCTAACAGCTCTCTCTGTGAAGAAGTTTCTCCTCACCTCAAGCCTAAACTTCCCCTGGCACAGCTTGAGACTGTGTCCTCATGTTCTGGTGCTGGTTGCCTGGGAGAAGAGACCAAACCCCACCTGGCTACAACCTCCCTTCAGGTAGTTGTAGAGAGCAATAAGGTCTCCCCTGAGCCTCTTCTTCTCCAGGCTACAACTTTTTTATTTTTTTAAAATTCCTTTGATGGTACAAATTCTAGGTACAGAAACTTATTCCTTAAGAGAAAGAAGGTACCCCAGAAGGGCTTGGTCATGGTTTAACCCATGAAGGGGTACCCAGCATCCTGGGGACAGGAGAACAGGACACAAAGCCCCTGGGATTTCGTCAGGTAGTGACCAGTTTCTCAACTCCTAGGTGAGCACTTTGCTAGGTCCAGAGAATGGGAAGGTTGCTACTCACACATGACTTCCAGGTGGCTCTGTGTCTGCAGGTCCTTGACTGCAGGGTGATCCACCAGGCAGATGACAAGAACCCCATCATCCTCCCACCCCACCTTCAGCAGTTTGCTGGATACCCAGCCCCCTCAGCTGGAAGACAGATTAGGAGCAGAATGAAGTCCCTGTAGTCCAACAGGAGATGGTTAGTGACCTGCTGCACCACTTATGTATACATAATTAAGTCTATGGGGCCAGATGGCATTCACCTGCGGGTACTGAGAGAGTCGGAGGAAGTGCTCACCAAACCTTTTTCTGTCACTTAGAGAAGAAGAGGCTGAGGAGAGACCTTGTTGCTCTCTAAAACTACCTGAAAGGAGGTTGCAGTGAAGTGGGGGTTGGTATCTTCTCCCTAGTATTGAGTGATAGCATGAGGGGAAATGGCCTGAAATTGTGCAAGGGGTGGCTTAGGCTAGATACTAGGAAAAATGTCTCTATGGAAAGAGTGATCAGGTTGCCCAGGGAGGTGGTGGAGTCACCATCCCTGGAGATGTTCAAGAAACACATGGACATGACACTTCTGGATATGGTTTAACAACCATGGTTGTGTTAAGTTAATGGTTGGTCTTGATGATCTTAGAGGTCTTTTTGAACCAACACAATTCTATGATTCTAAAACAAAGAAAAAAAAATCTACTGCTACCCCAAAGCCAAGAGAACTGTCAAAATCAGGCCTGTTTCCAGTGCTATGCCACTAATGCTTTTCTTCAGATCACTGAAGGCATTAGAAGGCTGTCTACTCTGTACAGATCATGGCTTGATTTGTGAAGTCAGAATGAGAATTCATCCTTAGTCAGTGGACAATCAAGAGCATCAGTGTACCTGATCTGATTTAATCTGAGACAGTAAATAGAGATGAATAGAATAAGAATAGAATAGAATAGAATAGAATAGAATAGAATAGAATAGAATAGAATAGAATAGAATAGAACCAGGTTGGAAGCTACCTTCAAGATCATCACGTGTAATCCATCATCCAACACTATCTAATCAACTAAACCATGGCACCAAGCACCCTATCAAGTCTCGTCCTAAACACATCCAGTGATGGTGACTCCACCACCTCCCCAGGCAGCCCATTCCAACGGGCAATCACTCTCTCTATGAAGAATATCTTCCTAACATCCAGCCTAAACCTCCCCTGGTGCAGCTTGAGACTGTGTCCTCTTGTCCTGGTGCTGGTTGCCTGGGAGAAGAGACCAGCCCCCGCCTGTCCACAACCTCCCTCCAGGTAGTTGTAGAGAGCAATGAGGTCTCCTCTGAGCCTCCTCTTCTCCAGGCTAAGCAACCCCAGCTCCCTTAGCCTCTCCTCATAGGGCTTGTGCTCCAAACCCCTCCCCAGCTTTGTTGCCCTTCTCTGGACACGCTCCAGCAAGTCAACATCTTTCCTGAACTGAGGGGCCCAGAACTGGACACAGGACTCAAGGTGTGGCCTAACCAGTGCTGAGTGCAGGGGCACAATGACCTCCCTGCTCCTGCTGACCACACTGTTTCTAATACAGGCCAGGATGCCATTGGCTCTCTTGGCCACCTAGGCACACTGCAGGCTCATGTTCAGCCTACCATCAACCAGCACCCCCAGGTCCCTCTCCTCCTGGCAGATCTCCAGTTACTCTGACCCCAGCCTGTAGCACTGCATGGGGTTGCTGTGGCCAATGTGCAGAACCCGGTACTTGGATGTGTTCAATCTCATGCCCTTGGACTCTGCCCATCTGTCCAGCCTGTCAAGGTCCCTCTGCAAAGCCTCTCTACCCTCCAGCAGATCAACTCCTGCCCCATCTTGGTGTTATCTGCAAATTTACTGATGATGGACTCAATGCCCTCATCCAGATCATCAATAAAGATATTGAACAGGATGGGGCCCAGCACTGATCCCTGGGGCACACCACTAGTGACTGGCTGCCAGCTGGATGTGGCACCATTCACCACCACTCTCTGGGCTTGGCCCTCCAGCCAGTTCCTAACCCATTGCACTGTGCTGCCATCCAATCCATGGGCTGACAGCTTGGCCAGCAGTTTGCTGTGGGGGACGGTGTCAAAGGCCTTGCTGAAGTCCAGGCAGACTACATCCGCAGCCTGCCCCACATCCACCAGGCAGTCACCTGATCATAGAAGGAGATCAGGTTGGTCAGGCACATTGTTGCATTGAGTATACCGTAAATCAAGCCATGACTTTCTAGGAAATGAAAAGGGAAACCTTTTCACATATTTTGTACAGATCATCCTCTAAAATTAACTGGCTTTGTTCAGTAGAAGTATTTTTGCAGAGCATAAATATCCACCTTCATTCATTTTGTGCTTATTTTATGGAAAGCTACATGTTTTCAGGCCAGTGGTCAATGGAATTCTTTTTACAGCAGCCTCCTCCTGTTTATCTTTATGTGCCAGTAAAGCAAACTCTCTTCTGGTTGTTTAGAAATGAAAATATTCTGCAGTATTGTGTCCAGAACACTCTGCTACTTAGGGCAGAGAACAACCTATCACTACATTATAGGCAGTGCTTAGAAAGCTATGCTCTGCACAACAGGAGGCAGATCTTCTGTTGTGTTCATCAGGACCACAGCAGTACAAAGCTGAGAGCTGCTGTGTGGGTGACAGTGGATAAAAATGACGTTACATCTTTAGAGTCAAGGGCAAGTTGTAGATGCCTCATCACTGGAAACATTCAAGGTCAGGTTGGACATGGATTTGAGCAACCTATCTTGTGTAAGATGTCCCTGCTTGTGGTAAAAGGGTTAGACTACCTGATCTTCAGAGGTCCTTTCCAACTCAAACCATTCTATGATTCTGTGATAAGTAAGAATTATATTCTCTGTGTTAGCTCAGATCTACCAAGATCCACAACTACAAATTGTATCCATGTTTATTTAACTTACTTCTTTAGTCAGTCTCTTTGTGGCTGGCCTTCTCAATATTCTCTTGTACTCCACTAGCACATGGAGGAGAGTTTCCCAAGAGCCATGCTCGTCACCTCTTAATCCTCTAAACAAGGCAAACTCATTGGATTTCAACCTTAAGACTTTTGTGATCAGAGAGACTCTCCTAAAACCTCACCCCTATGGCCCCAAAACAATTCTTCACTCAAAATCACCACTGAAGAATACTTCATGTCCTGAAAGAATATCTTTACACTTTTGGAAGGAAAATAAGCAGCTTGGCTGCAGCTAACAACATGTCTATGCTCCAGTCAGCTTTTGCCTTTTCCCTTTCCATGAGAACAACATCTCTGAGATGGATTCCTTCTTTTATTTTGCCATATGCTCTGGCTGTAACTATGTTCCTTTCGTAACAACCCCACACTAACCATATATTATTAGCCTTCAGGGACAGAAACTTCATTTTAACATTTTTCTGTAAGTACTGCACAAACCTAGAACCTAGGGTCCCCCACCCGCAGTTACACTTTAAACACAAGGAAAGGGGAAGTCATCTTTAAAAAAGAAACAAAACCTCATCCAGCATGGAGCATCCAAATCTAAACAATTTTCTGGTGGAAAAGAGCATGCAGGTGGTAAAACATCTGTTCTCTCTCTGGGCTTTAGGTATCCAGCATTGGCTTGTACTTAGAAAGCCTCTTCTCTTCCATATGTGTTTCTTACAGAAGGTTTAACACTTACTTGTTGGACTTTCTACAGCATTTTTGAATTTAAAACAGAAACAAAAAAGCAAACAAAAAAATTAAAAAGCAGTAAATGGCAAGATAATTTTCCAGAATTTCTGTAATGAAGACTTCCCCTTAAGTTATGTGAGTTAACATCTTGTTTTGTACAGGATTCAGTTACTTGTCTAACAGAGAAGCCAATGCTCTCTTTAGGTGTAATACACCACTGGTAGTAGCACCATCATCATCAGTACACTGAATAGATCTACCATGTGTGAGCAGGACAGTTCATGAGACCTAAGAGAGAAACATGAGATATTAAAACGCAGGTGAAATATGCATAGCCTGCAGGGTGGGACTCCCAGTGAGGAACAGGGTTTGGCTTTTTCCCTTCCCTTTCTAATGGCATGAAGCAGCAATTTTAACTGTGGACTTTAAGCAGATCTGCCACTGAAGGGAGATGTCTCAGAGGAGGAATTGGCAAGTGTTAGCCTCCAGCAGCCTCATGGCACCAGTTGGTGCTTGCTGCTCTGAAGCCAAAACCATTCTCTGGGAGCATGAGAAGAGATTTCCTCGACAAAAGCTATTTGATGTCAAGCTAGCTCTCGAAGGATTTAGTATTGAGAGAGCTGTGGCACTTGGTATGAAAGATGCCAGTTGTTGGACAGTGTGCACTGTTGTGTGCAGCTATGAAGGCAGAAGCACATGGCCAGCAGGTCTGAAGACAAATCCTGTGTGCTAGACAAATGCAGAGTGAACACCACTCACATCACAGAATCAAGAACTATTGAGGCTGAAACAGACCTCTCAGATCATCAAGTCCAGCCTATGACCCAACACCACCACATTGACTAGACCATGTCACTAAGTGCCACATCCAATCTTTCCCTAAACACCTTCACAGACAATGACTCCACCATCTCCCTGGGCAGTCCATTCCAGTGTCTAATTAGCCTTTCCATGAGGAACTGCTTCCTAACATCCAATCTAAACCTCCCCTAGCACAGCTTCATGCCATTCCCTCTCATCAAAGTTGCCTGGCAGAAGAGCCCAACCCCCACCTTAGTATACCTTCCCTTCAGGTAGTTGTGGAGTGTGCTAAGGTCCCCCCTGAGTCTCCCCTTCTCCAGGCTGAACAATCCCAGCATTCCCAGCCTCTCTCTCTCTGCTGTGGAAGACTATGTCAAAGGCTTTGCTGAAACCTAGGTAGGCCACATCCACAGCCCTCCCCTTGTCTACCAGGCAGGTCACCCAGTCACAGAATGAGATCACATTGGTTAGGCAGGACCTTCCTTTCCTAAACCCATGTTGGCTGGGCCTGATTGTCTTGTACCTGCTGCTTGATGGCTCTCAGGATGAGCTGCTCCATAACACAGAATCACAGAATCAATCAGGCTGGAAGAGACATCTAAGACCATCAAGTCCAACTGATCACCCAACCCTATCTAATAAACTAAACCATGGCACTAAGTGCCTCATCCAGTCTTTTCTTAAACACCTCCAGGGACGCTGAGTCCACCACCTTGCTGGGCAGGTCAGGCTGACAGGCCTACAGTGTACTGGATCCTCCTTTTGGCCCTTGTCGTGAAGGGGCATACTGTCCAGCAAGACTGTAAAGGGGAGGGCATGGCAGCCATCTGCCTCTTTGCTCTGCCTCACCTGTTTGAAAGGACCAGCTGCTGCTGCTGGCCTCCTGGTTCTGCCACATGCTCAGACCTCATCCTCTCCCTGCCACATCCACGCTTCCCTAAAGCACTGAAATCCACATACACTGAGGGAGATACAAGGCCATCCACATTTGGTTTTGTATATTCTCCTGTTCCTCCTTATTCCTGACCCTTGTAAACCCTTCTTGTTACTGCTATATATATATATATTTTGTTAAAAAAAATTACTTCTCTTACTTCCAAACTGACTCCAAATTATTTTTTGGTAGATTTGCCTCTTTCCCTTTTTCCCTCCACTCCTCCCTCCCTCCCCCCCATTTTTTTTTACCCCCTATTCTTTCCTCTTTTTTTCTCTTATCAGGAAAAAGGAAGGGGAAGCAGGGAAGAATTCTCGGTTTGCTATCATCTGAGCTCTTAAATGCCAGTTAAGGCTCAAACCACAACATTTCCTTCACAGAATTGGCCAGATTAACTTCTAACTAAGCTTCTGCATCTCTAACTGTCTTTCTGCATGACCTTCAATATCCTTAAGTGCTTCCTGGTTCACCTGCCCCTTTTTCCAAAGTTGATACACACTCTTTTTTTCCTGAGTTCTTGCAGAAGGTCCCTGCTCAACCAGGCTGTTCTTCTTCCCTGCTGGCTTGTTTTTCAGCACATAGGGACAGCCTGCACCTGCACCTTCATAATTTTATCCTTAAAGTAAGCCCAGCCATACCAGGCCCCTTTGTATTTGAGGGCTGCTTTCCAAGGGACTCTTCAAACCAGCATGCTGAATAGATCAAAGTCAGCCCTCTAGAAGGCTCAGAGGACACTTCTGCCCCTGTACTCAGTGCTGGTTAGGCCACACCTTGAGACTTGTGTATCCTCAGTTTAGGAAAGATGTTGACTTGCTGGAAGGTGTCCAAAGAAGGGCAACAAAGCTGGGGAGGGGTTTGGAGCACAAGCCCTATGAGGAGAGGCTGAGGGAGCTGGGGTTGCCTAGCCTGGAGAAGAGGAGGCTTGGGGCAGACCTTATTGCTCTCTGCAACTACCTGAAGGGAGGTTGCAGCCAGCGGGGGGTTGGTCTCTTCTCCCAGGCAAGCAGTACCAGAACAAGAGGACACAGTCTCAAACTGCACCAGGGGAGGTTTAGGCTGGATGTTAGGAAGAAATTCTTCATAGAGAAAGTGATTGGCCATTGGAATGGGCTGCCTGGGGAGGTGGTGGAGTCACCATCATTGGAGGTGTTCAGGAGGAGAGACTGGATGGGGCACTTGGTGCCATGGTTTAGTTGATTAAATGGTGTTGGATGATAGGTTGGACTCAATGATCTCAAAAGTCTTTTCCAACCTGGTTAATTCTATTATCTTCTATTCCAAGTCCAACATAGAGGCTTTACTGACAGCCCTCCCAACTTCATCACATGTTGAAAATTCTATCATATCACGGTCACAGTGCCCCAGCCGACCTCCAACCAGCACATCTTCTACCAGACCTTCCCTGTTTGTAAATAGTAGGTTTAGCAGGGCACTGCCCCGGTAGGTTTACTTACCAGCTGCAACAGGAAGTTGTCACCACATATTCCAGAAACCTTCTGGACTGTCACCTTTCTGCTGTGTTGCACTTCCAGCAGACATCTGGTAAGTTGAAGTGCCCCATGAGAACAAGCTCTAGGGAACAAAAGACATCTCCATGTTGTTGAGAGAATGTCTCAGAGAATCATAGAATTGTTAAGGTTGGAAGGGACCTCAAGGGTCATGTAGTTCCAACCCCGCTGCCATGGGCAGGGACACCTCACACTACATCAGGTTGCTCAGAGCCACATCCAGCCTGACCTGAAAAACTTCCAGGGGTGGGGCTTCTACCACTGCCCTGGGCAACCTGTTCCAGTGTCTCACCACCCTCATGGGGAAGAACTTCTTCCTACCATCCAATCTCAGTCTACCCATTTGTACCCATTTCCCCCTAAACCTATAGGTCATTTCTTGTAGGCCCCCTTCAGATACTGGAAGGCCACAATTAGGTCTCCTCAGAGCCTTCTCTTCTCCATACTGAACAGCCCCAACTCTCTCAGTCTGTCCTCATAGGAGAAGTGCTCTAGCCCTCTAATCATCCTTGTGGCCCTTCTCTGGACACATTCCAGCACCTCCACATCCTTCCTGTAATAGGGGCTCCAGAACTGGATGCAGTACTCCAGGTGGGGTCTCACCGGAGCAGAGCAGAGGGGAAGAATCACCTCCCTTGACCTGCTGGCTATGCTTCTCTTGATGCAGCTCATCGGTGCCTTTATCCTGGCTGGGTGGTCTGTAGCAGACTCCCACCAGGATATCAGCTTTCTTTATTCTTATCCATAGACATTCCACCTTGGTGTGTCTAACATTGAATTTGAGGCAGGTAAAGTACTCCTTAACAAACAATGCTGGGACTTCTCTTTCCTTGCCTATCCCTTCTAAAGAGCCTGTAGTCATCCATTGAAGCACTCCAATGGCATGATTCACCCCACTATGTTTCCATGATGGCAATGATATCATGGTTCCCCTGCTGTACAATAGTTTCTAATTCCTCATCTCCAATGGCAGACCCAACATGGTGATGCTTTTAAAGAACAACCAAAAAAACCAAACCAAAACAAAAATTTTGGCTCTTGTTCCTACACTTTAGGGTAAAAGTTTATATCAAGAGATATCAGAAAATCCTGTGGTGTCTGAAAAGTCTCAGGCTGAGGCCTGTCAGGATATAATTAACAGATGTAGACAGCCACTATCTCGGCATGACTAAGCTAGTTTTACACCAGATGAGCCAGAATTGTATTTATTTTCATTTCACAACATGTTCATAATTTTAATGAACTGGTGTAAGATATGTACAGGAAAACAAGACACCGTGACCAATCCTCCTCCTTAAGCTGCTGGGTCTGGTATGTTAATGGAGAAAGCTAACAAAGCAATTGCGCTGCAAACATCTTCCCAACAGCCTGAACAATGTGGCTGGCAGGAGAGGAGCAAGCAAGCAGTTACTGGGGTTGATTCTCTTGGACCAGGCCTGTTATTATCTATTTACAGTCAAATCATACAACTGCAGTAACGATATAGGAAGAACACTGAACTTCAGTCCAAAAGCACTTGGCCATGGAAATGGAATGCTCAGGCTGAAACACAAGAAATGGTTTTCACACAAGGCAACATTATGCAAATGTGTAGAAAAGTAAGCGGAGGACAAGATGTTCTACAAGAAGACAGACAGGTAAAGATGCTGTAATTACTTTTCTGTTGCAGCAGTTGCAAACATTTTTACCTTGTTTAAAAAGTGTCCTGAGAGTGTCAGATTAAAATACCTGAATGGGACACAACTCACATCAAATAACACAGCAAACATTACTTTAACTTTGGGGGCTTAAGAGAAGATGATTTAGTACAGGGCCAGACTCACCTCTGACCTTGGATGTAAGGACACAGTGCTCACATTTGGTACTGCCCTGTGATGTGGAGCAGAGCTACACACGTAGGAGATAAGTAGTGAGGATCACTCAGGAGATAACAGCCTTCCTCCCTCATAAATTCATTCATTGGTCATCAGCCAAGGCTCCTCAGGGTCATTACAGGAATTTCCCATTTGCTTTTGCAACTTCTTTACTTCCTAGGCAAGGCACACAGCAATCTATTAATAAGCTCTACTCATAAGAACAGTCACTGCTAGCTTATATCATAGGTCTGCTCAGTTTAGCATTTGTCCACAACAGTGGTGAGAAGAAGTGGACAGGGCAATATGGATGATACTTCTTCCCAGTTAGCCTCTCAGCCCCCAGATACTAATAGCCCAGGGGCCTGTCCTGGGCCAGCATTTGGTGACCCATTTCCAGAACACTTGACCCATTTCCTCTTGGAGCTGTTTTCGCTTTTAGCATCCACCCTGCCTTTCGACAATGAGCTCCAGGAGTTGCACAAAGAGATGCTTCCTTTTGTTTGTTTTCATTTGTTTCATTTGTTTGTCAGTTCTTCTTCAGCTATGTTTGAAGCTCTGTTACTCACTTCTTCTATCATTCTCCACAGCCTCAAGCTACCTTCCCAACCATTTTAATTTATACTGTAGTCTTTTCATATATCCTCTGTGGATGACAATTACCAAAGAATACTGAAATGTGACTCATTATTTCTGCTGAGCGTTCTTAAGAATCGCATTGTGATCTACCAAAGATCTTACAGCAAAAGCAGTTTTTAGTTGCATGGACTTGCACATCTTCAGTCAACCCTACATTTAGGGCAGCTGTACACAATTAAAATCATAAAGGATTTATAAGTTATACAAAGGTCCTAGTTCTGGTTTTGGTACACCTGGATAACTCAGACCATCCCTCAGCAGAGAGCAGAGACAGTGAGGACACCTTAAACTCCATCCATCTTTAGGAGTGGGATCAGCAGTGGTACTACAGTCCGCGTCTTAGGGTCTTCTCTCCTGTAAATAAAGAAATCCAGCCTCTTGCTTTTCAAAAATTCAGCCAAGGACTACCTCATTCCTCCAAAGCACAACTAGGGCAGACCCTTTTTCATATGTTACCTGATCACCAGATTGCTCCTGCTTGTAAGGTTTCCCTATGCATTTTCTATTTCTCTTCTAATCTGTCATCTTAGACATGCAGTACCATTTTAACTAACTTTAAAATGCATGTGAGTCACATCCTTGCTTACCTGAAGTCTACATAAGGTTTGGGGTTGGCTGCAGTGAGGTGAGGACTTGACTCATGGACCCCCTTAAGTAAAAGTCTGTCAAGTAATTAGGTGCTACAGTGGAAAGCAATTCAATAAAAAAGGGCTAAAGCAAGAATCCAGCCAAGCAAATAAAGTATGACTGTCACAAGAATTTATGGAGACATTTTCAGGGTCCTCTAAGGGATTTTATTTTGTGACCATTTTCTATTCAAATTGTAATCACAGGGCTGGGTGTGGAGGAACTTCTATTTGGTAATGCAGTCCTGGTGAGAGGGAGGGTGAGTGTGTTACAATCACGAGCAATAAGAGAACAAAGAGCCTCAGACCAGCCCAACCGAGATGTGAACATCAAGTTGAACATTTTCCCCTGAGCTGGGAAACAGAAATCACTGTTAAACAGGAAAAGCTGTCCAGAATGTGTCTGCCTCCACTTTAGCCTGATTCTTTTTTTTTTTTTTTTTTTTAATCTAAAAATCACTTCTGTGCTGAGGGGAAGGGAAAGGATATGAAGAAGTTATTGTGAAACCTACGTATATCTTTTGTGAAATCAGAGACTGCATCCTTCACTTTTTGGCTTGCGTATCTTCTTCTGCTAGTTAAGTTTCGTTTTTCATTTTATGGTCTTGAACTGGAGTGATGAAACCAAACAAGGTCACCCTCCCACATCCCATTGTTGTGAGAACTGCCAGCGGTTTTCATGCATAAAACTTTGGCCTTGGCTTCCTAATTTGTGAACTTTAACTTCAGAGATGTCTCCTCTGCAGGCGTCTTGCATCAAGCAAGTCTGCAGGCTCTTCAGTAGGAACTTCACACTGTATCACTTCTCCTTACACCTTACTGAGAGGTCATGTATGTCCTGGTGTCATGAAAGCAAGTTCTAAACTGTTCTAAGCAGTGAGGAATGGAATAAAAATCTCCATCTTCAACCTGAGTGAAGCATTCCATTAAAAAAAGTAATCTTTCCAGTCCTTCTTGACTCTTTCCTTTGACTGGCCCTTCCTCCTTTGGTGGTTTTAATCCTATTCAGGTGCCTGGACACACCTCTGATTAAGTTTAATTAAGCAAATGCACCTGCTCAAAGACACAAAAAGCTGACCTGAAGGCAGATGAACCACCCATTGAAATAGGTGAAAGCAACAGGAAAGTTCTTCAAAGCAGATCCAGCTGGAGAATGAAGGCTGCAAAATTAGGAAACTGCTACCTTCTTCCCTTCTACAAAACTGAAAGCAAAATCAAGATTAAGGGGGAAAAAAAAGTATATTGCAAAACAACAGCTTGTTCTGGGCCTACTGCATCTTATTATTGAGCAGTTGCAATAAATCATCATCCAGTTTGGCTGCTCAGCTCAGCTGAAATCAAAGGGGAAGAGACAACATTCCAGGGATTTGTCATGAGGAGGAGGTTTGTCACATCTTCCCAGCGCTTGCGTGAGGGGGAATGAGACAGGCTTGCAAGAGGCCAAGTGTTAGGCAGAAATTATTTCACTTCCTCCGTGCCTCTGCAGCGTGAAGTATTTCTAGCCATAAATCAGCTCTGATTAGTTTATTATGGAAGTTTAGGTTAAATGTCTCAATTGCTCTTTTGTTCTTGGGAATCCAATCTTATTTTTATAGATATTTATTAGTACAGCTTCTAGACAGCTGATTTCATTTCCCATCTCTTTGTTTTTGGCTCTCTTGTGGGAAGGATGGAGTCATCCACCTAAAACACCCGCAGACATGAAGCAGGGTGCAGGCCTTTCTCTCTATCAGCCACACTGACACCACACTGTGTGGTTAATGAGGGGAGGGGATGAGAAGCTGCTCAGAAATGGACTCTCAGCTATTCCTTTCCCACAGACCTGCCACAGCCTTTGAAAGAAATGCAGTTAGGAGAGCAAGCCTCAACCACGAGAACTGAATGAACGTTGACCTAAGACAGGCTGCCCTGCTGACAAAAAGGTGCGGAGGAACAAAGCTGCTAAGCCACACGTAGGAAGGATTCACAGCGTCATGTCTGTTAACTTGCACTTTTCCCTGGTTTAAAATCACTGTACTGCAGTCTCCTGGGTGAGTGAGGTAGGGATGGTCTGACTCAAGAAGCAGGCTGGTGCTCCACAGTGCTGAGCTTTGTCCACTCTCACCTGAACAGCTTCACAAACAGCTGCAGGCAAATGCCTTACTCATCCTCAGTTGTCTATATTACATGAGGGTTACAACCTGCCTTTTGCATCAGTTGTAGAGAATAATTAACTAGTCTTTGTAGAGATGCTGGCAGGAGAAGCACTGATGTGCCAGACATTATTTGCTTCAGGTCTGAACTTTGGTCATTTAACATCAGGGTTCTGCTGTGTATGTCAGGCATCTGAGCACTCAGCTCTATGCATCCATTCCAGAGCACCAGTCATACTGTTGCACTCACTACATCCACACCTAATATAACATTTGCACTTGGCTTCCACCACAGCTGCTGAAAAGAGGGTGGAGTGAACTTCACTTCATGTCTGGTAAAAGTTCTCTGCAGACAATGTCTAACGAGGTTTTGATTTTCCAAAGTAAACTTACAGCAGCTTATACAATTGCAGGACCTTTTCTGCATCCTCCACAGAAGAGAGTTTGCACTACCTGTGTGCCAGGCCTGCCTGCCTCCTTTGTGCCAGCAGCTCCCAAGGATGCTCTGCACTATGCTTCTGAGGGCAGTTGAGAGTGCTGGACCATGCCATATTTAATGGGCCTCTGCCTTGCTGAACCCCAAACACTAGAGCAGTTGTGCTTGGCACTGAGAAGGCTACCTTCTGGCAGCTGTTCACTTTGAACAAATTCTTAAACGGCCTTTGGGCTCAGGACAGGTTGTAGTATTTTCTGGATGTGGCTGTGAGACAGAGGCTGGGAGGGACATAGCAAATGGTATTTAGATCAGGGTGCACTCAGCTGCCAGCAGCCTATCACACAGGTTACCAGAAAGGATAAAGATTAACTTCTTCCCTCCATATGAAGGAAAATTAACCATGTGCTTGCTGTGTGTTCATGGTACTGAGAGTACTGCTAGGACTTCATTTCTTAACATATCAAGAAGTCAAAAGTAGCAAAAACATTCATCCAGATGATGGAGCGGGTCCAGAGGAGGGCCATGAAAAAGATCAGGGGGCTAGAGCACCACTACGATTCTGCCACTTTACTCTACTCTGGTGAGACCTCACCAGACTGGACAACTGGCCTCCTGAGCTGGCAGATGGAGGCAGGGAGAATTATAGTTCTGTGATCCAGGAGGGAGTACTTAGAGACTTCCTTAGCTGCTTGGTTCCCCACAAGTCCATGGGACTGGATGGGATCCATCCTAAGGTGCTGAGAGAGCTGGCAGATGTCCTGGCCAAGCTGCTTTCCACCATTTTTCATCAGTCCTGGCTCACTGCAGAGGTCCCAGATGACTGGAAGCTGGCCATCGTGGTGCCCATCCACAAGAAGGGCCGGTTGGATGAGTCAGGGAATTATAGGCCTGTCAGCCTGACCTCAGTGCCAGGCAATATTATGGAACAGGTCACCTTAAGTGCAATCACACAGCACTTACAGGATGGCCAAGGGATCAGGCCCAGCCATCATGGATTTAGGAGAGGCAGGTCCTGCCTCACCAACCTGATCTCCTTCTATCATCAGGTGACTGCCTGGTGCAGAACCCAGCACTTAGATGTGTCAAATCTCATGCCCTTGAACTCTGCCCATCTGTCCAGCCTGTCAAGGTCCCTCTGCAGAGCTCTTCAACCCTCTAACAGCTCAACTCCTGCCCCCAGCTTGGTGTCATCTGCAAATTTACTGATGATGGACTCAATGCCCTCATCCAGATCATCAATAAAAGTATTAAAGAGCATGGGGCCCAGCACTGATCCCTGGGGCACACCGCTACTGCCTGGCCGCCAGCTGGATGTGGCACCATTCACCACCACTCTCTGGGCTCGGCCCTCCAGCCAGTTCCTAACCCATCGCAGTGTGCTCCCATCCAAGCCATGGGCTGACAGCTTGGCCAGGAGTTTGCTGTGGGGGACAGTGTCAAAGGCCTTGCTGAAGTCCAGGTAGACTACATCCACAGCCTGCCCCACATCCACCATCACCTGATCACAGAAGGAGATCAGGTTGGTCAGGTAGGACCTGCCCTTCCTAAATCCATGCTGGCTGGGCCTGATCCCTTGGCCATCCTGGAAGTGCTGTGTGACTGCACTCAAGATGACCTGTTCCATAATCTTGCCTGGCACTGAGGTCAGGCTGACTGGCCTGTAGTGTCCAGGTTCCTCCATCCGACCCTTCTTGTGGATGGCCATCACATTGGCCACTTCCAGTCATCTGGGACCTCTCCAATGAGCCAAGAGTATTGAAAAATGGTGGAGAGCGGCTTGGCCAGCTCATCTGCCAGCTCATCTGACAGTTCTGGGCTCCTCAGTTTAGGAAGGATGTTGACTTGATGGAGCGTGTCCAGAGAAGGTCAACAAAGTTGGTGAGGGGCTTGGAACACAAGCCCTATGAGGAGAGAATGAGGGATCTGGGGTTGCTTAGCCTGGAGAAGAGGAGACTCAGGGGTGACCTTATTGCTGTCTACAACTACCTGAAGGGCAGACAAGTCTCAGGCTGTGCCAGGGGAGGTTTAGGTTGGATGTTAGGAAAAAGTTCTATACAGAGTGATTGCCCATTGGAATGGGCTGCCTGGGGAGGTGGTGGTGTCACCGTCATTGGAGGTTTTCAGGAGGAGACTTGATGGGGTGCTTGGTGCCATGGGTTAGTTGTTTAGATGGGTTGGATTGGTTGATGGGTTGGACATGGTGATCTTGAAGGTCTCTTCAACCTGGTTTATTCTATGTATTCTATGTATTCTATGTATTTTCTTTTAGAATGGGAGAGGTGACTGTTGCTCTGTGCAGGTAATTTACATTTCCTCACCATTTACACACCTTCCTTTTGAAGTCATTACTGAAATAGTGGAGGATATTTATGACAGAGAAACATCAGTTTCCAGCTCTTTGTCGGGACAGAAGCATGGAGCCAGGATAACAGTGTGGAAACAATGAGTTTAGGAGACAGGAATTGCAAAACCATTGGACCTGATGCAAACAGTGAAGAAAATAAATGTATTGCACGGATCCATGTTTGTTGAATATGTGCCATCACATTTTCATGGCATTTGGTTTTACTTTCTTTCACTGTCCTGGAAGTGTTTAAAATAAGGCTGGATGAGGCACTTAATGCCATGGTTTAGTTGATTAAATGGTGTTGGGTAATAGGTTGGACTCTATGATCTCAAAGGTCTTTTCCAACCTGATTAATTCTGTGATTCTGTGAACACTGCTCCCTGCCTCCATCTGCCAGCTCAGGAGACCAGTTGTACAGAAGACAACCTATCCTGCTATTAAAATATGAGGCAAAGAAGGTGTTAAGTACCTATGCCTTTTCTTTGTCTTTTGTTATTATGTTCCCCTCCATGTCCACCAAGGAGTGGAGGTTGTCCTTGCCCCTCCTCTTGCCATTAATATATTTATAGAAGGATTTTTTGTTGTCCTCCACAGCAGAGGCCAGTCTAAGCTCTAAATGCAACTTTGCCTCTCTAATTTTTACCTGCATGACCTAGCAACATCCTTACACATTCCAGGGGTTACCTCACCTTCCATCCAAAGATGATGCACCCTCTTTTTTTCCCTTAACTCACCCAGAAGTTCATTGCCCATCCAGGCTGGCCTTCTACCCTGGCGGCTCATCTTCCAGCACATAATTAATTTGTAAAACTATCCTTGTGCTCACTATTCTTGTTCCTTACCATCCTCTTGTGCTACGAGAGGTTGGTGTTTCTCCCAGGTAATTAGTGACAGAACAGGAGGGAATGGCCTCAAGCTGCAAGGGGTAGGTTTAGATTGGACATTAACAAACATTTTTTCACAACAAGAGTGGTCAGGCATTGGAATGTGCTGCCCAGGGAGGTGGTTGAGTCACCAAGCCTGGACATGTTTAGAGGTCATTTGAAAGTGGTGCTTGGGGATATGGTTTAGGGGTGAACTTTGGAGTAGGGTTGGACTTGGTGACCCTGAGGGTCTTTGCCAACCTGAATGTTTCTGTGATGTTGTGATTTTAATTCAGCCCAGAGAGTTTCCTATTCACATCCTACAGCAGCAGCAGCGTCCCACCATTTGACAGATGAGCAGAGTCCAATGGGATGGCATTCAACAAGTCCAAGTGCTGCACTTTGGCCACAGCAACCCCATGCACAGTTATAGGCTGGGGTCAGAGTGGCTGGAGAGCTGCCAAACAGAGAGGGACCTGGGGGTACTGATTGACATGAGCCAGCAGTGTGCCCAGGTGACCAAGAGGGCCAATGGCATCCTGGCCTCCATTAGGAATAGTGTGGCCAGCAGGAGCAGGGAGGTCATTGTGCCCCTGTACTCTGCATTGGTTAGGCTGCACCTTGTCCAGTTCTGGGCCCCTCAGTTTAAGAAGGATATCGAGACACTTGCACGTGTCCAGAGAAGGGCAACAAGGCTGGGGAGAGGCCTTGAGCACAAGCCCTAGGAGGGGAGGCTGAGGGAGCTGGGATTGTTTAGCCTGGAGAAAAGAAGGCTCAGGGGTGACCTCATTGCCCTCTACAACTACCTGAAAGGTGGTTGTAGACAGGAAGGGGTTGGTCTCTTCTCCCAGGCAACCAGCACCAGAACAAGGGGACACAGTCTCAAGCTGTGCCAGGGGAGGTTTAGACTCGAAGTGAGGAGAAAGTTCTTCACTGAGCGAGTCGTTCGTCATTGGAATGTGCTGCCCAGGGAGGTGGTGGAGTCACCATCCCTGGAGGTGTTCAAGAGGGGATTGGACGTGGCACTTGGTGCCATGGTCTAGTCATGAGGTCTGTTGGGACAGGTTGGACTCGATGATCCTTGGGGTCTCTTCCAACCTTAGTTATACTGTGATACTGTGATTTGGGATGCTACATCAGGCTGTTTGGTTGTACTCAACATTGCTAGGCTCCTCAGAGAAGGCCAGTTGGGCAGGACACCAGCATGTGGTGCTGAGCAGCTCCAGCACCCTGGGAGGAACTGTGCTCTCTTCCTTCCCAAGCTCCACCCATGCCTCATCTCTCTGATCAGCATCTCTGGACCCAGTCTTGAAGTTTTTCCCCTCAAGTCTAGCAAGAGGTCGATAAGGTGAATTAACACGTTAGGGCTTTTCCACCACTATTTCTTGTCATTTATGACACAAATTTTCCCTTCGCACTTCAAAGCAGTAGGAACAGCCATGCACTGAAGAAATGTTACAGGACCACAGAATGGTAGGGGTCAGAAGGGACCAGTCCAGTAGAGCAGGTTCACCTAGAGCTGGTTGTAAAGCTGTGCCTTAGCTGGTTTTCTTTATTATTTGCTTGGAAATGAGGAATGTGCTAATTTTAAGTGGTTCTGGGTAGTGATTTTTAAACTCCCTCTGGAATCAGCTCTCCATACTGGGCTTGTGAATAGTCCTGTCAATGTGTTTTACTACCTTTTACTGTTATATATGACTTAAAGAGTCTAGAGGCAAGTTTGGAGGATGATGTGGAACTATGCCCAGCCTTTTCTCCTTAGAACTCTTTTGGTTAAAAATAAATTGATTTTTAATATCACCTTTCAACTTCTGTGGGAATCAAAGAGGAACTTGTAACAGCCCAGAAAGAAAACCAGAAGCTAACATGAGGAACATGTAGCAGACACTTTGACTACACCCACACACGCAACTAACAGGAATCAAAACTATAAAGAGAGACAGGAGTTCCAAGTGGTACTTAATTAATCAGAAAAAGAAGGATAATGTGATATTATTTAAACTACTCAGAGTAATATAGGTACTTCATGCTGTGGTGATGACTACTACCTGAAAATACTGTACTGTAGCTGCATAAAACCAGTGAAGTATGCTCTTCAGAGCATACTAGAGTGGATGTCTACCTCTGGATGTCTATTTTCCCATTAGACATTCCTCTCAGTCTCTCTCAAATAAACAACAGCTCTGTGTGGAAGAGGATCTTCATGAGCAGGATAATGACAGCATTTCTCTGCTCAAACATTACATTGGTTTAATGTGTTTCTTTCCTTGTTGTGGAGATTGCTACAGCTAAGACCCACTGGTTTAAGTCTCAGCAGAGACATAAAGCTAAGACTTGGAAGAAAACCTTCATGGCACCTGGAGTGCACATAAGCAATGAAGACAGAATGTGCCTGCAGTAGGATGGGATTGCAGCATTCATTATTGGTTCTGCCAGGTGAGTGCAGAAAGCTTCATAAAATCCCAGCAGACACAGCATTTTACATTCAGAACTGCTATTTCTATTAAGCCATGTTGGAAGATACAGATGAAATTCATTCCCTGCTTACTGAGTAACAATGGACTAGTCATGGAATGAATGACTTGGCTATGGCTGAGCCTTCTCTGAGCACTGGACTAGATGATATCAGGGTCCCTTTCCAATCTCTGCTATCCTCTGAGTCTATGATGTTCTAGGTATGATGGTAAAATCTTATACAGCTAAGTATTTCTGCACAAGACAAAGAGAACCATAAAAAATTAAAACACCATTCTTCCCAAGAAGTAACCTGAAAATAGAATGGTCATCAGGCATTAATAAAAAACTCACCTCAGATGACAAGGCTGCTACAGCTGTTTAATAAGACCCGAGATTTCAGGCAAAAGAAGCAATCTGTGGTTATTGTTATCCCCTCAGAGCAGCAGGACTAGGAGACAATTCATAATTAGACAATTCCAGGCATCTGCTGCCATCCTCTTTCCAAACAGAATGAATTAAAGAGGGTCAAGTGTCTCTACCCAATCCTTACCCCCTTTTCCAGTCATTATTTAGGTCCAAAGTGCTTTCCCTTTCTCTTTCTTGCCATCTCTCATGTGTTCTCTCTCTCTTTCTCACGCTAGACTCCTGAGTTTTTCCCAACCATGCCCTTGGTTTTTCACTGTTTTTCCTGGTTTTTTCCTTCCTTGCACAGATGTATAAAACTCTGTGACACAACACCCACCAGAAACTTCCAATTCTGCAAGCCTTACTCATGCCTTGTTTAAATGTGGAGGCTGCTTTTACTTCAAATAAAACCCAGCTCTTTCTCACAAGGCTTCCCAGATACGCATCACCAACGTGTTTCATGGGAGTTCCTACTATTTGTGCTAACGGCACTGATGAAAATGCTGAATGAGACTAGTCCCGAGACTTACCTTGATGGACCTCAAGAAGTAATCTTCCTTCAGCCTGGTATTTTTATGTTTAAAAGTGTTGGTTTTAAAAATGGTCAATGTTTCATATTCCTAATCCTAGCAGATTAACACTGACGAACATTATGACTGAAACTGATTTTGGAGTGCAACTATAATAACAGGAATATAATTTAATGGTCATAGAAGGATCAACATTCAGATTTGAGCAACATTATATGGAAAAGAAATGAGACAGAGGATGACAGATCATCAAAAAGAATGTTTTTGTGGTGGGGGGAGGGGGGGAGCATTAATGGGACTTCAGATTTTGCACAGAATAAAATTAGAGAAGAAAAACACTTAGCAGAAAAGTGATACTAAACCCTGATGAAAGAATAGAATAAAAATGTATTTAGAATAAACCAATCCAGGTCGGAAGAGACCTCCAAGATCATTGCGTCCAACGCATCAACCAATCCAACCCACCTAAACAACTAACCCATGGCACCAAGCACCCCATCAAGTCTTCTCTTGAACACCTCCAATGATGGTGACTCCACCACCTCCCCAGGCAGCCCATTCCAATGGCCAATCACTCTCTCTGTATAGAACTTCTTCCTGACATTCAGGCTAAACCTCCCCTGGTGCAGCCTGAGACTGTGTCCTCTTGTTCTGGTACTGGCTGCCTGGGAGAAGAGACCAACATCTGTCTGTCTATAACCTCCCTTCAGGTAGTTGTAGACAGCAATAAGGTCACCCTGGAGTCTCCTCTTCTCCAGGCTAAGCAACCCCAGCTCCCTCAGCCTCTCCTCATAGGGCTTGTGTTCCAAACCCCTCACCAACTTTGTTGCCCTTCTCTGGACTTGTTCCAGCAAGTTGACATCCTTCCTAAACTGAGGGGCCCAGAACTGGACACAGGACTCAAGGTGTGGCCTAACCAGTGCAGTGTACAGGGGCAGAATGACCTCCCTGCTCCTGCTGGCCACACTGTTCCTGATGCAGGCCAGGATGCCATTGGCCCTCTTGGCTGCCTGGGCACACTGCAGGCTCATGTTCAGCCTACCATCAACCAGCACCCAGAGATCCCTCTCTACCTGGCTGCTCTCCAGCCACTCTGACCCCAGCCTGTAGCACTGCATGGGGTTGTTGTGGCCAATGTGCAGAACCCGGCACTTGGATGTGTTCAGTCTCATGCCGTTGGACTCTGCCCATCTGTCCAGCCTGTCGAGGTCCCTCTGCAGAGCCTCTCTACCCTCCAGCAGATCAACTCCTGCCCTCAGCTTGGTGTCGTCAGCAAATTTACTGATGATGGACTCAATGCCCTCATCCAGATCATCAATAAAGATGTTAAAGAGCACAGGGCCCAGCACTGATCCCTGGGGCACACCAGTAGTGCCTGGCTGCCAGCTGGATGTGGCAGCATTCACCACCACTCTCTGAGCTCAGTCCTCCAGCCAGTTCCTCACCTATCGCAGTGTGCTCCCGTAAAGGACTGATGCACTGGAGACAAGAGCCTCTTCTACCTGCTCCTCTTTCAGTGGGATAACCAGCTCCTGGAACATTTTCCTAAACTAGTATTATTCAGAGATGTTCAAATCTATTACCTTGGTCTCTAAGCAGTCTGGACATGCCTTTATTGCCATATTTTCCTACCATTCTTGCTTTACTGATTCCACAACTTATCTTCTCCACAAAACAGATGGCAAGCTAGAGAAAAGCAGCTTTACCTTAAACATTTAGCAGCGCCTGAATTACCAAAGGTTTGGTTGTTTTTTTTGCCTTCCTCAAGTACTTCCAGGCTGGCAGATGAAACTGCAGAAGTTGTCAAAGCCAGTCAGGCTATACTAAACATTTCCAGGGAGTCATGTTTATACATACAATCATGGCCAATGTGGTGCCCATCCACAAGAAGGGACGGATGGAGGAACCCGGAAACTCCAGGCCAGTCAGCCTGACCTCAGTGCCAGGGAAAGTGATGGAACAGATTATCCTGGAGGCAATAACTGCACACCTGAAGGATGGCCAAGGGCTCAGGTCCAGCCAACATAGATTTAGGAAGGGCAGGTCCTGCCTCTCCAACCTGGTCTCCTTCTATGATCAGGTGACCCGACTGGTGGATGTGGGGAGGCCTGTGGATGTGGTCTACCTGGACTTCAGCAAGGCCTTTGACACCGTCCCCCACAGCAAACTGCTGGCTAAGCTGTCAGCTCGTGGCTTGGACAGCAACACTCTGTGCTGGGTTAGGAACTGGCTGGAGGGCCGAGCCCAGAGAGTGGTGGTGAATGGTGCCACATCCAGCTGGTGGCCAGTCACCAGTGGCGTCCCCCAGGGATCAGTGCTGGGCCCCATCCTCTTTAACATCTTCATTGATGATATGGATGAGGGGGTTGAGTCAGTCATCAGCAAGTTTGCAGATGACACCAAGTTGGGAACGGATGTTAGTCAGTTGGAGGGTGGAAGGGCTCTGCAGAGGGACCTCGACCAACTGGACAGATGGGCAGAGTCCAATGGGATGGCATTTAACAAGTCCAAGTGCCAGGTGCTGCACTTTGGCCACGGCAACCCCATGCAGAGCTACAGGCTGGGGTCAGAGTGGGTGGAGATCTGCCAAACAGAGAGGGACCTGGGGGTGATGATTGACACCCACCTAAACATGAGCCAGCAGTGTGCCCAGGTGGCCAAGAGGGCCAATGGTATCCTGGCCTGCATTAAGAATTGTGTGGCCAGCAGGAGCAGGGAGGTCATTGTGCCCCTGTACTCTGCATTGGTTAGGCCACACCTTGAGTACTGTGTCCATTTCTGGGCCCCTCAGTTTAGGAAGGACACCGAGACACTTGAATGTGTCCAGAGAAGGGCAACAAGGCTGGGGAGAGGCCTTGAGCACAAGCCCTATGAGGAGAGGCTGAGGGAGCTGGGATTGTTTAGCCTGGAGAAGAGAAGGCTCAGGGGTGACCTCATTGCCCTCTACAACTACCTGAAAGGTGGTTGTAGACAGGAAGGGGTTGGTCTCTTCTCCCAGGCAACCAGCACCAGAACAAGGGGACGCAGTCTCAAGCTGTGCCAGGGGAGGTTTAGACTCGAAGTGAGGAGAAAGTTCTTCACTGAGCGAGTTGTTCGTCATTGGAATGGGCTGCCCAGGGAGGTGGTGGAGTCGCCATCCCTGGAGGTGTTCAAGGGGAGATTGGACATGGCACTTGGTGCTATGGTCTAGTCATGAGGTCTGTTGGGACAGGTTGGACTCGATGATCCTTGGGGTCTCTTCCAACCTTGGTTATACTGTGATACTGTGATACTGTGATTTGTATGTTGCATGTACAAAGCAAGGAGAAACAATAGACCTAATACACACTACACACATTTATACACACAAGTGTCTCTTTCTGGGAGTAACAGTGATAACATAGTTTTAAAAAGTGATATAGGCTGCCAAAACATTATCTGAAAATCAGAATAACATTTGACCCCTAAAGGCAATAATTTATGCAGCACTTCCTCAAGAAAAGAGGTGGGTTGGGTTTGGGGTTTAGGTTTTTTTTTTTTTGGTTTAGAAGAAAATTTTTCTTTCTCTTAAAAAAAAAAATTGAAAATCTTTTTGAACTTAAAGATTTGGTGGATAAACCCACACCTCACGTGACCATTTGCTATGCATAAGAACCCACATTCTGCTTAAGCAGTTACATTAAAAGTATAAAACTTCAGATGAGTCTAAACTTTTAATGAAAGATACTATGTTTTTCCTTCTGTATAACAACTACGTGTTTTATCTTCCCCAAAAAGTAGTTTAAACTGAAGAAAGAACTTACCTGGGAAATCAAAGAGAAGAATTAATTAAAGATCCCCTTTGAAATGTGATCTGTGTTTCCTAACTTTGGTTAATTTCCTGTCTTGACAACCTAGCTGTGGGTATGGCTCTCTAGTTTGTCTTCTGTCAGCACTGAAGTATTTTGGACAGTGGAGAAGCAACTGAGACCTCAAGTCAGGCTGTTTCATGTGACAGTTTTATAAGCATGCCTGGGAGACATGGTCCTCTAAAAGGTAATTTAGAAAGGTGTGCTCACAAAGCAAGTCTAACTTTAGTATTGTCACTAAATAGAAGGATGAATGGAGTGATGCTTAAGTCCAGAGCTGTGCAGTGTTTTCATAATGGTCTGGATGTTAGCAATGGAGAAAGAAATGACTGCATTCCTTCATAAAACCAAACTGAGGAAGAATGAAGGTTCAAAACATCTAGATAAACTAGAGGAATCAGCTACAAGAAGTCAATATAGTTAAATGTCAGTTATATGGAAACAGTCAGCTGCACAAACACAGAACAGAAAAAACAAATGACTACCTGATAACCCTTCATGGAAGAATCCAAGGATTATGGTGCATCACAACATGAACATAAACTAGGAGATACTATGCTATTATGAAATAGGTGAAAATTGAATTTGATACATTAATAGGAGCCAGTAGAAGTCAATAGAGGCTAGTGCCTCACAAGGGAACCTTTCACCTCTGTAAGCTTCAAAAAGTCTTTGCAGCAAGAATTCCACTGGTGTGGAGGGGTAGCAAAGCTTTTCTGAGGGACTTAACCAAGGAGCACTGAGCATAGCATTTAGTAGGCATTTAGTAGGCATATTATTATCAGGCATTATTACTGAGTTCCCTTCCCAAGCATCACAGGTGAGTCTGAAACAGATTGGTTTGGGCACTGAAGGCCATTGGGTCTGTTTTAATGCATTGGGATGAACAAGTTGAGGATAAAGTGGATGTCCTCACTTGTAGACAAAAATTGCATCCTAAAGAGTTTTCACTGATTTTCTGCAGCTTTGGCAATGATAATTCTGCTCTCACAAAAAAAAAAAAAAAAAAAGGGAAAAAAGCTCATTTTAGTGGGTATTTCCTTTTCAAAGTTAACTGCAAAATGGAACCTGATTGCACAATAGCAATAATTTCTCATCCAAATCTTTAGAAAGCAGCATTTAGAATAGAATAGAATAGAATAAACCAGGTTGGAAGAGACCTTCAAGATCATCGCATCCAACCCATCAACCAATCCAACACCACCTAAACAACTAACCCATGGCACCAAGCACCCCGTCAAGTCTCCTCTTGAACACCTCCAGTGATGGTGACTCCACCACCTCCCCGGGCAGCCCATTCCAATGGGCAATCACTCTCTCTGTATAGAACTTCTTCCTGACATCCAGCCTAAACCTCCCCTGGCGCAGCCTGAGACTGTGTCCTCTTGTTCTGGTACTGGCTGCCTGGGATAAGAGACATTTCACTAACACTTCTCACATGGTTGTGGAGACTGACAAATTGTAAGTATGCTTTGAGGGGAGAAGAGGTGTCCCTGATGACAGATGACTAGAAATTGGCTCTGAACCACAGCTATCCTAACTAGATGGACCTGCCTGTGCTCACACCATTCAAAGCATCTATCTGCCACCATGTGATTTTCTGCTCAACTCCTGGCTTTATTCTACAAACCTATAAAAAACAAAACAACAACAAAAAAATCAGCCCCCCCCTCCCCCTTTCTGACAGACTTTATTACACCTGCCAACTGTGTGCAACATTTCCTATTTACATAATGACATTTTTACTATTGGAAACCAACACTTTTTTTGAAAGCAGAGTTTCACGGGATGTTCAGCTCCATTTACTTTCATTTTGTGCTGCAGGCACAAATAAACCAAGCTCTTCTATTTTGGGTTAACTCATGGAACATTTTCACATTAAAAATGAAACTATATACAAGCTTTTGCTGAAAGCATTGTCAGATCAGCACTGGAAGATTTTAAATCAGGCAGTGTCTATGAACGGGGGTATGAATAGGTCTTTTATGGTCCTGCCATTTCTCAGGCACAAAGCCTTTGTAGAAAGCAAAATATTGTGGCCCATTCATGTTTTTACTGTGTGATTTATAGCATTGTCCCAAAGCCCTTTGTGAATTTAAAACACTGTGACCAAGTTTTCCAGAAAGGAATGTTCAAATATATGATATTCCTAGATACTCATGTAGGTTCTTAAAAGAGGCCCTGGTCCTGCAAATACTGACATGGATGCTTTTAGTTAAATATAGCATTGAATTTTGGCAGAATCAGGTTCTAAGTAAGCTGCCTTTTCAAAAATACCAAGTTGCTTCCAAGGACTGTTGCAAGCCTATGTTGCACAGTCCTGCTTACTTCACTGAGATTACTCACATATTTAAAACCCTTGTTGGAACACATCCTCTCTGAGACAGAAAAACCTGGCTCTCTCTGCCTTAAATGAGAATTGATTCAGGCTCTTTAAACTGCAAAGTAGAAACCTGACATGCATGCTTAGTTGTGTACTCTCAGTTTTGATTGCTGAAGGTAAATGCATGTTGCTAAGTTACTTCCTTGATGAAGCAGCCTTAAATCTAAATGAATGCATCAGGTTTGGCCAGGAAAAGGTCATCCACTTTGCTAATTAGTCCCTTTACTCATGCTTAAACAAATAAAACCAAAACCATATATTTTTAGAATGTACTTTATTTTTTTTAGAAATCACCTTGAGAAAATTATGAAGTATCAAAAGTTACAATTTTCAAGGCTGAGGGTTTCTGCAGAAGGTTAAAATAGAGTAAATATTCACTTTGTAAGCACTTTACTCCCAAAAGCTAGAGTACCAGATATTGCATAACAATGCAGATAATCTTCAAATAAAAGTGAAACAATCACCCTTTGGATGCTTCACATGAGAAGAGAGCATTCTAAACTGACAGTTTAGGAAGCTGTATCTCAGTCAACGTTGAAGATGATTTAATTAGACCACACCTAAGCCAAACCTGTCAAGAAAGGGGCAGCGTATAAGGTAACCACAGTGGTGGCCTTAATCTTCTTCACGTCTGACTTTCTCTGAGGACATCTGAAAACCAGTTGATCCTGGATACAATCAGCAGCCAGAGACTGTCAGGATGTAAAAATACTATGACTGTGCTCTCCTTCCCCTCATATACATGATAAAAGATCTACACAGAGGCTAAACTGATTTCAAGGCCATCACAAATCAAGCCTAGCAGGCTGAGGGCCTGCAACTGCGTAGTGAAGAATGAGGACAAGTGCAGTACAAGAGGATTAGAGCAATATGTCATCGAATACCACCTCAGAGTAAAGACTTCAGCTCAGTTTCTACAACAAAGACTTTTAGTTCTATAGCTTATCTTTATTAGAGGCACCAGTCTCTTAGTTTCTCAGCCAACACATAGCTAGATGTCATCAAACAGGTCTTCTGGCTCACAAGTGTTTTCCAGTGTTTCAAGAGACATCGGATCCTGGGAATGCTTGCCGAATGTCTTCTCTGAGGTCACATCAGGTCTGGAAATACAAAGCAAAGAGAGATCTGAAACAAATTTAGATGTAGATGTAAACAATTCCAACATATACACTGCCAAGATAACCACTTAGTAGTGTATTTTGAGATTTTTGTTGAGGTTACATATAGGAGAAAAGTGCTCTTTGTAAGACCTAATTACTTGTAGAGATGGCAATGATAAAACCACAGATTATAAATGCCAAGGCTTCAGCTATTTTGTCACATTTTTAGGACCCTGAGAATGAATTTCACACAAAATTTCCACCTGTAGAGCTAGGGAGAGACTAAATGCAGAAAACATACAAAGGTTCTACTCTTCTACCACTGCACAGGGTGATGATGCTCTATTAGTTGCTCTTTATTTTTCTCCCTGGTGCTAAGCATGTGCCTGTTGTCCATCACTCTGACATGGAGCTACACAAAGGATCGGATTGAGTTGTCTCAAAGGTCCACATCCCAAAGGTCCAAGCCTCCCTCTGAATGGAAGAGCAGACTGAAACAAAAGCTAACAAAGAAAACCCTTCCCTACTACATGAAACCAGGACTTTCAAATCCCTGGCCTTCTACTGTATGTATGTAATGTTTACATTTGCTATAAATGTAAAAATTGAAGCACTGGCCATTCACTGCATGCCGAGGTGAAGGTTGGTCCTCTAACAGCTGGACACTGCGGAGTTCTAGCTGAAAACTTCACACCTGAATTCACTACATCGAATCACTTGCTACTCTGCATCAGTCTGCAGTGCTTTTCACTCCTTTGGCTGTCCTCATCAGCAGGGATCATGTAAATGTCTCTTGGCTACAAGAGCTTGTGGTATTTTCTAAAAGCTTATGTTCACCATTTCTCCTCCCTCTCTGGGACACTGTTCTGGTAAAGACAGCTGTGCACATGCCTGTGAAGGCAGGGTATCTTACTTCCAAAACTGGTGGAATTTACAACAGCTTCAGATACCCGTAAGAATCAGTATATATAGGCTGAATCCACAAAAACCTTTGAATCTTCCACAGACAATTTTAATTTTGTGAACTTTAAGGTATGGAGAATTACTGATCACGGATAATAGGTGACAAGAGGTTGGGTATCACTGGGTGCTTTAAAAATGAGGAGCAGCTGAGGGAACTGGGGTTGGCACTTGGTGCCATGGTCTAGTCATGAGGTCTGTGGTGATGGGTTGGACTTGATGATCTTTGTGGTCCCTTCCAACCTTGGTGATACTGTGATACTGTGTGTTCAGTCTGGGTGAGAGAAAGCTGAGGGGGGACCTCGTTGCTCTCTACGACTCCCTGAAAGCCGGTGGTAGTAATGTGGCAGTTGGTCTCTTCTCCCAAGAAACAAGTTGAGAGGAAGAGGCCTCAAGTTGCACCAGGGAATTTAGGTTGGAAATTATGAAGCATTTCTTTCCTGAAAGAGTGGTCAGGCACTGGAACAGGCTGCCCAGGGATGGGGAGGAGTCACCAGCCCTGAAGGTATTAGTAAAACATGTATGCATGGCACCTCAAGACATGGTTTAGTGGGCATGGTGGTGTTGACAGTTGGACTTGACCTTAGAGATCTTTTCCAATCTGTTGATTCTATGACTATGCTTTAGAGAATTAGGGTAGGAAGCAGGAAGAAGATCTGATTTTAGAATGGTTTGAGTTTCATAAGGGCTGATGGTTTCATTCCCAGGTATATTTTGCTGGTGTAATCCTAACAGAAGGTGTAAAACTTGTAAATGTTCAGGGCCAATGCATCAGCCACCAGGATGGGAAAAGTGACAGAGAAGTGATGGAAAGTATTACTTTCAGATTCTGCCACAGGAGAGCTGAGTGCAATGAGGCATGAAAAAGCAATCTTAATTTTCAGATTAACTATGGAGCAGTATTTCTTCAGCTGCTCCATGTTGTAGAGTCAACATAGCTAGTGAAACTGACCAGTTCCTCGTTATCTTAAAATTTAGTTTCAAAGAGATTCAAAATCAAGTTTTTCAGAACTACCTAGAAATCCCCTGGGAGCAGAAGCTTTTATAAAACACTCCAATCTTCAAAACACAATGAACTTCTCAAGAATCCAGCCACTGTGTGATTCATAGCCTCTCACACTTCCAGCTGTTCAGGTCCTTGGAGGTTCAGAGCTCTCACTATGATGTTTCCTGCTGTGGACCTGGGGAATGAATTGCATTTTGGGGTGGAATCCCCCTGTGCCCCTGAAGAATGGCAAAAGCTCAGTAAATGCTGAGTCTTGGATGCTATCACTTCCTAAGATCTCTCCTGTATTCAGAAGTGTTTCCTCACCACTCTATTCATCACTCCAGTTCTGAAAAACACTTTCAAGTTCAATGTACTGGTATATCCAGATTATGGTAATAACTCTCTCTGGAAATCTAGATAGGCTTCCTCTGTAAACTCTTCTAAAATGCTTTCCTTCAGGTCTGAATAAATTGTCCAAGCAATTGTTTATTTTTCCTTTTAGTATGCAGTGACATCTAGACAGACATGTGTCTCGTCAAAAGTCACTTGGACTAACTGTGAAGGAATCAGGTCAGAATTGTCAGAAATGGACCCTTATCCAATGACCTCTGGTCAGCATGACCAGATCACTCCATGCTGTTCTGACTGCTAGCAATCAGCTCATTTGCACTTTCTTTTTAAACTATAGTTAACATACCCAAACACAGCATGATGCTCAAGTTTACCTGTTGAAATGATGGTGGTTTTTTATCTTTCTAGGTCTGTCTCAAGCATCAAGTCTCCAATGAGAACATACATAAATCACACTGTATGCAGCCACACACTGATCATTTTAATTAATTCTGACAGGTCTCACCAGCAAAAAAATTAGGCTGTGAAGACCTCTGCACCACCACAGGCCATTCAGGTACTGGAAATTTTTTTCTAGAGCATATGCCCACAGGCCATATAAGTGCATAAGATTAAAAGACTTGTGAGACCCCATGTCTGTTGACATTATGTTCATGTACAAATGTGTGTGAGACACATTGAGGCTTCTCCCATGCCCCTTGCCTTCAGATACTACTAATTTTCTGTTCTGACAGCATAAAAAATAGTAAGAATAGAATAGAATAGAATAGAATAGAATAGAATAGAATAGAATAGAATAGAATAAACCAGGTTGGAAGAGACCTTCGAGATCATTGTGTCCAACCCATCATCCAACACCATGTAATCAACTAAACCATGCAACCAAGCACCCCATCAAGTCTCTTCCTAAACACCTCCAGTGATGGTGACTCCACCTCCCTGGGCAAGCCATTCCAACGGGCAATCACTCCCTCTATGAAGAATTTCTTCCTAACATCCAGCCTAAACCTCCCCTGGCACAGCTTGAGACTGTGTCCTCTTGTTCTGGTGCTGGCCACCCAGGAGAAGAGACCAACATCCACCTGTCTACAACCTCCCTTCAGGTAGCTGTACAGAGCAATAAGGTCTCCCCTGAGCCTCCTCTTCTCCAGGCTAAGCAACCCCAGGTCCCTTAGCCTCTCCTCATGGGGATTGTGCTCCAAACCCTTCACCAGACTTTGAGGTTTCACCTGTTACAGCATTTTCTGATTTTGAAAAGTAGACAGTAGACAGTAGACAGTGCTTAAGCACTGTCAACACTAATTTTATCCTCATTGGCTAGAATAACTGTTTTCAGTACTACATAAGAGATCACATCCACAAGCAAGATCACTGTTGAGTTTTAACACCATGCAGCAAGAACTATTTGGCTTCTGTGTTCTTGTAACAACACGGTCCTCATTTAATCTCCAAGAGCTGTAATATCATGCCTGTGAATAAAACCAACTACCCTTGCTAAGTGGAAGCATTAAGCTTTTATACATGAAGTTCATAAGCAACTTAATTTTGGTTTAAAGACTTGATGATTCCTATTTGCATGGCAATTATTCACTGAGTGCCAGCGGCTTGCTTTGTGCTGTGAAATTACTCTGAGTCTTGGATTCTCACTGAAGCTGTATTACCATACCCTGATGCATAGCTGAGTTAATTTCTTTAAATTGCAGTGAGTTGTATAGTCCTGTCTTGCCAGAAAGCCTGTCAGTAAGGCATTCTTTTTGAAAGTTTATTCTTCTGTGGGATCACTTTTTGAAGTCTTGCCTTTTGGTAAACTTAAACTCCATTAACACATCTGGAGAACTGCTGACTCTAAGAGATCATTTCATATTTCCTGACATTTTGTACAAGGCCTTCATACATTGAGACAGAAGACCAGTTCCACAGCTGGTGTGAATCACTGGAGCACTAATAATGTCAGTGGAGTTCTGCTGGCTTACACCAGCTGAGATTCTGGCCCAAGATTTGGAAGAAAGTGGTTACACTACTTGATATTTCTTTCCACTGCTGAGTAAGAGCTATATGAAACAGTAGAAACACAACACTTTCGTACTTAACTGAACCACACAGAAACTCAAAAGTCATGCAGGGTGATGGCTCTGCATAGCTTGGGAGAAAGCACACCACCTTCTTTTGCAGGAGGACTGATGGACCACTCCCATTTGTTTCTTGTGAAGAATTATTCCAGAGTTCACACAGTCCCCAGCCCTTGCACAGCCTCTGCACAACACCATTCCTGTGGCAACAGATGGCCAGTTCCACAAGATAAGGTTTGTGAAGCAGTATGAGAGAGAATAATTTCCCATGTGCCTGCCACAAATGTGAAAATTAAAAAGAGCTTCTCAGTGGCAAAAAGATCATACAATTGTAGCTATGCTGAAGGTCAATCAGGTGAAAGGATGCAGCGTCACAGATGCTCATCTTGAGGTACTTCTTGCTGGAATGATGAAAGTTTCTTTACTTCCTGTGCTTGTGTAGCCAGCCAAGCACGTTAGGGCTAAGATTTTACCAAGGTTTTTATTCTTGAGCACCTGTCTTGTGATTTTAACAGAGAAATGCTCTTGTAAATTAACATTAGGTATAAAAGTTTCCCAAGAAGCATAAGCAATCTAGAAGGCATAACTTGTGTCATTGGATCCTCACAGTATTTTTCTCATTTTTTAGTAATTAAAATTATCAGTTCCAATCAAAAGCTAACATTTTACTAAGAAAGGAGATTTCAGCTCTCCCAGAAGAGGTGTAGCTGTGTTTTAGGAAAAGGCTGAATCTCTCAGTCTTTTATTAGTCTGGTATAATGGTTCATTTTTGTCATTAATGTGAAAAGATGAAGGCTCAATGCTTAGTATCTGTATATATTAACAATCTGATATATACTTTCTTCAGAATCATAAAAATAGGTGGCAGCAGCAGCTCATGAACAGACAACTGGTAGTCATCACAGCATTAGTGTAGGAACAAAGGTGAGGCAGCTCAAACACTAACGAAAGTGCACCTTTTGACCAACAAGCAAAGGTTCAGAGCAACATTTGTGCTCCAGAGATGGTACTTTTAGTCCACCTCAAGAGAAAAACTTGAGTTCTTTGACTTACCATCAATCTGCTGTCTTGGCTGTATACATACTGCCTTCACAGAAAGAAGAAATGCACTCATCAGCCATCATTATTAAGCAGCGATTATGAAAGGAGCTTTGAGAAAGCTCATGGTTATACATAAAACCTTGAACTTAAATAACTGATGCCCCATGGTTTGAGCTCTTGAGAGACATCATACCGACTGCCTATGGCTACTGGTCTAAGCTCACCCATGAAAAGAAAAATAAATGGTGTAACGGAGGGGGAAAGCCTCTTATGCAAATAGACACACCAAGAACACGTGTACAGAAAGAAGTCCTTAAAGTTGAATCTCAGAAATGTAAGTAGACTAAATTGAAGCTACATGTGATTAAAAGTATGATGCTATTCCCCTTTACAGAAAGGCTGCAAGGACTAGAATACAAGATATATATATATGTATAAGTATATAATTAATATAAGTATAATACATGGCTATAAACTATACAGATGTTTTTCTCTCTAATTCTTTTTAAAATGGAAAATGAAACTCAATAATTTAGGTTTTGGCAATAGTGTGAGAATTCAACTTCCAGATAGAACCCGGCGTTTATTCCTAGAAATACATGAAAACAAACCTACGTATTTGTAATAGATCTTGCAAAATACAGACAAGTCATGAAGAACTTCATACATTCACCTTCATGACCTGAAATTACAGTTGATTGACTTTTCCATAAACTATGTTAGTGAAGAAACTAAAAGTTTTCCCCATGATTTCAACTATCTGAAGAGAGTGGTGGTGTCAGGGATCATCAGACCCCAACACAAATTCACAGATGCTAGAGAAAAACGTTCAAGAAAGAGATGAAAAGAATTATTTCTAGCATGAAGGACACTGTCTCCATCTCTTTCAGAGTGCCTTCCATGTGTGGCATTTTTCTGCACTCTCTATTAAGTCTAGTCTCAGTTAGGGTCAGCAGACAGATGATGACAATAATGACAATAAACTTGTTCAATTACACAGTTAAAGATGAATATTTTCAAGGCAGCAACCACAAATTTAATGCTCAGCCAGGGAATCAACGCTCCTTTATTAGCTTATTAGCTTCCACCTCTGGCTGAAAGCCAAGCTGCAACTGCACCTGCATTCATCACAACCATGGCGCAGTAAGATAAGTCTGGAATTCCCTTAACAAACAAAACCTGAAGAAAAACTTCAAAAGCCAGGACAATTTCTAAACACTGTCTAAAGCTCTTGCAAGCACCACTCTGTTCTCCAGCACCAGAAAGTATCAAATGGGGAATGATTTTGATTTATGCTTATACAAGCTGTGGTTAGGGGGGTTTTTGGTTGGTTTTTGTTGGTGGTTTTTTTCCCCCCAATTTACATATCCCTGTAATCCTTCAGAGGGAGAAAAGTGAACTAAGCATCCCTTAAACATCACAGAAATTGACATAGTGATCACAGCAAGAACGAACTCGCAAACAAGTCTGCCACACTGAGAAGATATTCGTGTGTCTCTTGCTGATATAACTTCTAATGTTGATATAACTTGCAATGACTGGTCTAGATCAGTACTCAACATTATGAATCACTCATTCTATTTATTTGTTCATGCAAAGCAGATGGTCTCAAGATCCTCAAAAAACCATATGCAACGTCTAAACTGGCTGCACAGATAACATTTCATGTAAATGAACAATGCTGACAGTACTTTTTTAGACACTCGTATCTGTTCAGTTGCAAATTCCCAATTAACTTCAGCTGGCTTATGTGCAAGTCCTCATTTAAAAAGAACATTCCAGTTCTGTAACATAAATATCATCTTGGATCCTTTCATCTGACCAACTGCACTTGCAGATGCTTACTAACAAAGATCTACTTAAAAATGTAATAATAGATGTCACTTATAAGGAAAAGCCTAAACCTTGTTTGTTTTAGACAAGTGGCACACATTTCTGTGGCTCACTTCCACTTAAACTCCTTCCTGCTTAAATAAACTAGACCACATTCACTTTGAGGAACATGCTAGCACCACTGCCTTTACTGGGAAAAACCCAAAAATCTCTTACTCATAGCTACAAGAGTACCTAATAAAGGAAAACTTAGTTTGTTTAGGAATTTTGTCAAGGTCTTTCACAAATCCAGTACATAGCGAACGTATTGGCAAATGCTATAAGCCATTTCTCACAGCTGCTAAGTGCTATTTATCAGACATACATTTATATAACATCAGCACCAGATAAATTGTGTCATAACCCTTTTCCAGGCTGTCAAACCCTGGAGCTGCTTCCTCTCTCTAACCCTTTCTTATCCCCTCAGGGTGATAAGTAGCCAAAGTAGCCAAACAGTAGCCAAAGACATACAGAGGCAAATCAAAATCCCTGAGCCAATCTCTAATGTAGGAAATGTGTGTCCTTGTACTCCTCAAGGACAGAAGGGGTGGGGATGGCTGTTGCAGCCATCACACAGCAGTGGTGTGTAGAGTGACAAGTTTTCCATCTAAAGCTTGCAGATGTAAAACTGCATTGGATAAAGTCGCCAAAGAAACCCAACCACAAAACAACCAACCAACCAACCAAAAAATAGAACCCAAAACCAACACAAAAAAGCATTTAACTGGATAAAAAAAGAATCTAGCAACCCTAAAGCCTAGATTGTGTTTCAGATGATTGACATCTTTTCCACTCCTTTCCAGTACTGAGGCTTGGAGTGGCTGTTTAAATCCTAATGACTTCAACATGGGCTAAGCACTTGCTTAAAGTTAAGCACAAACCCTCCTGAACCACAGCCTCTCCGGAGTCCACCTGTGCATTGACTGCTACAGAATGAAACCCACAACAGATTAATATATTTTAAAAATACAATAAAATTGATTCTTTAAAAAAAAAAAAAAGGATTAGCCCATCTTTCATATGATGAAAAGTTCCCTCATCTTGCTCTGGCAGGGGGGGTGGATTAGATGATCTCTTGAGGTCCCTTCCAGCCCCTAACAATCTGAGATTCTGTGAAAACTAGATGAGGGTATTCTGATCTCTTTACTAAATTACTAGGTACAGGTAAAATCATCCACTTCTCAGAATCCATGGACTTAATCCTGAAAATGGACTTTCAAAAGGTCTTGTGACTGATTGAAGCAAATTTTGTCTCTCTGCTGAACAGTTCACACATGTATACCTGTGCACCAGGAGAAACCTATTACTGCCCAGATTGCCTACTATCCACAGATCTGCTCAGCAGGACTTTGATCATTTGCTTTAATCGGCTTATTGCAGAAACCCACTTTGGATCAGTACAGTAGATGGTTGTGCCTTATGCATGTATTTTCTAACAACAAAATGCACTTAGATAGAGCAGTTGCAAGTTCTTTAATAAACCTAGGAGCAGTAAATCAAATGTAAGGGAAGCAGGTTTCAATTTACAAGTTAGGGTAGAGCAGATAAAGTGTAATGAGCTTTCCCCACCCCCTCTAAAAGGTCTCAGCTAGGTCTCTTTTGAGTGTAACATTGGTTTTGTACCAAGAATTCTGCTTTCCTTTCTGCTCTCTCATAACTCCCATTTAACCTTCCCCGTGTTCCTCCCGCTCGCTCCCCAGCTGCAGATCTGAATTCATTCATGCTTTTCTGAAATAAGATCAAACCTTTGATATTTAGAGATAAAATCCCTGCCTACAGTGACACCTGCGAGAGCTGAAACATGTTCAAACAGCAGTACCAAAAAAAAGAAAAGAAAAGAATTTTAAAAAGGGGGTGACAACACATCCAGCCCTTTGAAAACACATGGAAAAAAGCAAAAATAGGTACACTTGGCTGAGATAAAACACAGCAGGACACTGAAACATCCAGGGTTTTCTGGCTAACGTTGAAGTTTTTCTCCCCCATGTTTTTAACATACCTCACTCATTCTTGAGATGTATCCTCACCCAGGACAGAGAACAGACTTGAGCTTTGTCCACCTAATTCCAGCACTGTTCCCTACATTGGGGTGCACAAAGCAAATGAATGTGGGTCAAAGATCCTAGCTCTGACTCCTGGACTTTTAATTCTCTGGTAATACTTCATCCATCCATCTTCCTTCCTTCCTTCCTGCCTTCCTGCCTTCCTGCCTTCCTTCCTGCCTCCCTCCTTTCCTCCCTCCCTCCCTCCTTCCTTCCTTCCTTCCTTCCTTCCTTCCTTCCTTCCTTCCTTCCTTCCTTCCTTCCTTCCTTCCTTCCTTCCTTCCTTCCTTCCTTCCTTCCTTCCTTCCTTCCTTCCTTCCTTCCTTCCTTCCTTCCTTTTTCTTTCTCTTTCTCTCTTTCCCTCTCTCTCTTTCTTTCTTTCTCTTTCTTTCTTTCTTTCTTCTTTCCTTCCGTTCTCTTTCCTTCTTTCTTTCTTTTCCCCCCTATAAGTTCTTTTTATGTGGTTTAGATGCCTTAACAGTCTTCCCTTTAGACAGGCCATCTATCAAAATGTCTACACATTGGAGTGAAGAAGCCACTTTGAAAGTGGCTCTTCTATTATTATATGAAGCAGGAATCATCTGCAGCTCATGGTGCAATTACTGCGAGGCAGCCTGTACAGCAGGCTTCAAAAGCAATATTTTCTCCTCCAACTCCATTTGAGCTCTCAGGGTCGGCCCAAGCAGCAATATCTACAGTAAGTACTTTACCAGGAGCATTTAACAATAGACCAAATAGCCAAGTCATTACTTCTTGGGTAAATGCTGCAAAAGCCTAGACTATAATATTTTTTTAAAGATTGTACTACCTCCAAAACCAACAGAACCCCAACTAACCAAATGTCCAGGACTGGTGTTGTATGCATGCTTCTTGCACAGAAATTCTTGCATTAAATGTTTTTTTCTTCCTAATAAGGCTCTCTACTTCTTATTTCTGTAAAAGGTCAAATTCACAGAAAGAGTTTTTAGCTCTTAAATTTCAGAGATTTCTGTTTCTGGCAGAATGGTTTGCAAACTTGTTGTACCAGGGTCAAGGGACAGTCTCAGCTTAGTCATGCACACACAGACCTCTCCCAGCATTACAAAGTGTAATGAAGGTTGAAGACTTAACCAGTGCTAAACCACTACCACTCAAACTCCAGCTGGCTGTGACTCTGCTGGGATTGCTGCAGGTCTGTCCCCAAAACATGGCAGGGTGGGGAGCTCAGAATGGCCACCAGTCAAGACCTGTCTCTGCATTAGTAGGCCACCCATCTTGGTTTCAATAAAGGAAGAGAGATGACCAATGGATGAGAGTTCTAAGACACAAATTAATGAGCATGGCAGGCTGAAAGAGAGCAACGAACCCTGTGTTTTAAACGGAAATTTCTGGTTACTACCTTTTCACAGTTTCAGGGAGCCCGCGCACCCCAAGTCCCTCTACTAGACATTTCTTCTCAGGCTCCAAACTTTCAAAGAACTATGTCAGTAAGGAAATTAAGAACAGGGTCTTGGATAACCTTTAGGCATCTGAAGCTGGACTATCAGGCTCATCATAGCTACTAAGCAGCTGCACAAATGTAACCATGAGAACACGCAGTACCGGTGTCATGAAGTCAAGCTTCTCCAGGCTGACAGGCCTCCACACTCACAACCATTAGTTGAAGAAATTACCTTCTGTTTTACACTCCATGCCTGCTTAGCACCTGTCTTACTTGGCACTAGGCATGGACACACCTGCAGTGTTACTAAAACCCATTCAGCAATAATGGTCACTGTGACCTGCATTGGGCTGAAATCAGTGCTTTCCTACAATTAAGAAAAAGGCCATGCCAGCCAATCTAAAACAGGTAATGAGGAAGATAATTTACAGGATGTCTACAATGTGGGAATGACCTAGCCTTGGGTCAACCTAAAACTGCTCAGAACGTCTTCTCCAACAGAGCCAAGAGCAGAAGCTTTACAAAGTGTTTAAAGTGCTTTTCCAGCCCACAAACATTTGAGCTCAGAGCCTTCCTGAGCCAGGGTTCATTTCCATGTATTCATTAACATTCTGTACATTTTTCTTTCACAAATATCCCTATTCCCTCTGAGCCCATGTAAACTTCTAATATTCCCAGAATCTTGTACTACAAGCAGTACATAGGAATAGGAATGCACAGCAGAAAACAGAATAGAATAGAGTAGAGTAGAGTAGAGTAGAGTAGAGTAGAATAGAATAGAATAGAATAGAATAGAATAGAATAGAATAGAATAGAATAGAATAGAATAGAATAGACCAGGTTGGAAGAGACCTTCAAGATCACCGCGTCCAACCTATAATCCAACACCACCTAATCAACTAAACCATGCAACCAAGCACCCTATCAAGTTTCCTCCTGAACACCTCCAGTGATGGCGACTCCACCACCTCCCCAGGCAGCCCATTCCAATGGGCAATCACTCTCTCTGTGTAGAACTTCCTCCTAACCTCCAGCCTAAACCTCCCCTGGCACAGCCTGATACTGTGTCGTCTTGTTCTGGTGCTGGTTGCCTGAGAGAAGAGACCAACATCCGTCTGTCTATAACCTCCCTTCAGGTAGTTGTAGGGAGCAATAAGGTCACCCCTGAGTCTCCTCTTCTCCAGGCTAAGCAACCCCAGCTCCCTCAGTCTCTCCTCGTACGGCTTGTGCTCCAAACCCCTCACCAACTTTCTTGCCCTTCTCTGGACTCGTTCCAGCAAGTCAACATCCTTCCTAAACTGAGGGGCCCAGAACTGGACACAGGACTCGAGGTGTGGCATAACCAATGCAGTGTACAGGGGCACAATGACCTCCCTGCTCCTGCTGGCCACACTGCTCCTGATACAGGCCAGGATGCCATTGGCCCTCTTGGCTGCCTGGGCATACTGCAGGCTCATGTTCAGTCCACCATCAACCAGCACCCCCAGGTCCCTCTCTGCCTGGCTGCTCTCCAGCCACTCTGACCCCAGCCTGTAGCACTGCATGGGGTTGTTGTGGCCAATGTGCAGAACCATGTAAAGGGAGAAACAGGACAAGATTGGTTAGATATTAACATACAATAATTTTCAGTAATTTTCTTTACAAAGCTGTTTCAGTTCCACAGTCTAAATTAGATTTTTATCTTCAGTTCTGATGCATGAGTATAAACCTGAAGTTTTCTTGAACTGCCTGGTTCAAACCAGTATTGAAATCAGAAACCTTAAAAAAAATTAATCTGCAGAGAGCCTTGATAATTGTGCTGGTGCTGCACCACTGACACATTCAGACAGTTTGCCTTTGTGTGAGTTTTCAGCACAGTGCTCTAAAGGACTTTTTTATCTTATAGACCCATTAAGAGAAAAGGGAGTGCCATACTGGTGTGCAACTGGGACGTTACTAGGAGGAGAAGGCAGATGTCAGTCAGAGTAGAATAATCACGGTGTGCAAGTGAAACAAATGCTGCATCTATGAAATAACCCGGTGTGCTATTCAGATGAATCACTGAAAATACAATTACACCTCCATCTTGGGTTATTCATAACAGTCCACTTATTGGAAACCCATCTGGCTTTATCCACACTGCTGTATTGGGAAATGGGATAAGAGTAATGCACTTTTTTCAAGTGCAGCTCCTTGCCTGACACCTCCAATTTTATTTCCCAGATATAAAAACAATATGAATTGATAGTAGGTTTATAGTCTGACATCACAAGGAAGTCATTGTCTTTTGTTAATGAAGATTGTGACAGTATTAACACTTTGCATCTTGGATCTGTCTTAAATAGGTACTTTTGTAAGAGAGAGAGGGAAGGGAAATGAAAGAGCAACACAAAGAAGAATCACAGACTCATAGAATCATTTCAGTCACAAAAGACCTGTAAGATCATTAAGTTCAACCATTATCTAACTCTGCCAAGCCTGGTGTTAAACCATGTCCCTTAGCACCACAACTCTGCATATTTTAAACACTTCCAGAGATTCAACCACCTCCCTAGGGAGGCTATCCCAGTATTTGATAACCCTTTCAGTGAAAACTTTCTTTTAATATCCAATCTAAACCTCCTCTCATGCAACTTGAGGCCATTTTCTCTCATCCTGTAACCTGAAACACTGCCCACAGCTGCTTCAGCCCTGGAGTATCACAGTATATTAGAGGCCGGAAGAGACCTCAAGAGATAATTTGAGTCCAACTACCCTGTCAAAAGCAAGATCACTTAAGGTAGTTTGCACAGGAATGCATCCAGGTGGGTTTTAAAAGTCTCCAGAGAAGGAGACCCACAAGCTCCCTGGGCAGCCTGTTCCAACGCTCCATCACTCTCACTGTAGACAAGTTTCTCCTCATGTTGAGGTGAAGTCTTCTATGTTCAAGCCTGAACCTGCTGTTCCTTATCCTATTACTGTGCACCATCGAAAAGAGTTTGGCCACATCCACTTGACACCCACCCCTCAGATATTTATACACATTGATGAGATCGATCCCCTTTCTGCCTTCTCAAGACTAAACAGCCTCAGGGCTCCCAGTCTCTCTTCAAAGGGGAGATACTCAAGTTCTTTAATCATCCTCATGGCCATATCATCCATGTTTGTGTGTCCCTTCACTCTTGCCCACAAGCTTTCAACACTTTTATCATCTCCCCCTCGATTAAGCTCAAAACATTCTAGTTGCTTATTCACAATAGAGAGCAACTCCACCACCTTGCCTTTTCAGTCTGTCCTTCCTGAACAGTTAGAGTCATCCTTTACCACATTCCAGTCATGGGAGCTGTCCCACCGTGGCTCTGTATTTAGAATAGAATAGAATAGAATAGAATAGAATAGAATAGAATGGAATGGAATGGAATGGAATGGAATGGAATGGAATGGAATGGAATGGAATAGAATAGAATAGAATAGAATAGAATAGAATAGAATAGAATAGAATAGGACCACGTTGGAAGAGACCTTCAAGATCATCAAGTCCAACCTATCATCCAACACCATCTAATCAACTAAACCAAGCACCCCATCCAGTCCCTTCTTAAATACTTCCAGTGACAGTGACTCCACTAATTCCCTGGGCAGCACATTCCAATGGCCAATCTCCCTTTCTATGAAGAACTTCTTCCTAACATCCACCCTAAACCTCCCCTGGTACAGCTTGAGACTGTGTCCTCTTGTTCTGGTGCTGGTTGCCTGGGAGAAGAGAGCAACCCCCACCTGGCTACAACTTCCCTTCAGGGAGTTGTAGACAGTGATAAGGTCTCCTCTGAGCCTCCTCTTCTCCAGGCTAAGCAACCCCAGCTCCCTCAGCCTCTCCTCACAGGGCTTGTGCTCTAAACCCCTCACTAGCCTTGTTACCCTTCTCTGGACACCTTCCAGCAACTCCACATCTTTCCTAAACTGAGGGGCCCAGAAGTGGACACAGGACTCAAGGTGTGGCCTAACCAGTGCTGAGTACAGGGGCAGAATGACTTCCCTGCTCCTGCTGGCCACACTGCTCCTGATACAGCAACTGGAACAAGATCATAGCCCTGCAACTGTACCCAGATTTCTAGTTCATCCTGCTTATTTCCCATGCTTCTTGCGTTGGTATACAGACACTTCAGAGACTTAACAGAGGAGTATCTGTTACCATTGTGGGTGTTGCATAATCTACTCTCCCCTACAGCCCCTGGGATAGCAGTGGAGCTGGTACCCTGCCTCACAATTGTCTCAGGAGTGTCCTCGGTGAGGACTACTACAAGGAGTAGGAGTCAGCTGGGTAGACCAGGGTAGGAAGTTTTCTTACCATGTCCTTGACCCTGGCCCCAGGTAGGCAACAGACTTTCCTAAAGAGTGGACCAGGTCTGTATAAAGGACCCTCAATGCCCTTCAGAACTGAGTCCCTGATGACTGCAGATGTTTCAACAGTAGGTTTACTCAGTCCTAGCCTCTCTGAATGACATAAACTAGACAAGTAAATGCCCATAATCAGAATGAACAGTTCAGACAGTACAAATGAACATGTCCAGAGGAGGACCACAAGGATGATCAGAGGACTGGAGCACCACTGGAGGACAGCCTGAGAGAGTTGGGGTGGAGAAGTCTGGAGAAGAGATGGCTCCAAAGAGACCTTCTTGTGGCTTTCCAGTATCTGAAGGGGGCCTAGAAGAAAGCTGGGGAGGGACTTTTTAGGGTGTCAGGGAGTGATAGGACTAGGGGGAATGAAAAAAAAAATACAAATGGGTAGGTTTAGATTGGATGTTAGGAAGAAGTTCTTCCCCATAAGGGTGGTGAGACACTGGAACAGGTTGCCCAGGGAGGTGGTAGAAGCCTCATCCCTGGAGGTTTTGAAGACCACGCTGGATGTGTTTCTGAACAACCTGATCTAGTATGAGGTATCCCTGTCCATTGCAGGGGGGTTGGAACTAGATGCTCCTTGAGGTCCCTTCCAACCCTAACAATTCTGTGATTCTATGATTCTAAATGGATGCCAAAATTTTAAAAGATCTAGTTGTTTAAAAGGACTTTTTTTTTTCCCCCTTGTTTTAAGCACTATTACAAATAACAATGGTTGTTTGAAAAGCTTCCCAATAAATCTGACAGACAGAAAGCATTTCTAGTATCATTAGGGGGAAAAAACAAGGGGGGAAAAAAAAAAGAAAAAAGAAGAAAAAATAAAGAAAAAAAAAGGGGAAAAATAAGAAAGAATTTTGCAGAATTCAGTCTAAAGCCTGGATTTTCAGTTCAAACTAAGCTGAGCTCTCCTTTAAATAAAACCAATTTGTTTCAGGGTAGATCTAGACTGAGTCACTGGTGCTTTTTGAATGACTGCACATGGAATTACCAAAGTTCTTCAGCTCTGAGGACTGATCTCAGGGGCGATGTTCCAGTACAGTTCAGGGTGAGCTGCAGTTCCCCCCATGACATTGCTGGCACACAGCCCTCCCAAGCCCCCAGTGAATCTTCCAAAGAGTTTTATTGCTAGCAATATGCAGCATAACAATTGCCTGTATTGTATATACACATATATACTTCCCTCTGTTAAAGATTACAGGTCTGGTCATAAAAGATGGGAGTTTCCCCACTGGCTTTATTTTGCTTTGTATAGGTTCTTTGTACACAACACACCAATGTCAGCCTCCCAACATGTAGCAGGAGGTCAGTGGACTGTATTTTTAACCTATTTGCTTCTTTTCCCCAGACATGTCTGCGCTGACTAGGGAGACAGTAGTCCAAAGAATACGGCTATCTCATTGCTTTTTATCTTTTAAAAGTAATGAGAGAACAAAAAAACAATCAAGAATGTCCCAGTTGTGTGTGCTATTAGGTTTTGACACAAACCAGAAACAAGGAAACAACCCCAAAGCACATCCTACTCACTGCTTAGGTTTCAGTGGTGATATCTGCGTGTTCACATCGTGTGTAATTGCCTCTGCATTGTTCTGTGAGACACTTAGCCTTCATTGTAAATGTCTGTCTCAATGTGCAGCATACAAAAGAATCAATACAGAAATTAATAGGCGCTGACGTATTGATTCTATTCACATTTTTTAACCATGAGAACATTTTAAAGAAACATTAATCAAATAATAAAATAATTGATATTGATCTCTGCAGAAATCATGATACAAGACAGATATTTGGAACAAAGCAGGAAACTGGGAAGGCTGTTCCACCATATGGCTGTTTAATAACCAACATAGCTCTTACAATAACTTATCGACCAGCTTGCCACCAGCTGCTGTGAGAAGAGGCATCCGTTCTACCTTTTCATATCTGGTACTGCTAATTGTAATAAGATATTCATGCAACAGTAATAAAAGCTCGTTCTAAATCTAGTGAGAACTGATGAAACCAATTATGGTGAGGGCTTGGTACTGTCAAACTGTCAAGTTTCAAGCTTACTGCAATTTTTTAGAATTCACCCTTTCTTTATTCCAGAAGAAAAAGATTGTAAGTCATTTTCTGCTAAGAATTCAATGAGGCCAAGAAAAGAGGCCATTTAACTGCAGAACCCCAAAATGCTACATACAGCACCAATAAAATTATATGCCATGTCACAAGCAATTCTTCAGGAAAGGACCTGTCTTGCACTCTTGGATACTACTAATGAAAAAATATGATGAGGACCTTAAGACCCATGGTAGGGTGGGGTGTGAGAAACTTCAGAGGTCTAGGAGCATGTTTGTTTAAATTTTATCATTGTTTTCTGTTTTTCTAGGCTAGAGACATGTTCCATTGTGGAGGAAATAATGAAACAACATGGAATAATAATGAGGCTTTATATTTAGCTCAAACACTGCCATTTATCAGCAGAACATGCTCTGCCTGAAGTTTTTCCAACAGCTGCTTGCATAACTAGCACTGATGCTAATGCACTAAACACACACAGAGAGTCATAGAATCATGCAATGGTTTTGGTTGGAAAAGACTCTAAAGATCATCAGGTCTGATCATTAACCCAGCACTGCCATATCACAACTACCTGAAGGGGGGTTGTAGTCAGGAGAGAGTGGGTCTCTTCTCTCAGGCAACCAGCACCAGAATGAGAGGACACAATCTCAAGCTGCGCCAGGGGAGGTTTAGACTCGAGATGAGGAGAAAGTTCTTCACCGAGCAAGTCGTTTGCCATTGGAATGCCCAGGGAGGTGGTGTTCAAGAGGGGATTGGACGTGGCACTTGGTGCCACGGTCTAGTCATGAGGTCTGTGGTGACAGGTTGGACTTGATGATCTTAGAGGTCTCTTCCAACCTTGGTGATACCGTGATACCGCTAAAGCACATGCCTAAGCACTACATTTATACATCTTTCACATCTTTTCAGGGATGGTGATTCCACCACCTCCTTGGGCAGCCTTTTCCAGGGCTTGACAACCCTTTCAGTGAAGAAATTTTTCCTAATACCCAACTTAACCTTCCCTTGGTTCAACTTGAAGCCATTTCCTCTTGCCCTGTTACCTGTTCCTTTGGAGAACAGTCCAACTCTCTCTACAACCAGCGTTCAGGTAGGTGTAGAGAGGGATAAAGCCACACAAGCTTTGTGATTACAGAAAACACTGAACTGCCAAAAGAAGGTGCATCCTCTCTGTATGAACATGGGGTATGGCGTGGCCAGTGGCACTGACAATATGGCACCTGATGTGTGTTTCCTCTAATGCCCAGTTGAGTTAGTTCTGCAGCACCAACAGGAAAGTGCCACTGGTATACAGAATCCTTGAATATCTCAAGTTGGAAGGATTGTTGATCCCAATTCTTCCTGTTCCACACAGGACTACCTAAAACTAAACATATGACTAAGAGCATCCAGGTACTTCTTTACTCTATACATCATCTCAGTTTTTAGCTACTCAGCTGAAGCTTCCTGTGGTGGTGAAAAATCACACTGAACAATGACTGTGATGAACCAGGAGACAGATGTCTCACAGAAAACATATTTCTTTACCTGTTTCTTTCAGATATTCCATGAATATCTTAACTCCCAGATATCAGTCAACAGCAAACCTGAACTGCAGCTGAACTGCCTGCAGAACACCTAGTGAGTAGACTTGTAACCAGTAATAATTCATGATGTCAACTTCAGTGGCAAAAATACTGCATTTGGATTTGTATTTTAATTTGATGCTAAGGAAACTTAGATCTTCTCTCTCACTGTGGGGGCTAGGCACACTAAAACAGTAGGTCACAGGGCCACATCAAGGACTTAGATACACGGTGGGGATCTAGCAGAGACGCATAACCAAGGCAGGAATCACCACGGGAGGAGTCCCTAGTTTTGGATCTAGGAGTGTAAAAGTAACATCTATGCTATCAATATTACATCTGCTTGCCTCCAGCAAGGAGGAGGTGTGGCCAAATTATACATAAATTAGTGGCTGCACTTGCATCCCAGAAGGCAAATCACATCCTGGGCTGGATCATAAGAAGCATGGCCAGCAGACGGAGAGACATAATTCTGCCACTTAACCCTGCTCCAGTGAGACTTCACCTGGAGTACTGCATCCAGTTGTGAATCCCTCAACACAGGACACTGACCTGCTGGAGTGGGTCCAGAGGAGTGCCATGGAGATTAGTAGGGGGCTGGAACATCTCTCAATAAGGACAGGCTGAAGGAGCTGGGGTTGCTCAGCCTGGATAAGAGAAGGCTCTGAGAAGACCCAATAACAGCCTTCCAGTACCTGAAGGGGAACTGCAAGTCACTACTGGTGTCCCCCAGGGATCAGTGCTGGGCCCCATCCTGTTCAATATCTTTACTGATGATCTGGATGAGGGCACTGAGTCCATCACCAGTAAATTTGCAGATGACACCAAGCTGGGGACAGGTGTTGTTCTGTTAGAGGGTAGGAGAGTTCTGCAGAGGGACCTTGACAGGCTGGAGACAGATGGGCAGAGTCCAAGGGCATGAGATTTAACACATCTGGGTTCTACACACTGGCCACAACAACCCCATGCAGTGCCACAGGCTGGGGTCAGAGTGGCTGGAGAGCAGTCAGGCAGAAAGGGACCTGGGGGTACTGGTTGATAGTAGGCTGAACATGAGCCAGCAGTGTGCCCAGACAGCCAAGAGGGCCAATGGCATCCTGGCCTGTATCAGGAACAGTGTGGCCAGCAGGAGCATGGAGGTCATTCTGCCCCTGTACTTAGCACCGGTTAGGCCACACCTTGAGTCCTGTGTCCAGTACTGGGCTTCTCAGTTTAGGAAAGATGTTGAGTTGCTGGAATGTGTCCAGAGAAGGGCAACAAAGACCTTATCGCTGTCTACAACTACCCAAAGGCAGGTTGTAGCCAGGTGGGGGTTGGTCTCCTCCCAGGCAACCAGCACCGAAACAAGACGACACAGTCTCAAGCTGTGCCAGTGGAGGTTTAGGCTGGATGCTGTGAAGAAATTCTTCACAGAAAGAGTGACTGGTCATTGGAATGGGCTGCCCAGGGAGGTGGTGGAGTCACCATCACTGGAGGTGTTTAGGAAGAGACTGGATGTGGTGGTTGGTGCCATTGGTTAGTTGATTACATAGTGTTGAGTGATAGATTGGACTTGATGATCTCAAAGGTCTTTCCCAACCTGGTTAATTCTATTCTATGCTATTCTAAGAAGGTTCTAAGAACCTTCTAAGAACCTTCTAAGAAGGTTCTAAGAGGGACTGTTTACAAAGGCCTGCAGTGACAGGGTGAGGAGCAATGGTTTGAAATTAGTGAAGAGCAGATTTAGATTGGATGTTAGGAACAAGTTCTTTACTATGAGGGTGGCAGAACCCTGGAACAGGTTACTCAGGGAGGTGCTGAGGCCCTGTCCCTGAAGATATTCAAGTTGAGGCTGAACAGGGCTATGGGAAGCCTGATCTAGTTTAGGATGTCCTTGCTGAGTGAAGGGGGGTTGGACTAGGTGACCTTCAGAAGTCCCTTCCAACCCAAACCATTCTAAGATTCTATGGCATACAAAGAACCACTGAAACTTGGATAAAACTAGTATTTATGACTTTAGAGAGTGACAATTGCTGATTTTTTTTTCTTTTAAAGAAAAAAAAAACACAAACAAAAACCAACAGAACAACAACTTTCCTTTGTTAGCCAATAAGAAGAAAAAAGTAACATGTTAATCCACAGCCTAGGAGACTGTTTAGGGAATGAATTAGAAAACAAAGTTGTCTCCAGGCAAAAGGGGTATAATGCAGTAAATGCAGGAGTAGAGTCTCACTTGCTGCTCACAGATAAGATGCCATACCTACAGAAAGGGAGGCTGTTCAGACTTGAACTACTTCTGTTCTTCCCTGCACAAGAGTTTAACGAACAGACAGGCACATTTAACTGACTCTCACTTCATAACAGGAAATGCTCAACAGACGGAAGAAAGAGTTGGTAGACAAGATACAAAGAATAAAACTCTTATTTGATTACTGAAGCTGCTGCAAAACTAAGGCAGAAGGAAATACTCATGCTCCCAGACAGAATTTGTATAGCGAGATGTTATTCTGCTTCCTGTAAGCATCCTAGAGCTGCTCTCTGCATAACAAAAATGAGCAGATGCAGAAGGTTTGGAACTGAGCTGTAGACTTATCAAAACCACCCAGTTCTGCTCAAGCCTTTAAACCACAGAAAAGCATGAAAGGGTGGTCCTCTTGCAAGATTACTGTATTACCACTTTTCAGAAATGAGAGAGGAAAAAACCCAGCCACCCCTCTTTTACAGAGTGGGATGAAAAATGGGGGTAACATGAACACCCAGCACAACCCTTTTGAAGTTTGGATCAAAAAACTAATGAAACCCCGGGGGCAGGGGCAGAGGAAGGAAAGTTACTAATTTATCATGTTGAGTCATTCACCCTCAGCACTTCTGTGTGTTTATTACATGTCAGCAACCACAAATAAGACAACAAAAGTGTGATAAACCCAGCCATTCCTAGAAAGCACGTCTTACAGACTACGCTTAATTCAAAGGTGTGACTTTTTTTCTTTTAATTGTTGGCTGAAAAAACCAAAAACTCTAGTGAAACCACCTCTGGTGAGCAGTCCAGATCAATATGAGGTGAACAGCTAGAATTCAATCAATAAAGAGAATAATGAATCCTAAGACATTTCTCTCTAAAGCAAGCCCCCCAAGTGATTAAAATTCCCTTAGAGATACTGTTCTGCCTCACTGGAGCTGACTGGCCTCCAAAAGGCTTGAAGCTGATGAACCACTGCCCTGCTAAAATGTCTTACAGAAAAACAAACCCCACAACCACCACAAATCAACACCCATAACAACAAAAAAGCAACCCAAAAAATCCCAGAGAATTGCATGGTTGTGTGAACAACTGTCAGAGCTCCCTGCTCTCTCCCTCCCATAACCAGGAGACTGTACCAGCAGCCACAGAGGCACACAAGCCCCTTAGGAGACCCATGGGATGCATGCCTTCTACCCTGATCTCTGCAGGCGCATTGGTATCTGCATCACCAGGACTCTCCTCCATGTTATCACAAAATGGCAAATGGTTGCTCCATGAACTCAGTTTGGTTTTGTTTGTACCAGCAATATCACACCAATCAGGGCTAACACCCATGAAAACTGAAAATTGAAGCATTACAAATCTGGGTGGGGGATAGAAATGTATGGCTCTCCTGAGGACTGCTCAAAGCAATACAAGTTTGGACAAAAATCACATTTATGGAGAGGCTGTCACTGGCAGACTGAAGGTGGCTGCTGGAGAAAGGTGAGCAGATGTCACAGTATGTAGTAAAAGCAAGTTGTTACTGGCAGTGGTTTAGAATAGTCACATTGCACATTTGTGTCTAACCCATGGTACTTACACAGCTTATCCCAAGTGAGTGCCAAAACCACCTATTTTCCCACCATGCCTCTCCATGCATTTCATTTATTGCTCCCACTCTACCATCCAGCACTCCAAATGGCAAAACCCAAGCACTGCCTCTGACAGGAACAGGAACACAGGAGCTGGCTGGCATAAGCCCAGTCTGGGTCCAAATTGTGAGATGCTGGACCTGGGCCAGCTATAGAATAGGCAGCTTTTGGTGGCAGGAACAGTTTTAAAAGGTTATGTACACCAGACTCTCACAGAACCTTCAATGGATGATGTATTGCTACCCTTTCCAAATGTGAACTCCCTCAACGGAGAAGCGAGTCCCAGAATCACTAAAGCGTTTGCTGAGCTAATGTGTTAATAGTGCTGCTTTGTGCTATAGGAAATTAAAAGAGTCTTCTGGAAAAAAAAAAAAAAAGAAAAAAGAACAAAAAAAAGAAAATTAAACCAAAATCAACCCCCAGTCCTGGGAATAAACACACACAGCAAGGAGTATGGCAATCCTATCACAAATATTTGTCAAGATGTCTGTTGAAAACACTACTGGGAAAAGTCATACAAAGTAGAGTCCTGGTAAGACAGTCATTATTGCAGAAACCCACAATGCTAAGTAATGCATGCTGCACTGAGGACTGTTTTGCAAAGCCAGATTCCAACCCCACCATTCAAGGGAAAAATAAACCAACCTTAAAATGGTGATTTGGAAACGGACTCTTCCAACACATCCTGAAGTCACTTTGCTAAGCAAGTGCCCAGCCACCCTTGCTGCCTCTGGGCTTCAGCAGTTATCACATCTTGCAACGACCCATCTCCACAAGCAATCCAAAGAAGTAAGTGTAGCCCACAGACCTCCTGATCTTGTCCCCTACATGATAACTGCTCAGGGAGTTCTGTAGCACCAAGGTGTAATTTACAGCCTGACAATCTCACAGCATCTGAAACTGGAGGCTCTGGAGAGAGTTTCATTAGGATACATTCTTGCCAACCCTCCTTGAATAACCTATGTCTAGGAAGCTATTAATATGTATAGCCAGTTGGGACTTTTCTGGCTATGGTTCTCAGACAAATCACAGATACCTATTAAATATACATCCATGAAAGTTTAAGAAATGTTGGGAAACTAGGACTTTGGGTTCATAAACCAATGGCCTAATTATACTCGCCCACATACAGCATTTTTTCTGTCCATGACAAATAACATTGCTAGCAAGCTTCACTGCCCCTCCTGAAAGTTGTTGTGCAACGCTCCTGTCCCCAGTGGGATCTGATCTTTCTTAGACATGACTATTACAGAGACTAAGCCACATACATTATCAGAAAGTTGTTAGGTCACCATTAAATTTGCATCTCTGCTCTTTGGGAAGGGATGTTTAAAAAGGCTTACAAAGTAGAATGGTATGTGGCAGCATAAGTCTTATATCCAATATTAATGAATATTGCAACATGCTGTGCCTTGGCCAGATGTGGTTGGATCTGCAGGGGACAGACAGAAATCCCTACACAGGACTTCATCTGATGAAGCATATCAAACTTCTCTTGATGAATTATCTTGCTTGGTGCAGCATGAAAGTTGTTACCCAATATCACCCTCCCCTTGCCTCTTGTTCCACTCAGGTGTGTATCCCAGTGGGCCTGAAGTCCATTAGAAGAATGGAACAACCACCAATCATTTCTAGTACAATCAACTTTTCGCTGTAATTCTCAAGAAGTGAAATGCAGATTACACTCTCCTCTGCATCCTGGATTTTAAATGTGTCCTTCCCACTGTAGAACAAACCCTTTAACATTTCCTTTTAAAATATACCAGATAAAGATGTTGATGAAGCATTCTATAGGCAGCTTAAGGCTGTCTCAAGATCTCTGGACCTTGTTCTCATGGGCAACTTCAACCTGCCTGACATCTGCTGGGATCTCAACACAGCAGAGAGGAGACAGTCTAGGAGGTTCTTAGACTGCATGGAGGACAGCTTCTTATCCCAGGTGCTGCGTGAGCCTACCAGGGGCAAGGCTATGCTTGACCTCCTCTTCACCAACAGGGAAGGGCTGGTGGGTGCTGTGGTGGTCGGAGGCTGTTTAGGGGCCAGCGACCACGAGAGAATTGAATTTTCAGTATTCGGTCAAGCTAAGAGGGGCAGCAAGAAGACCTCCACTCTGGACTGCCGGAGGGCAGACTTCAGGTTGCTCAAGGAACTAATTCAGAGGGTTCCTTGGGAAAAAGCCCTTAAAAATAAAGGGGTCCAGGAGGGCTGGACTTGCTTCAAGAAAGAACTCTTGAAGGTGCAGGAACAGGCTGTGCCAGTGTGCCGGAAGATGAGCCGCCGGGGCAGACGGCCAGCCTGGATGGGTGATGAACTTTTAATAGAACTAAGGGGAAAAAAGAGGGTGTATCACCTTTGGAAGAAAGGTGAGGAAACCCATGGAATGTTTAAGGATATAGCCAAATCATGCAGGAAGAAAATTTGGGAGGCAAAATCACATTTGGAGCTTAAACTGGCCTCTGCTGTGAAGGACAACAAAAAGTCCTTCTATAAATATATTAATAGCAAGAGAAAGGTCAAGGACAACCTCCACTCCTTGGTTGACATGAAGGGAAATGTTGTATCAAAGGATGAGGAAAAGGCAGAGGTACTTAACACCTTCTTTGCCTCAATTTTAACTAGCAGGACAGAACGTCTTCCAGACAGCTGGCCTGCAGAGCTGGCAGAAGGAGCCAGGGAGCTGCATAGTTTCCCTGTGTTCCATGAGCAGGAGCTTGGAGCTCTCCTCAGCTGCTTGGATCCCCACAAGTCCATGGGACCAGATGGGATCCATCCTAGGATGCTGAGAGAGCTGGCAGATGTCCTGGCCATGCTGCTCTCCATCATTTTTCAGCAGTCCTGGCTCACTGGACAAGTCCCAGAAGACTGGAAGCTGGCCAATGTGGTACCCATCCACAAGAAGGGCCAGCTGGATGAGCCAGGGAATTCCAGGCCTGTCAGCCTGACCTCAGTGCCAGGCAGGGAACAGGAACAGGTCATCTTGAGTGCAATCAAACAGCACTTAGAGGATGGCCAAGGGATCAGACCCAGCCAGCATGGATTTAGGAAGGGCAGGTCCTGCCTGACCAACCTGATCTCCTTCTATGATCAGGTGACCCGCCTGGTGGATGTGGGGAGGCCTGTGGATGTGGTCTACCTGGACCTCAGCAAGGCCTTTGACACTGTCCCCCACAGCAAACTCCTGGCCAAGCTGTCAGCCCATGGCTTGGATGGGAGCACACTGCGATGGGTTAGGAACTGGCTGGAGGGCCGAGCCCAGAGAGTGGTGGTGAATGGTGCCACATCCAGCTGGCAGCCAGTCAGTAGTGGTGTGCCCCAGGGATCAGTGCTGGGCCCCATGCTCTTTAACATCTTTATTGATGATCTGGATGAAAGCATTGAATCCATCATCAGTAAATTTGCAGGTGACATCAAGCTGGAGGCAGGAGTTGATCTGCTGGAGGGTAGAGAGGCTCTGCAGAGGGACCTCGACAGGCTGGACAGATGGGCAGAGTCCAACAGCATGAGATTGAACACATCCAGGTGCTGGGTTCTGCACATTGGCCACAAGAACCCCATGCAGAGCTACAGACTGGGCTCAGAGTGGCTGGAGAACAGCCAGGCAGAGAGGGACCTGGGGGTGCTGGTCGACAGTAGGCTGAACATGAGCCTGCAGTGTGCCCAGGCAGCCAAGAAGGCCAATGGCATCCTGGCCTGCATCAGGAACAGTGTGGCCAGCAGGAGCAGGGAGGTCATTCTGCCCCTGTACACTGCACTGGTTAGGCCACACCTTGAGTCCTGTGTCCAGTTCTGGGCCCCTCAGTTTAGGAAGGATGTTGACTTGCTGGAACGAGTCCAGAGAAGAGCAACAAAGTTGGTGAGGGGTTTGGAACACAAGCCCTATGAGATGAGGCTGAGGGAGCTGGGGTTGCTTAGCCTGGAGAAGAGGAGACTCAGGGGTGAGCTTATTGCTGTCTACAACTACCTGAAGGGAGGTTATAGACAGACGGATGTTGGTCTCTTCTCCCAGGCAGCCAGTACCAGAAGAAGAGGACACAGTCTGAGGCTGTGCCAGGGGAGGTTTAGGTTGGATGTTAGGAAGAAGTTCTATACAGAGAGAGTGATTGCCCATTGGAATGGGCTGCCTGGGGAGGTGGTGGTGTTGCCGTCACTGGAGGTGTTCAGGAGGAGACTTGATGGGGTGCTTGGTGCCATGGGTTAGTTGTTTAGGTGGTGTTGGATTGGTTGATGCGTTGGATGCGATGATCTTGAGGGTCTCTTCCAACCTGGTTTATTCTATGTATTCTATGTCTTCTATGTATTCTAAATATCACTGGATAGTTGGAATAGTCTTACATGGGAAGGGAAGACACACTGTTATTTTACATGTTTTCCAGACAAAAAATACAGATAGTAAGTATCAACTTAAGTTTGAAGAGTCATGTCAGAGAAGGGAACATAGGAGTTGTTCTTTGTGCTGCTGTGACAGGATAGTCTCTATTCTCAGCCTTTTTGCTTTCTGTCATACAGCTGAACTCACGGTTTTGGGTGAATACACTAAACTCTAGAGGTAAATATTAAACCAAAAACTAGAAGGTGAATAAAAACCTTTTTCTGGGACAATGTTTTACTTAAAGCTAATTGTTTCAGTAAATTAATCACTGAGGCTTGAGTTTCTGTACTGCTGTAAACTTACTAAATGAATCTAATAAAACCAAATGATCAAACAGAGAAACTTCATAGAATCACAGAATGGCTTATGTTGGAAAGGACCTTACAAATCATGTACTGCAAACTCCCTGCCATGGGCAGAGATGCCCCTAAATTAGACTTGGCTGCTCAAGGCCTCATCCAACCTAGCCTTGAACACCCCCAGAGAAGAGGCATCTACAACATTCCTGGGCTACCCATTCCAGAGCCCCACCACCCTTCTACTGAAAAACTTCTCTGTATATTTTTATGTTAAAGGAGCCTTTTAACAAATGTTGGAGCAAGTCCTCTACCTGGACAGCTATGGCTTTAAGTTTAATGGAAGTTTCTAACAGGACTACAGTTACCTCAAACAAAGATGTGCAAGAATAACTTTGCCTTTGTTTATCATGGCAATCCATGCTTACACAAGGTTAATTTTAGGATGGAAAGGAGTGTATCTAGGTTTCTATCAAGATAAACACTTGTGACATACGGTGCACAGAAAACAATCAAAAATGACAGAATTGATTTTGGAAAATGACACTCACTAACACAGCTAATGGTGAGTAATTCCAGGTTGGGATTTACCAGATTTAATGTGAACCATAAACTATTTCTTGGTCTACAGCTCTATGGAATAATGCTTTAATGTGACTGTGGCAGATTTCCTGTATAAAAAAAAAATCATTCTAAAGACATAACTATTTCCTTAAGACTAGTCAACAGTGTCTCATTGTACTGATGGCATTGTAAGAAACACAGGCTTTTGATTAGGGGGATTATCATTGAAATAGACATATGACATTTTAAACCCAGTTGCAGTGGTCAGAGTTAATTTCCCATAAATGTATCATGTTGGTTATATTTCCTATGTCTTGATTTTCTATAGACACATGTTACAGAATAATTAGGGTCTCCTGTTCACGGACAATGCTCCACTTCTGTTTTCCTCTCCCTACGTTCTCCATATGGCACATGGATGATTGCGAAGACCCCAGGAAGCAGCAGGAAACGCCTTCAAAAATGTGCCTGCTGTTATCCAAGGCCCAAGGACTAAGAAGTTTCTCCTCCTTTCCCTCCATGCTCTCCACACACAGTTGAAATCCAATGCTGTCAGTCTGCATCAGCATTAATTTTTCAGCACCTCACATGAAACAATTAGTCAAATTATTTTATAGGGAATCCTGTGAATGAACAAGCCTCCTTCCCTATTCCTTCTGGGTTTGGTCCACATACCTCATTTTCTACTGTCCTCCCCTTTGACACTGTTTTCCATGTTATATAGTCCCTTGCTGTTGGTGCACAAACAGCTCAGCCAGGATTACAAACTCCTCTGACTTTGGACTCTGCCAAGATTGTGAGAGCCCAGCATGAAGGAGCAGTTCAGTGATCCAAAGTTCTTGTTGCCTAATCAGTCCTTTCACCCTAGCCAGGAGGCAGTCATGCCTCTGCTGTGGTTTTGCAAAAAAACATGAATTACATGGCAGTACAATGAACTATCAATTACTGACCCAATTTGCAGTGCTGGGAATCAAATCCCAAAGAATCTACATGATCAAAGAAGAATCGTAGGTTGCAAATTTTATTGCCCTATTTTTACTGGAACACAGTTTACTCCTCCTAAAATCATCCACATTAACACAATACTTGCATGGTCTGGAGCTGTTTAAGCAAAAACCTCATTCCACAATTCAACATTTCAAGGAAATTAGCCAAGTAATAAGACAAAGCATTTTCTTAAGAGTGCTAGAAAAAGTAGGAATAGTTTTGAAAGCATAACTTTTGTCCCCAAAGCCTTAAAACTTTGGAAATCAACCAAGGAGCATATCTTTTCTAGATAATGGAAGATACTTGTAATGGATTTTACAACTAAGTGAATGAAAACTGCCACAGAGTCAGCTGGGGATTATCAAACCAGTGTAAAGAATTCACTGTTACATCAAACCTACCATTAAGTTTCTTGTGCATTTAGCCACAGGCATTAGAGAAGGAATAACATTTTAAGCTGAAAGAAAACCACTCATTCAGAAGATAAGGACTTAATTTAAGCTACAGAGCAAAATGTGAAGGAAGTAAATCATCTAAGGGGATGCATACAGCATAATGTACATGCAGCAATGCAAACAGCACTTTGTTTTCATTGTTATTTTCCACTGTACATCCTGTTGATGCATTGCTAAAATTGCTGGAAGAAGACAAAGCACAAACTTGTACTCATGTTGGCGCAAGTGGAGTTTAAATTGACGAATTTATGGATTTATGGTTTTTTTTGCTGCCACCAGCCACAGCTTTCATAGAAGGAGTTTGAGAAAGGAAAAAAATCTTTGGTAGCTTTCCAGTGAAGTTAAATCTGTAAGAGAATTTCAGTCAACATCAGACTGTAATTGCAAAACAAAATTCCCTGTGAATTCTGAGATTGCCTTTAAGCTTCTCATTGAGCAATGTCTTTAACCCAGAATTAGGGGGAAGGTATGAAAAAAGTACCTGTTCTGAAGAAGACCTGACCAGAGTATGTCTCTGCAATTGGTTTTATCTTGTTTTGTTGTTTTGTTTTTCCCCCTGTAGCAGACAGACAAAACATGTTGCTCTTTTTCTTCTTTTCTAATGTTTTTTCTCCTTGAGTGCTGTCAGTGGGGTCCCTCACACTAAGAGATCTCATACTTATCAGCTTTCTCTCAGAGCATTTGCTTCACAATGCCTGAGACCTCAGAAGATTCAAGTTTTGTTCTTGAGCACTGAAGAAAAAGAAGGGACTGTGGCTGGAATTTCATTCTGCTAGTGTTAGCTTGGTTATCCTAGTCCTCCTGAAATCAGTGTTCCCAGTAGCAGGAACCTGCAGTAAGAATCAAGGATGTGAAACTCCCTTGAACACGCAGAGAATAGATGTCTGCTCAGTCCAGACAAACAAGGAACATGATGGATTTAACTGAAGATTTGAGAACACAGATGGAATCAGAAAATATAAAATTGGATGGACAGATGCATATACCAGAGTACAGCAGTTCTGTAGGATGTGGCAGGGCCAATGAGTAGGCAATCAAACAGCACTTAGAGGATGGCCAAGGGATCAGACCCAGCCAGCATGGATTTAGGAAGGGCAGGTCCTGCCTCACCAACCTGATCTCCTTCTATGATCAGGTGACTGCCTGGTGGATGTGGGGAGGCCTGTGGATGTAGTCTACCTGGACCTCAGCAAGGCCTTTGACACCGTCCCCCACAGCAAACTCCTGGCCAAGCTGTCAGCCCATGGCTTGGATGGGAGCACACTGCGATGGGTTAGGAACTGGCTGGAGGGCCGAGCCCAGAGAGTGGTGGTGAATGGTGCCACATCCAGCTGGCGGCCAGTCACTAGTGGTGTGCCCCAGGGATCAGTGCTGGGCCCCATGCTCTTTAATATCTTTATTGATGATCTGGATGAGGACATTGAGTTCATCATTAGTAGATTTGCAGATGACACCAAGCTGGGGCAGGAGTTGAGCTGTTAGAGGGTAGAAGAGCTCTGCAGAGGGACCTTGACAGACTGGACAGATGGGCAGAGTTCAAGGGCATGAGATTTGGCACATCCAAGTGCTGGGTTCTGCACCTGGCAGTCACCTGATGATAGAAGGAGATCAGGTTGGTTCACAAACCTATATGTTATGCTTAGAGCATCACTCTGCCTACATGATCTACCTACCCTTTCAGGCTCACTAAAAGCTAACAGAGCCTTGATCCTAAGCATCTGAACCCTATTGATATTCTCTGGTGCTTTCAGTGCTTCAGAAAAATATATCCTTTCCTTATGACAGAACTAATACATTAGCATTAATTCATAGAATACCAGTCTCATGGTGTTTGAAAGAGACCTATGAAGATCATCTAGTCCAACATCCCTGCTAAAGCAGGGCCACCTAGATCAGGATGACACAGATTTGTGTCCAGGTGGGTTTGGAATCTCTCCAAAGAGAGAGAAACTTCTCTCCACAGAAGAGAGAGAAACTTCTCTCCAGAGAAGGAGACTCCACAAACCCTCTGGGTTTCCTGTCCTAGTGCTTTGTCATCCTCACATGAATGAAATGTCTCCTCATGTTCATGTAGAACCTCCTGGGCTGCAGTTTGTGTCTGTTGTCCCTTGTCCTATAACTGGGCACCACTTGAAAAGAATCTGGACCCATTATCTTGACACCTGCACTGTACATATTGATAAGCATTGAGAATTGCGGGACTGGACAATAGAGGAGGCACAGAGCCATACCAAATCCACCTAAAATATGTATTGAAAATACTGCAGGGTTCTTTCTACACAGGTAATTAATTTCAGCAGAAACTACTCCTTAATGCAGATGAGGGCACCTCCCAGTAAAATAAGCGTCATTTAACTGGACAGGCTCAACGAAATCTCAACACCTCATCTGATCTTAAAACATTTAAAGTGTGATTGCAAGAAGTGCAGACTGGGAAATGAGATAACAGCAATGGAGAACACAGTTTAATCTACACAAATAACTTCTAAGAAAACCAAGTGTGTGACCATGAGGCAAGATGCTCTGACAACACAAATTTGCCAGATACTTCAGTACTTGCATCTATCTCAGTATACAAATCAAGATTTGACCTGGCTTTCTTGTATCCACAACCTAATCAATTTCTCTATTTACACTGGTTTTCCAGAATATTGTATTGCATGAGGGGGGCTTTATCTGTGATTCCTTACAAAGGACTGTAAAGAGGAACAAGCTCTGCAGTGTTTGTCAGGCTCATTTATTTCCTGCTATAGCAAAAATGCTCCTCGTTAGCAGCATTTTTGCAGCCTAGTTTTAAATGAAGCAAGAGATGCTGCTTCATTTTTCTCTGAAAAGACTATTTTGCAAGCTAATAAATATAACTGACACTTCCTTAATGCATTGTCCGAAAGCTCTTTCTCATTTCAAGTCATCTTTTTTAATCCCATTTCTCATATTACATTCTCTGCCTCGTGTTGATAACCTTCAAGTGTTATCAAATGTTGCCTTTGTTGTCCTTTAGCCACACTGTATGTATTTAATCTAAAACTGTTCCTTATAAAACCAGGCTGCAAATACCTTTCCTGTGCTCTTCTTCTCTCCACCTCCCCAGCTGTCAATATCTTTTTGCTAACGAGACCTCAGAATCCCGAGTGACAGGAAACCTCTGCCTATTAGACTAAAATTGAATTGGACTTCATTGTTGTCAAATCAGTATTCTAAATTCATGCCTAATTTGCAGTCAGCCACTACTTTTAAGTCTCTTTTAGCATTACTGCTTTCCAAGGTTTCTCTCCCTCACAGGAAATCTGTGTCTCAGATTATTTTTCCCTTGATAGGCTTGCACTAATTAATGTCTCTAAAATGCTTTTAAAATAGAAAGGACTATGTAAATATGAAGTATCCTTATCTGTAATGGGAAACATGCTCCATTACCATTGTCACATAAAATACACATCAACACACTTTATGCATAGTCCTCGGTCATGGGCACTTGATTTCCTAAAAAGCATTACTAACTGAATATATTAATGGGAAATATTTAGGTGTGGGCTATGTACTCTATGTACACATAAGAGCTGGGGCACATATTGCATGTGCTCCACACATAACTAATAGCTCAAATTATTCTGTTGCAAATAGAATAGAATAGAATAGAATAGAATAGAATAGAATAGAATAGAATAAACAAGGTTGGAAAAGACCTTCAAGATCATCAAGTGCAACCTATCACCCAACACCATCTCGTCAACTAAACCATGGCACCAAGCGCTTCATCCAGTCTTTTCCTAAACACGTCCAGTGATGGTGACTCCACCACCTCCATGGGAAGCACTTTCCAATGACCAGTCACTCTTTCTGTGAAGAACTTCTTCCTAACATCCACCCTAAACCTCCCCTGGTGCAGCTTGAGACTGTGTCCTCCTGTTCTGCTGCTGGTTGCCTGGGAGAAGAGAGCAACCCCCACCTGGCTACAACCTCCCTTCAGGTAGTTGTAGAGAGCAATAAGATCTCCTCTGAGCCTCCTCTTCTCCAGGCTAAGCAACCCCAGCTCCCTCAGCCTCTCCTCACAGGGCTTGTGCTCCAAACCCCTCCCCAGCTTTGTTGCCCTTCTCAGGACACATTCCAGGAACTTAATGTCTTTCCTAAACCGAGGGCCCCAGAACTGGACACAGGACTCAACTATATTTATTGTAATCAGAAACTCAGTCCAGTTTGTAATTTTGCATATGCTTTTTTGCACCAGTTTTCACTGTGTAAACACTGTCTTACTGAATTATTGACTGCCCAGCCAAAGGGAATTGTTCAATACTAAATGAAATACCATTCGATGAGTCTAGGCAGCTTAGGCATTGATTGTTGAAGAGACCGATAGCAAACCAACCAAAAAAAGCCTCTCTACAATCGCTATCCAGCACTTCACATATTTGAGTTTGATGTGCATCATGTCAAATGCCCCGTTCCACAAAAAAACACTGAGGGGCCCAGAACAGGACAGTTTATAGCACAATGCACAATGCCAAGGGATGGATGAGCACTGGGAAGACAAAGGAAGGAAACTGAACCATATAATTTGTTAAAGCAGGCACAAAACATGTTGGTGAGGTTTGTTCTTCCAAAATCACAGAGTCAAGAATTGTTAGCATTGTAAGGGACCTCAAGGATCATCTAGTTCCAACCCCCCTGCCATGGGCAGGGACATCTCACACTAGATCAGGTTGTTCAGAAACACAACCAGCGTGGCCTTCAAAACCTCCAGGGATGGGGCTTCTACCACCTCCCTGGGCAACCTGTTCCAGTGTCTCAACACCCTCATGGGGAAAAACTTCCTAACTTCCAATCTGAATCTACCCATTTCTAGTTTTTTTCCATTTGTCCTAGTCCTATCACTCCCTGACACCCTAAAAATTCCCTCCCCAGCTTTCTTGTGGGCCCCCTTCAGATACTGGAAGGCCACAATTAGGTCACCTCAGAGCCTTCTCTTCTGCAGACTGAATAGCCCCAATTCACTCAGTCTGTCCTCATAGGAGAGTAGCTCCAGCCCTCTGCTCATCCTCATGGCCCTTCTCTGGACACGTTCCAGCACCTCCAGATCCTTCCTGTAATAGGGGCTTCCAGAACATTCTTAGTCCAGATCCATATTTTCATTGGTTGGAATCTGCAGTCAGCAGCTTCCAGAACAGCACCTTTTCTGAGTCTACCAACTTTTGACTTAAGAAAGCTCAATGACAATTTTTTTGCAAGCTTCAGTTCAAAAGGAGGGTAGCATATCATCATTTCCACCTTTCAAGCAAACCTGTTTGCCATAGGCCATGTTATGATGCATTTTATCATGTTCTTGCCTTTTCTGGACTAGTGTCCCTTTCCAAAGTTCAGACAGGAGAAGAAAAAGGGTTTTTTTTGTTATTTTTTCTTTCCTTTCTCTTTTCTCTTTTCTTTTATTTTTCCCTTTCCTTCCCTTTTCTTTCCCTTTCATTTCCCTTTTTCTTTTTCTTTTTTTCTTTTTCTTTTTCTTTCTCTTTTTCTCTTTTTTTCTTTTTCCTTTTCTTTTTCTTTTTCTTTTCCTTTTTCTCTTCCTTTTGTTTATGTACACCAGTTTCTACTTTTGTCTAGTGCTGGGCTTTCCAGGAACTGCTAGAGAAAGTCCAGTGGAGGGCTACAAACATGATAGGCAACTGGAGCATCTCTCTTACAAGGAAAGGCTGAGAGACCTGGGTCTGTTTAACCTGGAGAAGAGAAGGGCTAGAGGGGCTCTGTTAATGATTATGTGTACCTAAAAAGCAAGTGTAAAGAGGATAGGGAGAGGTTGTTTTCAGTGGTACTCAGCAACAGGACAAACTGGAGCACAGGAGGTTCCATCTGAATACGAGGCAAAACTTCCTTCCTGTGAGGGTGACAGAGCACTGGAACAGGCTGCCCAGAGAGGTTGTGGAGTCTCCTTTTCCATAGGGATTCAAAACCCATTCTGTGTGACCCTGCTTGGACGAGATGATCTTCAGAGGTACCACCCTGTGATGCAAGTTACCAAATGATAGGTGTGTTTCCAGTGTCCCTCTCCACAGGTGGAGGCTGATACACCTGTGCCATATTTGCTAAACCAATGTTTCAGATAAACCCCCATCAGACTGCTTATTCTGGACATTGTTGAGGCAGAACAGCACGTAGCCAACACACTCGTCATGCTACCACAAGACTAAACAAGGCGTGTTTGCCTCCCTTATAAAACCCAGAAGGGAGCCCTAAACTCATATAAAATGTCTAGACTCTGGATAAACAGTCACCAAAGCTGGTGTTGCTGCTAGCTACTGAATTACCATGAAGATGAAGTTGTATGCTAATAGTATGTCAGGCACATTCAGGAACGAGAAGTAGGTTTAAGATAAAATTTGCCCTCCGAAGGGTCACCTACAGTCTTGAAGATGCAGCCACAGGATCAGTTCCCTAGGCTCCACTCACCAGAGAATGCATGCATGCTGCAGGTGCTCCTCAACCAAGTCCACTTCTTGCTCAAGCACATCTCCTAAGACCAAGATGGAGTACACAAGGATTTTCAATAGCCACCAGTGCTGTCACTTTTTATAATCATTAGCACCTGTCCACTCAGCAGCAGCACCACAAAACGCAGCTCACTGAGTGGTGCAGTTACAGCCTGCTCACATAATTCCTGAAACACCATTATGAATTCAGGGCAGTCTGCCACAGACACAAAGGAAACTTAAGCTGAATCAACAAAATGTAAAGCAAAAGGGCATATTTTACAAGACACAGATAGTTTATTTCAGGAGTGCAGCAGATTTTGTTGAGGTTTCACTCTGTTAACTTGATGGTACAAGCTCAGTCTACTTTATTTAATGCACAATGATACAACACATCTAGCTGAATACTGCTCTCCATGCATTTTAGTAAGTTAAAATTGCTTCAGATTTTTGTTTCCTGGCACAAAGTATTAAAACTATGACAACATGGATTTGGGAGGGGAAAAAAAAATATTCCTGCCTTCTCATGATTACACAAACAAAAAGCCAAACCCACTTTTCATTTGTGGTACAACAACTACAAAGATGGTAAGGACTACTGCAGTTGGCTTGCACGGGATTTTCACCAACAAACATGCTGGAAAACTGAAGCTATTAAGAAAAGGTAATAATGCCACATGAAAGGCATGTGCCTCAGTACTGATTACCTTCACAGGTAACAGCTAACTCCTACTTTCTGTGGGACATCTTTGGGGGAAAAAGTAAAAAGCCAATCCTAACTTGAAGGAAAAGCACCTGTTACTGTTTTCACAAGCAGCAGGTTTAAAAGGCCTAGAAACTGGGACACCCTTAGAAGACTTTTCCAAGATTTCAGCCAGGAATGCCTGTTCTGTGGCTGCAAACCAGTGGGGCTCCTTGCTTGAAAACGGCTGAGCAGTCTTTAATCAAATTGTCTGGTGGGTGTCTTTGACAGAGAGAAATACCCAGAAGAACTAGGGAAAGAAAATCAGATCCATTCACAGCACTGACCTAAGCAGAAGCTTGAACTGAGATTTAAAGACACAAAAAGAGAGAGCAAATGCACTGTTTCATTCTGCTCGTATTCCAAGTAGCAAGGGCATAAAGAGATAAATGCAGCAGTAAAGCCAGTTTCTTTCTACTGCACAGTAAGCTCTTATGAATGACCAACTTCTCCCCACCACATTTTTTAAAGAATAATTTGTTCCTAGTCAAAAAGCCTATGTGTCAAGTTTCAGCACAGAGTAAAATTTTTACAGTGGAGTTATAAATTTTTGAAAAGTGGTTTCTATGTACTCACATACACTTAACCATTACAAGGGCAGCAGGTGTCACTATAACAAATGATGTAAAGTTCAATTTAAACATCAGAGAACATACTGAAATACTTTGGAAATTGCTACAGGTCACTAACATTTTATATGAAAGTTAAAAATGTGTAAGAAAAAAAAAAGAAAAAGAAGAAAGAAAAACCAAACTCCCCTCCATAACATTTAATTTTTCCCCCTACAAGGTAAAGCTAAAGAAAACACAGACACAGCTTCTTTATAATTAACAGGATTGTGGTTTTACAGCTAAACCAAGAAGTGAAAAGTTAACAAATCATTAGACAGCATACATTGCTGTGTACGAGAACTGTAGCAAGCTGCAAAATAGCTTAGGATATATGAGCATGAGGTCAACTGTTTTCAGTAGATAATTGTAGGTATAAGCATCTTTACCTCACAGACAAGGCATGCAACATAGCACAGGAATATTCTGGCAGTTTCAAAACAATTATATTTTCCTGTATTTGTTATTTTAAAAAATACAGGACGTAAGGTCACTAATTGCAGTTATGAGTTTAATATCATGAAAAATTTGAGTGCATTTGCTTTCCTCTCCTCCTTCCATCTTTCCACAAGTCGATGTAGTTTCTGTAACAGCTATAATGTTTACAACACAATGGCCTCTTCCCCTTCCTTGATAAGACTCCATGATGTTGCAAAGCACTTTAACAAATACTTAACTTCAAAGCTAGACGATTCCTAAGCTTGGAGCACTAGTACCCTGTGTAGATGCTTTTCTCAATACAGGGACAAAAAGGGAAGACACGGTCTAACCCAAAGGAGTAAGAGAAATGCAGCTATGTGTTTAAGAATAGTCTGCCTACTGCCCAGGGCAGCAGTAGAGTCATCATCCCTGGAGGTATTTAAAAGCTGTCTAGAAGTGCTGAGGGATTTGATTTAGTGGTGACCTGGCAATGCTGGGTTAACTTGATGATCCTAATGGTCTCATCTAACCGAAGGGGAAGGGGAAGGGGAAGGGGAAGGGGAAGGGGAAGGGGAAGGGGAAGGGGAAGGGGAAGGGGAAGGGGAAGGGGAAGGGGAAGGGGAAGGGGAAGGGGAAGGTCTACTGAAGTGCTCAATTTTCAACATTACCTTAATGTTTCACCTGGGAACCCTCACTCCTTGTGAGCTCGTGGTGGTTCAGGGTTGCACCCAGTAGCACTCAAGTCCTGTCAATGTTTTACTCTAGACATTGTTGTTATCAAAATCTAAACTGAGTTAATATACAGCAAGAGCAACCAGCCCAAGGCACCCTCTGAAGTTCACAGGAGCTGCAGTGAGCTTGGACATTAGCCTGATGATGCAATGGGATGTCACTGGCCACACAGCTCTCCTCAACTGGACACTTGCTCTCTGCTCTGTAGCAATACATCCTATATATGAATCTATCCATCAGTGGAGGTGCCTACACCACAGTGCTTTCACTGCTCCTGGTGTCACTACCGGTATGCAACAGCAAGCAAGTCATAAGAGCAGCAGCTTCAACCAATGTGACAAAACCGGTAACAAAACAGCACCAAATCCAGACAGAGGTTATTAGCAACATCTGCAAAAGTTAACATGCAAGCAAAAATATTGTGGGAGAAGGTTTACATGGAAATTTCATTGCTAAGCTTTGTCTTAAGAAAGAGGAAAAGAGAGTCTGTGGGGAGCCTAGGTGTGGGACTGGAACCGAGCAATGGCTATGACTGAGGTGTGCTGCTTTTCTTGCTCTTTCCTCAGGTTACCCAGGGCTGCTAAGTACCCTCAGGACAGAGCTGTCAGGAACCAAAGATCTCTTTGTCTCAGGCAGCTTCATCATTCACAGTGGTGGCTGCTGCTTCTGGTAGCTTGACCTCTCAGTTCAGCAGGATCTGCAGGGAATTGCCCCATCAAGCTGCAAGTACTGCTGGAATAATCAATCTCATCTCCTCTGTCCTCAGGAAAGAAAACCATCCAGAGCTTTCAACAGTGATGTCCTAAGCAGCTCCCTGTTTCACCTGTGCCTGAAGCTAACCGATGATGAAACGCTTCCTTTTCTTGAAATGAACATTTTAATCTGAGACATAGGAATATTATCTGTTAGACATTTTTGTGGGTGTTTTTTTGCTTCATCTAACACTCTGGCCTTGATTCAACAATGCACTTAAGCATGTGCTTAACTTTAAGTAGATGAATAGGCCTGCTGAAAAAATGCTCTAGTTAAGCATAAAATTGATAATGTGCTTCAGTGTTTTGGATTAGGCTTTAATTGCAGGAAAAGTTTAAAACCATATTGTATAAAACTTAAACATCCACCCATAAGCAAGTTTATGCTTTTCCCCTAAGGAAAAAAAAAAAAGTTGTAGTACTGTTCACTGCAAGAAGCAGAGCATAGTGTTAAAAATTCCTAGGATGAAACCAATGTTATCTTGCAATGTGATAGATGTAGTGTAAAATGACCTGTGATTTTTCTGCTAATCGTTGCTGTCACACACAAAAGACATTTTTTTTTCATCAGTCTGTGAAAGTCAGATTATCTAGTTTAGAAATACCAGTTGAGTTAGGGTCTTTTTTTTTTTTTTTTTTTTTTTTGCTAACTTGTTCTGTTTTCAAATCCCAAATGTAGCAATTCCCATAATCACAATATTAGACCACCCTGCTGCCAACACCTCTTACACATTTTACAGCAGAGATATTTTATAAGTGGGAAATTCAAATTCCTCGAACCAATATCCTCCCCAGCCTACTCAGAACAAGAAAACTGTAGTTCAGTTTTACTGTGAAATATCCCAAATTAGTATCTTAAATGGCAAGCAAGCGGCTCAAACATGAACTTGGACTATGCATGCCTTTCTTCCCTCCTTATGAAGGAAGTGTCTATCAGGATAAATTTAGCAAGAAAAGAGATTTGTCCGGGTCTGATAAGAATCATCTCATTCAATATTTGTGCCTACCACAGTGAGTTTCATCTATCCTTGAGAAAGGGCAGACAAAAGTCTTGCAGAAATTATATGCCAAATCTAGAAACCTGAACCTCTTGAGCATACTAGTAATATTTCATATAATGAGGTGAGCCCAGAAGTGTCTTCGCAAGGAAGAATTTCCAGATACGAAGGCAATCTATAATGTGGAGCAGGGAGAGATATGAAGCATTGATGAGAAAGGGCAAACTTTGGCACTAACATGAACAAATATGATTTGGTCATGAAATGAGAGGCTGAGGGAGCTGGGGTTGCTTGGCCTGGAGAAGAGAAGGCTCAGGGGAGACCTTATTGCTCTCTACAACTACCTGAAGGGAGGTTATAGAAAGGAGAGGGCTGGTCTCTTCTCCCAGGCAACCAGCACCAGAACAAGAGGACACAGTCTCAAGGTGTGCCAGGGGAGGTTTAGACTGGATAGTAGAAAGAAGTTCTTCAGAGATAGAGTGATTGCCCATTGGAATGTGCTGCCCAGGGAGGTAGTGGAGTCACCATCACTGGAGGTGTTCAGAAGGAGACTTGATGGAGTGCTTGGTACCATGGTTTAGTTGATTAGATGGTATTGGATGATGGGTTGGTCTTGATGATCTTGAAGGTCTCTTCCAACCTGGTTAATTCTATTCTATTCTATTCTATTCTATTCTATTCTATTCTATTCTATTCTATTCTATTCTATTCTATTCTATTCTATTCTATTCTATTCTATTCTATTCTATTCTAGCATAAGACTGAACTCAAAGGAGAGGGACTATGAGATTCTCAGATTAAGGAAGGTGATTTGTGTTCAGACCAGCTGTCTTAAAGTTGCTGCTTCCTCTCTTAATGCAGATTAGAATGATGTGTCTCACTTCTGATGAGTTCCTCAGCAAGGCACATCAGGCACATCATCTGTGCCAGTTGCACAGGGTAGTTGATAGGAAAAGCACACAGCAAGAGGAAGGGATAACAAGGCCAGAAGATATTTTTCTCTGCAGCTGTCAGTAGGAGGCTGCACACCAAAAACATGCTCCATGAAGTTTTTGCAGTGACTTTTTTTTTATCCTCAAGAGACATGGATACAATGATACCTATTCAGTAGCCTAAGCCTCAGAAAACCAGAGAATTATACTTCTCTGCTTCTATGTGCAGCTCTGTGTTCACACACATTGTCCAACAGCAAAAGAGACAGAGGGAGAACACAGTTCTATAATAACAAAGAATTGTATCTACTGGGAGCCTCCACATGTTAGAAATTCCAAACTTTTATTCATGGTATCTATGTAGTAAGACTTCTCAAAAGATAAAGAAAAATATTTTATCAGCTTGAATCAATACTGGACTTTCTCATCAAACATGGCAGCATTTTATTCCAACAGGGCTGCCTGAGAGCTATCTTGTGAAATCACTGCGATCACATAAATCAAATATTCTTTATTATTAATAACAAGACTTTCCCTGGCATTTGTGGCAGGAACAGTGTTCACACATTGATCTTTCCTAAAGAAGTTCCATGTAGAGTAATGTAACTATACTATCTTGCCATCTTTGTGAATAAAGTCCTCCAAAGTTGTAAAAAAACTCTATTTCTACTCATGCCCCATTCCTGCAAGCATTAAGGTCAGGTTGGGTGGGGCTCTGGGTGATCTGATCCAGTTGAAGGTGTACCTCCTCACTGCGGAGAGTTTGCACTAAATGACCTCTAAAGGTCCCTTCCAATTTAAACATTCTATGATTCTGTGATTTTTCTCTCGTGAACTACAAAAGGCTTTTCAGTGACACTTCCCTGTGGGACACATGTAACTATAACAGTTTTATTTATATGAGTTCATTAGGTGTTTCCAAACCAAGTAGGGCAGCATGAACACTGCACAAGGTAAGAGAGAAGCAACCTATCAAGAGTTGATAATCATTGCTAAAGAATTCTCTAAGTGAATGTTAAATATATTGATAATAAGACTGCAAAGCAACCTTATCCATTGAATGCTTTAAAATTCAAAAGCAGTTAAAATATTTTCCCCTCAAAAAAACATGGTAACAAATCAGATATCAGGGACAATAGATATTGCCATCTAGGTATCACTCAGAAAAAAATCCCAGTGAGATATTTCAATACATTTTTACTTGAGCTCTTTTCAGCAACACATGCTGTGTACCAGCTATGACTGTATCACTATTTTCCTTAGATGATGTTAAAATTACAAGCTATTGTAGTCAGAAAGTAATGAAGAAGAGATCCCATTATTTTCTGTGCTCATGAAGCATATATATGCACACGGTTGGTTGACTTAGATTTGAACCATATGCATACAGAAGAGTATTGTCTGAGATACTGAATCAGGTGCCACAATCATTGCAGAACAAGACCACTATGGCTGGCTCTTTTGCTTGACAGAGAATAAAATCAGAGAGAAGGGACAAAGGGACACTATTAGTCACAGTCTCATATTTCAGTAATGCTCTGGCTTGCATGGCTGAGGAATTTTTATGCAGATAGGAAGGACTAACATCTTAATTTCACCCTGAATCAAGCCATTGATTTATCTTACATTGGTGTCCTTACACCATTCCCTTCAATAAACTGTATACATGGTAGTGGGTGTGGGGAAAAGAAAGTTTGTGGTTGACTCACATGGTGTAGAATACTATTTTCTCTGAGTTAGACCAAAGACATAAGAACATTTATGCATGCCAGCCCTGAATGTAACAAAAAAGTAGAAGGAATATTCAACACAGCTGCAAAGAGACGAGATACTTTTATGTAGCAACCTGCATTTTAACCAAGACTTAACCGGCTGCATGACTTAAACCATTATTACTCAAAAGATGCTTTAAACTTCTCTTCACTGCTCTACAGCCAAATGGAAGTATTAGATACTACAGTGCAGTCAAGTCTAGCAACTGATGAGAATTCTGAAAATGCTATTTTTTATGTTCTTATGTGATGAACAAATAGATTTTCATCCTTGCATATAAACTATTTTGTAATAATAAAGTAAATTCTGTGCTAAATTGCTTGCTTGTCTTTGAACTTGAAAGTGATATGGCTGTTGGTGTATGAAGCAACTTGTAAACTTCCCTTTGACAGCTGTTTTTTTCAGCTAAGCAACTTAACTTAGAGAAAATTTAAAATGATAATAATCAAAAATGTTACATAACAACTCTAAGTAGACATTCAGACTGGCCTAGTTCACATTTTCCTTTGGCAATATCTGAAAGAAAATGAAGTGGTAGAGATTTGATATAGGAATGCCTTGAATTGACAGCGTTTTTCTGAAGCTACAGTTAATTGGAGTGCCATGAGTTGAGTTCTCCTTACCAGACCACAGTGACATGAAGATGCTTTATTGTGAAAGTGGGAAATTGCAATAGACAATATTTATAATTACATACTTTGAGGTGGATTTCTTTTCTTTTTATATACTCTGAAACCTACACTGACAAAACCTCATCGTGTGATTACCATAAGGTTCTTGTTGTTTTACAAACTGACTGTGGATTTACATGAAGTCAGATTAACAATTTTTCAGTATTTTTTTCACAAAGTGGCTCTTTTTTATAGCTCTTCAGTGGAACTATACTCTTCTCTTACTTGGCAATGGTATTGTCATTCTTTTCTCACCATTTCTGCTCAGTGCTTCCTGAAGTTTTGTATTACACCTAAAAGTTTTCCACCTTACAATGGAAGTACAGCGTTTAATTTCTCTGAAATGTAACATACAAGGATTTCTGAGATTAGTCAATCTGTTCTCTGAAGACTTTACTGAAACAATTCTTCTGTATTTGGCTCTGCATAGTTGTTTTCACTTGTTTATTTTTTGTAGTAAATAGAGCAGTGTTAGTTGCAACACTTGTGGTCAGCATGGAAAGACTTCACCAAGGATGAAGATGAATATGTGGCCATTTCAGAAGTTCTTATTCTCCCCACTACACTTTGTCTTCCCCCACAAATTCATTGCAGCACTATCTGCTACTGCATAACAACTACACAAAGGGGAGAATTTCTAGCATGAAGGAACATCATATTTTCTTATATTTCCCTGATAAGCAGGAAACCAGTGGGAAGATATTTCCCAATTTGTTTAGAATTGTTGGGAAAGTAGTATGAAGGTGACAGATGGCAGATTTGGTATATCAACAATATGAAGAAATGAGAATTCTACACTGAGTTAAGATGGTGACTCAGTAGGATAGGTCGAATTCCAAAAGGCAGAATTTTCTGCATTACACTAAGTAAAAACCCACCAAATTCCTAAACAGCCTTTCCTGTACATAAGAAAATTAATCTCTTATACTACTATTTAACATTTCTAAATGTAAACTGATTTAAGATAATACAATACAACTTCAAAAGGACATTACCATCATCCTCATTCTCCTCTTTCCTGTGTTGCAGACTATACCTTTCTGCATCTTAATTTGAGACCAAATATTGCAAATGTTTACTCCTAGGTGTAATGCTTACTACACTGAGAAGTCCCATTGGAGTCTGAGGAGACTGTTAAAGAGTATCCCAGGAGACCAGTTTAGACTGAAGAATGTAGACAGGGTGTTCAATGGGTTCTGCACAGTGAATACAAAAGCAGTTTGATATTTACACTGCTTTTATAGTCTTCTCTAACAGTAGATATACATTTTTATGAAATGAGAGGTAAATTCCTTGCTAGTTTAAGATGTATTAGCTTACTTCTGAAATCTCAGCTCTCCATGTTAAAGAGTATTATTTAAATATCCATTGTTATTGTTTTTCCACTTAGTTAACCATTCACACTCTGTAATAGAGATCTGTTACTTACTCAACTTTATTACACTCTTCTTTTAAATCACAGAACTAGGTGAGATATTCTCACATTATTCCACTACAAAGACTCCAGAACTACCATCTTTAAGGACTCTTGCATCATATCTTTCAGAAGGCAAGGTGAGAAAATATGTGGGTTCTACTTGCAAATGCTCAGCAATTGCTCAACCAACAATAACACAAGAAGAATTAAGATTCTCTCCACTTCCACTGAGATACTCTGCAGGACCAGGTTTTTGGAAGGTTTCAGAACATTAATAAGGTCTCTGTCATGATACTCTCTCATGAGAATTGCTTCTGTTGACATTTCAGTGGATGACAAACTTTACAAAATGTGGTTTTGTTTATGCATATTGATGTTTTAAAGTATCTGGCCATGATTCTTCACCAGTGATTTCTACTAGCAGGACATCTTCCATTGTATTCAGTGTTCCCTGTGCTATTTGAGAATCTAATGCAGAGTGGAAACATATTTTAAATGGAGACAAGACTGAAACAAAGAACTACCTCACCAGTTTGCTAGACAGGATGGAGGAGGAATACGTGGTCATCATAACCATGGGTATGGTGGGTGCTAAGAGGCGTCTGAGAGCTTCCTGTACAAACACTGTCTTTCTTCCATCTGATAAACCAACATTGTGCCACTCAGAGTGCAAGAGCTACCTACACAACATCCAAGCACGTGCTACACCCACACCAAAAAGTGAGTGGAGTTAAGTACTCACATTGTGTAAAATACATGTTTAACCAAATGACTCACTGTATCCTACAGAGGATAGTAGGTGAACAAAGTTTCTCTGTGCTTAGGAGCCTGTAGGAAAAACATGCAACTAAATCACAAAAGGAAAAAGAAGTTTCAGCATTCAGATAATGAAACAATTATCCACTTCAAAATAATGAGAAAAGCACTTTCCACAAGGGAATTTATTTTCTTTCTGTTTTGATGATTTTCTTTCTTCCCTGGAAATGTAATACAGTCTATACCCCTCTTAACATTTCCATTAGTTATTTTAAGGGCTACAGATGATTCTGTGTGAAACAAAACCAAAATACATGAGTATTTTACAGTGTATAAGAAATTACAGTTTAAAAAATGCATAACCTTATGCCTTGAGCCTCTACAAACACTCTTAAAATCAAGCAGTTCAATGCTTTTCACGTCAATCATATACAGACATCTCCAATGCCTCTGAATTTTACAGGCTGTCACTCATTCCAATCCCAAAGGTATCCCTACCAAATACAAGCTTAATGACCCTAGAAAGTATGGCTGAAATTTTCTACTCTAGAAAAACATAAATTTAAAGCTCAACAGTAATAGTAGGCAATTTCTTATTATTTAATACTTTCATGCCCTCAGATATGTGCAGTCTTTCTACATATTTAAAGGACATTTTGGTCTTGAATGGAGGAAGATGATGCTTAAAGACATCTGCAGACAGTGACATGGACTGAAGTCAGTGAAGAATATAGAGCATCTGCCTTGTAATGCATAATGTCTCCCATTTCACTGTACTTAAACTCCTACTATAAGCCAGAAAAAAATTACATTATCAGCCAAACTTTATGTACTGACTTACACAAAGCTTCTAAAAACCCACCAAACTGCAGACTTGGAACTTAAGTTGCATCTTCCCTTTAAATAAAAGATGTGAATAATCAGCAAAATCTATGCACTGTGCATGTGAGATCTTTCACTGAGAGAAAGACACCATGAAGAAGCCAAGTCAAATTGTAGATATAGACTCTATGGTTTTTTCAAGGTACTTACAGGGTGAAGAAATGAAGTATTAATAACACTTTGTAGAGCAATGATCAAAGAAACAAAATAGTCCAGCAGATAAAAAAAAACAACACAAATGGCTATGTCTACTGTGCTAATGAGCCTAGAAGCAGAAAATTAATTGGGTACCAGATGTACAATATTGTGATGAACTTTTGCTGTTATTTGCCATGTGTAGCACTGTAACTGTTAGAAATGAAGTAAAAATGGTCTGGAAAACATGTTATCTGCTTGCCTCACTGTTCTAGCTGGTTGCTAAAGTTTTTTTGGAAGAATCAGGTCAGAGGACTCAGCTCATACAAATTAACATAATTCTCAAATTCATTGATTTGCGTAAGCTAAAGTATCTGATCAAATCTGGAAGTAGGAAAATCCCCCAACAGATTCAGCCTTTAGAACTACAATGTCCTGTGTTACCAACATGGCAACTCTAAAAATCAAATTACCTATTGCAAACTGCCCTAAATATTGATTACACTTGCATTTAACCTTTTGAGACACTCCATATTACTTTTAATCTCATGTAAAAATATGAAGTGATAGCATGAATCACCATTGTTATACTGCTCCTAAATATTTTACATATAAAAAGCATTGTTTGGATGGTACAAAGTTATTTTTAAATTATTATACACTCATAAAAATATTTTTATTATAAAACTGAGGAGCAATCTACTTTTGCAGAGGTTTCAACTAATAAAACCTATGAGAAAAATAAGAATGACTGAAGAAAAAGACAGAACTACAGCAGCTGATACGGTTTCTAATACTGATAAAAGCAGGTTATCTAAAGTTGATGCACACAATACACTACTTGACAAGTGAAAGAACTATGAAGAGTCACTCCCTAGCATGAACAGAATAGGAAACTTCTGATGTGAAGACTTCTTGACTACTGCAATATGTAATAAAAAATCCCTAAGGAAGAACTTCACTTTCACAAAACCAAGAAGATTGCAATTGCAATACCAAAGCAGATTTGTAATTGCAACACCAAATTCTTCTCAGCTGGACACATGTCAGAAATTCTTTGTGGTGCTCCTCAAAAGACCTGCTTGCCCTAATTCCAGACCAGCTTGGTGGGTATCTGAACATCATGGTCACCATTCCGATTGCTGTTTCACACGTCTTGGCAACCTCAGCAGAGGACAATGTAGGACTGAATGTGTCAGACCAGTCTGCAGAAGAAATTTAATCCTGAATATAATGTGATTTTAATCTACACTTTCCATCTTTTTTATTTTCTTTTCAGTTAATTTTATTTTATTGAAGCAGTTTAAATAAACTAAACAGTGTGGCCAGCAGGAGCAGGGAAGTCATTCTGCCCCTGTTAGCACTGGTTAGGCCACACTTGAGTCCTGTGTCCATTTCTGGGCCCCTCAGTTTAGGAAGGGTGTTGACTTGCTGGAACGTGTCCAGAGAAAGGCAGCAAAGCTGATGAGGGGTTTGGAGTACAAGCCCTGTGAGAAGAGGCTGAGGGAGCTGGGGTTGCTTGGCCTGCAGAAGAGAAGGCTCAGGGGAGACCTTATTGCTCTCTACAACTACATGATGGGAGGTTGTAGACAGGCGGGGGCTGGTCTCTTCTCCCAGGCAACCAGCACCAGAACAAGAGGGCACAGTCTTAAGCTGCACCAGGGGAGATTTAGACTGGATGTTAGGAATAAGTTCTTCATAGAGAGAGTGATTGCCCATTGGAATGGGCTGCCCGGGGAGGTGGTGGAGTCACCATCATTGGAGGTGTTTAGGAGGAGACTTGATAGGGTGCTTGGTTGCATGGTTTAGTTGATTAGATGGTGTTGGATGATAGGTTGGACTTGATGATCTTGAAGGTCTCTTCCAACCTGGTCTATTCTGTTCTAAATATTTAGATATCAACTATATTGATTATAGATGCAAGCAGATTTTACAGTTTGGGTGCATACTGCAATTTAAATATTGCAGGCAGCTGTATTAATTAGTAATTTTACAATGAAGGTGGGGAAAGCCTGTGCTCTAACAAATTCACAAGATTAGTAGAGGTATTAGTGGGTTGTTTTGGATATTCTTAGATAGATATCACTAAGCCCAACTTATTTGCTCATATGTAAATTTTATCCTTTTGTGTTTGGCTTGTCCTATGCCCTTTGCCCTCCCTTACTTAAAATAGAGCTCTGCATATCTTGGAAAGTATGTAAAATATGGCATTAAAAAATGCAGGTCAGAAAAAAATGACTGGTTTTCAGACTTTTTTGTGTTCTCTTAACTGTGGCCTTTAAGACAATGTGAAATGAACAGGAACAGGCTTTAGCTTCTCACTTCTCAGTATTGTTTTGATACACACAAAAACCCACCCAAATCCCAAACCCAAATCTTGAGTGCATTTTACCTTTTTATAGACTAGCAAAGCATTTTCTCCTTGAGTTTTGAATATGGAATGTGACTCTGAGAAATGACCCAGCCAGGAATTAAGGCAGAAAGTTCTAGTAACCTCTAGGGACACTTTGCAGACACTTTGCTGATATGACCATAAAGAATAAGAATACCCCAGGGTAAGCATATGGATTGTCAGTGCTTGTCTGCTCAGATATGTTATTTCTCAGGGTACTATATTTGTATCACCAAATTCTGAAACGGATGAACACAAAACCAGTCCTTATCTTTACCATACATGTCTTTCCTAAACAGTACCAAACTGCATCATAATAGTACAAGGTTTGTCTAAATTCAGAGATAATGAATTAAATAGCACCTCCTACTCCTCATAAACATGCACAAGCAATTCCTTATCAAAACTCTGGTTTCCTTGCTAATGTTTTTATAAATTGCAGTTAATTAAATTTTCAACAATGATCTCTGCTAGCTAGAGCCACAATGTGACAAAGGAACAGGCATGAGTGGGGGATATAAATGGACAAGGTCTAGTGTTCCAGCTGTTCAGATTCTGAAAACTGGGTTAGCACTGGTGTTGAGAGCAGAAAGGAAAGCATGGTAGCTCTCAGCTGCATCAGGAGCACGAGGACTGACATCTGACCTGTGATACACAATTCTGCCTTCCATACAGCTCCTTTGCAGGCAAGCTATTTCATAAAACTGACTTCTAGGAAAAAATAACACAGTCCTTTTCCTCACCAAACCTGAAATCCAATCACTGCTGGCATAACACCTTGGGACAGTGAAACAAATGCTATTTATAACATCTAGCAGTAACTTAATATCATCAGGTATTCAAATATATGCCTTCAGCTACAGCATTTCCCTAAAGCATTCAACCCTTTTAAAGACCCAGTTTTTGTGGCAGCAGTTAAAAAAATGTAACTTCTACTTGATTAAGAGAACTATTTCATTCCCTAAAGGTATCAGATGTTACCTGTCAGAAACAGAGACAAGAATTGAGCCTTGTTTCGCAGAAGAAATATTAAAAACTCTAGACAAAATCAGTGTCACTGCAATAAGTTGATGAAATACAGCATTTGGGAAACAGAGCTTTGGTTAAAAGCTGCTGGCTAAGACTTAATCCAGGAAACAGCAAAACCCAAGCACATGCACAGCAGAAAAAAAAAAAAACCAAACAAAAATCCCACCAAAAAAACCCCAACCAGCAAGTTGCTTAGGAAGGCTTTCAGAAGCTGATAAAGGCTATCAGCAAAGGGTTGTGTTCCCTCATAGTTAAAGAAGTAGACAGACTGGGAGTCACTGTGTCTAACCTCTCCAAACAAAAAGATTCAGTGTTGTTTTTAAGAGCTGACATAAGGTGAGGGCCTAGCAAAAAGGGACCTTCTGTACAGAATAAGGGAAGATACAAATCTGTTTATAATTATTATTTTTACAGTACTAGCAATTTTATGTGTGATAAGCAATTAAGGAGGGAAAAAAAAAAAGGAAAAAAAAAAAAGAGGAGAAGAAAAATTAACAAATGAGGAATTCTGTATCTCCTGTGCTGTAGGTCTGGGGTTTCTGAGGGGGTGAAAGGTGAGTCAGACCATGACTCAAAGAGCTGTCATGCTGGCCCAGGGGGAATTGTGACCCACCTTCTGTCTTACCCTCAAAGTGGGTGATCTGGTCACAGTGTTGTAACATTAGTCATCTGATGGCAATAAATTAATGGAACATTTAAAACTCTCTGCCATAAACACAAAAAGCCATAGAAATACAAAAAGGATAAAAGAGCAAAGAAGGAGCAACCATGTGGATGCTCTCACACCACACAAGACTTTATAAAAGAGACTACTTGGCCATCCACACACAACAACAGTGGGCAGAAAGCACCTCCAAACCTAATCACAGCCTTTGAACTGCACGTGGATTACGTTTTCAGCTTGTGTCTGGACACATCAGACCTATAACCTCACACCTAACAAGCATTCTACAGCTCTGCAAGAATCATCAGCTGGATCTTTATTCAACATGTCATGCCAAGTGTTGGGTGGAAAGCCTTGCAATTCCAGTGTGGAACATTAATTAGAAAAACAAAATAGAAAAACGAAAAAAACAAGAAAAAAGATTGCTTGTGATTTAACATGTCAAAGGAAGGTAAGAAGTGCAGAAAAGTGAGAAAACTATATGCCATCCATGAAGCACAGCTTAAAGGCATGTAAAATATTATCAGTAATTAACACATTCACAAGAATTAAGACGAGAGAAATGGAGAGCATTATTACTAAGCACTGTTTCAGCCCAAGGGCTTGTCTGCTGTGAATAACTCCTGTATTTTGGCAGGAATACATGCTAGTTTGATTTGCTTCTGCAAAACTTTGTTTACTTGCAGTTCCTTCTTAACAAGCTGTTTTGAGCCACCACTTACAGTATCGCGAACAAACCTGAAACAGATTTAACATGTGCCTGCTTCCATGGTTTTCCTCTTCAGGGCAAATACAAAACAAAGACTTCTCAGATTATAAATATATTGAATATGAAATTATAGATTGAGAGCTATCTGTCTCAGAAACAAACAAAACCCCAAAATAAATTAAAATTAAAAAAAAAAAAACAAAAAAACACATTGAAAACTAAACTCTACAGCTTCACCATGAGAAGAATAGAATAGAATAGAATAGAATAGAATAGAATAGAATAGACCAGGTTGGAAGAGACCTTCAAGATCATCACGTCCAACCCATCATCCAACACCACCTAATCAACTAACCCATGCAACCAAGCACCCCATCAAGTCTCCTCCTAAACACCTCCAATGATGGTGACTCCACCACCGCCCTGGGCAGCCCATTCCAATGGGCAATCACTCTCTCTATGAAGAACTTCTTCCTAACATCCAGTCTAAATCTCCCCTGGCACAGCCTGAGACTGTGTCCTCTTGTTCTGGTGCTGGTTGCCTGGGAGAAGAAACCAACCTCTGCCTGTCTACAACCTCCCTTCAGGTAGTTGTAGAGAGCAATAAGGTCAGCCCTGAGTCTCCTCTTCTCCAGGCTAAGCAACCCCAGCTCACTCAGTCATTCCTCATAGGGCTTGTGTTCAGTCTTTATGCTAGGACTAAACCAAAAACTAACTGCATGCAAATGATTTTTTTTGCTAGGGACAAAGATTTCTTGAAGTAGTAATAATAATAATAATAATAATAATAATAATAATAATAATAATAATAACAACAACAACAACAACAATATCATCCTCATCTCCTGAACAGCTTCAAGGAAAAGAAAGAAGTCCTAGAATGGGTATCCAAATGGGGGCAATAAGATAAGTAATAAATAAATAAGTGCATAGCTGCAGAGAGAAACTTACTAATGTTATGTATGATTGCTAAGTGTTTGTTGCTAGTGTACTCACTAAAATCAGAACAAGAGTATATTTAATTTTATGTTACCCATAATGACAGTATTTTTGATGTACAATGTTAAGCATGGTTTTAAGAAATTAAAAAAAAAAAATATATATATATATACTTTCCAGAATATTTTCTGGTTCCAGAGACATATCTAGTTGTAACTTTCTCTTCCCTCTCCCCGACTTACTCTTTTCTTAATTTAGTAAGATACACAGCAACTTTCTAAAGTAGAAGTGGATCAAAACAAATGTGTAAGAGAACAAAATGAAATTACCAGATTTTCCATCCATTCCAAGATGATTTAGCCTAACTCTGTTACTTGCAGAGAGAAGCAAAAGGTCCTGTGAGAAAACCTTTTATATTTTTCTTTTTAGAAAGATAGCCTTTGTCTCCTAACAAGACCAAAAAAAAAACAATCCCCAACAAACCCACAAAAACTAATCACCTGGAACACATAAAAAACATACGGATTTCTACTGCCCACAGCTTTAGAAGAAGCTCTATTGAGAGTGCTTAACCAGCAAAAGGAAAGGAAGGGCAATGCAAAAGCCGGAAAAAGGAAATAGTGTGTTATCAAAGGACTATTAATTGCTCCCAAAGTAAGAGCAAGTGATGATCTCCTTCCTTTATTTACTTGGACTTTCAGCTGTCTAATCAAAGAAATGTTGTGTTGGTTGCGCTGAAAGAAAACTGTACCTTTTGTTTCAGTTATTGCCCACTAGATCTTAAGGGCTTTCAATGGATTGGTTTTATAGCTCTGCACTTTGGAGAAGAAAATGAGCAGCAGACAGCTCTCAGTGTCAGCTTATATGGTTAGTAAACAGGAACAGGATGACAGAGAATCACTCAGCTCACTCAAGTTTTGTTGCTGTTCTTACTTGGTTGGTCCTTCTTCCAAAGCTGACATTTCCAGCTGTGGTAAATTTACTGCACTTGGAAATCTGACTTTCTAGTTATAATTAGCTTTAATATTTAATCCAATAGATCAAAAAAAGTTAAACCAAAACATCTTTTCACATGGAAGACCTAGATTACAGGTTTTACGGGTGCTGGGACTCCCTGCTCTCAAAGCCAAGAAGTCTGGCATGAACTGCATTTCCAGTGCCCCACTTGCAGCTAGTCCTGCCTAAGTAAATAAAAAAATAGTTCCTTACTGCTCTGCACTCCTCAGTGTATTAGATACATGTCTTAAATGCTAAAACCTGAAAGGAGGTTTTTGTCCTTTGCTCCCTGCATCCCTCTCAAAAAATCCACTTATCGAAGCATGCCCTCTGAAAGCCAAGAAAAGTATAAAGGTATCAAGCCCTCTTTCTATCTAGAACAGTAAGTTCTATAATGTGCCTGCAGGCAAAATTGGAACAAGCAGCTTTTCAAGGCTTTGATGGCATAAAAGAATTCTTAAACCAGAGAAATTATTTTGGAGGAAAATTTCTATCTCCTGCTGGAGAGAGCAAAGATGTTCCAGATGATCTGTAAATAACATGTAATGTATGCTGATTTTTCCCTCCGAATTCACTCTACCCTGCCTTTTTAAGGCTTTCTCAAGACTGGAAACAGAGCCTATTTCTAATAATGGATACCATTAAAGAATGCATGTGTACTGGCTGAACCAACCGCAAGCACATTTCTGAGAGCATGTAAGACTTTATAGCTATTTCTGTCCAAGATGAGGCCTACAGGAGTGAAGAAAACCTACAGTGATACTCTGCATCAAAATTTTGTGCTCAAGATGTTTACTGTACTTCAGATGTTATAGGCTTATTTCTTTTCTTAGATGCTGACTGAAGACAGCAAATTGTTCCCCCGGGAGCTTGCAAGCCAAATAAGGCACAGAGAAGCACCCCAGTAAACGCCTGCCTGCATCCATAGGAATCCAGATACCATTAAAAAAACCACTCCTAAGAGGCTGACGAAGCTCATGCTTTACCAGACCTGACCAGTATTACGGCTTCTCAGTGAAATAAACACAAAGAAAACATGCATTTTATGAAAAGAACAACCAAAACATAACATAAAAACCAAGATTTGCGGCACAGCAGCATCAGCTTTGGCTCAAACTGGTTTTCGGTGCCTCTCTCACCTCCCACCTTTTCCCCCAGCAGAAGAGAGGGGCAGTGAGATGAAAGAGGAGCAATCAGGCGCACTAAAAGCGACGGGGCAGGAACACTTGCTGCTGCAGCTGTAACAGGAAGCAACAACAACACAAGGTCATTGTATCCCGAACCTGTCCTGACAAAGGCAGCTCTGTCAGTCTATTTACTTTTCCCAGTTTGTCTTGCTTTGTGCCTCTGATAAACTGACAGGACTAGTTCCTCCAAGGACTATATTTCCCTAGAAAACACCCTCTGCCAGCCTCACATATGGTACAGTTTCTTGTGCTTCAGAAGCCTGCCGTTTTCATAAGAACTCTTCATGTTTTCCATAATAATTTAAAATGCTTTTCGCATTATTTCTCCAGATGTGCTGTGTACAGACTGAGCAGCACTGCAGATTCTGCCCTATAACATTACTTACCCTGGTGCTGCAATCCTGTGCTTAAGCTGCAGAAATACCAGAAAAGTACAGATCAAATAGCTGAAAGCCATAGTACCACTGTGTGCAAGAAACAGATAACTTCACCAATGCTACGCAGGCACTGGAATAAAGCAAATTTTAAATCAGATTACTTTAGTCCATCTGGCTTCAAACAAGTACAATGCTCAGGTTTCTCAGCTCCTCTTTTTTTTTTTTTAAAAAAAAAAAAAAAAAAGCTGATCAGGCTGAACTGCCTCCCAGAATTAACACTATCAGCAAGCTTATAAACCAGGATGAGTATTTCATAAAACAACATTTTTCAAAGCTCCTGAAATAGTCAGGACTTTTCTATGTTTGAAACACCCAGGGAGAGCAATAGGGGAATAATTCTTCAGGTGCAGACTCTTGCACTGTAAGATCCTCCCTGGGCTCCAACTTTGTCTCCTCTGGAGCTGGGAAATGGTGTACAAACAGGGATAATCACAGAGTAAGGGTGTCATTCAGGGGACTTGTGCAATACTGCTGCTCTTTAAATTTGCTTATTTTGCAATAATTTGTCTGCGTAATCAAGCTTATAGCAAGGTCCAGAATGCAAGAACTGCTAATACCACGATGACTAAGCCTCCGCTTGCTAAAGCCAGGGAGAGAAAGGGGGATATAATCATGTCTGAGGATGGGAAATGTTCCATACTGAGAGCACAGAGTGGCCTTTTTCTGAAGAATGATGAGTGCTCTGCAGCTGCCCTGACCTCATTATATTCACTCTGCTGACATTCAAACTGCTCTGACACTTTCTTAAGAAGGTGAAGGAAGAGGTTTTTTAACCTCACCAGTCATGGGTGATTATACATCTTCCTTCCACTGATAATTAAGGGGAGTTAGATGCCTAACCAGTGCTTGTGCTCACCAAAACCTGCCTCCCAGGAATGCAGCTGCTGGCAAGCAGTTTTTACATTGAATAATTTCACCTGCCCGTTTTTGCTCACCTCTCCTCTGAGCTGCAACAGCTACAGTTCCAAATGAGAGATCACCTCTGGCATGTCTGAAACAGATTAGTGAAAAATTGCCTCTCCTCCTGTTAAGCAATTTCAGCACATTATTCTGGTCAATTCAGTAGCTGGCCATTCTCCCTAAACACAGGGACCTGAGGGAATAAAGATAAAAGCTTTTTTTTTTCCTCCATAGATACCCATGGTGCATTTTTAGTTTAAGATCCCCATCTAAGTCCTGGAAAAACAATAGACTGCTCACAATTCTCTTTAAATGGGAATTACAGTGAATTACCAGCAAGTATGAATTCAAAGATAGTCCTTATTTGGGCATTTAGTACTTCCCCACAGCTGCATTGCAAGTATTGTCTGCCTGTCATCAGCATTTCTGAGCATTTCTTCTTGCACTATTCTGCTTTCACTGACCTAAAGCAGCAATGCAAATGTTTGTGCCCAATACAGCTCAAACTGATGGTTTCAGTGGGACCTCGCATGGGCACTGATTTCTTCACCATGCATCAGCTCACAGTATCACATTCCAGCAGCCTCTTCCTGATGCCACTGAAACTGTTTCCATTTACACTGAGAGTGCAGCCTACGCTTTAAAATTCTGCCATAAAAGCCTTTCCCTTCGAAAGCAGACACATTCCCTTTCAAATCAACCATGGCTTCCTGAGGAGGTGGGGCTCCTCAGACGAGCAGTCTCCAGAGATATGATGGACACCTGCTACACAACTATGCACAAGACCTACTGTTCCCATCTCATACTTTCCCTGGATCCTTGCAGTCTTTCAGAGCCACAGGATGCAGTGGCTTCCTATCTTCTGTTGTTTCCATCAACGGAAACGAATGGGTGTTACAGGCTAAATTCCAAATGAAGATGAAATCAGGTTGTTGCCACTGACTTTTGGGTTGACTTTAAGCTTTTGCAGACTGCATCTTTATGAAGTTATCTTTTGAGGAAAGTCGTAATCGCTTGAGTGACCACAGGAAGAGAACCCAGTAATTACATTTTGTGTTCTTACTCTTGCACGCTGGAAAACAAAATGACATTTTGTTTCCCAAACGCAATAAACAACCTCATGCTATGTAAAAGAGATGAAATTTTGCCTAGATCCAAAGAAAAACAAAAAATCTTTATTTACCAAAACCCTGGAAGTTATCTAAGAACCTCCACTCCTTATTGGACCTGGAGGGTAGCACTGTAACTATAGAGGAGGAAAAGGCTGAGGTCCTGAACACCTTCTTTGCCTCAATTTTCAACAGTAAGGCAGGAGGAGTTCAGGCCTCCTGAGCTGGGCGATGGGTCAGGGAGCGATGCCCCAGAAATCCATGAGGAATTAGTTCGGGACCTGCTGAGCCACTTGGACACTCACAAGTCCATGGGCCCGGATGGGATCCATCCTAGGGTGCTGAGAGAGCTGGCAGATGAGCTGGCCAAGCCGCTCTCCATCATTTTCCTCCAGTCCTGGCTCACTGGAGAGATCCCAGATGACTGGAAACTGGCCAGCGTGCTTCCCATCCACAAGAAGGGTCGGATGGAGGAACCTGGAAACTCCAGGCCCAACAGCCTGACCTCAGTGTCAGGGAAAGTGATGGAGCAGATAATCTTGGTGGAAATAACTGCGCACCTGAAGGATGGCCAAGGGCTCAGGTCCAGCCAACATGGATTTAGGAAGGGCAGGTCCTGCCTCTCCAACCTGATCTCCTTCTATGATCAGGTGACCTGTCTGGTGGACATGGGGATGCCTGTGGATGTGGTCTACCTGGACTTCAGCAAGGCCTTTGACACCATCCCCCACAGTAAACTGCTGGCTAAGCTGTCAGCTCATGGCTTGAACAGCAACACTCTGTGCTGGGTTAGGAACTGGCTGGAGGGCCGGGCCCAGAGAGTGGTGGTGAATGGTGCCACATCTGGCTGGCGGCCAGTCACCAGTGGTGTCTCCCAGGGATCAGTGCTGGGTCCCATCCTCTTCAATACCTTCATTGATAATCTGGAAGAAGGGATTGAGACAGTCATCAGCAAGTTTGCAGATGACACCAAGTTGGGAGCAGATGTTGATCTGTTAGAGGACAGAAGGGCTCTGCAGAGGGACCTCAACTGACTGGACAGATGGGCAGAGTCCAACAGGATGGCATTTAACATATCCAAGTACCACGTGCTGCAATTTGGCCACAATAACCCCATGTAGAGCTACAGGCTGGGGTCAGAGTGGCTGGAGAGCTGCCAAACAGAGGGACTTGGGGGTGCTGATTGACAGCTGCCTAAACATGAGCCAGCAGTGTGCCCAGGCAGCAAAGAAGATCAATGGTATCCTAGCATGCATCAACACAAGTGTGGCCAGCAGGGAAATCATTGTGCGCTTGTACTCAGCACTGGTTAGGCCATACCTTGAGTCCTGTGTGTAGTTCTGGGCTGCTTATTTTTAGAAGGACATTGTAGACACTTGAACGTGTCCAGAGAAGGGCAACAAGGCTGGTGAGAGGCCTTGAGCACAAGCCCTATGAGGAGAGGCTGAGGGAGCTGGGATTGTTTAGCCTGGAGAAGAGAAGGCTCAGGGGAGACCTTATTGCTCTCTACAACTACCTGAAGGGAGGCTGTAGCCAGGAGGGGGCTGGTCTCTTCTCCCAGCAACCTGCACCAGAACAAGAGGACACAGTCTCAAGCTGTGCCAGGGGAAGTTTAGGCTCGAGGTGAGGAGAAAGTTCTTCACAGAGAGAGTTGTTAGCCATTGGAATGTGCTGCCCAGGTAGGTGGTGGAGTCACCATCCCTGGAGGTGTTCAAGAGGGGATTGGACATGGCACTTGCTGCCATTATTTAGCTGTCTGTGGTGACAGCTTGGACTTGATGATCTTTGAGGTCTTTTCCAACCTTGGTGATTCTGTGATTATGTGGTTTTTATGATTTTGGTTGTGTCTGCCTCACACAGCAAAATCACCTATGAAAGTAATTCCTTTGAAATGTATAATAAGAAATTAAAATTTCAATCCAGAAAAGTCAGTATCTAGTAGTTTAGTCCACCTCCATGTTATTATGGCATTGCCCAACCTGCATTCTGAAGTAACAGAGGATTTAGTTCTCTGGAATTAATATTATTATGCTCATCTTTCTGACTAGACATCTCAGAAGGGCATATAGAATGACAATGACTAATTAAAAGAAGAGGAAACAAGAGGCCCTATGAAAGTGTTCTTGGAGTTAAACCTACTGCAGCAGTTCAGTATGCCCCTGACTGCTGTGTCTGTGCATAAGGAAATAATTCAGAGGCTAAAAGTGGGTCCAGCTTGAAGCGATTTTACAACTGAGACTAAGTAAGAAGGCTGGGTCTGTTCACAAAGAAAAAATACTTAGTTCATACTTGGTAAGTATGTATACTCATCCATTTAATGACATTCTATTGAACATACGTTTGCTAGAAAGAATTTTTTCCCCAGTCCAAGTGATCCTCTTTCTACAGGTTCATTCTCTTACTATTAGTACACTGTTAAGCATGTTTTTTTTCCAGACAATGGGCTGCATGTAGGTTTTTTTTGTTACCAGAACAGCAAGTAAATTTATAACAAATCTTCACTCACTTTCTGCTTAGGGCTTCAAAGGCACTGTACCATTATATAACTGTTCTGCATCATTCAATATCATGAATGGTTGTACAGTGTACTGTGGTGTGTTGAAATTCCCCCCCAACTACTTTGAGAGAACCACCCCTCCAAAATAAATCTGACAGACCAGCTCAGTTTGGGATGGAAGCAAATGAATAGAATAGAACAGAATAGAATAGAATAGCATAGAACAGAATGGAATAGAATAGAATAGAATAGAATAGAATAGAATAGAATAGAATAGAATAGAATAGAATAGAATAGAATAGAATAGAATGGAATGGAATGGAATGGAATGGAATAAAATGGAATGGAATGGAATGGAATGGAATGGAATGGAATGGAATGGAATGGAATGGAATGGAATGGAATGGAATGGAATGGAATGGAATAGAATAGACCAGACCAGGTTGGAAGAGACCTTCAAGATCATTGCGTCCAACCCATCAACCAATCCAACCCACCGAAACAACTAAACCATGGCACCAAGCACCCCATCAAGTCTCCTCCTGAACACCTCCAATGATGGTGACGCTATACATAGAATAGAATAGAATAGAATAGAATAGAATAGAATAGAATAGAATAGAATAGAATAGAATAGAATAGAATTAACCAGGTTGGAAAATACCATTGAGATCCTTGAGTCCAACATATCATCCAACACCATCTAATCGACTAAACCATTTACAAGCAAACTAAAGTCTAGAAATACAAAAATGCAATGAATATGTACAAAACATAAAATACATGTACTGTATATATTATGATTTATAAACAACACAGAAACTCCTCAGACACCCCTGGATGGACCTAGGGGACCTGTTCACCTCCTCTCCTCCTCCCTCTCCCCTTCCTGTTACCTCACACAGTAGTCAGAACAGAGATACCCCTGCAAGGCCATAGGAGAGAGAGAGGGGAAAGTTGCAAGCAGAAAAGACAGAAGAAGAAAAGGGAAATAACTGTTTCTGCCACTACTCTATATCCCATTATCAAGCTGTATAGACCTCATAATTATTTTCCTTTTTTCATCCAATGGTAATTTAATTACTTTCAGTCTTTTGCAGTCACTTCAAACTGTAACATATACTTAAAAAGATGGTGCAATACAATTATTCTGAGGTATCTCCAGTCCATTCTAAGAGAAAATATTTGTGTTTTCAGAATGTCAAGAGAGAATTGTAAACTGCAAACTGTTAACCTTCTGTGCTGATTAATAAGTCTGGGAACCACATGCCATGCATCTGTGGCCGTTTGACGCTGTGCCTTTAAGGAAGGGGCACACTGGCTAAATGTTTGTAAAATATTTTGGTATTCTAAACGAATTTCATTGGTAGGATTGTGGGAGGTGAGATTGTTAGACCCAGGGTAGCAATACCAGAAGGGTAGCTGTTACTTCCACAGTTCCCCAGGACAACGATGACAGCTCCAACAGTGGCTCCAGTTCTAACACTGCACAGTGTGCTCGTTGCACCTGTGGAAATGTTCCCCATAATTAGGGGTGCCCTGCCTCCCGCCAGGGGGAGGAGAGGGATAATGGAGATAACAGAATCTATCGGGATGTGTACATCCAGTGGCCTGGCACTTCACACTTTCGGAAGTACAGGGCCTTGGTTGACACAGGAGCTCAGTGCACCATATTGCCATCAAATTATCAGGGATCAGAGTCTATAACTATTCTGGGAGTCACTGGTGGATCTCAAGAGTTAGGTAAGGTAGAGGTTAATATAAGTCTAACTGGTAAGCAGTGGAAGAAGCATACAGTTGTGACTGGACCTGATGCACCTTGTATTTTGGGAATTGATTTTCTGAGAGAAGGGTGTTTCAAGGACCCTAAGGGTTACAAATGGGCTTTTGGAGTAGCTTCTGTAGAAATTGATGGACAAAAGCTGAAGCTGTCGGCTAGACCTGAACTCTCTGATGAATCTGCAGTTGTGGGACAACACAAGATTCAGGACATTAAATTGCCGGTTGCTTCTCAGACTGTGCATCACAGACAATACAGAACCAACCGTGACTCTTTGTTGCCCATTCAGAATCTGATTTGTCAGTTGGAGAGTCAGAAAGTCATCAGCAAAACTCATTCACCTTTCCACAGTCCAGTGTGGCTCCTGTCGTAGTTTGGGCTGGGTGCCCTCTGCTACAGGGGTGCTTCCTGTGTCCAGAAGTCCATCCCAGTGGGTGGACTCAGGAAATTAGGTATTTCTACCATAATCCCTTGCACCACTATAAATTTTGCGGTGGGGTCTGGCACTTCCTCTTTCCTTCCCTCTCCGAGACTTGGTAACTGGGGGAGAGATCTCCCGGCCATGGGCCTGATTGGGCCCAAGGCCACAGGGGGATGGGCAGTCTCAGGCCTGGCCAGCTGAGACTAGCCCAGCAGAGGGAGGGGGAAGAAGGAGCCCTGGAGGTTTTGGATGCACCCTCAGGTGGGGTTTGGGGTCTTTCTGGGTTTACTTTGGTTTCTTTCTTGTCACCATGTTTCCTTTTGTGCACACTCACTGTTCTCTATTTAAACTCTCCACTACTTTTGCAATCAGTTTGTCTGAGTCGTTATTTCTGCCTGTGGTGGGGAGGGGGTCTGCCCCAACCCATTACAGCATCCCATATTTATTACTCTGTAATTGTATTTCAGAGGTTAGTATATATAATACCTGAAACATTATAGCACTTGTCAGACTGGGCTTTGGAGACTATGTAAAAGACAACTTCATTGATAGAAAAGAGACCATAAATAAAACCACACAATATATTTCATTGATCTAATGCCCTTTGAATGCATAACTCATCAAGGTGTTTGAGAACATTTAGATGCCTTGTTTGAACAGCAAATCCACGTCTGCTAGTGATTTGAATTTTAAATTCTTTCATTAGCTTCAGGGAAAAGCAGTGGGTGTACTCAGCCAGCTAGAGGTATGAGGAAAAAGAGATAAGAACCATGAAAACAGAAGAGCAAGAAAAAGCATCTATTTCAAAGTGTGCACTGTTCATTAATAGGTTTTGAGCCAAAAATAAATTGCGTAAATAATTCAGTGATGAGTTTCACAGTTTAAAAATAGAACTCAATCAAATCTTTTTTGTTCTTCCCCTAGTAAATACCTGCTTTCTTTGGTTTATAAAGTATTTTACCCTGATTTTTGAATGCAGGCAAACCCAAATTTGTTTGTTAGTAAAATCCATATTCATTTGATTATTGATCAATTGCTGGCAAATGAAAACAAACAACAGATTACACCTGAGATGCACAGATACACAGGTTCTGATCTAGGCTTGAGCATACAGTAATTGAAGGAAGCTACTCAAATGTGTATACATGCTGCACAGTCCTTGAGAGGACCAGGAGGCATCTTGATTCATGAAGGCTTCAGGAGCTCTTACACCTACAATAGATCACCTATCCACAGATGAAGAAGAGGTACTCTGGTCTTAGTCAGACCTGTACACTGACTGAAAATGCTCGCCCCACTACAACCAGCTGAGGGACGTGTCAAGTGCATAGAAGGGTATACAGGGAGTGAAATGCATCTAGCTTCAGAGCCTATGTATGAGAACAAAGGGATGCAATGAAAGTTGTACACTCTAAGCTAGCTTGTCTAGCATAGCAACCATGTATTGTACAAGCTGGTTATTTGACACACAGAGAAAATGCTCTGCAGTTGGGCTTAGGAAGATTTGACTGGCATAAGTGAAAGACGGGATTATTTCCCTTAAATGATCTGATCGTAAAGTGATCTGGTAAACAGGAAGATAGAAAAAACATAGCTCAGCTGAGAGCTCGGCTGTTGGCCTCCTTCAACCAGAGGAAGCTCAGCAACCTACTTGCAGTAAAGGGATACTAAAGCAAACTGCAGGACAGTCTACAGTTTGTACAGGATACCCACCTGCCTGGAAAAGGCTGGAGCAAAAGGAATTTTCCTGGAAGAAGGAGACTGGATTAGGCTTTCCACTGCACAAAAAGTTGCACAAGATGAATACTATTCAACTTCTGCTTTAATTTGTGACTTTGGAAACATCTCCTTCTATGATCAAGTGACCTGCCCGGTGGATGTGGGGAGGGCTGTGGATGTGGTCTACTTGGACTTCAGCAAGGCCTTTGACACCGTCCCCCACAGCAAACTACTGGCTAAGCTCTCAGCTCATGGCTTGGACAGCAACACTCTGTGCTGGGTTAGGAACTGGCTGGAGGGCTGAGCCCAGAGAGTGGTGGTGAATGGTGCCACATCCAGCAGGCAGCCAGTCACCAGTGGTGTCCCCCAGCGATCAGTGCTGGGTCCCATCCTCTTTAATATCTTCATTGATGATCTGGATGAGGGCATTGAGTCAGTCATCAGCAAATTTGCAGATGACACCAAGTTAGGAGCAGATGTTGGTCAGTTAGAGGGCAGAAGGGCTTTGCAGAGGGACCTCGACCGACTGGACAGATGGGCAGAGTCCAACAGGATAGCATTCAACATATCCAAGTGCCGGGTGCTGCAATTTGGCCACAACAACCCCATGCAGAGCTACAGGCTGGGGTCAGAGTGGCTGGAGTGCTGCCAAACAGAGAGGGACTTGGGGGTGCTGATTGACACCCACCTAAACATGAGCCAGCAGTGTGCCCAGGTGGCCAAGAGGGCCAATGGCATCCTGGCCTGCATTAGGAATAGTGTGGCCAGCAGGAGCAGGGAAGTCATTGTGCCCCTGTACTCTGCGTTGGTTAGGTCACACTGGGCCCCTCAGTTTAAGAAGGACATTGAGACACTTGAACATGTCCAGAGAAGGGCAACAAGGCTGGTGAGAGGCCTTGAGCACAAGCCCTATGAGGAGAGGCTGAGGGAGCTGGGATTGTTTAGCCTGGAGAAGAGAAGGCTCAGGAGTGACCTCATTGCTCTCTACAACTACCTGAAAGGTGGTTGTAGCCAGGAAGGGGTTGGTCTCTTCTCTCAAGCAACCAGCACCAGAACAAGAGGACACAGTCTCAAGCTGTGCCAGGGGAGGTTTAGACTCAAAGTGAGGAGAAAGTTCTTCACCGAGAGAGTCGTTCGTCATTGGAATGTGCTGCCCAGGGAGGTGGTAGAGTCACTATCCCTGGAGGTGTTCAAGAGGAGATTGGACGTGGCTCTTGGTGCCATGGTCTGGTGATGAGGTCTGTGGTGACAGGTTGGACTTGATGATCTTTGAGGTCTCTTCCAACCCTGGTGATACTGTGATCTTAGAAATGTACCATGGCAGAACATTGACAGCTGTCTCTAAGGCAGAAAGCATGACTGAAGCTGAGGGGTGTAGAGAAATAGTCAGGTTCAGACCGCAACAAGACACAACTCGAGTGACAGGAAAGGAGCAGGAAATCATCAGTTTCCTCATTTCTAGCCTTCTGCAAGCTTGCCTAATGCAGTTTATAAACAGAGGACGAATTTCTCTATCCCCTATATATCCACGTGCTGCTTATGAATAATTATGTTTTCTTCAGAAGTGCTTTTAATAAAATTGAAGCTTGCTGCTTAAGCCCTTGTCACACATCTGTGCTACCCTTGTGATGTCAGCTCACTTATAATTAAACACTCTAATGCTTAATGATCATAGTCATCACAGTCATCATTTATTGAGGAGGTTGTCCTATTTATCCAATTAAACAGGTATATATTGTCAATGTATTATACTTTTTCTTGACTACTTGCCTGGTTCTGAAGCCCTGTAGTCTTTGACTTACTTTGCCTACACTACATGCTAAAGCAAAATTATTCTGAAATCAGGAAGTGTTACAATTAAACAGTAGCTTCAGAGTTGGTATTAGTTAAGAGTTCTCATGTAGACATCATATACAGATTGAATATGGAATTGCTATTGCATACAGTGGACTACTCCTTTAGTTCCCTTTCAAGGTAGATTCATTATAATTTATCCGATAGCTTGGTTACTGTCAGGAGAATGAATTTTGCTGAAACATGAAGACAGGGGAAATAAAAGTAGTCCCATATTGAAAAATAACATAAGGAAGGAGGAAGAAACAATGTAAATTTAATTCTTACCATTTCTCCAAAGAAATAGAAGTCCAGAGAGACCTTTTGCTCTGCATTTATAATCAAATTTTAATTTGGTAATTATATCACAGAAACACCCTATCCTGCAGCACAGATTCCTGCTCTGGCTAACTAAACATTTATTTTGCATAGCATAAAGCCATCTTTTGGAAAAAAAAAACAACAAACCAAACAAAAACAAAGAAACAGAACCCAAACAAACAAACCCAAAAATCCCAACACACTTTCTTCTCTCAGACTTGCAAATTCTTCTCTGCCAACAGAGCCATGATAACACTGGCATGTTAAGAATGTCTGTAAGAATTTATTGAAGACTGAAGACCCTGATTCTGTCCTGTCACTCTGCTGATCATATTTGAATTTTTCTCTACTACAGACTCTAAGTATGAAGAGCATCAGATTTCCAAGCTATAAATCTTGTAATCAGAGCTTACAAAGGAGAATACTCCTTCAGAAGTTTTTAGTCCAAATGTGATTTCACACTACCAATACGATTCAATACCTTTGAATCAATAACATCTAAATCAATTTATAAAGTTTTAAAAATCTCTGTATGAGTTTGGTCTACCAGAAGCTCACTTGGCCTACACAGTTTCTTGGAATGTCCAGCTTCCCAAGCATCTGAAGGACATCAAGACACTTGAAGGTGTCCAGAGAAGGACAACAAGGCTGGTGAGAGGCCTTGAGCACAAGCCCTATGAGGAGAGGCTGAGGGAGCTGGGATTGTTTAGCCTGGAGAAGAGGAGGCTCAGGGGTGACCTCACTGCCCTCTACAACTACCTGAAAGGTGGTTGTAACCAGGAAGGGGTTGGTCTCTTCTCCCAGGCAACCAGCACCAGAACAAGAGGACACAGTCTCAAGCTATGCCAGGGGAGGTTTAGACTTGAAGTGAGGAGAAAGTTCTTCACTGAGCGAGTCATTCGTCATTGGAATGTGCTGCCCAGGGACGTGGTGGAGTCACCGTCCCTGGAGGTGTTCAAGAGGAGACTGGACGTGGCACTTGGTGCCATGGTCTAGCCATGAGGTCTGTGGTGACAGGATGGACTCAATGATCCTCGAGGTCTCTTCCAACCTTAGTGATACTGTGATACTGTGAAATGACTGAGCAGGTCCCTAGACAGCCTAAAAGTTCCTTAGGCCCTTATCATTGTGTCCTGCAGTACCCTTCACTGAGCTCTGATGTCATACATAATCTAGAACAGGTAGGCAAGCTCCAGGAGTGTCAAAGGAACCTTCTAGTGAGCTTCAGATATTTAGACGAAGTTAAATGAAATTAGTTTTAATCTTGACATCACACCACTTAGTGTCCCCTTTTTCTCCAAAGCCTAGATGAGAACACTTGCCTAGTGAGACTCAGGATTCTTCACTCCACACAGCCTGAGAGACTGAACTGTAACTGTTTTCCAGGAGATGGTTTAAATCCAGCAGCTTTCAAATATTCATATGGAACAACCTAACTGTTACTATTAGAATACATAGAATACATAGAATAAACCAGGTTGGAAGAGACCTTCAAGATCATCGCATCCAAACCATCAATCAATCCAACCCACCTAATCAACTAACCCATGGCACCAAGCACCCCATCAAGTCTCCTCCTGAAAACCTCCAATGACGGCGACTCCACCACCTCCCCAGGCAGCCCATTCCAATGGGCAATCACTCTCTCTGTATAGAACTTTTTCCTAACAGCCAACCTAAACCTCCCCTGGCGCAGCCTGAGACTGTGTCCTCTATTGGTTCCCTGAAGTCCCCTGAGGAATTAAGAAGCAGCAAAAGGACACTCTGCTGAATCTACCACTAGATGAATTAGATCATCCTTCACAGTTCTTCCAAGGTACCTACTTTTGTCAACCTTAGAAGAAGTTTAGGCTGTTATGTCTTTCAGACAGGATCTATTTTGTTTTGGGCCAAACCTAAATATGAGGTGTGCTAATTTCCAGAATTAGACACAATAGAGAGAGTAGACTGGATTCCAAAAGCTGTTCCAAGATGCTACTGACAAGATTATGAGCTGCCTCAACAAAAAAACACCTTGCAGCTGTGGATTTTATATTTGTGTTTCTGCCTTGTGCATCAAAATATTCAGGTGAAACTGCTCTGGTATCTCTTCTTTGTTTCTTCACATATATTAAGGCAGTCACACTTTGTTCTAGGAGACAATGGAGACTGTTACAGGATACAACACACTTTTGTAAGAACATACAATGGAAGAATAATATTTGGAGATATCAGGCGATGGCAAGTTAACCTACACACAGGTGTGCCTTTATACAGATAGTGTTAGGCTCCACTTCAGTTCATTTTCTGAATTCCATGTCAAATTGACTAAGTCTAACAACTGGAGAGTTGTTAAAGATGAAAAGCACTTGTCAACATGACTCAGACAAGGAATATATCTAAAAGCAGAAACCTCAATTACATTTGGAATGTCTGTGCTCTGCTAAGGACAGCAATTTCGGGTGTGAGAGATTATTTTAATGCTAATGATTTGGAAATCCTTACTGAGATTCCACTTTTTAATGCTAAAGTAACAACATCTAAATAAGTAGCAGATGAATGCTTTAAAACTAAATACTATGCTTAATTATTACTCAAGAAAGGAATGTCTAGTAGAAAAGTGAAGACATAAAACAGAAGTATGAAAAGCCAGTTTAGATTCAAGACATTTGAAAGGCTTGCATAGAAGAAGCAAAGTTACCTGACCAACAACATTCAGGCCAATAGATACACAACTCTGTTAATACAAATGTCTCTCAAGTTAGCATTTTCTTTCACTTGCATATTTCTCTATTGAATAGAAATGTATCTTTTGGCTGATATATCTCTAAGCTCAAGGCATGTCTGGAATATTTTTCTGGAATATTTTTCTCAAACATTTGGTGTGGCTCAACTTTGTTCTTAAAAGAGATGTGTCACTGATCTGAAAGTTGGGATAGCTTTAAAGGCATTTGAAAAACACTTCCAGCACTGTGAAGAGGCAGATCTTGTTAGCTGTAAAAGCTCTGATCAGTCAAATGCTAACACAAGGCAACAGCACATGCCATCATATTCAGTATGACCTACCTACGTAGGAACTGGTTTTGCAAGGGGACCTTAGCAACAGAATGATTAAAACCAGTGAAAAATTAAGCTGTGCCTTTTTAGATTGACAAAAGAAGAACACATGAGGACGCAGGAGTCTGTGCAGAACTGGGAATGGTATGCAAGAAACTGAAAAAGAGGAGTCTGGCTAACACAGTCTTAGGGTAACATGACACATAGGAAAAAACAATCTGTAAATCTAGCCTGTGAAAAGGTTGTAGCAGCATGGGAAACATCTCATCCTTGCAAATAATTTCATTAGAGATCCCGTGAACTTAGGATTGTGGTCTCGGGCAGCATCCTGCACCAAGTCATACTAAATAAACAGTCTAACATGCATTCATAGAAGATGTGATGGTTGATTTGGTGTTATTTAGAGCAGAAAAGGTGTTAAATGCATATCAGGCATGCAGCAAGCCACTGTTATATGCCTTTCAAGTGTTATGTTGGATAGGAGAAAGCAGGAAGACAAACAAAAAACTGAGAGGTCTTGCACAAAAGACTGAATAAAGCTCAGTCTGGCAACAAATGTTAAATCCTCTCTCACTAAAATGCCTCAAGTTCATAAAATTTCACCCCCATTTATTTCAGTACCTTCACATATTATTTTCTAAGTGTCTTGTTATGCACATTAAATGTTTCTAATTTCCTCTCCTTCTTATTAAAAAAAACACATGTTCTTTAGAGTGCTTTCAGCTACCACCAAGCCGAAGGTGCTAACTGTATAAAGCCAATGTGGTATGGCTGTAGGCTTTTCACCAGAGTTTTGGCCATGCTGTTCCTTGGCCCAGCAGTGGTACACTTGAAGCCAGGGGCAGCCAGATCACTAAGAGATATCTGTATTTAGTGAAGATCAGGTTTGTGACCACCTGAAGAACCTGAAAGTGTTCAAGTCCATGGGACCTGATGGGATACACCCACAGGTGCTGAGGGGACTGTCATAGGAGGTTGTTAAACCACTCTCCATCATATTGCAAAAGTCATGGCAGTCTGGGGAAGTCCCCACTGACTGGAAAAGGGGAAACATAACCACCATGTTCAACAAGGGAAAGAGGGATGACCCAGGGAACTATAGGCCAGTCAATCTCACCTCTGTGCCTGGTAAGATCATGGAGCAGATCCTTCTGGAGGCTCTGCCGAGGCAGAATAATAATGAAGAAGTGATTTGGTACAATCATCACAGCTTAACCAAGGGCAAACGCTGCCTGACAAACCTGGTGGCCTTCTATTACAAGGTCACAACATTAATAGATGAAGGCTGAGCAACTGACATAATTTACCTGGACCTGAGCGAAGGCTTTGACACTGTCCCACACCACATCCTGGTCTCCAAGCCGGTGCAGTATGGGTTTGATGGACCATTCAGTGGATAAAGAACTGGCTTGATGGCCACACCCAAAGAGTCAATGGGTCCATGTCCAAGTGAAGTCCCTCAGGGATCAGTCCTGGGACCAGTCTTGTTTAACATCTTTGTTGGTGACATAGACAGTGGCATTGAGTGCACCCTCAGCAAGTTTGCTGATGACAACAAGCTGTGTGGTGCAGCAGACACACTGTAGGGAAGGGATCCATCCACAGGGACCTTGACAGGCTGGAGAGGTGGGCCTGTCACAACCTCATGAGGTTCAACAAGACCAAATGAAAGGTCCTGCATCTGGGTCAGGGCAATCCCAAGCACCAATGTAGGCTGGGCAGGGACTGGCTTGAGCACAGCCCCAAAGAAAAGGATTTGGGGCTGCTGGTGGATGAGAAGCTCAACATGAGCCAGCAGTGTGCACTTGCAACCCAGAAAGTCAATCACATACTGGGCTGCATCAAGAGAAGCATATCCAGCAGGTCAAGGGAGGTGATTCTCCCCCTCTACTCTGCTCTGGTGAGACCCCACCTGGAGTACTGCATCCAGTTCTGGAGCCCCTATTACAGGAAGAATCTGGAGGTGCTGGAAGGTGTCCAGAGAAGGACCACGAGGATGATCAGAGGGCTGGAGTACCTCTCCTATGAGGACAGACTGAGGGAGTTGGGGGCTATTCAGTCTGGAGAAGAGAAGGCTCTGAGGAAACCTTATTGTGGCCTTCCAGTATCTGAAAGGGGCCTACAAGAAAGCTGGGGAGGGACTTTTTAGGGTGTCAGGGAGTGATAGGACTAGGGGGAATGGAGCAAAAATAGAAATGGGCAAATTTGGATTGGATGTTAGGAAGAAGTTCTTCCCCATGAGGGTGGTGAGACACTGGCACAGGTTGCCCTGGGAGGTGGTAGAAGCCACATCCCTGGAGGTTTTCAAGGCCAGGCTGGATGTGGCTCTGGGCAACCTGATCTAGTGTGAGATGTCATTGCCCATGGCAGGGGGGGTTGGAACTGGATGATCCCTGAGGTCCCTTCCAACCCTAACAACTCTATGATTCTGTGATTCATCAGCCCTCACCTGCTTGCAAGGAGGCCAGCGGAACATTGCTCCTCAGAAGCTTATTGGCCCAGCCAACCACTGCTGCTCCTAGCTTTGGGAATTACAACATGTACTCTGATGGTAACTGGCACAAATTTGATCTATAGTGTAGAAAGTCTGTTTTGCTTCTGTGTTCTTTCCTTTGCTTCTCTCCCACACCATTATCACTGGTTAGGGAATTCTGGTTTGGAAATTTTGCTTATACTAGCTCTGGTATTGCTCTGAGCAACATTGACAAAAAGTTGATGCTTTTGGCTCTTTTCACAACTGAATCTGGAACTCAGAAAGTATTTTGGATGCTTTAAAGAGTCAACAGGGAACTCATCATATCCTGATGATATTTTATTTTTCAATTGCAGATCTTCTGTCTCTCTTCTCAAATCTGTTTTTACTTTAACTGAAATAGCTGTTCAGATTCTATCACTTTGGGTTTTGTCAACACAACTGTGCGTTATCTGATTTTTTTTGTTCTCGTTGAACATCTTCAGGCAATGCTGTGGTTACAGATATATAACCAATGGGGAGTATTTACATACCAAGGGGACCTTTTTAACTGTTGTTTCACCATAGCTTGACAGCAATACCATATCTGAGCACAAAGATAATTCTGTATCTGTGATCAAGAGCACATCCAGTAGGTATAATACTTGCATAAATATTTTATTATTGTAGTATCAGTCAGGGTTGGAAGGGACCACAAGGATCATCTAGTTCCAAACCCCCTGCCATTGGCAGGGACACCTCACACTAGATCAGGCTGGCCAGAGCCTCATCCAGCCTGGGCTTAAACACCTCCAAGGAACGGGGCCTCAACCACCTCCCTGGACAACCCATTCCAGGGCTTCACCACTCTCATGGGGAAGAACTTCCTCCTCACACCCAGCCTGAATCTCCCCACCTCCAGCTTCATTCCATTCCCCCTAGTCCTATCACTATCTGATATCCTGAGAAGTCCCTCCCCAGCCTCTTGTAGTCCCCCTTCAAATACTGGAAAGCCACAATTAGGTCACCTCGGAGCCTCCTCTTCCCCAGACTGAACAGTCCCAAGTCCTTCAGTCTGTCCTCATATTTTATCCAAAAGGCTTGATGAGTGTCTTCACAAAAAATAAATAGTTTTCCAGGATACTTTAGAAAAAAAAAATCACTTTGTTCAGGTAGTTTAACAGTTATCCAAGGAGCAGGTCCACAGAGACGAAAGCAGTAACAGTCTGGATGGTTCACATCCCCACTAGAAATTAAATGACATGATTTATTATCATTTTACTTCAATGTTACACTTGTGCAACTTCAAGGTTTAGCAAGCTGTACCAGAACACTGGAGTGATGAATAATGTATCATCTTCCTTTCTGAGCAAAAAGTAACTCCTGTGAAAATATTTTAAAGTGTCATTTAGGAATTTGGGGACTGGATTGCAACGTGAATTAGGTGCTGATAACAATTTTCTTCCTGTGCCTAAATAATTACTTTAAATATAATGGGGTTAACTTCTCAATATGGAGGGGAAAAAAAGAAATACACGAATGCCAGTACAGCCTTCTCATGGCTCAGCCATGCCTCCTGGCTCTGTACCATCAGCATGCTTTCATCCAAATCATTCTTGAATATGTTGAATAAAACTGGACCCAGTACTGACCACTGCGGAACACCACTAGCCACAGGCCTTCCACTAGATCCTGCACCAGTGATCACAACCCTCTTTGCTCTGTCCTTCATTCAGTTCTCAGTCCACCTCACTGCCCACTCCTCTAACCCACAACTCCTAAGTTCTCCTATGAAGGTCATAGAACAATAGAATCATAGACTTGTTAGGGTTGCAAGGGACCTCAAGGATCATTTAGTTCCAACCCCCACTGCCATGGGCAGGGATGCCTCACACTAGATCAGGTTGCTCAGAGACACATCCAGCCTGGCCTTAAAAACCTCCAGGGATGAAGCTTCCATCACCTCTCTAGGCAACCTGTACCAGTGTCTCACCACCCACATGGGGAAGAACTTCCTAACATCCAATCCAAATTTACCCATTTCTATTTTTGCTCCACTCCCCCTAGTCCTATCACTCCCTGACACCCTAAAAAGTCGCTCCCCAGTTTTCTTGTAGGTCCCCTGGATACTGGAAGGCCACAATTAGGTCTCCCCGGACCCTTCTCTTCTCCAGACTGAATAGCCCCAAACCCCTCAGTCTGTCTTTCTGAGGAGAGGTGCTCCAGCCCTATGCTCATCCTCGTGGCCCTTCTCTGGACACCTTCCAGCACCTCCAGATTCTTCCTGTAATAGGGACTCCAGAACTGGATGCAGTACTCCAGGCGGGATCTCACCAGAGCAGAGGAGGAGAATCACCTCCCTTGACCTGCTGGATATGCTTCTCTTGATGCAGCCCAGGATCTGACTGGCTTTCTGGGTTGCAAGTGCACGCAGCATGTTACGGAAGGCCTTGCCAAAATCAAGGCAAACAACATTCATTGCCCTCCCCTCATCTACCCAGCTGGTCACACCACTCCTAATAATCTTTTCCTTCACACAATTAAAGATGACTTCCAGAATAAGCTGCTGCAGCACCTTTCCAGGGGTGGAGTTGAGGCTGACTGTAGTTTCCTAGATCCTCCTTCTTGCTGTTTTTGAAGATTGGAGTGACACTGGATTTCCTCCAATCCTCAGGCAATTCTCCTGCTCTCCAGGAAGTTTCAAAAATGATGGGAGAGTGGCTTAGCAATAACCTTACTCAGCTTCTTCAGCACTTGTGGGTGGATCCCATTGAGCCCATGGATTTGTGGGTGTCCAGATTGCCTAGGTGATCTCTAACCCAGTCATCTTTGACCAAGGAAGTCTTCCTTCCTCCAGAATTTTTCTCTTCCCTCCAGGGACCAAGAGTCAGCCTTTGCAGTAAAGATTGAAGTAGAGAAGGCAGTCAGAAACTGTGATTTCTTTGTGTCCTTTATCACCAAGTCACCCACATCATTCAGCAGTGGGCCCTCATTCTGACTGGTGTTCCTTTTAGAGCTGATGAACTTGAAGAGGGCCTTCCTGCCACTTTTTACATCTTTTGCCAGATTTAATTCCAAAACAGCCTTGGATTTCCTCGTAGTACCCCTACATACTCTGGCAATGTTCCTGTATTCCTCCCAAGAAGCCTGTTCCTTTGTCACATTTGAATTCCCCTTAGTACTTTATGTCTTTTGACTATTTAAGATAATTTTTAAGAGAGTCTTTTATTTTATCTCAGTTCTGTTATTTAACACGCATTACAACATGGACTCTTTTGCTGACTGTCTTTGAATACTGCCCATTTTTCCTTCAGTTTTGATGGCCCATTCACTTATAATAGTTGCTATACAGTTAACAATCTGAGGGAAATACAAGCATGTACTTAATTTTCAAATTACAGTTCATATCTACAAGCTTGAATGAAGCAACAGCTACACGAAAATTGTAGTGAATGGTTTGACAGCTGAATAAAATGAGCAATTTATTTTAAAGTGTTATTAAGTAATCAAGGAAGTCTTCCAGCAGTACTGTGTGTAAATAAGGATTCTATTGATCTAATTCTGTATCTCCTGGAGATTCTAATATGCTCTTGTTTTTGCTTATGTTCATGGAGACTGAAAAGGTAGTTACATTATTTTAAGACAGATATAATGTTCAATTTGTCTAACTCTTAATCGAGGAGCTTAGACTGATGCACAAAAATGTGCTATACACCCTCCCACAGATGGCAGAGCCCATCAAAAAGGATACTGATTAATATCATGCTGAATCCTGATACAAGCTGACACAGACAGATGAGTCCTCCCAACCAACCATGAAAGTGCATTTGCTCATACCGTATGTGTTAGTCACAGTGTATAAGTTTATGAATATTTATCCATACAGACCAGATTTGGGAATGATCCAGGTATTACTGAAAATCTATTGTCATGGACTTCAAGTACTTAATGTACTGCTTTGGGGAAATTCATCTATGCGATACATAGGCAAACAAATGCACAAATCAGTGCCTCTCACCATGTTCTCTCTCATGTGTCTGCTCAGGAATGTGCCCAGTGTCATGTCTCATCATTTTCTGTACTCCTTTAGATCCTTCCTTGCTCCTTCTTCAAGAGGTAGACAGTATAGAAATGTGCCCTTTTTCCCAAGAGGGCCAATGGTGTCCTGGGGTGGTTAAGAAAAGTGTGTCCAGCACATCTATCGAGGTTCACCTCCCCCTCTGTTCTGTGTTGGTGAGACCACACCTGGAATACTGTGTTCAGTTTTGGCCTCCTCAATTCAAGAAACAGGGATATGCTGGAGAGAGTCCAACAGAGAGCTATGAAGATGACTGTGGGACTGAAACATCTCTGCTATGAGCAAAGACTGAGACCTGGGTTTGCTTAGTCTTGAGAAGAGAAGGCTGAGATATCTGTAAATATCTGAGGGGTGGGTGTCTCTTTGGTGGTGCTGAGTCACAGGAAATGAAACAATGGGTACAAGGTAGAACACAGGAGGTTCCACCTGAATACAAGGAGACAGAGGGGTTGGAGTCAATGATCTCTATATATCTCTTCCAACCCCAACGTTCCAGGGGAGGTTTTACGCTGGATGTTAGGAAGAAGTTCTACACAGCAAGAGCGATTTGCCATTGGAATGGGCTGCCCAGGGAGGTGGTGGAGTCACCATTATTGTGGTGTTTAGGAAGAGACTGGGTGGGGTACTTGGTGCCATGGTTTAGTTGATTAGATAGTGTTGGATGATAGGTTGGACTCAATGATCTCAAAGGTCTCTTCCAACCTGGTTAATTCTATTCTATTCTATTCTATTCTATTCTATTCTATTCTATTCTATTCTATTCTATTCTATTCTATTCTATTCTATTCTATAAACCAAAACTGTGCACATGTCTCTATACTTGGAGCCCTTTCCCCCTTGGTTTTCCTGATTTTCCACTACATTTAAAACATTCTGGAGCAGAATCATCCAGTTTCAACAGCATCCCTGACAACTATGAAACAGTAAGTCTAATGAAAAATGTGCCATAAGACACAAACAGAGATGGAGAGAAAATAGGTCTTCACAGTCAACAATAATCAGTGAAATTAAGCAGGTGAAAACAAATAGGCAAACTCAACACAGCCTTCACTGTTCAAGGAGCAAAGTCACTTGGAAAAGTGAGTTCCACAGGTCTAGGTCTGTGGGTTTTATATGAAGAGCTGATCACCTTTTTTAGCATAAAGCAACTGAAAAGTGTTTCTAATTCTAAATGCTAGCTTTTTAGCTCTGCTTTGCTGAGGTGGAACATCTTAAGGAGGGCAGAAGAGAAAAAAATATTCATTGATAAAATGTTAAGTACAGAAAAAGGACAAACACACATTGAAAGTTTAAAAGCTTCCTGCAGTGAATCTGATAGTGAAAAGTGCACTGAAGCTGAGCAGCCACCTCAATGGAGCAGAGGATTTGCAAATGTTTGTGAGGTAATTTCTCAAATCCTGAGTTTTAGGTTATTTTTATGAGATTTTCCTCAGAGTGTTTCCTGTGATCCATAATGAGTTAAGGGATTACTGGTCTTCACAGATGGTTGTGCTGCATGGAATATTCTAATTTAGGACAGTAAAGAAGATATACTTCATGATCAGCCTAATGAACAATAAAACCAGTTATTTGAGGCAGCTTTATATCATTAATATAGCCAAGCTTTCATCTCATTCTCTTCCTTGCTATCTTTGACATCAGGATTGAGCTGGCAAACTCAGTTACTTAGGCTGTTCATCATTGTAGCCCTTAATCTCCTGCCAACATGTATAATCAAAATCCTAGGAATCTGCATTACCTGCTTCTTCCCATTAAAAGTAATGTGAAAATAATTCTGCATGAAGAGCTGTTTTAGGAAATGGAGGTTTAATTGACACCATCACCAAGAGCCCTTTACAGAAGTGTTCATAATGAGAATGAACATTTGCTGCTGTACACAAATCACAAGGACATACAAGGAATTTAAAATATTGCTTTCTCTGTTAATTTTTATGCAATCTCCTTTTTTTAACTTCCCACTTCCCTCTAAAAGACCAAAAGTATTGTAGCTTGGTCTACATCAAAAGCTAACAAATGTTCCAGCACTGCCAGCTGGCTAAACCACACACAATCTTTCCTCCTTCTTACTGTAATTTACTCCTGAGGAGCAATTCTTTGGCCTGCCATATTAAAATAACTCAGCTGGGATCACAGTATTTAGCAAAAATAATCCACACTGTGATAAATCTATAACAACCCACAGCCTACCTAAGAGAGTCTTAACATACAAAATTTAGTTAAAGCATCATTCCAATACAAAAACTTTGTAAGAAAGGCAAGAGGAAAAAGACAAACAATCCAACAAAATTTACTAGAAAGGTAATGGAAGAAGACTTTGTTTCCACTTTTTAAAGATACCCTCTTATAATCTCACAGTTTCACTGAAATACATTACAGATTAATCATTTGAGACATACATCTCACCAGATTTGTCACAGCAATAAAATCCTGCTCTAAAGAACATGCCCTGAGAAAACACAAGGTAGAGTCCTGTCAGTCTTACCAAGTAATAACTTCTCCATCAGCAGTCAATTATTAGGCTATTACTAGTGACAAAAATTGGTGAGATGTGCTACAGACTAGAGAGCTGAGTGACTTTGCCCAGGAGAAATTGCAACCTTGGAGGTCAGCACATAATGCTCATTTTTTCCCTGCCCCAGGCTTTCAGCCTTCATATTTTCCCATCTTTCCCTGGGGAGTCAGGAGAAATGGTGATTGCAGATGCCAATTCCTTGCACTTCCCATGAAAATAAATCATCCCTTCCCACATGGATGGTGGAAGACTAATTATCTACTGCTCACATGAAACAAAGACATTCATAGCACAGAAAGCCAGGCTGCCACCAAGAGAAAAGCAACTGTGCCATGTTATATTTCTCCCTTACTCGTTCCACCTGCATAGGAATGATTCCAGATTTTCTGCAACTTTGGTTTTCCAAATATTGCTGCACATTACAATCAAAGGCTTCTATCTTTTCTCCTCTGACTACACCCTGGTTTTGTACAGCTACAAGTCACATAACACAGGTACTAAAAGCAACTCTTCTTTCTACTCAGACTCCATGCAACCTTAAATATCTGCTTGTGACAGTTTAGAATATGAGTGACAGCTATTCAAAGATCCCACCAGGCCACACAAATACATAGAATACATAGAATACATAGAATAAACCAGGTTGGAAGAGACCTTCAAGATCATCGCGTCCAACCCATCAACCAATCCAACACTACCCAAACAACTAACCCACGGCACCAAGCACCCCATCAAGTCTTCTCCTGAAAACCTCCAGTGATGGCGACTCCACCACCTCCCCAGGCAGCCCATTCCAATGTGCAATCACTCTCTCTGTATAGAACTTTTTCCTAACATCTAGCCTGAACCTCCCCTGGCGAAGCCTGAGACTGTGTCCTCTTGTTCTGGTACTGGCCGCCTGGGAGAAGAGACCAACATCCGTCTGTCTACAACCTCCCTTCAGGTAGTTGTAGAGAGTAATAAGGTCACCCCTGAGTCTCCTCTTCTCCAGGCTAAGCAACCCCAGCTCCCTCAGTCTCTCCTCGTAGGGCTTGTGCTCCAAACCCCTCACCAACTTTGTTGCTCTTCTCTGGACTCATTCCAGCAAGTCAACATCCTTCCTAAACTGAGGGGCCCAGAACTGGACACAGGACTCGAGGTGCGGCCTAACAGGGGCAGAATCACCTCCCTGCTCCTGCTGGCCACACTGTTCCTGATGCAGGACAGGATGCCATTGGCCCTCTTAGCTGCCTGGGCACACTGCAGGCTCATGTTCAGTCTACCATCAACCAGCATCCCCAGGTCCCTCTCAGCCTGACTGCTCTCCAGCCACTCTGACCCCAGCCTGTAGCTCTACATGGGGTTGCTGTGGCCAATGTGCAGAACCTGGCACTTGGATGTGTTCAATCTCATGCCGTTGGACTCTGCCCATCTGCCCAGCCTGTCGAGGTCCCTCTGCAGAGCCTCTCTACCCTCCAGCAGATCAACTCCTGCCCCCAGCTTGATGTCACCTGCAAATTTACTGATGATGGACTCAATGTCCTCGTCCAGATCATCAATAAAGATGTTAAAGAGCATGGGGCCCAGTAGTTGCAGTAGAGTTTTTTACATTCACATAGGACTGTCAAAACAGCTTGTCTGGTGTGACCAGTGATGGACTGCTGCTGCCAGTGTCATGGCAAAAAGGGAAAGAAAGAAACCATCCAAATCCTAGGAAAGTGTTGAGTGTGAATGAAACACAAAATAAAAAGACTTAATTCAGCTATGTGATTTTTTGTTTGTTTGAGTATCACATTAGAGACTCAAATGGACCAAATTGTTCAGTTTTAAAAGATTTATGAACCCGTTTACATTTCAGCCTGAATGAGTTCATTATCAAAAACTTTCTAAACATTGCATTCCATAAATTTATTGTGGCAGGAATGAGCTTATCAATCCTGCACACAGACACTACATTGACTCACTGATCTGCCAGTGATCACAAAGCTTTGTTACACCATGTAAAGCTCTGCAAGCTCTCTCCAATTGTATTAAATAAATACATAATGAATTAAAAAAAGTGAAATGTGAACATGAGGTAACTGTGATGTAAACTCTATACCTCCTCTGGACCATGGTTATGGTATCACTTTCAGTGGAATCCAAATTTCAGTTGGTTAAGCCTTTACAAGAAAGAATTACTTGTTGTGTGAGACAGTAATACCAATGTCTATGCATAACCCTCTGAGAATGCCAAATTCCAGGACAGATCTTTGGTTTTGCTACCTGAATCACTGGTGGTGGCAAACCACATTTTAAATAAACCTCGCATTAGGACCTTAAAAATGTGAACCGCAAGCAATAAATTAAACAAATGCAGAAAGATGATCCCCAGAGAATTCCTGGCACACCACAGGCTCTGAGTGCTTTTAAAGGGGTTGAAGGTTATCAAAAGAAAGAAGTCCAGCTTATTACAGTATTGGAGTTAATGCTAAGAGCTTTCTTTTCAAATAAATGAGATATACCTGTGAAGACTGTAAAAACCTTCTGAAGGTACAGAAAGAGATGAGGGTATGAAAATAAAACCCCCTCACATTAATCATTAACATACAAAAACTATGCAGCTGATTCCAGCCACAATTACACGCATGACTACCTTCAATCAGCCTCTTAAGTCAAGAACAAACACTGAGCGTGAAGACTGCAACAATTGTATTTAAAGTACGAAGGACATTTTTCCCTTGGCATCTTCTGATGGAGCAAGTGATGGCAATGCAGGTGGCACAAAATACACCCTGGCAACTGCTGGCACTTCCAAATACTGAGCATGGCTTTTACATCATATAGGAGTTTCTGAGGACTCTTTGATACACGCTGAACCCTTTAAGCTCTCTGAAAAAGCAGCATTCGCATGCAAATTAGAAAGATTTAAATTACCGCTAGCAAAGATCCTATCAAATTTAGTGGGGCTATGACTGCATCTCAATATTTCAGCAAAACCAAACATACTGAAATTACAGAAAAGTATCTCTTACCTTCATTTTAAATGTAGGTCTGATTTTGACAGTAATTCAGTTTTAAGCCAGCAAAAGTCAAATTTCAATTTAAAAAAAAAAGAGAAGGCAAGCTATATCAAAACTACCAAATTACCCTTAATACATATGAAACTGAAACTGACGTGCAGAATAACTTTAATCAGTCAGTCACATTGCTTGGTGCAAACGTATTTCTTTGCAGAAAAGACAAGGAAAGAATACCTGGTATTTCTCAGTCAGCTGAAACAAAAGTATTTCTTAGCACTTTCTTCTCAGAATTATCAAGCATTTCCACTGTAATGACACTTTTTGGTTGTCTCTACTCTTACTCTCAGAAGAACCCAACATATTTGTGTCTACAATAAGGCTTTTCCTGTATTTAAGATTCTTTCTCCCCAGCCACTTCTGTAACTGTACATACTCTCAATGGAATTATCAAAGACATTATAAGGACTTAACAGCTTGATTATATTTTGAAACATACAAAATAACTTAAAGAAATTCTAAGTCCTACCAGGTGAAGCCCACGTGTGAATGAGGGCCATAAAGCCAGGTAAGACAGGACACACATTCATTCTTTTAAACAATTTTGATAAGGCAAAGCAGAAAGATAGATATTTTTACTTTTACAAACCAAGTTCTAAGAAGAGGAAAAGGAAGCTTTTTGGTGATTAACTTTTGTTTTACAGACTCCAGCACTGATTGAGTTTCTCTGTGTTTACAGACTGCACAAGCTACACAAAGTATTCTGTACTCAATGACTATACTTGATTTATAAAATCATATTAAAAAATTGTCATCCTCAGGAGGAACTATCTTATCTCAAACAGGTCCCAATACTTTCAAAGTGAAATTATTATAGAAACATCCAATTATTTAGAGTATTCAGGCTGACAGGCTATACACTTAAGCCTCTATATTGAATGCATAGCTAATATAGTGTTATGCATATGCAGTCCTCTGAGAGATTTGGGTAATGCATCAATAAGCATAATTTCTAACGGTGGATTGGGGGCTGCTGTTATTAATTTTTCTCCTCCAAGTAAGAAATGCAAATTGCAAAAAGTAGAATTTGCATCTTAACTTGACTTACACATTATCTCTGCTTTGCACCTTAGGAAACTGCCAGATATTAAGTTACAGTCAAAGCTTCACCAATACCATCACAGTTTGCTGGAATCAGAATAATTTTGTATTACCTCCTGCCTCAATCATGCATTGCTTTGCATTGTATGAACCATCTTCTGTCACATCTCAAAACCGTGTAAATTGTGACCTATAGTTTGACTGTTATGACCTATAAGCAACATCTGTCAGCCTAAAGAACCATTTCCTTTCATTGGGTGTCTCAGATTTGAAAAACAACCTGCTAGAGAGCTGAATAAACCCGGACCATGGCAGTTCACTGAAAACTGATTACACTCAATTTCTACATTATCTCATAGAACACCTTTATCTCTGCAAATAATTAAACAGTTCATCTAGCAAACCTAGTCCCACAAATCCCAGTTTGTTCCTTTACTGATCTCACTTTTCAAAGAGCACAGAATCACACAGAATCACAGAATCACAGAATCACCAAGGTTGGAAGAAACCTCAAAGATCACCAAGTCCAACCCATCACCACAGACCTCATGACTAAACCATGGCACCAAGTGCCACACCCATCCCCTCTTGAACACCTCCAGGGATGGAGACTCCACCACCTCACTGGGCAGCACATTCCAATGGCTAACAACTCTCTCAGTGAAAAACCTTCTCCTCACCTTGAGCCTAAACTTCCCCTGGCGCAGCTTGAGACTGTGTCCTCTTGTTCTGGTGCTGGTTGACCTGGTGAAGAGACCAACCCCCTCCTGGCTACAACCACCCTTCAGGTAGTTGTAGACAGCATTTCCAAGTTTCTTTAAAAATGTCAGTGTAGTCCTTGAACATGTAGTCACATTAATACTAGAGCTCTAATAGATAAATACAATTCAAGTCCTTTTCTTGCTACTGTGCCCACACACAAAGCATGAGGAAGCCAGTTCTCCTTTTGCTCTAATTTCTATGTTGAATGGATTTTTATTTGCATTCTTTTGAGTTTTCTTGGTCATATCTAAGAATATATTTTCATTCCAAAGGACTAGACAGTTGCTACATAACTAGCCTCAACATCCATTAATCTAAAATATTTGCTGAAATAGAATCCTTTCGTTTTTCATGACTCAGTATTTACTTTAGGTGCTCTTAACTTTATGCAGAAATAATACACCCTTACCATGATTTAAAATCTTATGAGAAATGTGGCTCTGAGAAACCTGATCTAATGTGAGGTGTCCCTACCTTTGGTGGGGGTAGGGTGGGGAGGGGGGTGGGAACCTCATGACTAACTAAGCCATCGCTTCAAGTCCAATCCCCTCTTGAGCACCTCCAGGGACTGTGACTCCACCACCTCCCTGGGCAGCACTTTGCAACAGCCATTCACTCTTTCTGTGAAGAACTTTCTCCTCTCCTCAAACCTAAACCTCCCCTGATGCAGCTTGAGACTCTGTCCTCTTGTTCTGCTGCTGGCTGCCTGGGACAAGAGACCAACCCCCACCTGGCTACAACCTCCCTTCAGGGAGTTGTAGACAGCAATAAGGTCTCCCCTGAACCTCCTCTTCTCCAGGCTAAGCAACCCCAGCTCCCTCAGCCTCTCCTCATAGGGCTTGTTCTCCAAACCCCTCCCCAGCTTTGTTGCCCTTCTCTGGACACGTTCCAGAAATGCAACATCCTTCCTAAACCGAGGGGCCCAGAACTGGACACAGTACTCAAGGTGTGGCCTAACCAGTGCAGTGTACAGGGGCATAATGATTTCCCTGCTCCTGCTGGACACACTATTCCTGATGCAGGCCAGCATGTCATTGGCCTTCTTGGCCACCTGGGCACACTGCTGGCTTATGTTCAGCCTACTATCAACCAGTACCCTCTTTCTGTACCCCCCAGGTCCCTTTCTGCCTGGCTACTCTCCAGCCACTCTGACCCCAGCCTGTAGCACTGCATGGGGTTGTTGTGGCCAAAGTGCAGCACCCGGCACTTGGACTAGATGATCCTTGACGTCCCTTCCAACCCTAACAATTCTATGATTCCAGGATTCTATGAAATACATAGAAGTTAAGATGCAGTTCCTATTTTGTGATAACAATGACTGTGTTGAAAAAACACTGGATTTTAAAAAACAATCTGAAAGCCAAAAAAAAAAAAAACAACAATTTGGGATTCCCTCCATCAGCAAAGACTTATCTTTTCATCTCATTTAGGATCTTCATTCAGACTAATTGTGATGTGTCAACCTAAAGATAGCATTATGGTCTTGATGTTTGGTTTGTAACTGCCCTTTCATTGCCTAGCAAACATTAAATGAGCACTGACGATGTCAGCAGAACTTGCAAATGGAAAATAGTCCTAAATAAGCTTTAGTTTGTTCAAGCAAGAACCGTGGGATATGATTTTATGTGATGGCACCTTAAAGTATTTACAATAAGAGTGAAGAACCAAATCTTTCTGCAGGTCTGTGCAGGAGGGCTCAGAAATAAGGGTTCATTCATGCATTTGCAAATCTGATCACAATCTGTCATTCGATCCTCCTGCCAAACAGAAAAGCATGACATGCTTTCATGAACTGTACATCTTTCATATTTGTGATGGAGCATTTCCAAAGGTGAAGGAATTTAGAGGTTAATTTCCTCCCTGACTCCCTCCACCCTGTCAGGCTGGGGTGGTTTGCTTGGAGTAGTCATTTTTTGCTAAGTGACACAATAATGGAAAACATTTTGGGCAGAACCCCAGTGTAACCATCAGCTTATGTTAAAGCCTTTATAGCCTTCTGTCAGCCTGAAGAGGCTTCATAAAAAGCAACATCTATATTTATGAATTGGATTCTGATACTAATTCTACACCTCTCTAATTTTGACAGGCTGAAGAAAAGCGAAAATTATTAGCCAAAAGAATTGACTGAAAGCTTAGAAGCTGTCAAAAGACTTATCATGAAGTACAAAAGCAAGAACCAAGCAGGGACACAGAGAAAAATAATAATCAAAAAGTAAATGAATACAGAGTGGGTTTTGTAATGTTCCAGGTAAATGGTGAGAACAAAAATCTTCTTTTTTAACCAAAGAAGTAGCACTTCTTAACTGGAAAAAAAAAAAGGTATTTAAAAACATATTCCAGTTTCAAGCAGTATCACATTTGATTTCTGAAGTCACCACAGGACCATGGAGAAATGTGAATCATCAGATACATCTTCCCAGTACCAGAAGGCATATCACACATGAACCAACATTGTGACCTGTGGTGCAAAGCTGTTACTTACAACACACTTCAAACACAACCATAGAACAGTTTCGGTTGGAAAGGACCTTAGAAATCATGTACTTCAACCTCCCTGCCATGGACAGGGATGCTTCTCAACTAGACCCAGCTGCTCAAGGCCTCATCCAGCTTGGCCTTGAACATACCCAGGGAGGAGGCATCCACAACCTCCATGGGCAGCCTACTCCACTCTCTACACCCTCATACTGAAGAACTTCTTTCTAAAATGCAGTCTAAATCTAGTCTCCCTCATCTTAAAACCATTTTCTCTTGTCCTATTGGTTGACACCCTTACAAAAAGTCCCTCCCCAGCATTCCTGTGGGATCCTTTCGGGTATTGGAAGGCAGTTATAAGGACTTCTCTTCTCTAGCCTGAACAGCCCTAGCTCTGACAGCCTACACTCACAGTCAAGGTGTTCCAGCTTTTGGATCATTGCTGTTCTGCTCTGGACTTGCTCCAGCAGCTCCATGTCCTTATGCTGGGGACAGCACATGGAGAAGCAGCATTCGATGTGGGCTCCCATAAAAGCAAAAAGGGAAGAATTACCTCTTGTGACCTGCTACCTTCATTCCTCTTGAAGCAAAAGAAGAACTGATAGTAGGGGTGTTTCCATATAGTAAGCCTTAAAATATAATTCATTGTGTAATGGCCAAGAAGAGCCACTCTTCATATTGAGCTCTGACTTGATTCTGTAAGCATATTAGAAATGCTTCGTGCAGGATGAAAATCATGTAGGAGAAAAATTAGAGAGGCAAAGGCCCAGTTAGAACTGAAGCTGGCCACCTCTGTGAAAGATAATAAAAAGCATTTTTACAAATATATTAATGATAAAGAGGGGCAAGAAGAACCTGCACTCCTTATTGGACCTGGAGAGGAACACTGTGACTAAAGAGGAGGAAAAGGCTGAGGTCCTGAACACCTTCTTTGCCTCAATTTTCAACAGTAAGGCAGGAGGAGTTCAGGACAAGTGGCCTCCTGAGCTGGGCAGTAGGGTTGGGGAGCAGTGTGATGCCCTGGAAATCCATGAGGAATTAGTTCGGGACCTGCTGAGCCACTTGGACACCCACAAGTCCATGGGACCAGATGGGATCCATCCTAGGGTGCTGAGAGAGCTGGCAGATGAGCTGGCCAAGCTGCTCTCCATCATTTTCCTCCAGTCCTGGCTCACTGCAGAGGTCCCAGATGACTGGAAACTGGCCAGTGTGGTCCCCATCCACAAGAAGGGTTGGATGGAGGAACCTGGAAACTCCAGGCCTGACAGCCTGACCTCAGTGCCAGGGAAAGTGATGGAGCAGATTATCCTGGCAGCAATAACTGCGCACCTGAAGGATGGCCACGGGCTCAGGTCCAGCCAACATGGATTTAGGAAGGGCAGGTCCTGCCTCTCCAACCTGATCTCCTTCTATGATCAGGTGACCCATCTGGTGGACGTGGGGAGGCCTGTGAATGTGGTCTACCTGGACTTCAGCAAGGCCTTTGACACTGTCCCCCACAGTAAACTGCTGGCTAAGCTGTCAGCTCATGGCTTGGACAGCAACACTCTGTGCTGGGTTAGGAACTGGCTGGAGGGCCGAGCCCAGAGAGTGGTGGTGAATGGTGCCACATCCGGCTGGTGGCCAGTCACCAGTGGTGTGCCCCAGGGATCAGTGCTGGGTCCCATCCTCTTTAATATCTTCATTGATGATCTGGATAAGGGCATTGAGTCAGTCATCAGCAAATTTGCAGATGACACCAAGTTAGGAGCAGATGTTGGTCAGTTAGAGGGTTGAAAGGCTCTGCAGAGGGACCTCGACCGACTGGACAGATGGGCAGAGTCCAATGGGATGGCATTCAACAAATCCAAGTGCCAGGTGCTGCACTTGGGCCACAGCAACCCCATGCAGAGCTACAGGCCAGGGTCAGAGTGCCTGGAGAGCTGCCAAACAGAAAGGGACCTGGGGGTGCTGATTGACAGCCGCCTAAACATGAGCCAGCAGTGTGCCCAGGTGGCCAAGAAGGCCAATGACATCCTGGCCTGCATTAGGAATGGTGTGGCCAGCAGGAGCAGGGAGGTCATTATGCCCCTGTACTCTGCATTGGTTAGGCCGCACCTTGAGTACTATGTCCAGTTCTGGGCCCCTCAGTTTAAGAAGGACATTGAGACACTTGAATGTGTCCAGAGAAAGGGCAACAAGGCTGGGGAGAGGCCTTGAGCACAAGTCCTATGAGGAGAGGCTGAGGGAGCTGGGATTGTTTAGCCTGGAGAAGAGGAGGCTGAGGGGTGACCTTATTGCTCTCGACAACTACCTGAAAGGAGGTTGTAGCCTGGAAGGGGTTGGTCTCCTCTCTAGCAACCAGCACCAGAACAAGAGGTCACAGACTCAAGCTGCACCAGGGGAAGTTTAGGCTGGAGGTGAGGAGAAAGTTCTTCACTGAGAGAGTCATTCATCATTGGAATGTGCTGCCCAGGGAGGTGGTGGAGTCACCATCCCTGGAGGTGTTCAAGAGGAGATTGGATGTGGCACTTGGTGCCTTGGTCCAGTGATGAGGTCTGTGGTGACAGGTTGGACTCGATGATCTTTGAGGTCTCTTCCAACCTTGGTGATACTGTGATTTTGCTGGGGTTTTTTTCTAAAATTTCCCTTCCTTAAAAAAATTAAACCAAAATTATTGATACCCTTTTCAGTCCTTCTTCTACACACAGCACTCACATGTTCATACACTGAGTATTACTCAGCAGACAGTCTCTATATTCTCCTTTGCTTCTGTAGGTTTTCCTTCCACAATCAATACTAAAAAGACTAAAATCGTGTTTCAGGCAAACACAGCCAGACTGTCAAAAACCAAACTGGTAACAAACAATGGTGGAAAGGGCATTGCTGATTGCACTCCAGCAGACTCTAAAAGAACAGAGGAGCAAAATTTGACAGTTTTTTGGAGAATGCTGTAAAAGAGAATAAGCTTTATTTTATTTTACTTTTTTTAAGTGATAAAACAGAATTGTAAGTATAAACATTCAGAGCTGGAAACAAGCCACAAGCTTCTATGTCAAAATAATTTGTTTGCTGATATAAACACCAATCTTTGCTAATCATGGGTAATGTCTTTGTAGTGTACTTGTGCCTGTATCTTTCTAAACTTCTTATTATCCATTGGTTATTGCAGACTAAAAGGGAAAATAAGTACTTTCAAATTTAACTTACATTGATCTTATTTTCTAAAGAAACTTATTTTAGTCTATTAAAAAATGAGGGGCACAAAGATGATCCAAGGGCTGGAACACTTCAGCTTTGAGGATAGGCTGAGGGAGCTGAGGTTGTTCAGACCAGAGAAGAGAAGACTCTGGGGGGACCTTAGAGCTGCCTTCCAATAGCTGAAGGAAGGGACTTTTCATAAGGCTGTCCAGCAATAGGACAAGGGAGAATGGTTTTAAACTGAGGGAGAGTAGATTTAGACTGGATCTTCGAAAGAAGTTCTTCAATATGATGCTGGTGGGATTCTGGAACAGATTGCCCAGGATGGTGGTGGATGCCCAATCCCTGGGAGTGTTCAAGACCAGGTTGGATGAAGGCCTGAGCAGCTGAGTCTAGTTGAGAGGCATCCCTGCCCATGGCAGAGAGGTTGGAGTAGATCATCTCTAAGGTCTCTTCCAAGATAAGCCATTCTCTGATTCTATGAGTTAATTTCCACCAAAATTACAAAGATAGAATCACCATTAGGATGGTGTGCTTGGAAGTGAATTCTGGAGATTGCCTAGTCCAACCTCCCTCTTCAACCAAAGCAGGTTGTGCAGTACTGTGCCCAGTCAGGTTTATGAATATTTCCACTGATGGAGACTCCATAACCTCTCTGGACAACCTGCTCCTGTGTTTGACCCCTCTCACTGTGAAAAAAGGCACTCATAATATTACTACTTTCTGCAACATAGCTGAAGCTGTCCAACTAAGTTTGTCACTTGCTCTAAATGCATTCTTTGCCAGTAGGGTTATACAGTGACCCACAGAAGCATACAGGAAACCTACAGAAATATACCATACCCTACAGAACATTGTATCAGTTGGCTTCAATTTATTTATCTCCAAGCTCAGGGCAGGTGTTGATCTGTTAGAGGGTAGGAGAGCTCTGCAGAGAGACCTTAATGGACTGGACAGATGGGCAGAGTCCAAGGGCATGAGATTTAACACATCTAAGTGCCAGGTTCTACACATTGGCCACAACAACCCCATGCAGTACTACAGGCTGGGGTCAGAGTGGCTGGAGTGTGGCCAGGCAGAAAGGGACCTGGGGGTACTGGTTGATAGTAGGCTGAACATGAGCCAGCAGTGTGCCCAGGTAGCCAAGAAGGCCAATGGCATCCTGGCCTGCATCAGGAACAGTGTGGCCAGCAGGAGCAGGGAGGTCATTGTGCCCCTGTATTCAGCACTGGTAGGCTACACCTTGAGTCCTGTGTCCAGTTCTGGGCCCCTCAGTTTAGGAAGGATGTTGACTTGCTGGAATAGGTCCAGAGAAGGGCAACAAAGCTGGTGAGGGGTTTGGAGAACAAGCCCTATGAGGAGAGGCTGAGGGAGCTGGGGTTGCTTAGCCTGGAGAGGAGGAGGCTGAGGGGAGACCTTATTGCTCTCTACAACTACCTGAAGGGAGGTTGTAGCCAGGTGGGGGTTGGTCTCTTCTCCCAGGCACCCAGCACCAGAACAAGAGGACAGCTGTGTCAGGGGAGGTTTAGGCTGGATGTTAGCAAGAAGTTCTTCATAGAAACAGTGACTGGCTGTTGGAATGGGCTGCCAAGGGAGGTGGTGGAGTCACCATCACTGGAGGTGTTTAGGAAGAGACTGGATAGGGTGCTTGGTGCCATGGTTTAGTTGATTAGATAGTGTTGGGTGATAGGTTGGACTTGATGATCTCAAAGGTCTTTCCCAACCTGGTTAATTTCTATTCTATTCTATTCTATTCTATTCTATTCTATTCTATTCTATTCTATTCTATTCTATTCTATTCTATTCTATTCTATTCTATTCTATTCTATTCTATTCCAGTCTGTCAGAGAAAAGAATTTCACCACTGTGACTTTAGAGGTCTATTAAACCCAATGGCTTCATTGGGCTTGCCAATTTAATATTCACATGTATTCAAAGTTGGGTAAAATCACTGTATATGACTATAAAGAATGCAACACAACAGTGCTCCACCTGAAAGATGAAAGTGCAAGAAAACACACACAAAAAAAGCCCAAACATGAACAACTAACCCTCTGACATCTGTAGATATAAAAAATATTTCAATACATTTAAAAACTGCTTACTTTTCCTTGTGTGGCAGTTCTGTCTCATAAGCAGCCACCTTAGCTCCTGTCCCAGCAGGCTTTGCTGTCCTTTGTCTCCGCTTTCTTCTTGGAGCGGTTTCAATGACATCTGGGCTACCCAAAATGGAATCCCTTCGTTCTGGCCCTGCCAAAAGGAAAAATACTAGAGCTGAAAAGAACTTGAATATGAAGTATTACAAGACAATTCTTAAAACATTTAATGTTTATTTTTATTAAAATCTCCACACTGCTCAGTCAGGTTTTGAGGGCAGCTGGTGTCAAAACAAACAGATGACGTAAAGGGAAATTCAAAAAGACCAAATTTAAACTAGAAAAATATCATTCCCTTGACTAAGCCACTAAGATAATTAAGGGACTGGAACTACCTTATGAAGAAAGGCTGAGAGAGCTGGGTCTGTTTAGCCTGGAAAAGAGGAGAATAGTGGGGGAAGGGCATCTAATCGAAATATCTAAAGGGTGAGTGTCAGGAGAATGGAGCCAGACTCAAGCATAAAAAGTAGTAACACCTGTGGAACAGGTGATCCTGGTTCAGATTAAACCTCTGACATTGACGAAGAGTAGCTGCAGTCTGAAAGGAAAATGGAGAATTCCTAACACATCCCAACCCATAACCTGTCTAGGCTTCCACTAACTGCTGAAGGTAAGTAAAGTTCAGGTTCATTTACCTGTGAATTTAACTTCCATCATCACTGCATAAGCTATGCTTTCACATCTGGTTTACACATAAATTATCACACAAAGACATAAAAGATGCATTTTCTAGTTAAAAAAACCAGCCCCTCTCTGCTTTGGCAATTATGTATTTGAAACTCCAATGTCGACAGCCAGATCCTTCCTTAAGCTAAAATCCTGCCTTACCTTGCTCTACATGCATTCAGAAGATATGTAGCCATTTTTATGCCAGCTATCAACATCCTGTAGCATGCTTTTGTTTGGTATGCCTGCTTCAGAAACAAAATCTTTAATTACTTTGAATTTTCAACATAATGATATCCAGAACAGCACACATTTCAACTGGAATATATTAAATAATAATGTGGTGACTGAAGCTGATGCTACTATGGCAACTTCCCTGATTATTACTTTCTGTGTGTTTTAGGAAGGTTTAATCTTCACATGGATGAAAGACACCATAATTTGAAAGGTTTTCACAGAAAGTAAATAATGGGTCCTATTCCTTCAGTCCTTTTACAGTCGTTATGCACATCTACTGAATATAGAACAGGAAGGAAATACACAACATACAAGAAACATTTTCATTGTTTCTCAAAAAATAGGTGTTTCTGACCAGGAACACTGGTGAATTAATTAAACATGGAAATGGAGATTGCCTGAAGCCACTGCAACCACTGCTTACAATGGAGCACATCCTTAAATACCAGAACTTCTTTGCTTCCACCAGCACTCACTATACTATATCAGACACAGACCTTTGTGGGGTGACAACAGGTTATTAGCTGACATATTTCCCAGGAACAAGCTAACAAGTCTCAAAGTCCAGTATAGACAAGATACATTGCCTTTAATAAATGCTGAAAGGGGTTAAATTACAGCCTGATTCTCCACAATACATTTTAACTAGATAGGCTTTTCCTGTGCTAAATGCTGGAAACATGTTTGTGATTGTTAGTTACTATATACTGGCAGTATACCCAGGTCAGTATACCTAACATTTACACTAACACTATTTTATATCTTCCAATATCAAGTCTTAAATTTGTCCCCTTCTTAATTAATACACATTGAAGAGCTGACTGTCAAGAACCAAACAAACTTGAGCAATTTTACTGCCATAGCTCTTACCCTTCCATGTTGTTCTTCACCTCCCACACAGTCAGCTTTTGCCGAAAGCAGATCTAGAGGTTAGCTACATACACAAAACTTACATAATGCTGATGTTAAATAAATAAGTTCTCCGTGCTTTTACCTGTGTATTATATAATGGTGCTCCTGGCCCTCATGCTCAGCATACTTTACCATTTAGACATAAACCCTGTTTGTCTCCTACAGCAGTTTCACTGGTGCTCAAGCAAGAAAAATGGAGAAGAAGCATTGCCTCTTTCTAGCATACTGCATCTGTGCTCATCTCAGGCTGGGAAAGGGTCTCTGCTTTCTACTGAACATCTCAGTCTAATCCCTTTTCTGCTTTTGTGACCTATTAAAACCAAACAGAATAAAAAATATTTACCTAAATGTTTTAAATAAACCTCTGCAATAAATTTCTGTTGTGAGAATGTTTACCTTTTCAGTGCTAAGAAGGAGACTTCTCATTCAGGCAGCCTAGAATGCAGTTTTACAAATAGTACCAGACTGTTTTGGACATAATGGTTGATCAATACAGATTTATTTATTTATTTATTTTGTTTGTTTTGTTTCTTCTAAGTCAAACTACCTCTCGGGTTAGAACTACTAATGAGAACATTGCATACCCTTGAAACACAAACTATCATGCATCACCAGAAGACTTTAAGCACACACTCTCTACTGCTGCCCAAAAATAATTCCCATTAATGAATTAATTTATAGTGCTTGAATAAAAGCCAATGAAAGCTTCAGAAAATATTATTCACTGCTTGACATAAAATCATTTGAAAAAAATGAGAGATAGTCTTGAACACAAACCTGGTTTTTCATGCTGAAAATGTTGACTGTCTAAATTTCATCACCATTTTAAGGCAGTAGCATTCCTTGACTTACCACAAAATTAAATTTAGAATAGAATAGAATAGAATAGAATAGAATAAACCAGGTTGGAAGAGACCTTCGAGATCATCGAGTCCAACCTATCATACAACACCATCTAATCAACTAAACCATACAACCAAGCACCCCATCAAGTCTCCTCCTAAATGCCTGCAATGATGGCGACTCCACCACCTCCCTTGGAAGCACATTCCAATAGGCAATCCTCTCTCTATGAAGAATTTCTTCCTAACATCCAGACTAATCCTCCCCTGGTACACCTTGAGACTGTGTCCTCTTGTTCTGGTGCTGGGTGCCTGGGAGAAGAGACCAATCCCCAGCTGGCTACAACCTCCCTTCAGATAGTTGTAGAGAGCAGTAAGTTCTCCCCTGAGCCTCCTCTTCTCCAGGCTAATCAACCCCAGCTCCCTCAGCCTCTCCTCATAGGACTTGTGCTCCAAGAACTTCTTACTTTGAAATTATGCAATGCCAAATGAATGAGAGTTACATATTTGAGAAGAAAAATACAAATTTAAATTCAGACAAGAATATTGTTTGAGGAAAGCCAGTTCACTGAAACACCTAAAGCAAGACATGTTGAGGAAGAAAAGGAAATTTCCCAATAAATATAAAATATACCTTGTGCAAGCAAATAACTGCAAGAAGCAAGATTGAGAAGAGAGCAAGAAAGGGAACCATAGTCCAAGTACTGAACACATTTGTGCTAAGAAGATTAAAGACCATAAATAAAAAACTGCTGATGGGGTTTTTTGCTGTTTGTTTTGAAAAGTGGTATTATTTGATGGTTAGAGGCGGTTTTCAGATCATCAAGTCCAACCTGTCACCCAACACCTCATGACTAACTAAACCATGGCTTCAAGTGCCACACCCAATCCCTTTTTGAACACCTCCAGGGGTGGTGACTCCACCACCTCCCTGGGCAGCACATTACAATGGCAAACAACTCTTTCTGTCAAGAACTTTATCCTCACCTTGAGCCTAAACCTCCCCTGGTGCAGCTTGAGACTGTGTCCTCTTGTTCTGGTGCTGGCTGCCTGGGAGAAGAAACCAAACCCCTCCTGTCTACAACCACCCTCTAGGTAGTTGTAGAGAGACTGTAGACTGGTTTAAGATAAGCAGTCCAGTTATAACTTAAAGTAGACTCTTACATTATTTTGATATATAGGAGTCAATTGTGTAAAAATGTATACCTTCCAATCTATCATATTCACTTTTCATTCTCTGCATATGTAATGAAATTTCTACAGCTTTGACTCGTTAATGACAGTGCTGTACTCCCTAAGATAACAGAATTCAGCTCCTCTCAGTACGAGCTGTAGTCTCAATAAAAGGAATAAAACCACGACTGAAAAGTTTAGCTTTGTTGTGAAAAATATGCAGAGAGCAAATCAAGCAAGAAAAAAATAGCAGAAGTAGAGTAGAAACAAATAAATAAAAATTTGCCTACAATGACCTAACTCTGAGATTTATTTATTTAAAATCAGGAGAGATTTGTAAAGGATACAGGCCTTTATATAACATGAGCTTCTGTCCTGGAGATTTTAACAACAGCAGCACAGAAGTCTGTCAGTTCTAACTTCTGTTCTGAATTAAAATTTACCTCATTACTTTTTTTCTTATGAAAATTTGTTCAGATATTAATAATGTGTCCAGAGAAGGGCAACAAGGCTGGTGAGAGGCCTTGAGCACAAGCCCTATGAGGAGAGGCTGAGGGAGCTGGGATTGTTTAGCCTGGAGAAGAGGAGGCTCAGGGGTGACCTCATTGCTCTCTACAACTACCTGAAAGGTGGTTGTAGACAGGAAGGGGTTGGTCTCTTCTCTCTAGCAACCAGCACCAGAACAAGAGGACACAGTCTCAAGCTGTGCCAGGGGAGGTTTAGACTCGAAGTGAGGAGAAAGTTCTTCACCGAGAGAGTCGTTCGTCATTGGAATGTGCTGCCCAGGTAGGTGGTAGAGTCACTATCCCTGGAGGTGTTCAAGAGGAGATTGGACGTGGCTCTTGGTGCCATGGTCTGGTGATGAGGTCTGTGGTGACAGGTTGGACTCGATGATCTTTGAGGTCTCTTCCAACCTTGGTGATTCTGTGATACTGTGATACTGTAACAATAGCCCCCCTCTCAGAACCCCCCTGATAACAGAACAGGATTTCCTGGTTGACTTCTGCCTAACTCCAAGCTGCGTGTGTTGCTCCATAGTGGTACTCAAATGAACTTTCAAGTTTTGTTGCCACTTCACCAAAGCAGATGATTTAACTTAAAATCAGTGCCTTGTTGAAGGACCTTGATATTTTCTGTAGAGTGGTTTCTCTGGGGAAAAAACAGGCTGCAGATACAACCACTGCGTCCTGCTTTTGCTTATGCACAGCACTGGCAGCAAATAAAGTAGTCCTGAAGAGGACAAAGTGGTCACCTCAAGAGCTCCAAGGCTGCCTGTGACAGCTGCTTCCCAAGTAACAAAAGGGGGAGAGAATAAAAAATTTTTAAAAATTGAAAAAAAAAAAAAAAAAAAGAATAAGAAAAGGAGCAGAACTCCTAACTTTAATCCTTTAATATAGTGTAACTTCAGTAACTTCTCAATCTCAACCTAATTCCTAAGGGATCACCATAGCTAATAGTAATTAGCATCTCTGACATTCTCAGCAGAGAGTCTCCTAAATGAATGGGTATGGAAATGATGTGTCTCACTGATGCAGGCAATTCTGCTAAGTAGGATTAAGGCATTCTTGACAGGCAATTTAGGGAACACCACTTCCACCTACAATGAAGTTATCTTGTATATATACATATTCCAGCCATAATCAGGCATCTTTCCTAACAAACAGATCCATTTAGAACACTCAGAGATCCAAAATTAAACACCACTATTTGTGGCCCACCCATATGCTCCAGTGAAAATAACAGGAAGGGGTCACTATTTTAATTCCAGGAAAACAGCAACAATCATCTCACATTTTCTTTTTCTGTTCTGCTTTATATTTAATTCTTTGTATAAATTTGGGTTTACTGTACAGCAGTCCCCTGGGACCTGAAGGCAGTTGAGACTGCATTTCTGTAAATGCTCTGTCAGTCAGTTATTAACGTTTATTTTTACAAAGAATATCTCCATGGGAAGTGTTTATGAAGGCACATTTTAAAACAACTCCAGCAAAAAGTTTAGATCCAGCTATACAAAACTTATAAATGGCATCCAGTTCAGTAAGGAAGTTTACATTTCACCCTGCTAGACTGTATCACAACTGGACAAAGCATCCTAAGTTTTAACATGTAGCCTTTTGTATTTGCAAAGCCTGTTTCTTTTCCTGATACCACCTTAGTTTCAAAAGCTTTTTCAGTGCAATTCTTCAATGAAAAACAAAACAAAACAATAAAAGAGCTTATTTGAAACTTGCAGGGGAAAATCATAAAGCTATACTAAAAAGCTGTTTGACATATGGTTTCCTCTCAGCTTATCTATTACCAGTTCATACTGTCCTGGAACTAGATGGCAAAGAAAATCAGGGTAAATTTGACAGGTAAATAATAAGTTTGGTCAGGAAGCATGAAAAAAGTCTCTTTAAATTTATCACAATATCAGAAGGGAGGGGGGAAAGAACAAAAAAAGGAATGTTTTTACAAAGATTTCTGAAGGAGCTCATTAATTTTAATAATTGAAACCATGACCTTTAATAGAAATCTCTCTCTTAAACTTTGATATGGAATATGTCAATGAACTGTATGTACTTATCAGATGAGATATTAATTTTCAATAATCCATACGGTGAGTTTTTTTATAGTCCTAGTAAAGCCATAATTCTAAGAATGTCATTGGTTACAAACATTGCCAAAAGTTATGATCTTTATGTAACAGCAATCTTGAAAATCCTCACAGTATACAGCTGTATGCCTATGTATTCGTAGTGTCTCCAGCCCCCAAAAATTAGTATCTGCCTTACAATACGAAGAGAAAGCTTTGTAATGCATTCAAGTCCTTCCTGAATTGGGTCAGGTGGAGGCTCCACTATGAAGCAGTGAAAGCCAAGACACTGTATTTTTGATACTGAAACCTACTAACAATTAAAGCTAGTTTCCATGCTTTACAGGTCCTTCACAGAAGCAATAGCATTGCTAGTGACTTGGACACCGCGGTGGTTTTTGACTAACCAAACGCTAGTTGTTGATGAGTTAGGCTGCTCAGCAACAGCATGCTCCAGATTGCCACTGATCCGCTGGAAGCCATGCAGTTTTAGAAATCCATCTCTGACACTCAAATCTTTTTTGCATCCCTGTATTAATGCTGCCTGATGAGGCTAATTTTTGTGTACCATGGTTGGATGCACCACTGTCTGGTGCAGCAGCACATCCAAGTTCAGGCAGGAGCACTAAAAAAGTTGTCATCCAAAAAGGTTTAGATGAGCTCACTGTCCCGGGTGTGACTGCTGGAGTCATCCTCTGGACTCTCTTGATGTCCTACTTGGATCATCTGTACCACCCAGGGTGGAGGTAGGAAGCTTCTGAACAGTGTCCCCAGGAGACATTAAACAGCATACAAATCAAGTAAATAAAACAACAAAACAGACAGAAGAATGAAAAACATGAACCTAAGGAAAGCTTTGGAAAATTTTCTAGGCTGTGATCTTTTGCTTCACTCTGAGGTGGTGGAGCCCAAAGTAATTTCTCATCAGGCATATAGAACATATACCTCATGGCTGCTGGAATTTCAATTGGCATAATTTTGCCCTAGAAAATCTTTCTGCCCAGCTGATTCAGGACCTGGCACTAACAGTGGTGGGCTTCCAAATACCACCTTAAGGCAACCCCGTGTGCTAGACAATACTGTTCTGCATGACTCCTGGTTGTGCAGATGTGGAGCCCGATTTTCAAAAGGCAGTCCTAAGGAGGAGTTTGAATAATGGCAACTGTATTACTGATTTCAAATCACTAAGAGATTATTTTGTTAACCCCTCTGCAAAATGGTCACCTGTAGTCTGTTTAGAATGTGAAGATAAAGTAACTGCTATTTACAAGCACTTGGAGACAGGGCTTCTGAACTAATACTAACATTAAGTCTTTTACTAATTCCCTTGGTAATATTTGTAAGAACTATAGCTATTCCTCTGATAATTCTATGATCAAAATCATGGGTGATGAAATACCTAACAGTGACTGGAAAGATCTGCAAGCAATGAAGTCTTTGTTTATAATTATTTTCTGTTTCTTTGGAGAATAGAATAGAATAGAATAGAATAGAATAGAATAGAATAGAATAGAATAGAATAGAATAGAATAGAATAGAATAGGACCAGGTTGGAAGAGACCTTCAAGATCATCGCGTCCAACCTACCATCCAACACCACCTAATCAACTAAACCATGCAGCCAAGCACCCTATCAAGTCTCCTAAACACCTCCAATGATGGTGACTCCACCACCTCCCCAGGCAGCCCACTCCAATGAGCAATCACTCTCTCTGTGTAGAACTTCTTCCTAATATCCAGCCTGAACCTCCCCTGGTGCAGCTTGAGACTGTGTCCTCTTGTTCTGGTGCTGGTTGCCTGAGAGAAGAGAACAACCTCTGCCTGTCTACAACCTTTCTTCAGATAATTGTAGAGAGCAACAAGGTCACCCCTCAGCCTCCTCTTCTCCAGGCTAAGCAACCCCAAATCCTTCAGCCTCTCCTCATAGGGCTTGTGTTCTAAGCGTCTCACCAGCTTTGTTGCCCTTCTCTGGACATGCTCCAGCAACTCAACATCCTTCCTAAACTGAGGGGCCCAGAACTGGACACAGGACTCAAGGTGTGGCCTAACCAGTGCTGAGTACAGGGGCACAATGACCTCCCTGCTCCTGCTGGCCACACTGTTCCTGATCCAGGCCAGGATGCCATTGGCCCTCTTGGTTGCCTGGGCACACTGCAGGCTCATGTTCAGCCTACCATCAACCAGCACTCCCAGGTCCCGCTCTGCCTGGCCACTCTCCAGCCTCTCTGACCCCAGCCTGTAGTACTGCATGGGGTTGCTGTGGCCAATGTGCAGAACCCAAAAGAAAGCACTAGGTTGCCCTTCTTCTTGAATAGATGTTAGATTACCTAATCTGTCCTCCTGGAAAAGTTAGCTGATACAGAAGATCATTATCTTTACACACATACTTTATTCTCCAAGACCTCTGCAGAGACCATGAGGCTGGAGAGACCTACCTCTATGTACCGAAGGTAGCCTTAAAACACAAATGTGAGTTGCACGTGGGCCATAACCTACCCAGTGCCCTGAAGCTGCACTATAGTGCTTTAAAATAGCTGGAGCTTAGATTCTTATGCCATGAGAATGATCTCTTTTCCCGTTAAACAATTTTTGAGGAAATCAGTAGGACTCAAGGGAAGTCACAGGCTGCAATAACCCTGTAAAATTCATGTTCTCATAATGATGCCATTCTGTGGTGGAAAAATTACCACACTCTATCAGCAACTTTATTGTGTGGTACCTTCCAAGATGCCTTAGTTTTAAATATATTTTTTTTCCAATGATATTATAAAATCCATTTTTAGGAGTATAGATATTTCTACTGTAGGTTGAAAAAATATTTCAGGTAGGAAAGTCCAAAATTAAAATTATTTGGAAAGGAACCTCACTTGCCCATATTTTTACTGTATATTAGTAAGGATGTATAGTCATTTTAGGAAAAATCACTACATTCATATCAGAATCTATTTTGTTACTTATATTGTTTATATGGCAAGATACATATGTGGTCTTATCTGTTTTGTTTCAGACAAAAGGACAAGATTTCAAGCTTCAAGATAATTTATTCTAAAAGTTAGTGACACAAACACTATGTCCCTTCATACATAACACCTACATTAAAACTGTCCTTGCATATCAACAGACATAATTAATGACTGAGTAGAGCCTCATAATTCAAAATTTTGTGATCAAAGGAAAAATGTTGAAGAAGCACTACAGGAGTAAAAAGGAAATGGAGCATCTCCTGCAGTTTTTACAGTGGTTCTACATCACTAACAATACTATTGTAAGCAGTCAAGGGTGGCTGCCTACTCAGAAATGTAGTAACGTGCTTTTTACTTCTAGTTGATTCCTTTATTTTAGTTCTGTCTACAGTTGTGGTAATTGAAAGTCATCATCACTACTTGGCTGTTTTGTAGTTAGTTTGAAAATATTTAATTTCATCATGCTCCTAGGGAATATTTCTTACTTGCCAATATTTGAGTAAGACTTGGGTACCTAAGCATGGATAAAATCTTCATGAAACTATAAACAGAATGATGTTTAATCTTCTTTTTTGTTTCCCCCCAACCCTACAATCTTCTGGCATCCTATACTGCAAAGAATTTCCTAAACATCAAAGCTACTCAACACACAGGGTCCTGCACTGCATTGAGGCACAGAGAATCTGCTCTTGATCCTACTGCTGACATTCATGAATATCCACAGTTTGTTAACCATGAGTAATGTTTACTTGACTTTTTAAAATATCTTGTTGCTTAGGAATGAAAAGGATCATACAAGCCAGGTCCAAAGGGCAGAGACACCTCTATAAAGAGGTATTATTACTCCTGTAAACACCTATTACATGCAATCTGAATAGGGACACTGGAGGATGGAGAGGGCGGGGGCTAATCTGTGGAGAAAATGGTCAGTCTTGGGGTGGGTAAGTGTCATGAATTGAGCTGAACCTGCTGCTGTTACTCATACAGCATTATGTCCCCTCATTAGGGGACACAGTCTCAAGCTGCACCAGGGGTGTTTAGACTCGAGGTGAGGAGAAAGTTCTTCACCGAGCGAGTTGTTCGTCATTGGAATGTGCTGCCCAGGGAGGTGGTGGAGTCACCATCCCTGGAGGTGTTCAAGAGGAGATTGGACGTGGCACTTGGTGCCATGGTTTAGTCATGAGGTCTGTGGTGACAGGTTGGACTCGATGACCCTCGAGGTCTTTTCCAACCTTAGTGATACTGTGATACCATGCTGCAGTTCTGACAGCTTCAAAAAATGAAAAGTGCTAACTGGAGCAAAGTATTATGGGGTTTGAAGTTCAGTTTGCAACATAGGAAGCTTCCTGTTGTGGTTGCTGCTTCTGGGGTCCTGGTGCTTGGGCGTGGTCTCTTTTCTGCAGTCATGGCAGTAGAAAGAGTTGGAGTCAGATAGCTGCTGAGTCTGGTTTTCTGTTTTATTCTCGTTTGTTTTCCCTGTGTATTTCACTGCGTTGCTGTGCAAATAGGCTAAGCTAAGGTAATCATGTATTGCATTATTAGATTAATTAAATTATTAGCTAAGGCAATTACACATTGTGTTTATGGTATCTTATGTTATGTTAAACTCTTATCTCTTTATCTCAGCCCGGGTTTGTGTGTGTTACTCTTCCCCTCACTTTTGTGTTGGGGGAGCAGCCGGTTTTGCCCTTGCACTAACATGGGGTGGTGAAAGCAGCTGTCTTAAGCCAGTTCAATTTTGGCAGGAGACAAAAAAGGATGGAGATAAAGAAGAGGAGGATTCAGTTATGGCTTGAAGCTTGTTAAGAAAGTTTTGTCTAAGTTTTCTTGTGTATTTTTTTTCCCTTTTCCGTCGTGTGCTGTGTTTCCTTTCCGGGAGCCCACGTGCTGAGGTGCTGTACATGCTTGCGGTGGTGCAAGGAAGAAGAAGCCTAAAGCAGTTTTCAAAGGATAAGGATGAACTGGGGAACAAGAGAAAGAGCAAGCTGTTTGCTCAATCAGCTGTTAAGTTCATTGGGCATGAGAAAAGGGCCAGTTTTGTCATGCAAGGCTCACCTACAAATAAAGTTGGGATCTAACAGCCCAGTAAGCCACTCTGATGGCCAATATGGTTCTTCAGCATTTGACAGATGTGTTATTATAATCTTTCAATCAACACTGATAGTAAACAGTTGAAAGAATAAAGCCTAATTAATATAACCAAACAGTACTAGTGATAGGATCAAAGGTCATGCCAAAATTATATACTGTGTAATTAAGAAAATAAATGTAGACATTGAAGGATGAGAACAGTGTGATTTTTGAGTTTGAAAAGTAAACCTTTCAAAGAGTAAATCACTGCCTAAAGTATTCAGTGCCTTGAATACTGAAGTGAAAAACTGGGAAGTTAGACACAGCTCCAAGAGACATCCTCAGAAAAACCTATGCTTGGCTCCAGCTTCAGTGCTGACTGCTGTAAATTTTGGGTGAAGCCCATAAGATTTAGTACTGCCTTCTTTTCCAGCTATTCCCCTTTCCTCTTTCTGCTTTGTATTGCAGTGACTAGTAAAAGGAGGTCATTGCCTGACAATGACTACAGAAGGGTCTTGACAGAATTACAGTCAGAACCCATTCCTTCTGAAAGACTGTTTTATGAGCAGCTCGTGCCCATTACAAATAACCTTGCCACAAGAGATTTTTAGAACATTTATTTATAAGGTGCTTTTTGTATCTCTCTCTATTGTTTTCCCCCAAATGTATACTGACCATCTGATGCATCTCCAAACTCTGGGAATCACTTTCTTATGCTTGCTGTGAAACAAGCAAGCTGACTGGAAGTCTGAAACGTTATTCCCTAGCAAAAAAGCTCTATTTACATCATTAGCTTTCCAGAACCCATTTATTTCTATTGAAATTAATATAAGACCTCCACTAAACCAAAGACATAGCTGTTAGCTACCCTTTTTCTTTTCTTTCTTTTCTCTTTTTTTTTTTTTTTTTCTCTTCATACAGTGTTTTCAAAAGGCTTTTCATGCTGTGAATTTAAAGACAGCATTTAAGATGTCATTATGGCATGTCTTTATATACAGCTGCCATTAAGGCCTTTGTAATGGATTTAGAAATGATGAACATAGAAGGTGCATGTGTCTCAGTTAGACATGACATTAATGTTCTTATGGCAGATGCACTGGCACAATTTCAATCAACATCACAGGGTAATTTTGCTGTGGAAAATGCTACAGGTAATCTTGGTTACTCTAAGAGGTTCTGAGAATATATTTAGAGAAATTTAAAGTTCTCAATAGGTACTTTGAGAGCAGCAATACATTAATATTTATTATAGCATTTACTTAGCAATGAACGTGAAATCTGATCGTTTACAAGGCATTAATGCAAGATGAACAAAAGAAAATATCAGTCAGCACGTCTTAAACAGAATCAACAGACTGGTTAATCTCTAACAACTTCTATTTAGATGCTTTCAGACACTTACAATGCAGTTCACAAGACATGTACCCAGAACCATTTTAGTGTTTGTTCATCACTTACAACTCTCTGTGAATGGATCATACAGCTTATGACAGGATTCAAGACCTGTGTTTACATTCAGACCCAGGCTATTTTAATTCATCAGGCCCCTGGACATCTGAGGGGCTCTCAAGATCTGGTTGGGTTGTGCACATGTGCAGAGGTCATCAATAGCAGACCACAGCCAAAGGTGCACTTAGAAAAGAGCTCAGGTTCAGAAGCTTTAACCTATGTCACAAAATCATCTATGAAACACATTGTCAATCTGGAAGATACTTTAAGGAAATGCAATGGTGAAAATGAATGGCAGAAGACTATGGCAAAGAGCCTGGCCCCACATTAATCAGACAATAAAGATGCACAGCCAGGATGCAAAATGAAGTAATTGTGTGGTGTGATGGTAAGAGTCACAAGCAGACTGTTATACAGAACTGGCTTTGTTCCCCTGGGATCCACTAACTCTGGGATAGTCTTTCCATATGGCAAAAACTCCACTCCTCAGCAAGAAGAAACAGGATCACGCCCTGAGCTGTGCTAATGTTCCATGTATCCTTCCCCAGCCTATGTCCCTACAAGTCACCAGGCAAAAGAGACCAGGCAAATTCTTTATTAAAATAGAAATGACAGGTTTCTGATTGCTTAAATCAGCAAACCTACTTGATAACATAAACCAACATGTGTTGAAGCCTAGGAAACATGCTGTTTTTTTTCTGATAAAGAATCTTACTGCTAAGCCTTTCTGATAATCAGACCAGCCTTTTGCAGTGCAGCACCCTGATAAATCACTTAAGGTTAGAATATAGTTTGGACTGGCAAAGTGTCATGCAATTCTTCCATCCCACCATCACCATGCAGTGATTCTAAAAAAGCCCAACCAACTAGAGATATCTATATATAGAGATAATTTATGGTTGTTTAATATTTTATGCAAGCTAAAAATATCTGTATGTAAGAAGAAAAAAGTTTTCTATATTTAATGCATTTTGTAGTTTCATTACAATGAGAAATTCTCTCATGCACCTTTACCACCAAAAAATAATTTGTACTATCAAGGCCCTGTGGAGGTTTAAATACTTCCTGGCATTCCTCCAGCATAACAGCCACTGTGGTGGGAAGGTATCATTACAAAAAGTAATATGGTCTCCCTGCAACTAAAGAAAGCTTAGAGAAAAATAGGATTTAAATACAAAGGGTGCAAATAACACACTCATTTCCCCACCACAACACAGCTCAGGCCTAATCTACAGACACTGAGTTTATCAGAATTACAGTCCAGAAGATGACTGAAGAACAGAGGACAACATCCTTCCTTTGCACAGGGCAAAACCACAAATATGTGTGCAGATCATTCAGTGTACATGCAAATAAATGCATGGAGATTAATTCCATTCCATTCTTGCTATTCAATTCTGTTCTATCCTATCCACAAGAAAAAGAAACTTTTATCATCTATGAAATAGAAGACAAGGGGAAAAGGCAGCATGGTAGCAGTTACCATATGAGAGAACAGCAAAGGCAAGCAAAAAATGCATTCAGCAAATGGCACTGGCGGATTAAAAACCTTTTTGGTTGCAAAAGCTGCTCCCACACTTAGAAAGAAACACGATAAATCACATATGCATTGCTCAAAATTAAGAAGAAAAAACTTCCTTTTTTTTTTTTTTTTAATCACTATGGTAGAATCCTCAGACAATTTAACAGGCTGTATTTAGACTGAAAAGAGTTTCCTCTGGCACCCTGCTGCAGGGAGAATATCAAGGGATAGTCACTGTGAGATAAACCACATAGTAAATTCTAGTGATGAAATACTATAAAAACATGTTGTCTTCAAAGGAAGAATGTTAGTGGGCTATTTCCAGCAAAAGCTGCTGAAGATGTTAGAAAGCATGCATGATTTTATGACACTTTCTGAAGAACTAAGCTGGGGAAGCGGGGGAAGGCATTTCAGGCTACAAAGACTTAAAAAATTAAGTTCACTAACTAAAATCAGAGTAAGGTTAAATGGCTGATGTGTGGGATGACAGAAAGACACAGGGAAGTTCTACAAGCAGAAAATGTTGTATCATTTGTGGGTTTTTCTAGACAGAAAAAAAAAAAAGGTGCAACAGAAAATCATGGTAACATATTTTCTCACACCACAGGCTACATCTTGAGTCCTGTGTCCAGTTCTGGGCCCCTCAGTTCAGGAAACATGTTGACTTGCTGGAACGTGTCCAGAGAAGGGCAACAAAGCTGGGGAGAGGTTTGGAGAACAAGCCCTATGAGGAGAGACTGAGGGAGCTGGGGTTGCTTAGCCTGGAGAAGAGGAGGCTCAGAGGAGACCTTCTTGCTCTCTACAACTACCTGAAGGGAGGCTGTAGCCAGATGGGGGTTGGTCTCTTGTCCCAGGCAACCAGCACCAGAAGAAAAGGACACAGTCTCAAGCTGCACCAGGAGAGGTTTAGACTGGATGTTAGGAAGAAGTTCTACACAGAGAGAGTGATTGCCCATTGGAACAGGCTGCCCGGGGAGGTGGTGGAGTCATCATCATTGGAGGTGTTTAGGAGGAGACTTGATAGGGTGCTTGGTTTAGTTGATTAGGTGGTGTTGGATGATGGGTTGGACGCGATGATCTTGAAGGTCTCTTCCAACCTGGTCTATTCTATTCTATTCTATTCTATTCTATTCTATTCTATTCTATTCTATTCTAACTAATTCTATTCTATTCTAATTCATTCTATTCTATCTTACAAGCGTTCATGCCATCCTAAATAGCATGACAGCTTGATCCTTAGAAATAACAACACTGGTATTACATAATACTAAAATTTTTGTCTTTAACTACTATTGTTTCTAACTAGCATAATACTTGTCTAAAAAGAGAACCTGTGGTTTTATTTTGTTGGGATTGATTAATCGTTATTATGCTGGTACAGCTGATTTTTAAAAAAAAATAAAAAATTAAAATCCCAAAGAATTCTAAATCAGACATTAAAAAAAAAATGTTTTCATTCCTTGTCTGCTCAAGTTTCAGGAGGGAAGTCTTCACAGTGCTGCCCTTACTCTCATGGTCACTGGTACTGACTGTTATTCTGGCAGTGTGCCTCCCAGGAAGGCACAGTGATTAGACTGCTCGTGGAGGAGAATACTATGCAGAAGAGTAAAGACGTCAGAATAAAGTTCAAAAGCAGAGAAAGATACATCTAATCTTTGCCCATGTATACCCTGTTGTGCACAACACTCTCTTTGTTGATCAATAAACAACACATTAAAACACCCAGTACTGGGCACAAAATTCTGATGTGAGTAACGGCTGTTAGGATGACTAACACTTTTATTACATATTCAGAATTGAACACTTTGGCCAGAAACAGAGCCAGAATAAACCAGAGTAGCCTCTCTGGAAGTTAATGGAACTATAATGAATTACACCAATTGAGAATTCAGAGTATTATTCTGGGATAGCTCGCTGTTGAAACAAACAAAGCAAAAGACTAATTGCATGCTGTGCATGGACACAGACATTTTAAATTGTATTTCCTGAAAAGGCAGCCAAATAATATCATTACCTGACAAACACCTGGAATCTTTCCTGACTATTTTTTTTGTCCAGTAAGCACTACATATGAATTTTGTATTAAAAATAAATTATAATAACATATATGTATGTACACACAAAATAACTTAGAGTTGATTGCTCTTTTCTTTCCCCACAAGCTCTGAATTAGCAGGGGAAAAAAGTATTGCCATGACTGTCCTGTGAAACATTCAGTTTTAATGTGTTAACACATCATATCTATCCTGGAGTGTATAATTTACATTTGACACAATAAATCTTTCCCAACCTTGGAGAAGTCATGGCCAGACCAGTTTGAGGATGATGTTCCTGAATACCACAGTGGGCTTCCAGCCCATGCAACTAGCTGGTCCTCAGATTGCTCTTAGCCCACGTGGTCCCATATCAAGGCAGCCATTTCAGGGCCTCTTGGTTTGGTGGCTTATAAAGAGAAATGCTATGTACCTTCAAGATTCAGTATCAGCAGCCTTTACTACAAAAACACTTGTTATTCTCTCTACAGCTATTTTTACTAACAACAAGAGCTGTGTTATCTTATTATCTAAGGATATCTATGGAAAACAGAGCCACCTCCTCTTTACCAGAAACTGAGTTCAGAATCTTTCCTACCGTAAATCATGGTGTGAGCTCAGCGGTTCAAAGTGCTGCATTCTTCCAGACAGGGATTTTAAAGTTCCTCTGATTCATGTGAAACAAGGGGATGATTTATTCCAAGATGTGGCTGTGAATTAAAGTGTCAGTGTATTTCTGAATGGCAACAACAGCAGCACGGATCCAGCCTGAGCAATCAGGAGACACAGGCAGCTCAGCTCTGAGACACCAAACTGCTGGCAAGAAGGGTTTGTTTTTCCTTTGGCCTTCTAGCTCCCTACCCCAGACACAGGATACAGATATATGGCACAGGTCAGGGTTAATACACTGTCACCAAGATAAGGGTCAAGACTGACTGAACCAGTGGCTACTGTTAACAAATGCAATTGCACTTTTCTCACAGGCTACAGTGTTTTGGCAAGCTACACTGAAGAGATAGAGATGAAGTGGCAAATAGCTTTAACACACCTAAAGGCCATGCAATGTTTTCCTGTTTAACATCCTATTTTGTAAAAAGATAATAATAAAAAAAAAAAAAAAAAACTAAAATGCAACTTCATCTTTTGCTCCTACTACTCCTTGATGCACAGAGCAACATGGAGTGAAAGAAGCACAGTTCCTTCCTTCAGGCTTGTTAAATAGCTGCAAAATCCTTAATCTGTACCACAAATTTATGACCACCACAATGCAGGAATCATGGTTTTTTCCCTTGCTTTACTAAGGCACATCTTACCTCGCCAGTGCAACCTCCCTGTGTCTGCTCCTGTCCTTCCAGCTGAACAGAGACTTGCTGATAGTCTCCTGCCCAGGGGAAATTTACCAGTGAGTTATTTTAAGGCAACTTTGCATTGTTGATGCAGAGAAAATTCTCCTCAGTAGGCTGGAGATACAACCCTGCTAGGGCTGTAGCTCTGTAAAACTGTTTAATGTACTTTAGCCATAAAACATAAACATTTCCTGAAAGTGCCTGCTTATCTGGATGCTCAGTGCAGCTCTTCAATGTCTATGCCACTTCAAAGAACATAAGAACGTTTGCAGAGCTGGGCTTTCTCTGCACATTAATAGCAACTTCAATCCCCCAGACATCAGCCAAACCTCACAAGAAAGGCATACACTGTGGGATGATATACTATCTATAATGGGATGACAGTATTTCTCCTTCTCCTTAGCTATCCTGTCTTGTGGCATAAGCAGGGAAGCAATAAATCATCTCCTTCTCTTAGCTCTCCAAAGCGTAACGATTACTTCCTCAAAGGTCCACCACGAGGTGGACAAGCCTCTCCTTCTCTCAGGATGCAGTGGGAATCATGCTTGCTTCCAATGTAAAGTATGATTTTCCACCTATTATTTTCCTATATTGTAAAATGTAATTATGCAACAAAGCTAAGTATCTGAGAATTTTCTGATTAAACAGGTTTTTGACGTTCACATGCCTAGGAAGAAGTTTTGTTTCTACCAGGCAGCTCCTGAACCGAGAGCTGTAACTGAGTAATGAATAAACTACCAGTAAGCAGCTCGGCAGCCTAGAAAGCAATGTAATTCACCCACACAAGCACACAAATGAAAGGCCAATCACAGTTTTGACCTTGCGGATGCTGTGTGAAAATGACTGGCATCAATCATAGGGTCCAGATATCTTAAGGACAGCTTGAAAGCAGTCATATCACTTAAAAATTCTCCAGTGGGAAACTTCTAATCCCCATCCTGTTTCACAGGCAAGAGATTCCTGACATGATAGGACTCGTGACAGAGTGCAGCCTAACCAATGCAGTGTACAGGGGCACAATGACCTCCCTGCTCCTGCTGGCCACACTATTCCTAATACAGGCCAGGATGCCATTGGCCCTCTTGGCCACCTGGGCACACTGCTGGCTCATGTTTAGGCAGCTGTCAATCAGTATCCCCAGGTCCCTCTCTGTTTGGCAGCTCTCCAGCCACTCTGACCCCAGCCTGTAGCTCTGCATGGGGTTGCCGTGGCCAAAGTGCAGCACCCAGCACTTGGACTTGTTAAATGCCATCCCATTGGACTCTGCCCATCTGTCAGTAGGTCAAGGTCCCTCTGCATATGAGAAGCTTCACTTGCAAAATCTGGGCATCTGGAGAGAATGTGTATTTAATTTTCTCCTGTATGCTGATAGCAACTTGTTTAGTGATATATTAATAGTATAGTGATATATTAATATTCTCAGAACTTACAAACACCTGGAAGGAGACTTTCCTAAACTGCACTGTTTATTGATACAGTTTTAAACACTAGGGTACATAAAAGAAAATCAACAAAGAAAAATAAAAGTAGGGCACATCATATGAAAATGAATGATAGCACAGTGTAGAGACTGAAAGTTCATTTAATCTGAAAGTCCACCTGCATTTTATGTCAATCCAGAACCTCCCAAGTTTCTCATCTCTACAATTTAATGTCAGAAGTGAAGCTGCTCTGTCACTGTCACAGGTTTCTACATGGGCTCAAAGCCTCAGGTATCAAACAGTCCAATACAAAAGGAACTGCAGATCTATGTGTCCTAAGTGACTGTATTTCGACAGCCACAATTATCAAAAAGCTAAGCAGGTATTTGCCTAGTTCACCATCACCCTTTCCCTGCCATTAGCTCAACAGCCAAAGGCTTTCACAATTAGATCAGCAGTATAGTGACTTCTCCTGAGCCATTTTCTGAAACATTTACTATTTGCATATATTATTTTATTCCTTTTTGCTCTATTATGCACAAATCTCTGACTTTCCTGCATGCAGGATACTCCTCAGTGATGCTTCTCCTATGCTTGTGAGGCATACATTGATTTTGCTGATCCCCCTGGGCTGCTTACTTGTATTCCCTTGCAGTAGGCTAAGTGGTCACTTCAGCAGTAGTCATGTAAGCCCATGTCTTAGTTCTTATGTGCCACTCTTCACACACTCACCCCAGGAGTCATAACTGATTTAAGTCAATAATAAATCACCACTCAGTTGCCTGAGCATCTACAAGAGTCCTAAGGCTGATGGTTAAGGGGGGTGCTGTATTCCCATAAAAACTCACCTTTTAACAGTATAAATTTATTTTAAAGAGCAGAGCTAAGCTATGTCAGTGAGCATTTTCTTCTAAAAGTAAATGTGATAATATTTGAGTTGACCTTGCTGCTGAACTGAACCAAAAGCAAATCAGTCATAATTTACAAGCAGTTTTAACTGGAAGACAAGTATCAACATGTTTTTAGTCTCCTTCATAAAGGATCATTTCTCAGTAAGCAGCCACACAAACAAGCATCAGTGTTTTGCAGGAAAATTTATAAAGCACACCTTACCACATGCACTAAAAAAGTGAGCACTGGGAACTGTGACTCAGATTTGCTGTCAGAGAAATCAGAGAACTGAGTCTTTAGGAAACCTACAATTAGTCTCAGTTAAAGCAAACTGCTAGTAAGCAACAGGCATTCTCCAAGAAACAAGGAACTGGACGCCCTTAAAGCTAATTTGAGCTAAGCAGCAGTGTTTGAATAAGGTGTGTTATCATAGTATCATAGTATCAGTCAGAGTTGGAAGGGACCACAAGAATCATCTAGTTCCAACCCCCCTGCCATGGGCACGGACACCCCACACTAGAGCAGGCTGGCCAGAGCCTCAGCCAGCCTGGGCTTAAACACCTCCAGGGACGGCACCCCAACCACCTCCCTGGACAACCCATTCCAGGGCTTTACCACTCTCATGGTGAAGAACTTCCTCCTCACATCCAGCCTGAATCTCCCCACCTCCAGCTTCATTCCATTCCCCCTAGGCTGATCACTACCTGATATCCTGAGAAGTCCCTCCCCAGCCTTCTTGTAGGCCCCCTTCAGATACTGGAAGGCCACAATGAGGTCACCTTGGAGCCTTCTCTTCTCCAGACTGAACAGCCCCAACTCTTTCAGTCTGTCCTCATAGGAGAGGTGCTCCAGCCCTCTGATCATCCTTGTGGCCCTTCTCTGGACACCTTCCAGCACCTCCAGATCCCTCTTGTAATAGGGGCTCCAGAACTGGAGGCAGTACTGCAGGTGGGGTCTCACCAGAGCTGAGTAGAGGGGGAGAATCACCTCCCTTGACCTGCTGGCCACACTTCTCTTGCTGCAGCCCAGGATCTGATTGGCTTTCCGGGCTGCAAGTGCACACTGAGAGCTCATGGTGAGCTTCTCATCCACCAGCACCCCTAAGTCTCTCTCCTTAGGGATGCTTTCCAGGCAGTCATCGCCCAGCCTCTATTTGTGTTGTGAGGATTCATCTTTGGATACAGATTAAAGCTGATGCCAAGCAATTAACCTAAGTGATGTTTCACAGCAAACAGAGAAGAACTCGATTTTTCTCAAATGAAAGCCTTTATTACTAAGGTTCGTGTAGCACTAGAGCTAAATATAAAATGGATTGTATTACACTGTGTTGCAATTATATGCCAAGAAAAGCAGGCAGGTAAAAGCCATAAGCACTGGAGATCTAATTTGAGGATTTTATTTTTTCTTTTCTTTTTTAATTGGCCAAGTAAATTATTTACCACCATGTATCCTGTTCATATTACACCTCCTTTTTTTTTTTTTTGTCTTTCCCAGACAAATATAGTCTGGACATCCCAACAAAAAATGCTGCAAACCTGTCACACTTACAAAACAGGAGTCACTGGAAGCCAACACCATAGTGCCTCAATTAACAAAGGACATCCTCTGGTTCAGAAAATGCAACTGCTTTGGAAAATCAGCAATTCCATGAGATTTTTCTGAGGCTACCTTTGGGGTTCTCTGCTTTGAGTGCTCCTTCTTACTGCACACAATCTAGCAGTTAGATTCTTTGTCCTAACACTACAGGTGCTGTCTCAAACATGAAGGCATACATTTTGCTACCTGCTTCATCTACATTCCCTTTATCATACACAGATCAACGACACATGAAATCAGTGTCTCACTTCTCAGAGACATGTCTTAAACTCTCTCCTTTTTGCTGAGACTGGTCCTTCCATATCTCTTGGGCCATGGAACAGTACAGGTAAGTGACTAAGTGTTTTTATATTGTGCTTTCTCTTTCACCTTTTAAAGAAAAAAGGCAAAGCAGTGAAGCTTTCTCCTTCACCTATGTTTGGAAAGTCGTCTTTGAATTTAAAGATGGCATATGAAAAGTATTGATGCTTTCAGCAGGAGTCATGAGCTGCTACTGAACTATATAGTTAATGATACTGTTCCTACAACGGGCAAAGTTTTATGTATAACTAAAAGCAGTTAATATTTGGTGAGGTGTAATGAAGTAAACTGTTTCAGGTAGACAATAGACCAGAGCTTTATTTTGCATCTAAGTTTTTGTTTATTTTCTTTCAAATTACTTTCATGTCTTCGGCAAAGGAGCTGCAATTCACAAAACATGAAAACAGTAGAATAAAATTAAAATAATCTGAGAGCACCTGGAATGCCAACACCACCCTTATGCAAGAACTCATGGAGGTTACAAACAGTTTAACTCCTTTGTTTCACATAGTGTTTCTCAATTCTTACTCCAAAGCCTTCCAACTGCCCTCCTCATGTGTTTCCCAGGAAAGGTCTTAAGGAAATTGCTGGCAATCAGATACTTGTGACCTGACCCTTCTCTCCCAGGAACTGGAGTAATGAGTATCCTTGTGAGAATTCAACTCATGGCTATAGATTAAAGAGCTATTTTTTTTTCCCCCTAAGACAACAGTTCACAGTATGGCTGATTCCAAACAAGCACTGTTTTTGCCTTATTCAATTTGAGACAGTTTGCAGGATCAGCAGATGGAAATCTAGACACAGCACTCTATAAGCAAAACCAATAGTTTAGCCTAGTAAACAGTCAAGAAGGAGCCAAAGTCTCAGCTGCTGGAGAAGAACTATCTTAGCAGCCAAACCACTGCTGAGAGATGTTCTCCAACAAGTTGAGTTTATTTCACCTTTTGAAACAAACAGCTTTCTTTCAGAGGTGAAAATTAATATACTGCCATACTACTGATATGACTGTAGGCAAAAACTGCACAGTGAGAGGAGGATGAGGGATGTGGTGGCAGATATAGAAACTACACAACATCTTCATCTGATTTTGAGAAGATGGTAGTCGGGAATACAAACTGGTATTTTACTGTTAGAAGCACAGGGATTTGTGCAGTACCAGCAGTTTTCTCCGGTAATCTACAGACCTCAGATCTAAGAAAAGTGGTGTTGAATATGGCTTTAGAGTATATTAAGCTTTTCCTTATTTCCTGCACTCTGCATTTTCCCCATTGCATTCACTGTTCTCACTCTGGCCATGTTTTCTGAAGATGGACAAAACTGAACACCACAGCTTGCTCTGCATAAGTGTGAGCCCACAGCAAACTCCTGGCCAAGCTGTAAGCTCGTGGCTTGGACAGCAGCACTCTGCACTGGGTTAGGAACTGGCTGGAGGGTGGTGCCCAGAGGGTGGTGGTGAATGGTGCCACATCCAGCTGGCAGCCAGCCACTAGCGGTGTGCCCCAGGGATCAGTGCTGGGCCCTGTGCTCTTTAACATCTTTCTTGATGAGGGGATTGAGTCAGTCATCAGCAAATTTGCAGATGACACCAAGTTGGGAGCAGGTGTTGATCTGTTAGAAGGTAGAAGGGCTCTGCAGAGGGACCTTGACAGGCTGGACAGATGGGCAGAGTCTAACAAGATGACATTTAACAAATGCAACTGCCAAGTGCTGCACTATGGCCACAACAACCCCATGCAGCATGACAAGCTGGGGTAGGAGTGGCTGGAGAGCAGCCAGGCAGAAAGGGACCTGGGGGTACTGATTGACAGCTGCCTGAACAAGAGCCAGCAGTGTGCCCAGGTGGCCAAGAAGGCCAATGGCATCTTGGCCTGCATCAGAAATAGGGTGGCCAGCAGGAGCAAGAAAGACATTGGTCTCTTCTCTCTAGCAACCAGCACCAGAACAAGAGGACACAGTCTCAAGCTGCACCAAGGGAGGTTTAAGCTCGAGGTGAGGAGAAAGTTCTTCACTGAGAGAGTTGTTAGTTGTTGGAATGGGCTGCCCAGAGAGGTGGTGGAGTCACCATCCCTGGAGGTGTTCAAGAGGGTATTGGATGTGGTACTTGGTGGCATGGTTTAGTAGCCATGATGTCTTGGGTGACAGGTTAGACTTGATGGTGGTGAATGGTGCCACATCCGGCTGGCGGCCAGTCACCAGTGGCGTCCCCCAGGGATCAGTGCTGGGCCCCATCCTCTTTAACATCTTCATTGATGATCTGGATGAGGGGGTTGAGTCAGTCATCAGCAAGTTTGCAGATGACACCAAGTTGGGAACAGATGTTAGTCAGTTAGAGGGTTGAAAGGCTCTGCAGAGGGACCTTGACCGACTGGACAGATGGGCAGAGTCCAATGGGATGGCATTTAATAAGTCTAAGTGCCGGGTGCTGCACTTTGGCCACGGCAACCCCATGCAGAGCTACAGGCTGGGGTCAGAGTGGCTGGAGAGCTGCCAAACGGAGAGGGACCTGGGGGTGCTGATTGACACCCGCCTAAACATGAGCCAGCAGTGTGCCCAGGTGCCCAGGTGGCCAAGAAGGCCAATGGCATCCTGGCCTGTATTAGGAATAGTGTGGCCAGCAGGAGCAGGGAGGTCATTGTGCCCCTGTACTCTGCATTGGTTAGGCCACACCTTGAGTACTGTGTCCAGTTCTGGGCCCCTCAGTTTAGGAAGGACATCGAGACACTTGAACGTGTCCAGAGAAGGGCAACAAGGCTGGTGAGAGGCCTTGAGCACAAGCCCTATGAGGAGAGGCTGAGGGAGCTGGGATTGTTTAGCCTGGAAAAGAGAAGGATCAGAGGCGACCTCATTGCCCTCTACAACTACCTGAAGGGTGGTTGTAGCCAGGTGGGGGTTGGTCTCTTCTCCCAGGCAACCAGCACCAGAACAAGGGGACACAGTCTCAAGTTGTGTCAGGGGAGGTTTAGACTCGAGGTGAGGAAAAAGTTCTTCACTGAGCGAGTCATTCGTCATTGGAATGGGCTGCCCAGGGAGGTGGTGGAGTCGCCGTCCCTGGAGGTGTTCAAGGGGAGATTGGACGTGGCGCTTGGTGCTATGATCTAGTTGTGAGGTCTGTTGGAACAGGTTGGACTTGATGATCCTTGGGGTCTCTTCCAACCTTAGTTACTGTGATACTGTGATACTGTGATATCTTGAGGTCTTTTCCAAACTTATTGATTCTATGATTCCATGATAAGAGATTTGAGATTTTTGGTCTTGCTTGAACTGGTTGCATGTAGTAACTTTCCAAGATATTGAGTGATTGACTAAAAAAAAAATCATAGAAGTTACTTTGGTCATTCTTGAAACCTGAGATTATTAGCTATCAGCACAGTTACCACTGGGGTGATTTTTCACTTATATGTCCTGGCATTAAAGAGAGAGGAATTTGAAATAGCCATAATCTTCTGCTACAGGCTTCGATACTGCAGATTAATTTCTTCTGGTTGTGTTTTTCAAATGATTGAGGCAGTTATTTGGTTGAGAGGGTAAGAAACACTACTGCAAAATAACTGGAAATTTATTTTAATATTATTAATACATTAAAAAAATACTGGTACATATAGATATATACTAATGTATCCCTTTTTCATTTTGATTAAGCAAGTTTGATCAGGATACCTAAACAAAGGGCTAAATCCTATATTTTAATCCACATTCCTTTAAAAAAGCAGTTCAAAATGGGCACCTATTTTAATTTACATTTAGATGTCCAAACGTATGCACACATTTCCAGAACAATGAGTACTGAAAAGCTCACAGAGAACCCAAACTTTGATTGTGTGAAGAGTACTGTGTCTTCTTACATGCTGACAGAATTGGCAATGAGTTATAAATGAGCTATTAATGGCATTTTTGTAAGTTAAAAGGGGAAAAAAGGGTTAGCAGCTTGACTGCAGGGATACCTTCTTGGGAAAAGGTGAATTACTAGGTTTAAATCTGCAATGAATACAAAAGAAGATCCATCGATTTCAGAATGATTATTAGTCCCAGGTGATGAAGATCACATTTACTAACTGCTGTCTCAGAGAGGTATCAGAAAAACTGTCACTAGGAGAAGACTTATGAACTGGGAAACAAAAGTACAGAGAGACTAATACATCTCTGATCATGCTTTAATTTAAATCAACTCATTAAAGAAAAGTTAGATGTTTGGCTTCTAACAGAGGGGAGTTATATTCTGGATGCTGAGAACCACATCATAATTTTAACTGAACACATGTTTTTTTGGATAGACAGTTAATCTTACTGAAGTAAAAAGGACCCTGTTTTGGAACACACACTGCAAAATACTAGAGAATGGGGTTTGCAGCCCTGACCCTCATGATTTGCCATTTCACTCTTTACAGAGGGTTAGCAGTTATCACATTTTATCTTGTCATACCAGAACAAAATAAATCAAACATATAAATGACTATGCAAATAAAACAAGGCATCTGTAGGCGTGAGGAAATAACCTCTCTCTTTTTCAGATATGTTGAATCCTAGTCAATCCTGGCATCATATCTTTTGTCCCTTTTAATTTATACAGTAAGTCAAAAAAACATAATAAGATGCTGCTGACAGCTCCATTTTTGCAAATGTCCCTCCTGCATCAGGTCACATGTGACTAAGCTGTCTTTCAGAGTGTGTAACTCAATGTCTGATCTCCTTGAACACGGGCTTTGTAACTGATAGCTTCTTTATGAGATCACTTGGCCTGTTGTACGTAAAGAAGGATAAATAAAAAGCTCAGGTTAATCTTTAAAAACAGTCAGAATGTAGATAAGCAGACTATAAAAACTGGAGTAACAATTGCAGACGTCATTCAACTATTGTCTCCAAATTATTGTGAAGACATTTTCCCCCCTAAGTTTTACAAATGCCTAACATTCTACATGAAACTTGTGACCAAGATGTGTGTAGCATTAAGGACACCGAGGAAAAGGGTCCTGGAAGAGAACCTTTCACCCTAAAGATAAAAAGTAACTTCTCAGTTTTCTAGGACAAAGCTGAACAAAAAGCTGCTTTCTGAGAAACCTGGCATCTTGCCAAATGATTATTGTTGAATTTGTGCAACACAGCTATTATTTAGGGCTCCTGTTAATTAAAGCAATTTTATTCTAATGCAATTTTATCACGTCGCTCTCAGTATCTTCCAGATTGATCTATCTGCTATTTTAAGAATAAAAGCTAAAGGACAAAAAGGAAAGTAACTTTATGACAGCATCCATTACTTGAAGTGGACATAAACCACCAAAAATACAGAAAAATAACCACGACAAAGGAAGATGGAAGGGAAGAAAAGGAGAGGAGAAACAAAATACCAAACCAAGGCAACAAAAAAACCCAACCTAAATCAAACAAAACCCTAAACCCAATGAGTTTAGGGGATTATTCTATTCATGACTTTTAGCTCCCAGAGAAAAGGGATTTCCTTCTTCTTAATCAAAGGCTTTTCAAAGGATTAAAATAGAACAGAATCCTTTTTTATTCTTCCTTTACATGGTATGAAGATTTTTGACATTTCCTTAGGTGTAAACTATGTTTCCAATTAAGTACTCACTGGGTTTCAAGAAACAACAGAAGCAAATCCAAAAAGAGAAACCAACTCTTAAAGCTATCAAAGACCTAACAGGCTCACAGGGTGAAATTTAACTAAAGGATTTCAGGGTAAAAGTTTAGCTGAGAAAATTTCAGGCTAGAAACAAGGACCCATGCTTAAACCTGGAAAAGTAGTCAAGCAAGGAAAGAGCCACTGGTTATAGTGCCATCTTCAGCAGCCCAGCTTTTAATCAAGATAGGCAATCTACTTTAATGAAACATGGTAATACAGTTGGGAAGTAATTAAGATACTAATTACAGTGATTGTCACACAGGTGTCCAGAGTAAATGACCTTCCAGCATTTTTGTCAGAGACAAAGCAACATCCGAAATTCAGATGTGAAAGCTTGCTACTGTGCCATAAAATAAATAAATAAAGTGTGAGTAAAGAACAGTGGAAACTTTTGATTACTGTAGCCACCACCAGCCATGACAAAATACATATGAAACATGAGGTTTAAACACAAAACCTACAAAACATTAAAGTAAGAAGAGCACAGCAGCCACAGGTTTCAAGTCAAGCCGGCAAACCTAGCTAAAGTGTGCTGCTCACTGAACACAAGACTCTCTGGTCTGTGAGAGACTGCAGTACCCAGGCTTTGTTGGTTGCCACTGATAGCAGCCTATTCAATAGCTGAAGATAAGGGTTGTCCCTGCACAAACCATTTTTTCTCAAGAACCAATACTTCTCTCTGAGGAAAGGGTATTTCTCCAAGAGCTGATATTGCTAAACCTAAGATCAACTCTTCTAAAGTGCACCCATACTTTGAAGAGGGAAGGGAATTGTGTTATTTGCATGGGAATTGTTTTCTTTCCTTGCAGTATACCATATTCAAATATTTTGATGCCTTTTCTTCCTCTCCAGACACCAAAAGCAAGCACCTAGATTTGTAAACATTCACAAGAAAACTATCATAAGTGGTGTGAACTGGATCACTTTCACCTTTCCAAATAATCCACAGGAAATGTAAAACTCTGACTGTACCTTCTCTGGTTAGCCAATTCATGACCTGCAACTCAAAGAACTGTTTAGAACAGGCATATGGCATGAAGTTCCTAATGAAGCTATGTGACAGTACTGTTTCACTGGCAGGTTTGCATGGATGAAAATAAAGCACTGTTGTCACTTGGTAATATTTTGGTCCATAATACATACATAGTATATTATGGTATAAGAAGAATGATGATTTCTAGTTATTTTAATTACAACAGATCCCTAAAGGACTATTATGCTGGATAGTAAACAAACACAGACAGAGTCTATGACTTTAATGTGCAAGAACAAACTTGTTAGAATGAAGATTAGCCTAGGCAGATTATTGATGACTAACAGAAGTTTCCTATTTAACTGGTAAGAAGTTGTTATTTAATTATTTTTTGAAGGAAGATGAAACAGCACGGCTGCTTGTGGCACTGGTCTAGCACCACTAGTGCTACAGTATCACTACTGCTGAATTACAGCCTCGGCCAGAGGCTGTGGAATAGGTCTTCTGCAGTTCAAGATGAGAAAACAAATAAATGGTCCTACTGAATTAGTGCTGTCTTGTACATGATCAGGTTACAGTATTTTGCAAAGGAAACAAGTATCAGAATGTGCACACTCAGTGCAAAAGTGCCTTGACTCACAGAATTTATGCCCAGGTCTGCTCTAATTACAGGCTATAATTACAGCAAGAACAGAAGGAGGGTCTACATTTCCCTTATGTGTCCTGTAGGAAAGAGTTGGTACTCCACATGAATACAATAAGGATTTGTTATCTCTTCCTAATGCTGCTTAATATTTTCAGGTTTGTAAACCACAACAAAGTAAAACACATTTTGAAAAGAAGCAAAGGCAACGGCAGAATTTCAGCAAGCTGCATACAAAGAGAGAGACAGCTCACTTCCTAAGAAGGAAAACCTGTTTCATTCATGGAAGAAGGTAAAATTTATAAGGGCACTGATTCATTAGTGATTTTTACTTTATTTTTCTTAAATGCCTGGAACTTTGTTATTTGTTGCTCTTTGCATGGATATAGTAAATTTTAAAAAGAAAAAAACAAAAAGTCATTTCACCTGTATTTGAAATCACATTTCTACTGCTTAGCTTTGAATTTGAGTAGGGGTAGAATAGAATAGAATAGAATAGAATAGAATAGAATAGAATAGAATAGAATAGAATAGAATAGAATAGAATAGAATAGAATAGGTTGGAAAAGCCCTTCATATTCATCAAGTCCAACCTATCACCCAACACCATCTGATCAACTAGGCCATGGCACCAAGCACCCCATCCACTCTCTTCCTAAACACCTCCAGTGATGGTGACCACCTCCCTGGGCAGCACATTCCAATGGCCAATCACTCTTTCTGGGAAGAACTTCCTAACACCCAGCCTAAACCTCCCCTGGTGAAGCTTGAGACTGTGTCCCCTTGTTCTGGTGCTGGTTGCCTGGGAGAAGAGACCATCCCCCAGCTGGCTACAACCTCCCTTCAGGTAGTTGTAGACAGCAATAAGGTCTCCTCTGAGCCTCGTCTTCTCCAGGCTAGGCAACCCCAGCTCCCTCAGCCTCTCCTCATAGGGCTTGTGCTCCAAACCCCTCGCTAGCTTTGTTGCCCTTCTCTGGACACGTTCCAGCAAGTCAACATCTTTCCTAAACTGAGGGGCCCAGAACTGGACACAAGACTGAAGGTGTGGCCTAACCAGTGCTGAGTACAGGGGCAGAATGATCTCCCTGCTCCAACAACAAACCAACATTGATGGAAGTACATTAAGCTTGGACTGGAAAATGTTATAAAATCAGAGTCTTACAATATAACTTGAAACTGATTGAGACAGTTCATTTGATGATTGAAGTTAATTTAATTACATGAAGGAAATTAAGTTCTTTCATACATAACATATAGTAATATGTGGATAAAACACCACCAAAAATTTGCTTTATATTAGTCAATGCTGCCATACCTAACCTGTTGTGTGGTCACTAAATACTGTACTTTTTGATCAGTTATGAAATTCAGTCATATGCAAGAGGTTTAACAATACATAAATCCATTACAAATATATCACCATTATTGTATCACTTCACTGAGTAAAGAATGCCTCATTTAGAGGCAATTACATTCACCTACATCATTTTATATTCTGAAGCATGTATAATGAGAAAGTGTATGCAAAAGTATAAACAATTTAATCCCCCATGGTGCAGTATTTGTAACAGGATTGTTAAAGGGGATGTGAAACATATTGATATTTTTGGTGTAAATACATTTTAATCTCAGTACTTGGTGTAACACTGAGGGAAAGAAGCTTAGCATCTGCAAACGCAAGCTTAAGAAAAAACAACATATCTAAGCTTTAAGAGAAAAGGAAATAAGACTACTGCTTGGGATGAGCCATTTCCAATTATAACTTGTCATGAAAAGAAAGAAAAAAAAGAGAATAATTTAAGCCTGAAGTCAATTAAAATGGCACAGTTCTAAAACTCCTTGAAACAGACAAGTAGGCTTTAAAAGAGAAGCTTTCACAGGTAGAACTTCAACTACACAGCACTGTTGGGTGCTGTTATACTAGCCGTTTTTTTTACTAACTTTGATCAAAGCTTATTAACCAGCAGCATCAAGCCATCAGTGGTTTGGACTACACAGGAGAACTAATTAAATTTAAAGGGCCATCGCCTCCTGGAGGCACACCATGTAAAGCCCAAGGCAGGAACTTGAATGAAGAGGATGAGAACATTTGCATAGTAAATCAGCAGAAAATTGCAGGCAGCTTGCTGTTATTTCATAGAGTCATTGAATGGCTTGAGTTGGAAAGGACCTTAAAGATCATTTACTTCCAATCCCCCTGCCACAGGCAGAGACAACTCTGACTAAACCAGCTTGCTCAAGGCCTCATCCAGTATGCTCTTAAACACTTCCACAGATGAGATACCCACAACTCTGAGAAACATGTTCCAGTGTCCCACAACCCTCAAAGGAAAGAACCTAAATCTACCCTGCTCTAGTTTAAAACCATTGCCCCTTGTCCTGTCACCACATGCTGTATACAGCTTTCTTGTAGGCCCCTTTCAGGTACTGGAAGGCAGCTGTAAGCCTCCTCTTCTCCAAGCTGAACAGATCCAGATCCCTCTCCCTGTCCTCATAAGAGAGATGTGATTTGTGATCATCATCATCTGATCATCATCCCCTCTGGACCTTCTCCAACAGATCTACGTCCTCCTTGTGTTGGAGGCTCCAGAGCTGGATGCAATACTCCAGGTGGGGTCTCACAAGAACTGAGTAGAGGGGCAGAATCACCTCCCTTGACCTGCTGGCCACGCATCTTTTGATGCAGCTCAGGATACAGGTGCTTTTGGGGGGGCTGCCAGTGCACACTGACAGCATAAGGTCAGCTTCTCATCCACCAGAACCTCCAAGTACCTCCCTGTAGAGCTCCTCTCAGTCTGCTCATCAGTCAGCCTCACATTCACAACCCTAATCAATGTCAGTGAAATTCCCTCATGTTCATGGCATGATAGGCAAATCTGTTCCATGGAAAGAGATGCAGTAATATTTATCAAGGTTGTACCATTAATAATAGATGTCCTCATACATATCAGTTGTTTTCCTGATGGCCTTAAAATACCTATTAATTCAATTTTAATTTGTTCTTTTCAAGATTAACAAGAGGACACAGTCTCAAGCTGCACCAGATGAGGTTTAGGCTGGATGTTAGGAAGAAGTTCTTCACAGAAAGAGTGATTGGCCATTGGAATGGGCTGCCCAGGGAGGTGGTGGAGTCACCATCACTGGAGGTGTTTAGGAAGAGACTGGATAGGGTGCTTGTTGCCATGGTTTAGTTGATTAGACAGTGTTGGATGATAGGTTGGACTCGATGATCTCAAAGGTCTTTTCCAACCTGGTTAATTCTATCCTATCCTATCCTATCCTATCCTATCCTATCCTATCCTATCCTATCCTATCCTATCCTATCCTACCCTATCCTATCCTATCCTAAGTCTATTCTAATTTTATCCTATTCTATCCTATTATAGAGAAAAACTACCATGTTTCAGTTGATTTTGGCTTTAAGCTATGAAGTAGAAACTGCTGTCAAAAATGATCATAAATCATATCTACAAACAGTGCTGTAAGTGCCCAAACTCTGAGTTTGTAGGTATAGATTTAGTTTATGGCTTAACTGCTATTGTAGGAAAAACTCCACTGCACAAAATTTATCTGAAGGTGAAAATTAAATGTGACTGTCTCCTGTACAGGGGTTGAACCTGATAGTGTTTCTGAATAGTCCTGCATGAGTAAACTCATTTTTGTAGGAGACACAAGAAATGGTATTATTCTGCAATCTAACCGCTGTCATAGTAACAGTCATTGGCAATGCCCTGCATAACACAGGTTCTATGTGTCCTTCTTTTAAGCTCATGCTTATATGAACAAGATCTTGTCTTGTATTATGTATTAAAAACATGCCATTGTGATTTCAACACTGGCAATGATGGACAGAACCCATCATAACTCACTCCAAACCATACCAACAGTTAATTATCTTGTCAGGAATAATGCCCCACATTTGTCTTTGTGTAATGCTCACTTCCAGTTACTCGAGTTCACTAAATATCGCATCTGCTGGACAGAAAGAGCATCTAGCATTACATCATTTTGTGATGTAGTTTCTTTCAGACAACAAAAAAAGTAATCATTTAAGATACTTCTTAGCATTTCATTTACATCACATGCTAATCCCTCTACTGTCCTAATTTTTATCCTCCCCAACTTACTAAAAATTTTCTCCAAATGTTTGTATTCAAGCATGACACAGCACTGCATCAAGGGCCCAAATACTATACTGACTAAAAAGTCCCTGTTGCCCTAGTATTTCAAATCTGCTTATTTTTACACTCAATGTGTGTATATATCTACATCTACATCTATATCTATATCTATATATCTATATCTATATATCTATATCTATATAAAATTTCATATAACCTTTTTAGAAGGTAAAGGTTTTATATAAATATAAATAAAGTCATTGCTTCTTCAAATAATTTTTCTGTATGCTCTTTATTTTCTACAGTATCTTTACATTAGACCAGTGGTTCCCTATCCGGTGAGGCAAGTAGCACTAGTAAGTTACAAACTGATATGAAGTCACACAGCAACCAACTGAAGTGACCTGGACTAAGACCACGCCAGTTTCCTGCAAGGCCAGGCAGAACACTGACACCATGCCAGAACAAGTATGGTATAGAGAAGAGTGCAAAAGTTGTCCAAGTAGCTCTTGGCTTTGCTAGGCGGGTCCACGTAGGGAAGATGATGGCAACCTCTTGAGTGCCCAGCTTTAAGGAACAGAAGGAGCTAGGCAAAGCCTAGTTTGAAACACCTGGTTTTCTCAAGTAAAGCACAGCTATTAAAGGACTATAAATCATGGCACTGCACTGTATTAGAATGCATACATTTTGCTTAATGGTTGGTGTATCACAAACCAAAATTGATTTATATACATTATATAAAAGTTCAATCCCACACTCCTCAGACACAAGGCCTGACAACTTTCCATTCATATTTTGAGAAATACATATTGCCTCATGTGAAAATCTATTTATCATGTGCTATGTTGACTCTCATGTTCCAGTTTCATTATTAAAACGTAGTGCAGCACAATACCTTATGGAAGTCAGTCTATCACCTCACTTACCTTCATCAGTCAGCTGGCAATCTTACCATAGAAGACATGCACCTAGCTTTCAGCCTCTGGTTTCTGTACATGTACAAAGACTGGAATTTGCAATTCTTATCCCTTTGCTTAATACTTTTTTTAATGAGTCCTGTTCCACTATTTGCACCAGATCAACACCAGACTAATACACCCATAACCAAATGTTGTATTTAATTTACCCTTTTTTGGTGAATATTATCAGCTTTTTAAAAAAATCTCCTGGAATGTTTTCAGTGTCCCAAGAATTCTAAAAAAAACCCCAAAATTCCTGGTAGCTATGAAAAATTTCCAGGCAGTTACTTAACTCTGCAGTTCAATATATTCTAACTGGCTAATTTAAAAATGTCTAAATTTCACAGCTGCCTTTCCAGGTGTCCTGAGGTTGCTAGAACAGAAGTACACCATGACACAACTACAGCTAGTTTTCCCCCTAAACACAAACCAGTTATTGAACATGGTTGCTCTTTCACTTACTAGTGTTTTAATTTTTTTGTCATTGCACATTAAGAGCTGCATATATGTTCTCAGCTGACTTCAAGACTGGTCACTGGCCTTCTACCTCCTGGCCTGAGATTCTCTGTCTTTAGATCATGTGGCTTTCTTGGGCCATCTTCTGCGGTTCCTGCCAACCAGCATCAGTTTCTCGCTTTTAAAAATGTGGACATGCTTACATACAAATGCATACTTAATACATGTGTCCATATACACATCCTCCTTCACTTTCCTTCAAAGAAGTTTTAAAGTTACAATCCCTCTTGATTGTGGCTTTCACCAATTCTTTAAAATAATTCCCATTGACTCCTACAACTTGCACAATCACATTCCAAATTCAAAAGGAAAAGAAACGCAATATTGGATCAAGAGGCAGGAAAACTGCAGGGAAGCAGAAAAAAATCAAATATTATTCTTATATCTTTCATATCTTACACTCCTTGATGCAGCTGTGAACTTCATTACCCTCTCATGAGGGTAATGGATGCTGGTCTTCTTCAGAGACACAGTTTGCCTCAGATCTCTCCTTGCATGTGAAAATCCTAAACCACACTAAGATACTCAGCTCCTATCTGTGCTTCTCTGTTGTTCGTGGCAAGAGAAATCTGTGCACACAGAAAAGAGTATCATCTGACTTAAGTGATACTCATTGTGCAGGTTCAAGAATGCTATTACCTTGAAAACGTGAGTGTATTACCCAAAGGATTAAGTTTATAGTCTTTATATTATTTGCAAATTTTGCAGTTGAAAGACCTCTAGTCAGAGTCAAAATCCTCAGTGTTTTATCCTCCAAAAATCAACAGAAAGCACATTTTTCTATACAACACAAATAAAAATTCAGTTGCTGTAACACTGATTAGTCCATGCAAACATGGGGTCACGATTGCCTGAGTAGGGCAGTGGGAGTTGGTGTTAATTTTCAAATACATAAATCTCTCTCAAAAGTCTCACTGAGCTAAATCAAATCCTACTGAATCCAGCAAAAGAATCAACACCTTCCACTTCCCTTGTCTTTTCACTAAGTACAAAAGTATTTCTCCCCACTGATCATGGGACAGCTCAGACCTTCTAACTGACCACAGACCACTTGGCAGTCAAGATTTCTGGACTGAACAGCATAGCACAATACCAAATAATTTCTTTCCATAATCATAGCTTTCTACATTTGTCTGAAGTTCTGCCTACTTTATATTACATTAGAAAGTCCTCAGAAAACATGTTCATATGAATTGCAAAGAAGAATATCACTGGTATTAGGGTCTTGAACAGCTCTGTTTCCCAGTATGCACAGTACACAGTTGTACTAAGCTGCTGTCTTGATTACCTTTACCTATGGCAGAAACAGAAAGCTCCAGTGAGAGAACCCATAGCAAACTTTGCAGATCTGAAGGAAAGTCTGTAATAGCTATATGGCAAGTGTCCTTATTGATAAAGTGGTCATTCTGTCAAAAATTCTATGATTCACAATCAAGTATCTTGTATTGTAGCATGGGCAATTGCTGTATCCTATACATTTTATAAGTCTCTAGTCCTGGAAAAATTAGTTAAGTTTCATGAGCACTTTTCACGAGGCCAAAAATTCATGAGAAAGTTAATTCCGCTATAAATACATTTTTATCCCATTTATGCACATAGGTCTTTTTATAGCCATTAAACCTCCTCTCTTTTCCCTTTTTAAACACTAGTGAAACTGTCAGGAACTACATTTTAACAATCATTGCATACACATCATGATTCCTAGAATTTAAAATGGAATTGTTGATGGTTTGGATATTGTTAGACTGTCATTAGCTCTGCAAAGTATGTAATTTGTCATGTTGGATGAAGTGACAGTACCTTCCCTTGTGCAACATGCTTTTAAACTTCCTCTTTCTAATTTGAAAATGCCAGTATTATACTCTGCTTCAAGAGAGATATTTTTAATACTTGCAGGTTGGCCTGTCACAGAGCAATTTGTCAGGTAGTATTTTGTCTTCATTAAGGTTTATTCACATAAAGTGATTGGCCTGTCTGTGATATTCCCCAAAGACAATACACTCTGTCTTACCTGATGGTAATGAGGCCTGTGTTAAATTTTCACTTTCCTCATCAGTGCTGCCATCATAGTCATTTTCTCTCCCTGTAGCCATCTGAGTGGTAGCATTATTATCCCTAGGAAAAAAACAAAAGGGGAAAAAAGCCCCCACATAACAATCACATCTTGCAAATAATTTGCATTTTTTTCTGCACTGCATTAAAGGCAATGCAAGATCATAGAAATCAACATTAACTCCCTACACTGAACAGCTCAGCGTAATATCACACAAAGATGGGCAATAAAAGGTAAGTTGAGATACAAAAAAGCAGCATAAATACAACAGGTTAAGGGGTGTCAAAGCATCAGAATAATTCGTCTTCTCGTGATATTTTTATATGAAAAGCACATTAAAGCATTTAGATTTTGATTTCCTGAAGGACATTCCTGAAGCAATTCAGTGAGAATGCATAGAAAACTACCACTAAGGAAAAGGCAGACATACTCTCATTGGAAAATCAGCTGCAGACATAAAAAAGAAGAGGACATATATAGTCATTTAGTTCTTGGCTACCACATCCAAAATAAAACGCTGCTAGTTGCAGCGATACCAGGAAGAGCTGTCACTCACTATTAGAGCCACAGAAATGGAAACTAGGCTGGGTTAAAATATGCATAGTGTGTGATAACAAGTAACTCAGGCAAGTTAAGAAATACCTTGTACATTTGGCTTCCGCTGCAGACTCTTTAGCTTCCTTCAACAGCTTCTGCAAGTTTCTTATCTTTGCTTTCTTTTCATTCAGCACCAAAACAAAACGGCTATAAAGATCTGCCTCTAACTCCTCTTTCGCTTCAACACATTTTTCCAGCCTACAATGTAAAAGTCACCATTACAACATTTCTTTTTAAAATTCTTTCTTTCCTGGAAGAAAATTCTGCAGTGAGGCCAGCCTCCCCATTACTGGATCCCCTATACCAAACCACAGGACTAGTCTAGCATCTTGAGTTTGAAACAGGACAGAAAACCTCTCAGGAATTTTTGTTTGGTTTTGTTTGCTTCCTGCCCCCCGCCAGAAATTGCAAGTAATTTTGCTACCAACAGAAGAAAGTTTCCAAGAGGAAAATTTTCATTCTTTTTTGGTCAGTTCTTGCACACATGCATGTAAGACAATTAAAATAGTTTCAATGCTGTATTCACCATATGTGCATAGCTTAGCAGGATACAGATAATGAGACTACAACTAGATATGATCAAGCTTGACAGGGCCCAAATCTGGACTACACATTTTGACCTGTAATATATTTAAATAGACAAGAAAAAGAAAGAAGAAATCATCAACCCCATTCCAACATGGGCTGAAGAGACCAGCAAACACTTTGGCAGCTGGGACAGCTGTCAAACTGCTTGCTTGCCAGGCCTCTGGGAACAGATGTGGGCAATGCCAGCCTTTGACTATCTTCCATCAACAGCTTTGAATGTATTGTTCTGATGAGCTGGCAAGATATGGCAACCAGTTCCTGGCAAAGCTCAATAGGACGCTGCAGTCACACCTGATGGCAACTGTAACCCCTTACAGGCATTCAGAGAGATACAATGCCAATAAACTCCAGTGCTGTGGACTTCATTTGACATTTCAAAGACAGAGCTGAGATACTAGTATACTTGCAGCCACCACTAGGCATATTTCCTTTTTTCCCCCCTTAACCAATTACAATTACTTGGTAGAAGACTAAACACAAAAAAAACTTGATTGTCTTCAGAGTAAATTATTCCTCAGACTTTTAAAGGTTTAATGCGCACCTGTAGGTAGGTGAATGTCAATAAACCTAAGCACTCAAAGAAAATACAACCCTATATTTAGCTCTGTGTTCATAACAAGCAAATAAGCCTCTTGATAATCTTATTGATTATGGTAACCACAGTCTTAACACAAACAATCGTAATTTATAAACAACATTCTTTTCAATGCCAGCCTGTGCAAGGCTGGTAAAAAAAAGTTTAGAAGGCTTCCTTTGTTATTAAACCCACACTCATAACTCATTTTTAAAAGTATATTAATTTATAAGATAATTCAACAGACTTCCTACACAAATATTGACCATTTTGTTATAGATTAAAACCACGTATGATGTAAGAAGAAAAACAATAGAAAATAATCTCATGAAGTATTAAGTCTTCTGCGCAGTGCTTTAGGGATATGCTTGATAGTTGATAAATAATTCATCTAATTTAAATGCAAATAGCAGAACATCATTACCATATAGATCGGTTCAATAATTCCTAAATGAAAAATCATATGTAGTAATCAACTACCACGAGACTTTCCACCTACAAAAGGAAAGTTAACTGTTTAAGGAGGGGACAAACAGACAATTCATAAAGAATCATAAACCCTAATAGAGTGCCCAGAAGTGTCTTGAACAGATAATGAAAGTAGAAAGGTAAGGACAGGAACCACCATCCATTTACCCAGTCATTAAAAACAAAAAAGAGAGAAAGAAAAAATCCAACTGTTAGATAAATTTCCATTTACATACTTGAAATTGATTGTGTCTGCATAAATCAAAAAGTGGAAAAAAGGATTTTGTGTAAAATACGGTAATGCTAACTCTATCAAATCCTATATAAGCATTCCCCCTCCCACACACAAAACACTATCTAAAGAAAGTGCTTACTACAATGCCTTTCACCCCCCACCTCCCCCTTTTGTGTGTCTGTGTCTGTCAGACCAGTTGACATTGGTTTAAACAATTAGATTGAGAAATTCTGCTGACTTGGCCAGGAAGGTGTCATACCTTGTAACTTCAGTGAGGCCCCTGAATCTTGCCAAGGAGCTGGGGTTGTTTAGCCTAGAGAAGAGGAGGCTCAGGGGAGACCTTGCTCTCTACAACTACCTGAAGGGAGGTTGTAGCCAGCTGGGGGATGGTCTCTTCTCCCAGGCAACCAGCACCAGAACAAGACAACAGTCTCAAGCTGCACCAGGGAAGGTTTAGGCTGGATGTTAGGAAGAAATTCTTCACAGAAAGAGTGATTGGCCACTGGAATGGGCTGCCAAGGGAGGTGGTGGAGTCACCATCAGTGGAGGTGTTTAGGAAGAGACTTGATGGGGTGCTTGGTGCCATGGTTTAGTTGATTAGACAGTGTTGAATGATAGGTTGGACTTGATGATCTCAAAGGTATCTTCAAACCTGGTTAATTCTTTTTCTACTCTATTCTATTCTATTCTATAACTGTAAACTCTCAGTGAAGTATAGTTAATATTGCCTGGACATCAGCAGCACGATATAGAAACCTATTGCAAGACTAGCCAATTTCTCCAGCCTCTAGAGCAGAATATTAGCATTTTGAAATATACATACTGACTATATGCATAGATTAGAATTTTAACTCTTCCCTGCAGGCAAAAATCAATTAGTGTTACACCATCAGTAAATCTTCTCATGTTCTTCTTAATGTTCTCATTTGCATAAAGACATTTTTATATTTTTTCTGTTCTTTAAAAGTAATTCATATAAAAATATATTCTTCAGTCATAACATTTATTTGGCATAACATTCAATCAGTGTAAAATAATATTACATTATTGCTGGAGTTGCAAGTTATGAGCCTTTTAAAACATGCTGTTATAGGGCTTATGGTGACACTTGAAACAGTGAAAAGCAAGAGTCCCCTGCTGCTTGGGAACAGGGATGCATTAATAATGTAGAACATATGCATGTGTGCAGCGGCTCTGTCTGTAACTTTGCACAGCCTTTAGGACTCATTCAGGCATGCATTACCTGAATTACGTGCCCGCTAAGCACAGCTGGCTGGGATTCATTCCAATACCTCATCAGATACAAATACAAACTTTAATTGCAATTCATCACATGCTTGTGCCTGCATGTCATTTGTCTCACTAAAACACCATCTCCCCAGGCCAAAGAAAGAAGCTGCTCATCTCAAAGACAACTTTCAAGTACAATGAAAATAAATGGAAGTTAATAGATGGAGTGATGCAAGACCTCTTTGCACATGCTTTCCAGTTTCTGTATTATTAGATTTCTCTCTGTGCACGTACAATGCTTTTAACGTGCCAGTCATGCCCAGGTTGAGAGCCATCAAAAAGCTTGCACAGCCTAGTGACAGCAGCTAGTATTAGGAATGGTTATGATCAGTAATTGAGAAAATAAGGTAACTGTCCAGGTCCTAAGTGCTGCCTAAATGCAGAGCAGTCACACATGCTTCACAGAAGTTAACATCAGCTGTGTAAATTAATGGCATTTACACATTTTATAAACTCCACTACCAGAAGGAAAAAAATTCAGCATCTCTGATATCAATACTTACCCTCAGTGCCCTGAAATAATTACTGGTCTTATGCCATCACTCTTTCTTTCGGATTCACCCTTCCCCCAGCACTACCAATGGTATTGAATCCTGATGAGCTAACGCTGAGGAGTCAATTTCAAGCACTGAACAGCCTAGCCTGCATTTTTATAAGCTATTTGTGGTTTTAAATTCTGTCAGTAGAGTTGACCACAACATCAATTAGCTACTTTTTTGATTTTGGCTTGTCTACACTAATTTTAGATCTTTGATACAAAATGTGTACCACACCCAAGTCAGAAATTACACTTCTGTTTTGGTGGCCAAACAATTGTTACAGATTATTATTACTTTATATTTACTGTTTTAATGATCTATATGAAATAACAAAAGTTATTCTGATCTGGTATTTTAACTCATCCATGCCTGAGGTGTGCAGGCACACTCAGTCCCAGATACCAAATTACACCATTTTCAGAACGAACCTCTTGAAGACTTCCATAGCCTCTCTATTTAGATCTTGCCAGATAGGTCTTATTTTGTGTTTGTAGATCAAACATTGTTCAAGATTGAACAACTTAGCTAGCCAGGCACTCTCATAGTGATGTCATCTACATTTGAGTCATTTCCTACAAGCAAAGAAATATTCAGACAGGTAAAATTCTGCACCTAGGTCAACACGAGAATCGATATATTGAAAATTAAGGGAGTTATATCTTAAGCTAAAACACTCAATACCTTTGTTGCCACACAGCTTAAACTAGAGTGAATCACTGATTTATGAATTTGATCATGATGGGGATTTTTCTCCACTTGATTTTTTACAAGTTTTTGCCTTTTGTCTTTACATGAATCTAGATTGCAGAAGGAAGCAGCAGGAGCCATTTCCATACCTGGCATAGGGCTGCCCGCAGCAAGCTGCGTTCAGCTGAGAAAATTCCCTCAACTGCCAGCAGCATATCAAGGCTGCTATTCAGCCTTGGGATTGCTCACCAGGCAGATTTAGCCTCCTGAATGAAACTTGTTTGCCATTTTGCAGACTGAATGGAAAGCAGAACAAGCTTACACCTCAAGAGACACCACAGAGCTATGGGACAAAATTGATGAGCAGAGCTCACACAACTTTCGTATTCAGTGGGGAAATGGGATGATTTACTTACTCCATCCAGTGCCCCATGCTTAAACTGAACAAACATAGCTCTTGGAAGTCTTCATGCTATGTTTTAATTCTAATGAGGTCATGATGTTTTTAAGCAAAGGGAACTAAAGGAGCTGAAACTCTGGAGCTGATGTGCCTTAGCTACACATGAAGAGGAAGCATATTTCTCCACATTGCATGCTTTACATTTCTAATGCTTAACACTGTGAATGATACAGAACATGAAACCAAAATCATGTCTACTTAATAAAGACAGCAAAGCTTTTTGTTCAGATCCAAGGCACTCACACCACTAGGTCTAGTGTTATCAGCCAAAATGGCAGAGAGACAAGTGGGGTAGACCGGGCTGAGGCAAAAAAAAGGTATTAATAAAACCCAAACCAAATAACCAAAACTGTTTGGATAAATCCTAATTTTATTCTGCTTAACAGACAGGGCCAAAGTCTGGTGACCACAGAACTTACAGGATTTATTTTGAAAAAAAATCATATTTCAGCTATTCAAACTATAAAAACAGTCAAGGAAACCACCAACTTTCAAAGCTTGAATACATTGCTTCCGAGAGCAAAGGCTGCCAGTCAGCTGTGAGTTTTTTTCTTTGGGGTTACTCTTTAAGAGTGCCACACAACCATGGAAATTGATACAAGCACTAATGCCTATTACACATCAGCGTGTAATGCAGTACAGCACACTGGTTATACAATCCTCTATTGTTCAATAAACTGTTAAGCAGTAAAACACTACTTAGGAAGGCCATATGCTTGTCAGGGAGATTGTCAGGAGAAACTGTTACTCATTTTAATGAGAGGGAAACAAAACGAACCCCTCCCAAAAGTCAGCTCTTTTTCAAGGTAAATTAATGCCAATTAGCTACATTCTTTCATTAATCTTCCTAAATGTGCTTCTTCTGATAAAGCTATAGAAAACCAAGATAAATCTCTTACTCGTATGTGTTAAGTGGTTTATGCTAACTGAAATATGCATAGATTACTTCAGCACACAGTGCAGTGGAAGACAATGGTGATCATAAATGCAATGGCAATCGTAAAAATCTCTTGCAAAATAATGGTACTTTTTCCTGTAACAATACAGTTGTTTCACAATTCTGGTTGCTCTGACAAAGAAAACAGATTAAAGCCATGGCAGCTGATTTCCTGCTCAAAAATGTAAATTATTTAAACTGCCAGTCCTAAGAAGGAAATAAAGGAAAAGACTTCCTGAAGAAATTGGAGAGGAATAGAGATTTTTGCTGTTTTGTTTTGGTTTTTTAATTCTATTTCATAAAGCTAAACCCAGCTTTAACAACAAAGTCTGCAATACCAGTTGTATCTTTCACATAGGTAAGAGATCCAGAACCACACGAGCTCAATTTGGCTGAAAACAGTTGTAAGAACATGAAAAGCCTGTGTGCTCCCTTCTGTATATGACTTCAGATGTACACATCGAAGTAAAGCCTGCACTGATAGTTTTGATGAGTTTCTCAAGTATCACCTGTGGATGCACTTCTAAACATACCGCTTCTCCACGTCACTCCACTCACTCAAAAGCCTTTCATTTTCTTTTTGCAGATGCTCATTTTTCGCCTGCAGTCTCCCCAGGCAGTCCAGACAGTAGCCAATCAGTTCCTTAACCACTTCTGCTGGACTTGAAACCTTCTGTAGCTTCAGAGATCCAAGCCTAAACTAAGACACAAGGAAAGAATAAGTTACTTCATCTGTATTAGAAAGATCACAAAACCTCACTCCAATAAACTTGAATACATAATAAGCAGTCTTCCAGTTCAAAGTGATGTAAAAATTTATCACAAAAATAATGGTGGAATACATGGCATAATCTACACACCAATTATTTCTACAGCTAACACATTTTACTGGCCACCTGATAGTCCATAGGCACAGGAGGCAAGCACAAACATACAATGTAATGGGCAGGAAAAGAGATGCCATACAGCTAGTAGAACATGATATAGCAACAATAGGTCAGAGGTCAGTAGTACAAAGGTGCTACAAAAGGTATTTTTGATGGGTTGCAGGACTGAAAACCTGACAGTAATACTAATATGTTCTTGCCATCTCCCAGTTCTGATACCCACTGCTGACAAAACAAAACAGGTTAAATTACCTTTGATTTAAAGTGGCACTACAAATGCCCCTCTATAATGCTTGCATGCACCTGATGGAGGAAAACTAGTCCACAGGTTTTCCTCTTCAGGTCTCAGACAGCAAGTTCTTAATAATAAATGGAGTCCATCAACTAAATGAGTAGCATCAATAATTCGATCAGATTAAAGGATAAGACCTACAATGAATACTTGCAATTTTTCAGCAGTGTGGATATTGCAACAGGATATACAAGAAGTCTGCATAGATTTGCTCTGCCGGGCCTGCTGAAAACAGCAGAAAACTGTTTGACATTAAAGGAAGAATGGCTCAATCATACATACAAAACAGTATCAGTTAAACTACAATTGTGCAAAGCTGGATGAAGACACAATGTGACAGTTTGATGCAATTTAAGAATGGTATTAAAGCAGCTTGTAAAGGGTCACAAACATTATCTCAAGAGAGCAAACCTCACTAATTAAACTAAGGACCTCACTTTGGTGCTCTGGAGTGGGTAGATGATGAAGAATCTGAACTACCTTAAGGTCACCTCAGCACCTGATAGAGACTGCAGAAGACAGGGGCTTTTCTGATGCCTCTACCCATCCAGAAGCACCACTGTTTGCCTGGCTTGACAAAAAACTAGCAGAAGAAGTAGATCCAGAAAAAATGTAGAGGGAGTTGGAAGACACAATCCAGGCTTGGGCCAGCTTAAACTGCAGCAGAAGCTGGTCTTTCAGGAAACAAGCAACTTGGCTCTGACTGGAAACGCCTGCGGAAACATTGAGCAGGTGAGAAGTACATGGAAAGAGAAGGGGGTCTTCTCTCACATCTTGTAATTATTAAAAGGATTGAAATAACTGTTGTGGCATTTCCCCATGAACAAAAATATCACTCTTCTTTTCAACTTGAATACATGGATGTAACAGACTAGAAAAATTAATAGATTTCTTATATGCTAGGGAAGAGTTCAGTCTGAGCCATGACACCTCACCTATTAAAATCAGAAATGACATTTAATTAATTTTTTCTACTCCTTTTAGTTCACTTTACTTGTGAGGGCATGGAAAACAACTAGATAACAGACATTAGTGAAAAAAATACATAGGGTTTGTTGACACTTTTTTAAAAAGTGAATTTTACTACTACTGTACATATGGCTTTACTGAAGAAGGGCTTGTAAAAATTGCTCATAAAGATTTTAAAGGCATTGTTTGAAACAAATAACACTCCTTCAACTTAGATATTTTATCTGTGCAAGTCTCTGCAGCAACACATGATACCATTATGTGCTGATTCTGCATGATCAAATTATCAGAAAATGTGGAAAACCCAACGGTTTCATCTCAAATTAGCCACTGATCCTTGTTCCAAACTCACACTCTCTCTGCCACATTTTCCTTTCACTTACATAAACCTGAAGGCTGCAGATGAAAAGATGCATTTAATTTAATTTTGGAAATTAGATTACATTATCAGCAAGCCACAGAGTGATGTGTATTCCCTGGATATCACACTTGCTGTTTGACAGCCTTAACAAAGATGGACATATATGTAAAGGAAACTGGTTTTCATCACTTGCAAGACACCACCATACTATATGGATAAAGAATTCATGCCACACTTGACTACTAGCTGCACAGATAGAGAAGAACAGTAGCACAGATAAATTGCAATGCAATCTCCTACTTAAACTGTGGAGGAAATAGCAAGAAGACATCTTGTCTTATGCTTGTAATATAATCAACTGAAATAAGGTACAGGCAAATACATTTAATCAGAACAAGACAGGCATTGTCCAAGCTACATTTTACTCAGAACAAAATAATAAAATATGAATAATCCTAAAACAAATTAAAGTGAATAACAGTAGATTTCAGCTGAAAGCCTGGTTCCACTCAAAATACAAATCATGCCAAACACAAAGCAGACGTTTCAAAAGCAACTGTAATTATAAACAAACACCAGTTCAGCCTCTTACTTAAACATATTACATAAACCCATACTGCTAGTGTAACATGGAGTTTTGAGACTAGAAAATACATCATCATCATCATGGACTCTTTCTGAGTACCTGTTAGAAAAAAGCATGGTGGTTTTTGTTTGTTTGTTTTTCTCTCTCACTCATAAAAGCTGATACATTGAAAGAAATCAAACCAGGCATTTGGGCATGCTTCATTTTTTGATGAATTCTCAAAAGGGAGAGGGGAAGAGGTCACACTGCAAAGAGTGGAGCAAGGAACATATGCCAGCATGAGCCACTTCTAACATGTGAGCCAACAGAGATGAGGTGCTGGGCAGATTTGGCACACTGCTACAGTGACACAATGGATTTGGTTGGCTGTCTTTTTAGGTGTTTATTTCAGTACCTTAACAGTCTTTAGTCTTTAATTCAGTCTTTATATAAAGAAACTATTACATGCTTTCTTATATTAAGCTTTACTGTACTGTTTTTTTCCTATGTCTTTAAAACTGTGATATGTGAACTATTTCTAGGAGACTCACAAAAGGTAAGCAAAGCAAACCCATCACCAGGAGGCTTAAAATTTTTAAGCAGGTGCTCACATATCATCTGAGAACCAAGTTACAAAAATAAAAATCTTAAAGGTTCTGCAGAACAAATATTCTGTATTTTTCCTTCCCCACCCTAGTAATCTAATGCTAATTTAGGATACATCTAAGAGTGAATTTTCTGGGTTACATTGCAGCTATTTCCAGCACCTCAGTGCAGAAAAACAAAGGATGTTTAGATGCAGCCCTAATTAAGCTAAAAGCAATGTGCTACTGGATATACAGTTTCTTCACAAAGAACGTTACCTTAAGCATACCAAACCTTCTTAGGCTGCTTCTTCAACATGCAATTGTTACAAGCTATTACACTATTCAGCAAACAGAAACTTTAGTACTAACAATAGTAACATTGTTATCTGAGCTAATTACAACTGATTGGCATTCATTCTCTGTGTGGAGCCCAGTGCTGAGAGACTGATAAGCCATAAATGCAGTCAGAGTCATTTCATTTCCAAAGCACTGAGGCAAAGCATCACCCATTTGTAAGGAAGGTAAAGAAAATTACATCTCAAGATAGTGCTACTCTAGAACCCTGCTGGCATCCCAAATTCAAAAGCTAATGGAGCAGGTGCACAAAATAGCACAATTTTAGATCCAAGCGTTCTGAATTTGGGATAGATGTACTATTTGCAGCACTGATTAAGACAGAAGTCTATTAAAAGTTTTAGGGAAAAAAATCCTAAAATAACAGGCATTAGTTTTTCCACATATTGCTTACTTTTTGCTTGCAACTAAACCAAGAAACAGTCCAGTTACCCTTCATCTTCAAATTGAATCCAGTTTTGGGCCCCTCAGTTTAAGGACAGGGAACTGCTTGAAAGCATCCTGTGCAGAGCCACAAAAATGATTAAGGGAGACGAACATCTTCCTTATGATAGAGACTGAAAGAGCTGGGGCTCTTTAGCTTGGAAAGAAGGAGACTAAGGAGTGACCTCATTAATATTTACAAACATGTTGTGACCGTCTCAACCCACCACACATGTAGAGGGTGAATGCCAAAGAGGATGAAGCCCGGCTCTTCTTGGTGATGCCCAATGACAGGACAAGGGGCAACAGTGAAAGCTGAGGCATAGGAAGTTCCATATAAACATGAGGGAAATTATTTTTTTTCACTGTGAGGGTGAAGGAACACTGAATAGCATAGCATAGCATAGCATAGCATAGCATAGCATAGCATAGCATAGCATAGCATAGCATAGCATAGCATAGCATAGCATAGAATAGAATAAACCAGGTTGGAAGAGACCTTCAATATCATCGCGTCCAACCCATCATCCAACACCACCTAACTAAACCATGCAACCAAGCATCCTGTCAAGCCTTGCCCTGAACACCCCCAGCAACGGCGACCCCACCACCTCCTCGGGCAGCCCATTCCAATGGGCAATCACTCTGTCTGTGTAAAACTTCTTCCTAGCCTCCAGCCTAAACCTCCCCTGGCGCAGCTTGAGACTGTGTCTTCTTGTTCTGGTACTGGTTGCCTGGGAGAAGAGACCAACCTCTGGCTGACTACAACCCCCCTTCAGGTAGCTGTAAGACAGCAATAAGGTCACCCCTGAGCCTCCTCTTCTCCAGGCTAAGCAACCCCAGCTCCCTCAGTCTCTCCTTATAGGGCTTGTGCTCCAAACCCCTCACCAACTTTGTTGCCCTTCTCTGCACATGCTCCAGCAAGTCAACATCTTTCCTAAACTGAGGGGCCCAGAACTGGACACAGTACTCGAGGAACTGTACCGGAACAGGCTGCCCAGGGGGGTTATGTAGTCTCCCTCTCTGGAGATATTAAAAACCTACCTGGATGTGTTCCTGTGTGATCTGGTACAGGTGATCCTGCTTTGGCAAGGAAATTGGACTAGATGATCTTTTGAGATCACTTCCAACCACCAACATTCTGTGATCTATGGTATCAGGACACCATAGAAAACAGCTAACTGGACGGGATGTCTAGATAAACAAATCCTGCAATCAATCTGCATGACTGAATGGTTAACATTAACACTTCACTAAGCTAATTTTAAATATATGATGTTTACAGTTTGGATCACATTTCTAAGGTGAGATTCCTTCTGCAAATTCCTGCACATTGCTGCGCTCCAGGTCAATTCATATTACTGGCCATTCATCCAGATGCTGCAGCTTTCACTCTACCATTTGTAGATGCAGTTAATGTGCTCCCTGCTTCCTCTTTCAAATCATTCAAGAAAATATTACATAAAACACTGAAGCACTAAATACTTTATTTAAACAGAGAATGAGCAGATCTGATAGAGTTCCTACTGTGATTAATATACCCTTCCCCTTCAATATTTGTTTTATTGTTTGTTGGGACATTGGCTTGGCACTTTTCGGTCAGTTTTCTTCTTGTTTTTGTTCTGTTTTGGTTTCATTTGTTAGTTTGGTTTGATTTTGTTGTTGTTTCGCTTGGGGAGTTTTGTTTGTGGTTTTTTTTTTTACATTTCATTTTATGTTGTTTCAAGTTTGGGGTTTTCGGGGGGGGTAGTTTTGTTTGTTGTTTTGTATTTGGTTTCTTTTATGTTGCTGTGGGGTTTTTTTTGCTGGTTAGGCTTGGCTTTTTGGGGGTTTTGTTTGTTTTGGTAGGTGTTTTTAAAAACAAGAATAATAGAGAACTCTTTATCAAATTGTGTTTTCTTAATCAGAAATCATGTTCAGCACTTATCCATTAGTATTTGACACTCAGAAATAAAAACAAGAACAAAAATTAGAAGCTGATTAAATAAAAGCAATAATTAGAAGCTTATGACAAAACTGTCATTTTCCCATCACCTCATACTCTGCCCACTGTTGTCTTCTACAGACAAAGAAAAAATCCCAACCATAAGACAGAAAATACTTCAGAAGTAAATTCAAAAGCTTCTCAAATATTTTTTTTTCTAGTTACTGATTTTTACAGTAATATGCTTCAAAGAGGAAGAAAATGTCATTAAAAGTAAGGGTTTTTTTCCAAGTGGACAATTCTGAAACTGTGTGAAAATTGCTTTATTCTATAGAAATAGTGGGATTTGACCTTGCACTTAAAAATGCTGTATAATCTTTGCACTACTACCTTCCACTAGAAATGAAAGTTATATCTAAGGCAGTAAATATCAAAGTTATGAACTGAAAGGAGAAGCCATTTACACAGGAATGCCTACAAACTCTCTCTTCTGAGGCAGAATCTGAAGATAGATACTAACAGTGAGCTGATTTCCAGTAACAACAATATCCATTAAGAAGGAAAACATTCATGCTGGAAATTCTCATTGCACCTGCATTGTTGGCTATGATTTTTCTCTGTATTACCACAGTATCCTTTCTAAAAGTATATGTTATCCAAAATATATTTTTAATTGCATACTTTCATAAGTAGGGGGAAAAGAATAGTATTCAGACAGGCAGATTTTGTCCCTTATTGTCCTGATAGGCCATAACAGCTATATAGAGACTCCCTCTCTTTCTCTATTTATATATATCCACTTAAATTCTAACCTTTTAATGCTTTGCTTTTCCCTCCTCTCTTTTGAAAATTATTTAACAAATAATCTTTTGCAGAGAGTATACTTAAAGATATTTGCGTCTGATTTTGAAATTAGATTTGAATTTAATAAAATTAAACTGGAAATTATTCCCAGTGTGTAAACTAATTGATGGAGTTTTAATTGTACAAGACAACCTACAGCCTGTTACAGAATTGTCTCTGACCTCAGTCATGTTCTGGAGTAGGTATCAGAGATCCTTCTAATCATTTCAACCTATGTTAACAATCAGCTGGGCTAGCATAGTTAGCAATGTCTACATCCTCATAGACAGATGATGCCTCTTGTAAGGTATTGCCTAAGCAAATGTCTTTTCACCACAGATATATTAATGAAGAATTTGAGGGAGGGGGAAAAATTCCTCAGCAGCCCACCAGCATGGAGCAGCTGTGTAGCCTTTCTCTGTCTTTACCAAAACCTGCAGCTGGTAACAGCAGATGTGACCCAGGCATGAAAGCAGGAAAGCTGTGCAGACCTATATTACAACAGATCCTTTTGTCATTGCCCTATCCTCAGAATCTCTCAATGCCCTTCCTATGCTAGAAGGGGCTATGCTGAGACAGGTATTTCTACAAGAGAGCTCAGCCTCAATGGAAGTTGGTGTTTTCATACTCCTATTAATGCCCATTCGACTGGGTCTTCAGGAAGTAGGGAGGATGGATGTGCAATCAGGGTGTTTACTAATTAAAATCCCACAGTCTGAAACCATATGTTTTCAATACTCAAAAAGCTATCTTAATAATCACAAGAGCCAAACCAAAACAAAAGCTTTACTCACTCATTTTTCAACACTTGTACAAATTTATACTTAGAAAACCTTGCTAAGACAAGAAATCAAAAGCTATTATCTAAACTATCCTGAGGTCAACAATTGATGAGCTTGCCAATTATCTTCAGTACTGAAAGTAAACTCTTTACCACATAGTTAGAAATTAGCCCATAACATTCAGGACAACACTGAATGTTACACTAATTCAAAAATATGAAGGCCTTTACATGACTTCATTACAAGAGTTAGATACAACAACTTTCTTTTCTAAGCTGAGGGATGGAACTCTCATGATGTACACAGGCTGTGGTTTCCAAAAATCAGCCTTGCTACTGCCAGTTAAATATCAGCTACCCCTTCTACTCCACACACACATAGACCCCAAACTGAGACAGAATCAATAACTGAATATGTTTTCTCTAGGACTATACGTATGATTTTAAAAAAGGAAGATTTTAATGCAAATTCATGTACAGGGTTAAAGAATATGACCTAAAAATGAATGACGCTGACACTTAAACAAAGAAAGTATTGTTACAGGATTGAATCTGGAAAGCATTATACCATTTTTATTTCTTAAGTCAATCAGTGAGTGGTCTTGATTTTTTAAAGCTGTGCCACTATTATCTCCAGGGAAATCATTCAACGGTAACCATGACATCCCTGGGTGTGGTAATAAAATGAATACACTAGACTTGCACAATACAGTGATGACAATGTAAAAGCAGAAGTTGCTTTTGTAACAGCAAACTCTAGGAAGCTAGAAAAATTACAAAGTACCATGGAAGCCAAGAAAACTTACTGGTTACATCAGTCAGTATAAAAATATGATCACCAATGACAAAAGTGAAGATAAAAGATAAAAATCCTGCCTTTCTCACTCTTTCCCTTCCCTCCTGAAATATTATTTATGAGGAAAGTATTACTTCATCCTCAGGAAAAAAAAAAAAAAAAAAAGAAGAAGAAGAAGAAATAGCTTCCTCCCTGATGAAGGCATTACATCTATTCAAGAGTAGAACAGCTGACAACAGTGATAGCTATTTTTCCTCAGGTTTTTACTACATGCTGCAGAAACCTTCCACACGACATTCCATCTGGTTTCACTATTTTGTATGGCAGAAATTCCCACATATTTTGGAGAGCACTTTGCTGTTTCTCACACCCTTAAACCCACAGATTCATGGCACTGTGGCCCCCTTAACAACTGCCATGCAAGGAGAGTACAACTGTTCAGCAAACTAAAAAGAAAATGGGAGGATTGCCAGGTACTAGAATACACCAGTATTGCCTCTGTCTAAGCACGAGAATGGCCACAGCAAGTCCTTAGCCCATGCCAGGGACCACCTCACCACCACTCTGCAGGCATATTGCAGGAGTTGGAGCATCCCAGCGACCACTCCCAAAAGGCAGTTTGCCTGAAGCCACCCTCTTCTGGAGGCTGAGAGAGTTTAATTGTATGGGCATAGACTGTTCCCTACCAATTGGTCTCTGTGCCTGAGAACATTCCCACAAAACTTTGATTGTCATTGCACAGTAAATTATAGTAGTCCTTGGAATACTGCTCCACCAGGTTTGCAGCAGAAGCCATGAGGGACAGAAGCACACTGCAGAAGGAGGTCTTAAGATTTCCCTTTTGATGGAATATTTGGATCCTAGGCAAAGAGGTGGAGGGCTCTGCCACCTACAAGTTATTCCATCTCTCCCTCATCAAGCTGTACACTGCAGCATGAGCCAGACTGGAAGTACATTCCTATCTTGAAAGCTTTTTTAGAGTCATTGACTGGGAAAGCCATCTGGAGGTCTCCAGTTCAGCTTCCTGCCCAAAACAGGGTCAGCTCAAAGATCAGACCAGTTTGCTCAAGGCTTTATCCAGTTAGTTGATTCAAAAAGAACCATTGAGACTGTACAACCTCTCCAGACAACCTGAGTGGCCAAACAGTGAAAACCCGTTGGATGCTTGGTTTTGATTTATAGGGGTTGTATCTCATGCTCATAACACACACCACTGTGCCAATAACTTCCCTGGAGTCACTGAATGGCCACATCTGAAGCTTTCTCCAGGCTAAAAGCAGCCCTGGACTCACTGTGGAAATGCTCCAACCCCTGAACACCTTGAAAGCCCTCCATTAGATTCATTGGTGTCCTCCTTGTGCCAGAAACCCAAAACTAGGTACTGTATCAAACTGACTAATATCAAATAAAGACAGACACCTCCGTCACATGTTCTGCTAGTTCTGCTCCTGTCTGTATGGCCATGGACACCATTGACCTTCACTGCTACCAGAGCTTGGACTCACCCCATTGCTCAAGAGGACTCGGGGTCTTCAACCTACCACATGTTTTCAGTGCTGCTCCTCAGTCCCACCAGGCCCAGCCCATCCCCTTGCAGGAGCTCTCCTGGCCCTGGGCATTTGCCCCCTGACTTTTGTACTCATAGGGTTATTATCAGCCCCTTCCCACAGTCTGCCCTCGAGGGCATCCACTGGTCACTTCAGTGGAAATAGCAGCAATATGAAAAGCCAGATCTGGTCAGCAGTCTAAAGTTCTTATCCTTACTTGTATTTCCCTGAAATTCAGTAAAGTCCTTGGAAGCCCTGCCTTTTGACTCTCTGTATCTGAAATCATTCCTGGAAGAAGCTCTCAACATAAAACCCCACTGCTCTCCCACAGGGGAAAAAGAAGGAGGATTTCTTTGAAGATTTTGGATATTGTACCAAAATCTGAACACGATTTTCCTGAGACCTCACTAAGGCCAACTCTCAGCAATCACAGGAAACAATGTCACATAAGCTCTTTCATAAAGGAATACAATCTTTTTTAAAGCCTATTTTAATCTCACTAGAGTACCTGGAAAGCTGTTTGGGACTTTTTTTTCTAATTTACCTCCTAAACACACGTATGTCCAACCTGCATCTGCTCTTGGGCAGACACTGTTCCTTAGCTTAGAGCACTCTTCTACCTCTTTAGTGCTCAGACTTGGTTATAGAGAATTATTCTTCCCTTTGAACATTTTTTCTGAAGTAAAGATCAAAATAAAGATCAGTGTTGTAGCTTTGGCTACATAAATCTTAAATTCTTTATTCCTCATGTCATAAGAGCTTCCTCCCAATTTCAGTTTCCACTTCTTGACATTGGATGACTAGAGATACATCTAATGCTGAATATAAACCATGACTAAGTAGACCATGCAAACACATAGAAAATAGACATCAAACTTATGCAACATTTTCAGATCATCAATGTTCACTCTATTTTTGTGTTTCACTTCTTCCTTTTACCTTGCCATATTTACCCTCTAGGAATCACCAGGATAAAGAGATTTATCTGTATTTCAGGAGGCCTGGTTCTTCAAATGCTTTTGGAACAAAAAAATGGCAACTGAATATAGTAAGCATATCAGATATGACTAAATACCTCCTTTAACATATTTCTTACCAGGAAGATACCTACTGAGCAAGAAAGTAATTATTTCTTTCATGAATGATGTTATATCCCTTTGCCTTTCTTTAAAGTCTTTGGAAAACTTCCCTAACTTCCTTGTTTAATCTTCACACTCCCCAGAAATGCCACATTTCACATATCTATACAATCAGCTACTTCTGTGAAGTTTAATCCCACCCGTACTGAAATAGTCTTTAGCTACTGAATTTTGACAGCTGAGACATAGGTCTGGTCAGTATCTCTCCAGGCTATGAGTCACTACCCTAAAGTGCCCTGTAACAATTTTCACAAATTTGCTCTAAAATCTATGGCTCATGAGAACACTTCCTCCTCCAACATTAAACCCATATATAGCCATAAAACCCAAATCACATCTTTGCAAAAAATACATTTAAAAAAGGTATGAACTCAGTAAAGCTACAGAGCATTTGCACTAAATCTATGCTTATCTCTCAAGGTGGCAGGCTACAGAAAGCTGCTGCTAGTTTTCCCCTCGTATTTTCTTGACCACCATGCAACTGAACCCTTTAAAATTAGAAATACAGTCACCACTAAAGTAAACTGCAGCAGCAATACTCTGTACTTGTAATATTAGGTATTTCTTCCAATTCTTTTCCTGTGGTAATCAGATGTAACATTCCAGTTCACTGAAAAAAAATAGTCTGAGCAATTGGTGTAAAAAGGCCAAAGGCAAAGCTCCAGAAAGATCAGGTGCACAAGTTATTTATTAGAGAAACAAATATGGAATGGGCAACTATACATTACAGTTCTACAAACAGTGATCAGAGAGTCATGATTATGCAAAGGAAAAGCAATTCAAGCAGTTTATGGAATGTGGAATGAAATTACTATTTCACCATGCAAAAACTGGCAGCTTTTATGCATACATCCACGTGCTTTATCTTCTTTTATGCTTCTCCTCTTTTATCATTCTCTACTTCAGGCAATACTGTCCATTCAACTCTCTGCTACCAGTCTGCTTCTGAAGTGAGTTTACTTTTTCCTCATTAATTCAATGGCTCCAGGAATAATCAGGTAGTTTCCTACCCCACTGAACATCAAGCAGGCCTGTGAGCAATGGAACTACTGAAGGTTCGTTTCCTATGGTTATGACTCCTGTGCTGGGTCCCCTAATGTCTAAAAAGGTGAGAAATCCACTCAAACCTTTTCCCTTTTTTTAGTGTGTTCATAACTTCTCTTTCCCATGAGGATTTGTTAGTGTCTAATAATACAGTTGATCTCATTCCATATTTTTTTCCAAAGCAGACATATGAATAGGGTCTCTCTTCTCCATCCAGCCACCTATTTCCATGAAACTAGTAGGAATCTGATATCTTTGAGACCTTTACTCCTGTCAAATCTGTTTGAAATTGGCCAGTAGTTCCAAGAGTTACTGGGGGGAAGGGAGAGGAGGTAAGAGACTGGCAGTGAGAGAGGCACACAGCATGATCACATAAGCTTTGTTTTCCTAGGAAGGTAAAACACTTGCACATTATATTATTTTTAAAACTAACCTAAATGAATTAAGAAATGAGCTTTACTTAGAGATCTAAACTTGTTTTCTTCCTTGTTTTTAAATGTAACTTACAGCGTGGCAATAGTACAATAGACTCCAGGTATAACATCTGGATTCAGGTCTCAGGGCTTTAATACATAAACAGTTCACAACTATGCTAATTTAGGTTTCAGAGGGAAAGCCTAATAATATGGCTTAAATCATAATGCATTTCCAACAGGCTAAGAACAAAACATGGGCCATCAACATAAATCAACTGATATCAAACATCATATAATAACTTGCTTTTGTCTGAAGGTTGAGTCTCCCAAAATTAGGACAGGATGCCTGCTAAATATTTTGAATTCAATCTGCTCAGACTTCTTTTTTTGTCAAATGTGCTTCATTTATTAAGTTCAGATTTCCTACACAAAAAATATTCCAGAACAAAACTCATGTAAAGATTTCCCTTAAAGTAGGAGTTTGAAGCTCTTTTTGTGAACACTTAATCACAAAGCATGTGCAGCATGAAAAATACAGCACTGAAAAAGCACCCATGAAACCCTCTTGATAACCTCTAGAAAAAGTTTCCCCAAATGTTGTGGAAGGTAGATACAGATAAATCTCCAAAATAAAAGCAAGGCTTGCAGGAGTGCTTGTGATATTACTGTCAGCAGAACTTCCAAAGTAGCAAAATATGAATGATTAATACTACCAAGATTAAAATAACACACTACCAGAGTATGTGTTAGCTGCTGCATAATAGAAGTATTTTAAAACTACCTGTCAACTGATCATATGTGACATGTGAAACCCAGACTGCAACCTTCTTTTAAAACTTCAATAAAACATAACTGAAATGTCTGGAGTAATAACTGGCAGATATGAAGACAACTTGTCTTGGGACATACTTCCCTTCAGACATTGACCTTTACGTTTCGGAAGTAATGGAAACTATAGAGTGCTTCTTGAATACACCCTTGGAACTGACATGCCAACATTTTGCAGTAATTTAAGTCTGACTCCCCCTGAATTTGCTGTACTCTTGATGGCTAACAGCTCAATGATTGCACATGATTTTTTTTGCTTGGAAAGTAAATGTATGACCACGTGAATAAGCATGAGATAATGCCTAGACCAAGGCAAAATATAAAAGTGTTCCCAACTAAGTACTACAAACAATTTTCCAGTGTGAGTAATACCACAGGACTCATTTAGAACAACCATTGACTGTTTTCAGGGTGGTTTTTTTCACCCTTTGTTTACAACATTAAGGCATTGACAACCACTTGCCTAGACTTTTAAGATCCAAAAATCTAACTACATAATAAAAACACCACTGAATGGAGTTACTTTATCCCATTCAAGAAAACAAGAAATTGAAGATTTTTCTGTATAGTACTAAACTCACCTATCTGAGCTATGTGGCAAACATCTGTGTGCACTGGGCCCCACCCACAACCATGGAAATACTCAAGGCATCACAAAATATATGTACTGAATATGATGAATCTCCAGGAAAGCCAAAATTCCAAGCAGTGTCAAGCACACATAAGGACATAAACACTTCCATAAATTATCAAAATATGAATAACATACTATTTCTGTGCATCCAAGAATCTAAAAAAGAAGCCAACAAAAAAACAAAACCCCAATCGTCAGCTCAGCTTGAGACAAGCAATGCACATGCAAAACTTTACCAAGTTGTCTGTCTATGCTTCTGCCCCTTTTCTTACTGTTTGACTTCACCACCAGCAAGAGACTTGCCCCAGCCTCTTTATAACTTAAATTACTCCACTGTTATACACAGCGTGAGATCCTACACACAGAAGGTAAGCCTTTCTAGCCTTCCACAGTGAGCATCTCTACTGCCTTCATGCAGGAATCTACATTGCTGTAACTGCCTTCATGACATTTTTATGTATGCATTAAAAAAAAAAAAAAAAAAGGAGTATTTAAAAAATAAACAATCAAAGAGTATGTGCAGCAGACACGCTGGAGGGAAGGGAGGCCATCCAGAGGGACCTTGACAGGTGGGAGAGGTGGGCACAAGCCAACCTCGTGAGGATCAATGAGACCAAGTGCAGGGTCCTGCAGCTGGGTCGAGGCAATCCCAGGCACAAATCCAGGCTGGGCAGTGACTGGCTGGAAAGCAGCCCTGAGGAGAGAGACTTGGGGGTGCTGGTGGATGAGAAGCACAACATGAGCTCTCAGTGTGCACTTGCAGCCCAGAAAGCCAATCAGATCCTGGGCTGCAGCAAGAGAAGTGTGGCCAGCAGGTCAAGGGAGGTGATTCTCCCCCTCTCCTCAGCTCTGGTGAGACCCCACCTGGAGTACTGCATCCAGTTCTGGAGCCCCTATTACAAGAGGGATCTGGAGGTGCTGGAAGGTGTCCAGAGAAGGGCCACGAGGATGATCAGAGGGCTGGAGCACCTCTCCTATGAGGACAGACTGAAAGAGTTGGGGCTGTTCAGTCTGGAGAAGAGAAGGCTCCAAGGTGACCTCATTGTGGCCTTCCAGTATCTGAAGGGGGCCTACAAGAAGGCTGGGGAGGGACTTCTCAGGATCTCAGGTAGTGAAAGGACTAGGGGGAATGGAATGAAGCTGGAGGTGGGGAGATTCAGGCTGGATGTGAAGAGGAAGTTCTTCACCATGAGAGTGGTGAAGCCCTGGAATGGGTTGTCCAGGGAGGTGGTTGGGGCACAGTCCCTGGAGGTGTTTAAGACCAAACTGGATGAGGCTCCGGCCAGCCTGATCTAGTGTGGGGTGTCCCTGCCCATGGCAGGGGGGTTGGAACTAGATGATCCTTGTAGTCCCTTCCAACCCTGACTGATACTACGATACGATACTATGTGCTTATATTTCCCTGGAAAACAGTGTCAAAAATGCAGAAATTTGACAATTAAAACTATATGGTCTTAAAATGCTCCAGTAACATTAGGACACACATTTTTACAGTTTAGCAGAGATTCTCACTTTGGTGGAGTATGGTAGTGGTGGTGGTGGGGAGGGGGTGTGTTTTTCACCCTTCTTTTTGTCACAAGAATTCTCCAATAGTACAATGTTTGTGACCACAGTGCCAGATGGTACTATCCTAACAATGACCCACCAGGTAAGCCCAACTCTTTCATGGAATGTGCAAGGGTGACAGTTTCAGTAGCAGCAGCAACAGAGTTTTTACTCCAAAGAGATGGGATATGTATCATCCTGTGTGCTAGTTTTCACAAAACATCTGCAGGAACCACCACATGACTCTATTCCAAACTGTAACTCCTTTGAATATACACATCTCAAAGAGAACTAATGAAACAGCAGCAACAGATGATTCATAGATTCACAGAATGGTTTGGGTTGGAAGGAACCTTAAAGATCATCTAGTTATACCCCCCAGTCATAGGCAGGGACAGCTCCAACTAGACCAGATTGCTCAAGGCCTCGTTGAATCTGGCCTTGAACATCTCCAGCGAGGGGTTATCCACAACCTCCCTGGGCAACCTGTGCCAGTGCTCCACTGTCCTCACTGTAAAGAATTTCTTACTGATACCAAACTGGTGAGTCTCCATTTGTTCTGTTTGCATAGAGCTGAACGCTGAGGACATGGGTTAGCTGTGACAGGTGATGTTTGGGATACAATTTGATTCTTTGAGGAAACTGATTTGGTGAAGGGCTAGGCTTTTTTTAACATCCAATCTCCCAGCTGCACTTAGGCTGACAGAACATCCTATGTGTAAGCTTAGCAAGTTAAGGAAATAAGATGCCATTATTAAGTCATGCACCATAAGTATTCTAGGACAGTAGCTGTTCAGCACCTAGCAGTTGCATGTAGGAATGACTTGGGAAATACCATATTTCACACTGTCCAGGCTAAGTAGCATCTCAGTATTGTCTTGGCCTTCAAAGCACATGCTGCCAAATCACATCCAAAGAAGGCTCTTGAAGTTGTTGAAAGATCAAGAGCACAAATCTTATGAGCAGTGGCTGAGGTTTCTCAGTTCGGAGAAAAGGAGGCTGAGGGAAGATCCACTCACTCTCTACACCTACCTGAAAGGAGGTTATAGTACAGTGGAGGTCAGTCTCTTCTTCCAGGTAATAAGCAACAGCACAAGAGGAGATGGCCTCAGCTTGCACCAGGGGAAGTTTAGGTTGGACATCAGGAAAAATTACTTCCATGAAAGAGTTTTCAAGGCCTGAACAGGCTACTCAGGGAAGTGGTGGAGTCACTATCCCTGAAGGAATTCAAAAGACATGGTAGATGTGGTGCTAAGGGATGTGGCTTAGTGGTGAACCTGCCTGTGCTAGGTTTAAGACTGGACTTGATTTTCAGAGTGCTTTCCAACCTAAATAATTCTATAATTCTATAGCATACTAAACTTTATTTCAGATATTCAACTCTTCTTACTACATATATATTGCTTTGCTTCTGGGCTCCTTAAAGGAACAAATTAATTCACAGGGAAAAAAAAATAATTAGTTCAGTTCACAGAAATTTCTCTATAGCCTAAACAAAAGGGAATTTACTACAATCTTGTTTATGCTCTGGGCATGAAATTAAGTTTTCCTTTCTAAAGTCTGGTACTACCCAGACTCATTACAATAGAGAAGGAAATAAGACTGAGTAGTACCTTTAAAAATATGTTACACATTCTACATAAAAATTATTAAAATAGAACACTTATTCCATAAGTGAAGGTCATTTCAGAGCACTGATTCATCACAGGTAATTTCTGACTGATCAAAGGCTCAATGATGCCAATATGTCAGATCCATCCACTAGCATGACAAACTCAAGTCTAGATAACGATTTTTACATATATATCCATATTAGAATAGAACAGAATAAACCAGGTTGGAAGAGACCTTCAAGATCATCGTGTCCAGCATCCATTGTGTCCATCATCCAACACCATCCAATCAACTAAACCATGGCACCAAGCACCCCATCAAGTCTCCTTCTAAACACCTCCAATGATGGCGACTCCGCCTCCTCCCCAGGCAGCCCATTCCAATAAGCAATAACTCTCTCTATAAAGAATTTCTTCCTAACATCCACTCTAAACCTCCCCTGGTGCAGCCTGAGACTGTGTCCTCTTGTTCTGGTGCTGGTTGCCTGGGAGGAGAAACCAGCCCCCATCTGTCTACAACCTCCCTTCAGGTAGTTGTAGACAGCAATAAGGTCTCCCCTGAGCCTCCTCTTCTCCAGGCTAGTCTATCATAATTCATAACCCAGGCTACTTTATCATGATAAAATACATAAAAAGTTTCCCATTGAAGAAACTAAAATTAAATTCTAACAAAGAACAAATAAAAGGTAACATTTTCCTGAAAATTCAAATCCACCCAATATATTTTTATATATATACATATATATGGATTAAAAAAAATCCTTATGCACAAATACCTTAATACTTAAAATAGATGCAATTTTAATACGTGACTTTTCACAAAGTAAGTTCTTACTGAGGTCAAAAATTGGATTGCATTCAACTAGAAAATATTTTCCCTGAAATCTCACAAATTCTCATTTGCAAAAGAAATATGGTTAACAGATAAAAATGTTAATACCAAAGTGGTTGCTAGCAACACAAACAAAACATTTACTTGTTTCTACATAATACCATTTTCAAAAGTTGTTGTTACAAAGTATTTAGTGAATTACTATGTTCTGAAGCCAAGACAATCCTGGAAGACAGAAGGCATTTCTTTCTCTCAATTAGAATTCTAAAAATCATGACTGACTACTTCCAAGGGATGGTGTTTTACAAGCTACTAATACACAGCCTGCTGAAGCTACAGCATTTTGATTCACCAGGATCTGAATTTCTGAATCAGTCTTGCACAAGTTCTGCGCACTACTTGTTTCAGAAACTCATCTCTTTTTTCTAGATGAGTCAGTGAAGCAGGTTTCCTCATTACTAAAGACAGGATGAATATATTTTGTATCTGGGCTGATACATCAACACTAGGATGGTTGCAAACCATTAGAAACAAACGCCAGTGGTAAAAGCAATTGACCTAATGACTAAAGTCTTAACTTGCAGTGGTATGAAATGACACTTTCCACCCTACAGTTATCTGCATTGTTGCATGGAACAACATGATGGCATGGCTTTCTCTCCAAAGCCAGCTCAGACAGGCAGCAGGGTATGTTTGAGCCACTGGTTAGACTATGAGCTCAGGTGAAGCACCATAAAGCCGTACTGCCTGGCTCCACAGGTCACAGACACCTCAAGTTACTTGCACTGCACAGAAACAAAAATGTTTAGGCAATCAGGAAAAGGAGTGAAGTCTCTTTATATTACAGTGCAATGAGAAAGCATAAGCTCCTATGCCTTCAAACCTGGAGGCACACACAGACTCCCTCTGGACAGCCCCAGCTGTTTGTCAGACATTCCAGAGGCCAACAGTAGTACACACGACTTACTGCAGAAATGGCTCAATGTGGGAAGGCAACAGAATTAATTTCTTATTCACTGGGACTTGAGCAGAGAGGGAAAAAAAAAGAAAAAAGAAAAAAAGAAAGAAAAAAAAAGGCATTTACCAGGTCTGTTACACTTCTGTATTTTACTTTCTTTATTTTTATGTATCAGTAAAGCAGCACAAAAAGGAAAAGCCACAATTTTCTGAATCCCTTGAGCATACAGTAGCAATGGTAGAACAACTAAAACTTTCTTATGAATCAGAAAAGGGAGGGGGGGAGGGTTGCTTGAGTTTGGTTTGGTTTCTGCTTTGGTTCTGTTTGATTCTTAAACACACACATTATCTTATTTCATAATAATAAAACACTAGTAGTTGGGCTACCTTAAAGAAATTTAATTGGGCCAGTGCTGCATCAGTGAGGGACCAAACAAGGCAGAACTCAGTAAACATGTATTTCAGTTAACAACAAACTGGAAAAGAACATAGACAGCAGTAAATGCAAGCAATAGTCAAAGATGGAGATAAGAGTTTTTCCCTTATTGCTCAACATGTCTCTCATTGTCACACATTTATCATCAGTTATCAGCATTAAAGATCAGTATGCTAATACATGAGTAAAACATGTTAATGAAACAATAAGTTTGTGAAGACCACAATACCACTGAGACCTCAATCTTCTGGTTTTGGTGACTGTGTCCTGATCAGACAGCTGTGATGGAATAACCAAGTCAAAGACCATCCTACATAGATAAATGCCACACCTACAGTCCTGCACACAGAGAGAACAGTAAATAGCTTAACTTTTCAATTTTTATCTAATTTTATATCAGTATTCCACTGTCAAAGGGATATTGCCCAGTGAAGACAACAGAATGTTCAGAGTTAAACAGGATCCAATATGTTCATCTAGGTCCTTTTTTTGACTAGGACAAAGTAAGCATGTACATGGCCTGAACATCGCAGGCAAGTACTTGCCTTCGCAGTCCCAAGTATAACTTAACTGAAGTACACAGCACTTTGGGTCACTGCATAGTCAGCTGGAGATCTGCAAAAACCCTATTGACTCCCAAAACAGTCTAGATCTATTCCTAGTTGAGGAAACAGCACCACTATTTCTGAAACTACCAAACTGATCCCTAAAATTGCTTCCCATTAATATAGCACAATGGTTTCCTAAGGCACATCCAAGTAAAACTTATGAAACTGCTTCTTTAAGCAAACCCCATCTTGTGCATACAAAGCAGATGGATATGCATGAAGCAACTTTTGAAAAGAAACCATATCACATTAAGAGACAGCTAGTTTAAACACATAAGATGTGATTATTTGTTCTGAGCTGTAAGCTTAGGGAAACAGTGCTTTCAAGCCCCATGAAGCTGAACTGGAATGAGTAGCAGTGTGAAATAGGCCAGACTGGAAAGCAAATAGAGTAAAGTGACTATACCAGCCCACACAAACACAAGTGAAAGATGAACCAGAGCAGCAACAGAGCAGACTGGAGTAGCTCTTTACTGCCAAACCCCAAAATTAAACTAGGGAGGAAAAAAAAGAAAAAAAAAGAGGGGGGGGAAAAAAAAAAAAAAGAAAAAAAAAAAAAAGAAAGAAATAAAAGAGGTGAGACTTGCAAAGTGAGGAATATTGTTTCATGTCTTGCAAGACCAGTGCCCCATAGTGAGTAGCCAATATCATTCAGACCAACCTCAAAGCTAGATTTTTTGGCAGACCAGAACTTAAATAACCACTAAAATAAATAAAACTTAAGAAAGGATGGTCAGCATTGCTGAATAATTTCTTTCCCGTTACTTGAAGCCAACTGAAAGTGATGATGGCCATTAGAGCCAATGTTGCTTGATAAGATTATCAGGAAGCAAAATAGGCAACTACTATCTGTATTTGTTATACCATTAATTATAAATCAGAGCATGTTGATACTTGCATGTTTATTCTAATTATATTTTTATTTTATCTACTAAAGTGCAATGATTCAAATATGTTGGAAATTAATGTGAGACCAATACCACGCTGACTGAATGTGGAAAATAAAACACCAGATGAGAATCACAAGAACTTTTTGTATGATGAAATCCACCTGCAAAGCAGTCTTCCACAGCAAATGAAGGAAGTTTCATTGCTTAATTTCACAATCCATCCGTGTAACTTCAAAGCCAAATACAATTCTCCATGCACTAACTTCCATCAAGCTCTGGTCTACAAAGGCAGTAAGTGGACTAGTCCAAGATACCAAATGCATGCATCTAGAACTAATTACCTGATAGTGAAACAACTGTAAACTTGTAAAAATTATCTTTACTAAGCCTTTAAAACTATTTAAATATGAAATATTAAAACTATTTATGATAGCAGCACTATCCATCTCTGTGGCATTTTTTCAAGGTTCTACTACCTTAGTATGCACCTGATTTTACTTGTGCTTAATACCTAGACCCATGCTGAACTGTAAATTATCCACAACAGGAGAATAACTATCAATATAAATCTAAGCAGGATCTTAAGATTACGTGCTCTCTCTAGAGCGAATATCTGTGTGCACAGAACTGAGTAGTTACAACTCATAGCATTCACAATTTCTCTTCCTTAAAACTGAAGGTAGAGGTAGTTACATCCAAAGATCTTATTCCTGAGCACCTGTGACTCTCAGTAAGACTCATGCAGCCAGTTACAAGAAAGTAGTAACAGTACCAAGCAAATAAAGCCTCTGTAGTTGTATAGATTACAGAGGAAAATTAGTACATTCAAGACAGGAAATAAAGTTGCTGTTTTCATCTAAATGGAATTAACCTCTCTTAGATGAAGACTGATACTTTAAGATAGTATTCTATGAAAAAAATTCTTAGAATTTGGCCTAAAACTGTGCAGCTATAAAATTGGTTTTAGAGATATTATTCTTTTTTCCTCCACATTATGAGGCAGCTTTCATCAATAAAGAACAAAACATTTTTTTGTCATATGCTTCCCAAGAGAAAAGACTGCTCTTCGCAGAAGAACTGCAAGATAATTCACGTCAAAACTAGAAGAAATCATAGCTACTATGGAAACAAATACTGTATTTCAAAACCCACTGGGAGGATCCTGTTGTGCAAGAGGTCAAAATGGTGCCTTTTCTACTTAAGCTCATTAATTGTAGCTAAAGATCAATTTATTTAGAAAAATGAGATAGAGTTCTCTGTCATACCATGATTATTTCCCTTCCTTTCTTTTAAAAAACAGTAACATAATAAATCTTACATATGTTTCATTTTCCTTTCCACTGGTTCTCATGTTAAAAAATAGTAATTGAAAAGTAAAATCCAAACAGGATGACTCCTCTCACTTTTCTGCTTGATAAATTAGGAGCAATATTTAAATCTAACGTTATTTAAATAAGCCATAAGTAAAACAAGCAATAACACAAATCAAATGCTTAACTATAATCATAGAATTGTTTTGATTGGAAAAGACCTCTAAGAATGGTTGACTTGTCTAGAAAACACTTGCCTTCTGAAACTTAGTAAGTTGCAGTGTTATAGAAGAAGCTGAAACAGTTCCTCTCAGACCTGAGAAAGCCTGTATTGTACTGGAGCTGTGAAAATTAAGCCACAGGCAGATAGGAAGGGCAAATACTTGATAGATTTGATAGAATCAGGCAGACTAAGCCCTTGTGTCTCTGATTTCTTTTAGTCAGAGACCATGGATCCAGAACCAAGCAACAGGCCTGGGATCTGGCTGAAACTAGGATGCTAAAATCAGATCTTCTCACTGTATCTCACCCCTCACTTCTAGCGTAAGTACTTGAGCTCTCAGTTGCAAATCTACTGAAAAAGAAAACAGTACTTCATTCAAAGGAAGACCTTCCACCTCTACAATTACATTTTTTCCTTACATCAGATTCATACCGTTTAACAGTGTGAGTCTGCAAAGGACTCTTGGATCCATCAATGTCTGGATAGCTGAAATGTGGAATCTCACATGTCTTTAGTGGTGTTCTGAAGATACAGGGTGCCTGACCATGTTTAATATGTTGCAATGTCAGATGCTAGACAGATTGTGACTGAGTAAAATACACAAATACAGGACCACATCAGAGTTTCAGCTCTCCTTTCTGGTCACATTGTTTCAGCAGCATTTTCCTTGCTGGGCTATCAAAGACGCTCACAGGTAAGCATTCCTCAGACACAGAAAGCTATACCACTTCACAGAAGGACTGAGTTGGTTTTGATTCCGGCAAAGCTCATGCTCCAAGTGCAAGCTCTTCATTCTTGGATTTCTTCACACTGTTGGAGAGCCAGCAGTCTCCATGCTCTACTACCATTCTCCTTGCAGCAAATATAAAAGGAGTGGGTGCAAAAATGCAACCCATTGCTCACTGGCAACCTGGAATTCCTGGAACCTAATAAAAGGAAACAGATGCTGCAGAAAATTAGCACAGTGAGTGTCACGTTTACAAGCTTTTATGACTCAATTTTTAGGCACTTTCCTACTCACAGCCAGAAATGGACAGATTGTTTTTGCAACCTAAACACTGGTTTCTCCCTCTTGGTGCAAGCAACAGAAACTACTGACTTCAGGGCATTTTGAGTAAGGAAGTATTCAGGTTGACAATGCCTTTATCTCAGGTAAAGATGAAAACCAAAGCAAACCTCCCTTTACTGTGCATCAGAACTTTGAGTATCATCATGCACCAAACACTGCTGTCAGGGATTTCAAAGGGAAGACAAGTAAGCAATCTTTAATGCAAGTAGACAATGAAGGTTCATCTCCCCCTAACCCAATTTGTTAGCTATAAGGGGATGTCATTGGTGAACATATCACACCTTGGAACAGCAAGGAAAATCTGTCATGAAGCGGACCTGCTTCTTTAGGAGATGAAAACTACCTAACAGAGACAAAGCAGAAGAGTAATCTGATTATGGGTTATCAGAGAAAAAGAGGAAAACACCTTTGGAATTAGCAAATGTAACAGCTGCTGAATTTGGGATTAGTCAGTAACATTTTACTGAGCAATCTAAAGGCAAAGCTGAACTGACTGATGACTGTTGTCCATCTAGAGGACATCTGGAGGTCATCTTGGCCAAGCACATAGCCAAAACTTTAGATTTAGTTCAGGTTGTCTGACAGAGTTTGAACATGCTTGAGGATAGGACTGTGATACGATGTTGCTTTAATTTCCTATTTAACATTTTTTCTGTCCTGTTGATTAGGTGTTGTTGAGTTCCACAAGGGAGTAGTAAGAAAATATCTGCAATCTTTGGTAGACTGTTCCTTAACTAGCAGTTGAAAAAGTTTAAAAAAACCAAACAAATCAGCTTCTCATTAGGTCCCTGGCTCCCTGCAGGGGGTTTGACTAGATGGCTTTTAAAGATCCCTTCCAATCTAAACCATTCCACGTGTCTTTGGTCAGGCCAACTGTAAAAGACTCCAGAAGAAAAAGCTTTTGCATCACATGAGAATGCTTGAATACAAAAGTCCTTTACTGCCAATACGATTTCCGTGTACGATATAGAAAGCTTAATACATTTATTCCTTATGTAATTACGTCTATCTAAGATGACTGAGGAAAATGCAAGTGCACCACACAAAATCACTTAAACAGAGAAAATTAAATAAAAATGTTCTTCCAAAGAAATTCTTAGATCTGAATACTTCTTAAAGAAAGCCACACCAATTAACCATCCTATCAAATGAGGAATACACTTATCCAGAAATCTATGTCTTCAGAAGAAAATAATGTTTTTCAAGGAAGTCAGTCAAGTAGTGAAAAGTGATGACATAAAAAACTAGGGGCAATTTCACCCTTCACAGTAATGAAATATAACCTACGGTTTTGTGCAGCTTTCTACAACTTTGTCCTGAACTTGCTCATTCTCATCCTTGAAAAACTTCCTTGCACTTCATAACAACCTACTGCAACTTCACTGATCTTATCATAAGAAGGCTTTTAAATTAAATTAAAAACCAGAAACCATACGAATAAACAGCTATCTGGAAGCCTTGATCCAGACCTTGATGTTGTGCCTTGAGCTAGATTTGTGACTGCTAATGTTACTGACAACTGAATTACTGCCTTTAAACTCACACACAAAGAAACAGCAGCCATTGAAAAAATCATGTCAGAAGCTACTATTTCATGTCAGTAGAAAAATGGAGAATCATTTTGACCACTGCAGAACAATATAGGCAACAGGGACCCATGGAGCGCGTCTTGTCCAAAGTCTGATGTCTATTTACATCTTATCACGAGCACCATTTTCTGGAGTACACCAGAATTTCTTCCCCCTCACCTTTTTTTTTCCTCCAAATACTAAGCCTATTTGGCCCTACTCAACTTGTAAGAATGTAAGAGGATTAGAATTTTGTGGCATTAATATTTTAAGCCATGGCATCACTGCGATTTCAGGGAAGGTACCACATAACTTGTGTTAAATGCTTACATTATTACAAACAAGCGTCTTTACCACTCTGTCATCCTGCAGCATACTCAACCCACAGGCAAACCCACCCCCCACCCAAAACAAATGAAAAGGACCTACCAAAAGACTAATGCAAGTTTGTTTAATATTAATCATATTCCAGAGCATATGGGCTTAGCATTCCATTTTCCATAACATCAACCAGTTTGTAGTTGTAATAGAATCAGCCCTATTCCAGAACAAATGCGTGTTTACAGTGACTTACAATAATATGCCAGTCATGGAAGAGTGTTTGATGTCAAGGGCTCCATTGTATGTTTGGGTGCAAGTTCAACAACAACAGCTGCTCCAGATTTAATGAAGGTAGTACTCAAGGGACCGACGTTTCCTGGATTTATTTATGGCGGCTTACAGAAAATGTTCAATATGTACCAAAATATACATTGTTCAGAGACTTTCATGCTTGAGAGTGCAACTCTCAGTGTTTGATTCATAATGGCTATTTCACAAGGGCTTGCAGGAAATAAAAGTGTTTGCTTTAATTGCATACAGCAAAATGTTAGAAAAGAAAGATTTATGTTCTGCACTGACAGTGAATGTTTGGGGCTAATTTGTCTTGGTTACCATAAGCAGAAAATAAAGGAATATTATTCAAGCACTGCTCTAATTCACAGACATCTTAAACTCTAGTATCAGCAAATAGGCACAGTTCTTGTCAGTCCTCTTTTTAATCTTTCATGTACCTTTTAAATGCAGGAGATACTCTGCCCCCTGTAATGATGTAATTTTCCTACTACTGTTGATTTCTATTAGTAAGAAAAATGAAAAAAAAAAAAAATAGCTAATATATCTGCCTCTAGTCTGGACTCAGAGCACATCAACAAAATGCAGTGACACTGGACCAGGGTATTTTTAGTACATTTATATACACATTTTTAGTATTATCAAAATACAATGCATCCACTCTACTTACAGAAGTATTTTCTGCTTCTTTTGTTGATGTCCTTACCATGTAGATCATCATACTCACAAAAACCTGAAGTTTTTGGTTTTAGTTTGAAATCCTTGACTTAAACAGAACTTTTAACAGCAGTTACGCAATATATCTCTAATTGTGACAATACAGTTTTCTACTGCAGCTTAGTCATCTTATTCTTACTAGACTGCAATATAGCACATTCTTTTGAAATAATAAAGTGTCTTCCCTTTTCACTTGCATGTGACTAAGACAGTGACTGAACAAACAAACAGAAAACAACGTAGCAACCTATCTTTTATTGGAAATAAATTAGCAATATGGGGACATTTCTAAGAAAGGTGAAAAAGTGGAAATTTGAGTGCAGTGCACCCTGTGCAAACAGAAGTGAAAAAGAAAATTTTAAAAAGTGAAAGTTAGAAAAATACACTGTAAGATCCAATACTCTTCAGAATCTCTATTGCCAAATGCTTTGAAAAGCAGAACCTCTGTCTATGGGTTCATGCCTGTATCAGAAATAGTGTGGCCAGCATGAGCAGGGAGGTCATTCTGCCCCTGTACTCAGCACTGGTTAGGCCATACCTTGAGTACTGTGTCCAGTTCTGGGTCCTTCAATTTAAGGACACTGAGACTCTTGAACATGTCCAGTGAGGCTGGTGAGAGGCCTCAAGCACAAGCCCCACAAGGAGAGGCTGAGGGAGCTGGGATTGTTTAACCCAGAGAAGATGAGAGTCAGGGGAGACCTTATTGCTGTCTACAACTACCTGCTGGGAGGTTGTAGGCAGGAGGGGGTTGTCTCTCCTCCCAGGCAATCAGCACCAGAACAAGAGGACACAGTCTCAAGCTGTGCCAAGGGAGGTTTAGGCTTGAGGTGAGGAGAAAGTTCTTTACAGAGAGTTGTTAGCCGTTGGAATGTGCTGCCCAGGGAGGTAGTGGAGTCACCATCCCTGGAGGTGCTCAAGATGGGATTGGATGTGGCACTTGGTGCCATAGTTTAGTAATCATGAGGTGCTGGGTGACAGGTTGGACTTGATGATCTTTGAGGTCTTTTCCAACCTTACTGATTCTATGATTCTATGTAGAAATTTTAGCTTTTCTCTATTTTGGCTTATATCTTCTGAATCTCTGCTCATAATGGCATCTGAACCCACATCACCTGTTGCTACTGTGTTTTGCTACATGGTGCTTCAACTAATGGTGTTAACTGGAAAGATGACTGAGCAGAAATGTCAGAGAATTACAAATTAATTTTGTGTGGTAATTTTGTGTGGCTGTTGAAACACTTCACTTTCAGCATCACAGTGCCTATTTCAAAATGTTTTCCTTCCATAATCCAAGCTGCCAAATCTGTCTTCAGCAAAAAGAAAACAGAAAGTACCTCATACACACATTGTCTTCACAGCAGAGGATGAATTCCAGCACAGTTCCAATGAACATAATTATCTTGTGACAGTTAAAACTCCAGAAAATCTATAATCTTTCAGCTGTTTCTCAGACCTCACAAAGCATTAGAAAATAGATATATGTCTGCAGGTGTAGCCTTCATCATGTCTTTGCACACTTCCACTGTGAACTATCAGACATAAAAACTAGAATTTTGTTTTCCACATTTCCCTTTCAATTTTTCCACTATTTTTTCTTCCCTCCCTCCACAACTTAATTGAAGCACTGCTTTTACCACAGACTATATCCCTCCCATTTTTTTAAAAAAGTTTATCAGTACAGTTAAGTATTTCCTAAATTGAAACTAGTTTAACTCAAATTACTTAAGAGTTCTTGGCATTTCACCTTTTTACAGAAAGTCAGCTTAGAAGTAGAATTCAAAATCAAGTGCTGCTACCTCTTTTTTGTTCTTTTCTAACATTTACATTAAAAAAGTGACAATATACAAGAGTTATATTGTGTCAACCTGAAACTGAACAGACCTTTCCAGTTTACAATTGGCTGAGAAAATGGTTCTATAAATCACCATTTGTATTGGCACAAAGTTATCTTCTGTGAGAGAACAGCCCATTCAAATTTCCCTCCAACAACACATATTTGGATCAGAGATTCTTAGATGTCAGTGAGAAAGCACATTAAGAAATCATAAAATCCACTTCCTTCTCCTCTTTGGCAGTGCTAATGAGCACTTCTTCAGTCTTCACTCACATTCTCCTCAGTCTGGACTCAAGCATGCCTGTCTTCCTCCTTTCTCTTGAGTCTTGCCCATTTAAACATTTCAAGTTATTGGAATTCAGACAAAGATGTGAAGGAAGGAGTTAGCAATAGCATTGGAAGGATAAAGTGTTTTGGTTTTTTTTTTGGTTGGTTGGTTTGGGTTTTTCTTTTGGTTGGTTGGGGGTTTTTGTTGTTGTTGTTGTTGTTTTTTAACTTAAATGTCAACATTGATAACCAACCCCGAAAAAATCATAAGATGGAGTTTCTTCTTGATCTCCAAATCATATTATGCTTCCAAAAGTCTTCATTTCAAATGGAAGTGTTAACTTTTTACTCTGTGTTTTCTGTATTTTTGAGCTTTAAAAATTTCTACCTTAAAGCATTTTCCAGAATCATAGAATCAATAAGGTTGGAAAAGACCTCACAATGGAGACTCCAAACTTATATAAAAGCTTAAACACAATCTTACTCTGGCTAGGCAATTATGGGAGCAGAGATCCAAAAACAAAACCAGCCAAACAAAATCAGTAAAGATGCACACGTTTGGCTTTCAAATTTTGTGCATTATTGTTTAGGATATTTGGCATACCAGTAATTTTTTCTATAAGTCATTATCTTAAAAACCCAGAGCCTAGATGCCAGAGTAATACACAGGAATGCCACAGAAACAAAAAAAAGGGGAAAAAAAATAAGCATAATTAAATATACAGGAAGCAGACTATAATGACAAGGAAGCTAAATCTATTTTTTAAATACATATTTCCTTCTCTATAGCACTTAGTTCTATAACAATTTTCCATATGAAGAATCCTATGCAACACCAGCAAATTTAACATCAAACCCATAGTCTTCATAACACTTTGAATCTATTTTTCATGTTTAATAATCCAGTTACCAGCATCAGAGTCAATTCATAGACTTAGCACTTCAGTTTCCTGAGGCAGCAGTCAGTAGTCCAATTTTTAGATAATGTAAGTCAAAAAGTGGGTTAGTTGCTTGGGCGGTGTTGGATTGGTTGATGGGTTGGACGCGATGATCTTGAAGGTCTCTTCCAACCTGGTTTATTCTATGTATTCTATGTATTCTATGTAAGTTAAAATGTTTTTAATATTACTGCTCAGCTTGTATTACTCTATATTTAGTAGTATTGAATGTAAAGAAAGGTATAAATTGCTTTCCATTCTGTAGCCTTTATCTAATTCACATCCTTTTATGGAGCTGGCTTGTATCACTGCATGCTATGTACACCACCCAGTGCTGTGACTCAGGGCTTCAGGCAGCACCAGTGAATCACTGGATTTTTAGTGGAACTTTTATGATGCAGCTGCGACTTTTTGCTCAGGTTTTGCTACCACTCCCAGTAGGTCACTCTTCCCTGACAAGGCAGAAACACTCTTCTCGGAAATGGTCTTCTGCCAGTAAGACTGTAGCAGAAGCTGCAACCTAAGTAGTAATCCAGACTTCTAATTAATCGGCAGGCACCTGTTATTTCACTTTACAGTGAAATACAGCTCATCCTCTAATTTACTTACAGCTGCTGAGATTGTTCTCCCTACAATGCTTAATTATAAAACAATTGCTGACCTAAAGCACTAGGTACATGTAAAAAAAAAAAAAAAAAAAAAATCAACTCAAATTTCTCAGACCTTCTTTTCAAGCTGAGTTATCGGTCCTGTCAAAGGGTGAATGAGAATAGCTCACATGCTAAGATGACCATTTTCCACAAAGAGGTTATCACATCACTCTGCTCAAGAGTCATTAATCCATCAAAGCTTTCTTTCTATCCCATCACACACCTGAAGGAGACAGAAGATTTCTCCAAGATGCACTGAAAGGTAATTCATATTGTTTCCAGTATTGCAGCTGACCAGGGAGAACTGCGAGTTTGCAACTCAACATTACAGTGCTTCACAGAAGATTAGAATAGAATAGAATAGAATAGAATAGAATAGAATAGAATAGAATAGAATAGAATAGAATAGAATAGAATAGAATAGAATAGAATAGAATAAGCACAGACCAGACCAGTCCAGACCAGACCAGGTTGGAAGAGACCTTCAAGATCATTGTGTCCAACCTATCATCCAACACTATCTAATCAAATAAACTGAGCACTGGTTAGGCCACACCCTGAGTCCTGTGTCCAGTTCTGGGCCCCTCAGTTTAGGAAAGATGTTGACTTGCTAGAACATGTCCAGAGGAAGGCAACAAAGCTGGTGAGAGGTTTGGAGCACAAGGCCTGTGAGGAGAGGCTGAGGTTGCTTAGCCTGGAGAAGAGGAGGCCTTATTGCTCTCTACAACTACCTGAAGGGAGGTTGTAGGCAGGTGGGGGCTGGTCTCAGAGTGCAGCTGAAGTGTTCTGCATGCCCTAGTCACTGAGCTAAGTTATCTTCATGTGCAGGCAAACTGTTGATGAGCACTACTTTGAAACTGCTCTGAATGAAAGGCAGAAATACTAACCTGTGTAACCAAAGTGTGCTGAGAGGACACATATATGGCTTAATATGAGATATACAAGTCACTTGGACGTTTTGGCTTACAAAAATTGCACCCTTAATATTGTGTTTTGTTTCTAAATTGATGTAAATTCATACTTCCACTATTCATTCAGAATTAGCAATTGGTTTATACTGGTTCTTTTATTTACAGCATACCAAAAAGGAGTTGTTAGACTACATTTCAGCCCCAGGGGCTCAGAGCAAAAAACTCTGTCATTCTTCAGCCAATCCAAGAGAGACATACAATTTATGTGAGCCTTAGCAACAAAGTTGAAGGAAACATTTCAAAGACTGAAGCTTTTATTCAATAATACTGCTACCCTGCACCAAAGATAGCTGGAGGAAAAGGCCTTAGAGCAACTCTGATCTGGATCAACATTTAAAAGCTGTGCTAAGAATACAAATCTTTAGATATCATTAAAATTCATAACAGCTGCTTTCCTAGAGATCAAAAGATTGTGCATCTTCTCCTCTCACACATGTCAGGAGAGAGAAAATAGCCTAGAGTCAAGATTACTTTATAAATACTTCATGCCCAGGTATTCCTAAACTCACTGCATGTTTACAGCACGGGGCTCAAGAGGAAACAAGTACACTACCTACCTGGCAACCAATTGACTGACAAGCCTCAGCATCTCACCATCTACAGAGGATGGCTGTCACAGGCATTCCTGTGTTTTCCTCTATAAATAATGTAGCTGCTGCAGATATGGCCCAAGGAGCATAAAAGATTTTCCTCTTTGTTACCCAGATCAACAGGAACTAGATCCACTCAGGACACAACAAATGAATGCAGCATCTGGGTTTTGAAAAGTTTTGCTATGAAAGTTATAAATACTGAAGAAATCCTCTTTAAAGATTAGCACAGAGCATTTCCAAAGTAGTCCACACTACAACATTAAAATTACTTCAGCCTACCAATGCAAGTATTAAATGACATTTCAAAAAAACAACTGAAATGATACACAGTATGGAAAGATCACTCATTCACAGCTAAACAGAAGTCCTTCATAACTCAGAAATGAAGAGAGAGCAGTGCTGCAAGCTTTTCCACTGCTATTGTCCAGTGGGTGAGTAACCAACAGGAACCACCCTGTCTTGGACCAGGCACTTGATTCCCCACCTGCCAGCTCTGGCTTCCTGTCAGCTGTAGCATGCATTTTTAAGGTACATATGCATATGACCTAAAGACTTAACTTCTTTTGTTTCTTTGTATATGAAGTGAAGTCTAGAGGGAAACTACAAAAAGCCAAAAAAGAGCCAACATTCTCTGTTAGGTTCCTCAGATCACAGATCCATCCCCAACGCTCTTTTTTATTTTAATTATGTAACCCTCTTCAATCTTCACACAATTTTTCTTGTGCTTATTGAAATCAAAACTTGTATGAATGAAAGAAAAATTGAGAAGTATCAGGCATCCTGCACAAACATTTAGTGCTGGTACAAAAGGGTATAATTCTCTGCAGAAGTTAATCTTGTTAAATGAACTAACTGCGCACATATTGTGAATTTAAAAGCGATTGTGGGGTTTTTTTTCACTTGTTTATTGTCTGGTTGCCACAGCAATACAGTGCCTGTTTGTTTTAAACATTACGTGGAGAGTACATTTGTTAAGGCACTTTTTTCTCAGCTTCATACTGTACATGCACCAATGATTTCAGGCCAAAGCGAACTCAGAACTCTGAATGCACAAAATGCAAAAGAATCCAAAATGAACTTTAGCCAATCCCAGTTTCAGAGCACCAAAATGTCAAACTACAGCTGTTCCGCCTTAATGAAGGGGTGTACAGCCCAGCTTAACCCAGTCTGTCTGTCTGTCTTCCCTAGAGGGAAGCTGATGACCTAATGTCAGTTTATCTCACTAATGTATGTATCTCAACAAGAAGTATCCTGCTTTATGTCTTCCTTTTCTCACTTGCATCTCTGACTTGTGCACAAGTACAATTCACTTCAGAAAGAGTCTTTTACACAATTTTTACAGACTGAAAAAAACAACTACTGAGTAAGTCAATCAGCCTAGAAAAGTAAGCTTTCACAAAAACACACAGATGAAGCAAAAGATGGTTTCTTGTATGGATGTAGTATATTTTTTACTGAGTAATAAAAACACTTTGTAAATTTAAAAGACAATTGGAAACTAAAATTGATGAAAACACCACTCATACTTGTGCTGCATATGAGAAATGTAGCATGCAATTTCCCATGTACAATACTCCGAGGCCAAAGCAAACTGCAACTGACGTTAGCTACTGCAGTTTTCCACAAATCTCAGACTCATTCTGATGGAGCTCTCTGTGCACTACAGTACATCAGAGTTGGTCTTTTGAAATGTTTGTCTCATACACCTTATACTGATGTGAACATTATTCAATACTTGCCTTCCCATATTTAATGTCAGTACATCACTACATTCCCATGCCATTTCTGAAGCATGACAGCCTCTGTTTACCATACTCAATTTAACTCAAAGGCTTCACAACTGCATTCCCACTGAAATCCTACTTTATCATGGGATTGCCCAGAATGCATAAATAAGCAACGGAATTTCTTCTACTTAATATACCATTTTAATACTAAACAGATCAATAATAAATAAAAATAATTCCAAAATATTACCTTTCAAGTTGTCCAGGAGATTAAATTGTAAATACATTTTAAAATGCATTTCCTCTTCCCTGAGTACATGGGAGAAAGGATTTGCACACAATCACTTAAAAATCATCTGAGCAAAGGTACGAAATTTACTGCCATTTTATCAAAACTGTGTGAAGTTTGATCTCTGTTCTAGACTATAGTTTACAGATGCAAACATAATGATACATAAGTTTAAGACAGCAATTTATGCCAAATGTTTGGAAGTAAAACAAAACAACAATTTTGACAGCAGTTTTCTGTGCCATTAAATTTCATTATAAAAAAAAAAATCCATCCTTTCTCTTGTTCTTTTAAAGGTGCTTCTGAAAGGTTACAGAATACTTAAAGAAAAACTGTTATTTGTTTGCAATGATGCACTCAGGAAAAAGATTAAGAACTAAGCACCTAAAATACTGTGCTGCAGGGTTCCCAGCAGACAAAATTTATATAGCAAAAGATTATTTTTTCCCTAAGTCTTAAAACACCTGTATCTAAACCATCACAGCCACAATGACACAGCTACTTGATTCATTTATAGTCTTGCTAGGATCAAAGGTTTATTGAGAGAAAACAATCATTTTCTTTTCCAAGTGTCAAAAAGCACCCACAAAATCTAAGTACCAAGACAGAAAGTATATCAATTCCACTTTCAATTTCCAAGTTTTATCCTCTCCTCAAATCATTCCAAGATGTTGTCAAGCACAGGGAAACTGCTTGGCAAAATGTTTCAGCCCAAACCTTCCCCAATCCCTTTCGACAGGACTACTTCAGAGAAACTTTAAAATATTTCTCCTATGCTGAGCATCTTTTTCTACTAAATTCTAACGTTGCTCTGGTGTTTTGATTTTTTGCTTTCAGAGATCACATCAGTCAACTTGCTTTCATTATAACATCAAAAAAACTGCCTAGTTTCTTCATGATAACCTACTGCCATTGCCTCCATTCATGGAATGCATTTACACACTCCTATTTGTTCTCCATGTCACTCTAAGTGATACCACATTTCTTCACTATGCAGATGATAAGCCTTAAAAGAGATACATGAATGAAGAGCCCTGTCGCTTCCCAGCACATTTTAAAATGTTTGGTTTCTGATACAGTTTTCATTTCTCAATTTTATCTTGTCTTATCTAGTTCACTAAAATGCTGCATTTTTAGGAGATTAAGGACAAAAAGAGAAGAACAGTCCACAAGGCGATGACTTTTTAAATGTTGTTAGTGAGGGAACTCTGTTCTACTCCAGCTCCACAGACCTGCAGCCTAAAACTACTCCAAATTATTTAAGATAAAAAGAAACAGACAATAAAAGGACTGAAATGCAGAACTTGGACACGAGTTAAATCCTTCTAAATTTCAAAGCAAGATAGGATAAAGACACAGAATAATACAATATTTGAAAAAAAAAAAAAAAACTGTGGGAAACCACTGGAAAAAAAATTCTCTGAATACATTAAAACACAATGGTGATAAACAATTAATAAACCCATAGGTATGTCTCCAGATTTCAAGGGAAAACAAAATTTCCTGGAGCAAGAGATGCTCACACAGCTGACAGGCGAGTCAAATGTTAATCATTAACAGTCAAGAAATTAATTTTGAGTGAAATATATCTTCAAAAAGGAGTTGTGTCAAGGCTTAACAGAAGATAGACTACATACAATGTCTTCAGAATTATCATAGTATCAGTCAGGGTTGGAAGGGACCACAAGGATCATCTAGTTCCAACCCCCCTGCCATGGGCAGGGACACCCCACACTAGATCAGGCTGGCGAGAGCCTCATCCAGCCTGGGCTTAAACACCTCCAGGGACAGCACCCCAACCACCTCCCTGGACAACCCATTCCAGGGCTTCACCACTCTCATGGGGAAGAACTTCCTCCTCACATCCAGCCTGAATCTCCCCACCTCCAGCTTCATTCCATTCCCCCTAGTCCTTTTACTACCTGAGATCCTGAGAAGTCCCTCCCCAGCCTTCTTGTAGGCCCCCTTCGGATACTCAAAGACCACAATGAGGTCACCTCGGAGCCTTCTCTTCTCCAGACTGAACAGCCCCAACTCTTTCAGTCTGTCCTCATAGGAGAGGTGCTCCAGCCCTCTGATCATCCTTGTGGCCCTTCTCTGGACACCTTCCAGCACGTCCATATCCCCCTTGTAATAGGGGCTCCTGAACTGGATGCAGTACTCCAGGTGGGGTCTCACCAGAGCTGAGTAGAGGGGGAGAATCACCTCCCTTGACCTGCTGGCCACACTTCTCTTGATGCAGCCTAGGATCTGATTGGCTTTCCGGGCTGCAAGTGCACACTGAGAGCTCATGGTGAGCTTCTCATCCACCAGCACACCCAAGTCTTTCTCCTCAGGGCTCCTTTCCAGCCGGTCACTGTCCAGTGAAATTATGAATTATGGTGAAAAACATTGAGGCAACAAAACAATACAAAATGCTATCAGAAGTCTTTAGTACTACATAAAATATGTAACTCCCTACTCATATACAGTTATGAGTAAGATGGATGTTTTTGATCACTTCCAACCTTGGTGATACTGTGATACTAGATGTGACTGGGGGGGGCGGAGGGTGGGGCGGGGTTCTTCCTTAGCTGTCTTCCCCCTGAGATCTCATTGTCTTTTTCAGAGCTGCTACTTTTAACATAGTAAGGGATAGCCTCATCTCACTTGAACCCTGTGTTAGGACCACGGGCAATGGATGTAAACTACAGCACAGGAAGTTCCACCTCAACACAAGGCAGAACTTCTTTACTGTAGGGGTCACAGCACTGGAACAGGCTCCCCAGAGAGGTTGTGGAGTCTCTTTCTCTGGAGACTTTCCAGATCCTGTGTGACCTGCACTAGATGCTATGGTCCTGCTCTGGCAGGGGGGTTGGACTCAAAGACCTCCAGAGGTCCCTTCCAACCCCTAGCATCCTGTGATCCTTGCCACATCCTTTTACAATGCTTATACCTGAAGACTTCCTGCCTACAGTAGTGTCTTTAGATATTAAACACATGCAATACTTATTTTTATACTTGATGAATGGTACAAATGTAAGAACCGTAGCTATTTCTTACTGAGTCTTATATCCTCAGATATTTTGTGGTAAATAATTAAAACAAGTTTTGATGCAAAATACAGAAAATTCTGATATGTTACCTTGAAAAACTCTATTGCAATATTGATCACCCAGAGATTTCTCAACATTCCTTTCTTCAGTTTTAGGTCACTCTAAGTGAGATTGACTTTCTTTTCTTTAAACATTACTAGCTATAGGAATGTAAAACTTGATGCTCTCCTAAGACACTATGAAAGGCAGGGGTTATTTTTATAAAGGAAATTTACCAGCAACAATTAGATTTCCATTCTGTAATTCCTTAGTATTTTAGCAGACTTTTCTATTACTTTAATTCCAGACTGACTACAGCATAGACAGCTTCGGATTTCAACATGGGCAAGTGGGCTGGGCTACCCACTGTACGCTGACAGAACAGTAGCACATTTTCATGTCTTCCATAACTTCCCAAGGATTTAGCATTAAAACCTCACTTGAGCAAGCCAGACATCATTTCATCGAGTTCTTTTTGCTCTCTTGGATACAAATTATTTGAGGCAGATGATAATTTAAATAAGATCCTCTATGTAATATCTTCCCTAGTAACTAATGGACTATCCTTGTGACACACAAATATTTCTGCTGTTCAGATTCAGAAGAGAAATGCTAATGGAATATCTTGGCCTGTTCTGGAGTGACAGCAATAATTTTTTCATCATTACTCAGTAACAGAACTACAATAAACCTAACAAGAATACATACCTTCTACGATTCACATTTCTGCCCATGATTTTACTAGTTGCAAATCTTTTTCTTATATTACTCTTATTATGATTTTTTTAAAAATAATTTTTTCCATCTGTTCTTTCATATTTTTGAACTCCCAATTAAGCAGTAAAAGTCTCATGTAAATATGCTTACCTAAATAATAAACACTGAGACTTTTGTCCATCTAAATGTTCTAAAATATGTTGGTATAGGACTTTGCACTTGATTCAAACACCTGTGTGCTCATTACTACCTTTTCTGAAAGCAATGCTGTATGAATCAAGGCTCAGTCACCCTTAATAGCTCCATATAGGAAATCCACCATAAACTACACATACAAAACAGGGCTAAAGAAAAGAACTCAGAAGTATTTGGTTTGCTATTCATAAAATACCCTCATTCCCGTCGTGCAACATTATTAATTCAAACTCTTGCTTCTGTAACATTTTAATAGCTCAGTTCATGGCAGCATTGTAAAGAAGTACAACAGTGTCATTAACTTCTGGAGTGATGGGAAGACAGACAGGAGGTTAGCTCTAAACACAGAAAACCCCATGCAGCAGCCAAGCATGCTGCCAGAAGACCACAGATGTATACCATATGAGCAGCTTAAACTGTGAGACAGAAGGGAAATCATGGAAAATCTTTGTTTATAATGTACTCATATAATTCAAAGGTGTAACATGCATCACATCTGTATTTCAGTTGTTCTGATTTTCAGTCTGATAATTTGAGAGCTATACAAAGAAATAAATGCCAAGAAAGGAATTGAAATGAAAAAAAAAAGAAAACACAGACAACAAAACCAGAAAATTAAAAAAGAGGCAAAGAGATGAAAATCATAAGTGGACCATGAGAGATAAAATCCTTTTTGAGTTGATTTTTGTGCTAACAGAAGTTATTGGAAAAATATAATTACATTTTTCTTTACTAAATCCAGACACCAATTTTATGGCAATGACATTTTTTAAAAGAAAACAAGCAGATTGTCCTTCTATTCTGTTCAGATTGAAGTCTCCAAGCTACAAGCCATACTTGAATGCATTTTTTTTTTTAATTGTTTCTGATAACTGAAACTACCTGCATATACAGCCAAAAAACAGCTTCTCTAATATTGCTAAACTGCATATGACTAAGCCAGGGGAGTGGGGTGGAAAAGGGGATGGAAATTTGCCTGGACTGAGTCACACTGAAGACATAGTAGACTTATTGCTGTGTAAGTCCAAAGCTATTGAGACATAAATAGGCTGACCTAGTGGCCAATTCTTAAGGCTAAACACAAGAACCAAGCCCTTCCTTAAAATCTTGCACTTCCCCTTTCAGCAGCTTTTGAGTTGTGTTAGTTTTGAACTCAGACATAATTTTTGACTGATGAGGACACAACATAGCTGAAGTCATCAAAATTCAGAAGCTTCCACTGCAAAACTGCTACTTCATCTGAGTTTGATTGTTTGTTTCAATAGGATCCAACTAATGGACTAAGCAATAAATAGTATTTCTGAAACCCAAATTCAGATGTAATTGAGTTTGACAAATAAGTTAAAAGTTCCAGGTTCTTTTTCTTGGCTATCTGTTCTACTGCTGACTTAACTACTGCACATCACTCTCACTTAAGTGAGCTTTCTCAAGTAAAGTTTGGAATAAGCACACAATTGACCAAAAACACAGACTGGGATTTTTGAGAAAGAATATGTTCACAAAGTGTCCCTGAACGAGCAAAGGGCAAGAGGCAGCTACATCAGTTTAAAAAAGTCATCATGTAAGAAACTAAGAGAAATGGATTTCAAGAAATAATATCAGCATTACTTTAGTGTTATTCCTGGTGGAACTTTCAGCAAAAATATAATTTGTTTGTATACAAAAAGTGTCCAAGCTGAAGTACCTACTAGGCAAGAGGCCTACTGTAAAACTGTACAGTGACTTTACATGCCATTGCCTACAACTGTTGCCATCTCCATCAATTACAATACCACACAAACTCAAAAGAATACTGGCATGTGACATAAAATGCTCTGGAATAATCGGTTCAACTGTTTATCTACCAAGTGTTCTAAAATTAGCTTCCATGCCCATGGGAAAGAACTGATGGAAACTCAAGATCTCGCCTATCTTCCATAGGTGTCAAGTTGATAATGAATGGAAAATTTAGGACTTGTGAAACAGCTGTGAGTCTACTCCGACCAAAAGATAATCCTTGAAAACAAACACTGAAGGAAACCAGATCCTATCTCTTAAACAACTCTCCTTAGGCCATAGCTATGAATTACTTACTTTTCTTCACCAAGGAGAGCAGCTGGGATCTGTAACAGAATGATCTCCCAACTTAAATGCCTAACTTCAGGGGAAACCAAGAGTTCATTCATTACAGACCACACTTGGAAAATCCTAATTGTTGGGGAAAAAAAAAATTAAAAAATGGGCTCAACTGTGTCTTAGTTACAACCTTCTGGTTTTATTAGCACCTTTATTTTCTGTATTTCAAAATAAGGTTTATAAGGAAGGGAAGGGAGGGAGGGAATGGGGAGGGAAGGGGAAGAGAATAAAGGCCATCATACACATGAAAACAAAACAAAACAAAACCCCACACCCAAAAACATACCACCACCAAAAAGGCAACCACATTTTAGTGAAATGGAAAGGACTAACTGCATGACAATCCTCTCTTCTCCTCTCCTTAAGTATTGTGCTGAAGGGAAGTTTGTGAGGAGGATCCCTCTTGCCCTACACTTGGCTTCTACTAAAGGGTCCTGACTTCATCAACAAAAATTGCCTGGTACACCTTCTGAAGAGATCCGTATACTCAGAGTCTGCTTTTGTCTGCTACAAAAAATGCATACTGAAATATTAACATGCACAGACACAGCAACAGAGATAGGGAAAAGGTTTTCTGACAGGAAAAGAGGAGAACTTAGAACAGAATGTGTGCGGTGCAGTACTACCATCAAGTTTTCTCTTATTAAATCTAACCAAAGCAATAAAGTTTTAACAGTGCTTATAAAAGACCCTCATCACTCAAATCATAGATAAAATCCCCTAAGAACAAGCCTATACCTTTTTTGGTTTAGATCTACCTCTTCCCCAGTACAAAGCAATGCAGACATATTCAGTGCCTCTCAAGTCTTTCTAAAAAACATCGACTTGTGATTGTCAAATACAGACAAGTGCCTCAAGTGCTCTCTCTGTGTAGCATCTTCATTCTGAGCAATGAGCAACAACAAAGTTGTATTAAGTGAAGGGCCCAAGAACACTATATTTTCATTTAAAAGAAAGCAGCATGTCCTTTGCCCAGATCTCAGGAGTCTACCTATCTTTAGTCTGATGAAGAGAGAAACAATTAGGGGGCTACAAATGTAGAAGACAATCTCTTATAATGAATATCTATGAAAATGCTTAATGTTATCAGTACTGATTTTCCAATACTTATTTTTCTATCCTTGTGAAATCACAGCTATCTTGTAAGAAATATTCTATAATACAGAAAATTAATCACTCACAAGATGCCCAGCAGATAAAAGTAAAAAGTTGGAATCTACTCAGTATTGTTAAGGATTATGTTTCTACCACAGTGAAAATGCCTATCAAATTTGATTTAGTGGGGCCTCACCAAAGTAACACCTTGTTTTTTAAAGTAAAAATATATGTTTACATCTTCAATGCTATGCTCCCTCAAAAAAGGCACTGTAAGCTACTTAAGAAGTTACACAGAGTTTTTCAAAACTAATTACTATTTGTGCATGCTTCCAGTGGAATTTCTGTAGGAAAAAAACAGACCATTTCAGCTAATAAAACCACTGCATAATCCAAGCTGTGTCAATGTAAGAGAGAGGATTAGTTCTTGAAGTAGCAAATGTCTATAGCTTGGGTGTTAACAACAGCCCATTTATGTTACTTGTCAGCTGTAAGCTGCTTATGAGCACTATCCAAAGGCTTTAATAATAAATACAGGAAGAATGTGGGTCTCCATCTTGTGTTGAACAATATTTTTAAAACAATAATTATACAACATCCATTAAGGATTCAAGAGTCTCACCATATAAATTTTAGCTTTACACTATATTTTTTTTTAATTCTGAGAAACAAAAAAAAAGCACTTCTGCAGTGTTTACCTTATTTCTACAGTCTGTTGAAACCTTTCAAAATTTATGAAAATCTACTAAATTCAAAAGACTTCTAATCTACAACTAAGCCAACAGTAACCAGCAAATCATAAATTGCTTCTTTTAAACAAGGAGGAAGACACTTCATGCTATTTCAGAGTGATTCGGCTGAAATGATATAATTTAAAGCAATAATAAAAGATAAGGATTCGTCAACAAGACAGAGCCTTAACTGTATCTGTACAACTTGTCCATTGGATAAAACTACTTTCCACAACTTATCTCAATGTTGGAAAAGTAATTTGAGAATGATATAGATTTTACCTGCATTGTTAACCTTAGAGCAAAACATAAATTTCCTTTTCAAAATCGTTGCATTTTCTGCTACCACTCTGAATTAAGTCCACAGAGTGCTAAATGCAGGCTGGTTTGTCTGGGCTTTCCATCATTTTCTAATAAGTTGTACCACTCCAGCTCTAAAAAACAAAGAGTACATATGCTGAAGACAACTTTCTCTTACTAAATACTTCCCATTCAAAGGTAATTAAAAAAATGTGGCACAGAGGCTGTACATCACCCACCACACTACTGAAGCATTAACAGTTTCTTGTCTTAGTTACAGAGAAAACACATTACTCTTGAAATATATTTCTTTCCAGTGTCCTGGTCCAGATTAATGCTGCAGATGAAAGGAAAATGCTCATATTGTGTAGTATAATCATAGAATGGTTTGGGTTGGAAGGAACGTCCAAATGTCATATAGTCCAACCCACTGCAGTGAGCAGGGACATTCTGCATCAGTTCAGGTTGCCCAGACCCCCATTGAGCCTGACCTTGAATATCTCCCAAGGATGGGGCCTCAACTTCCTAGGCAACCTGTTCCACTACACTCATGGTACAGAATTTTTTCCTAATATCTAATCTAAATCTACTCTTCTCTAGTTTGAAGCCATTGCCCCTCATCCTGTTACTGCAGGCCTTTGTAAACAGTCTCTCTCCACTTTCTTGTAGGTTCCTTTCAGGTACTGGAAAGCTGCTATTAGGTCCCCCTTGTGTCTTCTCCAGGCTGAACAACCCCAGCTCCCTCAGCCTGTCCTCATAGCAGAGCTGCTCCAGCCCCTTGATCATTTTCATGGCCTACCTCTTGACCCACTCCATCAGGTTCATGTCCTCATGTTGAGGGCACCAGAGCTGGATGCAAGTGAGGTCTCACCAGAGCAGAGGAGAGAGGCAGAATCACCTCTCTCAAACTGCTGGCCATGCTTCTTTTGATGGGGCCCAGGATGTCATTGGCCTTCTGGGCTGCAAATGCCCATGTGCAGCTTCTCATCCAACAGAACTCCCGAGTCCTTTTCACAGGGCTGCTTTCTATCACCTCATCCCCCAGCCTGCATTGATACTGAGGATTGTTCTGACCCAGGCACAGGACCCTGGACGTGCTCTTGTTGAACCTCATGAGATTCACTTGGGCCCACCTCTCCAGCTTCTCTAAGTCCATCTGGATGATATCCCATCCTTCTGGCATATTGACAGCACCACTCAGTTTGGTATCATCTACAAACTTGCACTCAGTCCCACTGTCTATATCATTATAAAAATGTTAAACAGCACTGGTCCCAGCACAGAGGGACACCACTTTCCACTCACCAATCTCCACTTAAGCCATTGACAACTACCCTCTGGATGCAACTGTCCAGCCTTTTTCTTATCCACAGAAACAGTCCACCCATCAAATCCATACCTCTCCAACTTAGCACATAGGATGTTATGGGTGACTATGTCAAAGGCTTTGCAGAACTCCAGATAGATCATATCCATAGGTTATCCCTTGTTCACTGATGTAGTCACTCCATCATAGAAAGCCACTAGGTTCATCAGGAAGAACTTGCCCTTAGTGAAACCATATTGGTCGTCTTTGATCCCCTTCCTCTGACCTATGTGTTATTTTCCTAAGGCATGTGACCCAACATCTAAGGACTTTTATCTTCCATTTTTTAAAATTGAAGTAGCTGTCATTTGTTGAATTACATGATTTTGCATGCTCAAGTACACAAACTATCCATTTTAAAATTTGTTACATTTCCTTTATGTTCTTCCTTCCTTGATTAAAGGAGTAGGCAGTACTACTCCAGCTGACAGGTCTATAGCAGTCCAGATTCAAATGCCACACTAGAACTTCTGAAGGTCCTTCTTGTCATAGTTTGGAAAACACTTCAGCAGGAAAATAAAGCTGATCACCCAAAAGAAGCTTAAAGTATATAGAAAAATATTAAGAATGCAATTATAAATTCAAGCCTCAGCTTTATGCTGAAGAAATGATACCAATTTTAAGCTCACCTCCCAATGACTCATATATGCAATATCAGGAAAAGTCTACAAAACACTGACATTTGCCCATGCCTCCTTGTACTGGGAGAAGGGAAAGTCCGTTTCTTTGGAAAAAGCACAGAGGCCAGGACCAAGGCTGGCTAGGTATAACATCAAATTGTCACTGAGCATTGAGTGCATAAGGCATCATGTTGAGTTACTCAGACCATGAAATACAAGCATTTCTTGATGTAAAAGTAAACAGAGAGCTAAAACCCAATTAAAAATCTAGAATAACAGACAATCAATAAACAACTGATTGCACTCATACTTTCATAAAGTTCTGAGATCAATCAAAAATAGGTATGTCAGCTATGGTAACATTAACAGGAAGCATATAACCTGAGTATATGGGACATCTGAATTAGCTGTGCAGTCACATGGAGAACCTCCACTCACCTAAATATGATGCTACCATGAAATCATAAGCCTATCTGTAAAGGTCCAGAAGCTCCTGGACAGGCAAAAAGACCTGTCACTGAATAAGCTTTGAGCTTCTCTTTTTCTCTTTCAAGAAGGAAACTGTAATACTCCTGAAGGAGCAGTATGATAAACCCTGACTATGAGCCTGGATTGATCCATGCTTAGACAAGACAGATTTCAACCTAAAGCCTTAAAATGACAGTTAAAGAAAATAAAAATAAAATCAGCTCCTTAAAAAAAAAAAAAAAAGCTGTTAAAAAAGGAGAAATATTCAGGGCAGTTTTCTCAAGCAGCTCTAGGAGCATTGGGATTAACCAGCACAGATTTATCAAGCACTACAGCACTATCAGAAAGCCTGAAAAGAAGCATTTCCCTCCTGCCCCCACTATTGACTTTTATAGGATGAAAAGAAACCAAACCAAACAACAGACAACAAAAGATTAATTTGTCAATAGAAGAACTACTCTTAAAACAAGTTACTTGGCATGAAAAAAATACTGTAAAACAACAGAAACACAGCAAGCATCATAAATGCAAAGATAAACTTGAGTTAATTACATCACTCATGAACACTGGCAGAGTTTTACAGTTGTGACTGAATATTTATTCTTGTTTCATGAATTTCACCTGTGAACACACTCATTTTTCAGAAGGCCATCAGACACACTTCAGCTCTGGCCTCTTGTCATGTGAATTAACACCATCTCAAACATATTTCCATTCTCCACATGTTTAGCACCAACTCAAAAAGCTAGAGGAGCTTAAATACATAGACGTTATTATTCTGAAAATGTATGGAATAAAAAACCTCACATTTTTGCAACATAAAGAAATTAGTGCAACTGACACGAAATGGTTTTTTTGGATGTTTCTCTTTAGACAAACCTGGAAAATGGAGTTTCCTAACAAATAAAAGATAGCAGGCTATCCTGTAGGCTTAAAATTCTCCATGGTGACTCTCGATTTGTTATTATTACGCTGAAGCTCTTTAAACAATTTAGACCCTGGATAATATACACAGAAGAGAGACCAGGGATGAAGGCACCATTTCCAGAGATGTGGTACCCTCTGGAAGCTTGTTACCCTGAGTACATCATCATGGGGCTAGGAAAAATGTATATGCAATTCCAATTTTGGCATCCTACTGATTATGTATACTACTCGTTCTATCCTCTCCACAACAGTGGTCTTGATTAAAGACCATTGTTCAGGAAGGGAAGCACATGCATTTCCAGATGGCATAAATATGCTGCAATGAATAAACAACATTTGATGAACACATGCAGCTCTGGCAGAGCACCAGAAAAAAACCACTGCATTTGTGTTATAGAAGTAATCTGACAAACTAGAGACAAACCACTTAGCTGGATCAGGATGGGTAAAACCTGGGAATACACTGCCTCCAAACTCCAAATCTTAAAACACTCTTTGGGGGTGTGGGGGCGAAGAAAAAAAAAAGAAAAAGTTATAGTGTCAGCTTTAGATATCAGCTTGTTCAACAGAAGTTAAACCAAAAATAAGTTAAGTTGTGTTTTTTCTCCTGATTTTGATCAACCATTTATTTTAAACTGCCAGCTCACAAGGATACTTTTAAAATACTGGATTCTCATTTAGCCTAGTCTCTTTATTTTCATGTACTTTAAACCCTGATGATGTTATTTACATTCAGATTCACATTTCCTTTGAGCTGGTGACTCTCAGTCCCAGTTTTATGTCAAGACCTTGTACCTCAATCAGCACACCTACTGATTATCTTGTCTGCTCAAGCTCAGTGTGACTGAAGGACAGAGATGCTGCCTCCTCTAGATGCTGCCATTTATTCTCTAGGCAAATACAGGTATCAGCATCATATCTTTGTTAAGGTCTGTAAACCAAGCAATAATCTTCAGCTCAAATGTGTCTCTCGACCTTCACAGTTTAGTTTCCCTGTTAAAGGGAGCAATATTTTGCAACTTTGCTCCATTACTAAACAAGTGAGTCTATGCTCCTCACAAGATTCAGGCATCAAGGACATGTATCAGCCATCTCATGCATCATATTTGGGGTTTTGAGTGGGATAGTGCCTACCTTTAATGTTTGTGCCATAAAACCTTCGGAGATCCACCACTCAGACCAAAGAATAAAATGGCAGAAAGATAAGAGTAGTATCTGCTCCAATAATTTTCAGCACCTTCAGATACTTGGTCACAGTGAATGGTCTCAGACTTACTCTGTAGTAACTGCTATAGTATCTTCCTGACATAGTCATCAAGAAGAAATAGATGCAAATACTTTTGATGAACCACAACCAAAAAGGGAAATAAAATGAGAGACATTTTTAGAAATACAGCAGTTGTTTCTTAGACATCTCTGTGCCAGTGAAGCAGGAATAGGAGTAACCAGAGAGAGATACTTCTTCTCTACCTTCAGGCATGGATTTCATTCCAGCATGATCATTGTAAGAGCTACAGTGGAAGTCTTAGTGAAAGGGACCCCCAGAGGAGACAGTTGTGCTCTTATTGGGAGCAACACTCAGAAGATTAAGACAAGATCCAGAGACCAACTGCTGCTTTACAATAAGCAAACTTCACATCTGCCTTAGGCTGTTGTCAGGTTGTGACACTCACAAAAGGGAAGGGTACATTTGGAGAGTAATGGATAGCCAAGAATTCACAGAAAACTTCAGTGTTTAGCAGACAACATGAAGCAAGCCAGCACTTGGATGGGTTCAATAATTTCCTTCGACACAGAGCAAATTTTTCATCTTTAATTCTAATTCCATGTGTACATTTGAAATATACTTTTAAAAATTCTTCCATTTGAATCATAGAATCAATAAGGTTGGAAGAGACCTCAAAGACCATCGAGTCCAACCTGTTACCCAAGAGCTCATGACTACTAAACCATAGCACCAAGTGCCACGTCCAATCCCCTCTTGAACACCTCCAGGGACGGTAACTCCCCCCACCTCCCTGGGCAGCATATGGCTCAAACCAGGTAGCAAGACTACACTGTTTTAACTTCTTCAGGAGCCCAGGAAAGTAAAACATGATAGTAAATTCTTCTATTTTCAATTGTTAGGCAAAAGACTCCAAACAACAAAACTTAACAATATTTATCAGCTGCCTGAGTTATTTAAAAGAAGACACAGTCTCATTATATACACAGTTGTTCAACAGTATTTTGATATATCTTAAGCATTAAACAATGTAGTTTTAAGAGCTCAGGTACCCCTATTTACCTATTTATATGGAGACAAACGGAAAGAAACTGCAATACAATTTGCATCTGATTATGCAAATCATCTGTACCTCAACATCCTTAGGAAAAAAAAAAAGAAAACAAACAAACAAAAATCAAGCAACTCTAAAGCTGACAAGATTTGCCTGAGAACAAATGCAGAAAGGTAAGGTTTTGCATTCTGAAAACCCAAAAAACCCCAAACTAGTAACAGTTACATTTTATTTCCAGTGAAGCAATTAAGAGAAAAGAAATGTCAAACATTATTTGCAGGAGCAACTCAGAGTGATACTTCTTTTTTTTTGTCTTAAATAAATGAAATATATAGCAAGACAAATATCTTCTGCCTCAGAGGTTTTTTTCACAGAACAATACCATCCAGAAACTTATTGTTGAAATTGCATGCTGTATTTACCTCTGGAAAAAGAAGCAAGATCAAGATTTTAAAACCAGAGAACCTACCTTCAACAGGGTTTTCCAGTGCTACTAATACCTTTTAGAAGAATTCTAAATGAATATTTGGATCACCAATATTTGGCATACAAACTTTAAATCTCAAATGAAAGACTCATAGGCTTTCTCCTCCACTATGAAAACCAAACTTGCTCCACATGCTATCTGGTACAGAATGCTAATTAATGCCTGTTGCGTAATTTACTGTACCTTACAATGCAAGGTAGCAAAATTAGGATAGTAGTTTCACCACAAAATAGTTGATCTTGCTCTGCTTATTGGACAATGAAGTTAGAAATTTGTTTTCACCGTTCAAGCAAGCTTTATGTCTTTATGTCATAATTACTAATAAGTGACTTCATAAGTGAACAAGCAAAGATACATGTATTTCACATCATTGTAGCTTAAAGAAAGAAAACAATAGGAAGTGTAACACCTTCCTTACTGCAGATACTACATTTACCTTACCTCTGTTCACATTACACAAAGGTATTTCTGTACGTGCCAGTTTTAAAAAAACACTGAAAAACCCAAATCTGCTCCTTCCTTACATTTCAAGACAATTTCAGTTTGTAACTGTCATAGAAATAGCTGTGTGTGAAATTAACTGTAAGCATTTACCCAAAGCTTCGAGGGTTAAAGCGTATCCGTTCAGTATGCGATACTGCTAAAGGTTCTATTTTAGTGAATGTAAAGTTTAACAAAACATTATTATCCTGAGCTTGAGGGTTTTCCTGTGCCTTTTCAGGTAGAAAGATTAATGCTTCCTCTGGAGCTGTAAAAGTGCTTCTAAAAAGAAACACAGGTGAGTTTCTTGCTGTTCTTCAGCTTATGACTTTTCATCCTTACAGAGAATATGGGACTACAGTCTTGTAGTGAAGTTTTAAAACCTACACTCAGTAATGTCTTTTCCAGAGCACCTACTGTCCTCTGTATTTTTCTTGGGAAACTAAGACTTGTCAATATGCCATGATTTAAAGATTTCCCTCCTAAAATAAAAGCATTTGTTCTCAGCTGTACAAGTAAAAGTAAGCATTGATGTCTACACAGAGATTTGAAATGCACAGCAGGTATGCCAAAAAGGGAAAATCTGAAGGAATTGAGAGGAAGTGAGGAAGACAATACAATAACACCAGGAGGGAGAAAGGACAACTGACAATTTTTCTTGCATAAATCAAATCAGTATCTGCTATTTTGCTATTTCAAGAAAATTTTACAGTTATTTTTTATATATTTAGTTTGTCACAGCAGTCATGAAAATTCCCTTTATAGTCAAGAAGTATTTACAACAGATGTTAAAAGATATATAAACTACTATTTCTCCCCAAGAAATTCACAGATCCCAACAAGCTGAAAGAAATACAAGGAGCATTTATTCATTGCAGTTGTTGATTCCTCCTTTTTTTCAACAACCCCTCATTTTTGAAGGTATAGACTACCAGCATTTTAAATGTGCTTCCCCTTAACAGCTCTCCAAAACATTGCTTACTGTAAGCCGCAATCAAACAGCGAAAAAGCGATTAGCTTATTCCAATCAAATAGCTAAACAAGGACAATAGTGTAACAATTCCCCTGGATTTCGGTCAACTGCTGTACAGGTATTATTATTTGGGAGGGAGGGAAACAGTAATTTATTTATTTATTTTCTTTTTAAACAAACAAAAATTCGTTTTCTTACTTCTAGGCTAGAGTAGCAACCCAATGCATTTGAAGTGTACCTGCAAGACCTGAAGAGCTCATAAAGGTATATATCAGGCAAGATGGGGAAAATCGTGCAGCACTTAGAAATATGAGATTACATAGAAGATAACACGTAAGACTTTTATTACACAAGGCACTGTAATAAGCTGTTCCTAACGTGGGCTCCTAAGAAACTCATTCAAGTGTGCACTCAAATCCTGATGTACGTGGATATAAATGATACAGAAGAGTTATTGCTTTTACACTGACCTAAAAAATAACCATTTCATCTTTCTGTCTTTTCAGCTAAGCAGTTAGTCCAATTGCCTGGGAAACAACCTGAACTCTCAGTGACCTCTGTTATCTAAACAACATATTCTCAGTGGCTTCAAGGCTTGAACCAAGAGAGTTTGGACAGTGTAAAGAGCTCTACCAATCCTACTTCACTCACTCAGTATGCTGTGAAAAGGGTTTGGTTAATATAAATTTCTTCAACTATTTTTAACTTGTAGTAAACTCATAATGAACTCACAGAACCAACCAGGGAAAAGCAGCCAGAGGAAAGAGAAGAGGCAAACATCATCTCTTCCATCAGCCTGATCAGCAACACTACTGTGTCTGAAGTGGAATTTCTTCAGTTTAAATCCTCCCTGTTCACAACTTTATGAAAAAAGAATGAAAAAAAACCCCAGAGCCTGTCACATTACTGTAAAGAAGAAGACTGCTAGCACTCAAATAATTGTTTATCAAAGACTATTTAATCAATTTAATTGCCAGTACAAAAAAAAAAAACTAGCCGGATTTCCATTATTTATTATATGTGGAGTGACTCGGTAAAGTACTTGGAAAGATTTACTTCCAAGTGGTCACCTACTTAGATCAAGCGCTAAATCACAGACTCTGTGATGGTGTTTGTTTAGGTGGCAGCAGTTTAGCTGGCCCAGCCTCAATGGCCCCTTACTGAGATCTCTGTGTGTGTGGCCCATTTCGCACTGCAGCTGGCTTGACACACAAGTCCCACTGTATACCAATCCCATTGTTATTTTAATGTGACTCTTAACAGCCTACTTTGCCCTTCCCACCCTAAAAACAGTTCCTAAGGGCAGAGAGCTGAACAGCCTAAGGCAAAGCCACCTGTCATAAGGAAGATAAATCACAAAACACATGAGAATTTTTAAAGGCATCATTTTTTACCCTCAGCTACAGCACATTGAGATACAGCTGGAACAAGTACTGCTACCACTCAGAAGCATTTTATCTTTTTTTGATCACCATTTCAAAAAGGTAAGTTAGAAAGTCCAAAAATCCTTATGGACTTCTCTTAAACTAGACTATGAGTCTTATTCTGGTAGTTCAAAATTACATGAAACTATGTCACTGCAAAATACACATGTAACAGACTCCTCTAAGTCAGATGCAAATCATGATGACTTGGAAAAGTTTTCCCTCCATTCAAAAAAACCTTCAGAACTTAAGTAGACTCATTGATTACATGTATCTTACATATACATCATTATTATTGGCTGTGATAAACAATTTTAAGAGGATTTAGATATTATAGGATTGGTTTCATCCTATCAGATTGGCACAGGAGTAGTATTTACTTTTAACACCTAGCTTTGATGGTAGTTCATGGAAGGAACATACCTGTCCAATTAAACAACAGGTGAATTAGATTGTAGTCTTCTAAATGACTGTTACCCAGACACTGTAAATTGCTCCCCTGATGTTTACTTATTCTGATAGTAAAAGCTATACAAAAAAATGTCAAAGAGACTTCACACCTGGATGAGTTTTCCTTACACTCCCTTAAATTGTTGCAGGTCTCCTTGGCCTTCAAAATACAGCTCTGGATAACAGTGTAATTCCAGCCTTAATGAGCCAGTACAAAAGAAAGGGAAGTAATTTTGAGGAAGCACAGACAAGTTTTTAATCTCTAAACTTCTTCACTTCCGTAAGCAAACAAGAGATAATTATTCTTCCCTATCAGCTCAAAAGGAAAACCAAACTGGTCTTCAAGGGCTTGTTTGTAAGATTACCTCAATGAGATGTTTACACCACCAGCTTTTATTGCTGTAGTGGAGAATCACCTGTCAAACTTATCACTGTCAAAAGTTCCATCAAGTCTACAAAAGACACAACAAACTTTGAACAGAATCACAGAATAAACCAGGAGGGATGATAAACTTATTTCCAGGAGGCAACTTGAAAACTACATCCTCCATCTCTTCAACTTGTCTGTGTGTGAGTCTGTAGACACAAGCTGCTTAGTGAAGGCAGTCATTGCACTATATATGCACTAGTTTGGGTAGGCAAACAGAGATTCACAGGGTTCACAGTATATTAGAAGTTGGAATGGACCTCAAGAGATCATCCAGACCAACCCCCTTGCCAAAAGCAGGATCACTTAGGGTAGTTCACACAGGAATGCATCCAGGTGGGTTTTGAAAGTCTCCAGAGAAGTAGACTCCACAAACTCTCTTGGCAGCTTGTTCCAGTGCTCCATTACCCTCACTATAGAGACGTTTCTCCTGAAGTTGAGGTGAAAACTTCCATGTATAAGCTTGAACCTGTTGTTCCTTGTCATATTACCATGCACCACCAAAGAGAGCTCTGCCCTCTCCACTTGCCCAGTTTATTTTCAAGTGACTGACACAGTGGCACTGCTACCACTTCCTCTGGCAAACACATCAGCAGTAAAACAAATTTCAAACGTCAGAAAATACTTCCTACATATGCATACATTCTCCTTTCCTAATGTCACTCTTACTAATTCCTACAGACCACCCAATAGAGTTTTGGCTCATAATTATATTTTAGGGAAGCAGATCTTTTGCACGCTCCAAAGAAGGTAACAAGTATTTCAAATACCAGTTTAGTATAGTCACAGAAGCAAAAAGTGAGTGTTTTAGACTATTTTATCATCAAAGTGACCATTACCAGTCACTAACCCAGAATCACCTACAGATACTCTCCATTAGAGGACTGGAAAACAAGTTAAAAAATGCATGATTTCAAAACCTCAAAATCTCGGAAAAACAGACTATTGAAAACAGAGAATTTCAGACTTACACATTCACTAAAGCCCTGAAAATTACATGTGTGTATAAATAATATAATATACACATACATATAGTATTTCAACACTGGCAATTGCCAAGCTGATCGTCAAGAGAAAACAAATCAAGTGGCACTGGTGACAGAGCTAGATTTAGGGTTCCAGCTTTACTTCACATCAGTCAATAATGATTGAAATACTGATCTGTAACTCTTCAATCACTTCTTTTTAAGACTTACATTTTTAAACACTATCATAAAATGCATATTTTTATATATTTTACTATTTAGTATCTTGGGCAGTGGCACCTTCAAACACCACTGTAACTTATTTACAAAGTATATTTACAGTGTCTGTTATTTGGTTGTGAGTGATACATTTCACATATGAAGATAGTTAAATGATGGCTTGAGAGCAGCCCTGAAGAGAAGGACTTGGGGGTGCTGGTGGATGAGAAGCTCAACGTGAGCCACCAGCGTGCACTTGCAGCCCAGAAAGCTAATCACATCCTGGGCTGCATCAAGAGGATCATAGCCAGCAGGTCAAGGGAGGGGATTCTCCCCCTCTACTCTGCTCTGGTGAGACCTCACCTGGATTACTGCAACCAGTTCTGGAGCCCCTGTTACAGGAATAATCTGGAGGTGCTGGAACACGTCCAGAGAAGGGCCACAAGGATGATCAGAGGGCTGGAGCACCTCTCACAGAGTGAGAGAGTTGGGGCTGTTCAGCCTGGAAAAGAGAAGGCTCCAAGGTGACCTAATTGTGGCCTTCTAGTATCTTAAGTGGACCTACAAGAAAGCTGGGGAGGGACTTTGCAGGGTGTCAGGTAATGACAGGACATGGGGGGATGGAAAAAAAACAATAGAAATGGGTAGATTCAGATTGGATGTTAGGAAGAAGTTCTTCACCATGAGGGTGGTGAGACACTGGAACAGGTTGCCCTGTAGAAGCCCCATCCCTGGAGGTTAAGGCCAGGCTGGATGTGGCTCTGAGCAACCTAACCTAGTGTGAGGTGTCCCTGCCCATGGCAGGGGTGGGAACTAGATGATCCTTGATATGTCTTCTAACCTAACAATTCTATGATTTAAGCACAGATCTAAGAACTTCCTATACAGCAATTTAAATTGGAAATAAAGGTTCCGTTTCCCACAAATGGGATTCTGTGGCAGATTATCTGGGCACTCATGGCTTGCCCCTCTGTCCAGCATCTTTCCAGATGCTGTGACTCCAATTTGAGCAGTCCTTGGCTCAGAGAGGGCTAGGGGGCATCTCTCCCTCTTATGTGCTCCATCACCAGGCTGTAGTCTTTCCATGGCTCTTCTGAGATACTATTCTTTTGGAGCTTTTCCCTGTTCTGCCTTGATCCAGGTGCAAGGCCTGGGCATAGTCATTGCCTGTTAGGACAAGTTCTTCAGCTGCTACTCAGGCAGCGTTTGGCTCTTGTTACTGTCTGGGTGAGAATAAGGCAAGTTGCCTAACTTCTTGGCTGGTTTAAATACTGCCCCAAGACAACGAATGCCCTTTGGTAACAGAGAAACCTGATAACAGGACCTACGGGATTGGGCATACCCAAACAGGGCCAGGGACACACACAGTTCACAGCTGTGTTACAAAGTTACATGTTTATCTGGACCATCTGGACTCCAGGAACAGACCAGGTTTGCACATTCACAGGTGCTTAACCCATTGGTTAGGGCATGTCTTGGGGTTTGACCCTTCAGAACAAACACTAACTTCTGATGGAGCACGATATGAAAACTTTTGTTATGTTACAGAACCATAGTTTTATTTGGAGAAGACCTCTAAGATCATCCACTCCAACCATCAACCTAACACCACTGCGGCCATTAAAACCACATCTTGAAGTGTCAAGTCTATCTGTTTTTTGCACACATCCAGGGATTCCACCCTGGGTGGGTATTCCACCACCACCTCCCTGGCAGCCTGTTCCAGTGCCTGACCATTCTTTCAGTAGAGAAATTTTTCTTAATATCCAAACTAAACCTCCCCTGGAACAAATTCAGGCCATCTCCAATTGTCCTATTACCTAATACTAGAGAGAAGAGAAAAGTGGTGGTGAATGGTGCCACATCCAGCTGGAGGTCAGTCAGTAGTGGTGTCACCCACGGATCAGTGCTGGGCCCCATCTTGTTCGATATCTTTACTGACAGTCTGGATGAGGGGGTCGAGTCAATCATCAGTAAATTTGCAGATGACACCAAGTTGGAAGCAGGTGTTGATCAGTTAGTGGGTAGAAGGGCTCTGCAGAGGGACCTTGACAGGCTGGACAGATGGGCAGAATGCAACATGATGGCACTCAAGAAGTCCAAGTGCCAGGTGCTGCACTTTGGCCACAACGCCATGCAGTGCTACAGGCTGGGGTCAGAGTGGCTGGAGAGCAGCCAAACAGAAAGGGACCTGGGGGTAATGTTTGACAGCCAGCTGAACATGAGCCAGCAGTGTGCCCAGGTGGCCAAAAAGGCCAATGCCATCCTGGCCTGCATCAGAAATAGTGTGGCCAGGAGGAGCAGGGAAGTCATTGTGCCTCTGTACTCAGCACTGGTTAGGCCACACCTTGAGTCCTGTGTCCAGTTCTGGGGCCCTCAATTTCAGAAGGACATTGAGACTCTTGAACATGTCCAGACAAGGGCAACTAGGCTGGGGAGAGGCCTTGAACACAAGCCCTATGAGGAGAGGCTGAGGAAGCTGGGATTGTTTAGCCTGGAGAGGAGGAGCCTCAGGGGAGACCTTATTGCTCTCTACAACTACCTGAAGGGGGGTTGTAGCCATGAAGGGGTTGGTCTTTTCTCCCAGGCAACCAGCACCAGAACAAGAGGACATAGTCTCAGGGCACCAGGGGAGGTTTAGGCTCGAGGTGAGGAGAAAGTTCTTCACTCAGAGGGTTGTTAGCCCTTGGAATGTGCTACCCAGGGAGGTGGTGGAGTCATCATCCCTGGAGGTGTTCAAGAGGGGATTGGATGTGGCACTTGAAGCCATGGTTTAGTTAGTCATGAGGTGTTGGATGACATGTTGGACTTGATGATCTTTGATGTCTTTTCCAACCTTATTGATTCTATGATTCACAAAAGGTTTGAAACGTATCATTTTATACGCTTCAAAGCTATCCGTAATTCTGACAAAGACTCTGGCAATTTTATTTATAGGTATTGGTTTAGCATCCGGGGCTGGGGCAGGGAAACAGTGCCTTTTCATATAAGAAATGACACCTTTTACAAAAGCTAAAAACATATATAACAATCAGGACACTTTCTATTTTCTATTTCTTTGGACAGACTATTATTTTCCTAAATTGACATAAAGATGTTTTCATATGAATTAAATTTCTCATAAGCCTTAATTGATGGAAACATATATTAGGTGGGCCCATGTATGAGATATTTTCCCTTGATAAAAATATGACATGTAATTCAACTGTCTGGTATTTAGAATATATTATGCGTGACACAGAGAAATAAAATATGATTTTTAAAATTACTGGGTTTATTTTCTATGTAAGATTTGGTCCCAATCTAGCAATCATGCTGCACACAGCACATCTGCAAACAGTGCTCAGTTCTGCGTTAGAATAGAACAGAAAAGACCAGGTTGGAAGAGACCTTCAAGATCATCGTGTCCAACCTATCATCCAGCACCACCTAATCAACTAACCCATGGCACCAAGCACCCCATCAAGTCTCCTCCTGAACACCTCCAATGATGGTGACTCCCCCACCTCCCTGGGCAGCACATTCCAATGGGCAATCACTCTCTCTGTGTAGAATTTCTTCCTAACCTCCAGCCTAAACCTCCCCTGGCACAGCCTGAGACTGTGTCCTCTTGCTCTGGTGCTGGTTGCCTGGAAGAGACCAATCTCCGCCTGTCCACAACCTCACTGCAGGTAGTTGTAGACAGCAATAAGGTCACCCCTGAGCCTCCTCCTCTCCAGGCTAAGCAACCCCAGCTCCCTCAGCCTCTCCTCATAGGGCTTGTGTTCCAAGCTCCCCAGCAACTCTGTTGCCCTTCTCTGGACACGTTCCAGCAAGGGTAAATACAGAAATATTGATAATGCAGATTGGAAGACTTAACATCACCTACATTTGGCTACCTCAAGAACCAAACTGTTCTGAAATTTCCTATATTGGACAAGGAAAAAGAGCTACAATAAAGTATTCTTAAGCAGCCAATCTCCATTCCACTGAAACTCTGTACTTACTAAAACGAAGCCAAGATTCTGACAATAAGCACATGTGCTGCTACTGATTAGGCAATCTGAAGTGACCTCCCTGTAAAGTGAGATTTTCCTTCTATTATCTAAGAGATACACATACATGAAACAATATACACATACTGTCATTTCAGGTTTGTGACCAATGTAGGCTATTTCTAATGCAGAGAAAAAAAAATCCACCTTCCACCTACTACAGACATTCTAGAGAAGGCAGTTTATTGATTTGGTTAGTTATCAGTTCAGACTGATAGCTTTTAAAAAGTTGATACCTGTCAAAATTAACCAAATTAGTGGAAAAACATGTCCAAATGTTCTGAAGAAATCCTCTAAAACAAAGCAAGTAGGATACTCTCCAGACACAGCTCCCAGACACAACTCCATGACAATTTCCTTCTCAAGGGAAAAGAGTAATATGCCCTACACTAAACCAGTACCATTTTAAAATCAGTTCTTTTCAAACCTAAATCATTTCACTAATGTGTCTAAGTGTTCAGTCAGCCCAACTGCCACCCTAGCACAACTGAAGCTGGGACAGACACTGGGAGAAGATTTAAAGAGGGGAAGAAGGAAGGGAAAAAAAAAAAAAAAGAAAGGACGGATTAGAAAAAAGAGAGTACAAATGAGGACAATTACCTTAAATTAGCTTCTTCCCTAGAAAACTTGGAATGCCAAGCCACAACCAAAAGCATCTACAGACACAGACTACACTGGTATATTTCTTATTTTAAAAGGGTCCTTTCTGTTGCAGCCAAGAAACCAGCATGGAATCACATTTCCAGTTGTAATTTAATACATTTCCAAGCAGGGAATAATTTTAGTATTATATTCCCAAATATTTAAAGTAATAGAAAAGCTAATTTTAAAAGAACATTTTAGCATTTGAAAATAACCCTGGTTAAATTTTAGTATTTTTCCTTATTTCGGCACGTAGAGGGAGAGAGATGAAAGAAGCCTGGAATTTCAGAAGGGACATATACTTCAAATTAGGAATCAAAAACTACACCACTTCAGCTCCAACATGTAGGCATACCTCTCTTAAGCAGAAAAAAAAAAGTAAAATCATAGAATGGTTTGGGTTAGAAGGGATCTGAAAGATCTAGTTCCAACCCCTTTGCCATGGGCAGTGATATCTTCTACTAGATCAGGTTGCTCAGCATCTCATCCAACCTGGCCTTGAACACTTACAGAGAAGAGGCATTCACAGCTTCTCCAGACAACCTGTTTCTTTTCCTCAGCATCCTCACAGTAAGGAATTTCTTCTGACTATCTAACCTAAATCTACCATCTTTCAGTGTGAAACTCTTACCCCTCATCCCAACCCTACGCTAATCCAAATCTTATACAGAGAAGTAACACTCTTAGTCAGTAACATTTAAGAAAGCAATACAGAAATAGTTCCATTGAAACCAGGCTTTAACAAATTTGTTTCTAGTTTGGCCTGTGGCAGAGGTCACAATATTCATTCAATCTGAAAAACGTATCACAGGTCTGTTTGATTTTACACCTAATAAAATACAAAAATATAGCAAGAAAGTCCTCATAGTTTAACAAATTTAAACATTTAAGTGTACTTACAGAGCCATCTTTCAGATTTCTTTCATAGGAGAAGAGACATTCCATGCTTTCTTCATCTCTTGAAATAGCAAAGTTGTATTTGTCAGCTGATTCTTTTCCAGCTATCAATGCTTTCTTCAGTTCTTCGACATATTTTTCTCTATTCATTTCCATGTCAGCAGCCTCCCTACTAATTTCAGCTTCAGACACTATCAGAAAGAAACATGAGAAGTAAATGCTCATATGTGTGTGAACATGCACGTCTATATTTATATACTCACACACTTCAAAGGACCAGCATATATCAGTGTTCCAGACACTAATGGAAACGTAGCAGGAATAATATGGGTTTTGTAAGAATTCAGTTCTGTCCCTTTTTTTCCAGTCTGTAAGTGGTTTATCACTACTAGTGCAGAATTCCACTTGCCTATTCTGAATAATGCTAAGCTGACAATAAAAGCGGAATGTTTTAACTATGACTTATTTTGCCCTCTCAATTCTCTTTGAAAGCATATCATCTAAATACCATAAGACAAAGGGTGCAACTGTTTTTCAAGTTCCTGACTTACAACCCCAAAAGAGATACAAGCAAAGACTCCAAATTAAAGACAGTATGTATACAATGTAATGCAGGATTTAATGTATAGCCTACTAATACAATATTATAGATTTTTTTTACCTAATTAACACAAATGTTTAATTTCTTCTGACCAATCTTCTGATTAAAACTGCTCTGGATTGTTATTTACTTCTTCTTGTTCTTACTAGCATTTCCCCAACATTTGAGAGAGTAAGATATTGAAAAGGGTACTATTTGTGACGTCTTGGAAAAAAACAAAACATGCAAAGAGCAGCACAATACAGCCAAAAAAACCCAACCCAAACACACATATCAAAACACAACCCAAAAATCCAACAAATAAACCCCCAAAACACATCCTTCACAGAACTACAGTTGACTTTAACAGATATCCCACCTAAACACCTATTAATAGCTATTATTTCATCTCTATCCAAATGCCCTTGAAAATGGTTTCATACTGAGACATAAGCCTGCATGTGTATGGAAACGATACTGACAGAAATAGAACAGCATTTCAATCAAACATCAGACTGCTCAAATTTCCTCATTTTTCTTCTATTTTCTTCTTGACACAGTAGTTAGATTCCTCTTGCAAAGCAGGCAGTACGCATCAAATCAATCCATCATATAAAAATACAGCAAAGAGGTAAACGTATAATCATGTACTATGAATAGTTACATCCTCACACACTTCAGGATTTCTCAATTAGTTCTTCAGCTTCAGTGTATTTAGCCTATGTTTGGTCTCAGAGTGGTTGAGGTTGGAAGGGATCTCTAGAGATTGTCTAGTCAAACTCCACTGATCAAAGATAGGGTCAGCTACAAAGCAGCTTGTAACTCTACTACAATAATTTGCTCAGGAACATGTTCTGAATAACTCCAAGGTCTGAGGCTCTCCATCCTCTCCAGGTGATCTGTTCTGGTGCTTGGTCATCCCAATGGTAAAAAAGCTTTTTCTTGTATTTAAATGAAATTCCTTATACTTCAGTTTGTGCCCACTGCCTTCCTCCTATCAGATATTAATTCATACACATTGCTAAAATCTTTTTGAGTCTTCTCTCTTTTAAAGCTGCACAGACCCAGCTCTCTCAGCTTCTAGTGTGACAGATGCTCAAGTCCTCCAGTCATCTTCATGGATCGTCACTGGACTCAATTCCATAACTTCCTCTCCCTCTCACACTGTAAAGCCCAAAACTGAGCACTGCATCACAGGTCTCACCAGGGCTGATTAATTAAGATTTTAACTGGATTCACTATTGACCTCTGTAGTACAGGGTCACTTGTAACTGGGCCTCCAATTAAATATGCCACTAATCACAACCCTCTCAAATCCATTTGAACTGGCTAAACTCAATCCAGTCAACTTCTCATCTATCTAGTCCATCACTTATCAGTTTGTCTACAAGGATGTTCAAGGACACAAAGTAACATCCACGGCCCTTCCCTCATTCAACAAGCTAACAATTTCAGATAAGGTTATTGGGTGAGTCAGGCACAATTTCCCCTTTTTAAATACATACTGTCTACCCTCAAACTGGAATGGGTTCCAGGATTACTTTTTCAACACCTTCTGGGTGACTGGCCTCCAATTACCCAGATCCATCCCTTTACCCTTTCCAAAGACAGAGGACACGTTTCCTCCAGTCCTTAAAAACATCCTCTGATCACTATAACCTTCAAAAAATAATCAAAAGTGGCCTCACAGTGACATGGGTCAGATCCTTCAAGTTCTCATTGTCTCATCCAGTCAGGTCCTGTGGAGTTCTGTACAAGTAGTTTCTGAAGACGTTCTTGAACCTGATTCTTCTTCAAAGGTAAGTCTCCCTTGCTCCTGTCTTTCCCCCTGATCTGAGGGGATTGGGATTTGTAAAGGCTAATCTCAAACTGCAAAGAATAGGGTAAAGCAGGCACTGAGCAGTACTTCATCCTTTTACGTGTCCTTTGTCACCACTGCCTGATTCTGCATCAGGCCCACATTTTTTCTCCTTCCTTGTGTTGCTGACTAACTTGCACAAGTTCAATTGCCCTTCACAGCACTTGCCAGATACCATTCCAAGTGAGCTCTGGCTTTCCCAGCCTCATCCATACATGACTGGTCATTGTTTCATGATGAAGACTTTAACTGCCAGCTCCACCTTGGTTTTTTAAACCCAAAAGCAACACTTTCAATATTCATATAGAGAATGATACAGTGGAACTGCTGTCAGGAAAAAAGCTAAGCCTACAGTAAGTGAACAACTGGGGCTACAGTGTTAGTCAATACTCATCTTGAAGAGAACAATCCACTACAAACATGAACTGAGTGGGAAAGAAAGGCAAGAAATTTGTCATCAAAACATTCTGATTTTGAGCTACAGCCACCAGTGATTTCCTCATGAGCTAACTTACTTCTTATACAGGAGAACAGATGGAGTTGAGAGAGAAAAGACCACTGCTACATCAGCAGTCCCTTAAGTTCCCCAAAACAGTACAGAGAGAAATGTAGAAACCCTTGCAGTGGTAGACAAAGAGGAGCAGAAAAAAAAACATTGGATATACTTGCAAAAAGAAGTGTTTGTAAACAACAGTGATTTCAACACAGAGGGTGGAAAAAAAAGGTAGAAATACTTTTTTTCACTAAAAGTTATCTAAAAAACCCAAAGATTCTAATATACTGTAATAGAGAACTCTGGGGTTTTTTTCTCCTGTGGTACCTGTACATGCCACACATTCCCTTATCTTATAAAACTAGCAGAACTCTTAAATCATCATAGAAATATATAAATCAATATATCTGTAGTTCTTTAGCCCTATACCAAGTTAATACATCACATCACATTGCATATTTGTGTTCTTCTTTTCCCCTCCAAGATTTACTTTTTTTCCCCCCCTTCTTTAAATAAGACTCCTAGCACTTTTCATCATCACATTAAACACACAAAAACCATAAAAGACAACTCCATCAGCAACTCTCATTTGCTTCCTGGTAGGTCTTGCCAAGCAAAATAATCCACAGCATGAGAAACCCAAAAGGGATTTCCCACAGCAAGAATTTTCTGACCACTGCTTTCCCTCCTTCCAGGTTTTGAATTTAGAATCTGAGCTCAAATGTGATGTAATAACTAAGTAAAAGTGATCAAAACCAATGCTGAGTGTATAAAAACATGCATCTGTGCAGTCAGAAAGCATCATGCACATGAACTTCAACTAATGAAGTGATTTGAATGTCTACAAATTAAAATTCCTTACAAACTGATCAGGCTCTTGCAGAAAAAACAGAAATGCTGCCTTTTGGATGAGTACCCAGTGCTTATGCTGAACTGTTGTGAGTTTCTTTCTTTCCTTGTAATAGGATGAGGTCATCCTTGCTTTCACTGGTCCTCTGTTTTGGGAAACGATCACCCAGCAATTCTGCCAGATGCAGGAATTTAACAAAATAAGAATTGTGTTTGTATGTTCTTTCTATAGTCTTGCAGTTATATTAACATAGCTCTAATTTAGAAAAATAACAAATTTAAAGGTTCAGCTTCTTGTGAATTTTAAAGTGAGGATTTAAAACTTACATAAGAACAACCAGAAAAGCTTTTCAACAGGACTAGTATGATCAGTTAGGTAAGGGTTTATCAACACTGACATCCTTTTTTGTTATTTTGAAAATATCTAGTTTCACTATTCTGCCATCAAAGCAAAAAAGAAAAACCTTCCATACTACAACTTTTCATACTACAAAGAAATGGCTGAAGCAATATATGTATATGTCTAGTGCAGCGATTCCTATTCAATGGTGTTTGAAATTTGGAAAGGAATATAGAACAGATTTTATACATATGCAGACATATTTAAAGTTAGTCCCATTTCATAGACCTGAAATGGGGGGAAAAAAAAAAAGGTAAAACCATATTATTAGATTCCTTTATACATGGGAATTATATACACATACACCTATATAGTTTGTGTATACACATATACATAACACTCCCACTGCCTCAGGCCAATTTGAAATCTTGTCTTAGGAAATGTGGAGAAAGAAGGTCCACTGAGCAAGGAGAACTAGATGTCTTCATAATTCAGAAAAAGACAGGAAAGTGTTTTTGCCTACAATATGCAGTAAGGCCACACCTCGAGTCCTGTGTCCAGTTCTGGGCCCCTCAGTTTAGGAAGGATGCTGACTTGCTGGAGTGTGTCCAGAGAAGGGCAATCAAGTTGGTGAGGGGTTTGGAACACAAGCCCTAGGAGGAAAGACTGAGGGAGCTGGGGTTGCTTAGCCTGGAGAGAAGGAGACTCAGGGGTGACCTTATCACTCTCTACAACTACCTGAAGGGAGGTTGTAGACAGACGGATGATGGTCTCTTCTCCCAGGCAACCAGCATCAGAACAAGAGGACACAGTCTCAGGCTGTGCCAAGGGGAGGTTTAGGTTGGATGTCAGGAAGAAGTTCTATACAGAGAGAGTGATTGCCCATTGGAATGGGCTGCCTGGGGAGGTGGTGGAGTCACCATCATTGGAGGTGCTCAGGAGAAGACTTGATGGGGTGCTTGGTGCCATGGTTTAGTTGTTTAGGTGGGTTGGATTGGTTGATGGGTTGGATGTGATGATCTTGACGGTCTCTTCCAACCTGGTCTATTCTATTCTATTCTATCCTATTTTATTCTGTTCTATTCTATGTCTGAACACAACCCACGAGATAATGAACTTCACCTCCTCCATCACTGGGGTGGGTAACACTCCGAGAAAGTTTTTTTGATGTAAGTTGTGGGTCACAGTTTAGAAAGTGTTTAAGAATAACAACAAAGAGCAGTTACAAACTAAAACATGTCATTTTCTTTTCATTATTACCTGTCCCAGTCCATGCACATTGACCATCACTAAGTACTATGCCAAAGCCAGCGCCTATATCTTTTTCCCAAGATACTTGTAGAAAATATGTTGCTTCTGGATCAGAAACTGGATGAATTCTGTTCAAAGTCTTCTCCATTTTCCAGACACCTATTTAGGAAGTAAAACAATCTTGTCAGAACCAAATCGCTTTGAAAACAACTTCCCACCCCCACAAAAATTAACCCCAGACAACAAAAACTGAAAAAAGATATAAGCATGCTTTGACTGCTTCCACAATTCAGTTTTTCATACAACTGAGGATTTTCACACTGAAAACTGGATTACATTAACTGAGTGACAGCAACAAATACATTAGAATGCTCCCAGATTAAGAAGCTAAGAATCAGGAAGCTGAGGAACAAAAAATTACAACATACAGTTTCCCATGGCTATTTTTTTAACTTACTGTCCACTATCACCCAAGATACAGCATATGAAATACAATTCAAAAAAATCAATACTCATCTGGAAAACTGCCATGTGAAATCATGCTTCTAAGCCTCACTGTAAAGCAGAGGTTGTAGAGGATACCAGCAAATCAGCAAATTTGCAAATGACACCAAGTTAGGAGCAGATGTTGGTCAGTTAGAGGGTGGAAAGGCTCTGCAGAGGGACCTCCACCGACTGGACAGAAGGGCAGAGTCTAATGGCATGGCATTTAACAAGTCCAAGTGCTGGCTGCCGCACTTTGGCCACGGCAACCCCATGCAGAGCTACTGGCAGGGGTCAGAGTGGCTGGAGAGCTGCCAAACAGAGAGGGACCTGGGGGTGCTGATTGACAGCCACCTAAACATAAGCAGTGTGCCCAGGTAGCCAGGAAGGCCAATGGCATCCTGGCCTATATCAAGAATAGTGTGGCCAGCAGGAGCAAGGAGGTCATTCTGTCCCTGTACACTGCATTGGTTAGGCCACACCTCAAGTACTGTGTCCAGTTCTGGGCCCCTCAGTCTCAGAAGGACATCGAGACACTTGAACATGTCCAGAGAAAGGCAACAAGGCTGGTGAGAGGCCTTGAGCACAAGCCCTGTGAGGAGAGGCTGAGGGAGCTGGGATTGTTTAGCCTGGAGAAGAGAAGGCTCAGGGGAGACCTCATTGCCCTCTACAACTACCTGAAAGGTGCTTGTAGCCATGAGGGGGTTGGTCTTTTCTCCCAGGCTACCAGTACCAGAACAAGGGGACAGAGTCTCAAGCTGTGCCAGGGGAGGTTTAGACTCAAGGTGAGGAGAAAGTTCTTCACCAAGCGAGTCGTTCGTCATTGGAATGGACTGCCCAGGGAGGTGGTGGAGTCACCGTCCCTGGAGGTGTTTAGGAGGAGATTGGACGTGGTATATGGTGCCATGGTCTAGTCATGAGGTCTGCGGAGGCAGGTTGGACTTGATGATCCTTGAGGTCTCTTCCAACCTTAGTGATACCGTGAAACAAATTATTTGTAAAAAAATGGATGCTACACACAACAGAATTGATGATGCTATAGTAAATTTTTTGCTCAGTATCAACACACCTGGCAATCTATACTTGACATAAGATCTTCTAAAGAATCTCAGATATTTATACATAGTTAATCTGACAATAATGAGTCCTCAAAGTACTCAGGAACTTAAAACTGGATTTGGCCACTTGATCCACAGCAGAACAAAGTAACAGCTAATTCTGAAGGTAACACTGATAGACAATATTTTTATTGAGAATGCTTCATGTTGTCAAACACCTGAAAAGTTTTTTTCTCTTAAGTTTATTTTCTTTATAGAAAAATGAAGTGAAAGCAAAATAGTTACATGTTACTCAAACACTAAAAATAGTATGCATTGGTGAGAGCAGGAAAAACTCAACTCAGACATTTCAACTCCATGCACTGAGTACAATCATAGTTGGACAAGCTCTTTCTGTCTAAGCTGTTGCAATAAGTAGTCTTCCTCAGGCTCAGTTCAGGCCCTGAGGAGACTGTTCTTCAAGCAGTAGAAGAGGGAAGCACTTTTTTGCTCATGGACATTGAAAGAAATATTTAGATACAGATTAGGTTACCACTTGCCTCCCAAAAAGACGTCATTTTCAGGTTATGAGGAACAGTTTTAACTGCACTTGACTGCACCGTGTCTGACCTTTGCTCAGCTCTGCACACTACATTTGAAAATGTATTTCCCTTGTCCAGAGCCAAAGTTCACAGTATCTAAAAGCTGTAAAATATAGGTGTGTAAGATTAATTTTTAAAGTACAAAGCTGCACTAACAGCTAGAGTTCAGCTTCATTGTTAGGAGGAGTGCATTAATTTCAGATATCAGCAAGTATGATACAAGAAATCAGCTACTTCTGGTGGCTAATTAAACCATAATGCAGATCACCATACACTAACGAACAGCATTTCTTAAACAGCAGAGTATCACAAAGTGCCTGCAACATACAAACTACAGCCTGAACTTTAGCTGAAAGACGTCATAAGGCAGTTCCAGTATTTCTGACTACACATTATATTTTCCTCACAAGATATTCAAACCACTAGCTTTATTTTTCCAGCTTAAAGCTTAAGCACACATAAGCACCATAACATTTCCCTATTTAGAATATTTTTCCAGAGAGTGCAGTATTCAAAAAGATATGGCAGAAGTAAGAGGTGATAAATCATGGACGTATAGCTAAGGATCACAAATTCTCACCAACAGTAATAAAAATGACTTTACTAATTTCATCTGTAAATCACCACTGCTTATACGATTACAGATGTCATACTTTGTATTTCTGTTCACAGAAAATACACCAGAAACTAAAAATAGTTGCTCAAAAGCAATTGAAAATTTAGTCTGAGTCAAAATGTCTTCAATTTCTATCACCAAGTAACTGGCCTTTTTTGAAAGTCTATAGTATGTCTGTGCACTTAAAAACAAGAACAGAAAATGAAATATTTGGGACATAGAAAATAGGAACAAGGCCTTTCCAATCAGTGATTATAGAACCAAAGGTATTTTGAAGATTTGTAGTGCACTCACTGCCAGGACATGGATCAATAAAGAGCATAGGACAGGAAGAATAAGTAGTTTGTGTAGTATGTTTAAGCACATAGGCATGTATTCTCCATTGCCTGCTAAATTATCCTTTGCTTTTTTCATGTTCTGGAAAAATCCAGACTCTTTTACAAATTATATTAATAAAACATATTCTCTGAAAGATGATGTTTTCAAAAAGACTTTAATTACTCTGTTGGTTTTTTTTTACTTAAAGATTGTAAAGCAGCTGCATGCAACCCAGACAGCCAGCAGACAAGGTCCTGATGAATATATGCAACTCAATAGGGAGTTTTTGTTTGCTGCATTTGATTCGCGAAGTGGAGCAGTCTTCAGTGAAAACCACCTGCACCTGAGCCCTTCCTATTAAGAACTGCAGAGTGTTTACAACAGAAAGCAAACTCTGTTTATAACAGACAGTTGGATTTTTCCATTTATATGACTACAAAGAGAATGAACTGTGTCAGCTCTCAGTCAGTGTAAGTGACAGCAACAGTCACAACGGAAATGTATTTATTTATTTATTTAAAGATGCACTAGCAAGGTCTCTGAATTCTCCTGGTATCATAGTACTGTTCCCATGCATCTATCTTCACATATTTGTAAGTAAGAGAACAACTGAAAATGAAGATCAGTTTAGACATCACTCTCAAGAGGTTAGTGGCCAACGTAAGGGATGAGGCTGTGTGCAAGCAAGGAAAACTTCCATACCTGTGGTAAAACAGGACTTCAGTAAAATCAAACACAGTGAGAAGACAGCACAGAAGAATGTTCTGTATTTCACAATAAAATGCAAAACACAGTCGTCAAGCTTTTCTGTATTTTACTGTTCATCTTTGAACAATTTTACAATGAAAATGAAAATACCATTTCCCCAAGCTTTTATCTCTCCATTGCACTGGATGACCTTTTGGGTAGAGTATGAGCTATTACTACATGTTCAGAGACTGCCTCACAATAGAGACATCTAGCTTGAGATCTCCAAGCACTCAACTGTTCCAGCCCATCAGCAAAAGCTTAAGGATTCTTAGCTGTATATAATGGCTATTATTTAAGAGGAACAAACCTTATTCACAAAAATTAGTTTGACTTATACAACAAATTAAAACATCCAACACTGCAATAAAAAACCCACACCAACATATACTGCACCTTATTGGGGTTTTTAAGTGTTTGTTTTTTTTAAACACAAAGGAACAAAAACTCCAAATGCCCAAAAAAATACACCCAACCCCTCTTCCACAAATCTCCCAGGAACACAACTCTTCCACAGAGTTTAGTGTAATGTTGAGTTAATGAGTAAACCACACACAGCTAAAGCATGTATACAGCAAGGAAAATAGCAAAGGAATTACTGAAGTATTTTGCAACTAGCAATTACCACTAAGGAAAGAAAAAATACAAAAACTAAACCATATCCCTTATTAATTTACTATGAGGTAGTGTATGCATCTCATCCACTCTAAAACCCAACATATGTACACCAGTATATATCCAAAATAAGAATTTCAGGGGAAGGAAGTTGGACATCCTGCTTGAACACCTGAAGTTAGCCATATGCTCACAGGTCTCACAACTTTGTTCAACATCTTTACAAGATAGATCACTTTATGCTTCAAGAACTGAACTAAGCAGCCTCCTTATTAATAACCTATCTCAATTCACCTGCCTGCTTACTATATTCTCTCATCAACCTGTCAGTTTTCAACATGCCAGGCATATGTGACTCTTCACAGATCAAGTAAAAGGAGAGTTTCTGCCCCAGGGCTTTTGTTGATGGAGCAAATGCTGCACACAGCCAAAACCTAAAGGGCACTTGAAAAGCAATTTGTTAAGGCAGATTATCCACCTCTCCTTGTTCAAATTCACACCCAAAAAAACTCTCCCACTTTATAAACCTTTCCATTTGGCTAGCAATTAGCAGACTCTCCAGGAGTACATAAGACTAATAACACAGCTCCAAGAAATCTGACTGAATCTACACTTCTTTAAGCACTTCCCCAGGAGAAGATAAAATGTCCTGCATCTGGGTTGGGCTAATCTCTGGCAAAAAATACAAGCAGGGTGCAAATCAGTTGAGGGTAGCTCTGAAGAAGGAGACTTGGTGTAGGAAAGCAGAAAGCAAGGGAGTTCGTGCATGCTTTCCGACAACTTGGGTCCACTGATTGATGAGAAGCTCAACATGAGCTGGAGGTGAGCTCATGAAGCCCACAAGGCAAACCATATCCCAGGCTGCATCAAAAGCAATGTGGCCAGCAGGTCAAGAGAGGTGGTTCTGCTCCCTTTCCTCTGCTCTTGTGAGACCCCACCTCAAATACTGTGTCTAGTTCTGGTGTCCCCATCATAAGAAGGACACAGAGCTGTTGGAGCAAGTCCAGAGGAAGACCACAAAGATAATCCAAGGGCTGGAACACCTCTGCTATGAGGATAGGTTGAAGGAGATGGGGTTGCTAGCCTAGAGAAGTCTCTGGGTGACAGGGACTTTTCATAAACTCAGGGAGAGTAGGTTTAGACTGGATCTCAGGAAGAAGTTCCTCAGGATGAGGGTGGTGAGACTGGAATAGACTGTCCAGGGAGGTTATAGATGCCTCCTCCGTGGGGATGTCAAAGGACAGGTTGGATAAGGCGTTGAACAGCCAAGTCTAGTTGAGAGGTGTCCCCTGCCCTTGATGGGAAGGTCCCTTCCACCTAAACCATTCCATGATTCTATAATATACACAAATTAGAGAGTTACTATGGTATAAAGGCTACAAGAAGTTAGGTTTCCCATTGTTGCTGTTCATATCAATCTCTCCTAAAACTCAAATACAGATTCTGAAAGTGGGGAAGGAAATAAAAAACCAAAAACATTTCAATCTGGTATCTAAATAACACTTTGAAAGGTCAATTATTCAACAGGATAATTCATGGTAATAACCAAAATATGTACATACATATGCAGATTTCCAGCCAGCAGTACTGCATGTGCTTGGCCAAGAATCTACCTTTACACATTCAAAAAGTAGTCCCACTAGAACCATGAGTAAATTTATAAACAACTGCCAAACCATTTCTTTGTTGTGGCTATTGAGTCAAACAATCCATTAACACTACACCTACAACTGAAGCATAGTCACAGCTGGTTTAAATACTCTGAGCCAGATACTTAGCCAGAACAAAATAACTGTGGATGTACTGACCAAAGGCTTTGAAAAAAGACATGTCAGCATGGGGCCTGCATTTCCACAGCACCAGTCACATGAGCAGACAACTCCACCAAGACATAATTTCATTGTGAAAGAGCGAAAAATATAAAGGACGAAGGTGAGCCAAAACTTTCATACCTTTGGGTGGAAACATAGGACACAGGTAAGAATTGCATCAATGCTCAAAATGGTTAAATGAGCCACCTGAATTTTACCACTCTCTCTAATTAACAGTCCAGTAACTGCTGAAACTTACAAAAAACCAGTATCAGTTCACAAAAACAGACTATTTTTACAGCTATTCAACAAACTAAATTAGTGAAATCAGACCCTGAAAAGCACCTCTGCGACTATTAGACCAGAGGAGTACTTTCAAGTGCAGCTCAATATTCAGCAACACTGTCTCTGCAGGCTCTTTCCATTCACTGCCTTAATAAAATAAGAGAGGTCAGTACTTTCTTCCTCTCTTAATTATGATAAAGAAAAGCTGCAGAGAAACTGATTGATTAGGGCTGTAAGAAAGCCAGTGTTTTACTCCTTAAGGGCACAAGAGGTCACACCACATACCAGCACCTCACCGTGTTAGAGCCAAGGATATGAGACGAGCTGGCAGGTGGGAATAGTTGAGTCCCACCCCAAATTTGTAAATCAGAGGGTTTATTGAGGCCTTCCAACAGTTGAGGATTGAGCTGTTTATCTTTAGCACTTTGTCCCTTTGGTCTTTGGCTTCTATGATCTATATTAGGCAATGTTTCTTTCTAAGGAGAAATCAGCTGTTGGCTGGTGTGCAATTGACCAGAGTCTACTCTGAACAAACAGCTTACACAGTTGCTTCTGAATAAACAAGACACTTTTAAAATTGGTTTACAAAGAATTTTATATGTTGTTTTGGATACCACTAAGCACAGACCAAAAGCCAAATCTTTCAGGCTGCTCCAACACAGCATCATTGATAATATCTGAATTTCGGCACTTGATTTTTCTCCATGCAGACCAATGGCTTTTTTTCAAATTGCATGGGCTGCAGGTGTTCCAAACTTCGGTAGCTATGGGTGGATGGCTACTTAGAGATCAGAAAGAGCTACTCTGTCTTTCTAATGGAGCAATTAACTTAAGTGCTTTCTTGTTGAGCAAAATAGGGGCCTATCTACAGAGAGTTCAGAATAGCAGACCAGCACGTACAGCACACTGCTGTTAAGTCTGTAATTTGATCCCTTCTGTCATTGGCTGGACCACAATATACACTACAAATTGGGATCTAATAATCAGAAGAAACTGAACAGATAACCTATAATCAAAGAACAGGTACTGCTCAAGACATCCTATATATACTCCAGTATATACTCCAGTACTCCTGAGTTTTCCTTACCATTTTAAATCTCCAGTATATAAAAGCTTTAAAAGCAACCTAGGTAATACCACATTTTCTAACATAAGGAAATAAGATACTATCTATATTTATGAATATTTCTAGAGATACATTTCACACACATTTATATTCTCTCAAGTTAATTTAAGATTCCATTAACTCCAGTTCAAGAGGAAGAACATTAAAATATCTGACAAAAACTTCAACTATTACTCAGTTAATCTAAGAACTACTACTGACCTAAAAAGGACTTCCTCTTTTATTTCTTTTCTTTTTGAGAACATGGTTGAAAAAAAAAAAAACAAGGCAACTGAACTTGAAGAAAACAACACAGCATCCTTTCTACTGCAACTCAAAATAAGACTCTTCATTCCCTCGGCTATAATATTTGTGTGACACCGAAAAAAAGATTCAGTAGTAACTGTCAGTGTTAAAGACAAATCTGAATACCAAAAACAAAAATTTTGAAACAGCTTAATTTCCTAATGAAATTCAGGAAGCAAACACATTTTTCTGTTGCATGCAACTCAAATTGTATCTAGTTGTTCTTTTATTCGATTTTGCTCTGTATTAAAAGTACAAGGATCACAATTTTCTCAGAAACAGAACTTTGTCTTGTAGATAAAGGAAACAAAAAAGTGGCATTGGCTATGAAGAAGTGACTGAATGACTTTGTAAGTTTCTGTAGATGGGTGAATGGCTCATCTTAAAAATTCAGTCTGGCATGACAACGTTTGAGCAAAAGATGGACCTCAAGATATTTGTAGTAAGTATTTGGTCCTCATGGACCTAACTGCAGAAGCAAGACTCACATGGCTAACATTTGTACTTCTTGCTTCCCACTGTTTTGTGGCAGCCACAAAAGGATTGGAAACATACACAAACTTTTTGAGCAATTGTCCAAAGAAAAGGGAAAAAAAGGCAGTCGTGAGCCTGACAGGCACCAGGGACCAATAGGATATGCAAGATCTGCCACAAAAGATCTGGAATCTATGATAAGGAACAACCATGTCAGACTCATTTACTACAGTCACCAGCTGAAAAATGAGGAGAAACAGAAGGAAGCAGACAGTCAACAACCTTTATAGTAGGAATCTTACTAACAAGCTTTGATCTTAATTGTAGCCTGCAGGCAAAGCCCACCCTGGTGTCTTTCATCCTCTGGAAGTCTCAGACCTAACCCACTACCAACTCAAGAAATCCAGGCTTGCCAAGCGTACTTATAAGCACCTCTATTATGAGACATTTTAAGCTATAACAAGATTTAAAGAAACATATATTAAACGCTCAAGTGGGCAATTATACTACTGCATACTACGCAAATAAGGGATTATGTGGATAGATCTGCACAAGGGAAAAATAGACAAACCTTTCTAGTTCAACCTTTCCAGTTCAACCTTTCCAATTAATTTCTCCCAACATTAACAGTTCAGTGTGCACATGCTGTCAAACCCTCATTTTCCAAAATCTGTGTCAGAAAAATCCCATGGTTTCCCTAGATAAATCAGGATATAGTAACTGAATGTTATAAACCTCTAAGAAAACAAGATCATGTCATACAACTGTAATATTCCCTTATGAGGAAGTTAATTTTAGTACTGAAGTCACTAAAAACTGTGTACAGGACTGAGCAAGGATCAAAGATGATGACCAGACGAGCTTCAAGTGGGCAGATCCAGGATGTAAAGTGAACTGGCGTGCCTAAGAGACACAGACTCACTACCTTAGCTGCCTCTGGAAGGTGCAAGTCCCAACAAATATTTTTAACTCTACTTTGGCCAGAGGTCACCCGGAATTTCCAAAGCCAGTGGCAGCATGGAGCCACACTTGCTTTGCCTTTCACATATAGAATGTTTCACACATAGAATAAACCAGGTTGGAAGAGACCTTCAAGATCATGGTGTCCAACCTATCATCCAACACCACCTAATCAACTAAACCATGGCACCAAGCATCCTGTCAAGCCTCACTCTGAACACCCCCAGCGACGGCGACCCCACCACCTCCTCGGGCAGCACATTCCAATGGGCAATCACTCTCTCTGTGTAAAACTTCCTCCCAACCTCCAGCCTAAACCTCCCCTGGCACAGCAGTTCTCCCCTTGAGAACTGCAACATTAGACTGTTTATAAAAATTAGAATTCAGTTTCTCAACAAAAATAATATTTATTTTTTTTTATATATAAAGATCCCCATAATCTCTCTGGAAAAAACAAACAAACCAACCAACCCACTAAAACAACTACATTTTGCACAAAAACAAATGTGTACAACTTTTAAGCCATATACAACCAGTAAGAACCAAGATTCTGCAATCCCTATAACCTAAGTTACATTTCCAAAAGTCTCCCTGTAGTTTTCAGTAACTTATTGCTACACATTTCAGTATAGGGAGCTGATGAATTTAAAAACAGAGAAACAAAACAAAACAAGCAAACAAAAAAAGGCAAGCAGTGTGTTTTAACCACCCTTTGCCCATCCAAAAGTACTCAGATACATATGTCTTTTTGATGTCTATTTGGATGATAGAGCAGCCTGGATGAGGTATCATCTGTTTTCCAAAACACTGCCTTATTTAGGATTGAGTATTATAAGGATATTCAAGACAAATCTGTCATACAGATTTCCTTTGTTTTCTATTCTTTAGTCCCTATATAGACCCACTCAGTGTGACATGTCTCTGTAAATGTTTGACTTAATGTCACTGAGCAATGGAATCCACTGAACAGCCTGCCCCTTAAAAAAAAAAAAGAAATAAAATCAAATAAATTCTGTACTATTGAATCCACAACAGCTCCATGGGCAAGAGCAACAAATCTGAAACAAGAATAAATGAAACAAAGAAGTCAGTGTCAGCTAGCTATGAATGGATGCAATTATATAGGTAGGATTTCTGAGGAGCTTTTGAAAAATTGAGCACAGTAACCTGGGAAAACAAGTTTCACCCAATGTAGCCACTTCAGTGGGACAAGGGTGGGTATAAATATGAAGGCTTACATATCTCTCCTCTCCTCCCACCTCTACACCCAAGCCTTTTCAAAGAGATGGATTATTTTAATTTCACATCCCTGTCAAATTAATAATAAAAAATAGGCCTAGACTCCAAATTGCTTTATCTTGCTAAACAGTTTCCTAAGGCATTTTCTTTGAAGAAAATTCCTGCATCACCCTGTCTTCACTTAACAAAAGTTTTGTTATGTTTTCCTTTCCATTTGCTATTTACACCTTGATAGAAAAAGCAATACTGATCTCTCTGGAAACAGAGAACTCACACTACTTCAACTTATTAATTTAAATGTTGTAATTCATTTTGTTTCATCTTGCCCCCACAGAAAAATATTTCACAAAACATTTTCAATGCACTGTGATGTTCCCTTTCAATGCACTTGAATTTCAGTTTTGCAGCACTTTATTCAGCCATGTTTATCACTTTTCATTGAAAATGAATTACTTTTTTGATGGACTAGGGTGAGAAATCAGAGTTTGCAGACAAGCAAAACAGACATTCATCCATATTCCTCTGTACTGAGCATTGATTTCAGCTGTTTCTACAGACAGGCACAGATTCAGTTTTGGTTCTGCCTTGACTGCCAAGACATGAGAGTCAAAGTAACAGGTAATAATGACAGATATATATACATAGGATTATATAATGCTGGCACCCCATGGTATAGCACCTTCAAATGACACAAGAAACCCATAGAAAAGTGAGGCACCACTTTGGTTTAGGGCTTATGACAATGCACATCGAACAAACCTAAACAGGAGAGAAGTACCGGTCCATGAATAACTGATGTGCCAGGATCTTAGCAAGAAGGGAGCCCATGGGACAAGTCTCACAATCACATCAAGCTCCAAGCAAACAAGCAGCTTTGTTTAAAAAAAAAACACAAAACAGATCAAAACACACACAAAAACCAACCACAACACACACAATAAAATAAATACGGACACATTTCCACTAAGCAAAGAGCAAATTCAGCAGCCACTGCATCCCAGGCAATCACATACCTATTAGCTGGTGCTCAAGCAATGGAAGGTCTACAAACCACACTTAGAAAAGAAAGAGAACATTAAGAGCTTCACAAGAGTCACTGGTACATTTTACATCTTAAATTTTATACAGATGAATATAAAGGTTTCCAAGACATACCAGCTTACCACTTTTCTAAGTCGTTTTCCTGACTCTTTAAAGTGATGATTTTTTTCTTGCCATGGGACAGGTGAAATAACAGAAGAAAAAAAAAAAACCCCAAACCACAAAAAAACAACCTTACTCTCAAAAAATTAAATCCTTACCCAAGATTCTTCATGCCAAGCAGGGGGTCTACTTAAGGAAGCTAGCTTTTCAATATTAATCTTCCTTCACAACTACTAAAAAACACTAGCTTGCACAGGAGTGAAAAGGACTTTGCAGACTAATATGAGGACACAGCAGGGGCATATTAGTGGAAAAATACCACCAGGACTTGAAATGAGACAGCAATTAGAAACTCATTAGGAAAATATAGCAAGAAAGTGCTTTGATATCACACCAGTTAGATGAGTTTTGAGATCTTAAAGTGCAATTATTACAAGGCAGGTAAGTGAAACATCAGTGTAGGTGTTTCACAAGTGTTGATTCAAGACTCAGTTACTGCTTTCCCAGGTAAGCCAAATCAGTCGGTATGCAATAATGACACAAAAAAAGATGGGGGTGGGGCAGAAATGGAACATAAGAGGAAAGTATTTTAAAAATAAGTCTCAGTTCTAAAGATATAAAATACAAATAAAAGTCTTAGATATAAGCAGGTCTTTGGCTTCACTGCACATTAGGTCACACTTCACCTTCACATAGCTGGGCTAGCCGGTTCTAAAATACAGAAGCAAAACAGAACCATCATTGCACTATCTGAAATTAAACACTGAACAAAACCAATGTGAGTATTGCATTAAAAAAATACCCATCCCTTTGTGCAGAAGAGTCAGTTCTTCACAGTTCCATCAAACAGTTTCCCCACAGCTTTAGACACATAGAATACATAGAATAGACCAGGTTGGAAGAGACCTTCAAGATCATCACGTCCAACCCATCAACCAATCCAACACCACCTAAACAACTAACCCATGGCACCAAGCACCCCATCAAGTCTTCTCCTGAAAACCTCCAATGATGGCGACTCCACCACCTCCCCAGGCAGCCCATTCCAATGGCCAATCACTCTCCCTGTATAGAACTTCTTCCTGACATCCAACCTAAACCTCCCCTGGTGCAGCCTGAGACTGTGTCCTCTTGTTCTGGTATTGGCTGCCTGGGAGAAGAGACCAACATCCGTCTGTCTACAACCTCCCTTCAGGCAGTTGTAGAGAGTGATAAGGTCACCCCTGAGTCTCCTCTTCTCCAGGCTAAGCAACCCCAGCTCCCTCAGCCTCTCCTCATAGGGCTTGTGTTCCAAACCCCTCACCAACTTTGTTGCTCTTCTCTGGACTCGTTCCAGCAAGTCAACATCCTTCCTAAACTGAGGGGCCCAGAATTGGACACAGTACTCGAGGTGTGGCCTAACCAGTGCAGTGTACAGGGGCAGAATGACCTCCCTACTCCTGCTGGCCACACTGTTCCTGATGCAGGCCAGGATGCCTGTAACCCAACTGCACTTTCCTCCTGTTCAACGTTGCATTTACTTGTTTTGTATCATCCAGTTCCAAAATCACAACACAAAGCTTGAATTAAGAGTATACACTAAAAAAAAATTCTTCCTCTGCCTCATTTAACATCTTTATTGATGATCTGGATGAGGGCATTGAGTCCATCATCAGTAAATTTGCTGACGACACCAAGCTGGGGGCAGGAGTTGATCTGCTGGAGGGTAGAGAGGCTCTGCAGAGGGACTCCCACAGACTGGACAGATGGGCAGAATCCAACAGCATGAGATTTAACACATCCAAGTGCTGGGTTCTGCACATTGGCCACAGCAACCCCATGCAGAGCAACAGGCCGGGGACAGTGGCTGGAGAGCAGCCAGGCAGAGAGGGACCTGGGGGTGCTGGTTGATGGTAGGCTGATCATGAGCCTGCAGTGTGCCCAGGCAGCCAAGAGGGCCAATGGCATCCTGGCCTGCATCAGGAACAGTGTGGCTAGCAGGAGCAGGGAGGTCATTCTGCCCCTCTACTTAGCACTGTTTAGGCCACACCTCGAGTCCTGTGTCCAGTTCTGGGCCCCTCAGTTTAGGAAGGATGTTGACTTGCTGGAGGAGTGTGTCCAGAGAAGGGCAATGAAGTTGGTGAGGGGTTTGGAACACAAGCCCTATGAGGAGAGGCTGAGGGAGCTGGGGTTGCTTAGCCTGGAGAAGAGGAGACTCAGGGGTGACCTTATTGCTCTCTACAACTACCTCAAAAGAGGTTGTAGCCAGGAGAGGGTTGGTCTCTTCTCCCAGGCAGCCAACACCAGAACAAGAGGACACAGTCTCAGGCTGCACCAGGCGGGGTTTAGGCTGGAGGTTAGGAAGAAGTTCTACACAGAGAGAGTGATTGCCCATTGGAATGGGCTGCCCGGGGACGTGGTGGAGTCATCATCATTGGAGGTGTTCAGGAAGAGACTTGATGGGGTGCTTGGTGCCATGGTTTAGTTGTTTAGGTGGGTTGGATTGTTTGATGGGTTGGATGCGATGATCTTGAAGGTCTCTTCCAACCTGGTCTATTCTATTCTATTCTTTAAAGAAGACTAAAAACCAAATTTAAAAAAATCTATTTCTAGGTCAGTCAAGGTCAAAAAAACACATCCCTAGAACAAAGAAGATTCAAGAGGATTATAAACATGAAGTACAGTTTTCACCTATATACTTCTCTGACCAAGGCAGAGAGTTAAAAAACAACCTTCTAAGATCACCTTCAGGAGGTAAAAAAATGTAAGTCAAACAGGACTATTACCAAGACATACATAAGAACACTTCAGGGAGTTCCTAGCCTCTTATCTCCAAAAATAATTATCCTCCAGGACAGCAACGTCTAGTTTTCACTGAAATTAATATTTCTTCCCAATCTCCATAATGCCTATTGCCACTGCATTCCATACACTGTAAATTAAGTTTCACAGATAGAGAAATGTTATAGAAGCCCACACCATACAGCTCCATGCCTTCAACTATTATCTATCCTTCTCTCACTGAGTCAGTCAACACAAATATCTCCGGAGGTTTTTGTGAAGTTTCCACCACAAGCTTGACACAGCTGACAGCACTGGGAAAGCCCCATGCTCCCTCCTTCCTTTCCAGCTACTGTGCTGAAAAGGGTGGCCTCCTAGATCCTTTTGTAGACTTGTAAATGAACATGCCCTTCATATTCATTTGAATCATTCAGATAAACAAACAATCAGAAACAAACAAACAAACAACACAAATGCAGCTTGTGATAGGCTATATAGCCCCACTCTTCCTCTAATTGCATTAATTGTTCCATCCCAGGATAACAAGCAATTTGGCTGATTTCCAGATCAACCACACAAAAAAAGGCTCTCAGTCTCTTCACTCTTAAATCATGTAAGATCAGTCTCCCCTTTTTACTATTTATTTTTAAATCTCTGCTCTGTCAGCTTTGTTGGAGGACACTCTTTCCCAAAAAGCTTACCTAAAAATTTGCAATGTAGAAATTTGCAATGTAGAAATATTCCAGTATTTCTCCAAATTTTGGATGTTTGGGGCTTTCTCTTTTTAATTACTAGTATACCTGAGAAGACAGTAACAGCAGAAGCCCTTACTTAGACACATGAACAATAAAATTTATTTCAGCTTGGAACTTTTCCTGTAAAATATCTTCTACACATTGATTATATTTTTCTGTGTCAGATTAGCAAACAACAGTAATTTGTCTAGTAATTCTCTTCTGAATTTCACATTAGCTTGCAGCAGCATAGTGCCAGACATAATCCAGTAGGTCTATTGTACCTTGACATATTTTGGACAGCAGTGCCCATTATTACATTATCTGATGCTGGGTTCCACTAATAGTCTTCAAATTCACAAAAAGCCTTTTCCCACCTTTCCTTTCTCATTTGGAGGTGGGGAAGACTAAAATCCACAAAGACATTCCAGTTGCAGTCAGTAGGAGGTAAAAGAAATTGGTTTTTAACCCAGGAAAGGGACACTTTCAAAACTCATCTGAACTAAAATAGAGTAGAGTAGAGTAGAGTAGAGTAGAGTAGAGTAGAGTAGAGTAGAGTAGAGTAGAATAGGTTGGAAGAGACCTTCAAGATCATTGTGTCCAACCTATCATCCAACACCACCTAATCAACTAAACCATGCAACCAAGCACCCCATCAAGTCTCTTCCTGAACACCTCCAATGATGGTGACTCCACCACCTTCCTGGGCAGCACATTCCAATGGACAATCACTCTCTCTATGAAGAACTTCCTCCTAACCTCCAGCCTAAACCTCCCCTGTGTCCTCTTGTTCTGGTGCTGGTTGCCTGGGAGAAGAGACCAACCTCTGCCTGTCTACAACCTCCCTTCAGGTAGTTGTAGAGAGCAAGGAGGTCTCCCCTGAGTCTCCTCTTGTCCAGGCTAAGCTACCCAGCTCCCTCAGCCTCTCCTCATAGGGCTTGTGTTCCAAGCCCCTCACCAACTTGATTGCCCTTCTCTGGACACACTCCAGCAAGTCAACATCCTTCCTAAACTGAGGGGCCCAGAACTGGACACAGGACTTGAGGTGTGGCCTAAACAGTGCTAAGTACAGGGGCAGAATGACCTCCCTGCTCCTGCTAGCCACACTGTTCCTGATGCAGGCCAGGATGCCATTGGCCCTCTTGGCTGCCTGGGCACACTGCAGGCTCATGTTCAGCCTACCATTGACCAGCACCCCCAGGTCCCTCTCTACCTGGCTGCTCTCCAGCCACTCTGTCCCCAGCCTGTTGCTCTGCATGGGGTTGCTGTGGCCAATGTGCAGAACCCGGCACCTGGATGTGTTCAATCTCATGCCGTTGGATTCTGCCCATCTGTCCAGCCTGTCGAGGTCCCTCTGCAAAGCCTCTCTACTCTCCACCTGCCAAACATGTTCCTGTGCAACATGCTTTAGGCAAATGCACTTCAGCCAGGGCAGGGCGGGGGTCCCTTCCAGTTCCTACCCATGCTGTGTGACACAGCTCAAGTCAGCAGAGGGACCAGGGATGGAACTACCACAAACCCCTACTCCTGAGCGCAGACATTTTCATTTCATGAACTGTTTAATGGTATTTCACAATAGTTTTCTAAACGTTAGTTCAGACCATAATGTAAATATGTATGCACGTTGTTTTACATGTTCCCCACCATAACAGCATGATCCACATATTTTTTGCCAAATATAACAGTGAAGAAATCACAGCTGCATCCTATTAACCTGGAAGACATAAATAATGGTTTGAGAGATGGAAAACCTCACCCTAAACGCCCAGCTTCCACTTCTTTTCAAGGCTGTGTGGTGCTTTTTCATTTGGGGCTCCTGAGTTCTAACCAAACCACTTAAAAACATTCTCTACCTACTGCTAAGCCATAGGTGACAAGAGGTAAGGATTAAAATTTCTCATCTTTAAGTGGCACTGAAAGATAGCAAGGACCTCAGAAACAGGCACTGAGACAAAACAGCAGTGATCCTGTAAAGGCTCACTGCACAGAGATAAGCATGTAATTTGTCATACAGCAGTGCCAACAGGTGCTATAGTAAACCATTTTAAATTACCTCACCCACACTGAAATTTCAGGGTTTTTTGTCAAAGCAGACCACTGTAAGCTATCCATCAGTCTTGCAAACCTGCTGGCAAGAGAAGAAACCAGCAGCAACGACAGGGGGATTTTGCATGTCAGGAGAGGGGCTAAGGTCACTTGTGTCATTTACAGCGTAAGGATGCCTACAGCAAGGCCATGACACCATTTTTTTTTAACTTTTTAATTATTGTTTTGTTTTAAACAAGCAGGAGTGCCTTGATAAATTGTGTCATAACTCTGGCATCAGCCCAGTTAGTTGTATATAGAATAGAATAGAATAAACCAGGTTGGAAGAGACCTTCAAGATCATCACGTCCAACCCAGATGACTCTATCTGGGTTTTTATTTTCTTTATAAACAGTATTTAATAGAAAAGCTTTGTTTCGCAAGTTTTCAGTAATGACATAGATGTAATGGCTATAGTCCAGATAAATACCTGAAATGAACCTGGTTAAATGCTGAGGCAATTTTGAAAACCCTTACACATCTTTGTATGCCCTAACAGTGTCTAAAATCTAACTTGCTAGGTTCAGTTGTTTCATACTTCATCTACAACTATATGACCATCACCGTGTAGATGCAAGATGCTGATACTCTGCCCATTTCACTCTGAATATAAAAATAACTCCTGAAGTGCCTGTAATGCCACAGCTTCCTAGAGCAAATAGCTTTAAACACTCTGCATAGCAGCAATTCAGAAATGTGGAGCACAGAAAGTAATAGGCAAATGATTTCTCTCCATAGCATGGATAACATAGCCATCATAGAGTCATCGAATAGTAGGGGTTGAAAAGAGATCTCCAGAGATCACCTAGTCCAACTGCCCTGCAAATGCAGGTTCACCTAGATCAGGTCACACAGCAACACATCCAGGTAGGTTTCAAAAGTCTCCAGAGAAGGAGACTCCAAAACCAATCTGAACAGCCTCTTCCAGTGCTCATCACCCTCAAAGTAAACAAGTAGGGTGGGTTGGAAATTCCCCCCAAACATTAAATTTGCCAGACCACCTCAGTTGGAAGAAAATGAAAGCTGTATTTACAAGCAAAACTACAATCTACAATGAAAGCCAATGAACATGTACATAATATACAGTACTTACAATATTTACAGGTATTTACAATTAATGAACAGCACAAGGAACCCTCTGATCAAAGACCAGGGGAAGCTAATAGCTTCTCCCTTTCCTGCCTCCTCTCCTACCCCCCTGTACACAAAAGGGACAAGGGACAAAGCAGAGAAGTTAATACCAGTCACAACAAAAGCAATGCAGCCAAGTTAGTATCTCCCAGCCTGAAGAAGCGAGAAGGGAGAAATTATTTACTAGACTAATTCTTATGGTAGATAACTCTCCAAAGGGATTATTTAGAGCTATAATTGTTTTCCATTTTACACCAGTGATTTATTTACATTTTACCACTTTTCTGTTCAAGATCACACAGCAATTGCAGAAATTCTAAGGTATAGGAATTCCCACTGTTTTATGAACATTCCTTACCACGCATCACTGGACACTAAGTTTCTATAAAACATGTGGTTACATTCTGGGTTAAAGCATCCTTCCCAAGCTGCAGAATAGCTGCAGCCTCTGAGTGTTTTACAGATACTCTGGACCATCCTACTAGAGTGAGTGTAGTGTGTACTTTTGCTAGGTAACGGAGGGAGGTGGGAAACACAGAGAGAAGCCTACCTGAAATACAGAGCTCTTTGCAAAAGGACATTAGCAAACAAAATGCCATGTCCTATTACCATTGCCAGCATACAGAACATTACCTACTCATTGTGTTTTAATGAATAAAGCATATCCCTCATGTTCCACCACCTCTTTATTCCAGTGGGAGAGCTAAACAAATTTGTAGCTGTAGCAGCTATGCAAGTAAGTTCTTATGCATTCATGCTTCTAGTTGAAGATAGTAGGAACAACAGAAGTAGACATGAGGTAAGAGCCAAAAAAGAGCATTATCAGATTTTGCCAACCATATACAAACTATCATATCTCAAAAAAAAAAGTATTTTTTTATTTGCTGTTATTATCAGCTCATATATATACACACATGCACATTTCTTGTGCACAAAAACTTACTCTTACAGATGGAGCAGTCATGTCATCTATTTGTGATATTTTTAAACTATCTCCTCCAACCTTCCTACTTTCCTACTTCTTATGAATGCTGAGACACAGGGAAGCTAAATAGCCAACCACCCACATGCAACTGACATTGTTATTTTACAATTCTTCTCCTATCTGAAAGTGAACTAGAAGCTAACTCTCTGACACTACCTCTGTTACCATTCATTATACAGAAAACCTCCTTGGTGTGCTCCTCTGCTTAAACACTCAACAGTATGCAGTCTTTTCACAAATCATATTACTAAAAGCATTTATTTACTAAACCCCCTTTAGAAAAAAAACCCCAAACACAGAAAACCAGCATTCAACATATGGTTTTATTTTACCACTAGAATAGAATAGGATAGGATAGAATAGACCAGACCAGGTTGGAAAAGACCTTTGAGATCATCAAGGCCAACCTATCATCTCATCAACTAAACCATGGCAACAAGTGCCTCATCCAGAGAAGAATGTGAAGAATGTCGTCCAGAGAAGAGCAACAAAGTTGGTGAGGGGCTTGGAACACAAGCCCTGTGAGGAGAGGCTGAGGGAGCTGGGATTGCTTAGCCTGGAGAGAAGGAGACTCAGGGGTGACCTTATTGCTGTCTACAACTACCTGAAGGGAGGTTGTAGACAGGCAAAGGTTGGTCTCTTCTCCCAGGCAACCAGCACCAGAACAAGAGGACACAGTCTCAGGCTGCACCAGGAGAGGTTTAGGCTGGAGGTTAGGAGGAAGATTTACACAGAGAGAGTGACTGCCCATTGGAATGGGCTGCCTGAGGAGGTGGTGGAGTTGCCATCACTGGAGGTGTTCAGGAGGAGACTTCATAGGGTGCTTGGTTGCATGGTTTAGTTGGTTAGGTGGTGTTGGATGATAGGTTGGACGCAATGATCTTGAAGGTCTCTTCCAACCTGGTCTAATCTATTCTATTCATCCAGTCTCTTCCTAAACACCTCCAGTTATGGCAACTCCACCCCCCGCCCTGGGCAGCCCATTCCAATGGCAAATCTCTCTTCTGTGAAGAACTTCTTCCTAACATCCAGCCTAAACCTCCCCTGGAGCAGCTTGAGACTGTGTCCTCTTGTTCTGGTGCTGGTTGCCTGGGAGAGGAGACCAACCCCCACCTGGCTACAACCTCCCTCCATATTACTATATGGATCAATATAACTCTTGGAATTTCTTTTTTATTTTGACATTTCAATAGAAAGGAATTCATATCCAGCCAACTCCTGTAGATACTACCAACTGAGCTATCTCAAAGGCTTGTAGCTGGTTTTCTGTGACAATGTAATAATTAAGAGCAAAAAAAAATACAAGAGGAACTGGGGTACCACCATCAGAAATACCATATTTCAACCAATATCCTATGTGTATCACAGCTGCATCTCACAAGACATTGATAGACATTGTATCTTTTAAATTATATTACTATGTTACTATGATCATTCATGATCAAGTGGCATTTTTCCCACAAGAGCACATTATACAACTGAAAGCACTTTTAATATAGCACATAATCAATGAAAATTCTTCTGAAGTTGAGACTGTTGGGAATTTCACTTTAAATTGCTAGGGCAGATTAAACGCATTTTTGCAAAATTTTATGTGTGAGCTTACCAGAAAATATAAAAGTAGATATCAGTATATAAAAATTGCCATATAGGACATGCTTGCAAGCAAAACTAATTAGAAAAGCTAGCTGACCAACTAGAAGCAGGCTTGACTACAATGTGACAGAGAACTGACAGCTGCAGCCTTCTCTGCAGTTACAGAAGCAATTTTTCAATTTCAGTAACTAATTCACATTGAGAAACCAAAAGTAAAACTAAAAAGGAAAACCAAACTAGTTGTTGGGGTTTTTTTATCTCACAGTTACTAACAACGTGCCCAGAGAAGGGCAGCAAGGCTGGTGAGAGGCCTTGAGCAGAAGCCCTATGAGGAGAGGCTGAGGGAGCTGGGGTTGTTTAGCCTGGAGAAGAGAAGGATCAGGGGTGACCTCATTGCCCTCTACAACTACCTGAAAGGTGCTTGTAGCCAGGAAGGGGTTGGTCTCTTCTCCCAGGCAACCAGCACCAGAACAAGGGGACACAGTCTCAAGCTGCGCCAGGGGAAGTTTAGGCTCGAGGTGAGGAGAAAGTTCTTCACCGAGTCATTCATCATTGGAATGTTGGAATGTGCTGCCCGGGGAGGTGGTGGAGTCACCATCCCTGGAGGTCTTCAAGAGGAGACTGGACATAGCACTTGGTGCCACAGGCTAGTCATGAGGTTTGTGGTGACACTAAAGTTTGAAATGTTTGTTGGTTATATTTGTAACTCTCTTCACTTCAGACATCTACTTCATGTGACATCAATCCCATCCTTCAACATCAGGTCATAGTAGATAATAAGGCTGAGTTCAGAACTGTTGTTCTGCATTTTAATTGAGTTCCATTTTTCATCCATAACCTCAATATGTGAATTAAAACAACAACAACAAACTGATCTCAGTAACAAAATAGGGGTAAGAAGTAAAAACCACTATGACAAAATGACCACACATCTTGCTGATTAGCTATTAAATCAATGGCCAAATCTGCAAACAAATGAACCTTCAGTATTACTAGACTTACAAAGTCTCAATAAAAATAAGAACCTATTATGTCTCAAATACACAGAGTAAAAAAAAAACACAAAAACAGCTCTAAAAGAAAATCCATATTAATTCATTTTGTTGATTATAACTCAAAATTGTAGTTGTTGTAGTTACTACTGCAAATTAAGTCTTCTTTAGAAGATACTAACAACATTTTAAGTTGATTATGTAAATTTGTTTCAGATGCCTTAAAATACTTCACTTTAGAAGGATAATGCCTTGATTCCACCACACTAACGTGTTCTATACACATACTCCCATCAACCTGCAACCTCCTACAGCAGCTTCTAGAAGTATGCCAATTGTTATCCCTTCTTCTTATGGAAGGATGAAAAAGGTGTTTCCCCTTAACAAGGGAAAACACAAAACCTGTCCCACACTCAAGACAAGCAATTTGGCCACAGTACTGGCAGATACAGAATGAGACACCTCAAAACAAAGCCGTCATCTTGGACATTAGGAAGAAGTTCTTTACTATGAGAATGGTGGAAGACTGGAATAGGTTACCCAGGGAAGGTGGTAGAGGCCTCATCCCTAGAGACACTCAAGGTCAGGCTTGACTGAACAACTCGATCTAGTGGGGCATGTCTCCACTTACTGCAGAACAGTTGGACTGGATGACTTTAAAGATCCCTTCCAACTCAGAGCATCCTATGATTCCACAATCTTTCAAAGGGTTAATGCTTTTCACATTCTGTAAGATTAAGCATACTCTAAAAAAAGGAGGAACAGATTGTTCACAGAACTTCATAACAGAGGTTTGCCATGACAGCAGTATTCAGATACCTTGCTCTAAATACCAAATAATCACGATGTTCTTCCACAGAACTGTCAGAACATATGCAGCCTTCACATTACTGAAGTCCTTCACAGATGAAAGGTAATTTCTTAAAGAAATAACTGTCTCCTAGTTTGAAAAAATAAATGCACATCTTTTTCATGTTAAAGAAAAATTAAGACCTATCCTTTTGGTATGCCTTGATGGTAGAGCAGGCACTGCCAAAAACAGCTGCCAAATGCAAGAGCCACCACAAGTTTTAGCTGTACAGGGCTCACTTATGTGCACGTGTAAGAAGCCAGCCATGTGCAACATTAAGTTTTCTAAAAAATTTTGCGTCTTCAGTTATGGAAAAGTATGCTGTGGCCACTATAAGGATATATGCTATCTTTACCCAATGTTTTTCAACATGATGTATTGAAAACTCTGCAAGGAGACTACAGTACACACTCTGCTTCCCCACCTCAACTGCATCCTGAAAGGAGGAAGCCTACATTTTCCTCAAGGAAAAACAGGACTTTGACTTTAATAAGTCGCTCTTTTTTGTTTGTTTGTTAAGTGCCTCGTAAAGACTTTTTGTTTGGTTGGTTTTAAATTATTCTTAACGTTACATTATCAAAGGGCTCACTTCCCCTTCCCCGTCCCCGCCACTGGGAGGGAGGGAGGGAGGGAGGGAGTGAGACAGGGCCGTGGCCCTCCACCTTGCTCAGCGACCCCTACACACCTTCCCCGCAGGGAAATCATGGCCAGGGCCTGGACGGGGGCACGGGTAACAGGAGCCCGCGCGTCAACTGCTGGAAACGGACAGCAGGAATTAAAAAAACCCACACTTATCGCGAACAGACGAGGACCGAAGGGCCGCGCTGCCCTAGGCTTAGCACCAGCAACACAGTGGCGGCTACGCGCTCGGGGGAGCGGGATTGGGCCCCACCGCCCGCTCTGAGGGACCTGGGTGTGACAAAGGCACACAGACCCGAGCGCACTGCCAGCAGCTCACAACTTCACACCCGGCAACCCTACCGGCGGTCACCCCTATTCACGGGGGGGGGGGGGCGGGGCACTCCGACCTACCTCCTCCAGCGGCTTCAGCCTGCCCGAAAAAGCCGCGCTTCCGGCGGCCGCGCGACAGCCAATGAAAGAGGAGTTCGCCTGTCCGTCCCGCCTCCGTCCTTCTGTTTTCTCCAATCGCAATTTCTGACATCGTCAGCTGCCAATCCCTGCAGTGTCCCCGCCCATACTGTGCTCCGTTGGCGCGCTTCCGCCCCGGCCCGGCCGGCGGAAGTGTGATGTGGCCGGGAGCGGGTCGCCATGGTAAGCGCGGGACGGCGGGCGGGGGGCGCCTGCTCCGCTCGGGTTACCGTGGGACCGGCACCGCCGCTGCTGTGCCCCCCAGCCAACCGCTTCTGTAGTAAGGGCTGCTTCCCGGGCCCCGTGGCACTTCAGTGGCCACTCACATCTCCTCCAGGCCGGGCCTTTAAACTGTCAGAGGGCTGAGGCCCTCACTCCGCCGCGGAGCCGCGAACTCGCGGGAACGGAGCCGCCCCAGTTTCACAGTAAAGCCTTGCTTAGCAGTTAGCCTAGCAGTAATGCAAGCCGCCCGTGTGCCGTAGTCCCTTCCCCGCCCCTCGTCTTGACAGATTTTCCGTCTGTATCGGCCTACTGCGAGTTTTTTGTGGGGCATCAGTGGTTACTCTGAGCCGCAGTGCCACGTCTGTCAGTATATTATTTCTGACTCTTCTGACTTACTAGATACCTTGTTTGACGTTTTGCTTCATTATCAGTAAACGGAGCCCTGACACGGACTACAGCTCTGGCTTTTCAGGAATAGAGCCAGAGGCCTCAGTCCGTTTGCTAATAAAAAGTGTGAATGCTGTACATAGAGTTGATCTAGAGGCTTACTAACGTTGCCAATGAAGTGGGGGGGCGGTGTTTTGTGGGGTTTGGGGGGATTTTTATGTGTGGGTTTGTTGTGGTTTTGGGGTTTGTAGGTTTTTTGGGGGGATTTTTTTTTTTTTGGTCGTACATACAGAGAATATAAAGGAAAGAATTACACTGGGATTAGAGTTAAAGCTGTGCTGTGAAATAATCTTTCTCAGCTAAAGGGAAGATCTTTCTATGAGCAGTACAGATACATGATTTTCAAATTAAAAGGAATAGCATAGAGAAGAGGGGTTTCAGTGTTCAACTTGAAGTTTTTATGCAAGTTCCCTTCGGTACATAATTACTTTAAGATGAACATTTTCAGAACTTTTGTTGGAACCACAAAGTGGTTTGGCTTAGAAGGGGACCTTTAAAAATCACTTAGGCCACCCCACTCACTATGGCCAGGGTCACTTTTCACTGTATCAGGTTGCTCAAAGTCCCATCCAAACTGGTCTTGACAGATTAACCTTCACCAGTGATGATGTTGTACAACTTCCACTGAACCTTTTTGTGATTCCCATGTATTTATTAAAAGATTCATATCTCTTGAACTTTCTTATGGTTCAGTTAAAAAAGAGTTCTTAGGCTCCAGATCTTGTCACCAGCAGGAAATTGTTGGAAGTTGCTCACCTGAGCATTCTTTGGCAGATCTTTTAGATGAACCTGTTCTAATCTGTGGCTTCAAGGAGTGAACAAAGGGTTTTTATGGTAGGAGGCACAAGTTATCTCAAAGGATCTAAAACAAACATACAGAAAACAAGAGAAGTGAATACCTCACCTCTAATCAATGCCTTGAAAAGGCAGATGCTATAGTACAACATCACCTTGCTATTCTTCATAGTACTTAAAAGGATCTGAGATTCTAAAATTAAAAAAGAAAAGGGAGGGAGGGGGAGTAGGGGGCAAGAGAACCTCAGTGATCAGTGAGACATTTCCATTGCTCAGTTTAGCCTTGAAATACCACCCTTATGTTTAGCAGAAAGGTAATGGAAAATGTGCAAGATCTCATGAGAATTTTTCTCTCCACTTGTCTGTGTTCGCTTGTTAGAGGCTATTCTTTTGGCTTCAAGGAACTTGAAGTAAAATAGAATCTTTCTGAGGGATTTTTCTCAAGATTTTTACATCAAAGGAGGTGAAAATAAGATTATTCTGTCTTGCAGTGCTTGAATTCCCACAGGGAAAACAATAACCCTCATGGTATACTCAGAACTTTGAATCCTCTGTGATGTTACCTCTGGTGTCACATCTCTTTAGGAAAAAAATTGTTTTATGGGATTAGCCCTCACAAGCTGTAGTTAAACGACACTTTCTTTGATCTCATACTTTAAGGTAGGAAGCAGCTGCTGTCTGTGTATCATCAAATGAAAGAGAGTAGAGCTACACCTCCAACTTGTTCTCTTTCTCCAAAGAAAGTGACCTGCAACTGTGTTAAGCCAATGGCTCCATGAATAACATAATTTTTGAAGCATAATTTCTAAAGGACTTTATCCCTTGTAACTTTCCATCCCATTGTCTCCCACACTTCCTTTCTGCGTCTTCACTATGCAAGTCAAAGCTTGTGCTGGATGAAGAGCCAGCTGCTGTCAAACTGATATATGTACATATGTGCATATATATATATATATATATATATATATATAAGCACAATTTGTGTTTATGGGTTTTTTCTGCTCACTGCCAGTGGGGTAGTGAAAAAACAGTCATAACTTGGACCAACTTTGAAAGCATGTAGAAGATGCTCGATGACTAAGGGTTTACAAGAAACACAAAGGATGCAGTGTAATGACACAGCTGTTTACTTGAAAGAAGGATGTGTATTGTTTACTGACTTCCACAAGTCATTTTGTCAGTTTATTCTGTCGACATTTGGAATTTTGTATCTGAAAACTCAACAAAACTGTTCCTAGCGGTGTTGAAAAATTTGCCATGCACATGTGGTGTGGTGGGTGGAAGGAAGAAATAAGCCTGAAGTAACAACATTAGTGATGAGCTTTTCACCTGCTGAAAGGTTCTTCACTTTCCTCTCTAGCAAAAATGTGCAGTTGCAGCCAAACATTAGTACACATTTTGGTGTGTATTTTTTGTGTGTCTGTAATTGCAATTTGCTGATGAAGAAAAGAAATAATTGTAGAAAATTTCACAATGATGGCTTCTTTCCCTTTACCCTCTGGTTAGGAATGACCTTGAGCCCCCTCTTACTGCTGAAAAATTGGTTTGGGAACTTTCCATGAGGACACAGTCTTTGTGGCTCTCTTAGAATGGTGTTTATCAAAGGCAAGAAAATTGCTCATAAAACCAGTTGTAAAAACATTCATTAGTAAATATTGATCCAAACCAAGCTCTCAGATATAAACATAGCAGAATCTGGGACAGTGTTCTGCAAAATAGCTTTCAGGAGTCTTTGTGTGCAATGTTTTATGTTTGGCTTATTCAAAGTTCTAAGGAGGAATCAATCCTGATTCAGATTTGCTAGTAGTTTTCATCATGGCCTAAAGGTAGATAGGATTAAAAACACCGCCTAGTTCATTTTACAGTCTTAAAGTGTCTTTGTATTTTGAATTTATGTTGGAATAATGATGGACAACTTTTTGCTTGTCAGTGTAACAGTGCCATCAGGCATTGCATTTTTGTAATAAACAATTAGAATTTCAGTAACACATTTTTTCATCTGATAAAGCCTTTCCTACCCAGCTAATCTGATTTTGCTGGTAATGTGAGGATTTTTGTCTTGCGCAAAAGCTGTAATGTAAGAAGATGGTACAACCTCCTTTGCCACCAGTCATGCAACAACTGACTCCCATCCCAGCATTCAATACTTGTTGGTCCTCATGGCAGCTCAGCATACCCTTAGCAGCAGGAGTGATCACTGCTAATTGGTGAGAAAGCAACAAGGAGTTGCTCTCCATGTACCATGAATAAGGAACTTGTCAGAGAATTGAAAAGTGGAGAGAGAAGGGGAAACAAGGAGACACAGCATGGCTAGGTAGGGACATTTACTACACTGGTGTTGGTGCTTAGTAAATCTCATATGACCTGTAACTGCCCTTGTAAATAGAAATGCTGCTGTGGAGTGAGCATATTACCAATTGCTACTTGAAGTGTTCACTATAGGTTCTTCTGGGTCAGTTTACAAGAAGGTGTGAATATATGCCATCAGTATTTTGCTTCTGTGACTACAGAACAGAGGAAGCTGATCTGTTCTGCCATTTTAAGATGCATCTCTTGACCTGATTTGGTAACAATAAGATGCAAGAAGTCTACTTCTATGAATTTTACCACATACGTGACCAGTCCAGGAATGACATGAGTAGTGAGAAACCCATCTCTCTGCTGAGTGACAAACAGTTCTTACTAAGCGTCTTTGACATTCTGTCTACTATTCTCAACATCATAGCAAGAGAATGGGAATCACATTTTTCTGCAGGCCATTTGCAATTATTAATGAGCTGAGTAAAGGCTGTAAAACTTCCACTCATTATCTAAATCTTACGTTAAACAAAAGGAAGTGATCATAACGTAGTCATAGTATCATAGTATCAGTCAGGGATGGAAGGGACCACAAGGATCATCTAGTTCCAACCCCCCTGCCATGGGCAGGGACACCCCACACTAGATCAGGCTGGCCAGAGCCTCATCCAGCCTGGGCTTAAACACCTCCAGGGATGGGGCCTCAATCACCTCCCTGGACAACCCATTCCAGGGCTTCACCACTCTCATGGTGAAGAACTTCCTCCTCACGTCCAGCCTGAATCTCCCCACCTTCAGCTTCATTCCATTCCCCCTCGTCCTATCACTACCTGAGATCCTGAGTCAATGTCACATCTTGCTAAAAACATTAGCAAATGTCATACAGTTCCTAAGAATCCAAACCATGCTCCTGAACTCTGCCAAATAAGAGACCTGCAGAGCTGCTGTAGGCCTGACCAGTGTCATACGACATCAGAGACTTAGCAGAGCTTTTCATTATTTGACTAACTATGGTTTTTCCTGATAAAGAAATATTTTTCATTTTTGAAAGAGGTGGTTCTACTATTAATGCACCAAAAAAATTGTGTAAATGGTATGCATAAAATTGTTCCTGTTTTTAATTCTTAGTTAATTTAAAGATTGCAAATAACGAAATAAAAATATGCAGTCTTTACAACAGAAAGACTATACCAACCCTATTCTGTGTGCCATAAATAAAGGAAAGAGGGGGAAATAGAGCAGAGAAAAAGATCTGCAAAATTGCAAGCTAGACAGTCTGCAAAGAAGATGTGGAGAGAAAGAGACCTTTTAGTGCCACATCTAACAAGTCTGTGCTTATTGAACAAATATATGAACCTGTGTGCTATAGTAACCCTGGTAAAAAAGCTTAATGCTGCAGCTTTCACTTTATTGTGAGATTTTTTAAATTAAGTACTGTGCCTGGTAGCAGCTTAGACCAAAAATTCAATATTAAAATTGTTGTGTTGGGGCAAAAAGGAATTCAAGTGAGCATGGAATTTCACCGTCACCTTGAGGTGACATTTTAGTGTTGGTCTGTGGATTTGAACTGTGTTAAAAAAAATTAGAAGTGTTAAAGAGAGCTTTTGTGAGACAGGACAACTGTTTCCATCTGTTAATTCGTTATCTAATTGTTTAGAGAGATCGATTATGTCTTAAACAGATGTATTGGTCTTCAGCTGACTGAAAAGCATACATATTAGTTCATTTATGTTGTGCTTGCCATTTAAATTAGACAACATCTTTGAGAAATGCCTGAAGATTCCCTATCAATCTAATCAAGACTTAGTCAAAATTTTATGAATGCCAAAATAATTACTATAGACAGAACTTTGAATATTTTGGACAGAATTGTGAAAGAGCATTAAATAATGTACTTAAATTCGTTGGAAACTAAGTACTGGGGTGAATATGTGGTAAAACCCTATTCATGGTGGAGCAACCAGTAGCTGCTATGTGAGCAGTATTTGGATACTTACTAAGTACAAACTAGTTTTGTCTAGACACCTCTTGGTTAGTTATTTGGTGTAGTTTTGGCCAATAACCACTTCCAAATTAATGGATTTCCAAAGTGTTGTATTATTCTTGTTGTAGTTAGCATACCTCTTTTACAAATGCTTATTTTCCATTCATTTTCATCAGATTACGTTTGACAGCAGTAGGAAAACAAATTATTTCAGGATAGGTTGGAAAATAATTGTGTGCCTGTTTTAATTAATTTTTAGCAATTGCTTTGACCTTCAGGTTGGGAGTAGTCCTATGTGTTCTGTTCCCTTTCTCTTTCTTTCTTTCTTTTTTTTTTTCTTTTTCAGTATTGTACTGCTAAAAATTAGATTTAGACTTGGGAAATAAGAATTGAAGTACCTAATGGAAACCTTAGGTAATAAGCATTTTCTCTTTCAGCTGTTTAAAGAGCTCTTCATTAAAATTTCTTAGATTGATTCCACCTTTTTGTGATGGGATTTGAATCTTGCATTGCTATTTTCATGCAGACTTCTACATTTTTATCAGCTCTTACTTAACCACAGTTTAACTGCAGTGCAAAATCTTGCTCGTGGCAGCTAAACGATCGGATATGACCACTTGTTTCCTTGGTTCCAGATAACATAATCATCTATCAATTTCATCATATTAAGGAGGAAAAGAGAAAATAGAACTGTTCTGGAGATACTGTATGTATGTTCTGCAGTATATTACGCAAATGTGGTTATCATTTCTTTAGAATATTCCAGTCATTTATCTGTGTTTGCCACATAATGATTATTATGAGAGTAACCACAGGACAAAGTTGAACAACTTGCTGGAATGACAATGGCCTCTTTTTATGGCATGCACAGATGAAATCATGTTCATGCTGCAATCAGAGATAAGAGTGATCATTTTGTAAATGCTGTAAGTCTAAGGAAGATTAAGCTTTGGTTTCAGTGTTACATCTGTAAAGATAAACTGGGAGAGCTTGTGGTTTTTTCTGCCAACCCAGGGGGACAACAGTATGAAGTTTATGTTTTCTTTCATGTTTTTTTTTTTTCCACTAGAACCATGGTATCAGCTGGTTTATTTTAAATGAAAGTGTATGAGGCAAGAGGAAATTCAGCAGGTCATTCCATGATATGTACACTTGCGTCAAAGCTTACGGTTTGATTTATTATAGTACTGTCCTCAAGCATATAATTCCATGGTGCTTGCTACACCTAATTCTATCTGAATTAGAGAATGTAGAGGTAATGGAGCAAATAAAAACCCTGCAAGGCTAAGTGCAGGATTCCTCACTTTGGCCACAACAACCCCAAGCAGCCATATAGGCTGGGGACAGAGTGGCTGGAGAGTAGTCAGGCAGAAAGGGACCTGGGGGTGCTGGTAGGTAGTAGGCTGAATATGAGCCAGCAGTGTGCCCAGGTGGCCAGGAGAGCAAATGGCATCCTGCCCTGTATCAGGAATAGTGTGGCCAGCAGGAGGGAGGTGGCCAGGAGCAGGGAGGTTATTCTGCCCCTCTACTCAGCACTGATTAGGCCACACCTTGAGTACTGTGTCCAGTTCTGGGCCCCTCAAGTCAAGAGAGATGTTGAGGTACTGGAAGGTGTCCAGAGAAGGGCGACAAAACTGGTGAGGGGCCTGGAACACAAGTCTATGAGGAGAGGCTGAGGCAGCTGGGGTTGTTTATCCTGGAGAAGAGGCCCAGGGGAGATCTCATGGCTGTCTACAACTATCTGAAGAGAGGTTGTAGCCAGGTAGGGGTCAGTCTGTTCTCCCAGGCAAACAGCAACAGAACAAGAGGACACAGTCTCAATCTGTACCAGGGGAGGTTCAGGAAGTTCTTCACAGAGAGAGTGATTTGCCATTGGAATGGGCTGCCCAGGGAGGTGGTAGAATCGGCATCCCTGGAGATCTTCAAGAAGAGACTGGATGGCACTTAGTGGCATGGTCTAGTTGATTGGATGGGGCTAAGTGGTAGGTTGGACTGGATGTTCTTGGAGGTCTCTTCCAACCTGGTTCATTCTCTGACTCCAAGAGATGCAGATCCCACTCAGAGGTAGACCTCTTGAGCATGAGGATGGTGGAGCATTAGACCAGGTTGCCCAGGGAGCTGGTTGAGGCCCCATTCATGGAGATACTCAAATTGAGGCTCAACAAGGCTTTGGGCAACCTGATCTAGTTGAGGATGTTTCTGCTTACTGCCAGGAGGATGCGACTAGATGACCTTGGGAGGTCTCTTCCAACCCAGGTCATTCTATGATTCTACATCTGCTGAGGCTGAGTACACATTGACCACTGATTGCTAAAAATGCAGGAGTCATCTGAATGAGCCCTTCCTTTCAGCACATTCAATTGAATACTCTTATAAGTTCAAGAGTTGGTGATAACCACAACCCTGAGCTGCCTTTTTTCCCTCTTTTCTTATCATCAAGAGTAGTACATTTAATGCTAAGTTGCAAGAGTGACAACACTGTCTATAATCAGATTGGCAGGGGCTTTGCAAATGTTATGGCCCATCAGAATTCCCTTTTTCAGCCACATAGGAAAATTTCCACTCTAAATCAGCACTTACTAAAGTATATTAAAATCTAGTTCCTTCTTTGTGTATGAACACTTTTATTACCACGTACTTTTCCAGAGATTTCTTTGTACTCCTTCCACAAGCTCTTCCTTCCCTCTGTCCTCACTACAGAAAAAGGAGCTGCCACACCATCCCCTGCTCCTGTGTTGCAGCAGACTCTCAGATGGCATCTTCCAGAGGGAACTGGAGACTTCTTTCCCTAATAACTCCCTGTTTTGCCCCAGCATCCCCTCTGCTGACAGCTACACTGCTCAGATTTAGACCCTGATGGGAATACATTCAAATGTCTGTAGCTGTAATGTTTGTCTTCCAACTACCATGCATTCACATGAGTTATTCTAATCTCTGCCATCACTGCTAATCTGAACACAAGAAACCTTTCAAGAGTATTCCTTCTTTATTTCTGTGGTGTATTATGTGGAATTATTTTTACTAAGATATGGTATGATCAGGGAAATAATATTGCGGTATTTTTTTAAGGTCTCATTTTGAGAAGGATTTAAAAGAGCCTCTGAGCATGGAGCTCTCAAAGCTAAAATTGATGGTCTTAAATTTCTAAAGACTTATGAAAAGCTTGCTGTTGCAAGTTCTGCTGAACAGAATACCTCATTAGTGCTGCAGGTGATGGGATAGTGTTCCACAACTACATGGACGGCACACAGGAGAGGGCAGGGGGGGAAAATGTAATGTAACTAATGTAATTAGTCAAGTAACAGAGAATGTAACTACTGAGATGTTTCTAGCATGTCTAGAAGTATGCCAAGTGCAGATGTAGAAAATTTCAGTGTATATAATTAAAGCCATAGCTTGCACTGTCTAAAACAAGAATAAAATAACAGTGCTGATTCTTTTCTGCATTTGCAATCTGAGCCTTCTGAAGTTAGTTGTCTTTTCACCAGTCTAAAAGCATGAGTTTCTCTATGTGGTGAAAATTCTTTATAACGGGAATGAGACTTGGAGGATCTACATTAAGCCAGTAAACATCCTTGAAAAACTTTAGTTAATTCCTTTTGGATCAGAAGATCCTGGTTTAACCAAGTGAACTGCAGTCCACCTAGATTACAGCATTTCCCAGTAGTTTGGTACGTGAATGAAGTATTTTTCATAAAGATTCCAAGCAATCTATGACTCCTGTAGCTGTTGTTAGTTACATCAATTCCAGCAGCTGGATGTTAGTTGCCTGTTACTGTAAGTTCAGCTGAGCCATAAGAATTACTTCAGATAGGAAATTTGAAGCCATCTATTTCAGAAGTAATTTTTCATTTCCAGTTTAAAATTGTAAACAATTTTTTTAATACGCATGTCTGTCCTTTCAAGGTATCTAGATAAAGGTGTCACTCAGAGCATATTTCAGTGTAATGGCATCTGTGATTGCAGCAGTGCCCTGTGCTACATGTGTGGGGAAACACATCAAGAGCCCAGCAAAGAACAATTATATGCTTCCTGTATTGATTGACTAATAACACATTTCATGAGGATACATTTACAGTCCCTTCTGAAGAGGAAGCAAGTGTGCCCTTCTGCCATTTTTCTGTGTTGATCTACCCAGTACCAACAGCCTCCTTGGGAAGCAGCTGCAGAAGAAAGCTTGCAGGAATTCATGGGAACCGAGTTCTGGCAGGCACTGTGCTGTGAGATGTTGAGAGCAGCTGTCTTTCCCAGAGGACCGATCAAATTAATCAGTTGATAGGGAGTATCTGGCTTTGCTGAGAGCCAGCCACTCCTGGATCCGGCCTCGTTGCGTTCCTAGACCCACAGGAGCCAGGAGACACTGCTTCTTATAGGTTGGAAGAGTTGCCTCTCAGGGGGAATTGAGAGTTCCCTGGTTTCTGAAACAGGCAACAGCTTATGCCATGTACAAAAGCACGACGCCAGTGATAATGATGGGCAGCTTTTTTACCTTTTGGAAAAATCAGTCCATTATTTACAATGCAGTAGAGCAGAAATGACCTAACTAGCTAAGCTAAAATACTGGAAACACAGAATGGTTTGACTTGCAAAAGACCTTTAAAGATCATCTAATCCAACCTGCTTGTAGTGAGCAGGGCCATCTTCTACTGGATCGGGTTGCCGAGAGCCCTGTCCAACTTGATTTTGAATGCTTTCAGATATGGGCTTTCTACCACCTCTCTGGATAGCCTGTGCTAATGTTTCATCACCTTCACAGTAAAAAACACTTTTTCCTTCTATCTAACCTGGACCTCCCCTCTGCTAGTTTAAAAACAACTCCCCTTGTCCTATCACAATAGGACTGATGAAAAGCCTGTCCTCTTTCTTATAGGCCCCTGTTAAATACTGGAAGGCCACAATAAGGTCTCCCTGAAGCTATCTGTTACCCAGGCTGAACAACCCCTAACTAAACCATGTTTTACCAGATGCTGTGGCTCAGGAGAAAAGCTTGTAGCCATACCTTGAGGGCCTGAGGGCTGTCTTTTGGTGCTGGATCACCACATCACTTGTGTAACATCCCTTCTCTGCATTCTCTATCACCATAGAAGCCTTCCCACGTATCACCTAAGTGTAGCTGCCATTTACTCTTTACCTTTCTCCATTGTCTACCTTCTCTTTCCATCCTAGTAACACATTTTCACCCTGTTTCCCTCTTGTTTCTCAAACTGTAGTTGTAGAAAGGGCATGAGGAAAATGGCTTTGGGCATTTTGCTTCTGCAGAGGGATTCCTCATTCAAGAGGGTTCTTGCTTTGGGCAGAAGTAAAGGGAAGAGTAGCAGGTCCACCACAGCTGCTAGTGCTGCCATTGACAGCATGCTCTTGAGGATGCTAGTCTCATACACCCTGCAGAAGCAGAGTTGTTCCATTGCTCCTTGACCCTCTCTCTGCTGTTGCTCCCTAATGGATAGCTCCTCACCTACAGGTGGCCTGTTGGACCTTGTTACCTTAGAGGTATAAGTTACCTTGTGTAGCTAGACCTGTGTAATGCATGTATTTGAGTTGTTAGAACAACTGTTTTTGTTACAAGGTTTTAGATCTTTGTATCTGGAGGATCATGGATGTTCAGATTACTTCTACTAGAGCTTCTCATTTATCTCTGTTTGCTGCTAATGCAATACCAAACTGAAATATGATTTTTTTTCTCTCAATAAGATTCTTCTTAACTATTTAGAGAAAATCAATTATCAGAGCTTCAAAACATTAGAATTTTGTGGCCTAGGAGGAAAATATACTTAGACCAACAGACTGTGGAAATGAGTGCTCTGATGTGCAGATCTATATCCCACTGAGTTATATTTGAAGAAGGAAACTTCAATATAATATCCCTTCCTAAGTTATGAACACTTCATTAAATACAGCTACTAATCTTTCTTGGTTGAGTGCTAAAAAAACCCAAACAGATATTTAGGCACAAAGTCACCAGAATTTCAGAATGAAGGTTGAATTTGTTGTATTTGCCTTTTTTTTTTCTTTTCTTTTTGAGTTCAGACTAGATAGGATTTTCAAATGAGGGTGGCTGAGCAAAGACAAAAGCAGACTGTTTGAAGTAAGCAATTGCATAGTATACTACCTGGTGCTGGTAAGTTGACCAAAATGCTAAGTTAAAAGAAAAAAACAAAACAAAAAAACCCTGCAGCTTAATGCTTCATGTAGCTAGACTATTTTCACATTGCAAGAAGATTGGAGCAATTTATTAGAAGCTGCAAAGCACAGGGACTGGTAGGCTAAAATGTCCAGTGAGGCTGTTGGGAAAAAACAATCTAAGATGTTGCTGGTGCATAATTTTTTGGAATGGTGATGTGGTGCTTGCTGGAAGCCATCATCAGCCATCTTTCAGACACATTTTGTACTTGGTTATGTAGTTACAGCAGTCATTGCATGAGTACTGTCTCTCCCCCCATAATGTTCATACTTCTGGAAAACATTGCTTCATGTAAGCAATGGTAGTTACTTGTAAGTTAATGATTAAAGAGCACATTGGCCAGACAAGACTCAAGACTTTAGTTAAAAAAAAAATGCTTGTGAGATGCACTTACTGCATATTACTGATGTTGTAGTAGTTTCTCAAGAATTGTTTCATCTTGCTGCCAGTAGGCATATTAGTTTTATGATCAAATAATAGAAGTTTTCTTCATCCTAAGGCAATTCTTCCATTTGTCCAGCATTTCCCATTTAATTAGCCCTTCTAAAACTCTGTTTTCAATAAAGAAGTTTTAAACTTGAAAGGAGGTTAGACAGCAGAACTAAGTTATCTTTTCAAGTTGAGGTATTCTTAGTTGTATGTATTTTTATGAATCTTCAAATTTTGGATATAATCTTCATAAAGCAGTATCTTAACAATTCTCCATATTCCTTGTGATTCTCTTTCTTGACTGCCACTGGTTTATTTGTTAAATATTCTTCACCTTCACCTTCACCACCACCATATTATGTTGATGCAAACTGCAGTTACACATATTCTTGGCCAAGAGGAAACATCTGTTTTCTCTAACTCTTAGCCTGCTGCTAATGGGTTTCCACAAACTGGCTTTGGGACAGATGCTGGAGAGCGAAACTGTAAGGTTGCCATTTTGCCTGATGTTTCTTTACTCTTCTATACTGTAGGTTTCATTTTTGTTATTATATGGGGGCATCACCCGTGTTCTCCAATTTATACAGTAAGAGAAGTTTTGCACTGCAAAAATGTAATACATATTTTCTCATTTTCTTCTGTAGTCTGCCATCTTCAACTTTCAGAGTCTACTGACTGTAATCTTGCTGCTCATATGTACATGTGCCTATATCAGATCCTTGGCTCCCAGCTTACTGGACAAAAATAAAACTGGGTATGTAGTCTGATCATTTTAAACATGCTCAAGCTGTTTGGTTTTAGCCACAGTCTTTTAGTATCTTCTAATAGTCTGTGATGATACAAATCCTACTTTGAAATTCTTTGAAGTCTTAATTTTGTATCTTAAAGTAGAATGCAATAAGGTATTTGCAAGCAGTTGCAGTTTTATGGTGAGAACTTGTTAATTTTAACAAAGCCAGCTAATACTGCTTTATTAGTTGTTTTTTGGGTTTGCAAATTTCTTGTTAGATGCTGATTAAAGACCCAGAAATGTGTGACAGACGATAGATAAGAAAACATTAACAGCAGATGTTGACTTACAGTTTGTTTTCAAGATAGGTGTTTTGGAGATACAAGTTTGAAAGTTTTAGCAATGATCTATAACGAAAAGTGCTAAAAATACATCTTTTTTAAATATGCAACACTATCCTTAATGTATGATACCTTTAAGTCAACATTTTATATTCTCTAAGACGAAGGAATTTGTAGAAGAATTTTTTAAATCTTCTGCAAAACCTAACCTCTTTTTGTTTTTAAGGTTTTTTTTTGTCCTTTGGTGACTATCTCTTCTGTTCCTAAAGCACATGTTTCTAGGTGACTAGTGTTTTTCTCCTTTGTGATCCCTTTTCTCCTGGAATGTGCTTAATGTTGCAGAGCCAGTGCTGCTGCAAAACAGTTCTCTAGTCTGCTCCACAGCATTATTTTTGGGATAGTGGGAAATGGAGACATCCATAGAGCCAAATCTGGGCTTTGCTGATGCTCTTAATACCTATTCACCTTTTGGTTTACAAAGAATGTGACTCTGTGTTGGGTACAATGAGTGGTATGAAGAACCATGAATTAAGTGATGTGATTTTAAATTAATGATTGGTCAGTTTTGACCTAGAAACCACTGAGGCCATCCATAGTACTTCAGTAATACTGTCACCAAAGGTTAATGCAAAGAAGGTAATATTTGTAGGAAGTACTTGTAGCTGATGGTGTCCTAGCTGGAAAAAACAGCAAGCTTTTTGATGCTGGGTGTTTGACTTGTCCAGTTTTTCCACTATATCATTTGCTGTTAAAGAAATTGTTTTTTCCCTGAAATATCTTCTGTCACTTCTGCATTTACTTTTCAGAAAAGGTGTCAAGTTCTGAGTAGACTCTTGTCACCATGACAAGATCTGAGTCTGTCTTCTGAGCATCTTCTGAAAACATTTGTTATAATTAACCTCTGGAATTGCTATTTTATCACTCAAGTATTCTTTGAGCTGTGTGAGATGCCCAGGGTACACCAGCTTTTTTCTGTTTGGAGTTCTAATATGAAAATATATGGGTCCTTTCATTTGAGGCTGTGAGGTTGCCACTGACACAAGAGAATTCTTTTGATAAAAGATGGAAAGAAAGGGTGACTTCATGAAAGACTTGGAGGGGCAAGAGGAATTTGTGTGTCTGCTAGTGGAAGATAACAACAATAGTCAATGAGGTATACACAGTAAGAAGCAAGAATATTTATTTTACTGATTAAAATTTTAGTGCTGTTCTTGGCAAGGAGTACTTCCTTTAATCTGGAGCTACTCTGTTTATTCTTCAGGCAAATCTGTCTGGAGTACAATAGAACTCTCTTCATAAAATGTTTTCAAAGGGTGCTGACACAGTGGAGGAGTTGAGTGTTTGATCTGTTAGTTCGTATTTATATAGATGTTGGACATTCTTTTATTTTTGTTTTATATATATGTATGCAGACTACTTTGTACTGGAGAATAAAACGTTGGCCTGGAAGCAATGAAATTTGTTTCCTCAATGGTAGATGTTTACTTGGAGCTCATATGCTGTTAAACCCCTGCCCCTCTTCACTAGCATATTCCATGCTCAAATGGAAATGTCTAGACATACTGGATAAAATAAATTCTAGTGATACTTCATTTTACCACAGAGATGATCTTACCTCGTTATTCCTGCTCCAATTTAATAGCATAAAAAAGTAGCAGTAAAATATTTAAGTGACAGGAAGGCGAAATGTTGATAGTTGTTCACTGTATTTCTGACTGAGGGGTAACTGCTGAGAATTTAAAGCTGTTTATAGTAAGAAAAGAAACATATTTCTGTTGGTTGAGAAACTGTGTTACAAAGTGATGTCACCCATTCTCATAACACTGTATTTCATCCTGTTTTCTGCAAAAATATGTCTTTTCCTACCAAGGCAAACAGAGTTTTAAACCTTCATTTTCCCTGACACATCTTGAGTGTTTCCATCTGCTTTGTTCTGAGCAATAGGGTTTAAGGTTGGGAAAGCGAGCAAAGATTTACTGTTTCATGTTAACCAGAGGAGAATGTGCGCCACAACATCATTCCCTTCTCCCTGCTGACCAGAAAGATGTGCTCAATTGCATGCAGAGGTTTCCTTTGCGTTGCAGTGGGGTATCTCCCACACTCCCTCCTGCAGTGGTGGTGGAGCTGTCCTGGTAAACACATGGCAGCTGAATTTTGCCATTCTAACAGGCAAAGTCTAAATTCCCAGTAGCTGGAATTTAATTTCATTAGATTTTCTGTTCTCCAGGTAACCAACACCACTTTTCATAGTCAGTGCCTTTAACATTCTGCCCCTGTACACTGCACTGGTTAGGCCGCACCTCGAGTACTGTGTCCAGTTCTGGGCCCCTCAGTTTAGGAAGGATGTTGACTTGCTGGAACGAGTCCAGAGAAGAGCAACAAAGTTGGTGAGGGGTTTGGAACATAAGCCCTACGAGGAGAGGCTGAGGGAGCTGGGGTTGCTTAGCCTGGAGAAGAGGAGACTCAGGGGTGACCTTATTACTCTCTACAACTATCTGAAGGGAGGTTGTAGACAGACGGATGTTGGTCTCTTCTCCCAAGCAAGCAGTACCAGAACAAGAGGACACAGTCTCAGGCTGCGCCAGGGGAGGTTCAGGCTGGATGTTAGAAAAAAGTTCTATACAGAAAGAGTGATTGCACATTGGAATGGGCTGCCTGGGGAGGTGGTGGAGTCGCCATCACTGGAGGTTTTTAGGAGAAGACTTGACGGGGTGCTTGGTGCCGTGGGTTAGTTGCTTGGGCGGTGTTGGATTGGTTGATGGGTTGGACGCGATGATCTTGAAGGTCTCTTCCAACCTGGTTTATTCTATGTATGTATTCTATGTATGTATTCTAACATTGAAAGTTAAAATACACAGCAGCTCATGCACATCTTATGGCTGCCAGAAAACAGCAGGTATGCAAGCCAGACTGACAGATTTCAGCTGCATCTAAACAAGGATGAAGAGGATAATAAGGAACAGTGCATTTAACTTTGAGTAGTTGCTTCAGGAGCAATTGTTTTGTAACAGATTCATTCAAGACAGCATCATTCCTGTAATAATCAAACAGGTTTTGACTTGAAGAGGTGCATGTTATAGGTCTGAGATGAACAGTAATGGAAAAAATCAGGACAGCAGAAGGCTTGCAGAAGAATGTCTTCCAAAGTGAGCCCTCCAGTTCATCCAGAGGCTGTGATTATAGCTGTTCAGAAGGTCCAGGTTTCAATTTGCTTTTGCTTAGTTGCAAACTATGTGGGCAAACAGACGTACTAAGCTGTTCCAAGAGCAGCCCAAGCCTCTTAAAAAGATTTTGTTTGTCATCTGTTGGAAGGCTTGTCAATTCTCATGTCAGTGGTGACTTTAAGCTCATAAATTGTTAACTGCAATAAGGATAGCTGATGAAACTCATATTCTAACGGTTTTGTACCTCCCACATCAGAAAGGCAAATTAAATTTGTATTTTCACCAAGAAGAGAGTTTTCTAGGGCTAGGAGCAGTGTACAGTGCTTCAGTTACAACTTGTTACACACAGTGCAAAACAATCCTGAAAAGGCAAAGAAATCAACTGGCTGAGACAGTGAGGCAAATTCATCCAATTTCTAGGCTCCTGGAAGGAATTAATACTCTTTTTCCCCACTTAGGATTCTTCAAATATGCATATGAAAAGGAAAAGTAATGTTTTATTTCTTTGACTTCTCAGGAAAGTTTTTGAGAGATGGCAACATGAGGAAGTTTTTGTCTTGGTTTTGCAGCATGCAACCTGTGAATCTTAGTTTTATATAGAATGACAACAGTTTCGAGAGTCTTAACTGTCATCTACACAGTAGCATGGGGCTGCATCTTTTGCTGTGTAAGATTTACACATTAAAGCTTTTTTTTTTTTAACCTGCCTTTTCAAAAAGTGCATAGATATCTTCTGATTACTATATAGAATCATAGAATCAATAAGGTTGGGAAAGATATGACTACTTTGCCCGGAAAAGTGTGATGGTCTACGTGCAAGGATTATTAGAATAGAATAGAATAGACCAGGTTGGAAGAGACTTTCAAGATCATCGCGTCCAACCCATCATCCAACACCATCTAATCAACTAAACCATGCAACCAAGCACCCTATCAAGTATTAGTTCTGCTTGTGGAGCTGTATAAAAGCAGGGGGAAAAAAAGAGCTGTGACTATATAGAAATACTTATGGCTTGAGGTAAAACAATCTAAAACACAAATGAAAAAGCATATTTTCAAAAAAGGAATATGCTGGAGTACTATTCACAATAAACTGATCAGCAGGAGATGCATCAGTCAAAAAGTATGTCATCTGACTTTGAAAAATGTAGTCACTTGCTGCCTGTTGGAGCACTTAATTCTCACCTGCCCAACACTCAGATCTTTGTTTCAGAAATAAAAGGGAGTCTGCCAAATGGGGAGAGGGAGGGATGCTGAAGATCGTAAAAGAGGCCATTAAAATATGAAGCAGTGCAGAATTTTTTTTTTTTTAAGTGAATGATATGTTGACTCTGGAAATATGCAGGAGCAAGTGTCCCAAAACTACCTATATGCATTTGAGCAGGAAAAAAATAGGCAACTGCCAGAGCCCAAGGTAGGAGGAAGACAGATAATCAAACCATTGTGGGTATGGCTTTAGAGCTTATTGGAAAGTGCTTGGAGAACTGCCCTCACAGCAGGTAGTAGGTAGAACCCCACAAGTAATGTAGGCTGAAGTTACTGCTGAGCAACATACCAGGAGAAGGAGGAAAAATAATTAGGGGTTGGTTTTTTTAGTCAATAAAATCTGTATTATTTATTTGTGAATAGACAATATAGTTGAATCCAGATGTTTCTGCTGCATTAAAACCAGTCATCCATACTGTGGAGGAAGCCTTCCTGTACACAAGCTTTCAATAGAGTTTTGACCAATATTTGAAAGGCTGAAAGCTGGCTTCTAATTCAGGACGCTTGAATGTTCTTCCTCCTCAGACTCTGAAGCAGTCCCTGTTCTTGTTACTGTTGAGCAGTCAGTAGGAGATTTTGTTACAGAGAGAAGTTACAAATTTGTGGTGTACATGCTTTTACATCCCTTTTGATGTGCTCTGAAAAGTTAATTCCTGCCTTTTTCCTTTCTTGCTTCACCTGTGAGAATGAAAGTGCTGAGCAAGCAGCACTTGAGAGAGACATGAGTTAAACCTTGGTAAAAGAATAAAAACAGACCTGATGAATTGTTTTGTTACTTATTTCAACACAAGTGGTCTATACCATGTTACACCTATAAAAGTGCTAGAAAAGGCATTATTATCTCCTGTTGCTAAGAGAAATACGAAAAAGAAACTACAAAGCATTAGTTTTAAAATAGTTTTACCATCTTGCATTCCTGCAGGAAAACTTGCTGCAATATCCAGTTTCCAGTATACAATGGCACAGAGGCCTGTGGGTATTTCCTACTGCAGTGTTCTTCTTATATTTTTTTTTCCACATAATTTTCTGTCTGGGATACTTTAATGTAGAATTCTGATGAAACCTTTTGATTTGGAGCACAGCCTGAGTAAAGGCATCTTTATTTTTCTTGCTTGACTTAGAAAGGACTTTGACACTTGTTTAGTTCGTCGCTTGTTCCTCTCTGGTGTTTCCTGAAGTCAAGAAGAGTGCCATGTTGATAATGTACAGTTAATTTGGATTTGTTTAGCATAGAAGAAAGAAAATCAGCTGACTTAAATTATTTTATTAAACAAAGAACCTAATTAATGTCTTCTGTCATTACAGACTACTGGGAATATTCTGGAAATGCGCCAGGATTGGTAATTCTTTTTCTTTGAACTCTTTAAACCAGTGCTTTTTCTTTGACTGTGCATTATTTATTAGGACAATGTTTCCATGTGGCAATGAAACTCCTACTTCATCTTAAAAATGCAGGATTTTCCTCTGTGCAATATCCTTAGCATCATGGAAGCCTGCATTTTCTAGTGTCAGTTCAGCTAAGTGGTGTTACATTTGCAGAAGTCTTCTGCACTTCTTACTATATGAAGTAACCAAGGGCAAACTTCTTACTAACATAGTAGGAAGTCAATGATTCCGTATAAACTGCTGTCTATTTGAAATTCTAATGGACTCTACTGGCCAAAAGGCAGATGTTTATCTTATAGTAACAAAAAAAAGGGAATTCATTCATGGAATTCATAATGCAGTACAGTTCTGTTTAATTACAAATGTCTTCTCTCTCTTTTGACAGAAGCTTCGGTGAACTTTGGAATTATGCAAAGCTGTTGGTGTCAAGTTGAATCTATATGCAGGCCAATCAGCTCTATCCAATTTTAGTCATTTTCCCCAAACATTTATATTTTTATTTATTCTAATCCTTACTCTGAAATAATTTTGAGAAGGAAAGAGGAATACACAAGAGAAGTGCAGTCTTAGCTTTAAGCTATATCCAAGATTTTGAAAACAATTACAAATCATCGTCAAAATGGCGTTCTTCAGATTTCATTGTTAATGCAGAGCAGAAGCACTGAACTTGTAATTGTAGAACTCCCTACTTATCATTGAACCTAAAAGAAAAATGTGTGGTTCCCTTTTCTGCATTCTCAGGCTTTGAAAGGGACATGACATACCTTTTTCAGTATGTCAAAAATCATTGACACACAAAACCATGGTTTTGTGAAGACCTGTTAAAACGATTTGAGATACCATCCTATTTAGATAATAGCATACCCAATTTTAGTATTGTAATTGAAAGATATTGGCAAGGCAGCAGCTGTCAGAAAGGAATTTTGTGCTATAACAGCAAAATCTAATGTAAAAATTTAGCAGCATTAAGGTTTATTTAATGCATAAGAGAACACCTTTCCTTACCATCATCTTCTTTATAGTCAGTTAAGCACAAGCTTCTTTTTTCTATTATCCATGCACAGCCAACAATTGAAAAAACTATTTAAAAGAGTACACAGAGTTTTTATGAGGTCCCTGTCAACTTAATAAAGCTAAGAACTGCAGTTCATATGAAATACAGTCTTGTTTTCCCTTTTTGTAGTAGCGTTAACATGTTTGCATCTGCTGCACCCAATGTAATGCGTGCACTCTTGTGCCCCATACTGAACCATTCCCTTATTTTCATGTAAAACACTAATTTATTTTCAACTTAGATCTAGAGTGATCCATTGTGACTTTCTCTAAGATGAGAAGGTATCATCTTAATGTTCCTTACATAACAGTAACATATCCTCAGTATGGGCTTTGAAAATTATTCCCATCATTTAATTTGTGTTAATCACAAAGGCATATAGAAAGTGTAGCCTTTTGAAAATTAAAATGCCTGCTGGCTTCCTCTACATTTAACTTGCCCACTATGTTTAAACAACCTTTTCACATGTGCATAAGATTTTAATAACCAGCAAGTGGCTACATATTTACAAAGTTGTGCAGAATTATGTTTAATCCTGCCACATGGTGATTTCTCTTTTAAGAAAATTAAGAGCAGGGAAGTATATCCCATATGAAAATTGTAATACTCTAAACTGTAGGAGGTGGACTTCCTCAAAAATTTATTTCAAACAGATGTGAAACTGCAGACATTAATTCATTCAGTTATTTGAAGTTTAATTAAATATATGCCAGATCATGACAACATCTTGTGATGCCACTGCGACAGGCACTCCTGCTTATGGGAGGTGTCACATAAGTATTTTATTTTTCTTTTGGTGTGAAATGTTTGTTCCTTCTGTATTTGAAGGTCCTTCTGGTAAAAGAGAGACTTTTTTTGTCATGAAGAATGTGCCTTAATGCTAGGCTTGGGAACCTTGGCAGGTTTTTTTCTTTAATGTTTCTCTGAACACTGCATCTCAGAAAAAATGGGTTGTAGTAATAGAAAAGACCTCACACAGCAAAAGGAAATTTAACTTCTTTGCCTGAAGTGAACAGCTCCAGCTCTGTTTATGTACTTCTGAATTCATAAAAGCAGGAATCTTCTCACACTTTAAAGACTCTTTGCTATGTTAACACTTCCTGACAGTTACGTAGTGTGGAAGTACCGTCCAGTGCTGGGGACTCTGCTTTCCAGCAACAAGTCACTTATTTATGAAGAGTAATTAATATTCTTCTCCTCACTGTGTTACAGTTCAGTTCCCTACCTAAGATTCCTTTTTTTTCCCCATAGTTTATTTGGTGAGCAAGAGACTTCTGTAACATTTTGTTCTTCGACTAGATCTTTCTCAATCACCCTTGCCACCAAGTACAAAGCTGTTAATGGAGTAAACCTGACTTTCATTCATCATCTGCCCTGAGAAACAGTGACACCAATTTGGAATAGTCAGAAATCCAATCTCTTGACCATTTTTATCACTAACTTGAGAATCTGTGGACCAGACCCACTCCACATGCTAACAATGTTATGTCTCCTGAGCAAAGAAGAAAGACAGGCATCTGGCCATGTCTGGGCTGCTGTTTGCTCCCCAGCCAGTTAGCTGGCTTCTCCATGATAGCACACATAGAGGACGTGTGCTGCATGTCACAGCAGTCTTGGCCAGGCAGCACTGAGGTGAACATCTCAGCTGACATGCAGTGGCTTCTGAGCAGCAACAGCCCCTCGCCAGAACTGGGAATGGAGCCAGTAAAAGATTTGGTGGCTTGATCAGCTTTTCCATGCCTGCCTCCTGCCTCTCTTTGGCACTAAGAAAAAGCAGCAAGATAGTTTTTTGTTTGTTTGTTTAATGTTTTCCTAAAAAAACTGCACCTCTGAAAAAACAGTGTATAGTTACAGAAAACAGAACACAGAATTAACCAGGTTGGAAAAGACTTCTGAGATCATCGAATCCAACCTATCACCCAACACCATCTAATCAACTAAACCACAGCACTGAGCTTCTCATCCAGTCTCTTTTTAAACATAGTAAGACAGAATTCTTTGCTTTGACCTTTGCTTAAAGCAAACAGCTCCAACTGTCTCTTTATGTAGCAGTATATGCTATCCTGCACCTTAGTTTTCCCACTGCAATGCATATTCTTCTTCAATAAACTTCTGTAGTTGTAGTAACAGTTCTCCAGCTAAGAAATGCTGAATATTAATTAATTTGTATGTGCAGTGGGATAATGACCGTGTTAGGCTAGGAGCAGCCTTGATAAGTTTAGTCATGCCTGAATTTTCATTTAGTTTGGGATTTTTCCCTTCTCAGGTGAACGGAAAAGCCCCTACGTGGCTGTGTGCTGTGTCGTGATGGCCTTCAGCATCCTGTTTCTCCAGTAGCAGTTGGAGACTGTCCCCTATGCCGTACTACCGAACAGCAAAGCATGGAAGAACTTCTGACAGGAAGTGTCATCAAGTCTCCTCTCACATGTTGGACAGCCTATCCAATGGACACCCCCTGCTCCTGCAAATGGACCATCATGTACAGTATTAGTGATCATAATGTAGCTTGCTCCAGATGACATGTCCTTATTAACGTCAAGTCATTACTGACACTCTTGATGCAACTCTGGAAAGAGTGTCTGTTGTTTGTCTTGAGTTTCAGGGGAGCTTTTCTCAGAACTTGCATTTTAAATAGCTTTCCATTTTTTTGGCAGGGCTTTCTAAGGAAATGTAGAAATTATAAATCTAGCAATAAGACCACTCTTACAAGAATAAAGAACAATGTGATTCTAGGATATACTCCTAGATATGTACTCCTGTCATTCTGTGAGAGCTTACTCACATACTAAAAATACAACCTCTAGTCTAAGTTACATTCAGCTTTTGTTTTCTAAACTTGCAGTTGTTCACATGATCTATCAATATTTTTTTTTTTGTTAAAATATTAATATGGTAGGGACCATAATTTCAGTGATGTATGACTAGCTGCTGAGAAGGCACAGATCTGGGATGTAAGAACCTGGACTGCTCTGTGTTAAATATCATGTGTATTCACTTGTAGAGAATTGTTGCTTTTAATATAAGGGTGTTACATCAGCTGAATGAAAGTTAGCTTCTTAGGAGTCTGCAGGTAAGGAAGTTGCATGTCTCAATATTCTAATGCAAACTGCATTACATTAGATTCACTGTTCTGGAAGATTAGGTTGCCTTTAGTAATGCTTACCAGTAGGATTAATTTTGTGATTTTACAAGCTTTCAGTAATCTAGCATCTTATTTTCATAGTGCCCAACAGGTGTGCTTACACCAGACAACTATATGACTTCATCTTGCGTTTGGGAGAGTTGTCCGTCAGCAGTGTTTTCTATTTTGCTGAATAGGTGTGTGATCAGAATGAGCTAAGCTGGCAATAAACACACTGAAGGTTATGCAACTATTGTCATTCTTGCTTGAAAAACCTGTGTCATAGATCCAGATTACTGATTATTACTTACTAGCTTTCTATTGTGTCACATATACCTGCTTATCTAAATCACCATCAGAAGTAACTCATCTAAAACTCTTTTCCTATCTGGACCCAGGAAAAAGGGCTATCCCCAACTGAGGCCACATAAATGCCCCTGGCTGTAAACTGGGCAGGCTCACAGGGATGCAGAACTGGATGATGATGACCATGCTGTACATACCTAAAAGCTTTAGACTGTGCAGGAGGTCTGGGGAGAGGCAAAATCAATTTCTCTGACTTTAGATGTGGATACTGCTTTAAATATTGCAGCAAAGCAACACAGTTCTGAATTTTGAAGGTGCAGTTCCTGGACTAGAGGGTGGGAAATTCCTAAGAGGACTTGGGTTTTGCCTGTTGGGTGTATAAATGTTCAAAATTTGCAAAGAATCATCTGGTAACTTTTTGTAATTAAGCAGTTGTAGTCTAGTTTTTAATATTTATAGGGCTTTTCAATAAATAAGTGATTGTGTAGTATTCACACACTTGCAATTCATCCAAAGCTGTTCTAGTTATCAGATTAAATCTTAATAATCATTTATGGTTAGTTGTGACTAGGGATACCAGTGAATGTTGATTTAAAGGCATTTTTTAGCTCTGAGAATGTGGAAACTATTGATGTGAGGCAACGTAAGGCCTTTCTTGTTCACAGCTTTTTATTGTTGGAGATGTTCAGACAAAGAGGCCACTCCTGCTCTTTGTCACTTGCTTTTCAAACTTTGAAATTATTTCTTATATAGCAGTTTTTCATTTTGTGGTAAATGCAGGCCCATATTTCCTGACCTGCTTTTGTCACTGTTGTTTTCCCCTTTAGGTGACACAGATGATAGAAAATATTCATGGTGTACTAGCTGCATGGTTGATCAACAGTGCTACTCTGGCAGCAAAGTAGATAACACATTTCTCAGCAGTTGCTGGCAATATGTAAGTTCAGCTGCACTAGATTGTATGCAAGTGTTAGAAGTTATTGCAGGCAGAGTTAAGTGTTGTCTGTGGCTGGGCTGCTCAGCAGTTCCCTGTAGTAAAAATATCTGAAAACACGATCTTTAAATTGTGATAGACTTCGGTTGTTTTAAAGTGACTGCTTCAGGCTCTTTGTTTCTCCAAATTGTGGCTGTGAAGAGATTGATACCTCATCTCTTTTACTAAGGTATGAAGAAAATACCATTTTCTTGTGTTAGAATCTTAAAGCCATTTTGCTTTCTTTGCTTTCTGTTTTTTCATGCCAAAGAGACATAAAAAGCCAAGAATACCTTGACAATTGAACAATGTATAACTGCTCTGAGAAGGGGAGAGTCTAACTTCATCATAATTCCTTTGTGAATTCTCTGCCTGAACTGTGTCATTTCCAAAGAGCAGTAAGTAAGTTGCAAAAGAGCTCTATCAGATGAGGTATCAGGGGAATTAGTATTTTCTTGCAGTCAGTCTCTGCCCTGAGTCCTAGATGGAGTAGAGAAGTAAAATGCTTACTAGCAAATTATTTAGATGGCAAAGTAGCTTCAAATGGCAGGTACTCAGCTGTAGGGTTTGATGTATGTTCAGAGTTGATATTAGCAAGTTTCTGAGGAAGAAGCAGCAGAAATCTCTGGCTGAAATATAGGAGCTTAGAACCACAGCTGGGCAATAAAGGTGCTGGGAAGTACACAAAGAGTGAATGGAATAGTGATTAACTATGACTTAGGCTATGGTTTTACCTGTTACTGTAGAAAAGCACTTCTAAATGGGAACTTTATCTGGTAAGGTTCCCCATCAACAGATGCACACACTGTATAAAAGGTGAGGGTGCCATAAGCTGTGATTTTAAGTGCAAACGAGAGGAGGGGTCCTATCTGGGTTTTTCCCTACTCTTGAGAGAACAAGAATGCAGGGTTATAGAAGAGCATTTTCCAGTGAGACAGCATAATTTGGATCAAGATTATGCTACTTGAAAAATACTGTGTCCTCCCTTATAGGAGTTGTATGAGCAGAAGGAACCAGGTGCAGCTTGTACATCTTGTGTTTGGCACATGGTGGATGCACTTTTTCTGCAGCATGCTATCTTTTGGAGATGTACCTGAGCTACCTTGTGGATTGACAGAGTTACAGGCAAGAGCAGGAGTCCAGCTGCAAGCCCTTCCCTTCTGAAGCATTGACTGAACAGAACTGTGTCCTGCCACAGCTGCACTGCTAATGGCTTGCTAAAGGAAGCCAGAATTTGTAAAAATAACACAAATTTTCAATCTTGGGACAAAATGTGGCAATCTGTTTGCTGTATGCAAGTCCAAATTTCTTAACAATGGAACTAACAATAAATTAATGGAGCAAGCCTGAAATATGTATGTTGTTCTTTGAATACACAGGACATTTTATACCCTTGCATGTATTTGCTATGGATTAATGTTAGATTACCTTCTGTCCACATCTGCACTCAAAAGACCTCAATTTCAAAGTGGGTTTTTGGGAAGACTAAATTGAAAAGTAATACTAGCCATGTTGAGGAGTGAGTAAACGCTGAGTAAGAGATGGGATCACAGTGAAGGTCTGATGTTCTGGAGAGACTGATAAGCAAATGGGTAGATACAGCCAGTGGAAGAGGAAACAAAAAGTGGATGGCTCCCAAGATGTCATGGTTTTGGAACAATGTGATTGTTCTATGAATTCTTTTCTACCTCCTTAACCACAGACAGCAAGCAGTGGAAATACACTGTCACCAAGAGGTAAAGCTGCAGTGTGGTAAAGGAAATAATCATTCTTCGTGCTCTGAGGCTTTCATTCTTTCAGTTTGTTCACCAGATGAAACTATTCGTGTCTGCTGTGAAGACAATAGATTATCCACAGGTAATCTGCATCCTCTACAGTCCCAAGAAGCAAAGCAAAGCATACCATTTTGCAGCAGATAGTTAGAAATACAGCAAGGATTGCTGTCACTTCCATTATTAATACTGGTATTTTCCCACTGCTTAACCCCCAAAACATGCCTGCAGTTAAATCCACTCTTCTCATGTTCCCAGTGCCTCCCCAACAGATTAGTAACATTAGCAGTGTCTCCAGTTCTGTGCCATTGACATCAATGGGAGAGCTCACCATGATCTAGTGGTTTCTTCCCCACTTCTCACTTTCATGTTGTTAACTACTCAGGAGAAGAGAAAACAAGGCAAGAAAACCAACATCTTCCCAATAAATTAAAATGCTCATCTTGGTTAAAAAACAGAAGCCAGGGGAGTGTGATCTAAACCTGCACCTCATACTCACATGGCAACTTTAAATTTTCTAGTCAAGATATTCTGGTTAAGGAAGGTTTTCCAGCCTGATTTTTATCCCCTGCCTTTTCTCTTGTTTTACTTGAACATTGTTAGTCATCCCAGGCACAGTTGACAAGGGCTTTCAACATACATGGGGTCTAAGCAAGGCAAAATGCCTGGAGAAATGCAGTCATTCTCCAAGACCTGCTGCAGCTGCAAAAAAAAACCACAAGCTTTTGGACAGGGAAGATACTCTTCAAGTCCAAAACCAACAAAATGCCACATATAGAACTAACTTCAATTCAGCTTTCAGTTTGTCAACTCAGTTTCAAACCTGAAGGGTTTGTGTGTCCAAACGCACATCTAATTTTGTCAGTCAGTCAATATAGAATAGAATAGAATAGAGTAGAGTAGAGTAGAATAGAATAGAATAGAATAGAATAGAATAGAATAGAATAGAATAGAATAGAATAGAATAGAATAGAATAGAATAGAATAGAATAGAATAGAATAGAATAGAAATTAACCAAGTTGGAAGAGACCTTTGAGATCATTGAGTCCAGCCTATCATCCAACACTATCTAATCAACTAAACCATGGCACCAAGCACCCCATCCAGTCTCTTCCTAAACACCTCCAGTGATGGTGACTCCACCACCTCCCTGGGCAGCACATTCCAATGGACAATCCCCCTTTCTGTGAAGAACTTCTTCCTAACATCCAGCCTAAACCTCACCTGGTGCAGCTTAAGACTGTGTCTTCTTGTTCTGGTGCTGGTTGCCTGGGAGAAGAGACCAGCCCCCACCTGGCTACAACCTCCCTTCAGGTTGTTGTAGAGAGGCTCCCTCAGCCTCTCCTCATAGGGCTTGTGCTCCAAACCCCTCCCCAGCTTTGTTGCCTTTCTCTGGACACATTCCAGCAACTCAACATCTTTCCTAAACCGAGGGGCCCAGAAATATCTGACAAGATGCAATGTATCTCTATACAACTGCTGCCTAGACCTCCTGACTTACTAATAGACCACAGGTAGCCCTCAGCTGGTAACCTCCCACTCCCCAGCAGCTGGGGCCCAAGTTCCTCTGATGAAAAGTCAAGCTGAGCCTTCACTCAGGCTTCAGAGATTTCAGAAATAAAATAACCTTTGGCACTGCAGCTCAGCCATTGCTGCCCTCTGCACGAGAACCAGTAGATATAGGAAGATTGTCAAATGCTTTGTTAATCTAAGTCAGAGGGTCCTTCCAAAAGGAGTGTGGTACTAATTCACATAATTCCCACTGATGGGGGAGTGAAACACCAACATTTTCTCTGGGTATAAACATTGCCTGTGACACAGATGCTCCTGCCAGCTCCTGCTACGTCAGTCGAGATGATAATTGCTTAACAGGCAACTCTCAAACACAAAACTTCACACAAGAGCATCTCATGGCATCTCGTCATTCCTGCTACTTGAAAGGGCTCTTTGGAAGCTGTACTGCAAGAAAAGTGGTTTTCTCTCCAGCTTGGCTAAGTGAGTGGGAAGCAGTTCATGTATCTCCAGCACAACTGGAAGTGTATCCAGCTGCAATGTCATTTCAGCAAATTGCCATATCAGTGTATACCAGTGGGAGCTGCAGACCACCGATTTGTGTAGGCCTAATTAAACTCTATGGCAAGCCACTGATCTCTTTCTCAACACAATATGAGCACATGTGATCCAAACACCCTGCAGCAGGCTCCTTGACATCCTCTGCACCATCTACTTGCATCGTATATAAACTAATCAGAGGAGCCCATCACATCATTCATACCACAACAGCATTTCTTTTTGGCAAACCTGGTGATTAAAATTCCCTCTTTTCCCCTGTAAGGATGATAAGGAGGTTTCACAAGGATAAAATTACATGTATTTTCATTTGTTCTGGAAAAGGAACCAAAAGACTTGTTTTAAAACACGTAGGACTTGCTTTAAAGCAAAGTCAAGTTAGGTCAAAGTACAAAACTATCCTTTTCAGTTCTAAAGTCCTCACAGCTGGTCATTCCCACATGTGAAAACTTAAATAACCTTTCGGAGCTGTAGTAGGGCTAAATGAAAAGTCCAACAAAATGATAGATGTATTTGGACATAAATGTCACACCCAGTGGAATTAAAAGGAAATAAATAGTAATTTAACAGCACTGGCAAGCTGCTTTTTTGACTATGTAGCACCACCAGCATATTTTACGTGTGTATCATGGTCGTGAATAAGTCAGACCAGACACACATTCACAAACCAGTTTTGATTTCCTGTTAAGCTACATGCTTATTTTCCTGCCCCCGCCCATTTCAGCTAAGAAAGGAAGCCAAGAGAACGCACTGATCTTGGTCTCTTTGGAACAAATGTTAACTCCAAATTCACGTGATTGATTCCTTCAGACTGGTAAAACTTCAGGAGAGGGAGAGAAAAAAAAATCCCTCATGATAAGCCATTCTTGACATTTGGATTTCTTGTTATTTACTACCAATATATAATCCTGATACCAAAGATGGCACTTAAAATTATCACCATCACAAGTTATGTGCCTGGGGCTAGAGGGCTTGAACTGGGTTCCTTGTTCAAGAGGAGTTTATGAGCATGCAGTAGTTGTGTATTCATCCCCATAATGCTTCCCTGCTCACAACGTGCATCTGCCTGCCAAGGAATATGTTTTGACATCCAGTCTGATAGTTTAATGATACCTGTCCTTAAGAGCCCAGAGGCATGGAGAAGACTTTTTGTCTCTAGATTCATGGTGACTTCTGGAAGAAGTTTCTCCTCCTCTTCTTCTCACAAGGAAGAAAAAATCCTTTGAAATCTAGGTCATTGCCTGAGCTATTGGTGTGACTATGCCACTATCTCCATATCCCCCCTGCTTCATTTCTCAGTTTTGCCTTTAGATCTGCTTAAACTCTTCAAAGAATCCCCGAATGTTAGGGGTTGGAAACAACCTCCAAACATCATTGAGTCCAACGCCCCTGCCAGAGCAGAATCACCTAGGGCAGGTCACACAGGAGCGCATACAGGTGGGTTTTCAATGTCTCCAGAGAAGGAGACTCCACAGCCTCTCTGGGTAGCCCATTACAGTGTTTTGTGACCTCACAACGAAAAGGTTTTTCCTTATGTTCATGGGAAACCTCCTGTGCTCCAGCATGCACCCACTGCCCCTTGTCCTGTCATTGGATATCACTGAGAAGGGCCTGTCTCTGTCTTCCCAACACTCACCTTTCATGTACTTATAAAAATTAATGAGGTCACCCCTCACTCTCCTCTAAGCTAAAGAGACTCCAAGCTGAAGGGACATAAAATATCTAGGAGACCACTACACTTAGCTATTGGTTAATACCAGGTACTGTGTAACTGGGCCATATTATGTATACATAAACCATGATGCTTTCTTAGCTAGGGTATGTGGCATGGTGCAAGAATCTCTGTGCAAAACTTAATGCACAGTTCTTCTGTGCCCTTTAGCACTGTAGACTCCAGTCTTGTGTCTAAGTATCTCCCCCACCCCACATGAAAGAAAAAAACCAAACAAACAGAATAATACAGCTGGTAAACCTCAAAACCATGGGAGAACCTAAACATAGAGATATTTACCCAGCCTCACCTGATCTACTCAGTCCAGCTCTGCCAAGGAAGAGTGCCTCCTCTTCACGAGCAGAAATACAGAATCTAAGTGAAAAAGGACAAGGACCCAACTGGTTAAGCTCCATCCATTGTTTCTTTCCATTTATCATCTATTTTCCACCTTTGTTTTCATCTGTTTGATTTTAAGACTGCCACACTACTCCAGTGTCTTCCTTGAACAACACACTACAACCATGGAAAGCAAGGCACTTCATGCTTTTCCTAGTTTCTCACTTTTGTACATCTGAGGTGATGATCTTGCTGGCTTGCAGACTTCAGGGAATGATTCAATATGTGCTCACGGGAGTCATAACAGTATAGACTATTCCCTAAACTCATTCAGACCACTCATCTCACTTTGGAAAATATGTTTGAGAGGAAAAACAGGTCACAAACCACAGAAGTGCTCCCTATGACAAGTTTATTATATTTATTTAGTATGCCTTGGTGAGGGACTCTGAATTGTGCATACACAAACAGACCTCATTGCTCCTTGTCATAATAAAGTACAATATAATACACAGACAAGTGCTCCAGTGCCATGACCTGAGCACAGGAATAGAAGCTTGGTCCTCTTCACTTCCATTACCACATAATTCACTCTTCTTGTGGAGCCATTTATCAACTCCTTGCTGAGCCAGCAGATTGTGTCCTAACAAGCCCAAAACCACCACCTGCCTTTTATCATTCTCAGGGTTCAGACTCCAGATGGAGAAGTAGGAAAACAATGAGCCTTTTAAGACCCATTTTAACACCATCATAAGCAGTATGTGACTATATTGTGCATATGTCTACTGTGGTCCATGTCTTGCAAACACTGACCTAGCTATTTGGTTATGTTACTTGCCTCCCTAACTTTACCATTTCCCCCTAACTACTCTTCCCCAAACTTACTTCAAAACCACTCCATCAAGATCAACAGTGCAAAATCCATAGTGGGAAGGGGGAGGAGCAGAGAAAAATAAAATACCCAGTGCAAATCAACACAAGAAAATGATGTGAGAGGAAGCAGGAAAAAACAAGTCATGAACTAAACATTTGCACTGCTTCAGCCATCCAAAGGATTTCATCATGTACCTTGGACTTCCCAGCTTTGGTTGAGACCTGCAAGGTGCCTCCCCACAGGCATGGCCAAAGGGTGGGAGCAGTCCCCAGAGAGAAGGTGAGTGCCCAGCATTGAGGAAAATAGAGAACTCATGTCACCTTTCTGTGTAAACACTCAAAGCAGCCTGTTCGCTTGCCAAAAGCTTTTCTGAGTAACACTGATCATCACAAATGGCCTTCTCCAGGCAGAGCTCACTACCTTGTTCTCCAAACCACAGAAGAGCCGTATCGAGCTGATTTCAGCACCCAGGGGTTGTTGCGCCCCAAACCCCAGGTCCCAAGTCTTCCTGATTGCTTTCTTGTGTTTAGATGCATGATTTTCACCTAAACCCTGCCACAGCCAGAAGAGTAAACGCTGCATTTTTCACAGAGAGGTTTAAAATCAATATAGCATGCCCTGTTTTGAACACCCAGTTTGAGTGACATACAAGACAGTATCTCAATTCCTGTGTTTAAAGCATGGCTTCTGTTGTTTGTAGCTGTACCTGAAAAAAATACAATTCAATGTTGGTAAACAACATTAGGCAACTCATGAGGAAAAACAAGATCATGAGATCTAATGCCACCACAGAAAAAGAAAATGCAGTTCTGTGGTTTTCTCTCTGTCTGTCCTACCTTCTCTTAGCTCATAACACATTCATTATCCATCTTTTAACCTCCTCAGTGAAAACATCAAGGTCCCATCCCCATTTAACCCAAATTCAGTCCTGGAACAGTTTCACTCCCAACACTGACAGAGGTGCAGGACACCTGAGGAAACTCCAGCATGAACACTGTGTGCCTGAGCCAGGTAGCAGCACACCATTGGATCTGCCAGTACTGATGAGGCCACGTGAAGCCCAGGAATTGGACAAAGTTAAGTGGAATCTGCTTAGACAGAATGAAACTGGCAAGGATATACAATAGCAAGCTCCAAAACTTAGGAACAGTCACGTTTAGACTTTCCTTTTATCCCTCTATATCCAGTTCCAGAAGTTGCATTACAGCATCTGATCCCTGGAAGTTACTGGAAGTAACTTCCTATTAATATTCTTCCTCATACACTTAAGCAGATTATGGATTTTTATTTTATAATGTGCAATCTCAAACATTTTGAAGACAGAATAATTCAGTGTAAAAATAATTCTGGTTACAACATACCATTCTGTTGATGGGGAAACTGGCAAAGAGACAGTTACAGACCTCATCAAAGAAAATCAGTGCAGTTCTCAGCACATGGATATGCTGTTAAGCAATTCCACAACCCCAATAGAAATACTGAGGCATCTTCAGATCAAGCTTTTAGGAGTCAGCAATAAAACTCTTCATCAGGTTATGTGTGGTCTTACTTTATTTTAGAAGGCTGTCTGTGATGATCTCTGGAGATCTCTTCCAGCACTGAAATCATACAGTTAAGCACAAGACACTGACTGCTGCTTTGTTGAGATCTCTTCGTTATCTTCCCTACACTTGATGCATTCTCCTTCTGTCATTCTGGTGGAACTAAAGAGACAAAATAGAGCCAAAAAGAAAACAAAATCCCACAAATCCCTGGGTTGCAAATTCTAGGCCTCCCGTTATTTTCCCGCTAGGATGAGGGAGTTCCCAAGCAGCGAGGGCAACAAGGATATGGTCTAAATAAAGAGCATGCTGGGATGGCTCCTGGTACAAACTGGCACTAGGACACTTCTTGAGACAGCAAACAGCAACCTTCATGCTGCTTTAGTTGTCTGTCCACACTTGCTAGCCCCGCTCTGGGGCAGGAGACAGGGAACCTGAAAGTCTACTGTAGTTCAAGCCTTAGCATCCCCTTCATCTCTGTACCCCCATGCCTGTAGTTATGTAGAGCAGTTCAGCTATCCACTAACCAAGATCTAGACCTTTTTTTAGAGGAGGACATAGACCTTTTCTCATTGCGTCGTGTCAGAACACCAACTGTTTTTACAGAGACCAAAATTCAGCATTAAGCACATGAAAATCTAGCAGCTCAGGACATGAGAGGAACACCTATCCAGCTCTGATTCCAGGAATAGAATAGAATAGAATTAACCAGTTGGAAAAGACATTCAAGATCATCAAGTCCAACCTATCACCCAACACCATCTCATCAACTAAAAACCATGGCACCAAGTGCCTCATCCAATTCTCTTGCTAAACACCTCCAGTGATGGTGACTCCATCACCTCCCTGGGGCAGCACATTCCAATGGCCAATCACCCTTTCTGTGAAGAACTTCTTCCTAACATCCAGCCTAAACCTCCCCTGGCACAGCTTAAGACTGTGTTCTCTTGTTCTGGTGCTGGTTGCCTGGGAGAACAGACCAACCCCCACCTGGCTACAACCTCCCTTCAGATAGTTGTGGACCACAATAAAGTCTCCTCTGAGCCTCCTCTTCTCCAGGCTAAACAACCCCAGCTCCCTCAGCCTCTCCTCATAGGGCTTGTGCTCCAAGCCCCACCCGAGCTTTGTTGCCCTTCTCTGGACACATTCCAGCAAGTCAACATCTTTCCTAAACTGAGAGGTCCAGAACTGGACACAGGACTCGAGGTGTGGCCTAACCAGTGCTGAGTACAGAGGCAGGATGCCTCTGATCCAGGCCAGGATGCCATCAGCCTTTTTCACCACATGGGCACACTGCTGGCTCATGTTCAGCCTACTATCAACCACTATCCCCAGGTCCTTTTCTGCCTGGCTGATCTCCAGCCAGTCTGAAGGAGATCAGGCTGGTGAGGCACGACCTGCCCTTCCTGAATCCATGCTGGCCAGGCCTGATCCCTTAGCCATCCTGTAAGTGCTGTGTGATTGCACTCAGGATGACCTGTTCCATAATCTTGCCTGGCACTGAGGTCAGGCTGACAGGTCTGAAATTCCCTGCTCATCCAACCGGCCCTTCTTCTGGATGGGTACCGCATTGGCAGCTTCCAGTCATCTGGGAGCTCTCCAGTGAGCCAGGACTGTTGAAAAATGATGGAGAGTGACTTGGTCAGCTCATCTGCCAGCTCTCTCAGCACCCTAGGATGGATCCCATCTGGTCCCATGGAATTGTGGGGATCCAAGTGGCTAAGGAGGTCTCTAACTACTTCCTTCTGGATCACAGGGGAACTACACTGCTCCCTGCCTCCATCTGCCAGCTCAGGAGGCCAGCTGTCTGGAAGACAACCTATCCTGCTATTAAAATTTGAGGCAAAGAAGGTGTTAAGTACTGGTACTGTACTGGCACTGTCTGTCTCAGGTGTTAAGCATTGGCACTGTTTATCTCAGAAAAAGCACTAGTATTCCCTATTTAAGAATAACATATTGTCAGTTAGGAAGAAAAAGAAAACTTTTCCATTCCATGTAAACATAAGGATGCTCTTCATACAACATTTTTGTCTACACAATTCACAATTCACAAATGTGTGTGATGTTACCAGATGATCCTCATAGAGAATGACAATAAAACTATGTCCAATGGGATACTATCCCTCTTTCAAAAGTGCTAGCTAGTCTTAGCTGTCCTCATGATTTACGGCAATAGTAATGGAAGTACTTTAGCAGCATGCTCTGGCAAGCAAGAACATGTGGACTAGGGAGAGGGAGAAATATCCTGCACTGGAGAAGAAGTATACATTTACTGAAGGGCAAAGGGAGTATGTGAGCATAAACCACACACAAGTACAACTAAAACACTCTGATCCATGGGTATTTCCCTGTGACTCTGGGTATCCATTAGTGAGTATATCAATCAGATTCACTTGTACTGAGAATTGACCTAGCAGTTCTTGATATCTGGAATATCAAGACCCAAACAGGACCAAAATGTTTTTATGTCTTGGGTACCTTCTTCAACTGACGCAATGTTGTTTCAACATCATTCATACCAAAGGTGGAAATATAGCTCCCTGAATGCCATTAACCCTGTTTCTCTTTTGTGACAACAATGCTCTGTTTTGTGATAATAATGCTCCATTACTTGGAAGCCTGTCTTTTCACAGTTTCATTTCCACATCCAACGCTCCCTGTTCCTCAGCTGCTGGATTATTGTGAATTTATTTCTACAGGATAACTCATGTAATACTTTTTCTGCTAAGCCTAACAGAAATAGCACCTCACCTGAAATTGTCACACCTGCTAGGTTATTTGCCTAAGATTTCCTCCCTTTCTGAGAGAAAGCCAACAGCCTTTGAAACATACAAGATAGACGGTCAATATTAGTGCTTTAGCTGCAATACTGAAGAAGGAATACTGGATTTATTTTCTCAGGATTTAGTTTTCATTGACCATTGTTTCTTGCTCTTTTGTTTCCTGCTTGGTAGGTTCCTTTTCACAATCAGCCTGGAAAAAGGAGTCAAGGAAAACTGTGAGGCCACAAGGGAAATTAAGTGGTATAATTAGAAGTGACACAAACAGTAAATGAAATCCTTCCCTTCCTCAGGCCCTTTACATTTCTAAAAGCTCAGGTGGGCTGAAACGCTACAAGTAATTATATATAACACCAGTGATTGTGCAGAAGTAACGTAGATCTCTGTGTTTTAACTTTCTTAAGTGTAAGGAAATGGAAGAGACTTGAAATAAGACTCTTTCTTATTACATCTGGTTGGGAAAAAAAGAAAAAAGAAGTATGTTTTTCTAGGCAAGCATGAAAATGGAGATGAAAGAGGAATTTTCCACTAAAAAAGAGACTTGATTATAATTAGGGAAGGGGCAGGGAATAAATCAAACCAGAAGAAGTTGCTGCCAGCCTGCACAAATGTTATGGCTAATTGTCAAAATCCAGTCAAGTAGGAGAACAAATACATGGCTGTTTGCTTGTAATCAGTTTGTGGTAGTTAGCAGGTGACAGAGTAACACTCCTCTGGCTGAAAATACCAGCTTCTCTTTCAAATATTTGAACCATTTGAACCATGACCTTGTTCTCTCCCATGCACAGAAGAGAAGAATTGCCTGGTGCTGTACAGCAGCAGTAATCAGGTAAGAAAGCAAAACTTTGGAAGAAAGGCCACTGTCCCAGCCAAATTACCTCTTTTCTGCTCCTCTCGGCTTTTCAACATCATCTGGTCAAACCACATGGCTCTCTCCGGTTCTCCAGCCCCAGGCTCTTTGCAAATAGCAAGTTTGCTACCACATTTTGCATAACTAGGGCAAAAACACAGATCTTCTCTCCATATAAAAGTCAGACAGTCTTTGTTTACCAAATGTCCTTTTGTTACTAGAAGCTTTCATCACTTGCACTGGAATAAAGAAGGACAGGCAGACTACAGTGTAACCTTACCAATCTATTCTCATGAAGAGCTCAGAAATCAAATCCCCAGCTGTCTCTCAGAGAAATGCATGCAGAGAAGGACATGAATTATCATTTTAGATATGCTGTAGTGATGCCTAAATTATCCCATTTTAAAATTAAAACATCTGTTTAAAATGTAGAAAAGAATCAGATCTAAAGGCTGGTTTGTAATTCCATGTGATCATGATAAGGCTATTTGAACAATGCTCAGCCTCATGGTTAGATTTCCATTCTGTCAGGACCAGATGGTAGCTGTGCCAAATCACTGCTGCAAGATGAAAACATTTATGTCAAGGAAAGTCTTATGTCCTATAACATTTACTTATAATAGATATGTATCTGGTGATCTGGGCATTAAAACAAATAATTTCAGAAATAAGAGTTCATACAGATTTCCAAAGTACATAGTTCTTAAACCACTAAGAACCATTAGTTCTTAAACCATTAAGACTTTGGTTTGGTTTACACTGTACACAAACTGCTCTTTGGATTAAATGTCATTGTAGCCTGTGAACCATATAAAGCAGTATTCTTCACCAAACTACCACCAGACCAAGAAAGAGCAGGACTCCACCTTTCATTAGGAGGGTAAAACCAGCAGAACTCCTTCATAAATGAAATACTTAGAAAATGTATTAAAATCTCAGATGTTTCCATCAGAAAGGCCAGTGCTGACAATGAACTTGAATAACATTTCTCATCTGGATTATCCACCTATATGTTTCTCTTGGATACTAGAATATGATCAACTGCTGTTGTCATTGAGGGACATAGCAATAAGACTTTGAAGCCTTATCGTTGGGACTTGTTCTCTAAACAGCACAGAGCACCCAGTGAAACACAGTCCTCACTACAGGAGGGATGTAGTTAGCTTTCATGCTCCAAGCTTCTCTTCTGGGTCCTGGCAATGAGCTCCGAAAACTGAGGCTCTAAAATTTTGCTGCTTTTTCAATATTCAGTCAATGCATTCAGGAAATACTCTCCCAAGTGAACTAACTGCACACCTCCCATTGACTTCTTAGGAAAAGAAATTTTTGCAGTTACAGAGTAGAATGTTACATATTAATCCTGTTTCATTGGCATTGTGTTAAACACTACAAATTCAGAGTTTATTTTTCAGTAGTATGACAATTTCGTGAAGACAGTTTTTAGCAATGCAGACACACTTTCGTGTTCCACAGCACTTATGAAAATCCCAACCTGTATGTTCAGTCTGTAGACACTACTGTGGTTGGCTAACCTGTGACTCAAAAATTTTGCACCAACACAATCACTCTTAAACTTTTCCCCTGACCACTAACATAGCCCTGTGGAACTGATGAAAGTTCACTTTCTCCTGGTGGATATAGACCACCAGCAACACACCTTGAGTCCTGTATCCAGTTCTGGGCCCCTCAGTTTAGGAAGGATGTTGACTTGCTGAAATGTGTCTAGAGAAGGGCAACAAAGTTGGTGAGGGGTTTGGAACACAAGCCCTATGAGGAGAGGCTGAGGGAGCTGGGGTTGCTTAGCTGGGAGAGGAGGAGGCGCAGGGGTGACCTTATTGCTGTCTACAACTACCTGAAGGGAGGTTGTGGACAGGCAGAGGTTGGTCTCTTCTCCCAGGCAAAGAGCATGTGGTGGTTTAGGCTGGGTGCTGGCCTGGATGCCACTGCACAGACCACACCTGGGAGGTCCCAAAAGGGTCCAGCCCTCTGGGTGGTCACAGCAAACCAGGTTATTTCACCCACAATCCTCTGCTCCCCTATAAAACATCCACGCAGGGTCTTCAATTCCTCTTTTGTGCCCTGCTGCTGCCTAGGTAAAATGGCATGAGCTGCCTTCCTTGGGCCTGCCCAGGCCCAAGGCTGGGTTGGGGGGGGGGAGGAAAGAGCCCTGGGGGGTTTGGGTGTACCGCTAGGTGGGAATGGGACATTCTTGGGTATGTTTTGGGGTTTCTTTTGTCACTGTGTTTCTGGCTTTCTGTACACACTCACTGCTTTCTATTTAAACTTTCCATCACTTTTGCAATCCATTTGTCTGAGTCGTTATTTCTGCCCGTGGTGGAGAGGAGGTCTGCCCCAACCCATTACACAGCACCAGAACAAGAGGACACAGTCTCAAGCTGCACCAGGGGAGGTTTAGGTTAGAGGTTAGGAAGAAGTTCTACACAGAGAGAGTGATTGCCCATTGGAATGGACTGCCTGGGGAGGTGGTGGAGTCACCACCATTGGAGGTGTTCAGGAGGAGACTTGATAGGCTGCTTGGTTGCATGGTTTAGTTGATTAGGTGGGTTGGATAATATGTTGGATGCAATGATCTTGAAGGTCTCTTCCAACCTGTTCTATTCTATTCTATTCTATTCTATTCCATTCTATTCTATTCTATTCTATTCTATTCTATTCTATTCTATGGCTGTACAGATGCAGTGGTGTGGCTCTGTAAGAGCCATCAACTTCAAGTGATGCCCCATGTGCAGCAGACTAATTTGCTCCTTTGGAGGCAAAGATTGACTTGATTTTTAAATCTGAGATTTTTGCCTGTTTTTCATCCCGTCTGATTGGTCTCTTTGCTATTCTTCTTACCTAAAGATATGTTTAAAATTTATTGTAATTTTTGAAAGTTCATTTGATGCAAGATTTTGGAAATGCTATCTCCCTAAGACCAGGTAGAACATAGAATCCATATAACCTACAGTAGTCATTAGGAAGGTCTTCAGCATCAGACGTTGTCATGGGTTAAATACAAGGGGAGAAATTAATTGCCAAACAGAGACAACTATTGACACTTTAAAAACTTGGGGCATCAGAGCTATCAGTTCTGTGCTGCTGGCTCTAGCACAGGACCTGTGCTTTCACAGAATAAAACCTAGAAGAGATGCTCAGTGTCCAGAGACATTTGAGCAACAGAAACCACACACAGTGTCTAAAGCCAGGGCACATTCTCATGAAAGATCATTTATGATTAGAAGTTACAAAACCTACACTTCTTCCTTTTCCCTGTGTAAGGAGCTGCATTTATGAAATAAACTTTGTTCCAAAGGAGAAAAATATCACAGGTAAAAAACAAAACCAACAACAACAAAGTGGAATAGTCCAAAACACTTGTAGCAGCTGAAGAGAGAGAAGGGCAAAGACCTGGACATCTTGGATGGAGAGTGGATAAGCATGCAGAAGTCTCACAGAGTCAGTGTGAAAGGGAATTCAAGTGGAAAGGCTACTTATGCATTAGTGAGCTAACAGTCATGAAAAATAAGCCCAGTGAAATTAAAACTTAGTTTCATTTTGATTATCCAATGCAGAGTGCCTTGATGACTAGTATGTGATGGGGTACAACGTCCAAGTCCTGAGCAGGACAGCAGCAGCCTCAAGGCACAGCATCATGTGCTCTCAGTATGTAAAACAACCTAAAAAGACTTTCATAAATATATGAAGAACACCCTGTTACAAATTTGAAAGCCATTTTTCACCAATATTATTGCCTCAAAACAGCAGACTGCAGGAAAATCAAGGTCAAACTTTTCACCCCAGCTGCAGTTTGCAGCAAACCTGCATTTCAGAAGGAAAACAGTAATGAAAATAACAGCTAAAATGCCAGGTTTTCTTGAACAACAAATCTGTATTTGAGCATAAACAAAGCTGCAATGAATTGTGATGCTGACTTGCTCCCATAAGTACTGCTGACATAAAAGACTCCCCACCTAAGAGCACCTAACAGGCCCCTTCCTCCCTGCTGCATGAAACTGGCAGGAGATTTGTGTTATCCAAGAAGCTGAACTCCTGAACTGAAAGCTGCCATTCAGAATAAGTTCTGCAAGGAAGCAGTGCAGAAGTTTATCACCTACACAATATCTGCATCATAAAATCTTCCAGATATATGTTGGTAGGATTTTGGGATAGGATACCCAAGGTTTACACCTGAATTTCTGCCATATGATGTTAAATCTAATTGTGGTGGGTTGAAATTTCCACCCCCCCCACCCCCTCATGAACTTTGCCAGACCAGCTCAGCTGGAAGCAAATGAAAGCTGTATTTAGAGGCAAAACTACAATCTAAGCTGTATTTACAGGCCAAACAACAATCTACAATGGAATGCAATGAACATGTACAAAATACACAGTATTTACAATATTTACAGGTATTTACAATTAACAAACATCACAAGAGCCCCCTGGTCAAAAGACATGGGGAAGCTACTAGCTTCTCCTTCCCTGACTACCCAGATCCCCCCTGGAAAAAGAGGAGAAAGGAGCAGAGAAAGTTGCTGTGAGGAGAGGAGAGGTTCGGAGAGGAGAGGTTCGGAGAGGAGAGGTTTGGAGAGGTTCGGAGAGGAGAGGAGAGGAGAGGAGAGGAGAGGTTCGGAGAGGAGAGGTTCGGAAAGGAGAGGAGAGGAGAGGTTCGGAGAGGTTCGGAGAGGAGAGGTTCGGAGAGGAGAGGAGAGGTTCGGAGAGGAGAGGTTCAGAGAGGAGAGGAGAGGTTCGGAGAGGAGAGGAGAGGTTCGGAGAGGTTCGGAGAGGAGAGGTTCGGAGAGGTTCGGAGAGGTTTGGAGAGGAGAGGAGAGGAGAGGAGAGGAGAGGAGAGGAGAGGAGAGGAGAGGAGAGGAGAGGAGAGGAGAGGAGAGGAGAGGAGAGGTGTGAAAAATTGTATAGGCATAGCCTAAAACTAGCACACTAACATATCAATATTTTGGGGGTGCAAATATAAGTTCAATTCTTATTTGATATCGATTGAATCCAAAATGTAGCAGAGTTATTTCTACTACAGGGAGATGCAGAAACATTGAGACCATAGAATCACAGAATCAGTAAGGTTGGAAAAGATCTCAAAGATCATCAAGTCCAACCTGTCACCCAACACCTCATGCCCACTAAACCGTGGCTTCAAGTGCCACACCCAATTCCCTCTTGAACACTGCCAGGGGTGGTGACTCCACCGCCTCCCTGGGCAGTACATTCCAATGGCTAACAACTCTCTCTGTGAAGAACTTTCTCCTCACCTCAAACCTAAACCTCCCCTGGTGCAGTGTGAGACTGTGTCCTCTTGTTCTGGTGCTGGTTGCCTGGGAGAAGAGACCAACCTCCACCTGGCTACAACCTCCCTTCAGGTAGTTGCAGACAGCAATAAGGTCTCCCCTGAGCCTCCTCTTCTCCAGGCTAAGCAGCCCCAGCTCCCTCAGCCTCTCCTCATAGGGCTTGTGCTCGAGACCTCTCACCAGATTTGTTGCCCTTCTCTGGACACATTCAAGATTCTCAATGTCCTTAAACTGAGGGGCCTAGAACTGGAAACAGGACTCAAGGTGTGGCCTGACCAGTGCTGTGTAGGGGGGCACAATGACTTCCCTGCTTCTGCTGGCCACGCTGTTCCTGATGCAGGCCAGGATGCCATAGGCCTTCTTAGCCATCTGGGCTCCGTGCTGGCTCATGTTCAGCCAGCTGTCAATCAACATCATGCAGCATTTTAAGAAAATTCCAGCATAAATTGTGCTCTTCTTTTAATTGTCTTTTTTTTTTTTTGTCTTCAAGCCAGTCTTGCACAAGATAAGATGGATGTTGTAACGACTTATGAACATCCATGCAGCAAAGACTGGAAAGAAAACCCTTGTGTAACAAACCTGCAGATAATCTTGAACCACAGAATCTGACTGTTCTATTGCCAGTATTTCTGTGGTCATGTTTTTATAATAGTAAGTTCTTTTGTCAATTTTTTTTCTCTACAATAAATCCTGTTTTAAATGATATGCAGGGAATAACATTCTGAAGAGTAAATCACTATAACAAGCTTCAGGATATGAAGCTTCAGGGTGGATCCAACAATAAACTGCTGTCTGGGGAGAAGTCTGAGGGGATGCCAGTGCAAGTTAAAGTGAAAAATTGTGTGATGCCCCTGTTACAACATATGGCTAGAAATAAATCCATCCTAAAATCTTTCCAATTTATTTTGAGGAAAAATTTTCCCAAAAGAACAGAAGTTCATGCCAAAGATGAAATCAGATGACAAAGACATCAGTCTCATATACCAAGACTACAAATCCGTCTGCAGTGTAGATGAACATACTAGCCAATTTCACTGTTGTTCTTGAGTAGTATAATAGCTACACATACCCACTCTCCTTTATTCATCTTGTCCAGTTTGTCAGCCCCTACAGCTTTAAAATCACAGAAGATGGTTTGTGGGTTTTTTCATGGCCTTACCTAAAACTGCAGTCTATCTGTAGTTTCTTGTTGTTTCTTGTTGCCTCTACCTATCCATCTTACTATTCACCAAACTACTTCAAAAATAAAGTGGCAAAAAATGTACAGAGTAATGAATCAAATTTAAACAAAGATATCAATATTTGAAGCCTTCTGATGATATTCTTAGACTATTTATTATGAAGTGTATTTTTTGCCTGGTGAAGAAAAGAAATGACCCCTCTATCTAAACCACAGTATGGAAGCAGAGACAAGTACTAGACTTTAATAATTTCTACAGTTTCCTTTCCAGACTTGCTTTTGCAGTGCACAATAATTCTGTGAGCCAGTGAATAAACTAATTTTTAATATATTTGTAGATCATTTGAGATAGAAAAAGGTGAAAAATATGTGTATAGAACATGTAATTGACTGGCCTGAATTACTGCAGTCTAATGTCAATGACATAAGCTAAGAGAGTTCTTGGCTTTCTCAGCAATGAAACAGCCTTTTCAGTCACGTATTGAGCAGTTATTAGTTAACGATAAGATGTTAGTTAGCACCAAACTCCTTACTGAATGTTTTCTATGCACCAGATAACAGGTTGTTTAACATCTTGCCATAGAGGAGAGCCTCAGCAACATGTAAACTCTGATGCCGTCAGGAGATGGGTTGCGAGAAGCCCGCATTACATCCGCGTCAAGATCTAATTTATGTCAAGATCTAATCTAAGTCAAGATCTAACCTTTTTCTAGGCAAGATCTCATATATACTTTTAAGTAAAACTGGCAAGGGTAAAAGCTGGAATCACATGAAGATTTGCTCAGTTACTTCAGACACCCATGAACTCATGCTACCATAGGTGAGTGCATGATCATTTTCACTTCAAAATTTGAATCATATTTAGATTTCTTAAAATGACTAAAATTGAATTATACTTTACCATGATTTGCCTTATTACAATTAACAAGTTCAAACAGGATTTAAAACATAACATCCTAATATTCCAGACACAGCATAACAGCAAACCAAAATGCCTTCTTCAAAGGGGAAACTGTTGTTCCACTTTCCAGAAAGAGTCCTAAAAGAGATTTAGCTGAGGTTTTATTTGGGCTGTCAAAAACTCTTTCACAGGACCCATCATAAGTGCCTACTAACAAAAGCCCCATGGGCACAAGGTGGAAGATGTAGTACAGCTCTAGGTCAGGACCTACCTGCAAGATGGCGAAACATAGGTGTCCACATCTACAAACAAGGAGGTGAACAGTGCAGTTCCTACAAGCCATGTGCTACAAGAGTCAGACAGAAGATAAAATACACTGATTTACCTTGCTTAAGGCTAGTGATGCCTGCAAAAGATTTCAGAAGGTCCAAATGCACATGCAATAAAAGGTATATTGGAAGGCATTATTTGGACTACTTGTAAATCTCACTAGGAAGTTTAAAGACACGGGCCAGAGACCAACTCTCTCCGTATGACAGTATCACAGTATAACTAAGGTTGGAAGAGACCCCAAGGATCATTGAGTCCAACCTGTCTTGGTAGACCTCACGACTAGACCATGGCACCAAGTGCCATGTCCAATCTCCTCTTGAACACCTCCAGGGACGGTGACTCCACCACCTCCCAGGTTAGCCCATTCCAATGACGAATGACTCGCTCAGTGAAGAACTTTCTCCTCACTTCGAGTCTAAACCTCCCCTGGCGCAGCTTGAGACTGTGTCCCCTTGTCATCCTTGCTCCATGTTGGAAGTATATCCACAGTTCTGTCCTTCACTTACAGGCACAAGACACTGTAAGTGAAGGTTAGCATGCATGTAATGCACAAGAGTAAAAGGTTATATTTTGGCAGTCATCTTCATGGTACATTTGGGTTATTCTAAGCATCTCTAACTTGATTCTCACCCCGCAATAGATGGTATTTACATTTTCTATTTTGTCAGCCTAGATAACTTGCTCTTTTGGGCCAGCTATTTTTCCTGTTCTTGGCTCCAGTTCTCCCCTTAGTGAATATTATAATGTTCAGCAAAAGAAATCCAGCTGGTTGAATGAAGACTCTACATAAATTAAATGGGAAACTTGCAGTATGCCAGTTTTTCATCTAAACAACATGTGCATTAAAGTCTGGATAACAAAAACTCTTATGGCTTCAAGATTTAATTCATAGGAACTTCTGACAAAAAGACACCGTAGAATGTTAACAGATATACATCTATTTTATCTCAAAGTAGCCTAAGGCAATATAAGCCTAAAACTATAGACATCCAAGAGTTAGCATCTGAGACCTAGGAGCCTGATGGTCTTTTAAATAGGTTCCTCAAAAAGAAATGAGGTTAAAAACCAGAAGAGTTTATCACAATCTCTTGAAGCTAAGCTATACTTTATACCACATATTAGAGATCAAAGCCTCTTGCATTTCAGAAATTTCTTTCCCCCAAAATAGTCCCTTAAGTCCTCTTTGGGTCTTCAAACACTTTATTGGCATTAAAGGAACCAGAACAAAGTGGACCATTTTGCGCATTTTAACCAGCTGCATCTTTGCCCACAAGAGCCATGAGCCCAAAGATGCATAAAATATGTCAGCTAGGAGGTTCTTAATCTTTTGTACAGTATGTAATACCTAAGTGGTAATTTGTAAAAATCATATCCTGAACAAAGCATTTATTTATTATTTTTTTCTTGTTATTTTGGATAATATACAACATCAGCTCCTTGATGGTATTTTTGTCATTATTGCTTTGTCTGCCTTTTCTTCCTTAGCATAACAATCCCAGACAAGAAATAAAAGGATAAGGTTAAAATTACATTATTTCTTCTTTATCTTGATTGTATATTGTACCACTACTGTATATTGATTGCATATTGAACCTTTATTATGCCTTGATTGTATATTAAAACTTAAAAGGTCATCTGGTCCAACATAACTGCAGCAAGCAGAAATACCTTTGTAGCTACCCTAGACTTCAGTGGCTGATGTACTGCATAGACCGGTGAGAGGAGGAGGCTCCTGCTCCTGGCAGAGGGTTGCTGTACAGGGATTTCCCTTTCCTTTCTGTGTCCCACATTCTCTCTTTTTGTCTCCTGTAATAGAAGGCCAAGTGAATGTGTGCCATCCATTCCTACCTACTTCTCAAAGGTAGAATCATGATCACAGAAGCCAAAACTTTCAGTACCAGCTACACAGATGGGCATTCACCTGTTCAGTTCATCTCCTCCTTCCTGAAAAACTCCTTCTGACTGGGGGGGATAGAGGAGAACCCCACTTCTGCCCCTGGTCCTTGGAGCTTTGCTCCAGGGGTCATACAATCCCCTTGATTGTTCGAAGTTGCCTTGTCACACTATTGTGGAATCATATGTGGTACAGCAGGAGCAGAAGAAAACCTACAAGGCTTCATCAAGCTTCAGAGCTTCTCAGTGACATCACACATGTGATCTCCTGGTGGGCAGCAAACTCCTCTAGAGGAATCATCTGAATGGCAAAGAGGTTCTTCAGTTCCTCCCAGCAAGGAATTTCCAACTGCTAATCCCTTATGTGCTTTCCTTTAGGCAGTGGTTCCAGTGTGGATGAGTTGGTGAGTGGCTCAGTTTTGCCTGCTTGACTTGTCCTGGATCCTGTTCATTACTCATGTGCTCTGACTTTTCCAAGTCCCAAACTATCATTATACCTGCATCACAGTCTCTCTCCCACTTCTCTGCAATTCTCTCATTCCTAGCATCCTAGAGAAGACCAACTCCAGGGTCTTTTAGATCAAAAAAACCCAAAAAGATGTATGGTGATGTCACAGAATCATGCTGCTTTGCAAAATAGTGACCTAAGTGTGCAAAGATAGGTCAAGCTATGTTGCAGCTGAAGGCTAGAGAAAGGTTCAAGAATCAAATTTCAATGAGACACCTCACACTAATGAATAAAGAATTCCTCTTTCTGCTTTATTCTTTGCCTCCTGGCCTCTCTCCTGGGTCAGCAAGGGCCAGTTTCAAAAGGCTCCTAGTGCTTGCCATGGTAGATGAGCACCCTCTGCCCAAATTAATAAATCATAGAATCACAGAATCATAGAATCATAAAATGGTAGGGGTTGGAAGGGACCTCTGGAGATCATCGAGTCCAACACTGCTGCCAAAGCAGGTTCATTTAGGGCAAGCCACACAGGAACACACCCAGGAGGGTTTTGAAAACATGGTGGGTTGAAAATTATGCCCCCCCCCCCCAAAAAATCTGGTCCAGACCTGGGGGTAGTGGTTGATAAAAGGCTGAACTTGAGCCAGCAGTGGGCCCAGGTAGTCAAGAAGGTCAATGGCATCCCGGCCTGCAACAGAAATAGTGTGGCCAGCAGGAGCAGGGAGGTCATTCTGCCCCTGGACTCAGCACTGGTTAGGCCACACCTTGAGTCCTGTCCAGTTCTGGGCCCCTCAGGTTAGGAAAGATGTTGACTTGCTGGAATGTGTCCAGAGAAAGGCAACAAAGCTGGGGAAGGGTTTGGAGCACAGCCCTGTGAGGAAAGGCTGAGGGAGCTGGGGTTGCTTAGCCTGGAGAAGAGGAGGCTCAGAGGTGACCTTCTTGCTGTCTACAACTCCCTGAAGGGAGGTTGTAGCCAGGTTGGGGTTGGTCTCTTCTCCCAGGCAACCAGCACCAGAACAAGAGGACACAGTCTTAAGCTGCACCAGAGGAGGTTTAGGCTGGATGTCAGGAAGAAGTTCTTCATAGAAAGAGTGATTGGCCATTGGAATGTGCTGCCCAGGGAGGTAGTGGAGTCATCATCACTGGAGGTGTTTAGGAAGAGACTTGATGGGGCACTTGGTGCCATGGTTTAGTTGATGAGATGCTGTTGGGTGATAGGTTAGACTTGATGATCTCGAAGGTCTTTTCCAACCTGGTTAATTCTATTCTACTCTAAGATGTGAAAAATTTTCAAAGGCATAGCCTAAAACTACCACAGAAAATCTCTGAAGAAGGAGGCTCCACATGCTGCCTGGGCAGCCTGCTCCAGCGTTACATCACCCTCAGGTGAAAGGATGCTTGTTTTGCAAGGGCAGTAAGCAGCAAGAGACTAACCAATGTTGAGCCAGCCAGCCACTCCTCCACATCAGAACCACCGCCACTGGGACAGGATCTCAAGCAGAGAGCATGCATGGGTAAGTCACCTGATTTGGTGTTTGAAAAGGGTTGTGAGACCTTCTGTTTGTGTTGTCAAGGGAGCCCCATCCCCCTAGGTGGTTCATTACTTTGTGAGCCACTCAGCATCTTCCAATGCCTGGTGAATGGATTCAGCCACCCATGCCAAGGCATGGCACGAGTTTGAGGAGCTTCAAGACTGGCTCCTGAGACTGCTCTTCTGTGGACAGTGAAAGAGGTCTCCATGCAGCTCAGGAGGCTGTTACAAGGAGGCTTGTGTCAGATATTCACATTATCACCTGGATAACCCTTGCCACCATCTCTTCCAGAGACTCCATTCCTTCTGAGAACTTTATTCTGTGCAGGGTTGCAAATAAATGTCATGTGTGTAGGAAACTCAGGTTTGGAAGTGTTTGTGCATCCCCATGTTGGGGAACACTCAATAAGCAAAGAACAAGGCAGTGGCAATGTTAAGTTCTGTGGCTGTGTGCTAGACTGATGGGGACAGGGGGTTTCTGGAGCCAGAGAAGCCTAAGGGAGGGCTAGAATATGGAAGAGCACTAGAAAATGTCTTCAAATTATGTTTTAGAACGTTAAAAATAACTTTTTTTTTTCTTCAGTGGTATTTTATCAAAATTGTTGAAATGAAATTAGAAAGCTCCCACTGAAATTTTATAGAAAGTAAGGTGGGTTTGGAAAATCTCTGCTTCCACATCAAATCACACTGTACAATTTCTTGTCACTGTAATGCAGTGGAAACACAAATGAGCAAGCTAGCAGAGTTACTGCTGCTGATTTACAAGAGGTCAGCCCTGACCCTAGTTGCCTCTTGTCTCAATCCAGAGAGGGAAAGAGACTCAGTTCTTTTGAATATTCCCATGTTATCAAATTGGAGGCACAAATGAGGCCAAAATATCAACAGCCCTAGAGGCTATTTAGAATCATAGAATCAGTAAGGCTGGAAAAGACCTCAAAGATCATCAGGTCCAACCTGTCACATCCTTGTGACTACTAGACCATAGCACCAAGTGCCATGTCCAACCCCCTCTTGAACACCTCCAGGGACAGTGACTCCACCACCTCCCTGGGCAGCACATTCCAATGCCTAACAACTCTCTCTGTGAAGAACTTTCTCCTCACCTCGAGTCTAAACTTCCCCTGGTGCAGCTTGAGACTGTGTCCTCCTGTTCTGGTGCTGGTTGCCTGGGAGAAATTTATTTATTAAGAGAATAAAGTGGACGGAAGAGAAGAAGGGAGAGAGAGGGGGAGAAGAGGGAGATAGAAGTGGAAAGTAATTATATTACCACACCCCACATTCCCCAAGACAGTTTGGGTCTGTGGAGGATGCATGCTGCTGCTTTGGTGTGGAGATGTCATCCTTGTTGGCTGTGCTGTCCTCCTCTGGAGAAGGGAAGGGAGAAATCCCAAAGTCCAAGTCCAAGTCCTTCTCTGAGCAACCTCTTCAGCTCCATGAAAAAAACAAGTTCTGCTCAGTGGCATCCCCAGTAGGAGGTGCCTTTGTTTGTAGATGGTCAGCATTAGTCAAGGCACACTAAGCTTCTCCATTCTTGTCCACAGTCCATCCTACACAATGACCCTTTTCTTCCATGATTTTACCTAAGCCTAAGCAGAAACTGTGCTGCACATTCTAGCATTAACAGTTTGTTTTAAGACGGTCCACACTATCATTTTATTTCTGAAGTGTATAATGCTGGACCAAGAGAAGCATAAAAATTTTCATGGAAAGAGTCAAAGTTTCACCCAAAGTGTATGATACCTGCCAATATTTCGCTTTTTTGAATGTATGTATTATTAGGAATTTTCTGTCATACTTTTTTCTCCCTTTTGACTGCACACATGTATTACCAACAGCTCAATATCTTTGGTATTAGATATGCCTGCTGTGAGTTAATTGTGATCAGTGGAGGTGGTGGAGTCACTGTCCCTGGAGGTGTTCAAGAGGGGATTGGATGTGGCACTTCATGCCATGGTCTAGGAGTCATGAGGTCTTGGGTGACAGGTTGGACTTGATGTTTGAGGTCTTTTCCAACCTTGTTGATACTGTAATTCTATGAGGGAGAAGTGGGTATTCAATTTTCTGTGAATTCTCTATTGGTGAATTTTGACCTTGGTAATGGGCAGTAGTGTGATCAGAAGAAAGTCACTTAAATGAAGCAAAAATATCCAGATGTGAACTGGCTTTTTCTACTATAAGCTTTTCATGTTTATGCAAATCACTAGGTTCAACATGGCTAAATAGCAGTCCACTGCTTCCACTAACCTTCATGGCATGCGGAGACATTGCTTCTACAGATCATTATCCACACATAAGTGTCTTCAAAATACTTCTAACTGTGTCAGCTAATTTAATTCACAGTGTGTGGGGGACTGTGATGAATCTGTGGACCTTCTGAAGAGGCCTCTGGTGAACTCCTCACCAGAGCTCCTCAGAAGGTCCACAGACTCATCACAGTCCCCCACAACAGAGAATGTGATCTTTAATTTCTTACAGGTCCAAGTGTCCACTAAAATGGGAGAAAATTCTTTCCAGATCTTTGTGTCACTCTTGGATTCCTCTGTACCAATCTATTTTCCAGTTCTGGGAACAACCAACATGTGTTTGCGTGACAAGACGCTACCTTGGCAATTTGCCTCCATTTCCCAAGACCATACCTCCCTCAGCGCTGAGGTTCTGGGAAGAGGCTTTAGTGGGAAAGGCTCACGCTGCAAGGGAGGCTGTCAAGGATGGAAACGGAAGAAATGGGAAAGCTTGAGATAAATGAGCTCATCATAACCAGGATAAGCGTCAGATGCTTTATTTCAAGGAAAATGTCTTGCTCAGAGTCAAAAGAAAGTCAATCTTTACCAACATCAGCTGAGATCTTGGCATGAGGATGTTCCAAGCGCATAAAGGATATGAGTTCTGAACAGTAAAGACATTCAGTGTTCTGTAAGACTGTTATTGTGTGCAAAACCAAAATGAACACTTGTCTCCACCTCCAATTTCCCCAGCACTCAGTGATGTGTTGTGTCATTGGATTTATTTTAAAAAACAACTTTAATTTCCACCTTTCTTTGGGGGAAAAAAACCCCACATAGGTATTACATGGGTCTAATTCTAATTCTAACAGTTGTAATAGCACAAAGATGGATTGGTACATTTCCTTCTTACAGGAAGCATCAATACTTATACTCTAACAAGTATTTGTTTTCTTACTAGGCAGAACACAGAAAACCAGTATGTGTCATCTTTCCCATTCTTAGCTGTTGGTATGCAAAGACAGTGGGAAGAGAGAGAACTGGAAAGGTTAACTGTTGCACTCACATTCATAACTATGTAATTTCTGAAGCATATAGAAAATAATTATTCAATTTTTACCCCAAGATTATCACAGAAAATTTATTATTTCCTTAATTTATTCAGAGTCAGATACAATCCTTATACAGGGGCATACATTTGCTAAGTAAAAAAAAACCCATAAATTAATGTGCCTTTTGTTTTGTTTCTGGAGGAATTAAAACAAGGACTTCCCTGTTGCTGGCAGTGGTGTCGTGCAATAATCTGGTCATTGTAAAGCCATATCTGGTCCTAATTTCCAACCCAACACCAGATGTTTTCAAGGCATGTTCCCCTGTAAGTCTGCTTCGCTGGAGAACAATAATGCAAGGATTTCAGCTTCCATGTTTCGGCACCTCATCATGGTTGTTAGAGAATGGTGAGAAGGATTTGAGAGCTGTAATGCTGCCAAAGGCGGCTACAGTGGCCAAGGCGGAATTTACAGAAGAGTTGAAGCCACGGCTGCAAACTCAGCCCTCAGTGGGGCTGGGGCAGCTGTGCCTGACCCTGGGTCAGGGGGTTCTCCTCCCAGAGCATCCCATGAAGGCATAGCAGGACCTGGCATCCCTCCAGCCAGCAGATTGCAATACCCCGCCACTCTCACACAGATCAGGTTATGGGAGACTCATGCCTCCAGCCAAACCTCAGTAATTTGAAGGAGATGAACTTACCAACAGGACAGAAGATGTGAGCATTACAAGAAAGCCACTGTGCTGCGGATCTGCCCCTCACCCTAAAAATTTCTTGACAGTTGGCTTCATGGCTTCTTTTACTATGATGTCTGAACAGGTGCCCCTTGGCAGCCCACAGCCGGTGGGCACAGTCTCCAGAAGACTTCCAGTCCTTGCTTCTGGCCTAATTAATGTGTTTTCTTTTCTTCTTCCTCTCCATGTCTAACATGGTTCCAAGAACAGCATTGCATGGATCACTGATTTCACTGGTAGACGTGAGCAGCAAGAATCATGCCTTCAGAGGTTTTTTGTTTAACCAAAAAAGGGTTATCACAAGGTGCTTGGCTCTCCTCTTAAGCCATGACTCTCCTTTCTTTCTTTAAAACATTTCTAAAGATCAGCCTTATTGCTAGCCCCAGCTTTCAGCATCACTTGTGAGTTTCAGGCTCTGTCCCCCCCATATGTCTCATCTCTCATAGAAATGAATAAGAGTATTGGACTTTTCTAGCCATGAACACAGTGCACATTGTGATGGTGTTCATGTCAAGTTCCCTAAAGAGCAATACCGATAAGCAGAAGGCTTCTTTCACTGCATTTGTTTCATATACAAAAAAATGCTGCTTGTCTTATGAGTTAGAATTGACCTTCCTGTGCATAATTTTGTCTATAAAGACGGTGCAGTGGTTCCCACCAAATAAGCTATATCTCAGTGACACTTTCCCCCACAAATATGAAATGCTGCTCTTCAGTCTGCATAGAATATTTATGTTACTGTCATTTTTTTCCCCATACTAATTCATCAAAACAAGTGGTTTTCAGAAATCACCCATATAAAATCTTGATTTGAATAAATCAAGAATCAGGCATAAAACCAAGTCACTTCTCATCACATTCACACAGGAAAGAACACAACAGTTGACAAGTTGTTTGGACTATACAGTCTCAAAAAAACCCCCAACATCATAGCAACGCTGAAATGCATATGGCTCCTTTCTTAGTGATAGAAACAGTTTATCAATACTTCCCAAAGCCTGAATCAAAGGGCTGTCAAGTAAAAGAAGTAAGTTGCAGAAACAGACAAATATACTTGGTGTTTTTACATGCCATGAAGACATAGAATCATAGGATAGAATAGAATTAACCATGTTGGAAAAGATCTTTGAGATCATCAAGTCCAACCTATCATCCAACACCATCTAATTAACTAAACCATGGCAACAAGCACCCCATCAAGTCTCATCCTAAACACCTCCAATGATGGTGACTCCACCACTTCCCTGGGCAGCCCATTCCAAAGACCAATGACTCTTTCTGTGAAGAATTTCTTCCTAACATCCAGCCTAAACCTCCCTTGGCACAGCTTGAGACTGTGTCCTCTTGTTCTGGTGCTGATTGCCTGGGAGAAGAGACCAACCCCCATCTGGCTACAGCCTCCCTTCAGGGAGTTGTAGACAGCAGGAAGGTCTCCTCTGAGCCTCCTCTTCTCCAGGCTAAGCAACCCCAGCTCCCTCAGCCTCTCCTCACAGGGCTGTGCTCCAAACCCTTCCCCAGCTTTGTTGCCTTTCTCTGGACACCTTCCAGCAACTCAACATGTTTTCTAAACTGAGGGGCCCAGAACTGGACACAGGACTCAATGTGTGGCCTAACCACTGCTGAATACAGGGGCAGAATGACCTCCCTGCTCCTGCTGGCCACACTGTTCCTGATGCAGGCCAGGATGCCATTGGCCTTCTTGACCTCCTGGGCCCACTGCTGGCTCATGTTTAGCCTACTATCAACCAGTACTCCCAGATCCCTTTCTGCCTGGCTGTTCTCCAGCCACACTGACCCCAGCCTGCAGCACTGCATGGGGTTGTTGTGGCCAATGTGCAGAACCCGGCACTTCGAATGAATTGTAGAGTGCACTGGCTTGGATGGGAACTCCAGATGTCATCTAGTCCAATATTCCTGCAGTGAGCAGGGACAACCTTAACTAGATTAAGCTGCTCAGAGCTCCATCAAGCCTAACCTTGAATTTCTCCACCGCCTCCTCCAACAACCCCTTCCAGTGTTCCATCAGCCTCATATTAAAGAACAACTTTGTAATTTCTAACCTTAATCTACGCTTCTCTGGTTTAAAACCACCACCCCTCATCCTTTATAAACAGTTCCTCAACAGTTTTCTTGTAGGCTCCTTTCAGGTACTGGAAGGCCACTTTAAGATGTCCCTGCAGTTTTCTCTTCTCAAGGCTGAACAACCCAAACTTTCTCAGCCTGTCTTTGTAGGAGAGTTGTTCCAGCCCCCTGATCATTTTTGTGGCCTGCCTTTGGACCCGCATCAGCAGGTCCGTGTCCTTCTGTTGAGGGCCCCTAAGCCAAACGCAGTACTCCAGGTGAGGTCTTACCAGAGCAGAGTAAAGTGACAGAATCACCTCTCTGGATCTGCTGGTCACACTTCCTTTGGTGCACCCTAGGATGCAATTTGCCTTATAGCCTGCAAGAGCACATTGTTGGCTCATGTCCAGCTTTTCATCCACCGGTACTCCCAAGTCCTTTTCTGCAGGGCTACTCACTATCACATCATCTCCTAGCCTATATTGGTAACGGGAATTGTCCCAACCCAGGTGCAGGACCTTGCATTTGGCCTTTTTGAGTCTCCTGAGGTTCACCTGAACCCACCTCTCCAGCCTATCTAGGTCCTTCTGGATGGCATCCCATCCTTCAGTCAGGTCAACAGCACCACTCAGTTCAGTATCATCTGCAAACTTTTTCAGAGTGCACTCAATCTCACTGTCTCACTGTCATTGGTGAAGATACTGAACAACACTGGTTGCAGTACAGACCCCACCCATCAAATCCATATCTCTCCAGTTTGGAGAGAAGGATATTGCAGGAGATTGTGTGAAGACTCTTGCAGAAGGCCAGATACATAACAACCATTGTCCTTCCCTTGTCCACTGATGTACTTGCTCTGTTGTAGAAAGCCACTAGGTTGTTCAGGCAGGACCTGCCCTTGGTGAAGCCTTGCTGACTGTCTCAGATCACATCCTTGTGCTTCATGTGCTTTAGTATAGCTTCCAGGAGAATCAGTTCCGTGATCTTCCCACACACAGAGGTGAGGCTGATAGGTCAGTAATTTCCGGAGTTCCTTGCCATGTTTCCCTTCTTCCAGTCTCCAGAGACTTCACCTTATTGCCAGGACTATTCAACTGTCATGGAGACTGGCTTGGCAAATCCATCAGACAGTTCTCTAGGGACTCTGAGATGCATCTCATCAGGCCTCATAGACTTGGTTGTTTTCAGGTTACTCAGGTGGTTACGAACTTTTTCCTTTTTCTTTTCCTTTTCCTTTTCCATTTCCTTTCTTTTCCTTTTCCTTTTCCTTTTCCTTTTCCTTTTCCTTTTCCTTTTCCTTTTCCTTTTCCTTTTCCTTTTCCTTTTCCTTTTCCTTTTCCTTTTTCTTTCCCTTTCCTTTCCTTTCCTTTCCTTTCCTTTCCTTTCCTTTCCTTTCCTTTCCTTTCCTTTCCTTTCCTTTCCTTTCCTTTCCTTTCCTTTCCTTTCCTTTCCTTTCCTTTCCTTTCCTTTCCTTTCCTTTCCTTTCCTTTCCTTTCCTTTCCTTTCCTTTCCGAACCTTTCCTTTCCTTTCCGAACCTTTCCTTTCCTTTCCTTTCCGAACCTTTCCTTTCCGAACCTTTCCTTTCCTTTCCTTTCTGAACCTTTCCTTTCCAAACCTTTCCTTTCCTTTCCAAACCTTTCCCTTTTTTTATTGCACTGCAGTAAAAACCCCTCAAGTTCCATCTGAATTAGGCTCCATTTTACTAATCACAGTCAAAGCAGTAGGACATCATCTTACTGAGCTCTTAGCAGAAACCATTTTAAAGGATCAGAAGAATAACACTTTAAAGAGCTATTAATAAGAGCCTAATAGCATAAGGATTTGCAAAACCCTTGTGTCTGACTCTAGGTCCATCTGCTAAGTGCTACTGTTATTCCATCATCATTTCTACTGTAATATGAACTTCATAGTATTGAAGGAGGGAGGTACTTACTTCCCTCCAGAATAAGTGGTAGCACCTGCAAAATTCTCCCTGATGTAACACATGACCAGCTGTCCTACATAATAGCAGGTCTCTTCTTCCACATTCAAATAATGCTCCATCCAGTAATTAGAGCCCTCAATAAGAGGTTTGTTGAGCATGAAGGCACATCACTGCACTGCCCTGTTCTCTGTGTCATCTGCACAAGGCTTTGCTCAGCTGCAAGCAGCGTACCAGCTCTGCCAGGCCAGTGGCCTTTCCAGCTGAGCACTACGGTTTTACACTGCAGCCACTCTTCCAAGGAGCAACATCACAGAAATGTGGGAAATGTCTCATCTTTAGGCTATGGTGAGATGTAAAGAAAAAGAAAATTAATTACTGGCATCTGGATCCTCATTAAACTGACCTGATTTAGATCATGAGAAATTTCACATCAAGTCCTGACCATGTCCACACATATATGATAACATTTCAGTTACTGTGAATCAGGCTATACAAATCTTCCACTAAAGCAGAACTTCAGAACTCTGACACCTGAGATTTTTAATAAAAATAATTTCTTATATAATACAAACTTATTCTATTTCACCAATACCTAATAGATTAAGTTCTTAGTGGAAATTTTGTTTTTGCCCTTTAGGATCAGTTACTGGGAAGGAAAGAAATAAAAACCCAAACCCTCAAACCACAACAATTTAATAATCAAAAGAAATGACACACCAATAAAAGCACAATAGTCCCACAAAAAGTACACAACTATGCTTCTAAATTAATGTCTGCCCTGACCTAAGCTTACACAGATACCTTCTCAGCATAATAACAAATTCCTGGCCAAGCTGTCAGCCCATGGCTTGGATGGGAGCACACTGCGATGGGTTAGGAACTGGCTGGAGGGCTGAGCCCAGAGAGTGGTGGTGAATGGTGCCACATCCAGCTGGCAGCCAGGCACTACTGGTGTGCCCCAGGGATCAGTGCTGGGCCCTGTGCTCTTTAACATCTTTATTGATGATCTGGATGAGGGCATTGAATCCATCATCAGTAAATTTGCTGATGACACCAAACTGGGGGCAGGAGTTGATCTGCTGGAGGGTAGAGAGGCTCTGCAGAGGGACCTCAACAGGCTGGACAGATGGGCAGAATCCAATGGCATGAGATTGAACACATCCAAGTGCTGGGTTCTGCATATTGGCCACAACAACCCCATGCAGTGCTACAGGCTGGGGTCAGAGTGGCTGGAGAGCTCCCAAACAGAGAGGGACCTGGGGATGCTGGTTGATGGTAGGCTGAACATGAGGCTGCAGTGTGCCCAGGCAGCCAGGAGGGCCAATGGCATCCTGGCCTGCATCAGGAACAGTGTGGCCAGCAGGAGCAGGGAGGTCATTCTGCCCCTGTATTCAGCACTGGTTAGGCCACACCTTGAGTCCTGTGTCCAGTTCTGGGCCCCTCAGTTTAGGAAGGATGTTGACTTGCTGAAATGTGCCCAGAGAAGGGCAACGAGTCTGGGGAGGAGTTTGGAACACAAGCCCTATGAGGAGAGGCTGAGGGAGCTGGGGTTGCTTAGCCTGGAGAAGAGGAGACTCAGAGGTGACCTTATTGCTCTCTACAACTACCTGAAGAGAGGTTGTAGCCAGATGGGGGTTGGTCTCTTCTCCCAGGCAGCCAGCACCAGAACAAGAGGACACAGTCTCAGGCTGCACCCAGGGGGCTTTAGGCTGGATGTTAGGAAGAAATTCTATATAGAGAGAGTGATTGTCCATTGGAATGGGCTGCCCAGGGAGGTGGTGGGGTCACCATCATTGGAGGTGTTCAGGAGGAGACTTGATGGAATTCTTGGTGCCATGGGTTAGTTGTTTAGGTGGGTTGGATTGGTTGATGGGTTGGACACGATGATCTTTAAGGTCTCTTCCAGCGTGGTCTATTCTATTCTATTCTATTTTATTGTATTCTATTCTATTCTATAAACCCCATAAACTCCGCTTATACAAGCCCTACGAGGAGAGGCTGAGGGAGCTGGCATTGTTTAGCCTGGAGAAGAGGAGGTTCAGGGGCGAACTTCTTGCTGTCTACAACTACCTGAAGGATAGTTGTAGCCAGGAGGGAGTTGGTCTCTTCTCCCAGGCAACCAGCACCAGAACAAGAGGACATAGTCTCAAGCTGTGCCAGGAGAAGTTTAAGCTCGAGGTGAGGAGAAAGTTCTTCACTGAGCGAGTCGTTCACCATTGGAATGTGCTGCCCAGGGAGCTGGTAGAGTCACCATCCCTGGAGGTGTTCAAGACGGGATTGGACGTGGCACTTGGTGCCATGGTCTAGTCATGGGGTCTGTAGTGACAGGTTGGACTTGATGATCTTTGAGGTCTTTTCCAACCTTGGTGATTCTGTGATTCTGTGATTTATCACTAGCTGGGCACATGCAAGCACAAACTTCTTTGCTGCTGCAAACTTCTTCAACACATGATTCTGGTTTCCTTGTCTTCAGCTACTCCATCGGTCTTCCCTGCCTTTTCCACTATCATGGATGCACTGATGTGCTCCGGTACTACGTGGATGTCACGTTGGCATGCAGAAGACACCTAGGTCTCCTCGTGAGGGTGGGATGAAGTTTACAACACAAGGTTGAACAGTATGCACACACATGCAATCACTGAGAACAACAACCAAGGCATTATGGAGCAGTTGCTTCAGCTTTTATGGCTGTTGTCTTCCCTCCTCTGCTCTAATGGTTGTTTTTGTGCCCCTAATCAACACTAGAGAGTGAACAACTCCTGGTCAGTGAGCTGCTGCACTCCTGCTCTCTGTCATGGCACTCAGGCAGCCCTTTGTCAGCAGGGTGCCAGAGAGCCTTGCAGGCATTAGCTTATTAATCCTCACACCACCCCAACGATACAGGCAGCTATTATTATCCTACTTTTACTAGGGGCACAAGGGGGAACGGAAACTCTTCAAGATTAAGCGTCTCAGCCCAAGGTCATGCAGGAAACACAGACAGGCTGGGCTCTTAGTCTCTAGTTTCCAGGCTCTCCCAAAGGAACCAACAAATACTTCCTTGTAGCTGGGAAAAGCTCATTTTGTTTGATAGTCAGTACTTGCACCCACTCAGCAGCAGACAGATCTGTACATATTTTAAGTGACATTTATTTGAGGGAATCAGGGAGCAGGGCACAGAAACAGACATCTTAAGACCAGGGGTGGGGGGAAAATCAACCATCAGTTCTTAGCCTGGCATCAAGAGGAGTAAGAAAAAAAATTCCTCACTATCTTGGCAGAATGCTAAATCTAAATGGCTCCTCTTGGATCTTCCTTTCAAAACACAACAGCAAATGTGTTTTTGAAAAACACAATGACAAGAGTGCATGGCCCATCTCTTCTGCAGTATAGCAGTTCCTGTGTTTATGGCTGGAAAGCATTTGCTGGTACTGTCGAATGTTTCAACACTGGCAAGGACCAAAGTAAGATGCAGACATTCAGCTACTAAGCTGTGAAGGAAATGAGGACAATCTGGAAGATGCACTTCTCAAAAGTAATGATGGAGATTTCTTGTTTTTTCCCTTGCAAAATAATTTCTTTGTTTTGCTTTTACAAGGCCTATTATACAGCTACATGGGAAACCTACTAAACTACAAGATCACTAGGCAGGTGATGTCTGATGTGTTCCAATTCATGATTCTGTGATTTAGGACTTTTGGTTCTGTAGCTGTTACCTACCATGGGCAAAACACAATCTGTTACAGGAGTAGCACAACTCTTAGCTTTTGCTGTCTTAAACCTGCAAGTCTAAGGGGAGACTCTGGAACAGACTCCAGTGAACTGTTCAGTAGAGAAAGATAAAGATACAACTTAGAACAGAACAGAACAGAACAGAATAGAATAGAATAGAATAGAATAGAATAGACCAGGTTGGAAGAGACCTTTGAGATCATCGAGTCCAACCTATCACCCGACACCATCTAATCAACTAACCCATGACACCAAGCATCCCACCAAGTCTCTTACTAAACACCTCCAATGATGGTGACTTCACCACCTCCCTGGGCAGCCCATTCCAATGGATAATCACTCTCTCTGTGTAGAACTTCTTCCTAACCTCCAACCTAAATCTCACCTGGTGCAGCTTAAGACTGTGTCCTCTTGTTCTGGTGCTGGTTGCCTGGGAGAAGAGAACCTCTGCCTGTCTACAACCTCCCTTCAGGTAGTTGTAGACAGCAATAAGGTCACCCCTGAGCCTCCTCTTCTCCAGACTAAGCAACTCCAGCTCCCTCAGTCTTTCCTCACAGGGCTTGTGTTCCAAACCCCTCACCAACTTTCTTGCCCTTGTCTGGCCACATTTCAGCAAGTCAACATCCTTCCTAAACTGAGAGGCCCTGAACTGGACGCAGGACTCAAGGTGTGGCCTAACCACTGCTGAATACAGGGGCAGAATGATCTCCCTTTTTTTTGCTGGCCACACTGTTCCTGATGCAAGCCAGGATGCCATTGGCCTTTTTGGCCACCTGGGCACACTGCTGGCTCATGTTCAGCCTACTATCAACCAGTACCCCTTTGGATCACAGTATCACAGTATCACAGTATAACTAAGGTTGGAAGAGACCCCAAGGATCATCAAGTCCAACCTGTCTCGACAGACCTCATGACTAGACCATGGCACCAAGTGCCACGTCCAATCTCCTCTTGAACACCTCCAGGGATGGTGACTTCACCACCTCCCTGGGCAGCACATTCCAATGACGAACGACTCGTTCAGTGAAGAACTTTCTCTTCACCTCAAGTTTAAACCTCCCCTGGTGCAGCTTGAGACTGTGTCCACTTAGCAATTCCCATAGAATTATGCAATCATAGAATTATTTGAGTTGGTCATCTAGTCCAACCCTTCTGCAGTGAGAAGGGGGTATCTTCTACTAGATCATTTTGTCAGATCCCTGTCCAACTTTGAGTATTTGCAGGTATGGGGCAGATACAATCTGTCTGAGCTACCTGGGCCAGTAAAAATTGTAAAACAAGTCTTCCTTTCACCTAATCTAAATTTTCCCTCTTTCAGTTTAAAACCATTACTCCTTGTCCCATTGCTACAGGCTCTGCTAAAAAGATTGTCCAAATCTTTCTTAGGGGTTCCTGTTAAGTATTGAATGGCTGTTACAAAATCTCCCTGGAGCCTTCTGTTCTCCAGGCTCTACAACCCCTACACTCTCAGCCTGTCCTCATAGGAGAGGTGTTCTAGGTTATTGTCGGTAGAAAGTCTTTCTGTGCAGGTGCATCATCTGTTGGGACAGCCAGGATGTGCCCTTGGAACACCCATGGTGCAGAAGGCAGGGGATGCATCTAAGGGCGTCACTCCCACCTCACATGCTGTGCACTGTCAGGCGTTGTTCCACCCTTCTGTACAGCCACCTGCTAACCCACATTGCTTCAACTCAACCCATGCCATATGAAAACTCCTATTGCATCACAGAAGGGGCCAGTGTTGAGTAGAAATCTGGGAACATGTAATTCTGAGGGCAGGAGGGAGACAATCAAGCCCCACTTATTTATGGAAATCACATTGCTCAGTTTCTTTCTACCTGAATTTTCCTTGCCTGTAAAATGGTCATGATGTCTGCACTTTGTTGTGGTTGTTGCAGAGATTTGCTTTTCTGCAACCAGATATTCAAGAACTTTGGATATTGTTATGTTTCAAAATGAAAATAGAAAGTTGAAACCTCTTCATTTTGTTGTTGCAAAATTAAATCTGTGTTTTATAGCCATGTCTAAAAAATTAATAACTGACATTTTCAAGCTAATTCCAAATACAAAATTAAGACACCTTAATACAACTGTATTTGAAAAATCAGGCAGACATTTAATCTTTCATGAAAAACTTCAGCAAAGACATTTGCCCTCTCCACCCAGATAGTTTGATGCAGTCCAGATGTTTACTGTATGATGGGTGTGTACCTTCTGTCTGATGAAGAAACCAGCCCAGACATCCTTGGGGTCCTTTCCTTTTACAGCTTAAAGAGGATTTAAACCTCTTTTATCCTAGTCTGTCTACTCACATTATCATTAGAGGTGGGAAAATAGCAATAGGAGTGAAAAGATCACTTGGGTCACTACCCTAAGTTTTGTTGCCTAGGCAAACTCAGCCAACATAGTCATGTGTTCAATGATTTTTGGCCTGCAAAAGTGTAATAAATCCAAAGTTTTTAATTTCTGTTTTTATAAAATATATTCAGAGAGCAGCCTTTCTGACATGTTCTGGTGCATAGTCTGAGTTTTTATTCTGAACCATTCTGACATGTTCTGGTGCATAGTCTGAGTTTTTATTCTGAACCAGAAAGCTAGAGGTATACAGCAATGACAAAAATATTTATGAAAACCTGAAACAAACATTTGCCACTCTGGGCAAGCTTACTTTTAGGTCTGAGAAGTGAGATGAGTCCTGCTTCACCTTGTGTTCTCAGTTGCAGCTAGCATGTTCTTTGTGTTGGGTAAGCAGCTACTTTACATACCTTAGGAATTTGCTGTCTTCAGAAAAGGGAATCCATTGTGTTTTCATGGCAGACAAAACTGTCAGAGCTGTGGGTGTGCTCCTCAGTAATGTCTTGGAGGATCTGAGCTGTTACTTCTTATTCTGATAGGAGGAGGTACAGGTCACTGAGGAAGTCTGTATCTGCTTTTTTGTGTGTATGTGTAATGACAAATACAGCAGAGATGAGAGAACACAGTCAGAACAAGAGTCTCAAGATGCACCAGGGGAGGTTTAGACTGGATGTTAGGAAGAAGTTCTTCATAGATAGAGTGATTACCCATTGGAATGGGCTGCCTGGGGAGATGGTTGAGTCACCATCACTGGAGGTGTTTAGGAAGAGACCTGATGGGGTGTTTGGTGCCATGGTTTAGTTGATTAGATAGTGTTGGGTGATGGGTTGGACTCAGTGATCTTGAATGTCTTTTCCAACCTGGTTAATTCAATTCAATTCAATTCAATTCAATTCTATTCTATTCTATTCTATAGCAGGCAATCGTGTATTGTACCTTGCGTGGCACACATGGGAGTATGCACAAGGAAGATGGTTGAACATTTTTCTAGCATGGTAAGGGATGAGCATATCTTCCTATCCTACAGCAAACCAGCTTTTAATGCAGAATAAAGTACTCCATGTGAAGTACCTTTTATTTCAAGGTCAAGACATGCCTAACAGCAGTTACCAAAGTGTACCATACATGGTGTAAATCCCCACCTCAAGTCCCCCAACATTGCTCATATGCTGATACCATTTTTATGAAATACAAATTTATATCAGCATTTTATTGAATCTATGGCATGACTGCAATAAATCAAGCATTTGTATTTGAAGACAGACAATACCTACACCACCATGTTCTCTCTCCTCATTGAAAATGGTGGAGTGATAATAAAACTAGAACTTTCACATTCAGCAAGTAATTAGCATAGCTAATTGCTGTTTTCCTTTCAGACAGATAGTTTGATCAAAACCAAGGAAATGCATAAATAGAAAAGCTCTGATATTAGAATACGCTTTGGCTGTATGCTGGATTAGTAAGGTAGAACAAAAGGTGGCAATCTAGTATGTAATAGAAAATCCAAGAAGGTTCATAATGACAAAGCTATGGGCCCAATGCTCTTTAATATCTATATTGATGATCTGGATGAGGGCAGTGAGTCCATCATCAGTAAATCTGCAGATGACACCAAGCTGGGGGCAGGTGTTGTTCTGTTAGAGGGTAGGAGAGATCTGCAGAGGGACCTTGACAGGCTGGACAGATGGGCAGAGTCCAAGGGCATGAGAATCAACACATCTAAGCGCCAGGTTCTACACAATGGCCACAACAACCCCATGCAGTGCTACAGGCTGGGGTCAGAGTGGCTGGAGAGTGGCCAGGCAGAGAGGGACCTGGGGGTACTGGTTGATAGTAGGCTGAGCATGAGCCAGCAGTGTGCCCAGGCAGCCAAGAAGGCCAATGGCATCCTGGCCTGTATCAGGAATAGCGTGGCCAGCAGGAGCAGGGAGGCCATTGTGCCCCTGTACTCAGCACTGCTTAGGCCACACCTTGAGTCCTGTGTCCAGTTCTGGGCCCCTCAGTTTAGGAAAGATATTGAGTTTCTGGAACATGTCCAGAGAAGGGCAATGAGGCTGGGGAGGGGTTTGGAGCACAAGCCCTGTGAGGAGAGGCTGAGGGAGCTGGGGTTGCTTAGCCTGGAGAAGAGGAGGCTCAGGGGAGACCTTATTGCTCTCTACAGCTACCTGAAGGGATGCTGTAGCCAGGTGGGGGTTGATGTCTTCTCCCAGTGTGGTAGGTTGAAAAGGCTAATTCTCCCACCATGGGCAAAAGAAAAGACTCAGACAAAACAGATTGCAAAAATGGTGGACAGTTTAAAAGGAAAAAAAAAAACAAAAAAAACCAAGGAAAGGTTTACAGAGAACCACAAGCACCGTGACAAAAGAGAGAGGTCACAAAACATACCCAAAAGTATCCCACCTGGGGGTACACCCAGGCTCCTTCTCCCCCCACGGCAACCTTGGCCCTAGCCAGGCCCAAGAGGGGCCACAAGGCAGCTCAACCCATTACCCAGGTAGTGGTGAGGGAAGAGAGAGGAAGAGAGGACCCCCTGCTGATATCTTATAGGGGAGCAGGGCATTATGGGATGAAATACCTGGCTTCCTGTGCCCACCCACTGGGCTGGACCCTTTTGGGACATGCCTGAACCACCACACCCAGGCAGCCAGCACCAGAACAAGAGGACACAGTCTCAAGCTGTGCCAGGGGAGGTTTAGGCTGGATGTTAGGAAAAAGTTCTTCATAGAAAGAGTGATTGGCCATTGGAATGGTCTGCCCAGGGAGGTGATGGAGTCACCATCACTGGAGGTGTTTAGGAAGAGACTGGATGGGGTACTTGGTGCCATGGTTGAGTTGATTGGATCATGTTGGATGATAGGTTGGACTCCTATCAAAGGTCTTTTCCAACCTGGTTAATTGTATTGTATTGTATTGTATTCTATTATAATCATTATTGATCATCTTACTGTCACTGCTAACATTGTCAGCTGTAGTACCATAAACCTGCAGAAATCCATGGAAAAGCAGGCAAATGTCCAAGTTTTAGTTTTATAATTAAGAAACCACTCATGCAGGAAAGGAGGAAGAGAAAAACAATGAATAAATTATTTGCTTAGCATTTCATAGAGCCTGTAGAATGCCAGAACAGCTGAATTAACACACATATAAGCCAGATAAGGAAATAAACCAGAGCAGGGTAGACAAATTTATTGCTAGTGTCACTCAACACTCTTGAAATAAAAAGTTTCATGAAGGATAAATGTGTGCTGCTGAGACTGTGTTGTGGAACAGAAAGAGCAATCCCTCTCCCTTTATTATTTTTTTGTGTTATTACAACAGTAATTAAGGAGGAAACTAGAGAAAGGCTGTAGAATAGTGTGAATGCCCTCCTAAGGCTGCTCTCTGTCATATTTGAAAATTCATGGAAATTGAGAGAGGTGTCTCAGGAATGGAGAATGGCAAAGCTTGCACCCATCTACAAAAGAGACCAGGACTGTCTGGGAAAGCTGTAAGATCATCTGCCTTTCCTCCATGAGGAAACCACAGTGCAAGTGAAAGGTTAGGAGAGACTGTTTACAAGGACATGTAGCACTGGGACAAAGGGCAATGTTTTTAAACTAGACCAGGGTAGACTGAGATTGGACATTAGGAAGTTCTTTGCTATGGGGGTGGCAGAACAGTGCTCACTGAAGGAGGTGGTAGAGGCCCCATTGCTGGAGACATTCAAGGTCAGGCTTGACTGGGCTCTGAGAACCTGGTCTAGTTGAAGATGTTCCTGCTTACTGCAGGGAGGTTACACTAGATGTCCTCTGTAGGTCCCTTCCAACAAATGGATTCCATCATTCTATGATTCCAACTCTTCTCAGAGCATGTTCTGGGCACAGGAAGGAGATGGCAGACATTTAGAGCAGCCAGCAGAGACTTACCACAAACAAACCACGCCCAGCCAGCTTGATGGACTTCTGCACTAAAAGGGGGTCACAGGCAAGTGGATGTCTTTTACATAGAACAGTGCATGTACTTTGGGCTCCCCCAGCACATGGCACTGATCAGCTGGAACAAATTAAGTGGATGGACACCAAATGGTCTCTGATTGGAGGACTTGCTGGGTCTGAGAGAGCTGGGATTGTTCAGCTTGGGGAAGAGACAGCTTGTGGGGAAAACAGCTGCTCAACAAGGTTATTCAGAAGACTGAGCTGACTTCTTCACGGTGTTGTCAGGTTGAGAGACAGCAGACACAAATTCAAATAGAAGACAGTCAGCCTGAAAATGAGAGAAACTTCTTTCCTGTGAAGGCATTGAAACAGGCTGGCTGAAGCCTCCATGCCATCTCCAGCCTTGGAAGTTGCCAAGACCTATCTAGAAAAAGCCCTGGCAAACTGTTCTGACTTCAAAGCTGCCCCTTCTTTGGACAGGAGACTGACCCATAAGTCTTTCCCAGTCTGAAATAACCTTTGAACTTCTGAATTCTCCAGCCATCTCCAGGAGATTGACTTCCATACAGAAATACCATGTAAGGTCCTGAAGCAGCCAGGCTTTCTTTGGAGAACCACATATAGCAGAATCTCACTTTAAGTATTTTTCAAGACGTTTGTCAATGAGGAATAGGTCACAAGGGATTTCTGAGAGGATTCCAGTTTAATTTTTTTGGAACTAGAGCCATAGCACAAACACTGGAAGACAGCTCTGCCTTTGTCCTGACTGCTCTGCTTGTCATAACTGTCCCCACTGCAGAACCTTCTTCTGTCCCAGACACATGTTCAGAGAATGTGTATGTGAGGAAAGGGGAAGCAAGAACCAGCATGCAGCAGCTGGTTGTATTCATTGTAGGGGAATCCCCAACCAGCTGTTACCATCAACTTTCCATTGTCAATGGCCAGAAAAAATAGAGCAGGGGCCAGGATATATTAAAGTGTTAACTGTAGGCTGTTATCTATGCTCTGTAATTATGAGTGCTATAGAAACTTGTATGCTTTTCTCCATCACACTGCTGTTCTCCCATGCCAACATGTACATAGCAGTTTTTTGTTTTTTAATCTTAAGCATATCATTGCTTACTTGCTTGCTTGAAAGTCAGCTGCTGGGCTGGGAACCTAAGACAACCAGATGTTTTATTTTTCATGCTGAGGAAGTGAAATTAGAGATTATCTTTGTAAGATTTTTATGGAAGAAAGTTCAGAAATATGAGAAAAGCTATACTTTTAACCCTGCACAGTTTAAGCACTAAATCAAGTAGTTCATTATCACTGGTTAAAAAAAAGAGAAGAGGGCAGGGGGTGGGGAGTGGGGAATAAAGGATGTGGAGGAAGAGAAGGAGAGAACAAGAAGAATAAAACAAAGTGAAAATCACACCTCATTTTCAATTATGGCTTGAGAGTGCATTATCTTCTTCATGCATCTAAATCTACTGCTTAAAAATCACTGATTTACAAGTTCAACAACGTTTATGTTTAGACCAACAATTTCTCTGCCTGGCCTTCCACAGCTGATACCACAAGGCACCCACAGCTAAAACAGATGCATGCCTTTGATTGCAAAATGTCAGCATGTTGTAACTGGCATCTTAAATGTATGTAAGTACTAAATTCCTAGTAATTTTCCTGAAGACTTTCTCTATTTAAGGCCTATCTGGCAGTCTATAAAAGGACTATTGCAGTATCGAGTCAGAGGGAAGGCAGGGGTAAGAAGTTTTAGGCAAGCAGCCTAGAGTAGGAAGGTTTTGTATGTTGCCAGCTCTCAGCTCACAGTGCTATGTGAAGGAACATTCATTCCATGGCCCTATTTAGTTTCTCAGTGTTATCACAAATGGGAAATTAAACATTTTTTCTCACAATAGAATAGATTTGCTGGCTTACACCCATATTCTTTTAATTTCATTTGCTAGAAACAAATCTGTTTCTCATTTAACTGCAGCTTCTTTGTCATCTGTATCTAACATTTAGTGTCACATTATGAGTGCATTTGTATTTATAGGTGAACACTGGCTCCAACTATAACTCCAAATTCAACCCCCATTCAACTCTGGGACTGTTTAGATTTAAACTTTAGCCTAGATCTAAAGGTTTTCAGTGGATTTCTGTCTTTCAAACAGCCCAAATCAACTCCCTGGAGCTAAAGACTTCTAGACTATTAAGGGGCTGAAATATGGATTCATATCAAATTCACAGCTTGAGCTCATTTCTTGGAGGTAGTGGTGAGATCCACGCCGAAGCCTCATGCATGTTTTCTATCACTCTTTTGCTAATGTGCTAAACATTAATTCACCCACCACCTTCTCAGTTCAGATATGCATATTCAGGTCTTTCTCAGCCCTCCAGTTCAATTCACCCGCAAGGATGCACCAAAAAGAAAGTCCAAAAGTGCTGCTATGTCTGAAGATCAACAGCAGCACTCATGTTGTTTCATGGGAATGGGAGATATCAAGCAAGCCCAAAATAATCCCGAGAGCACTTGTTTACTGCATGATTTGTCATGTGGCTTTCACATTTCCTAAAAAGGATGTGACAATGAAGTTAAAAGGTTTGAACCCTCCACCAGCACAGAAGACTCAATGAGTGTGCCACACAGCCACTTTGGGTCTCCTCTTGAATCTTTTGGAACAGCTCAGGGAACAGCATGGGAGAGGTCCCAGGCTACTGAAGGGAGTAATTTTCATGCACAGCAGGAATAGCAGCATATATAACCAAAATGAAACCAGAGAAGGTCAAAAAGAGGGCAGCTTTGCTGAGCTCCCAACTCGTCACCTGCCTCACTAAGTAAGAAAAACCCCATAAAATTCTTCTCCAAAACTGCATGATATTAAGTGTTACATTATATTAGGAAGATAACAATCTATGGCTTCTTGTGTTTGCTTTTTGAACGTCTCCTGACTTTTTTTTTTTTCTCTCAGAAAAATATAATCTATTTTCAACAGATGATCCCTCAGAGGTTGTTCCTGCTAAAAATAACCAATCCCAACCAACCAACACCAATGGAAAACCCCAAACCAAACAAACCCCAAAACAGACAAGCAAACAACAACAAAAAAAACCCAACTAACCAAAAAAACAACAAAAAAACCAAACACAAAACACAAACACACACAAAAGGAAAAAAAAAACCCAACTACAAAACAACCAAAAACCCCATACCAACAACAGGCAAATTAAAAAATAAAGGCTCATGAGGATGTTTTTTTCTCTCCTCTGGTGATGTAATTACGAAACATTGCCCCAGGGAAAAACTGTCAAAGGAAATGACAGGAAGAAATATTCTCTGGATCCCAGGGAATATGTGAGAAGTTTAAATGCCAAATGGTGGATTTTTTAATTCTCTCTTTCCTTCTCCCCCCCCCATCTTTCATCAGTGAAAGCTTGTTTCCCCTTGCATTATGTACACTAAAAAAACGGAATCTGCTTAGAAATACAGATTCACTGATTAAGTGGCTTGAACAATGCTGAAGCTCTTTTAACAGCAATTCATAGTATCATAGTATCAGTCAGGGTTGGAAGGGACCACAAGGATCATCTAGTTCCAATCCTCCTGCCTTGGGCAGGGACACCCCACACTAGATAAGGCTGGCCTGATCTAATTCTGCTGCTTAGAGTATTGATCTCAGATTGTCCTTGTCTCTACCTATAGAGGGTTGTGCAATTTTATTCCTTCAATTTGCTACTTTTAAAAAAGTAAAAAGAAGACATTAAGCATTGGGCTTCCAAGTTTGCATGCAACTTTAAAATTTTTACTCTTAATATTATGGGGAAAAACACTGTAATATCTTTCATTTTATTTCCAGTGCATGGGAAGAAAAGGAAATCTCTTCTCCCGTTATGAATAAAAAAATAAGGAAAAAAGCTTAGATATTTCCACCTACCATTTCTTTGTCCAAATCTGAATTACACTTGTTTTCCTCAGACAGTTCTCTTGTGGCACATGTGTCTGTAAGTTGAAACATAAAATGTAATTACATAAAAGTCCAAGTTTCTCTGCCTGCCTGCCTTCTTTCCTTCAGCTAAGCACAGGCAATTACACAAGAAAGGGCCTCTGCAGCTGAGTCCTAGCATGAACAAGAATACCTGGCTGGGACTGATGATCTGCCCCTACATCTCCTCAGGTTTTGATTCCTCTGCATTTTGAAGGGAAGACATTCTCACCTTTCCATGAAATAGAATTATACTTATTAATCCAGTCTTTTCTCTTACCAGACAAGCAGCATCTTCAAAGTATTTCAAAGTATTTAGAAAGTATGTTGATGTGCTGGAGCGTGTCCAGAGAAGGGCAACAAAGTTGGTGAGGGGTTTGGAACACAAGCCCTATGAGCAGAGGCTGAGGGAGCTGGGGTTGCTTAGCCTCAAGAAGAGGAGACTCAGGGGTGACCTTATTGCTGTCTACAACTACCTGAAGGGGAGTTGTAGACAGGCAGAGGTTGGTCTCTTCTCCCAGGCAACCAGTACCAGAAAAAGAGGACACAGTCTTAAGCTGCACCAGGGGAGGTTTAGGCTTGAGGTTAGGAGGAAGTTTTACACAGAGGGAGTGATTGCCCATTGGAATGGGCTGCTCAGGGAGGTGGTGGAGTCACCATCACTGGAGGTGTTCAGGAGGAGACTTGATGTGGTGCTTGGTGCCATGGTTTAGTTGGTTGGGTGGTGTTGGATGATAGGTTGTACACGATGATCTTGAAGGTCTCTTCCAATGTGGTTTGTTCTATTCTATTCTATTCTATGGGAAAGGCATCTAAAGAGGTGTTTTCCTTAGATTTGTTAAGAGTTGTTTGGGAGTGACGGGATGTGCACAACTGTTAGCAGTATTAACTTTGTAATTGGTAAGCTTAGCATATCTTGTTCTTTTGTTAAACTTTCAGTGGAAGCAAAAGCTGGAAAGTAAGACAAAATATTTGTAAACTAGAGAGTGAACTCTGGGACAACCAGAACAAGAGGACACAGTCTCAAGCTGTGCCAGGGGAGGTTTAGGCTGGATGTTGGGAAGAAGTTCTTCATAGAAAGAGTTATTTGCCATTGGAATGGGCTGCCCAGGGAGGTGGTGGAGTCACTGGAGGTGTTTAGGAAGAGACTGGATGGGGTGCTTGGTGCCATGGTTTAGTTGAGTAGATGGTGTTGGATGATAGGTTGGACACAATGATCTCAAAGGTCTTTTCCAACCTGGTTAATTCTAAATTCTGCTTCAATAGTGTTACAACTCAAAACTGATTATTTAGAAGTCTGTCCTATAGTCCTCAAAAAATTGTGTAACCTGACAATGACAATGGAGAGCTCCTTGCAGAAACAATTACAGATTCACGGATTGTGTAGGGTTGGAAGGGACCCTCAAAGGTCATCTTCTCCAACCCCCCGGTAGCCAGCAGAGAGAGCTCCAACTAGGTCAGTTGGGCCAGGGCCTTGTCAAGTCTTAATTTTGAATGTCTCCAGGAGCAGAGCCTCAACCATAACTCTGTGCAACCAGTTCCAGTACTTTATCACTCTCATTTTAAAAAACTTGTTCCTCATGCCCAACCTTAGATTTAGTCTCCAGTTTTAAACCATTGCCCCATATCCTATCACCCCAAGCCCTTCTAAATAGTCTCTCCCCAGCCTTCCTGTAGGTCCCCTTCAGACTCAAAATGATCTAACTTCTCAGCCCAAACCCACCTTATATTCCACTACGGAAAACCTTTGAGTCATTTCCATAAAACATTTGGAAGGAGCAACATGAAACAGTGTTGTTTGACAGCAGAGATCTGCTGGCTTCAGGCTAGCTTTTAAGAGACACCTGCTCACCCTGCAGTGAGCAAAGCAGTCAGGGCTGGAGTCAGCTGGAGCTCTCCAGACAGAAAAAGCAGGATGCTGAGTGCTTGAGCTGTATTACTATGACCCCATGGGAGAGTCCCAGGTTTACATTACAGTACTACCACCCCACCACAGGGACAAAACTGCCCTTACATTGCCCTTGCAGCCTTCTATCAGCATATAAACCCTTATGTGCAGATGGGAATGCCAGCTTCCAGACAGCTTCTGAAGAGTGAGTGACCTGAGCAGGAACCTGAGCTGGATGGTTGCTCTCCAGCTCCTCTCAAGCAGTATGACATCACTGTGTGGCACTGCAGCACATCAGCCTCTAACCCAACTGGAACTAGAAGCAATCCAACTGTATGACATTGATCTTCAAGTGAGCTAATTTACCCTGCTTAAGAAATGATCCTGCTGCACTGCTTGACCAGGTGGCTTCTGGTAAACCAGCTCTTCACCCTGCCTCATGCACTGTAAACAATCCTCAGTGAAAACTTCTCAAATGTGTCACTTCTGTCCTCCCCCACCACTTGCCTGTGACTTTACTGATCTGGTGTTCAGCACCAGGGCATAATAATTGACCTGCTGACCTCAGGGTTAAGCACAGTTCAGAGAAAGTCCTAGAGACCACCAGCAATCTCTTCAATTTTTATCACAGCCTCCTGCTGCACGTCTCTTCCCCCACCCTCAGCTATGCCTCCTCACCCTGAACAGAGAAGAAGACATCACATGCCCCACTGGCGAGGACCTGATAGCTTTGCCTAATCCATTTAATTTTCAGCAGCCCTCCTACTGGTGACAGCATGAGAGCTGAGACTTGCCAGAGGATGTTCTAAGCATAGCAGAATTATTCTGCAGCTCAAACCTTATCAGATCAACAACAATATTTTGTACCATTTTGTTCCATTTTCCTTTTCTTGCGTGCAGCGTGATAAAGCTGCATTACACCGTGCCACTTCTATATGTAAAATCAACTCAAAAGACATACATGGACCAGTCTTCTTCAGGTTTCTTGCATATTCTCTCTGCACTGATTCCCTACAGAAGCATTTTTGAGTGAGCATTAGTACCATTTCCTAAAACAATTGCATGGCCATGTACACTTTATTTTATTTTTTAAACAAAAAACCAGAAACAATAATAAACCAAGAATTGCCTCATCCTTTTTCTTTTCCTTAAAATAAAAATAAATAATAATTTTTTAAAAAAATAGTCTGTACTTCACACATTTTAAAATAAAAATATTTTTCAGGAAGTAGACTGTTGGGTCCTTACCACTCTGGCTTCGGGCAGCTGAGTTGCTGATTCATTTATACTCCTGTGATGTATTCCCCTTGGCAAAATGAGAAACAGTTTAAGCCCATAAGACAGGAATCTTGCAAGTCAGACTGCCCAACATAATGCAGTTAAGTCTTGTGAGACATTGGGTGATTCTACTGATATTTGTGGCTTAGGAGGTTGTTTCACTCATCGTTGGCTTTGTCCCTCTGCAAGTAGTTATCTTGATGTCTCTCATGCAGAGAAACCTTTTTGGCATCAGGCATGTAGGTGATTATATTACCTTGAGGACCATGACAAAAACAGTTTCACTATGAAATTTACCACTTACATCTTTTCATCCAGTACAGGCATCATCTGCACTTTCAAGATTGTGTGGAACCAACTGGAGGGGTTATCAAGTCTTTAAACTGAATTTTAATTTAAAATGTATGTTCATTATTGACTGAAAAGGGGAATAATCACAGCTGCATGAAGAATCAAAGGGATGCCTAAAAAATAGTAATTCTTGCTCTTAAATATGTGGTGTCTATAAAATACCAAATGCAAATAAGTCTTTAAAAATTTTCATAATGAGAAAACAGAAGTCAATAAGCAGTGTGCAGAACCATCTGGAAATTAATGTTCTTCCTAGTCAATAAGACTGCCAGAATCTATTTCCTTTCCTTCCCCCAAGCTAGCTATCTGACAATAGGACAAAATAATGTAACAGAAGAGAAAGAGTCCAAATCCTGAGAGACAAAACAACACAAATAGGATCAAAATGTAAGAGCAGCCATGCTGAGCCTGGCCAAAGATCCAAGAAGCCCATATCCAACACATGGCTGTGGCCAGGGACAGATGCTGCAGGGAGATTTGAACCAGGAGAAGCATCACAAAGCTGTCTCCTCAGCTCCAACCCATCAACACTTCTGAGCCTCACTGGGCTGGAAGCAACTCTTGAACCATCCCATGTGGATACAGTCATCAAAAGACTTAGCCTTCACAAATTTGTCTAATTGTTTCAAAACCACATGGACTTTTGGCCCCTATCATGTTATTTTGCAATGACTTCCACGACTGTATTAGGCATGGCTCACTCCCATTGACTTCAGAAAGACATTCATGTACATATCAAGGGAAAGAACTGGATATGGATTTGAGAGTATTTTAATTCTCCTTATGCACTGGTTATGTGAATGACCACAGAACAATTAGTTGTAAAACTTGCTGTTCAGAGATTATGAAACAATGAAGACAAAATCCCACAAGCAGCTCTGAAACTACCCAGCAGAATAAATTAGATTGAGTGAATTAATAAACCTGCACTGTTGATCCCATGTCTATACCTGAATCAAGACTGTGCTCCAAGAGATGGCACACTCCTTATCAATTTCACTTGCATGAATGGATTTTTACATTCAGAGACACTAAAGAGGAGAGATGAACACCATCTTATACTCTACACAGGCTAAACCATTACATGAAACACAATAAGAGCCTGTGGATAATGTCACCATACCAGATTACAACCCAGGAGACCATTGCTCAAACAGCATCTGAGTCACAACTTCTTGCCTTCTAGCTTGTAACCCTGATACAGTCAGCATGTTTCAGCTTTCCAAACCTCATTCATCTCATTAAGAGACAAATCTCTCTGTCATGGAGGAAGCAATTCTCTGGTGTTTCTTCTTTGTCCATTTTGGTCAGAGGACTGTAAACCCTGCAGATTTTTATCATAGCCAAACACCTGTGCCAGACATACAAATGGGTCTTGCCTGGAGGATTTTAGGATCTGAACTAAATACTCAGGATGCATGACCAACCCCATATATGTATATATATATATTATTTTTATTTTTTTTTTCAGTAAACCTTCCCAGCCACATACAATTCTGGACCTGTGCTGTAAGAGGAGTACCCCAAGCCACTCAGTGCTGAGCACATCTGGGAATCCTTTGTGTCTAACTCTAATGAACACCCTCAGACTGGGTGTTCTTTGGCAGTTGCCCCCAAACTCACCTACTACCAAAAAGGCAAATTTTACCCAAAGCTCACTCATATGTTGCCTCCAGCTGGGCATTTTTTTGAGGGTTCAGCAATCTGAGTTGAAACTCCTACCTCTGGAAAGGGGGACACCAGCTAAGATGATGAAAGCAGAAGTATTGAATACAAGTCTTTTATGCATCCATATTAATATTCATAATCAGATGAAAAATACTTTAAAAACAAAAAAGAGAGAGAGAGAGAAAGCAGGACAAATTGCTCTGTAAGCAACACAGAAATAGGAATGGCAAATGCACAATTTTATGCAGAACTGTCTGTTTAATGCAAATACAGCAAAGCACAATGCATGATTACACACACTCTAGAAGAAGGGCAGAATACAGCCCTCTTCCTTTCCAGGTAAAGTGCTGAAACCTTTTTCTGATACTAAACCACTGAAAACCTTCTCAGGATCTTTGTGGCTTTAAGAGTAGTGTATGCCAATCTATCAAACAAAAATAAAACTGGGAAGTTGTTTGGTGCCACTAAGTTGTGATCAAGCAGCCATTCTCGTAAGTGAAAAATAGGGACCATAGATACTGACAATGTCAGAGTGACTAAAGTTTCCATGAATAGGCTCCTAAGACAAAGGAATTCTCTTCAAATTAAATATAGTAAGTAGAACCCAAGCTGTACTATTTAGTAACCACTAAAACCAAACCAAAACAAAAAGTCAGTAAACCAGATAAACATTAACCAAGCCTAAATCTAAATAGTCAACAGTATCAGAACAGGACAGCCTAAATGTTTCCTGGGACTAACATGGAACAGAGTGAAGGTAACTGCTCTCTGCACATGATTAAAGGCAAAAGGATGCTAAGGATTTCCTGGGCTACAATCCTAGCAGTAAGCTCTATCACTCATTCCCCCATGGCTCACCAGAATTTCAAAGCTATAAAATTAATTAACACTAGATTTCAAATACTCATCTGTGTGAAAACGGAATGTACTTGAAATCCTTTCTTTAGGCAACATCAATTATACTCAATAATGTATCAAACACATTTTACTTCTTTTATCTATGTATCCTTTTTTTTTTTTTTAAGAGAAAATTCAAATTTAAATTATTTTTTAATATTTCATCCTTCACTTTGCTTTTGATGCTTTTCTACAGAAAATTGTCTGAAGGATAAGCTTTTTTTCTCTATGATTTTCAGGTAATGCACATCAGGACTGATATTCCAGGGTATCAAAGAAAAGGTCTTTCTCGTAATACGTTGTTAAGATCTATTATTACTGAATTCTGATGATGCAGTGGTGGCTTAGGGACAGTAGTATTCTTATTAACATTTTGTGTGTACTTTGTACTAATGTAAATGGGCATCTAATTTTTGGGGGGGTTCTGTTGTGTTTGGGTTTGTTTGTTTGTTTAAGAATGTGTAAACCTATGTTTAAGAATATGTAAACCTAGAGCTTTGCATGAGACAATCAGACCTGTGAGGTTTCTAAACCAGGCGTTCATCTGATGCAAAACTTTAGCCTACAGTGTACAAGTTTTATCAGGCAAGAAAGGAAGAAAAGTTTGTTCACATTTATACGTTACTGTGCTACAGTGAAGGCTTCATATGTTATGGACCAGATTGCTACCACTCCATGAATTAAATGATGAAATAATTAACCTGTCTAACAACAACAACAACAAAACAACCAAAACCAAAACAAAAACTAGCAAGGAATTCAAAGGAAACTAGCCAAAGGCAATTATTGTATTAGCAGTAATATCTTCCTTTGAAAATAGAAAATCTACTTTTAAATGTCCTGTGGGCTATGGATTTGCTTCTGATGTCAATGGAAGGAAAGCCAGTTTCCTTCTCACTCTTTGAAGAAACACTGTTCATCACTGTCTTATCTGACACCTAGTCATTATGCTTTTGACTGAAGTCAATTTTAGCTTCATGGGAGGTGCTCAGCAAAGCTCCTGCTGTAGAACAAAAGTACCTTTCCTGGAAAAGTAACACTGAAAGGAAAGTGGAATTTACTATTCCCTGAAGACATCTCCTCCTGAAAATTCCTTGGTAGAGCCAAACTTACACTTGCCCAAGTGAAGCCATTTACACAACAAATGCTTACAGTTTCCCAGTCAGGTTTCAACATCTAATTTTTGCCACCCACTATGCTTATTTTAAATAGTAAATTTTCAGTAATGCTATTTACTCTAGTGCAGCTTCTACCAGCTTAGGAGAAAGATTTTCAAGTGGAGTAAGAAAGAAAGCAGCATAATCCTTCAACCACTCAATAAGACTCATCACAGATTAATTTATATTGTGATTATTTTTTTTCCTCCTAAATTTGAAGGAAGAGCTATCATAGGTTATTCAAATACAAATTGACAACAATGCACACACACAAGCACAAAAATGTCAGTGTATTGCTATGGAGATTAATTTAGTCCTGCCACTTCACAAGCTCCTCCCCCTGCATATTGTTAACCTGATGATAGAACTGCAACACCCATACAACCGAAGCTGTCTCTAGCTATCTGATCTGAATTCTTCCTGTGGTGCTCAACAGACTGATGTACATCACAGAAAGGACAACACCTATTCCTTCCATATGCAGAACAGCAGGGGGAAGAAAGGAGAAAAGGGGAGAGAGAAGAAGTCTTTCCCTAAAGGCAGTATTCAGAAAAAACATGGATGATTCTCAGCAACACCTGAATTGTTGAATAAATAGTCCCATGTGCCTGGGTAAACTTTGCTTGCAATCTCCCATCTTGAAAAGCTTATTCATGCTTCTTCCTACATCGCTCCCAATCCCTGCATTCCTTCACAGCTGTTGCCAGTGTTGGGTCCTCAAAACACAGGCAAGAATTTGAGATAGACTGTCAGATGACAGGATTTCTAGTCTAGACATAAGGGATTAAATCAAAGCAATAAATGTTTCTGATGGCTACAATGAATGTGCTAACCTTTTCCTCCAAAATATTTTCAGAAAAAAACAAACCAAACAATCAAGAATATCTTAGCAGGAGCACAGTGCATATGACAGCCATCTGTACTTGCTAATAAATTAACCAAATATAGGATATTTCAAAGCAATTTAAAGATACTATGAAATAACCTTGTGGTGGGTCACAAACCAAATAAGCATAGGTAGCTTCAAAAAGAACTCCCCAAACATCACCCCATTTATTTACAGATGTCTTACATTGTCAGTGCCTTTCCATACCTCACCAGCAATGACCCTATGGGATCATGCCCTGTTAGCAGGGAGGTGTCGGAACAGATCTCTGGCTTCCTCACCAATTTTGGACTCCAAATCTGACTCCTCAAATAGCTCCAAAGAGTCACTTACAGTTGTCTGCTTCAATAAATCTTTGGAAAAGAAAACAAAGATGCATTGTTTAAATGTGCACTGTCACTGTAGAAGTAAATAAGTGCGATTAATGTTTTGCTTATAAACTGTCTGGTTTGTGTATTCAGAAAAACCTGGACTGTATCTATCGTTCCCCCAAGATGGAATAATACAAATTGGTTATAAAGGAAGTTGTTTATACAAGCCTCTCTCCACCATTACTCCTTTCCTCTCTTTGCTGCTATTATTTATTTTAAATTCTAGTTTAAGTGGATTAGATTTCATCCATAACAAGTATGTGATTGTATGTTGCCACCATGCCAGCTTCTGCTGGGACTTCACTGAGATCAGCATCTCCTCTCACTTCTGTTTGTCCTGTTAGAGACTTTCTAATATTCTCATTCCTAAAATGATAAAGATGACATTCTAGTACTGTTACATAAAATTTGTTAAAGGATATTTCACAGCCAAGGCCTGGGTAGCAGCAAGTCACCTGCCTATTGCATTAATGCCTACACAGACCTGCAGCAAAATAAAATCAGTGAGTCTGCAAGGTTATCCACTCAAAAATGAGGAAAAGTGAAGTTTAAAGTAGTCTGTACCTATGATTAAGGACAGCATCATGATGAATAACATCAGCCTATCTCTACTTTTCAAGAAGCACTTCTGATATGGTTCAGATCTGGGGGAAAAAAGCAAGCTTAAAATATGACATCATATCTCCTTGTGGCATGAGTCATCACATTAAGATCTTTTGAATCATTTAACACCCTGCCTTGCTACTTACAGGAAAGCCAGAACTAGCAGAAGTAGTCAAGCCACTGCTGTGTTGTCAGCAGCTGCATGGACAGAAATAGGAGGTTTTGCAAAGGCTTACCAAGGGAGAGGAGAAGTGCACTCTAGGTCTGCTCCCAGTTCCAGGGGAGATCATGCTCCATGCAGCATGTTGCTTCTGCCCTCTCTTATCTGTTCCCTCCAGTTTGTCATCTGCCTTTTTCCCTTCTTTCTCATGATAATTTTTCCCCACTGGCAGTATCCCTGCCCAGTTTCCATATTCCCTTTCTGAATGCTGCCATTCTTTATTTCCATCTTGTCTGGGCGCTCGATTTAGTGTAGCTCTCGTTCCTCCTTTTTCTCTACTTCTTGCTCATCTCATGTGGCCCTCATTTACTCTCTTCTACAGAGGGCAAAATGGTTTGATTTATCCAGCTGATCCTAGCTCTTTCCTTATACCTCTGATCCTTATCACCTGTTTGTTTTCCTCTGTATTACAGTGAGTCCCAGTCTTCTTGTTGTCCAGTTCAAGGCTTGTCACCTTTTCTACTCCTCATCACCTAATCCCTTCTCACCCACTAACTTCCAATTTCTACTTACCATTCACCATTTCACCTTCTGCCCAGTTTCCACTTCCATCCCCTCCTCCCTGACTCCTTATCAACACTCTTTTGCACTTTCACGTCAACATCTATGTCAAGCAGTCTCTGCCATACTGTAGGAGTACATCAAGGAAACACAGGAAATAGTCTCCTTTATCTAATGTTCAACCAAATCCAGCTATGTAGGAGATTACAAGTGAAACCATAATGAAAGTCTCACTAAATTCTGGGCTTTGATATATTCAGGATGGACACACTTTTTCATTATTTGCAGAGGTCTAGTAATAACCTATTTAAAATGCTTAGAATTAATAAAGGTTATCAGAAGACCATGCATCATAAAAGAGCTTTTGCTGCCAGGATTCATGTTGCTGGAACTTCTCAGAGAAAAGTTGCCAGAATTCCTTCTAACAAGAACAAAATAATGTGCTTTTGTTCATTCTTGTTTTCTGAAGAAAACAGGTATTTTCCCTCATAATTACAGCTAGCCTGAGGCACACATCTCACCTGGAAAGTTGAAGTTCAAATGATTAATGCTTAGCAGAATTTAAAGCAACAGGGAACTGAAAGCAGTGAAAATACAGACACCCTTAATAGGTGGTGCAGCTAGTATCACCTTCAACGTCAGCCATGTATTTCACTTTTTATTTACAGAGCAGGATTCTTTATGTGGGAAGTAAAACACAAGTCATAGAATTACCAAGCTCTGAACCTGTTGTAAAAGCCTTGCAGAAATATCACCTTCACACTCCTGATCATGCTGCATCTCAGTTTTCCAGAATATATTTTGCTTCACTGGAAATATTTTTAATTAGAGAGCATATATGGCTGACGTCCTCTGCGTCTTTCACTCTACATCCTCTGTTAGTCAGTTGAATGGAAGCTGTCAGTGAACTCTCAAGGCCAAATGGTGCCTTACTTAGATTAACTGAAGCTCTGGCATTCTCTTACAAAGATATAACAAAGGGAATAGTATAGTTTTTAAAGAGTACCAGAGGAAAAAATAGCCCCACCTCCCCAGTCTCATTCCTTATCTCTGACAACGTGTGCAAGGGGATGCACAACGGTAGCAGAGAAATGGAATGGGATTATTGTATTAAGAATCTATTTATAACACTGAGAGCAGAAAAAGCTAGAGTAATAGCAGCTAATGGAAGAGATGTTATCATGTGTCCTTTGTATTACCAAGGTCTGTAAACTTAAAATCCCTGCCATCAGGTCTGCCTCTTAGCAAGTATAATACATCATGGCTATTTGCTATGAAAAAGGCTTGTCAAGCAAAAGGTCATTACTGGTACACTGCTGTATTCTACATCACATTACACAATTATCCCTGAAATAAGGACTTTAGCAAGAAGAAGTAAGTATAGTAAAAAATGAAAAAACAATACTAGCCATTTTCATCTTGAATTTTCCAGCATCCAACTCCCTACCTTTATGAGCGTGTGATCTCAGAAGGTATGACATGCTTTGATTCCAAACAAGGAAATAAGTTTCCCATTAACTCCAAATGTAAACATATCTTCAAGCTATATGCAAAATCAGAGCTCTCAGTAACAGGCAAACAGGCAAAAATCAGAGTCCAAGTGACAGTTCACCCTTGAGATTATAAACCACGCACTGTGAATAACACAACAGGCTGATGTTCAGAGAGCATCAAATGGCAGTTCACATACAAATTCAACCTTCCTTGGTAATGTGGAAATAAGAGCAAGAAAAAGAAATCAAGGTTAGGTAATTAGACAATAAAAGCTACACATAATGAATAAAAGACAAGCCACTGCTTTCCAAAAAGTAACTTCTGAATCAGTGAAATTCAACTGATGTCCAAAGTGTTCCACAGATTACAGGTATGTTTGTCTGTGGTTTCCCCAAATTTTACAAAATAATTATTTCAGAGTTGCTACTTTAGATCCTGCTCTTCTATGTAGTCTTACACCTCCAGATGAGAACCCATCAAATTAGTTCTCTGGACAGAAAAAAAAGAACAATAAAGCATGTAAAATACAAGTTACTCATTTGTTGCATCTCAATTTATTCTCATTGGAAGCGATAGTTATCAAAGATTAACTGAAATATGAGACTCCCATGGATTTAAATGTCTTGGATTTCTCAGTGCCGTAAATGTCAAGGAAGTAGAGTACTGTCTCCCTCCAGGTGATGTGGCAATTGCAGGCAATTTAGAAGTCAGGATCTGCCAGGTTTTTTTCACCCAAATCCAGTTATGAATAATTTTACTATCAACTAAAAGACTAAAATCCCATACTGCTCCTAGAAGTATTTTGTTTTGTGATCCTGTGGTTACAGAACAGAAGTTTCCACACTAGTGGGAACAAACACTACAAGTAGAACACTTAATTGACCTGTAACATCCTTCAGATCAGGCAGATCATACTAACTGCACTCACGTCGCAAGAGTTTGCACTCTATTCTGAACACCAACAGACTTCAAGACATTCTGAGCCACCTATAAAAAAAAAATTTACATCTACCATAAAATTAGGAAATACTAGAAAAACATAATAGAATCTTTTGAAGACGTGCCTCAAGTGGCTTTGTAGGGCAAGATTACTTCCTGCATGCACCACCAATGTAATCAACAGTTTTAGTATCTTTTGAGTCACTGTGTCTACTGCAGCACAGTTTTATCTAGACAAAAGAAAGCAGAAGGTTAAGATCATAAATTAGTTTGTGGGTGAGTGGGTCTGTGATGGGAGAGATTCCTTATAACAATAGAAAATTTGCGTAAGTTTATTTTATTTCACATTCCCAATTATTTGCATCCCTTACAACTATGATAATCTATCACAGTATCACCGTATCACAGTATAACCAAGGTTGGAAGAGACCCCAAGGATCATCAAGTCCAACCTGTCTCCACAGACCTCATGACTAGACCATGGCACCAAGTGCCACGTCCAATCTCCTCTTGAGCACCTCCAGGGATGGCGACTCCACCACCTCCCTGGGTAGCACATTCCAATGACGAACGACTCGCTCGGTGAAGAACTTTCTCCTCACTTCGAGTCTAAACCTCCCCTGGTGCAGCCAACAAATATCTGCAAAGGCTACTCAAGTTTATAAAGAATTCATTCTATTTTCCATTGATGCTCTTTGCAAAAGTGTTAAATATGGAGCCAGTGAAAACTGATACTACCAATTTATTTTTTTTTTGTCTGAGGTGATGTTTTTCTTCCCCAGACTGAACTAAAGAAACAAGTCCAGATACAGATATTTTCATGGAAAGTGACTCTTGGTGGTATTGCAGATTCTGTATAGAATCACAGAATCATTAAGGTTGGAAAAGACCTCAGAGATCATCAAGTCCAACCTGTCACCCAACACCTCATGACTACTAAACCATGGCTTCAAGTGCCACGTCCAATCTCCTCTTGAACACCTCCAGGGATGGTGACTCCACCACCTGTGTGGGCAGCACATTCCAATGGCCGACAATTCTTTCTGTGAAGGAGAATGTATGTACCATAAAATTTCTAATCTCACTTTAAAAATGTGCTAAAATACATATTTTCTCTCAATTCCTGATCCCCGAGGATACTAGGAGACAAAGCAGGCTGAATTGTAGTGTTTCTTTGGTATTAGTAAACTTCAGAAAACTCTTCTAGGGTTCTTTTGGGGTTTTAAAGTTCATGCATTGGTCTGTATTGACTACCAATGCACAAATCTACTGAAATTAGAAGCATTCTTGTAAATTTATGTTTAACTACAGGACTGATTTACATATAGAACATCCCCTACTGTTTATAAATAATAAATTAAGTTGGAAAACACAACAACAAACCAGGATGTTCAGGAATCACTCTGAGTTTTCAAATTACACAAACAGGAATTTTTCACCTTCCCCCCCCATTCACTTGCAAACTCAGCAATAAAATTTATAATAATCACTGAGATATGACAGAGACAAAAAAATCCCCAAACCCTGTGATTTAATTTATATTTTGAATTTCACAGACCAGATCTGCAACTGCTTATTAAGCTGGAAATCTTCTATACAAGTTTTGCTCTATTTGCTTTATATTCTGAGAGAAAATTGCCAGAAGAGAGTTTTTTTTCCTTTGCTCTTTGAAAGTTATCCCTGTGTTGAGTTGCTTTGTGAGTCCTTTCATGACTGTGATACATATTGGATGCTCAGAAATCTCTATAGAGATGTATCCAAATGACTGTAGTCCTGGAGGAGGATCAAAGCACATGCTGCAAAGTAGCAAAAGCACTTCCTGGCATTTAAGATACACTAGTTCAATAAGAGCAATTAGTTCAGAACTGCAAAGGGGTATCTTCCCCCATCTAAGTGTTTTGGAACAGGCTGCCCAGGGAAGTTGTGGAGTCTCTTTCTCTGGAGGCTTTCAAAACCCACCTGGATTCATTGCTGTGTGGACTGCCCTAGGTGATTCTGCTTTTGGCAGGGGCGTTGGACTCAATGATCTCTGGAGGTCCCTTCCAACCTCTAACATTCTGTGATTCTGTGATTAAGTTTTATTCCATAATAGCAAAATAAAAAACTTACTTGACAAAACTGACTACAATTACTATGGGGTCCTGTTGGCTTCATCCTGATTCAGTCTGTATTGATTTCAACATTAAATTCCTTGGTTTAGTGTAATCAGGAATAGTCTTCCTTCCTCACACTTTTAAAACAAGCGAACAAAACCAACCAAACAAACAAAAGAAGCCAAACAAATATAAAACAACAAAGAACAACCTTCACCTAAACCAGCCTCTACTTCAGAGAGGAATCCTGATAAAGCTTTTAGATCAACTTTTCATCCTGGTTCAGCCCAAAGTGTTTACCCAGATTATAGGCTAACACCCTTGCTTTATTGAACTAATCTCTTCAAATTAAGGTCTTCTGGGATGGAGTAAACCGCAGTACAAACAAGCTCATAAAGAAGTTTTAAAAGCCTAATTGTAAAAATATTGTCTTTTTAGTGACTCATAACAAAGTAAATTCCACTTTTCATTATGTAATCTGTGACTCCCATTGCAGTCATGAGCATGAGTACCCAAGAGGACATTAACCAAAACTTTGGTAAAAGAAATAGTAGAATTTGCATCACTAGTGCATTTCACCCTTCACCAAAGACCAAAATAGTCTTTAGAATCCTTTCACTTCTTTCACCAGATCACTCCTACTGACAATACCATATGCACACTAGTGAGGAAAAGCCCCATAGTCACAGGTGAGAAATACAGCATGTTCTCCTGTGCATTTAACATGCTTATTAATTTGAATTTCAAACTGTTGTGTCATATCTGTAAGTAAAGCATGCAAATGAAAAATAGCAATCCATTCCTTTTTACCTGCTGCCTAATCCTGGCTGGGGATATATTACCTGATCTCTTGTTGTTTTCCTCCCTGGAAAAGAAGGTTCTACATCTATCCATACACCTATTTCAGAAGCTCATACCTGTAAAGGCTATGCAGAAAAAAGACCCCAATTCTGAAGATGTTGAAGGGACCTGAGACTTACCCAAACTACTAGGACCTTCATAATATACATGCACTTTCATTTATTTTATTAAGCAAAAGAGAAGCTGCCATCTAAACTTTACACAAGAGCACTTAGCCAGCAACTAGTCCGTGGTTCAACACCTTCTTTTAGTCTGACAGCATTTAGTCCTTTATTGCTCGGTTTCTTAGAAAGACCTTTAATTATTAGGTTACAGACAACATAGATGGAGGCAGGAGCAGGTATAAGAACCAAGAATGTTTTTGCAGGAGCATGCCAGCCCTCAGGCTGCAAAGATACATATGCCCACATTGGCAAAAGAAACACTGGTCTTGCATTTACTGCTACAGAGGGATAAAGCACCAAGCCTAGCCAACAGATGTGGGTAAGAGGGAACTCCTCTGGCTGATGGAAAACTGAATTGATAGCTCAATTTCCTGAAGACATTTTCAGATGTAAACATCTAAAAACAAGCTCGTGAGGGCTTTCAGTGGAGGAACTCACCCAGAAACCAGCAGATGAGATAACTGCAAGATAAAATGTCAGGACTCTGGTAGCAAAGAAACCTTATGTCAGATCTGACAATAGAGTAGTGTCTGAGAGAAGTACCAGTTTTTGAATCTAAATTTGTTTGGGGTGAAAAAAAACCAACAACAAAGATCTCCCCTCTTCCTTCTTAATCTGTTATTTTTGTCTCTTCATTCACAGAATATCCGAAGCATGAAACAAAGGAAAGAGGCTTGGAAGTGATCACACTAACTTCATAAATTAGTCTATCATTTTGATCTCATGTCTTCACATTTGGACTGACAAGTCATCAGTAAAGCAAGGTTGCATGGGATGGCAATGAAAGTGCAAAGTGAAGTAAAGGGAGTTTTCAGGCTTCATCTTTTCTGATGAAGCATATAGTAAGTCACTATAGTGAGTTCCTTGTACCATAGAACACTAGTATGGCCCCAAGGCATTCCAGTGTGTTGGTGGATCCTGATTTTCTCAGGAAGATCTATAGAGTTAGCTTACATCCCAGGGAGCAGTCTGGGAAAGTGCTGACCTCTGTCTGGAAGAGGAGATGGCTGGAGAAGGCCAGGAGTGAAGCTATGCCCTCGATGTTAAGAATAAGCCAAAGGTCAAATCTTGTATCTGATGACTCATGGTGGAAGAAAACAGAAGAAAGTTCTGAACTTCCTAACAATAGTCTGAGTTTAGTGCAGCTGAATTCCTCTGCTCCACTCACAGCACTACAAATCTGTGAGAAAAAGCACATACATGTATGTAGAAACAGTGTGAGCCTCTGACTATTTTACAGAGAGCAGAAGGGCTGTAAGGCACAGTGGCCATAAACAATGTAGTTCCCATACAACCTTTTAGTAAAGGAAAGTTGCATGATGTTGCTAATCTTAACCTCATTTGATTTCAGCTGCACTACCAAAAAAATCTGCTTCCAGGAAAGATAAAGCACATCTAAATTAGAATTAGAATTAGAATTAGAGTTAGAATTAGAATTAGAATTAGAATTAACCAGGTTGGAAAAGACTTTTGAGATCATTCAGTCCAACCTGTCATCCAACACTATCTAATCAACTAAACCATGGCCATTCAGATAAAGAAGTGTCATAGAGACCTTAATTTACACCTGTACTGCCCCTGTGTTGCATTAGAAGGTTCTGTGGTGGAATAGTCTACAGACCAAAGAAAATAAAAAAGAATCTAGATATTCTTGCCATATGTTTCTACTTACAGAAGATCACTACCAAATAAATCATGTCTTAAAGGAACTATGTCTAAGGACATTGCTGTCACACCAGTATTTTAAAGGAAAAGTAAGCTTTGCTTACTCTGATGAATCTGTTTAATTAGTCATGTCCTAATTGTTTCTGTTGTAACCATCAGCAACCTACCACTCCAAGAAACAACAGGAAAATAAACTGCTAAAAAAGAATAATTAAGAGCCAGTTTTGAAATAGATCACAAGCAAAAATATTTCTTTACAAGCCATCTGTCAAAAGTGTATCAGATGATCTGGGAGAGGCCAGCATAGCTATAATGTGATCAAATATTGGCTACCTGGTATTCCATCTATATATCACCATCTTGAGCCTCTATCTGTTGCCCAAAGAGAATGTGATGATGGGTCAAAACAAGTTCTCAGTTACACCCCTACATCCCACTGACCTCATGTCCTTGGCATTGCATGGGTGTAACTGCAAAGAGAATATGATCCATTATATGCTGTGCTTACTGATGAAACTGTGCTAGCACACCAAAAAGGTCAGAATGCAGCTAGGGATTGTGGAAATGAAACAAAGCAAAGGTGGATAAGCAACAAGACTTTTACTAAAGAAAAAACATTTTAAAAGTCTATCATAAATGAATGTTCATCTTTGCTCAGTCAAGACAAGAATAAAACTTAAAATGATTCATGCTCCTTTTCCTCTTCCATAGGATTCACATTCATAATTAACACATTTGTAGTGTTTGCTGTTCTTTACTGACAATGTCACACTGACATGTTTTGTGCTTTAAAATGTTACCTACAAGCTAGATTTTTTTAAATTTTAATTTTTTTTTTACTGAATGGGAGTATATCAGACACACCTGAAAGACAGTCTGGGTGAGCTGCACGCTGAAGTAGGATGCAGAATGTGTATCAGAGTTAGTTTTCAAAGGACAGCGTTTATGATTTAATGTGGCTTGATTTAATTTAAAGTGACACTACAACCACTATTAAAAACATTTGGTGGTACAGCTTTCAGCTAATGAATGTAGAGGGCAGTCCACTGAAAATTTCTCATGCTCATTCCTTGTTTAAACTGATGAAGGAGACAGTTAAACAGAGGAAGCCACAAAGTTTGAACTAGTCCTCATAATGATGTTTGAGATGAATCAGAAACAAACAAGCAAAAATGTGACTAATTCAATTTTCCTTGGAGGAGGCACTTTGTACTTGAAGGGAGGAGTTGCATATGTTAGTTTTAAACAGACACTGGCCACATCTCTAGGAAAAAAAAGAAGAAGAAAAAATAGTAGTACATCTGAAGCACAACACAGCACATGTGAAGCACAATGCAACAGTCTTCAAACTAGCCTGAGGTACCTTGGCATGCCTGCAGAAAAAGTATTAGCTTGAAAGAATGTTTTGCCAAATGTGGTTTAACAAAGATATTGTTCCACCCACGTAAATGAGTTCTTGACAGAATACATCAGACATACAGAGCTATGCTGTTAAAGATAGCTTGGAGGTCTCAGTACTGGCTTTCACTTTGCAGTTGAAGACATGTGTTCCAACTTGGGATGGAAAGCAACAGCGAGGTATCATGAAACCAAATCCTTTAAATTAAAAGTTACACTGACATTAAGAAATAGCAATGCTAGGAAATGGTAGAATACCAATTCCAGAAACAAGCCAAACTTATTTGGCAGTTTTAACTGGCATGTTGGAGAGCATCTACATCTTGAAGTGCTGGACCTTATTCTTTGCTTAAGAGTAATTAAAGTAAAATTTGACTCTGTATGAAGACTCGAGAGTTACAGAATCACAGAATGGTAGGAGTTGGAAGGAATGTCTGGAGAACATCCAGTCCAATCCCACTGCTAACATGGGTATGCCTAGATCAGGTTGCACAGGAACACATCCAGGAGTGTTTTGAAAAATCTCCAGAGAATGAGATTCCACAACCTCTCTGGGCAGCCTGTTCCAGTGCTCTGGCACCCTCAAAGTAAAGAGTTTTTTCCTCTAAATTCAAATGAAACCTCCTGTGTTCTAGTTTGTTCCCATTGCCCCTTTTCCTACCATTAGGCAGCACTGAAAAGATCTCAGCCATGGCCTCATGACCTCCACCCTTCAGACATTTATAGGCATTGATAAGATCTCCTTTCAGTCAGCTCTTTTCCAGGCTAAAGAGCCTCAAATCTCTCAGCTTCTTCTTGTAAGAGATGCTCCAGACCCCTCATCTTGCCAGTGGTTCCTTGTCTCTCTTCAACCAGAGAGCCCAGAACACAACACTCAAGTTGCTTAATTTATTTTCAAACCTTCCATGAAGAAATGAGAATTCAGGAAGACTAGATGCTTTCAGTCCAGTTTCCAAAGCTACATAGTATATATGGCTGTCTTTAGTGTACGCCTCATGATGACAAACTGACAGTGTAGTGTGCTGAAAGGGTACTCCTGCTTATACATGGATGTAACGGAGTATGAATGATGCGGCATTGAATTAGCTCATCACAGGAACCAGCTTCCTCTGCAAGTCTCCTGCTGTAAACTGCTATCATAGTAACAGTTCACACCTCACCTTTAACTCAAGACATCCATGCTGTCCTTTTCTCATCATGAAGCTCTTCACAGAATGAGTGATTGGCCATTGGAATGGGCTGCCCAGGGAGGTGGCGGAGTCACCATCACTGGAGGTGTTTAAGAGGAGACTGGATGGGGCACCTGGTGCCATGGTTTAGTTGATAAGAAGGTGTTGGGTGATAGGTTGGACTTGATGATCCCAATGGTATTTTCTAACCTGGTTAACTTCTATTCTTTCTATTCTATTCTATTCTATTCTATTCTATTCTATTCTATTCTATTCTATTCTATTCTACTCTACTCTACTCTACTCTACTCTACTCTACTCTACTCTACTCTACTCTATTCTAGTACTAACAACTATAGGGGAAAAATGTATGTAAAAAAATTTATTTATGTCTGAAAGGCTATACAAACTGATTTTTCTTAGTGGAATCTCACACAGGGAATCTGAAATTACAACTTACTTGAGTCTGAAATTATTTTTTCTCAGGGCTCAGAACCTCAGAAACAATTAATTGTACCTGTAGAGTCTTAACAGTTGTGAGGTGAGGGTAATTATTTTACTGTTTCATCTAGCTATTAAACTACTATCTTGCATCCATATACACAGTTCACACAAATATAAATTAAAGTGTCCGTGTTACAAGTCTGTCAGCAATATAAGTTACTGTACCCATAAAAAGTTTTTACATCACAGCATTCAAGTTTTACCCTCTTCCTTCAGAAAAAGTACTTGACCAACAGATAATTAATATCATTGCGTGGATTTCTTATCTTGGTTTCATAGGGACCACTGAGAGGCATCCTTTTGATAAGTATTTACACTAACTATTTTCATATTGAAACTAGTACAGTATACAGATTTTATTCCACCAACCAAGACCAGGGGTTAGGCAGATGTATTTAAACTCACTGAATGCTTACATTTTCACAGGTTTTCAATCATTCTCATGTCCACAGTCTGAAAGCTGATCTCAGGGTATGGGGAGTGTGGAAGCATAGTATTTCAGAAGTGGCCTGTCTCATTTCTGTTTAAGTGGCTGAAAAGAGATTAATCTCAGTGTAGTAAGATCCTGGATGCTAGAGTCATCTCATCTTTATGACTAAAGAGTTTCATGATGCAAATGCCTTAAGCACAGCATCATGAACTCAGCCCAGTACTAATCAAATGGGAGAGTTCATTTTAGTTTTTGTTCTAGATAAATGTCAGTGAAAGCTTCATTAAATGTACCACAGCACGCTCAAAGTCCGCTCTATGAAGTTCATTTTAATCTAGATAATTTAACACAGTGCCTCAGTGCCAGAGACCAGAAAGAAAGAAGTTGGAATGAGTTGTGTTAGATCTTTGCATGGATCCATTGCCTGTGTTCTTAATTAGCTAAGCTGCAAATCTTAAAACTAAGTATACCCAACCTTCTTCTGTTGAAAAAAATGCTGTAACAAGTGTACCTGCAAGTGTTTTTCACACAGGTACTTCAGTATTACTTGAGTCCACATCAATATCTAATTCAAGAGGAGGGAAGAAGTTGCATGTGAATGGTACACATTGGTTCACATCTCAAAAGCACACTAACAGCTAAGACCAACAATAAAACCACCTGGTTTCTAGCAATCACATCCAACTCTTCACTGCTTTAGAGCTCAGCTTGCAGATCTTCTGTTGAGAAGAGTGGAGATCACATCCAGTTGTGATGACTTCCAGGAACACCTCAGTAGTGATATTTTAAGTGATAAAAGGCAGGTGAATGTCAGTGCAGATAAATGTGACACACACAAGGAAAAGCAACCTGATTCTCATCTGTACAATGATAATCTCTGAGTTAACTGATGTTGTCCTGAAATGGCATCTTTGAGTGAAATAGCTCTGAAAACATTAGTTCTACACCCAGCATCAAACGAAAAGCAAACAGAACATTCAAAATTAGAAGGAAGGGGTGCTGGAGGGTTGTGGGGGTGGGAGAAGCAAACCACCTTATTCTGGCAGTGTAATTTCAAGTACTCCTGGTCCTCTGTATTCAATAATAGCACAACTGGAAGAATCACAAGGAACAACAAGTTCAATTAAATGTTGGCATGAGAAATAACTAAACATTACAATTCTTAAAACTGGAAGAAAACATAAGGCAACAGGAAGGTGACTGACATTCAGTTTATCATGCATGATGTGATGTAGTTGTCTTTTTGAGTACAATGTGAGAGGGTATCCAATGAAACTAGCTGCCCCTCAGGTTCAAAGAATCCAAAGGGGATAGATCCTTCTGAAAACTATGCAGAGAAGCTGTGGAACTCCTTCCCTCAAGTCACAGCATAGGATGAGGATTTATTTGGACACAAGAAAGCAATGTGTTCCTGGAATGAAAAGAAAAAAAAAAAATTAAAAAAGCTACAGAAATCAGACACCACACCTGCTTTAGGAAGCTTCTGACCACAGGTTCCTGGAAGAATGTTCTGGAGTAGGACAGTATGTGCTTTCTGCTGATCTTTCTTTAAAAGCCTGTGACATGAGATTACTAAATGCTGCTGGCCAGTGCCAAGCTCTAATCCAAGCAGACTGTATTAACTTGGTCTCCTTTGTTGAAATGTTTGTGACTCCAGTGCATTTGTGCTCCATTCTTTCTTATGATGAAAAAACATGTCAAATCTGCCTCAATGCCAGATTTATCCCAAGCTCATTAGTTCTATTCTTTACTGAGCAAATAAGACATCAGGCTTCCTGGTTCGGATATCCTCTGAAATCCTTTTAAAAACTAGGGTTGCATTAGCCACTTTTCAATTCCATGAACTCATGGCTCTAATAGCTCGAAGAGTTTAATCCTTGACCTACACTAGAACACAAATGTCTTACATGAACATCATTTTACCTATTCATACTACACCCTTTCTACCAGCATTTTGTGTTTGGGGTAGATCTTTTAATTAAGCCTCTATAAAGACAGTTTCAATGCGGAAATCCTCTCTCCTTTTGCATCAGAGTACAACTTTTGAACTTCTATTGGTGTTATAACATATTGGTCCTACAAATTCCCTAGCAGTCTTGGTCCTACTGATCCAAATTAATTCAAAGAAGGAGTCTTTATTACATTTCTTGTTTCTTTTAAGTTGTTCAAACTCTTGATGAGGTTCAGCTGTACCACTGTTCCTTTTTAAGCCTTGGCAAATATGGTCCTTAATTTCGTCCTTAATTTCTTCTCCCCAAACCCATGCCTAGGTTCATCTTCTTCTTGAAAGTTAAGCTGACAGATGAATATCCAATTTCTTTTTTATTTTTTTTTTAAATCAGTGTGTTTTCATACAAGTCTATTAAAAGGCACAAAGGGAAAAATTATTCCAGATGCAGATTGTCCCCGATAACTCCTTATTCTGTAAGGAAGAATGTGTCTATTTTAGACTGTAAATGTAACACCTTTTACATGAGAGACAACCTACTTTTCACATACACACATTTACAAGGGACAGTAGAACATCTGCACAGCTGTTAACCAGAGACAGATCCCAGTATTTCAGTTTAATGCATGCTGTTATCTTCAACTTAAATCCTTGATCTAGGGATTCAAACCCAGTGGTTTTCCCCCACTCACTTACTAACTTCACTTTCAAAAGCTAGACGTTTACTTCACTGTTGACCCTAAACTTCATTAGAGGAAAGTAAAACAGATTTTTTTGCAGCCATTCACTTATCTTAACTACTAGGACACATATTTGAAAGAATGCAGTTTGCTTTCTTACAGACAATAGTCTTGTTTTTACAGTCTACCATCAAAACATCTACAACCAACATGTCAGCCTTCCATCCCAATCTTAATTTAGCAGACAAAAAGAGTTCACTGTGACATATTGCCAACAGAACAGATCAAAACAATTGTAACTGAAAAATTAGGATCCTGCCTAGCCTACAAGGTCCATGCTTTGCTATGAAAAGGATGAAGTCTGCAATCCAAACTTTTTCCTCTGTCACTCTTGAGCAGCTGGTGAAGATAATTTGATAAAGAGGCAAATGGGAGGAAAAAGCACAGAAGAGAGCTTTCACTGGGTACTCTTAATCTTAAGGCACCCTGAGTACAAATTGTATAGACAAATTACAAGGCTAAAATCAAGCTGCAGTGAAGAAGTACTGACCCTGCCAAGAGAGTGCCAAAAAGCAACCGCCAAAGAATGGTAGGAACAAGATATCTTGAGAAGCCACCTGAGGGGGGAGGGGGAGTAAGAGAACAGACAAGCTGCACTAAGCCAGGCTCTCTCTCCCCTCCCCACTACTAATTATCTCATCGCCAGAACCTCTCAGAAAAGACACCTTTGACATTCCCAATGAGTTGATTTTCTCACAGCCTTTGAAAGTTTCAGTAGATAATCCCCACAGCCTCTTTCTGTCTGCATAATCTCCAAAGGATAACTGCAAGCTACAAAGTGAAAATTGTGGCACAGAGTTCAATAAGAAATCCAGTCCTGATTTCAGTTACTGTCCCATGACTGCAGGCTATTACTACCATCTTCTAAAGAATTAACTTAAAATGTTTTCAGTTATTTTATCCAGCCTTTGTGGCAAATACACACGGATTGACTTTACCTTCAGTTTCAAATGCAACTACTTCAATGGTATGTACTAAATGTGGTCACAGACCCTTGAGCAGGCAACCAGATGATGTCTGTCAGTGCTTATCATTTGTATTAGTTTAAGTGCACATCCTCATGTCCAGTTTTAGACACTTTACTTGCTGCATTAAATATTGTCAGTAAGCTTCGAAGCAGAGGTTAAAAGGTTAAGACATGTGGTAACGTCTGTACACTTACATATCATTTTGCCTTATTTTTCATCACTCATTCATTAGTCCCTCTATCACAGTGACTTCTTAGCTAATTTCTTGGACTTGATACAGATGCTGTGTCATCTGGCCCACAGGAGAAAGTGGGTCACAGCCAAGACTTTAAAGACAGCAATTCAAGACTTTTGGGATTACTTCCCTGTATAAAAGACAATAGGAGACAAAACCCAAATGAACCCAAAGTATTAAAGCAACAATGAATGAAAACCTGTGTCACAACAGGCATAGAATTTGTCTGCACACTGTGGCATGTCAGACCAAATTCAGACTCCAGCTCTTTCACACTTTGCCTGTAATTCAGTAATCATCATCTCTAGCAGGACTGCAACACTTTCTGAAAATGAAGATAAACCATTAAAAGTTGTGCTCAGTCATCATAACTCCCTCCTAGGCCTTACAGTGTTCTCAAGCTATACTCAGTCTGATAAATTTGGCAGATACCAGAATAAAGCCAGACTTCTGCATGTTTTAAGCACATTATTACTATGGCACCTAGAATCTGAATCTAGTGTTCTTGCAATCATGACAGATTTACTATAGTTTTCATGAAATAAACTAGATAGGTATGATAACATCTATACAGCTTCTGGAGTTATACTGTATTAATTGTACTTTAACCATATCTTTATGATTTTAAAAGTATGGATTTGGGCCAGTGTTTTATTGGGTTGCCTTGCTGAAATGTGCTCTCCATAGCAAAACAGTCTTTCTTTTTCTTTTTTTTTCCTGCTCCAGCTCCTGGAACTGTAACATGAACAGGAAATACTACATTCATTTACAACCACACAGGGCAGTCTGCCAGAAGTTTGACTGTTCTCTTTCTCTAGAGTCAGGTCCACTGAAAGGTGAATCTGCTTATCTTACATGTGATCCAGACAGCCACAGTTGCTGGCAGAATTCAGTGATGGTTAATGAGTAAGCTGTGCTTCCAAGAAAAAGACAAAGGCTGAAAGCCTGGAACTGGCCAGTTTTCAGGTCTCTTACAGTGTTGCATCATCCTAAAGAAACCCTGCAGCAGAGCTAGGGTTAGAGACTGTGCCTGAGAGATCCCATCTGCCAAAACAACAATGAAAATGCACAGACTTGGAGAAAATATTTTAACCTACTAAAACCAGATGTTCTCTACAGGCCTATGCATTGTTCCACCTGTGTCTCAAGGTGAAGAAGACAATTTTTTCCTTTCCATCCTGACAACCCTATTCAGGTTGTTCAGCCTTAGAGAGATGATTCTGCCACTCTGCTATGGTGAGACCTCACCTGGATACTGCATCCAGCTCTGGTGTCCTCAACACAGGAAGGATATGGACCTGAAGGAGATGGTCCAGAGGAGGGCCACAGAGATGTGTGGAGGACTGGAGCACCTCTCCTACAAAGACAGGCTGGGAGAGTTGAGGTTGTTCAGCCTAGAGGAGACAAGGCTTCTGCGGAGACCTTATAGATACCTTTCAATACCTTAAGGAGACCTGCAAGAAGGCTGGGGAGGGTCTGTTTAGAAGGGCTTGTAGTGACAGGATGAGGAGGAAGAAGTTCTTCACAATGAGGGTGGTGAAACAGGTTGCCCTGAGAGGTAGCAGAGGCTCCATCCCTGGAGACATTAGAGGTTAAACTTGAGCAAACTCATGCAGTTAAAGATGTCCCTGATCACTGCAGGGGGGTTGGACAACGTGACTCTCAAGGGTCCCTTCCAACTTGACAAATTCTGTGACTCTGTGATTCTCCCCTTCAATACTCTGTATTAAGGTTTGCAATTACGTGGATATCTGATTAGCGTTCCAGTTATGTAAGATTTCACAGGCAAGAAAGAAGTGAACTACCACTTGGTGAGCATGATAAAAGTGAACATGCATGACTGTAACTTAAATTAGCGTTTATCTTTTGTATCCCACAGTATGAATGGTGCAGCATACCCAGGATGGTGTTTCTGAAGCTAAGCAGAATACCCCTAAAAATTCCATTGTGTCTGGGTTTATTCATAGTCATAAATTGTAGCTGAGATCCTTTTCCTGCTCTTCAGACAGAGATGTTATGATGGGTAAGGAAATCATCATAGCCAACAAGAGGAAAGTCCATGTCTTTAATATTAGGACAAAACTGTAACCTAGGGGGAAAGGTTCATGAACAAAACTTTCTCCTAGACTTTTGAAAACCAAGGCTCAGTTTCCTGCTCCATCCCAGATTTCCTGCATGCTCCTTAGCTCACCACTTCATCCCAATCCACAGACACCAAGCCCTGCCTCCATTTCTATGAACTTCAATTCCCATATCTATGCACAAACCAACAAAAGAACAGGTGTGAAAACAAGGACTAGCACCCAAGACCTCTCCCTTTCTTTTCACCTAATGCCAGCACCACTGGGTTGAAGTTACATCCTTCCAGCTCCTTGTGGCTAGCACTGCCCACCAGGACACCAGGGTCACCAAGATGTAGTACTTTATGTGTGGTTTCAGGCTACAAGCAAACCCAGATCCTGAGCAGTAACACAATGTTGGCAGCAGTGGTGTCACATTAGCTAAGCTGTGTCTCTTTCCACTTATGAGAAAGGCATGCTGTGCTTGCTTGTCTTGCTCTGCTCTTAACAAAGCCACCAGTATGTTTTTGTGGGGTTTGAAACCAGAAGTGCAGTAATTCTGGTCTTAGAGTTCACATGCATGAACAGCAAATACAGCACTGACTCCTGCCATCTGACCCAGCCAGTGGGAAAGCTGCTCTAGTTGCAACCTGCACCAGCCCTGCTGCATATAATTAGGAATAAATGGACAACTAAGATATTGATGAATCGAAAATGTGTTTTGTTTTGTAATACATTCCTCTTCTGAAAAATCAGTACATGAGTAACAAAACATAGTATTTGCCTTCAGACCAGAAATCCTGTCAGGAAATACAGCCACAGCAGGAGACAGAAAAATGTTTTTGGCATTTTTTATTCAGAATATAGTCCCAGTTTATATCATGGCTTTCCAATGTATCCATGCTAGTTTTTGACTACCTGTACATTCTTTCATTCTTTCTTACTTCCAACAGATATTTGAGGGAAAATTTAATTAGATATAAGAAATAAAGAATTAATTGTCTAATTTGAAATACCTTTGAGTGTTGTATGCCAGAATTCTGAACATGATGCTTTACTTAATGCACTTCTAACCAACATCAGTGGTGCTGGATAATGTTAAGGAAGTGGGAATGATAGATGGATTTGACTTTTTTTTTTTCCTTCTATCTGTCACTCCAAGCTTTTTCTCCCAAAACCTTCCTTAGAAATGTGAAATAACTAATCTAGCCACTGCTGCCTTAGTACTCTCTGAAAACACTTCATCATTTAAGGGCCTTCACTTACTGGCCAGTTTATGAGGTGTCATCTTGACATTTGTTAGGATGCTCTTGGATCTGGATAGCTGATGTGAGCTGCAATTATATGTGTCACTAATCCAGGCACTTCAGTTCCACAGATCCAGGCTAGCTGACAGTTTAAATTGGACAGAATGAATCCTGGAGATGTACTCTCGTGCATGTATTGCATGTATGTTTCTCCACTAGGGCTGGTTTTCTACACAGCTGAATAGCCTGAAAGGGTATTTTATGTGTGCACTGAAAGTCCACCCAGCCTCTCCAGGATAGCTGCTCCTGTTGTTCTTACAAGGGGAAACCTGTGGATGACTTGTTTTGAGTTGATGGATGTCAGGAACTGAACTCCAAAAACAGGTTCAGAAGGAGCAAGAGAGAACTCCATGGCAGAACAAGAAGCTGACATGAAACAGAAGGTAGTGGTTACATCAACAGACTAATGGCACCTTACTCATGGGTGTCCCTTAGGCTTCTGATCTCTCAGTGCTCTAGAAAGCCCACTGATCAGGTTTGGCTAGCAAGGCTTACCTAGCCCAATGGAGACCTCTGAGATCACTTCAGGAGCTATTAACTGCCAGTTAAGCACTAGCAGTTACTTTGCACCATTTGGGGGCTGTAGTGTTGACTTTCTGAAACTGGATCTTCCCCCACTCCCCTTTTAGTGAGAAGAGTGTTTATACAAAATAATTTGCACTTCAGCAACCAGAAATTTTATAATTTTCCCTTTTTTTTTTATATGTTAATATTGCTGAGACAAGTTCACCCTTGAGAGAAGACTCTAGTGAATACTTTCCAGTCAGTTTGGATATCACCTTGTGGACTTTTTCTGAACAGGCAAAGCAGAACACAAAAAGAAGAACATTCAAAAGGAGATGAATCTGTTTCAGAGTTTGAGAACAGAAATGTCTTTTAAAAAAATAATAATACAAAAAATCCAAACAAAAAAAAACCCAACGCAAAATAAACAAAAAAGACCCAAAAAAACAGTAGGGTGAAATGCTGGCCTCTGTGAAATTGGTGACAAATCTCCCCCTGCTACACTTCCCTCACTTGTGTTCTAATGTTTCAAAGGAAAATTGATTTTCCCAGCTTCTCTATTGACACAATACTGATAGGGTAATAAGGAACTATTCACATCAACCATACATGCCCACCACTCTCATCATCAGAACTGTCTTTCACCAGTAGCAGGAGGGAGAAAGTGGCAATAGTTAATAAATTTCCTGGGCAGATTTTTTTTTACCTGCTGACATTTTGAGAAGCAACTCAATCCCCATACTATAAAATCCAGCTGTGCCTGTGGGATGTGACCAATTTGCATTGCATCATGGAGTCTATGAAAATTGGTAAAGTCATGTAAGTCATTGATAACAAAAGTTTAACAATGTCCCACTTGAAAACCCAAGTGTTCTCTTGTACTCTGCACTCAAGCTTTCTCCTTGCCACGTGGAGTTTCTTGTATTTGCTCAGTTTATATCAGCTCTGTGCAAAGGCAAACTGATTCTGTCAAAGAAGAGATCAGGATTCCTAATGCTCTGTGGTCTCCATAGTAAACCCAACATTACCACACTGTAATGCTGAGCATACAACAGCTATTTCCTACATCACACATAAGGGGAAATAGATTGTCTCAAGTCACGCTGTGAAATGGCAATTATTGCCAGATATTAACTTCTTAATGAAAGTCATATCTAATATTTGTGTCATCTCAGTATTTTATGCAATAGTTTAAAAACTCTATAAAAGCTTAATTATCAGCAAAAGCAAATCAAAAGGGGGAAATGAAAAAGCTGTCATCCTCCAAAATCTGAAAAATTCTTGCATCATGTAACATAGCGATCTGAGCTGGTGGTCCATGGGGCCAAAATCAAACAGTGTAGTGGCAGAATTTTGCTTGTGTCTAAAGGCTGCAAGTGCCTTCACTGTAATTTCAACAAGAAAGCAGCAGACACCAAAATGGGTATGTTTCACAGTATCACAGTATCACAGCATAACTAAGGTTGGAAGAGACCCCAAGGATCATCAAGTCCAACCTGTCTCCACAGACCTCACGACTAGACCATGGCACCAAGTGCCACATCCAATCTCCTCCTGAATACCTCCAGGTACAGTGACTCCACCACCTCCCTGGGCAGCACATTCCAATGATGAACGACTCGCTCAGTGAAGAACTTTCTCCTCACTTTGAGTCTAAACCTCCCCTGGCGCAGCTTGAGACTGTGTCCCCTTGTTCTGGTGCTAGTTGCCTGGGAGAGGAGACCAACCCCTTCCTGGCTACAACCACCTTTCAGGTAGATGTAGAGGGCAATGAGGTCACCCCTGAGCCTTCTCTTCTCCAGGCTAAACAATCCCAGCTCCCTCAGCCTTTCCTCATAGGGCTGTGCTCAAGACCTCTCCCCAGCCTTGTTGCCCTTCTCTGGACACGTTCAAGTGTCTCGATGTCCTTCCTAAACTGAGGGGCTCAGAACTGAACACAGTACTCAAGGTGTGGCCTAACCAATGCAGAGTACACGGGCACAATGACTTCCCTGCTCCTGCTGGCCACACTGTTCCTAATACAGGCCAGGATGCCTTTGGCCCTCTTGGCCACCTGGGCACACTGCTGGCTCATGTTTAGGTGGGTGTCAATCAGTACCCCCAGGTCCCTCTCTGTTTGGCAGCTCTCCAGCCACTCTGACCCCAGCCTGTAGCTCTGCATGGGGTTGCTGTGGCCAAAGTGCAGCACCTGGCACTTGGACTTGTTAAATGCCATTCCATTGGACTCTGCCCATCTGTCCAGTCGGTCGAGGTCCCTCTGCAGAGCCTTTCAACCCTCTAACTGACCAACATCTGTTCCTAACTTGGTGTCATCTGCAAACTTGCTGATGACTGACTCAACCCCCTCATCCATATCATCAATGAAGATGTTAAAGAGGATGGGGTCCAGCACTGATCCCTGGGGGACGCCACTGGTGACTGGCTGCCAGCTGGCTGTGGCACCATTCACCACCACTCTCTGGGCTCAGCCCTCCAGCCAGTTCCTAACCCAGCACAGAGTGTTGCTGTCCAAGCCACGAGCTGACAGCTTAGCCAGCAGTTTACTGTGGGGGACGGTGTCAAAGGCCTTGCTGAAGTCCAGATAGACTACATCCACAGGCCTCCCCACGTCCACCAGATGTTTCCCCTCAAATAACTCCAAAACAAAACCATGGTGGACCTTTTTGATAGGCTGCACATCCTAGATGATCTTTTTTTCTTCAATTAAACTGAAACTAGGCTTGGGTTTGATTCACTGTTTTGTTTAACCCATCTAGCCACATCCAAATTAATAAATTACTCATCAATAAATCTGTATGTTATGGTTTATATTTCACTGATGTAAAGGAGCTTCCCTGCTCCTGCTGAACAGTGTGGCCAGCAGGAGTAGGGAGGTCATTCTGCCCCTGTACACTGCACTGGTTAGGCCGCACCTCGAGTCCTGTGTCCAGTTCTGGGCCCCTCAGTTTAGGAAGGATGTTGACTTGCTGGAACGAGTCCAGAGAAGGGCAACGAAGTTGGTGAGGGGTTTGGAACACAAGCCCTATGAGGAGAGACTGAGGGAGCTGGGGTTGCTTAGCCTGGAGAGAAGGAGACTCAGGGGTGACCTTATCACTCTCTACAACTACCTTAAGGGAGGTTGTAGACAGGTGGATGTTGGTCTCTTCTCCCAGGCAGCCAGTACCAGAACAAGAGGACACAGTCTCAGGCTGTGCCAGGGGAGGTTTAGGTTGGATGTCAGGAAGAAGTTCTATACAGAGAGAGTGATTGCCCATTGGAATGGGCTGCCTGGGAAGGTGGTGGAGTCACCATCATTGGAGATTTTCAGGAGGAGACTTGATGGGGTGCTTGGTGCCATGGGTTAGTTGTTTGGGTGGTGTTGGATTGGTTGATGGGTTGGACGTGATGATCTTGAAGGTCTCTTCCAACCTGGTTTATTCTATTCTATTCTGTGTCTATAGCCTGCTGTGACAAGAAGAGTGGCAAGAGATGCAGGCAGCTGCTCTTTTTGAGTGGAATTATGCAAGGAGAGTTGAGAGATCACTAAAACTTTTCTTTTAACTTATTTTCAATGTTTGTACAACCAGTGTTGGGAAAGGAGTAAAACAAATCTCTTTTTATACATTTGGGGGAAAATGGTGTCTTTTCATCTTCCCCTGGCCTGATCCAGGGGAGGGGGAAATACTCTGGCACCTTGTTCTAATAAATCCTCCTCAGTTTTCTCATGGACACAGCACATTGTAATTTAGAAACTTGGCAGGGAGGAAGTCCAAGTGCAACATCTTCAAAAGACTTTGGCTTTAGTGAAAATATAAGTGAATGAACTTGGCTTGAGCACAAATAAGAAATGCATTCCTGGACTGAAGAGCTACAGCATTAGTTTAACCTTAACACTAGCTCTGCTTGTCCAGAAGTCAGAAGAGTTTTGTTTTGTTTTAATGTATAAGATCAAAACCACAAATAAATTGCATTCTCTGCCAGTGGGTGAAAGTAATATCTCCAGCAGCTTTGCTCCCAGTGTAAAAGAATTGCTGCCCTGTTATACATTTCTAGGCTCAGTGAGTTAAAATTCAGGTGCCGTGGTGGGTCTGCTTTTACCTATACATCTGCAGCACTACACTTTTACTTTATTGCCTTCTTTGTCTTATGTGTTTGTTTTGTTTTGTTTTGTTTCATTTTGTTTCATTACTGCCACTGCTGTTTTTCACAGAAACAGCTTTGCCAGTGGACAGATATTTGGGGCCAAACCCTAATACTTTTGCTTATCAATGGTGTTGCTTGTATGAAGAAGTCATGAGAAAAACACACTCTATAAACCTTTAACCACAGTATTTGCCTTTCCTTCTCTGTCCTCTTACACCAGAGATGGATAGAGAATAGTGTGCCTGAGGAGTGCCCAGCTTTAAAACTATGATGGTGGAGTCAGAATTTATTTTTTTTTTAAATCTTTTTGTGGTACTTTCTGTGTCCAAAATTAGAACTCCATGGGATGGACATTGCTATAAAGGAGCAGTAACCATTTGTTGAGTGGTTATGTGCTGCCTAGTTTATTATTCTGCAAAACAGAGAATGCTTTTTTCTTTTTCCAGATCTGCAACATAAATATTCTTGGTAAAGCTAAGGCCTCTCTGTGTAGGCACTATGAATTATCTTATTATACCCTCCACCCCTCCCTTGCTGCTGGCTCACCCTTTCCTTTTCAGTCCTTTTTGCCACTGTCTGATGATTTGAATGGAATTTCCAGTGGCTTCTAGGAACTCATTTGAGACAATCACACATGTCAGTTTTGACACTGATCTGAAAAGAAATCCATAATTCAATAGCCACAAGTTCCATTTCTCAATAATATACCAAAAGTAATTTAAAAAATAATGAGCCAAATATCTGTGCCCTTCAGAACATGTCAAATCTTGGAATGGAAAGCCCTGTGTGAAGCTACAAATACATTCAGTATCTGAATTCACCCCAGAACTGAGTTACATGTTCCAAGTTACAGTTACATCTTTTGATCTTTGCATCCTATCTCATGTTTGGTGGGTATCATTGAAGAGGCAATGGAAGTGCATGCATGAAACGGCTATAATGGTTGTTTGAATGTTATTTCACACCAAGAGGCAAGTAGTAATTTACCAGTAGCTGGATTCAAATGTCACTCTCATTTCTCATTCTTAAAGGAACAGGAACTGTCTGCAAATTCCTTCAGGCATCTCTTCCATAAAGGGTTAAGTAGGGAATAGATCTTGGGCTGGGTTATGTCATCATCCAGACAAAAACTCCAAGAGGCCTCGTGCTTGATGTGGTCAAGTGAATCACAGCTGGTTTACTATAAAAAGAGAAAATACAGACTTGTCCATCTTGTACCTGGGAGAGAAAGGCAATATTTTAATGCGGGTTTTGGTTTGTCTTGGTTTTTCTACTGCTATTCTTTCTTTTTTTCCTGTATGAGGATGTGATAACACCCTGTCTCTAGTAGAGTTAACATTTCACATTTGGATGTTAGCTATTTTTATTGGCACCATCACTGTTTTGTTTGGGGTGCTTGGTTGCCTGGTTTAGTTGATTAGGTGGTGTTGGATGATAGGTTGGATGCAATGATCTTGAAGGTCTCTTCCAACCTGGTCTATTCTATTCTATTCTATTCTATTCTATTCTATTCTATTCTATTCTATTCATTGACCAGCTGCCTCTTCCATGAGAAACCTTCTCAGCTTAAGCTTTGTATGCCTATAAAAGTGTTGCTAGACAGCTCCAATTTGGAAGTGCTTTATAGTGTTGTATTTCTTTCGACTAATTGATTTTAGTGAGATATTCATTGTACCTCTTGTTGGTCACTGTCCCACAAGTTACTGGTCCAGCTGCAACCACTGAGTTACTGTGCAATCCTAGAATTGCTGAGGTATGTGGAGTCTTATTTAGTAGTATAGTATCAGACAGATAACAGTGCTTTGTGACACCAAATATTCTCATGATATATGTCAGTGGATCATTTCCATTGGAGATGTTCCACTCTAGGATTGATTGTGCCAGAAGGTTTCAGGCAGTTGATTATACGTGTTTTGCTTTCCACTGTTTTTTGGGTGTGGTTTGGGTTTTTTGGGTTTGGTGTGGTTTTGGTTGTTTGTTGTTTGGTTTTTTTTCTGTTGCTGGCTGCTGGTTTTTTTGGAGGGGGGTAAGTTGGGGAAGGCTGTATATACATTTTTTGGTCTGGGTTGGTTTTGGTTTGGGTTTTTTGGTTGTTTGTTGGTTTGTTGGTTTTTTTCCATTTAGAGCTTTATCTCAGGAAGACCTAAACAGAAGTAAAACATAAGGCACTGCAGAATCAGACTAAGTAACTATTATCTTGATGACTTAGATTGCTTGGAGGAGCTTGTTATTACTAGGGCTCAAACTGACATCTGCCAGGTCTCTGCTCCCCACCTTTCTTGGATCAGCTTCAAACAGCAGTTCTTCCTGTGTCTAAGAAATCAAGCATTTTAAAATTAAAAAGCTTAAAAATTGCCTCCAGCACAGGCTTTCTCTGCTAAATCAGCACAGGTTTAAATGTACAGACTAACTATTGAACTTTATACAAGACTCCCCATTCTATGGAGGACTGCTGAGCATCTTTGGTCATTGGTTAGCACTTTGTGGGATTGGATCAAAAAGGATTAGTGATTAAGGAAAGACATGTTTGATCAGCTTATAGTAAAGTAGCTCTCAGGAGGAGTTAGTCTGAGTAAATACAATGAAATACCATCTCCACCACACACTGAAAATTGGACAGTCTTTGCTTGCATTTCCCAATGTCACCTTATTTCAATGGTCTTTGTGAGTTTTGCATTTGCCCTCATCTTGCTGTAGTCATAAAAAGAGTGACTGGGTATATATTGGCTAGAGTGAGGATTTCTAATATGGGGGGCAGTGAAAGGTGCTGCTTTTTGATCTCCAGCCTTTCACTGGGTCTCATTTCCTTTGCAAGGAACAGTGAGAGAACCTCATCTACTTTTCCTTTCTGCAGAGCAACAAATGCTTGGGCATCTTCGGTTGTGCAACACAGCAGAGATGCAAGAGGGCTTGAATAAACTGCCTGTAAGCATAAGGGTATTGGAACCAGGAGGATACAGTTTCAGGGAAAGAGGAAAGACTTGTGCAAGATGATGTTATTCGTGATTTTGTGATCAGAAACATGAGCGACTTACCACTGAAAGTTCTTCCTTCTAACTTCTAGGATATGAGGGTGGAAATAACTGGATGCTGAGTTATTCTTTCACTGCATATTCTGAAGGAGGGAGATGCAGGGAATGCATCACTTACCATACTGGGGCATATAAATACAATTTTCTCCTTTGTTTTTCTGATTTTTAGTGAGACATCATCATAACTTTTTATTGGCAAGGCTAATTGCAAAATACATCTGGATACATAGCCCATTTCCAGTCTATTGTTTTCTGCACTTGCAAATGTCATTCTTCATAGATATCACAATTGCTCATCTACCTGATTGTCTCTTGTGCAGCCTGGTGTGGACAATAAGCTTGCCTTGATCTTGGTACCTGATTTCACTCTTTGTCTCTGTTCTGTACCAGAACTATTTTCCTGTGCTACTGGTGGAAACAACAAATTGTGAAACCATGAAAACAGAGTGTGTGGCAAAATGCAGAAGGCAAATTAAGTTCTAAAATATAAAGGAAATGAAAAAGTCATTGTCCTCATAGTGTGTCACCGGCTCAGTTCGATCTATGGATGAGTATTTGGTACCACGCTGACAGCTTCAAAATGAAATCCCAGCTTCAAAATGAAAGTGCTGGCTAGAGCAAAGTATCATGGGGCTTGCAGTTTGGATCATAACATGAGAGGTTTCCTGGTCCAGCTGCGGCTTCCAGCTTCCAGGTTTGTGGTGTTGGTCTTTTCCACCCAGCTGTTGTGGGCTTGAGGGTGGGAGAAGGGAGTTCATGCCAGCTGCTGCTTTTGCTGTGCTTTGCTGCAAAATATTGTTGGTTGGGGTTTGGGGGTTTTTGTGTGTGTGTTACCCTCCTGAGATGTGGGTGGGGGCTTGCTTGTTAGAGCAGAATGTGTTAAAGAAGCACACACTATAATTCACTTGGCTTTGTTTCAACCTCATGCATTTTTTTTCTCTCACATTATTACATTAGAAATATATAATCAATCTCTTGACACCTTAACAATTATTAGTAGTAGTCAGCTGAAATCTGTGGAAATAGTAATGAAGGTCTATAATGTAGGTGTAGATAGTAAAGATATTGTGATTTCCTATTTGAAATGCATATTTAACTTCAGCTCTGATTAAGAAATAGACTTTAAGCATAGTATATCACACAATGTTTTAAAATGTGGGCAAGTTGTTTTTGAAATCTTCATGTTGTGCTTAAATATTTCTTACATACTATTTCCTAATAATTGTTAAGAACAAAGCCCTCAAAATCTGTTTCTTATTAGACTTGCAAAGTTTATGTATTCTCCTTAATCAGATACAAGTTTCAGCTGTGTTGTACTGTAATTTGGGTGGTGGGGTTGACAAGTGTGCTTTTAGATTCAGTTTTTGGCTTTTATTCTATGGCTTGTTATTTGTTTAAATATGTTGATGAAAGAGAGAAGAAAAGAAAGAACAAGAGAAAGGAGAAAGAGGAGAGAGACGCAGGGAAGAGGAGGGAAGGGAAGGAAAATGAGAATGAAAAATTAAAATTAAAAGAAAATAAAATAAGTAAAAAATAAAGAAGAAAAGGGAAAAAAAAAACACAAGACAACAAAGGAAATAAAAAGAAAAAGGAAAATGAAACAGGTTGGACTTGATGAACTTTGAGGTCTTTTCCCACCTTCTTGATTCTATGATTCTATGAAAAGGAAATGGAAAAGGAAAGGGAAATAGAAAAGGGGAAAGGGGAAAGAGGAAGGGAAAGGGAAAGGGAAAGGAAAAGGGAAAGGGAAAGGGAAAGGAAATCAAAAAAAAGAAAAGAGAAAGAAAGCAGGGAGGAAGGAGGGAATGTTTGGAAGACAGAGAGAAAAGGTAAAAACATGGTTTTTCACTTTTATGGTATGAGAAACATCAGGAAACAATGGCAAGTCCTAAATATGTACACAAAGTATAACATATAAATAGGAGAGCTATGAAGAAGACAATTCTGTGTATGCCCTGCAACTCTGCTTTCTTTGCAGACCACAGTATCTTCCCAGAGGGAAAAAAATATAATTCAGAAAAACCTTATCTTTAGTAGAGAGGTACAAAAGATATGTTCTATAAAGATGAAGCAGCCAGACTGGTTTTCAGGGTGAATGACTTAAGTACATTTGAGAAACTGGATGCTGCCTGAAGAGCTGTGATTAGGGAGAAATCTGTGTCAATAAGCCATAAGAGAAAGAAATGAAACACCCTAAGGAATTAAAAAACAATCTAGATATAAAAATACATCTGAGTTGTTATCTCAAGTCTCACTTTTTAGCCTTGTAGTGGCTTGAGATACCACATACCTTTATTCACCTCCTTTTAGGTAAGACCTACATTTATATGTTAAAAAAAAATTATATCAAAGAATCAGGACAAACAAAATAATTTCTCAGAAATTCTGTGTTGCTCCTAAGGAGAATAAAATCCCCGCAGAAACCTTTCACCCACAAAGCATTCACATGTTCATTTAAAAAACCCATACACAGTTCCAAAGTGGCCAGGAGAACACACTTGAAAGGGACCCCTTCTTTGATAAAAGTAGAATTTCAGGTCAGCATTAGTAAAAATTCTGTAATTCTGCTAGAAACAGTTTCCCCAACTTCCTAAATTGTGACATTTCCTTTAGTTAACTTTTCTGGCAAATTGTACTTCGTTCTGCTTCAAATATGGTTGTTTTGTTACTAGGTCTTTGGCTTCTGGTTTTGGTGTCACCATGACAGCTGCATATTGGGTTGTGGGTACATATAAATGCTCTATCCAAGCTCTGGCAAGAAATGGGTAACCATGAAAAAACCCCAAAACAAACCCACAAACCAATCAACAAACAAACAACAACAAAAAATAAAGATCAAACTCAAATCAGCCACTCTTTAATGCATTAATTAGGAAGGAAATTACATCATATCCTAAGAAAATCAGGAGAGCATCTGGGACATCTCCATACCTTCTTCAGAAATTCCAAGCTGAGGAGAATCATCTTCCAAGTGGTGATAGAAAAAGCAAGATGAACAGTCAGATTTTTTAACCCCAGATGTCAAGATAACTGACTAAATGGCCCTGTTACATTGTCAGACAGAATCACAGAGCCAAATCTGAAGCCTTTCATCTCGCAGTATCACAGTACCATTAAAGTTGGAAAAGACCTCAAAGATCAAGTCCAACCTGTCACCTAACACCTCATGACTAGACCATGGCACCAAGTGCCACGTCCAATCCCCTTTGAACCCCTCCAGGGACGGTGACTCCACCAGCTCCCTGGGCAGCACATTCAAATGACAAACGACTCCCTCAGTGAAGAACTTTCTCCTCACCTCAAGCCTAAACTTCCCCTGGTGCAGCTTGAGACTGTGTCCTCTTGTTCTGGTGCTGGTTGCCTGGGAGGAGAGACCAACTCCCTCTTGGCTACAACCCCCCTTCAGGTAGTTGTAGACAGGAAGGAGGTCTCCCCTGAGCCTCCTCTTCTCCAGGCTAAACAATCCCAGCTCCCTCAGCCTCTCCTCACAGGGCTTGTGCTCAAGGCCTCTCACCAGCCTTGTTGCCCTTCTCTGGACATGTTCAAGTGTCTCGATGTCCTTCTTAAACTGAGAGGCCCAGAACTGGACACAGTATTCAAGGTGTGGCCTAACCATTGTACAGGGGTACAATGACTTCCCTGCTCACAGTATATTTGACTTAGGCCTCAGATATAACTGATTCACTCCACTTCCATGAATATTTAAACCAGCAAGAGCATGCAACTGGAATTAAAAAAAAAGGAAAACTAATACTCTGGGAAATCCACTGAATCAGATTGTCTGTCAGTTTACTTTTGTTCTATTTATTCTGTCTGTAGTTCAAACTTCATTTTTTCTAAGGCTTGCCTAAACAAGTTTTGGGTTGTAGCTGTGACTTCTTCAACACAAGAGAAGAATTTCAGCTCATTATTCTTAGAAAAGAAGCTGTATTTCTTCTGCAGAGTATTGGAGCCATCTGTAAGGATAGACAGTGTCATTGCACATTAAGGAGCTCAAGGATAAGACACTGATGGAGGTGCCTAATGGCTTTATTAAGTTACTGCATCCTGACATTGCTGAGTGTGGTACAAGACATTTCAGTTGCATATAACTACAGGATTACTGTGCTTCCAAAAATCTTACTCAAAAGGTTAACAGAATGAGTTGTGGTAGGACCATGGCATATCTGTCACACTAATGAAATAAAGCTGTGGGTTTTTTTGTTTTCAGTGAAGAGATAATACCCATATGCCTCTCCCTGCTTCCCAGGCTCAGTGAATAGGCCCTACAGAAAAACAAACAGAAAACCCAACTGGAAACCATCGTTTAGCATGGGTAAATAAGAGAAGGTGATGTATATAACAGTCAATTATTTCCATAACCAAGGACATGAAATGCAAGCTCAGATTTCCCAACACACATGACCTTGCAGATTGCACTGATGGGAGCTAAGCTGAAGACAGCAGGAGTTTTCTGAGTAAGCAGTATTAAAGCAAGGCCCTGGGTTGCCTAAATGTGGATACAAATATCCCAAATTCAGATTTACTTTATATAGTTTGTGCTTATGTTTGCCTGGCTGTACTCCAGGACAGCTTCACCCAAACTGGAATTTAGGGTCCCAGGGGGTTTTAGTTGGAGGTCTTAGGCTACAGGAAGGTTGGGATGCTGGGAAGCTGTGTTCTACATGTAACAGCTCCAAAACTGTGACAAAACCATTGAATCAGGCAGGAAATAATCACATTGAGACAGCCACAAGAGCAGTTTCTGAGGCTTCCTGCCCTACGATTTTCAAGGCCATGTGCTTGAAGTAGAGGGTATGTAATTTTCCTAATGGTTTGAAATGGAAAGTTACTTGATACCTCGCTATTCTAACAGGGAGAAAAAGGTGGGAGTGGTGAAGTTGTTGAGCACAGACTCTTCCAGTTCACAAACAAATTCCAAAGATCTTTTGATGATAAGAAAACTCATTGAAGAAACAGCTGTCATTTTTTTCTGGGTTCATCAGAGATCACAACTAAGATAGCTGCAGCAACAGCAGCAAGCTGTAACCACAACTTCCAGAAAAGATTAATATCAAAGAGCAGGAAATAATCTTCTCCTCCACCAACAGTGGCTGCCATCTGGTGGCAAGACATGAGGGACAGGGAGATACTTTCTCCAGTCTCCCAACTAAACTGGCAAGTAAGGATTTGGATAAAACTTGCAAAGGTACAGTGTTTGCATTGCTACCCGTTGAATTTTTTGTGCTTTGGAACATGCCAAAACACAAATGGAGAAGGCATGGAGTTGTGATTGTATGCTCATCACCCTTTACAGGTATGATAAGGGTGGTGTATGCAGCATGGTCCTTTGTCAGGACCTAGACAATTAGGGATATCTTATACTGGTAAAAATAGGTTATACAAGTTTGAGATGTGGTAGGAAGAATGAAAAGAAAAGATAAATTTAGGAACTGGCATTGGGAAACTTGGTATTTTTGAGTTATATCAAGGTTAGGCAAAGAAGGAGACAGAGGGGAGGAAAAAAGGTGTTACAACATGAGAAAAATAGACATGGAAGGGGAAGACATATCTTAAGAGTCTTTCTAAAATTCTTTCTCAGAAAGAGTTTTCTGTAGAAATTGAACAATGGAACATAAAAATGTTTATCTCTCACTGAAAGGGTGACAGAGGCAGGCAGCTGTGAAGCAAGACTGTGGCAGGGCCAATTGCTTCAAGGGTATGTTGTGGTTTACAGAAATGGAAAAGCTACAGTTCAGTTTCCTGCCTGCATAAGAGCTCTGAAAGAGGTGTCTTTCAGCTTCCATCTCCTTCACCATTTCCACACAACCTAAGGTTGAATTGCTCCACAGTCCCAAGGGCTCGAACTACAATGTCACATTATGTTGTGGGAAAACACAGGCTATCATAAGTTATCATGTGTTTTTAAAATGTGTATTTTGTGGTAAAAATCCTAAATATTTGCCCCAGAGCACCTACTGGATTTAAATAGAGTCAGCATTCATATGGGGTTGGCTTTTTCCCCACTGCAAATGACCCTAAACAATGATGTCTGAAGAAATCTTCAGCCTTCGATTGTTCCTCTTCTGAGTAGCTTTAGTGATTCACAAAAGGGGATTCAGCAATAGCGACTTACTTCTTTATTCTTCTGTCATTCTTATGAAGCCTTGATGCTTGCACTAGTTCTTGTGTTTGTCTTACCAAGTCTTCAGATCACCACACAGCTCTCCTTGGACCCAGAGGCTTGCAATCCTGGCAAAGAAAATGCAGAAGTTATGATCTGTAGCAGCCTTTCTTGTGGTGAGGTAAACCAACCATCCTACAATATGATTATAATACCACCTTCCAAGAATCTGCTAACGAACTTTTCCTCATCACCTAACAATTTGCCTTGCGTGGCTTTACTTAAATTTGAAATTGCTGTTTTTAAGGGAGGAGCACTGAGGGAAGAGCACCAACTCGTGTGCTAAAAACCCCAGAGATCAGAGACAGAGAACATGGGAATTCCTTCCTCCTGTTACTGCATTCAGTCCCTGTCTGTCTTCCTCAGCCATTGCTTTTTGTTTCTGTTGGGGGGAGGGGAGGGGATCGCTGGGGGAGGGGGGAAAGGGAAGAAAAAGAAAAAGCCATCTATATTTAGAAAATCCAGTACAAGAAAGCGCTGAAAATGGCCCCTTTATTTCCTTGAGAGACAGAGCTAAATTTAAAGATGCTATTTTCCTCGTGTCACTGAAACAACCTCTTCAGAAAAAAGGAAGACCACAATGAGGCTTTGAAAGCTGAAAAAGAGGAGCTCAGCAGCAGCTATGGGACATGCTTTTACTAAACCTTCCATCAAGCAATGGAAGACTTTGTTTTATGAGGGTTATCTACAGAAGAGTGATAACACAAAAGACAATGCTGTAAGGATGCAGGGAGGGGGAAAAAAGATTATTCTGTTCTTTCTCTTCTTTGGGTGGACCTCTGTGCACTGAGTTTTTGAAGTTTGGGAAAGGAAGGAGGAATCATGTTGCTGCTGTGCTCTGTTACATATCCATCTCTATGATACATCTGGTATGTCTGTCTTTGTGCTCTTAAGCAGCAATCATTTGCTCAAATTCTTCTGCTGATTTATATGGTCTTTCTATCAGAAGTATTATCCTTTCTGTCAGTCTAAAACTATAGAGGATTCCTCTGAGATTATAGCAGCTATCATTGATTGTGGTAAGCTATGTGCCCTCCAGCACTTGCATAACCTTTACAGTGACAACCACAAAACAGAGCATGGCTCAATGTGGCAATTTTATGAGATTTCTGGAGTGCATCAACATTACCAGGACAATGTTTTGACTGTGTGCTGTAGACTTCTGGGTTCTTCAAAAGGCAACTTGTTTTACCCAATCTAGACAGAAAGAAATTGTTTTGTCTGTCTATAGACATCATACTGTGTAAGCAACTGAGACCAGTGAGTTCAAGTGACAGAGAGTTACCTTGTCAGGAAGTATTTGAAAGCAATCAAGAAAATTAATGAAACCCCCACATTTTCTTAAAATGAGTCCTGAGTTCTTTGTGCTCTTCACACATGGTTTTCCATGTTTCTTTTTCCACATGTTTTTGACTTATTGGAGGAGGAAATGAGGGCTCTTATTGTAATATCTCTGTGTGTATGCAAGATCCTTTGTTTTGTTCCCACAGCTCTGGTGAATGTATGCACAAAAGTAGCATAGTATTTTGTGCCAACTTCAATGACAACCTAGCTCTATACAAAGAAACGGTTAAATAATGAAGTCTGGGAGTAAACTCTGGCAGGAGACCAGACCTAATAATTCCACTTGGCAAGATTATCCATGCCAGCAAGGAAGGCTGACTTTCTAGTATAAACAATTAACTGTGGTGATAAAGGATCATACTATATTACTGGCCAAGGGGGGGAAAAAAGTCCTAACCATGAGTGGTCAGTGTCTTTCAATTAATTTGTTCCCTGCAAACTAATTGACTCTATTTTGGATTTGATGGATTTGCTGGCTTTAATAGGTAGAAGAAAAAATAGGAAAGGGAAAAATTAGTGCATTCTGCGTCTTAGCAATGAATTTTTTTGCATCTTACCTCTACTGAATTTCGAAGCAATATTTCATTTTTAATAAGTGAACTTAATCTTCAGTCTAAGAAAAATTCATGCAACATATTTAATGACTGATGCTAAGGAAGAATAGCTGGCACTTTTCCGCTAACATCTTGGCAAGGTATCACATAAACACAGGAAGATGGAGATTGTATATTTAGTTATCTGTTGACATCTTAAAGAAAGCTACTTTATGATGCTACAGTGTTATCCTTCACAATTATTTCATGAAGTGAGGCAGGCTGATTCTTTAAAGAAAAAGGACATTTCATCCGTGTTTTATTCTTGCATTCAATGATTTTTGACAAAGATTTCATGTCTGAGCCTCAGGATAGCTTTCTGGTTTATAAAAACTCCATAGTTTTAGTGGGTTTTCACATGTCCCTTTTATACTACACACTAAGTACTAGTACTAGTCTACACAGTGTTAGGGTGCGCTTCAAACCCCCTTCCCCCATCTCCACCAGCAGAGGTTTGAATGGGGAAAGACAAAGGCCCGAAATTGCCTTCCTCTTCCCCAGGGGACGGATAAACGGCGCCCATTCTTCCCGCCGGGGTGAAGTCCCTCACTGGTACGTACTGACGGGGGAAGTCCGCTGGGTTTGGCAACTATGATTAAGCAAGGTGCTCCGCGCCCTTTATGCATTGGCCTTGGACACGTTGTCTAGAAAGGCCTTAAACAGGGTTACCAGAAAGCGGTCGGGGCTCTCGCTCCCATATTCCGCGCTCTCGCCTTCATCTTGCTTGCTCCACTTGGACCTGGGCTCTCCCTGGACCTGCCTGCCCTGCGGCCCTGCTCCCTGCCGGCCACGGAGCGAACCTGCCCACCATGAAGCTGCCCCTTTCTTGCGCTGCTCAGACAGTGCTGTCGCTCACGAGTTTTCCCTCGTAGCAGCCGTGTCTACGGACACTTTGATTCTGGCGGGTCTCTTTTCCTGCGGATTTGTGCCACGTTATCAACAAATCGGATTAAAAACATGCAATCCTGGGCCCTTCAACCGCAGGGACCTAGGGACCGTCGACAAATGCCTGCTCCGTTCTCTAAGTACAACCTGGCGCTCTCATCGGCTTTCCCAAGGTCCCTGGATTGCCTCTGATTATAAATGGGGTGAAGCTATTTTGTACCTTAGCCTTTCCCATTTTCTGAATTCTCTAAATTGTACTGAAGTTGCCCATAAGCATCCTGCTAGAATTCGTGACCGAATAGAACCTATAAATAATCTTACACATTTGATACATAATTTTGGGGTGGAGTTTTGGGGGAAAATAAAAGATAACTATATTTTTGTAATTCCCACCTTGCTAATTTAACCCCAAACAAATCACACAGTTTGGTACTCTGTAGTCTATTGCAGATAGTTTGAACAAAATCTGTCTGTTTTTTCCCTCTGTAGGAGTTTGTCTAAAGTATATAGTGATTTGACAGCACTTTCCCTCAGAGGAGCGAGTTGCAAGGGCAGATTTAAATTGGAATTTACCTGAGGACCAAGGCTTCATATAATTCTGAGTTTATGGAAAGCATGACGCTCTACAAGAGACTCAGTAACCAGGAGAATTGCTAGTGTTCAATGTTTTCAGTAGTTGTGTTCCAGTTCTGGACCCCTCAGTTTAAGGACATTAAAACTCTTGAACGTGCCCAGAGAGGGACAACGAGGCTGGGGAGAGGCCCCGAGCACAAGCCCTACGAGAAGAGGCTGAGGGAGCTGGGATTGTTTAGCCTGGAGAAGAGGAGGCTCAGGGGAGACCTTAGTGCTCTCTACAACTACCTGAAGGGAGGTTGCAGCCAGGTGGAGGTTGGTCTCTTCACCCAGGCAGCCAGTAACAGAACAAGAGGACACAGTCTCAAGCTGCACCAGGGGAAGTTTAGACTCGATGTGAGGAGAAAGCTCTTCACAGAGAGAGTTGTTAGGTATTGGAATGTGCTGTGCAGGGAGGTGGTGGAGTCACTGTCCCTGGAGGTGTTCAAGAGGGGACTGGACGTGGCACTCAGTGCCATGGTCTAGTAGTCATGAGGTCTTGGGTGACAGGTTGGACTTGATGATGTTTGAGGTCTTTTCCAACGTTATTGATTCTATGATTCTATTCTGTGTGCTACAACAACACTACTACTTTGGGGCTCGGGCTGAGAAATTCCCATGATGCTTCCCAGGCAAGATTATGGAACAGGTCATCTTGAGTGCAATCACACAGCACTTCCAGGATGGCCAAGGGATCAGACCCAGCCAGCATGGATTTAGGAAGGGCAGGTTGTGCCTGACCAACCTGATCTCCTCCTATGATCAGGTGACCCACCTGGTGGATGTGGGGCAGGCTGTGGATGTAGTCTACCTGGACCTCAGCAAGGCCTTTGACACTGTCCCCCACAGCAAACTCCTGGCCAAGCTGTCAGCCCATAGGTTAGATGGGAGCACACTGCATTGGGTTAGGAACTGGCTGGAGGGCCGAGCCCAGAGAGTGGTGGTGAATAGTGCCACATCCAGCTGGTGGCCAATCAGTAGTGGTGTGCCCCAGGGATCAGTACTGGGCCCCATGCTCTTTAACATCTTTATTGATGATCTGGATGAGGGCATTGAGTCCATCATCAGTAAATTTCCTGACAACACCAAGCTGGAGGCAGGAGTTGATCTGCTGGAGGGTAGAGAGGCTCTGCAGAGGGACCTCGACAGGCTGGACAGATGGGCAGAGTCCAATGGCATGAGATTGAACACATCCAAGTGCAGGGTTCTGCACATTGGCCACAACAACCCCATGCAGAGCTACAGGCTGGGGTCAGAGTGGCTGGAAAGCAGCCAGGTGGAGAGGGACCTGGGGGTGCTGGTCGACGGTAGGCTGAACTTGAGGCTGCAGTTTGCCCAGGCAGCCAAGAGGGCCAATGGCATCCTGGCCTGCATCAGGAACAGTGTGGCCAGCAGGAGCAGGGAGGTCATTGTGCCCCTGTACACTGCACTGATTAGGCTGCACCTCGAGTCCTGTGTCCAGTTCTGGGCTCTTCAGTTTAGGAAGATGTCCAGAGAAGGGCAACGAAGCTGCTGAGGGGTTTGGAACATAAGCCCTACGAGGAGAGACTGAGGGAGCTGGGGTTGCTTAGCCTGGAGAAGAGGAGACTCCAGGGTGACCTTATTGCTCTCTACAACTACCTGAAGGGAGGTTGTAGACAGGTGGATGTTGGTCTCTTCTCCCAGGCAGCCAGTACCAGAACAAGAGGACACAGTCTGAGGCTGTGCCAGGGGAGGTTTAAGTTGGATGTCAGGAAGAAGTTCTATACAGGGAGAGTGATTGCCCATTGGAATGGGCTGCCAGGGGAGGTGGTGGAATTGCAATCATTGAAGGTGTTCAGGAGGAGACTTGATGGGGTGCTTGGTGCCATGGGTTAGTTGTTTGGGTGGTGTTGGATTGGTTGATGGATTGGACGTGATGATCTTGAAGGTCTCTTCCAACCTGGTTTATTCTATGTATTCTATGTATTCCCAAAGGTCATTCAACTGAACAGGTAAAAACTGGATTCATCTAGTATTTTATCTGCAAACTAAATCAACTTTCACTGTAACTCTTAAAAGAAAGAACATGTAAATGCTATGCTGCTTTTAAAGAACAGATGATTCCAAGTGTGACCTCCCAGACATCCAGTGTGCTTTTTAAAAGTACAGCATATCTGGTCTCCTTGGCTGATGCTGTGTGTCTCTGTTGCCTCTACAGATGAGCTCAGTTCCACAGGAGCTCAAATCCCACCTTTGCCATTCCCAGTTTATTTCAGTTTTGGTGAAAATGTGAAATGTGTGAGTTAATAAACCAACACTTGACACATTATATCCTCAATAGAGCTCTGCTGGGAGACAAAGATACTGAAACAGTACGTGCCTTGAAGCAGTCCAAATGTGTAATCAAATGGAAGTCTGCTGCAGATCGCCAAGCAATTAACAAGATTAAAATATTTCCTGCCAATGTTTCTTCCTTTACTTTTTCTATCCCAAATGGTCCATGATCATCTCATCTCTGTTTTTCCCAGCAGTGGTCTCAGGCATCCTAGACCATATGACTCCTATTATGAGACTAGCACCCAGCATATGATCCATCAACGCCTCACCTACAGAAGGTGGTGATGGAGAAGTACAACATGCTAACACCTTTCAGACATTCCAGCAAGAAATCCAGGGGCATAAAAATAGACAATACACAAACAACAGTGGTCACAAATTCTAATTATAATGAGGCCAGCTGTTGGAAGCTACTGGCCAGAATGCCTTTATACGAATCCAGCTAAGTCAGATGACAACACCTTTTAAACCCAGCTATGTCTCATGATTATTCTTGTGTGCTGATACATTACCAATTCCCAAAGCAGACAACACATGAAGGATCACAACATGTTCAAAAGCTTTACAGTTTCCATAATTTCTTTTAATTACAAAGGTAAATTACCTAACTCTGCACAATGAAGAATATAGTTTCTGATTCAATGGTGTGGTGTGTTTAGATGTGTATGAGAGGATCAAGATATCTGCTTTACTTTGAAGTAAATCCTGTAAGAACCACCATTATCTCATGGAAAGTTTAGAAAATGCCATTTAAAAGCACTTGTGTTCAGATTACTGGTGTGCCAGAGCAAAGCAGTGAAACCCCTTGAATCATTCCTGTCATGAGACTATCTCAAAACACATTTGCCAGACTGTTGAAAGAAGGTAGCGTTTCCTCTAGACACCATATGTTGTGAAGTATTATAAATATATTGCAGAGCCTACAATCAGGATCAGATTAGTTAGCTTGTGAAACAGTAGTGTTTTACTTTCTTGTCTCATTTATTTGAGAGGTACCAAAGCCAGTGCTGAAACTGGTTTTTCATGTATAAACATTCTAAAATAGCACATAGAGTTCATCTTCAAAGGTATGCATTTCTCCAGCACATATGTACAGACAAGGTGCCAGAATGTGGCCGTGTCTCTCTCTCTGCCAGTCCAGCTACAATTTCCTGTTCCTAGTCTCTGCTTCTGAACTCAGGAGTGCTTGCAATTAAAGTGATCCCAAAAAAACAATATGATGAGAGGCTGCCCTCTGTATCATGCTTTTCCCACAGAAAAGAGCCAAATGAGAGCACCTTAAAACCATGAGCAGCTGCCTTCCCAAGGTCTGTATAGATCTGTGACTAATAAGTGCAATCCAGCCTATGCCTTATGCCTAATTATTTTCTTCTCTTCGGCATGCCACAAAAATAGGTTGTAATAGCTTGAGAAATTGCACTGCTGAGGAACACGACTCAAAGAGTATCTTCAGTCTTCTCTGTTTCTTTTTCTGTAATTTTATGGCAATTTGAGGTGATATCTGCTAGGATTTCATCTCCTCCAGCTGCTCAGTCCCCATGAGGGACTCATCACTATGCAGTGTTTCCAAGAATGCCACCAGTTGCTGAAATGGTGATGAGAAGTGTAAAGAGCCAAGGCCTCTGATGTGCAAGTGTGGAGTGTGGGACTTGTGTGTGTGTGTGAGCCCTGACCCAAGGCTGGAGAATCTCCTTTGTGTAAAAGCACAAAGCATCAATAAGCTGCAATGGCCCTGAGATCAAACCTTAACTAAATGTACTCATATATAAGATTAAATGACAGAAGCTACTTTCTGCAGCAGTCAGAGAGAAACTCTTCTCACTCTGCTGCTACTTCATTGCTCTGAAAGTGCAAAATAAAAAGCCAAGGTGTTAGGCTTCAAGCTGAGGTTGGTGAAATGTAAATTCAGGCTGACCTGCCATTGGCTGATGGATGGTGAAGACCTCCACCTCCCTTGTCTTTCCTGACACTGTGGGGAAAGGAGCCGGGTTTGGTCAGCTCCTATTTCCCCTGTTGCATGGAACACAAGGGTTTGCAGGACCAATATTGCAATGAAACAATAAACAGACAGTGTATATTAGCTCTCAATGTCAAAGAATTTAGCCTGGAGAAAAGGAGGCGACGGGAGACCTTACTGCTTTCTATAACTACCTGAAAGGAGGTTGTAGCAAGGTGGTGGCAGTATCTTCTCCCAAGTGACAAGTAGCAGAATGAGAGGAAATGACCTCAAGATGTACCAGGGGAAGTTTTAATTTGATGTTAGAAGAAAATTCTTCACTGGAATGGTTATCAAATGCTTGAAAAGGCCTCCTTTGTTGGTGGGTGAATCCCCATCCCTGGAGATATTTGAAGGACATGTAGATAGGTTGGTGAGAGACATGGTTTAGCATCAGACTTGATAGAGTTAAATAATTATTGGACTCAATGATCTTGAGGGCCTTTTCCAGGCAAAGTGATTTATGATTCTATGAATTGTTTGCTAATAAATGCTATGCACAGGTGGAATTGTCACTAAACATACTCATTAAAATGGTATGCAAAAGGAGGCAGTGAGAAGAAGTACTACTTAGGGCTACCTGCTTCTTAGGTTTCTTGCACAGCTAACATTGCATTTTGATGCATTGCAAAGGTACTGCACTTCACTGGAACAGAGAACTTGTCCATTTAACCAGTGATTTGAAAGCATAAGTCTTGGAGGACAATACTGAGCAAATCAGAATTACTTTGCACCAATAAATGTCAATATTTTTGCAACAAGAAAAGGAAAAACACATTGCAGGGAGAGGTTTGTACTGAAAACAGTCCCTTTTTATTCCTGGAAATATAAATTATTTTGGACATTAATCAGATATTAATCCCTGACTGCTAAGAGAAATATTTTTATAAAAGTCTTATTTTCTGGAGGTATTTTTAGGGAGGAAGATTTACCAGATATTTAGCCTGGATGAAATATGTATTTCAAATGTAAACATCTTTCTTCTGCTAAAGGATTTTGCAAACAAGTGAAGATAAGTGGAAAAATAGAGGAAATTCAGGTCATTTTGATGAGGTATTAACTGTTTTATTTGGTTTCTATTTTTAGGTTCTCCGTTATGGGGACAGGAAAATTTTAACAAGCCCAACAGATTTTATATTCTGCAGACTAGAATATTCAGTCAAAGGCTGCTAATTATTCATTTAATTGTCTAAATCCAATGCATTACCACTCCAAATTTTATGGGTGCTGCTTTCATCTGAAAATGTTTTCTTTGGGAGCCTACTGTGTATGCATGTGTTGCTATTTCTAGGTTCAGCATTCCAATGATAAAAATACAGTCAAGAATCTGAGTAGTAGTTATTAATAGCTACAGTATGTTACACCTTCCAAATGAAGAAATGGTATGAGTTAAATTTCTGACATCCAGCAGAAATTTATTCTATCATCAGGGGGATATGATGCTCTGACATATGCTGAATACATAAGCCAGTGGAAGTTTTGCATCTTTAGAAAAAGTCTAAAGTTTCCTAAATATCTTGGCACGTGGGGGTATTGCCTGCATCTCACTTTCCTTTACCTCAGGAAGATCACAGTATCACAGTATCACTAAGGTTGGAAGAGACCTCGAGGATCATCAAGTCCAACCTGTCACCACAGACCTCATGACTAGAGAATGACACCAACTGCCACGTCTGATCTCCTCTTGAACACCTCCAGGGATGGGGATTCCACCACCTCCCTGGGCAGCCCATTCCAGTGACGAATGACTTGCTCAGCGAAGAACTTTCTCCTCACCTTGAGTCTAAACCTCCCCTGGCGCAGCTTGAGACTGTGTCCCCTTGTTCTGGTGCTGGTTGCCTGGGAGAAGAGACCAACCCCTTCCTGGCTACAACCACTTTCAGGTAGTTGTAGAGGGCAATGAGGTCTCCCCTGAGCCTCCTCTTCTCCAGGCTAAACAACCCCAGCTCCCTCAGCCTCTCCTCATAGGGCTTGTGCTCAAGGCCTCTCCCCAGCCTCGTTGCCCTTCTCTGGACACGTTCAAGTGTCTCAATGTCCTTCTTAAACTGAGAGGCCCAGAACTGGACACAAGATGTTGAAATTAGTTCATTTGGATGGTCTTTAGGATAAGTTAGTGATTTTCCAGTTGGAAAGATCAAATGAGTTAAAAAAAAGCACCTTTGTTCTAAGTCATACAAAGTTGGTTTAAAAGTAAGTGGCCACACAGCTGAGGCAAAGGGCATTTAGCTTGTTACAGTTTCTTAAGCATAAGAAAGAGTAAAAAATGTAGCCAGAAAAATAACTGGTTTAGGACCTATTACCAACACATTTAAGGAAAAATAGCAATGTGCACTATAGAAAATATTTAAATGTAGCAATGTGTAACTTCCTACATACTGCATATGACACTTTTCCTGCTCAAAAGAAAGTAGAGAGTCATTTACTCTAAATGCTTTCTTGGTACACTGAAGACAGCAGTCAATTTCCCCATGCCTTTCCAAGTTGCAGTTCTGGGTAAGCAAAGGCAGAGTTTTGTCATTGTTTTGTAGTTACCCTTTCTGTTGGCAGATATTGGAGCCTTGAGGCTGGGTAGTGGTCTTGTATCTGTGTTAACACAGGGATTCATGAATTTGTAGCAGAAGTGTTTTGCATCAGTGTTCCACTATTGAAACCCAGGTCTGTCTGCCACAGAGTGAAAACAAGTTGAGGCCAGTGTGGCAAAATGTATGAAAACAGACTTTGACAACTCCTTGTTGGAGGCTTACAATGAAGTGGAGTGTTAAAAGGAGAGTCAAAGGAGACTCCTGGAGTGTAGAAAGTCCAGATTAATCAGTGCTTGTCCAAGCTGATCCAAACCTCTGGAGATTTTGACTGTTCATCAGCAACAATAACGTGAATGACCCCACTTATTACACTTCTTCCATACTAGTGATAAGAAGTACTGCCCATGATACTGGGATGTAGCCCACAGAAAACAAATAAAAGTTCTTACTGGGCAACATCTGAGAAAGTTTTCCTGGAAAGCAAAGTAGAAGAACAGTGGTGTCTTGTGTTATGTTAAAGTGCAGCTTGAATACTATTCATTCATTTCAGAAACCATAAAACCCAAGCTAGATACTGTAAACCAGTAAAACTTGCCAGTACTACTGAGCAGCAGTGTGCTGGGTCTTGGCGATGCTCATGATGATCTGCTGTGCCTTTCTCTAGTGGATGGAAAGCTCTTTCTCTTTCACAATCTTTAGCTAATTAGTGTCATTTTGCACGGCACAAGTATGTGGACAAAAGACTGAAAGAAAATTCCCAGCCTGTATAAGCCAAAATGTTGAAAAATCTGAAGTTTCTTCTGATGTATTTGATAAATGATGATCATCTTGCTCCACTAGACCTTGTCTCCTATTCCATCACCAGTAAATTTGTGGACGACACCAAGCTGGGGGCAGGAGTTGATCTGCTGGAGGGTAGAGAGGCTCTGCAGAGGGACCTCGACAGGCTGGACAGATGGGGAGAGTCCAACAGCATGAGATTGAACACATCCAAGTGCCAGGTTCTGCACATTGGCCACAACAACCCCATGCAGAGCTACAGGCTGGGGTCAGAGTGGCTGGAGAGCATCCAGGTAGAGAGGGACCTGGGGGTGGTGGTCGATGGTAGGCTGAACATGAGCCTGCAGTGTGCCAAAGCGGCCAAGAAAGCCAATGGCATCCTGGCCTGCATCAGGAACAGTGTGGCCAGCAGGAGCAGGGAGGTCATTCTGCCCTTGTATTCAGCACTGGTTAGGCCACAACTTGAGTCCTGTGTCCAGTTCTGGGCCCCAGTTTAGGAAGGATGTTAGAATAGAATAGAATAGAATAGACCAGACCAGGTTGGAAAAGACCTTCAAGATCATTGCGTCCAACATATTATCCAACCCACATAATCAAGTAAACCATGCAACCAAGCACCCTATCAAGTCTCCTCCTGAACACCTCCAGTGATGGTGACTCCACCACCTCCTCAGGCAGCCCATTCCAATGGGCAATCACTCTCTCTGTGTAGAACTTCCTCCTAACCTCCAGCCTAAACCTCCCCTGGTGCAGCCTGAGACTGTGTCCTCTTGTTCTGGTGCTGGTCATCTGGGAGAAGAGACCAACCTCTGCCTGTCTACAGCCTCCCTTAAGGTAGTTGTAGAGAGCAATAAGGTCTCCCCTGAGCCTCATCTTCTCCAGGCTAGAAGTGATACTGCCCTGCATGTGAAGGACAATACAATTAAAGAGTCATTCAGGACTCTACTTTTTTGTTACCATATCAATTTCCTCTATAAGCTGCGGACTTTTTATATTATAGGAAAGAGGATATCAAGAACCATTCTGATGAGCAATGTGTCACTTATCATATGGACTGATATACATGCCCATTTGTTGAAGTTACTGATTCACAAAGAGCTACAAGGAGTTGTAAAACCCCAAGAAAATACCATTTTCTAACTGCCACTCCCTGTACACCCTAAAATTGGAGGTAACACTTTGGTAAAGTATCTCTGCTGTGTAGAAAAGAATGCTGCATGTAATGCACATTTTTTTCAGGAAAACACACTCAAAGGCTGTTTGTTACATAGAAATAAATATTTTCCATTTATGGTTCTCCTTCTGAGAAACATCAATTATTTATAAAATACACTATCAAGGTGTTCATGTTCATTAATGCATACTCATTATGTGAAGTAGGTGGTGCTATTTAATGTGTTTATTATCAATATTCATAAGCAATATGCAGAAAGGCAAAGCATTTAATGAAGATTTGCCAGCTGATACAGTGTAGGCACATTAGCCCTACAGGAATCACAGAATCATAGTATCAGTCAGGGTTGGAAGGGACCACAAGGATCATCTAGTTCCAACCCCCCTGCCATGGGCAGGGACACCCCACACTAGATCAGGCTGGACAGAGCCTCAGCCAGCCTGGTCTTAAACACCTCCAGGGACGGTGCCCCAACCACCTCCCTGGACAACCCATTCCAGGGCTTCACCACTCTCATGGGGAAGAACTTCCTCCTCACATTCAGTCTGAATCTCCCCACCTCCAGCTTCATTCCATTCCCCCTAGTCCTATCCCTACCTGATATCCTGAGAAGTCCCTCCCCAGCCTTCTTTCAGGACCCCTTCAGATACTGGAAGGCCACAATAAGGACACCTCAGAGCCTTCTCTTCTCCAGACTGAACAGTCCCAACTCTTTCAGTCTGTTCTCATAGGAGAGGTGCTCCAGTCCTCTGATCATCCTCGTGGCCCTTCTCTGGACACCTTCCAGCACATCCATATCCCTCTTGTAGTAGGGGCTCCAGAACTGGGTGCAGTCACAAGTAATTTTTAAGATACAGAAAAACTAGAGATTTAAAACACAAAACAAAACAAACAAACAAACAAAACAAAACAAAAACAGAGCAATTCCATTTGAATGTCTATGAAAATAAAGTATATTACTAACAGGAGGGAAACCACTGATTGAGGAATTGCTGAGGGTGCTTTTTACAGGACATCAGTTCAATGTCTACTAGGAGTCAGAAGACAAATGGAACAACAGGATTTGCTAGAAATGCAATAGAATCAATGAGAACTCGTCATTAGGTTGCTGAGCACTTGCAGAAATATCATGCTTGTTTTAAGACCTTTCTTCATTTACTGGATAAACTCAGAGTCAGGGCCCTAAAGTACATGGATTCCTCATCTGACCTAATATGGCCATTTTTCACATATTGTCTAAAACTGCTTGCCTAATTTGCAGAGAAAAAAAACCAACCCCCAATACCCCCCTCCCCCAAAGAAAAAACCCCACTGATTCAATATTTTTACCTTTTTGGTGAGCAGAACTTGCTGCAGGGTGTTGAAAAATATTGTAGTCTGATGTTTTCTAGCAGACTGATTACCACATCCAGTTCAATAATCTATAGCACCAAGCTATGGTTGAGTGCAGTTGCGTGGGTTCCTGTTCAGTATTCCACATATACCAAAAAGAAGTTGTAGGAAGTAGAGATGAGTTCTAGGAGATGGGTTCTCAGATCTGTAAATTGGATGTGGCTGATAAATGAGGCGAGTCCCCAGGCAAATAGGGCCATGAGGATGATCAGGGGGCTGGAGCACCTCTCCTATGAGGACAGACTGAAAGAGTTGGGGCTGTTCAGTCTGGAGAAAAGAAAGCTACAAGGTGACCTTATTGTGGCCTTCCAGTATCTGAAGGGGGCCTACAAGAAGGCTGGGGAGGGACTCTCAGGATATCAGGTAGGGATAGGACTAGGGGGAATGGAATGAAGCTGGTCACCCCTGAGTCTCCCCTTCTCCAGGCTAAGCAACCCCAGCTCCCTCAGTCTCTCCTCATAGGGCTTGTGTTCCAAACCCCTCACCATACGTTTCTTCTTCTAATGATAGGCAGTTTGAACAGGTATATTTGTGGCTTCCATTCAAGACTACCCTAAATTCATTGCCATTCTGCTCTCAATACCTGCAGCAAGGTTGGTTGTGATTTAAACAGGATCAGCATCACTCCTGTTCTAATTTTCCTCATTCTGTCCTCAGGAAATACACTTGGAAGTGTAGTTCTTCTGCTAAAAAAAGGGAAAGTCAAAACTGTGGTTCTCACATACAGAAAGGAAAATGTTGGGTCTTATTAAGGCACTTGATTCATTCCACATTCACAGGCCAGACCCTGAGAAAGTGCTGTCTTGCATTTTGCCCTTGCCAGCCGTCAGTCTGGACACACAGCCTGAATAAATGAGAAAGCAAATAGAGAAGTGCAGTTCTGCAAGCATTTTTTTTTTTCATGCTGGAGCCACAGGCCTTTTATCCTTAAAAAAAAAAAAAAAAAAAAAAAAAAGGAACAGAAAGAAAAGGGAAAAAAAAAAAGGGGTCCCTTACAGCCCATTTCAGGGCATTCAAATATTTCTGTTCCTTGTGGGTCATACTCAGGATGGAAAAATACATTATGATGTACTCAGTTAACAAGGTATATGATAGTTCAATATATTAGCAAGACTGTCTTTTAAGACTGGTTTTATAAGCAGCACAGTCAATTCAGTTTGCGCTTGGTAGGGAGTGATTTTGTTCTTTTTCAAAGGGAGTATGGAAAGGGATATTTTTCTATCAGCGTTACAATGGGGTCAGAGAATTCAGAAGCCATAGAGATGTCTACAATCCTTGCAGGTATCATAGTTCCTGACCTCTTCTCATGTCAGGAGTGAATTTGGAGTGGGATAGAGCATGGTATCAGGGTAGTTGTACCTTTCCATGTCTGCAGCTAAGATCACATTTACATCATCAACACTGATCCTAGAACTATGCTAAACACAACTTCAGCTACAAGCATTTCATGCTATATCTTGCCTCTTTTGCATCTTATATACAAACCAGAGCATGGCTTATAAAGTTTAATACAGAAAGGTAGAGTATCAGAAGATAAAGCAAGAGCCAAAAAGGCAGAAGCAGCTGGTATTTTAGACCATTTCAATGCAGCCTTTATCAGGGCACAGTATAAAGCAATAGACAGCACATATATTAAAACAGTATTCAACAGAAACTTGAGAGGGATTACAGACTTCCGCCATGCCATGTCATATTTCAGTTTAAGACATATGGAATAAATCACAGTAGACAGTGTGGAGCTGGAACACACAGGAAAATCAGTAATGAACCTAAAGGGTAGTCAGAGGTGCTTGAAAGCATGGGGATAGTTTGCAGTCAAATCAACTGCTTTTCATTTGAGTTAGAGTCAAGTGGGTACTGAGAAGATCTAAGGGGAACTGGCAAGACTGCAAGCAGTTTACTTTGGAGGCCACACAGTGCTTTAGTTTATGGTCATCATTCTTTCACATCCATCTGCTTCCCCCTTGAAGTAACAGATGCTGTAGTACAAGGGGATTGGCATGAGTAATAGGAATATAAAGAAGCCAGTCTTTGCATTTGATCCCTGCTTTGGATATTCGTGGAACCCTGTAGCCCACCCTGACACCATCTGGCTATGGCTACACAATAGTTAGCACTGAAGACCTCTAAGCCTGTAACACAGCAATATCAACTTAGACATATGTGTAGTTGTACACTATCATTGTAAGCAGGTTAGCATAATTTTGTGAATAAGGGAATTGGAAAAATTAATGTCTGAATACAATACACCTGTTATCTCTCTCTTCGGACAGATTCACAATGCCATCAGGTCTGCATGTCAGCTCAGACTTTTTAGCACACAATTGTTTGCTTTTGATAGCAAGATACTTGCTAATGTCAGGGCAGGGCTGGAAGAACTGGACTCATGTGGAGTCATCATTAGTCTCCAGGCTATTTCTGTGCAAGTGAAGATGCAGTGTTTGGTTTTGTGATAGCGTCTGAAGACTGGGAGTAGTTTAAATGCTTTTAGTTCTTTCATAGGGAAATATTCCTGTGCTTTACATGGAAAAAAATACTAAAATGTGCTCATTAGAACTCTGTAACTACTACTGTCCATTTCTGAGGAGCTTTGTCAGTGACATTTGTTACAGAACAATGCATCTATCGTCTATCTTTAGTTTTAATAAACTATTTGAGAAGAGTTACTCAGGTGTGCCCATCCCTTTCCAGACTGTGTCCCAGGAAAGTCATGCTGTATAGTCAATAGGGAAACTGTGGCTTTCCCACAAGTAGAGAGATAGCACATCTGGCAGTTTGGGCCAGGTGCTCCCTGCTGTGTTCACATGAGGAATGCTCCCTGTGTCCCGAAGGAGTCCAGCCCAGTGGGTGGACACAGGAAGCCAGGTATTTCATCCCATAATACCCTGCTCCCCTATAAGGTCCCAGTGGGGATCCTGGCACTTCCTCTTTTCTTCCCTTGCCACCACCTGGTAAATAGGGAAGAGATGTCTCCCAGCCTTTTGGGCCTACCTAGTCTCAGATCTGGCCAGCTGAGACCAGCCTAGAAGTGGAGGGTTGGGGGGGGGAGCGGGGAGAGAAGAAAGAGCCCTGGGGTTCTTGGGTGTACCCTCAGGTGGGGATGGAATATTTCTGGGTGTGCTTTGGGATCTCTTTCGTCACTGTGCTTCTGGCTCTCTGTAAACATTCATCGCTTTCCATTTAAACTTTCCATCACTTTTGCAATCCATTTGTCTGAGTCTCATTTTTTGCCTGTGGTGGGGAGGGGGTCAGCCTTAACCCATAACACCCAGAATGCTCTGCAGCCTTGTTCTGCATTCTGTTTCTATGCATCAGAGGAAGCCTCCCAAATTAAGATGAGGGGGGAAAAAGCTCTTCTTTTCTGATCATTTGGGGTATGCACTATTACTTTTAATTGTTTTCAATATAGCAAACTTGGTATTGTAGCTTAGTTGCAAAAACTAGGAATTCAGGCAGGGTACATTTCTGTAGGAACATGACTAACCTCTTCCATGCAGCTACCCATAGCTTTCATCCAGATTACATTTGCACTCTTCTCTTTCTCTTGTCAAGAAAGCCACTTCAAAGTAGGAGAGCTGTGTTTGGGAGCTCCCTAGTCTTTGACCAACCCAAGAGTTCTAGTTGTCCACAAAGGATCTGCTGAGTTACTTGGGGACAAATGGAGTAGTAGTCTCTAACTTTTTAGTTGTTTTGTTTTGTTTTGTTTTTCATTAAGTGGAAAAGGAGTTAAAATATCCTCTGTTTTCCAGCCCTTTCCCACTGCTGTGCAAGGGCACCCTGACACCCATTCCCACACAGATGAGCTTTCTGCTTCCAGGATGGTTTCACTAGGACAAAAACACTGAGTTCTCTGTTGTACTCTTCATCCTGGAACTACTGCATGCATTTTGGGAAAGTACATCTCTCTTCTGCATCTGTGAAGAAGAAGGAGCAAGGAATGCAAAATCCAGGTTTGGAAAGAACTCCTCCCAGCATAGCTAACAAGGTTTTTTTTATTTTCTATCTCTGAGTACACAGCATTATGGATCTCTCAGGTGTCTGGAATCCTTCATACTCTTTGCACTGCTACTATTTCATCCATTGTCAGCAGGCTGCAAGTTGGGTGGCAAGCCTCATGCTGTTTTCTAACCCAAATCACAGATTTAAATAAATTATGATAAATCTTGGAATCACATCCATCCTCCTGTTTTCCATGTATAGATTGATCTGGCTGAGACAAAAATGTCTTATTCAGTCTCTGCTGAGGCACCCAACCTGGGATGAACTCAATCTGATTTCTGCCTGGCAGAATCCTTTATTTTGAGAAACTGAATGAATATTCAGTAAACATAGATTAAATCAGTCCCCAAAGAAACCATCTGAATTTCTTCAAATGGACAATAAAGTACTTCTAGCTATCCATCAGACAAATAAATTACAGCAAAGTTTGCTGAAAAACAACACTGACACTGGATTCAGCACTGGCATTGAGTGGCTTGGTGGCTACAGCACAGCTTTCATGGTCTTCATGTTTTCAGTTGGGAATATGAAGAAATAGGGGGTTCTCTGACAAACACCAAGAGAATCCTGACATCCACACAGGAATGATGCCCTGATCTCAGTTTATTGGAGAGTCACAGTTACCACAAGCACTGCTTTTAGGAGGAAATGGCAGATTAATTTTTTTTTTTTCTAAGTATATGCACTTAGTATATTCACTTAATGTATTTTCTTAGTATATTCACAAGCACAGCTTGTTTTCCAAACATGTAGAGCCATCATCATATACCTAAACTGAACATATTTATGTGCAATTATTTCACTAATGAGCAGCACAACCTTGCATTCCCCCAACATATTCCCGTTCTTCCCTACCACTGTTAGTATGAACTATAACTTTCAGACGTTGTTTGCTCCTGCTCCTCCTCCTCCTCCTCCTCGTCCTCCTACTCCTCCTCCTCCTCCTCCTCCTCCTAATAATAATAATAATAATAATAAAAAATATAAACAACAACCAGGTTGGAAGAGACCTTCAAGATCATCGTGCCCAACCCATGAACCAATCCAACACACTTAAACAACTAAACCATGGCACCAAGCACCCCATCAAGTCTCCTCCTGAACACCTCCAATGATGGCAACTCCACCACCTCTCCTGGCAGCCCATTCCAATGGGCAATCACTCTCTCTGTATAGAACTTCTTCCTCACATCCAACCTAAACCTCCCCTGGAGCAACCTGAGACTGTGTCCTCTTGTTCTAGTACTGGCTGCCTGGGAGAAGAGACCAACATCCGTCTGTCTACAATTTCCCTTGAGGTAGTTGTAGAGAGCAATAAGGTCACCCTGAGTCTCCTCTTCTCCAGGCTAAGCAACCCCAGCTCCCTCAGTCTCTCCTCACAGGGCTTGTGTTCCAAACCCCTCACCAACTTTGTTGCCCTTCTCTGGACTCGTTCCAGCAAGTCAACATCCTTCCTAAACTGAGGGGCCCAGAACTGGACACAGGACTCGAGGTGTGGCCTAACCAGTGCAGTGTGCAGGGGCACAATGACCTCCCTGCTCCTGCTGGCCACACTGTTCCTGATGCAGGCCAGGATGCCATTGGCCCTCTTGGCTGCCTGGGCACACTGCAGGCTCATGTTCAGCCTACCATCGACCAGCACCCCCAGGTCCCTCTCAGCCTGACTGCTCTCCAGCCACTCTGACCCTAGCCTGTAACTCTGCATGGGGTTGTTGTGGCCAATGTGCAGAACCCGGCACTTGGATGTGTTAAATGCTCAAACATTTTATGTAACTTGTCTCCTGGTGGTTTTTGGTTTGGTTTGGTTTTTTTTCTCTCATTTCTCAACTGTATTTTGTGTCATTGAGCCTCCCAAAAGTTAATTCAATCAGAGCAGGCTGCACATAAAACTAGCTGATATTTTATTTGCAACACGACCAGTAATTTCATTTCCTTTGAATTACTGCCATATTATCATAACAGGATTGAAACAGAAAAAGGAATATATAAGCATTAACAGAGTAAATATCATAAGATAAATTAGCAAAAGGTTTGGTGGTTTTTTTTATATGAAGTAACTTTATGTATAAACTCTAGAACAAAAAATAATGAACATTATACAGACACTGCAGACATGTGACAGTGAAATCATAAATATTTTGCTGGGTTTTGAGTCAAATAGCGATTAACAGTTCTTATTGTGAGTAGCAATACTTTAAAGTATAAGAATTGCTAAGACTCATATGAGGTAAGAATACAGCATACAGAATTAACCAGGTTAGAAAAGAACTTCGAGATTATCGAGTCCAACTTATTACCCAACACCATCGAATCTACTAAACCACGGCAACAAGCACCCCATCAGGTCTCTTCCTAAAACCCTCCAGTGATGGTGACTCCACCATCTCCGTGGGCAGCACATTCCAATGGCCAATCACTCTTTCTGTGAAGAATTTCTTCCTAACCTCCAGCCTGAACCTCCCCTGGCACAGCTTGAGACTCTGTCCTCTTGTTCTGGTGCTGTTTGCCTGGGAGAAGAGACCAACCCCCACCTGGCTACAACCTCCCTTCAGGGAGTTGTAGAGAGCCATAAGGTCTGCCCTGAGCCTCCTCTTCTCCAGGCTAAGCAACCCCAGCTCCCTCAGCCTCTCCTCACAGGGCTTGTGCTCCAAAACCCTCACCAGCTTTGTTGCCCTTCCCTGGACACATTCCAGCAACTCAGGACAGGTTTACCTCTCTTGTACTTTCAAATGTTCCTTTTTTTTTTCCTGGTTAAGGAACTGTAAAATTTTAATAACTATTTATCCAAGCCTGTGATGTTTTAGCAGTGTATTAGACTGTCTTGGATTTGATCAATGTTTCAAAGAGAGGGTTCCAATTAGCTGGGTTAGTTCCAATTACAGATTGTGGTTGCCTTGAGTAAAAACTCCACTGAGACCCCCTTCATCCCTTATTGTCTTTATTTTCAATCGTTTGGTGCCGAAACCAGTGTCACTCAATCTAATCCTTGCTGTGCCCTGGCTGAAACCTTATTTTTTGTAACTAAGATACAACAATAATAAACTCATACTCTACTCTTTTAAGAGTTTGGGGAAGGCACTAAGCCAAAGTGTCAGATGAAACTGAAAATGGGAATTACATCAGTTTTTATCACTGCCCAAATTCTGCTGCTCAGAGCATGAAATATACCTTATGTGAATGTTGGTATATCAGCATGAGATACTCCACTGAAGTCAGGGCTACACACACCAGGAGAAGCTGTACAGACCTCAGTGTCACTTCCAACTTTAAGAATCAGATAGGAATCAAAGTTTCATAACTTTTTTCCAAAATTTCTGCCACAGTATGCAGCTTGTGATGAGCTAAGCCATCAAAATGGTTAAGAAGAGTGTGTTCAATTGACAAATTTATTATGCTATGTATTTTTTTTTTCCTGATGACACCCAAAAATTAGTGGTGAGATCTTTTGAATACAGTTTTTTATTCCTTCTTTTTATTGGTGATACCCTTTAGCTAAATTTGTCAAGATGTCACTGGAAGTCTACAGACACTATAGACTTAAAGTCTTTTGAAATACTGATCTAGCACCCCTCCTCCCCCTTTTTTTTTCCTACTAAAACTTATGGTACCTATGAAGTTTGTATAAACACAATCTTTACAAACACATCTCTTTACCCTGTACATATGTGTCAACCAACAGAAAAGTGTATTTACACTACCATCAAATCTGTTCATTTTAAGTTCTATGTGTAGGGCAACAAAGCTGGTGAAAGGTCTAGAGAACAGGTCTTGAGAGGAATGGATGAGGGAACTGCCACTCTGTAGTCTGTGGAAGAAGAGGCCCAGGGCAGACCTCATTGCTCTCTACAGTTCCCTGAAAGGAGGTTGTAGTGAGGTGGGGTTTGCTCTCTTCTCTCTAGTGTCAGGCACTTGAACAAGAAGAAATGGCCTGAAATTGTGCCTGGGGAGGTTTTAGAATAGAATAGAATAGAATAGAATAGAATAGAATAGAATAGAATAGAATAGAATAGAATAGAATAGAATTGAATTGAATTGACCAGGTTGGAAAAGACTTTTGAGATCAACTCCAACCTATCATCCAACACTATCTAATCAAGTAAACTATAGCACCAAGCCCCCCATCCAGTTTCTTCCTGAACACCTCCAGTGATGGTGACTCCATCACCACCCTGTTTTAATTAGATAGGAAAAATTTCTTTACAGAAAGGGCCATCAGGTGTTGGAATGTGCTGCCCGGGGAGGTGGTGGAGTCACCATCCCTGGAGGTGGAAATAGCACTTTGGGATGTGATTTAATGACCATGGTAGGTGTTAGCTTGATGGTTGGACCTGATGATCTTAGAGATCTTTTCCAACATAAAAATTGTATGATTTTAAAGAACACAAAAGGGCCTGCTTAAAGGAAGAAGAAGACCTTATCAATATATTTTATCAGCAGCCACACCTTCTCAAAAAAGAACTAAAATCACCATGACAAACAAACTTGATTGTGCTCCCCAAAGCAGGTCCTTAAGCTAAATGTAATACATCTGGATCTTCATCTTCCTTTCAAATACACTTTTTATGAGATACCATAATTGTTATTTCATTTTTGCCCATATTAACCTCTTTTGCTTGATTTTTGTTGAGTAAAAAAAACATGCATGCACATATGAAAATATGCATACACAGACCCCCATATATACATATCTATACTGCAACAGTCCCTCATATTTCTTTGTATTACTTGAAGAACCTCAGCTGAAATGCCAGGCTGCCAGTCCAGGATATTCCAGTGGTCCCTGCTGTGATGTGTAAGTCTAGGGGCTCATGGATACAAATGTTTCTGGTCTGATAATGAAACAAAAAGAAACTGCTGACACTACATTTTCTCTAAAATTGTCCTACAAATATATATTTTAAAAAATGATAGTGTCAAAGATTATTCTCATTCCCTTCAGTGATCATCACAGAGGGAGAGTTTGCTTACATTTTAAACTGCAGTATCTTTGGGAACATCTGTCCAGTGTCCCACCATGCATGGTTATGGTATATTACTTCATAAATCTCCTTCCTTCATCATATGTATTAACACTTACTAGTCCAGAAAAGAAGAATGTAAATGGAAGATGGAACAAAGACCATTGTTTCTAAGAGATTTTGTTTGCAAACAACAGGGCTGTATTGATACAGACCCAGTGTAGGCACGGGGGAGTCATACTCAGTTTTGTTTGTGAATTGATACAACTGGCTCTACCACTCATAGAATCATAAAGCCATAGAATGTGTTGGGCTAGAAGGGACTTCCAAAGGTCATCTAGTCCAACCCCCTCTGCAGTCAGCAGGGATATCCTCAACTAGACCAGGCTGCCCAGAGCCCTGTTGGGCCTCACTTTGAATATCTCCAGAGATGGGCCCCAACCACCTCCCTGAGCAACCTGTTCTAGTATTCCACTACCCTCACAGTAAAGAACCTGTTCCCAACATCCAATCTAAATCTGCTCCTCTCCAGTTTGAAGCTATTGCCCCATGTCTTAATCCCCACAGGCCTTTGTAAACAGTCTCTCCGCATCCTCCTTGTAATCCCTTTTCAGGTACTGTAAGGCTGCTATTACTATCAGGTACTCCAGGCTGTCTCCCTGGAGCCTCCTCTTCTCCAGGCTGTATAACCCCAGCTCAGGTCATAGTGAAACCAAATGACAATCTTATTGAAGCAAGATCACTCCTGTGAGATTTCCAGTGTGCTGGATGCAAGAGACAGATTTGAGAGTCTAGCCTGGTTACTCACCATCAGGATTATAAACTCTGAGGGTCAGTTGAAATATTTTCTTAAAACACTACTATTTGTATGAATAATATCAAGCCCACATACATAGTTCTTAGACAAGAACTAGAGTTCACCTGCAGGTTTTTTTTTAACTTAGTGTATTTCTCATTTTTATTATCATAAATGGGGAGCTTTTTCCAATAGAGTGTTTGGAAGGTAGATATTAATATTCTGAGTGCCTCAGACCTGATGCTTGTTGAGGCATAACATCCTAATTGAAATTCAAGGTCTTGTGATCAAAATCTGCTGAACCAGATATCTTCACACTACAACAAATATTAATACATTATTCCACACAGATTAGAAAGCAAATGAGAAATATAGGCTTGTACCCCTTCCATTACAAAAAATGTGATTATTTTTAATTTTAAAGCTGCCTATTTTAGAAGACTATTTAGCCTTGTGAAGTATAACATTTAATGTATTAGACCTCAGGTGTCATGACAAAATAAATGAACCAGAGCCACAGGATCTCTCTACAGTGCATCACACCACCTCAGATGGATCACATAGATCTTAGAATAGAATAGAATAGAATAGAATAGAATAGAATAGAATAGAATAGAATAGAATAGAATAGAATAGAATAGAATAGAATTAACCAGGTTGGAAAAGACCTTTGAGATCATTTTGAGTCCAACCTATCACCCAACACCATCCAATCTCAATGACTGCCTATCGGAATGGGCTGCCCAGGGAGGTGGTGGAGTTGCCATCACTGGAGGTGTTTAGGAGGAGACTTGATGGGGTGCTTGGTGCCATGGTTTAGTTGATTAGATGGTGTTGGGTGATGGGTTGGACATGATGATCTCAAAGGTCTCTTCCAACCTGGTCTATTCTATTCTATTCTATTCTAGAACTAAACCATGGCACCAAGTGCCCCATCCAGTCTCTTCTTAAACACTTCCAGTGATGGTCACTCCACCACCTCCCTGGGCAGTCCATTCAAATGGCCAATCAGTCTTTCTGGGAAGAATTTCTTCCTAACATCCATCCACACACTGAGACACCAAGACATAAGTAAGTGCAGAAGGATCCTACAATTCAATAAAGACATAAACCTCCCCCACAAGAAATCAAACCAAACAAAAATTAAATTTCTGATGGGAAATATCAAATCCCTAAGATCATAATCATGGGCTACTCAGGCAGGACAGTGGATATGCCATCACACAAAGACGAAGATATGGAGATAGAGAGAAAAATTTAGTTCATTGGACCTTCACCTTATAAAGTCACTTCCTCATATAATAACCTGAGGCATGACGGAATTTTCCCAGTTGTAAGGACCTGGCAAACCCTTGATAACTTCTTGCTCTGTTATGCAACCCCAGCTTCAAGAAGCCCAAACAGGTCTACATGGCTAGTGGTATTGCTTTCCCACTTTCTGAAACATCATATGACATCTAGATTTCCTGACAAAAGATGTTGTGTCTTTTTACCTACTCTCTCAAAGTAGGTGTAAAAGAAAATCTGATGTTAGTACTCAGTTTAGTCAAAGGACTCCATGAGAAGACACATCCACTCAACAGACAGCAAGAGGTGCTGTTAGGGAAAAAAAACAGCCATGGAAGAGGGGAAAAGGCTTGAAAAAGGACACACCCACTAGGTAGTTGTATCTATGTGTATGTATATGCAATATCCATGGACATATCACAGAATCACAGAATGGGAGAGGTTGGAAAGGATATCTGGAAATCACCTAGTCCAATCTCCCTGCCAAATCAGGTTCACCTAGAACAGGTTGCTCAGGACCATGTCCAAGTAAGTTTTGAATCTCTCCAGAGAAGGCGACTCCACAGCCTCTCTGGGCAGCCTGTTCCTGTTCTCTGTCGCCCTCACTAAAGAAGTTTTTCCTTATGTTCAGATTTAAATTCCCAGTTTGTGCTCATTACCGCTTGTCCTATTGCCATGCGCTGAAGAGTCTGGCCCAACTCTTTTGAGACCTGCCTTTTATCAATATGCATTGAAGAAATCCCTTCACAATCTTCTCTTCTCCAGGCTAAATAATCCCACAATTCTCAGCCTTCCCTTGCATAAGGGATGCCCTAGTCCTGTCATCATCTTCTTGGTGTTCTTTGGACTCTATGGAGTAGTCCATTGTCTTTCTTGAACTGAGGAACCCAGAACTGAGCACAATACTCCAGATGTGGCCTAACTAGGACACAGTTGTTCCTCAACCTGCTGCCATGTGCTTCTTAATGTATTTCAAGACACCATTGACCTTCTTGGCCACAAAGACACACTGTTGGATCATGGTTAACTTACTGTCCATTAGGACTTGTAGTTCCTTCTCTGCAGAGCTGCTTCCCAGCAGATCAACCTCTTGTTCTGAAGTGTGGGCTTGTTGCCCACTATGTCTAGAACCCTATACTTGCCCTTGCTGAACTTCTGCAGGTTCCTCTCTGCCCAACTCTATAGCCTGTCAAGGTCTTTGAATAGCAGCATAATCTTCTGGTGTGTCAGTCACAATTCCTGTGCAAACAGGAAACAGCAAGTGTCCAAGTCTCAATACAATGCCATGCCTCTTTGAGAGTCTTGTTTTATTCAGGAGCACAGGCAGGACCTGCTGCTATCCTCACTTCTCTTTCCCCAGGCCAAAGGTGCACTAAACCAAGCTTTCTGCACTTCTTTAGTACCCTGAGACTATTTGTTCTCAGGAGACCAGGCAGCCCCTCAGACCTTCTCACTGCTTCCACAGATGCCTCAGTTTCTTGCAGCTCCATTTTTCTTTGATGACAAGATTTAGCATGTTGTTTCACACAATCACAGGGCTGACTCTGCTGTCCTCCCTGTGCTACTACTGATGTTAAAGGCCAGAGTGACAGTGGACTTGATGATCTTTGAGGTCTCTTCCAACCTTGGTGATCCTGTAAAGGGACTGAACTGCCCACTGCCAGGGGGAAAAACAAGGGGAATTATCTTATGGGGATAACAAATTATTTTGTACAACCCCCTCAGTTTTGACAGTGCAAGAAAATAAGAGCATGGTGGTGTGGTTGTCCATTATATGGCTTTGCCCCAAACACAAGTGCCCCATGAGCTAACAGGAGCGGGCAGGCAGAGGGAAGGGACAAAGTCTCTGTGTGCAGACAGCATTCACCTGGTGGTTTTCACCAGCTAACAGAGAGACCACCCAGGAAGTGCACAGCACAGAAAACTGCTAGGGTGATGCAGCCAGCTCCTGGATGGAATCTGTCCCACCCAGGTACACATCTCCAAGTCTGAACGATGCTTTCATTTGGTTTGTTTGCAGAAGACAGTGAGTCATGCTGGGAGCATGCTGTCCGCTTCCACTAGCAACACCAGCAACAGTGCTTGCTGTTGCCATGGCTTTCACTATTTCACTACAACATTGGTTCATGAAAGATGCACATAATCTGAATTGGGGTGAAAAAGGCTTTGCATTGTTTCCTTGGGACTTACCTTTCCTTGAATGAAATTCACAGCTATTTTTTTTGGACCACAGCAGGAAACTCCTGTCTGATTCAAAACAGGGTCACATATTGTCATACATCTCCCCTCACCTCTCCCTCTGCCAAAATGTCAGCTTTGCTTAGGATACATGTCCTTTTGTCACTACAATGAAAACTGTGTCCTCCCTGCTACAATTCATCGCACAGGGTCAAGGGATGCAGTGTGCCAAGCAAGGAAGAATGTGAAACCTTATCACTATGGTGTTTATTGACCAGTCATTCTGCTTTGTACTCATTTCCTCCCCTTAATTCCCTGCAAGTATTTATTGGCACAAAATCAAAATAAATTAAATAGTTTTAAAAAAAAAATGCTCTGGGATGAATGTATTATTTCTTACATGCTGATGGTATAATTATTTCTCTCCTGTGATAACTGAAAATGTTTGTTAATAAAACTTGTTCCAGAAAAGCAGAGCATTATTCCATTATGCTGGTTGAATCCTAACAAATCAGCCTTTTTCTTTTTTTTTTTTTTTTCTTTCCCCCTTTGGAAAAAATCAAGTTTTACATCTGAGGCATCATCTTAAGAAACACTGTTTACACACTTTGAAAGAGAGGGGGAGTGTACACAAACAAAATAATAAAAATTCTTGGTTTTGCCAGTCCTACTTGGCCAAGGAAGAAGCAGAAAAGGATCACAGCCAGAACATTCTGTACCCAGCTCTTGCTGGCTGATGATTCCCTACTATAAAATTAACCCATCTGACCTAATACTTTAACTTAGCCTTACAATGTCAGCCTGGAAACAGAGAAGCTCCCACTATAAAGCAAATTAACTCTGTCACTCAGCAGCACAGCAAGACGTGCAGAAAGGAGCAATCACTTCTTTGTGTACTACAGTGTGTGATCCCACAGAAGCGAGAACAATAACCCCCTTCTCAGTGCTGCTTTACCTTTTCCCCTTTTCTTCAACCCCTGATCTACCCTGATCTACCCAGAACAGCACAATCTCCCACTTGGTGGTCAGCAGGGGAGATACTCCCTACCATAAATCCTCTGCCTGTCTAGTAGTCATGGTGGGGAGCAGAAAGGCAGCCGCTCCTTGCTGTTGAACCCCTTCTGTCCCTCAGGGTCTCACATGTGACAGGATAGACAATGTAGGGCACTACCACCATGCACATTTGGACAAGGTGTCCTTGTCTCAGTGTTGCCCTCCAAATGACAAAATCCCAAGCCATACTTGTATTATAGGACAGATGGAAACAAGGTGGGTGTGGGGTGGGTGTGGGAGGGGGAGTCAATAAAGTAAGGCAAATCCTTTCTTAAGATTTTGTCAAACTCACCCATCTGTGGCACAGTCTGGACCCACAGTCACAGCAACCTTTCACCAGAGGAATCCTGACAAGTTTTTTATTTATGTCTTTTTTTGGTTTTGGCTTCAGTGCAGCCCTGAAGTAACAGTGTAGACTGCTCCTGTTCATATGTACCTTTTCACAAGACACAGTGCAAGACCTCTGATAAGTGCAATAACATCAAGAAATGCACATCTTTCTGATTTGCCTTTGCTTGAAAATATTCTCACAGCTACACTACACAGAGGAAGAAGGAGGTGGTGATGATTCAGTGAGAGGCCAAAGTGTAAGAGAAGAAAATCTCTTGGGGAAGAAAGGAAACGATGAACAAAAGCTTAGAACAGAAAAAAAGACTGTTATGCCACAAATATAAAATGTATAGTCACATAAGCTCATAGGAAAGAAAATGAGAGCTGACATCCTACAATGCTAGATTGATTAGGGAGGACTTGGAAGATGACCAAGGTCTGGGAATGGCATGGGAAATAATTTCCAAGGAGAAAGAACCTCACACTCTGCTACGGGGGACGGCAGCAGTACAATAACACATGAAGAGGATGTTGGAGAACTGCCATGAACCCTGGGCTGAGAGGAAGCAAAAACATATGACAATGTGTGTGGTTATAGTGGATACCTGCATAGCTAGAAATGGTGCTGTGAAGGACTTGGACCTTTAACCACCTGAAAAGTGAAAGATTTGTGAAATCAAGGGCTCTCTTCCCAGTTGCCTCTCTGCCCCCTCCATGTTAAGATACCTCACAGAGATACCTACAACACCCAGAATATAACAGCATAGCAGTGAAATAGGTATTCTCACACTCCTGAATATATTCTTCTCTGAGTTTTTTGTAATTGTTGATTTTCTTCTTGTAGCAGAGGTCTGAGATTATTTTTACCATTTATTTGATGTTACAGACACCACAATGACAAATATCCTAATGGTAATTGCAGTAGAACTTTCTGCATTTCTCTGCACACACAGAACATCCATGTAATCCAGGCACATTCATATTGCATATTTACAGCATTTCTTTGCTCTCAAAGTCAAGCTACCTTTGACAGGAGTTTTAACCCATGATAATCAAGGAGATTGTTGTCTTTGAGCAAGAGCAGAGAGAGATCTCTACTTGACTTTCTAATAAATTCCAGCTTCCATAATGCCAACTTAAAGGTGAGCTTAATACTTTCCATTTAAAACAAGGGATAAGGAAGACTGAATTGTGAGTAGAAATATCCTCATTAATAGCAATCATATTGAGTGTTCAGAGCATGCTATACCTCTACAGATTGGAAAACACTCAGGGAGGAGGTTATGCCAGTCTGTTTGTACAACACTAGTCATATGTTAGCATACTTGAGTAAAAAGAAAGCAAATGCTACTTGGTGTGAAATCTTCCCATCAAATGCCTTAACAACATACATGGGTAACAAACCTGCTGGCCCCTGCTCTCGGGGCAAATGTAGATTATCTGAATATACCTTCCAATCATGACTCAGGATATCAATCCTTCAGAAGTCAGGAATAATTGCCAAACTATTGGAATAAGGGTAGAAGATTTGTTGTTGCTACAAGAAAAAGCCATCTTTATGTCTAGATTATTGGGTTTATTTGACAAAGGAAAGCATTCAATGAGATACTCAGAAGCTGACATCTGTAGCCTCAAGGTTTAGCTGGGAAAGCATAACCCTTTGAACACAAAGAACGTGCAAATGCCTGTTGCCCTTACATAGTGTGATGGAGGAAGACATTCATTGCAAGAAACCCTGGCAATCTCACAGTCATATCCTTAATTGGAAAAATCCCCAAATGTTAAAAGAACTAAACACTGCATTTATGATGACTGAAGAGTGTTCAAACATGCAAATAACCTGCAAGAGAGATGGATTTATTAATAGCCAAATACACTTGAGATCAACACCCAGCAAATTTTATGTATTTGGAACTGAAACCCTTTTGGAAACACTGGTCACATAAAAAAAACTAAACCAAACCACCACCAACAAAAAACCCCAAACCAAATCAACCAACAAAAAACACGAAAACAACCAAAAACAACCAACCAAACAAAAACACACCAAAAATCCCTGTGCTAATTAAAAACTGAGATCTGTCAGTGTTTTAGAATTTGATCATTTATTCAGGTTTCTTTTCCTGGGGGAAAACATATCTGGGGGAACACTAATAAATCTCTTCTCTAACTATTAATTGCAAATTCAAAGGGATTCTCACTTGCTCTTGCAGAAACTTTTTTGTATTTCCTTTTGATTCTATGTCTGAGTTTTATTTATCATAACTTTATTAACACATAGCCATGAAAAACTCACGAGTTTCTGTGCAGACTGTCACCATTAATCACTCTGAGGGCACATTCACTGAACAAATAGTATTTGTCACGTATTTTTTCTCTTTCCCACAAATCCTGTTTTGCACTGGCAGAACAAAGATGTATTTGAAAGACTGAACTAAAATCTTCCCTTTCTGAACAGTTTTGATGTGGCAGACAGGAGGCTGGTCCAGGGGAGATGGTGTGGTCCTCTACAGATTTCAGGAAGGAGAGTGAATACAAAGCCAGTAAACATGCCAGTGCTCCATGTGTTAAAGTTAATTGATGGGTTCAGTACAAAAGCCCAGGTTAACCTAGTTTTTGTCTTTAATTAATGGATTGGTTTGCTCCAGGCTCCCTATATGGGTCAAAAAAGTGGTTTGCTGGAGTGATCCTCAGCCAAAGTCCACTGGGATGAGGATGGATGCATCTGAAAAGGTCATTTGGGAAGGCTGGATTATGACCTTTTATTCATAATGTTTCTCTGTGTTTTGCAGAAACAGCCTCCCGAGAGCAACACAGTGCCCTGAACCTTTATGGTACTGTTGTGCTTGAGAAAATGCAGTTCATGAAACCTTTAAAGAACAAACTTCCTGGTTTTTTCACTAGGGGAAGGGAAACGACCCAAACTGTTGCATGTGTTATGAGCTCCGCGTGATCAGAGTTTGCCACACAGGACAATGAGCGAATCGGTTCAGCCTTTACAGCTTCCAGGAATCAGCTGGGCTATCTCCTGCCAGCATCCCAAGGGCTTCTGTAACCTGGAGAAACCCATGATGAACAGAGGCAGACAGTCAGGATCAAATCACAAACCTAGTCAGTCTTTGGTCTCCTTTTTCATTCAGACAAATTTTAAATGTTAAATAAATACTGAAGGAGTCACTTGTCACCACAAATTATTCCTTTGAATGTTTACTGTTCATGCCAGCTTCCCTGGGGTCCTTCCCATTTAGAAACAACTTTAACAAGCAATCCCATAAAACATTGACCATTATTCCCCAAGAAGTTGTGCCTAGTGACTTGTTACACAGAAATATGTTTCCAATTTCACTTTAAAACGTATTAGAAAGGAGTCCTCAGTATTTTTTACATTAGCAGTTAGTGCCATGTGGAAATGGCAATTATAAATTGCCACAAGCTGTACTTATAACCTTTAGTTTTGTTTAACTGTTTAGATGGTCTTTTCAGTCTCTTTAACTCTGCAGACTGATTTGTTTGCCACTTGCCTCAGCAGAGGGCAGGGACAGCAGTTACTTGAGTGTACAATCATACCGTTGTTTTGTCTCTCATTCTCCACAGGAGATGCAGAAGCAGTGTGTAGCTGTGGGGGCATGTACAAGAGCTCTGGAGAGGCAAGGGGATTCAAGGGTGAACTGAAGAACAAGTGGCTCAGTGAAGTTTCTGCCTCCAGAACAGCAGAGGACTTCAGAATTGACATGAAACCTAACATGGGTTCCATCACATGGTGTCACTGCAGGCAGCAGTCCCAGTTTGTTTTTTTTTCTCTTCAAAGCCTATGTTTTGAAAAAAACACCCTAGCACTTTTTGTTCATGAGGACCAGTTCCAAATTTTCATTTGCAGCTGAAATATGCCAGATTAAATTTTCTTTGATCATCCTTCCTCTGGATATAAGGCTTTAATGTTACAAAACAGCATGGTCTTCTGCTGGTGGCATTCCCCCTTAGGACAATACCCAGCTGTAGGTGTCTGTCCTTTCTAGAAAAAGCAAGCAAGCAGGCTTTAAAGGTTGAGCTGATTCGTCTTATTTTCAGTCCAGGACCCAGTGCATTTCAGCCCATTTTAGCGTGCGGTTTGGTGAAAGATGCTGTGAGAAACAAAAGCCAACTGCAATGGAGAAGCAGCTGGTGACAGCAGACTCAGTTGAATATCAACAAAAAGGCAAGAGCACCAGGTCCCAAATGATCAACACTGGGCATTATGTCTCCACTCTGCAGAATTAGAGGCTAACAACCAATATGCTATAGTTTTGCACAGAGGAACAGGGTGAGCTACTCTCATTTTCCACCATAATAGGTACTCCATCGAAGAATCTATGCTAACAAAAGGAAATGATTATGTCATATTGTAATACAACTTCAGATAAAAGGATTAACTGTGGGAAACAACAAAGGCTCTGGAGTAATATTTCAGGAAAATATTTTAATTAAAAATTAAAAATGGGGCAGGATAGGACCAAGAGCAGTGGAAGATTATTACTGAGGGGACCTGAAAAAATGGAGTATGAGAAAAAAAATGTGAAACTGCAGTGAAATCTCTGAGAATGAGGCAAGCAGTGAGATCCCAGGCAGGTAATGTCATGGAACATCCACCTTAGGAGGAAGGGCTGAGAAAGCTGGGTCTGTTTGACCCAAAGGAGACATAGGGGAGATCTCATTAATGCTTAATAAATATATAAATGCTGAGTGTTCAGAAGAAGGAGCCAGACTCTTCTCAGTGATGTCCAGGGACAGTGTAAGCGGCAATGGACATGAATTGGGATGCACGAGGTTCTGCGTTAGGAAAAAAAATCTTCCCTCTGAGGGTGAAAGAGTACTGGAATAGGCTGCCCAGAAAGGTTGTGGAATCTCCATCTCCGGGGGCTTTCAAAACCCACCTGGGTGATTTATTCTAAGTGATCCTGATATGGCAGGGGGTTGTACTAGATGGTCTTAAGGGCTCCCTTCAAGCTCTTACCATTCTGTGATTCCTAAGTCCTGTCATACACCACCTTCTGTGAAAGGCCTTATGTGCCAAAACTAACCCCAGCAGTGGAATGCTGGAGTCTGTGGCTGTGGTCACATCAGCATGCTGTGAAGAGAAATGGAAGGCCCTCTGCAGAGTTTTAATGTCCAGGGTCCAGTATCTCTGCTTTACATGTTTCTGGGGTGTTCAATGACCATTCCTTCAGACAACCTTCTGTGTGGTCTTGTGAACTGGTTGCCAACCACTTACTTGTGACCAAGCTGCATTAAAGATATTCCTGAAATGTGTATATCCATTTAGCTTCCTCCAAAAGTAATCCCATTCATACAGACCTCTATGCATGTGTTCATCCTTCCTTGAAGCAAACTCAGCATAGTGAGATGGTTAGGAATTTCTCTCTAAAACAGAGCTGATGCACTTCAGGAAGTCCCTCTCCCTAAGCTCTCAAGTGTTGACCTTTCACGAAGGAGAAGATGCAGGAGCTCTTTAGTCAATTCAGTAAATCTCTGTTCATTCAAATAGACTCTTCAGCCTCAATGAAGGTACTTGTGTGAATTAAATGTTCATCTGCAAACATAGCAGTAGTGGTTGCTTGTGCAGGAATTTGTTTAGAAAGGATACAAGATGGCTGTAGAAGTCTTGGTTACACTGCTTTTGGGATCAGAACTGGGTTTAGTTTCAGGAATTATAGCCCTGTCTCTTCAAATTCTTACTCCTGAGCTTGGGTGCTTCATTCTCCACGATGCTGTTTGCTCTGGCCTTTCTCCAGCAAAGCACTCAGGCTGCCTGTTAACTTTTAAGCCTTGGGAATGATACTTCTGCACTCAGCAGACTCCTTGGGCTCACACTGAGCACGCACTGCAGAGTTGTGGTGGGTAACTGGTAAGTGTTTGCAGGACCGGTCCCAACTTTTCTGAGGGCAAAGTTATTTGAGAATTTAGTCTGCACAGAAAAAGGTTTTACTGTGACATTTTTCAAGTATTGTAAAAGCCCTGTTAACCACTCACTAGTGTGCTATATTTGTGTTATCTCAGAGCGGATACATTTCTCACTTACTGGAACTTTAACAGCTAATAAAAATAGAACTTCTGAACTTTCAAGGACCCTTTAAATAGTGTAGCCGCATGATGTGTCTGCACTGCAGTAGAGGTGAAAGGGTTTGTAAAGGTCTGTGTGACATGTAGCATTACTTGGTGTAAGTAATAACCAAGTTTGGTGACTGCTTCATCCAAATACGACAAAACCACCAATTAGTGGAAGTGCAGGCAGTGAAAATCTGTTTGTGCTTGCTTGATGCATGCTGACTCCAGATTAAACCAGTGTTAAAAAGTAGGGATACTGCCTTTCCCCTGGGAATTCAATGCCAAAACTCCCCCCAGCTTTATCAGAGTGGTCAAAATTTCTTCCAAAGACTGAAACACCCAGCTGTATTTTGAAGGGAGCAACTACTGACTTCTGCAGGGCCATTTCCAGCAGTGATGCTGGAGGCTCAGGAATCATTCTGAACTAAGATAATGAACTATTTTTTAGGATGGTTTCTGTGGCATAAACCATACAGTTTCAGAAAGGCAGGAAAGCACAAAGGTTCCTTCCCCTTGATCCAAGAGCATCAAGCTTCAGAGTCCCATGCTGCAGTGGGATATCAGACTAGGATGAGGAATAAGTGCAAACAAATTGGAGTTAAGAATTATTTTACTGTGCCTGAACCAATAACAGGATATTCTTGTGCTGAGGATGGTTCACTAGACTTTTGGAAGCAGTTGCTCCCTCAAAGCTGCAAACGCCACGTATGATAGCCCTAACTATGTTGTGCCAGCTTGCAGTGTCAGGGGTGTTTCTCAGAGGACAACAGCAGAGCAGAGTCAAGTCTTTTCTCACAGCATTTATAAATGGCTGGCAAGGACACATTGCCAGAAGGAACTGTAACTATCTCCTGATACAGTCTGAGCTGCACTAACTGCATTTGCAATTATCACTCTGGGAGAAAAAAACAGCAAAAATAAACCCCAACAGAACAGGACAAAACCCCAAACCAAAATAACACAAAGCAAACTAAATAACTGCAACTGTGAAAAAAACACACAACACCAACACCAAAACCAAAAAACAAACAAAACACCAAACCAAAACAAAAAATCCAAAACCAAAACCAAAACACCAAAACTTTTGATCTTAAGTTGCTGGCATGCACAGTCCAAACAGTTTCAAAAGGTTTCAGCTGTTTCAGCCTGTGGAAAATGATGCTGTGGGGCCCGTCTGTGGAAAGCCTGCTCCATACTTACTGTATCAGGAGAATATCCATGTTCACAAGGGCTCACTCCTCAGAGGAATGTAAATTGGAAAGATGAGGCTGTTATTTTGCTATGGCTGCGTTAGGGAAGTGGAAAGGGGGAAGGGGGGGAAGTCCTTTTATACTTTGGAAATCTAAACCTGAGTGTGGAAAGCGAGTTCTTGCCTGCTAAGGGCATTTGAATTTTTCTGAGGTTGTTATTGAAGTTCAAAGTAGATAAGGACTCTATCAGGGCTGCAAGCAACTGTAAGGCAACACTTACCCAATTTGCAAGGATGGTAGTAGCTTCAAAGTTTCCTCTAAAGGCAAACTAAGCTTCACAGCCTTGCCCAGCCAGCAGTAAATTATTCTGAAGGTGAGACACAAAGAAATGTTGGTCAAGGGGCTCAACTTCCTTTTTTGGCTGGTATTACATCTTTCTCCCAAATTACAATAAGATGAAATGACCCTAGCTGCAGAGTTAGGGAGAAAAAAACTAAACATGAACAAAATAAATAATAATAATAATAACAACAACAATAACAACAACAAAGGCCCGGTTTCATAAATGACCAAAGAAGACAATTTTGTCACTCAGTGAAATCCATATCATAGAAAGTTGGGATGTTAAGTTCGATTTCTGGAATGTTTGCTTTTCCTATGTGTGGATTCTGTCTTTCCATGTAACCAGACTTTTCTTTGAGCAGAGATCAGGAAGAAGAATGTAACAGACTGATTAAAACAATCTCGTCCCTCTTGCACTCTGAGAAACACTGCCTAGGTACAGGTACACTTTGCAGATTATTTATGTGGATCAAAGCAGTAGGGGAATTTGCAAATAATCCTTAGTAATAAATAAATAAATCCCACAAAAATAAGTTTTCAAAATATAAGAAGTATGATGTCTGAAAAATCAAAAGCCTCTGAGCCTATTACTTATTGATGCAATAGAAGCAGGTAGATGTGCATATACTGCAAGGAAGGGCATGCCTGTCTTAGACAATGCTGCATGGAGGTATCCAGATTAGTTCATTTAAAAACTACTTTAATATCTGAATTTAAAATAGCCTTGTGGTCTGTCTGGATGCTCTTCCTGAATGATGACACTTTGCTTCTTTATTCTGCTAACTGGTTGGCTGTCACATAGATTTATTATATGATTTAATACACAGAGAAGAAATCAGTCAGTGACTAACAGCATAAGAAATGTCATTTATGCTTCTTTTTCCTTGTGATGTAAATTATTATTGTACATTCCAGCCACCTGAAAAAATAGTGTGCTTGCCAGTCATGGAACATTTTTTTTTTTTTTTCAAATCATATCAGAATAAAATGGGAAATTCTCAGAAATCTGTGCAGCTAATAATGTCTACAATTTTTATTCTTTTTTCCACTGAGCAACGTGAACCAGCATCCCTGGTAGCTATTAACTAAGGAAGTGATCTCATTCCTATGCAACTAAAAGAGTATTTAAATTTAAATTTAAGTTTGAAAGATCCACTTTATTCTCCCTGCTTAGAAACGGGCAGCCAGCCAGCCTGGCTGCAGACCAAGAAATCAACATTTCTCTGCACAGACAACTCCAGGAAGGACCATTTCAGATTTCAGCAGTGAGTTTTCAGAAATCAGGCAGTGAAATAGAAGGCATCAAAAAGATAACATGTTTTTAATATGATGTACATATCAAGACTGCTCAGTGAGATAGCACTTTCACTTGGAGAATAGTACAGACTCAGACAAAATCTAAGAAGACAGAAAAAATATAAAGTACCTTTCAAGCATCTGAGATGTCCACAGTGCTGCTTGGATGAGGGATCACAGAGAAGTAGAAGATCCCTGTGATTTTGCACCATGTCTAGATTTCACATATAAACAGCAAATGGTTCTTGAGAAATATTAAGGTGAGAAATATTAAGGGGCGTTTCAGTAGTCCATTAGCAGAGTTTGCATTTTCTCTGGGCTGCACTGTACATGCTGGGTTTGCTGCAGCTTGCACCCTCCTTAGCAGACTTTCATACCTTCCCTGTTACAAATCCTCTGATGTTTCCTTGTTCTCTTTTTGTGCTTCATGGGCAAATAGGCAGGATCTCCTCTCCAGCAGCTCTGCATGAACAAGCCATTTGGCATAATAAATCTAAAGAATCGGTGTTGAGGCCACCTGCACGTCTATGTAGTATGCATTCAGGGGTTTCACTTCAGTGAAAGGTTAACCTGTCTGCCCTGGTTGACGGCCCCCACTGTGCACTTGCCTGAGAGATGCCTGAGGACTGGTCATTTGGTGGTTGATGGCTCCTTGTAGTAAATATGTGCCCTGTGTTTCAAGCCCTTTTTTGGACAAAGTACTATTTAATGGGTTCTAAGCATGCCGATGAAAAACAAAGCTGACTGATGACATGTGAATTCAAAGGCTATGACTAGGAATAACTTGGATTTGCCTCCTTATGACAAATTTGTATTAGGCTATAATCCCTGTGTTGTTCACTTTAATAAGGTGATAAGTATCTGTACATAATAATTACATTATTTTACAATTAGAAGGTATGCAAACTACTTTGATGATGACAGCATGTGGACTACAACTTTCAGCTGTCAAGGAACAGAAACAATGAAACTCCACCTCACTAAAACAAAATTCTAGGGGAAAAAAAAAAAAAAGGCTCTTTTTATACATTTGCTTGGGTGTAAATGTAAAACTCTAATTTTCTCCCTCAACATATTCACTTCCAAGCCCAAGCAGAGCTTGGTCAAATATTGCCTTATCAGCACAGTGCCATCAGCATGCACAGCTGAGAATCCTGTCCAGCTGTAGCGTCAGGTTCAGATGAAGGTTTCAGGCTTTGAATTGCGGAAGCTGGTCTCATTCAACCAAAGTAAGCAGCTACTTCTAGAGGAAGAGCCTGATAAGAAGATAATAAGCCTATTATTTTTCTCCCCCCCCCCCCTTTTTTTTTTTTTCCTCTTTTAAGCCTGGGAGCAAAGAGCCAAGAGTCTTGTTGGCTCCTGTCACACACAGCTGTAGAAAAGGCTGTAGATTTGTTACTTTCACAACAGGATTAATGAATAATAACATACTTTGAAACAGTCAAGGACTATTCATAATAAAGTAAAAGTTAATAGTTAATTCACCCTCTAGGGCATGCACAGAATTCAAGCAATAAAAACCATAGTAACAACCAAAAAAAACCCAAACAATAATAATAAATAAATAAATAAACCAGCAACAAGCAACAAACAAAATACAGCAAGAGGTTTAAACTAAGAGACTTGAACCAAGAGTCCAAGAAACTTTACAAAATCTAAGAGAACAGACTGTGATGCTCAGTAGCTCTGCCCTTCTTGTGGCTCTGTGCTTGCCTGGGATCACCACAAATTTGGTTAACCTGAAGGTTAGGCTTGGACTCTTCTTCTGATGCTGCCTCACAAACAAGGCCAAGAGGTCCTGAGCAGTATTAAACATGACCATACTGCGGTCTGGTGGTATTTTCATGAAGCCTCTGAGGTTCCTGCCAACACAAACTAGTTCATGATTCTATGATTCTGTGTTCCAAATTTCCTTAGTGTCAAGTTTTGGATTCTGTGTTTGGCCTGGACCTAACATGCTAGGACATACACCAGTGTAGCTGATCTGAAGTTAAGTTTTATAGTTATACTGCAAACTAATGATTAACTCAAGTTGTTGCTTCAAATGCATCTTCAGGAATGGAGAGAGATTTATGCCTGTATGGGCTTGAAGAGGGTCAAATGATACATTTGTTAGGAAGAGTTTACAGACAAGAGGAGACCCATGCTGCAGTTGTGATAAGGAAGGCTGCTTTGAAAAAGCAGAGACCATATGAAGCCCATTAAGAAATGGTGAACCGCATAAAAACAACAGCGACGTCCCTTCCTGTGACTCCTTGGAATATAGGAGCTTGCATAGTGCTTCAAAGGCACTTCAACAATAACATAATTTGGCCTCACGGTCAGGCACTTAAACCCGTGTAGGGCAGCGGGAAGAGCAAAATGTGTTTCTCTTTGTTAAACCTCCCATGCGCCTTATCTAATTTACTTTCTTTCAGTGTTTACTCAGCGTCCATCCTCAGTGAGGCTGGTTTGTAGCACATGAATGAATGAAGATGTCTTTGAAGTTGCGGCGCTGAGCAAAACCGTCGAAGCTTTTCTTTGGTAAGTATGTCCCATGAATAGGGCCATTTGCTATTAACACGTCTTCTACTGATGCAGCTATTATGCCTCAAGAGAATTTTTAGAAGTCCATTTTGAAGGCATGTTTGCAGCTCCCAATAAAGCTAAGAGTCTCTCAAATGCATATTTGGAGGAAGATGTGCTTAAACAACAATTACAAGACATTTGCATGCACGTCTTGCTTCTAATCCAGAAAGCGCTCAACATGCTTTACAAACTTCACCAGCGCACTTACACATGTCATAAATGCAAAATCACTTTGTCAACAGCTGCTGTACAGCCACCTCGAGGTGAAATGCAACAGCTGTGTAACAACAAAAAGCAGCACCACAGAACACGGCAGCAACCAGGAAAAAAAATTTTACATTGCCCTATCTAGCTGAAACCATTGGGAGAATTTGAAGTAGGTAAGATGTAAATTGCTCAAATTAAAATGTGTTGTGAGCACTGGAGGTAACACTCCTACTGTTGCAGGGAAAGTGCAGTGGCATTTTTAATGATGGCAATTTGCCTGAACCTCTGTTTTATGTCTCTCTGGAAAGACAGCACCTCTAACTGCAGTGTGATGGCTAGCAGAGGTCAGTCTTTGGTCTCCAGCAAAGTCGGATCAAAGAGTGCCACCTACAGCACGAGCAGCTCCTTCTTCTGCAGAACTTCACGTTTCCAGCTTGGCTGGCTCCTGAGAGCTGAACCTGCCTTGGTCGATAGTGAGACTTTGGGTGACCACACAGCTGCACAAGAACAGATTTCAAAATAGCAAAAGCCCAAAGAACATTTCAAAAGGGGGAGAACGTACAAGTGGCTGACATCAATGTGACTTAACATGTTGGAAGCCTGATGGTTTTGCCATCACTAGGGGCATGTGCTAGCTTGTACCAGTGGGAAATAAGAAATAGAAAAGTGACAGCACCCTATGTTCAGGATTTCCATTGTCTAGGCTGTAGGAGAAGATAAATGTCACTCTTGGAGTTGGATGCTGTATCTCTTATTGATTCTATGTTTACCACGGGAAGCAAATGTTAGGAGTCTTCTGCAGCTGGAGAAGCCACTGTGATTGAAACAGACTGAGAATGCTTGTTTTCTGAGTCATGGAAATGTAATAACTCTTAACTCAGGCTCTGAGACTCTGGAAAATTTTGGCATGTTTTCCATCAGTATGATCTCTTTGAGGAAGAAGGAGAGAAGACTGATTTTTCATGCCATCTGTTGTCTTTCCTGCACACCGTATGCCTGATCCAGCATGACTGACTCTGCCTCATCCACAGACCATGCCTACTGACTGGACCTCACAGTAGCTTCATGCACTTTCTTGGATTCATCACCCTTCCTGCTGTAGGATAATAGTTCTTCTTTTGGTAGTGTAGGCCCCTGTTACATGGAAGCTGGGTTTTGGTCAAAGACTCCTATGTGGCATTTCTTGCCAGCTGTAGACACCATTCCCAGATATCTTGGCCAGGAAGGCAGCCACAGGGAACAGTGAGTGGGACCCTGGGGAAGTTATTATCAGCATCTCTGCAGACTCTCTCGCCCCACCTCAACAGAAATCACCTGCTGTGCAGAAGCCAAAATAAAAGATCATTTTGTGAAGGAAAGGATCCTTCCCATTGGCAGGTACATCTTCTTTCCACTTTAGCAGGGATCCTGAAGAAGGGAAAGATCTCTGAAGTGTGGATGGGTGCCTACATGGAGGAGTTTAGGATGGGCTCCAGCAGTGACCCACCACAGGGCTGAGCTGGGGGTGACTGAAGGTACCTAGGGAGGGTTTGTGTCATCGCTTCAGGCCTGTGAGTCACATCAGCAAAAACAAAGTGGAAATGAGCTGGCAAGCATGTGTTGTCAAGCACTCCTCTTCCGATCGCTCCAGATGGGGACCACATGGAGTCCAAAGTAAAAGTGCAACAAATGAACCTAATCCTCTAATTCTCTGCCTGCAGTGAAATGGGCTCTCACTGTTGCTCTCCTAATGAAAAAGCAAGTAAGCAGTCATCTGTCTAGGTTGCTCTTATTGCTTCTTACTGGTGTAACTGAATTTTACCATGACTGGTTAAAGTAGCAGAATGAAACAAATTATAGTGTATTTTCTGAGCCTGTTTTGCAAAAGAAATAGGAAACATATTTTTAATTTGAGGAGACAGCTTTATTTTTTTCCTTTTTTTTTTTTTTGTATGGGTTTTGTATTATATGAAGCAATTTCCCCAACTTTCCTAATTACCCACCATAGTCCTTTGATCTTATTCTAACTTGCTATTAACTACTTCTCTAAATACAGCAGCAACAGCAGCTTTTCATAAGACTTTTATTCTTCTTGAGACCTGATACATCGGTCCTCAAAGTGAGTAAAAGCCTTTCAATTCACCTCAGACAAAGGGCTTTGCACCGAGCTCTTTGTGAAAATGCATAATCCACCCTAAAAAGTGAGGCAGGTCATTCCTCCATCCTTCTTCTTCTGTGGATTTTAGTGGAAGTGAATCAGCACAAACACAGAAATCCTTACAGTGGCATACACAAGTACTGTTCCCAATTACAAATAAAGGGCTGCCTGCTTGTCATGTTACACATCGTGCATGGTGTTCCTTCACTCACCAGAGTGGCTAGCAAACACTCTACTTTTTTAATAAAATGCCCTAGATAACAATAAAAGGGCAAGATTCCCACATGCTATTGTTTACTGCTGTGTAGACTACACTGTGAAATGTACATGGCAGTTCTTTAGAGGTGTGGTTTTTTGTTGGCTGTCCATACAGCTGGAAATCATGTTCTGAATGTCCTGGACATTCATGGGTAAGTACAGAATTAATTACTATAATGTATTTTTAAGTGCCTGATGAAATGACAGCACGCAATATGCTCTAGTCAAATTGTAACCATCATTATAACTACATATTTGACGTAATGAGGGTGCAGGCTGGTCTTCCACTGATATTCTTTCATGAGGATTTCAAGAAATGTAGCTTAGGATTTAATACAAATGCTAGAGTCATGAGAAATATTTTGTTGCATGAGGTGAGGAGATAATGCTTTATATATTCAACTCTTGACATTTCAGTTGCTTACACTGTGGTAAAGCGCTTGTCCCCGTCTCCTTCATCCTCTCCCCACAGCCACTGAGTCTGCTGACACTACCTAATCTGAAACTGGCCAGTCCACACTCACAGCCTCTCCTCACAGGACAGAGGCTTCACCCTCAGCCAGCACAGGGACCTCTCTTGACCTTACTCTGTTTTGTCTGGGTCTTTCATAAGTTGGAGATCACAAAACTGAACATTCATTACTCTTCCAGCCCAGGGCACATAGAACAGAATAGAATTAACCAGGTTGGAAAAGAACTTCGAGATCATCAAGTCCAACCTATCACCCAACACTATCTAATCAACTAAACCATGGCACTAAGTGCCTTGTCCAGTCTCTTTTTAAACACTTCCAGAGATGGTGACTCCAAAACCTCCCTGGGCAGCACATTCTAATGGCCAATCTCTCTTTCTGGGAAAAGCTTCTTCCTAACATCCAGTCTAAACCTCCCCTGGTGCAGCTTGAGACTGTGTCCTCTTGCTCTGGTGCTGGTTGCCTGGGAGACGAGACCAACTTCCACCTGGCTACAACCTCCATTCAGGTAGTTGTAGAGAGCAAGAAGGTCTCCCCTGAGCCTCCGCTTCTCCAGGCTAAGCAACTTCAGCTCCCTCAGCCTCTCCTCATAGGGCTTGTGCTCCAAATCCCTCCCCAGCTTTGTTGCCCTTCTCTGGACATGTTCCAGCAACTCAACATCTTTCCTAAACTGAGGGGCCCAGAACTGGACACAGGACTCAAGGTGTGGCCTAATGCGTAATGACTTAAGTATAGCTCCTGTTGGCTGATTCCTCCAGTCTGAGCTCTTAATGGTGGCAGCCCTGACCTTTAGAGGTCTCTTCCAACCCAATCCATTCTATCATTCCATGATTTTATGATTCAAGGGCATTCATTGGTTACTCTACCCCAGGGATCAGTGCTGGGCCCCATCCTCTTTAACATCTTCATTGATGATCTGGATGAGGGGGTTGAGTCAGTCATCAGCAAGTTTGCAGATGACACCAAGTTGGGAACAGATGTTAGTCAGTTAGAGGATAGAAAGGCTCTGCAGAGGGACCTTGACCGACTGGACAGATGGGCAGAGTCCAATGGGATGGCATTTAATAAGTCCAAGTGCCGGGTGCTGCACTTTGGCCACGGCAACCCCATGCAGAGCTACAGGCTGGGGTCAGAGTGGCTGGAGAGCTGCCAAACGGAGAGGGACCTGGGGGTGCTGATTGACACCCGCCTAAACATGAGCCAGCAGTGTGCCCAGGTGGCCAAGAGGGCTAATGGCATCCTGGCCTGTATTAGGAATAGTGTGGCCAGCAGGAGCAGGGAGGTCATTGTGCCCCTGTACTCTGCATTGGTTAGGCCACACCTTGAGTACTGTGTCCAGTTCTGGGCCCCTCAGTTTAAGAAGGACATCAAGACACTTGAACGTGTCCAGAGAAGGGCAACAAGGCTGGGGAGAGGCCTTGAGCACAAGCCCCATGAGGAGAGGCTGAAGGAGCTGGGATTGTTTAGCCAGGAGAAGAGAAGGATCAGAGGTGACCTCATTGCCCTCTACAACTACCTGAAAGGTGGTTGTAGACAGGAGGGGGTTGCTCTCTTCTCCCAGGCAACCAGCACCAGAACAAGGGGACACAGTCTCAAGCTGTGCCAGGGGAAGTTTAGACTCGAGGTGAGGAAAAAGTTCTTCACTGAGCGAGTCGTTCGTCATTGGGATGTGCTGCCCAGGGAGGTGTTGGAGTCGCCGTCCCTGGAGGTGTTCAAGGGGAGATTGGACGTGGCACTTGGTGCCATGGTCTAGTTGTGAGGTCTGTTGGAACAGGTTGGACTTGAAGATCCTTGGGGTCTCTTCCAACCTTAGTTACTGTGATACTGTGATACTTTGGCGTGCTGTCACCTGTGCACTCAATGGGAGAACACTCTGTTGTCTCCCTCTCTCACTGGCAATGATTCCTCTTCTGCCACTTAAATATCATCATTCAGAACAGTGTTTGCAGTTTTGAGACAGTACAACCAGCTGGAAGAGAGATTTCATCTTCCATCCCATGGGGAAATTAATACTCAATTCACAGAGGCCAGCAATAATTTCTCATCAGCTGATCTCAACCAAGGCAATTCCTCTATTGCTACTTTGCCTCAAGTTTCATCTCTATTACCTTCATAGATCTTCCACAAACAATCATCAACTGATTCTCAGCATCTTCAACAGAGGAAGTTTCCCTTGTCTTTTCCCGTTATTCATTGTTTCCACAAAGCATTTGCATTGTCTTTGCTTCTCTCCTTTTCCTTCTCCCTAAGACCTTTGATTTTTTCTGTCATCCTGCTTTTCTATATGTCTCATCTTTTTTTTTGTTTTATTCTTTCCTGATATTTTCTACTTCCTTGTATCTGTCCTCTTTCTCATGGCTCCCATCCCTCATACTGGTACTTTTGTCCTCCATAAGAGCAGTTTAAATTCTGCTACTGCTCCATAGTAGTAAATGTGGAAGATACTTTGATTATATCAAATCAGAGCATTCCCAAAGGTTATAACCTTATCTTACCAGTGTAGCCTTCAAACACAGACAAGAAACCAAGCCAAGACTGCATTTTGTGAGAATACATACTCCCACGGGCACTGTCAGGAGAAGGTATTCTCTCATTTGCCTTTATTTCAATGCACTTCAGTTTCAAGTTCAAAACCTAGTAACAGGCAAAAGACTGAATCTGTATGAAGTCTCTCCTATGGGCTTTCAAAGTCTTTACTTTACATAGAATACATAGAATAAACCAGGTTGGAAAAGACCTTCAAGATCATCATGTCCAACCCATCAACCAATCCAACCCACCTAAACAACTAACCCATGGCACCAAGCACCCCATCGAGTCACCTCCTGAGCACCTTCAATGATGGCGACTCTACCACCTCCCCGGGCAGACCATTCCAATGGGCAATCACTCTCTCTATATAGAACTTCTTCCTGACATCCAACCTAAACCTCCCCTGGTGCAGCTTGAGACTTTAGGAGCACTTACTCCTTTAAGAGGGCCTTGCTCCTCTAAATTATTCCATTCTTGCTGAAAGGTATACTCTTGAATAACCCCAGTCTCTCCATGGAAGAAAAGGATTGTTTTCAAAAATTCAGAGATATCACAAGTTTAAACTGTGGTTCTAAATGTGCCTTTTTGTAACCATTAATTGCATTTTTTGGCATTTTCATGTCTTGAGAACCAAGCTGAAAAATAAAATAATTTCAGTATATTTTTTTTTCTAAAGAAAATGGAACAAAAAGACAAACATTTTTGGTATTTTAAAGGCAGGTGAAAAACCATGATATAAGTAAAATTCTGAAAAATCCGGAATAAGGAGGGTACTATTTGCATTGTAGAAGGCCATTTAATCTGAAGAGAAGAGAAGAGAAGAGAAGAGAAGAGAAGAGAAGAGAAGAGAAGAGAAGAGAAGAGAAGAGAAGAGAAGAGAAGAGAAGAGAAGAGAAGAGAAGAGAAGAGAAGAGAAGAGAAGAGAAGAGAAGAGAAGAGAAGAGAAGAGAAGAGAAGAGGAGAATTAACCAGGTTGGAAGGGACCTTTGAGATCATCAAATCCAACCTATGTTTCAACACCATCTAATCAACTAAACCATGACACCAAGTGCCCCATTCAGTCTCTTCCTAAACACCTCCAGTGATGGTGACTCCACCACCTCCCTGGGCAGTACATTCCAATGGCCAATCTCTCTTTCTGGGAAGAACTTTTTCCTAACATCCAGCCTAAACCTCCCCTGGCACAGCTTGGGACTGTGTCCTCTTGTTCTGGTGCTGGTTGCCTGGGACTCTGCCCATCTGTCCAGCCTGTCAAGGTCCCTCTGCAGAGCTCTCCTGCCTTCTAACAGACCAACACCTGCCCCCTGCTTGGTCTCATCTGCAAATTTACTGATGATGGACTCAATCCCCTCGTCCAGGTCATCAGTAAAGATATTGAATAACATGGGGCCCAGCACTGATCCCTGGGGCACACCACTAGTGACTGGCTGCCAGCTGGATGTGGCACCATTCACCACCACTCTCTGGGCTCAGCCCTCCAGCCAGTTCCTAGAGCTTAAATGGATAACGTGAGCTGGTCTTATAACAGCACTGCATTTAAAAGTAATGCTTCAAAGAGAAGTATTTTTTCAAAGTACAAGTGCACAACAAATTTGTGGAAGGCATTTCTATAACAACTGTCAACAAATTCTGCCTGTAAAAGAAACAGTGAAATTGCAATCTGTGAAAGAAAGGGGGGAGGAAGTTTTATGGTGGAGTGGTAGAGTCACCATCATTGGAGGTGTTTAGGAGGAGACTTGATAGGGTGTTTGGTTGCATGGTTTAGTTGATTAGATGGTGTTGGATGGTGGTTTAGACACGATGATCTTGAAGGTCTCTTCCAACCTGGTTTATTCTATTCTTTTCTATTCTATTCTATCTTTTGTATTGGTGAGGATATATTGCATTACATACATGTGAGCATTAAAGTTTGCATTGTACGTGCTGCATACTTAGTACACTATATTCGTTTTGGCTCCAAATTTACTTTTAGGAGCAGATCCAAATAAGCTCAACTTCTTTTTATTATTTTAGGTTGGTTTTGCTTTTTTTGTATTCCCTTCTGCAATGCTAGCTGCTTAAATCTCACCATTTTTGTGGTCATTCTGTACTGTGATGGGTTGTCCAATAACATCTGGGTTTGGCACGAAGGAACATTCTCTATCCACTGAAAAAAAGAGGGAGAGAAAAAAAGGGAAAACAGATCTCTGCAACATCAACAGTTTCCTTCAGGTTCTTCTGCTTTGTTCGTAATACAGTGGAGGACACAATTTTTCCAGAAGTTCTCATACTCATAGCTTTCTTGGTGGTGGTCCTTCTCTTGCTGAGCTAACAAAGATGTTAACCAAACCTCCTCTGTAGGCACTGGAGAACAACACGCAACTTGGATGCTCCCCAAGTCTTTTACTTCTGTCTCAGGATCCAACTAACCGTGATGAATTAATACAAAACTGAAAGTTCCTTATTTACTTATTGCAACTTAGATAAGTCACAATCTTTCAGCTGACCCATTTTCTTTTTGCTTTGGCAATGCAGAAGCACTTAATATTTTTTTTCCCAAGACATCCTGTGTGTGTGTGTTGCAGGATCTATATTCAGCTTCTTTCATTCCTCCCCTAAAGTCAAATTTTAAAATGGTCTTTTTGGTTTTGTTTGTTTGTTTGTTTATTGTGGGGGATATTTGTTGTTGTTGTTGGGTCTGTTTGTTGTTGTATTTTTTTGTTGTTTTGGGGCTTCTTTTTGGGAAGGGAGGTTTGAAGATTTTTGGATTGGGGTGGGTATTTTTTGATTGTTTGGTTTGTTTTGCTTTTGGGTTTGTTTTTTTTTGTTTGTTTCATTTGGTTTGGGTTTTTTTAACTGTTTTGGGGGTTTTGCCTTTTTTGCTGTCTTTTTTTCCCCCCTCTGAATTAGTAGTTTTTCTGTAATGTCATTCATTACATACATCTGAATTCTCACAGTTAGAAGCAGCAAGTAAATATATTCTTTGATTCTACTGATTCACAGTGATGTAAAGATATTAAGCCAACAAAGGAACATCATGATGTATTTTGAGACGGCAAATAAATTGCTGGATTTGTCATTCTATGGGCAAAGCAGTTAAGATACAAGTAGCTTCACAAAATTCCCTTATGACATGGGAATCATGGAATTGATTTGGCTTAGGTATAATGCAAAGGAGCTTTGTGATTGCTTTAACTTATTCCAAATGGAGAGTCACAGTAAAAGCCCTTCCTCTCATCTACAGAGTATGTCGTTTTTGTGGGAGAAAAGGATATAACTGGAAAGAACAGTGGAGATTTTGGGCATCCAGGCTCACTGTCAGCTTTGAAAGAGCTATTGTCATGGTTTGCTCTGGCTGACAGGACTGTAATTAATTCCCATCACTGTTTTGTACCTCCAACGAGCAGGAGTATGGGTGTACATTTGAATATCTGTATTCTTAACTGGAGCAGTTGGTTTTACTTGCAAATTTTACCAGCTAATAAATGCATGGGTGTTTTTTAACAAATGCATTAATATTGATTCATATGGTTTGTGTCAAAGGTAAGAAAGTCCTTTAACAGAAAAGAGTAGGTCTTAACTGGAAGTCACACCATTCCTAACCCAAAGGACAGTTTCAAAAGAGCAGCCTGCCATTCAGTATTTGTTGTGATAATAGCTTTTTACTTTCCTGCCTCTCCCCTGAAAACAATTGCTCAGTGTTTATGCAAGCTGCAGGAGGAAAAATAGACTGACCCGCCAAGCAGCACTTTGCACTGGTCTTCATTTAGCTGACCGGTAGTAATGACTGAGGAAAGCTCTCACAAGAGCACCATTTACAACCATATGGTTTGGTGAGTAGTGTGACAAGCACATTGTGCTGATTTGCCGAGCAGCATGTCCTGCGAGGGCTAAGCAAGTGCTCTGCAGTGGCAGGAGCACAGGGGCAGTGTAACCACGCATCTGGGAGCTAGAGGAGAATGGAAGAAAAAAAGAATCCAAGAGCCACAAGGTCTTCTCTTCTCAGAAGGCTTAGGGAAAACTCTGTCTTCTTGCCCGCCAGTGAGGAAAATCCTAAAGATGTTGGAAAGTGACAGGCAGAGGCGTCCTTCTCTCAGGAGGAAGAGTGAACGATGTCAGCGTAATCACCTGAAGAGAAGGATGTCAGTGTGATCATCCTCTCTTGGTCTTGTGTTCTTTAGTGGTGGACCTCTCTATAGCCTCATCTTAAATACAAATGGTTTACTCTGCGAACCCAATGCCAGTTGAAGGCAGGAAGTACTGTAGCTCTTGCACCCACCTCAAAGGAGCTTAAAAACAGCACTCACCTTTTAGTTCAACAAGGCTTTTGCCTTTTCAGTGGATGTGGACGTCTGCAAAATATCCCCGTTGTAATCCACTTATTGCGCATTAATCCAAGAAGGCTGCAGTTCCCTTGCAATACAGAGGAGCAATGACAGTATTTTCCCAATGATATTTTCCATCTATCCTTGATACTTCCTGAGAGTAAGGATGTATTTTCATATTTGTTGATGGAAGTCTCCCCTTGATCAGACTCATCTTTCCATGGAAGTTTTCTTAGTCCCATCCAGAATCATCTTTCTATTACCTTCTGTTTCCTTCAGAGAAATCTCAAGGAGCACTCTCTGGGCTGACTCCTTCAACAGATCTTTGATAAACTTGTGATATTTTTACACCTGAAACTGCCAGATGGCATGCAAAGATTTACAATTTCTTTCTTATTGTATTCAAGAAAGATTTTCTGCCTTAGGGGAATGATTCCAGCAGGTTTTCAGTACAATTTCTTCTGGGAAAGTATTAGAAGGCACCAAGAGCTACCACTGCAATTAGAGTCAGCTCTTGAAACAAATACTTCCTCAGCGAAGCAAAAGCTGTCTGCAAGGCAGACAGAGTCATGCATGTATTTTAATAATTTGAATTCCAGGACTGAAATGGAATGGAATGGAATGGAATGGAATGGAATAGAATAGAATAGAATAGAATAGAATAGAATACAATAGAATACAATACAATACAATACAATACAATACAATACAATACAATTAACCAGGTTGGAAAAGACCTCCAAGATCATCGTGTACAACCTATCATCCAACACCATCTCATCAACTAAACCATGCAACCAAGCACCCGTCAGGTCTCCTCCTACACACCTCCAGTGATGGTGACTCCACCACCTCCCTGGGCAGCACATTCCAATGGCCAATCTCTCTTTCTGTGAAGAACTTCTTCCTAACATCCAGCCTAAACTTTCCCTGGTGCAGCTTGAGACTGTGTCCGCTTGTTCTGATGCTGGTTGCCTGGGAGAAGAGACCAACCCCAACCTGGCTAAAACCTCCATTCAGGTAGTTGTAGAGAGCAAGAAGGTCTCCTCTGAGCCTCCTCTTCTCCAGGCTAAGCATCCTCAGCTCTCTCAGCCTCTCCTCATAAGACTTGTGCTCCAAACCTTTTCCCAGCTTTGTTGCCCTTCTCTGGACTCGTTCCAGCAAGTCAACATCTTTCCTAAACTGAGAGGCCCAGAACTGGACACAGGACTCGAGGTGTGGCCTAACCACTGCTGAGTACAGGGGCACAATGATCTTCTTGCTCCTGCTGGCCACACCATTCCTGATACAGGCCAGGATGCCATTGGCTTTCTTGGCCACCTGGGCACACTGCTGGCTCATGTTCAGCCTACTATCAATCAGTACCCCTAGGTCCCTTTCTGCCTGGCTGCTCTACAGCCACTCCGACCCCAGCCTGTAGCTCTGCATGGGGTTGTTGTGGCCAATGTGCAGAACCCGGCACTTGGATGTGTTCAATCTCATGCCGTTGGACTCTGCCCATCTGCCCAGCCTGTCGAGGTCCCTCTGCAGAACTCTCCTACCCTCTAACAGCTGCCCCCAGCTTGGTGTCATCTGCAAATTTACTGATGATGGACTCAAAGCCCTCATCCAGATCATCAATAAAATTATTAAAGAGCATGGGGCCCAGCACTGATCCCTGGGGCACACCACTAGTGACTGGCTGCCAGCTGGATGTGGCACCGTTCACCACCACTCTCTGGGCTCGGCCCTCCAGCCAGTTCCTAACCCATCACATTGTGCTCCCATCCAAGCCATGGGCTGACATCTTGGCCAGGAGTTTGCTGTGGGGGATGGTGTCAAAGGCCTTGCTGAGGTCCAGGTAGACTACATCCACAGCATCCCCACATCCACCAGGCAGGTCACCTGATCATAGAAGGAGATCAGGTTGGTCAGGCAGGACCTGCCCTTCCTAAATCCATGCTGGCTGGGCCTGATCCCTTGGCCATCCTGGAAGTGCTGTGTGATTGCACTCAAGATGACCTGTTCCATAATCTTTCCTGGCTCATCCAACCAGCCCTTCTTGTGGATGGGCACCACGTTGTCAGCTTCCAGTCATCTGGGACCTCTCCAGTGAGCCAGGACTGCTGAAAAATGATAGAAAGCAGCTTGGCCAGCTCATCTGCTGGGTCTTTTCCTAACATCCAGCCTAAACCTCCCCTGGCACAGCTTGAGACTGTGTCCTCTTGTTCTGGTGCTGGTTGCCTGGGAGAAGAGACCAACCCTCACCTGGCTACAATCTACCTTCAGGTAGTTGTACATGTATATTTCTAAGTAAAGCTAGCAACATGAGAGACACTGGGCTGTGTATGACTCCTCCCATTTGGCAGAGAAAGTAATTATTTTCTTTAGTTTGAGGGAACTGTGCAAAATAATAATGCTTCATTGTTCACATTATAACAATAATGTCTTATTGATAGCTATGTAAAATGATCAGTATCATAGAAACTTTAAAATCCCTTGTGTCTAAACCACCTTGTTTACTGCTTAGATGACAGTGTAAGAAGAAAGCTAGAAAACTCTGATTGGAAACCGTTCATTAGCAGTTCTGGTGATCACCATTTGCAAAGCACAGCAAATGATAAAAGGTTCATCTTTGGGAACAAAGAAGAAAGGCTGTTCTTGGAAAAACTGAAGATTTTTCTTAGAAAGCAGTGATTCAGAGAAGGATTTGGGAAACATCACAAATAATTTCCTCGAAATGTGCTTTAATCATCAGTCTGTGGAAACAGAGGTAGTGCAGTCTTTGCATAAGGGCAAGTAAACCCGGTAGAAACAATAGTAATGCCACCTAGCTGCCATCCAGGGCTTTTCAGGGTAGGTTTCACAGCACGCAAAAAAAATAGAACTAGAATGCAGAAAATACTAATATTTGTTCTGTCAAAATGTAATCATGAAACTTAAAGTAGGAGAAATCAGATCAGAGTAAGTGGAGCGTGTTGTTATGCCAAAATGCAGAGCCTAATAAAATGAAACCTTTTATTTTATGCTAGGACTGATACAATATTTTATTTTGAACTCCAGTTTGAAGGAAAATGCCACTTTCTAACACAGAATTTCATCTGATAACTTTACAGGACTATTTGCAAAGTTTTGCATTTTCCTCCTGACGTTTTCAAATGAGTTGATCAAGAGTGAAATTCCCACAGACCAGCAGGCCAGACCATGTTCCAGGCTGCTTTGTCTTGTTCCCACAACATTCACCTTCCCAGAGGCCTCAGGAGCTAGGAAATACTTTCTCTGTGCACAGGTTTATTGCCGTTTTCTCCCTCCCTCCTCTAGCAGCTGATGGGGTGGGTGTTCTTGTTCCTTCCTCTGGAGACGCTTATGGGATCTGAGGGTGTCTCATTTGACTCCTTTTCTGGACTCACAACAGGCAATAATTCAGTACCTAGCATTCGTAATCATGCTGGAATATTCCAGCCCAATTCAGTGCACTGCTTTTAGGAGATGCCAGATGAAACTTAAAACCTGTGAGGTCAGACTGCATGATCTGTCCTGCTGGTCCCTTCTGGACTTGAGATTCCATTCCATAGTCAGGGCTTAGCATAAATGCTCCCCACTTCATGCCATGTAAAATACTGTTAAGTGATAGCCTTTGTGTTAAACAGAATATGCTTTCCTAAGAACCCCATTTGACCCTGATTGGAAACAAGAGTCTGTGCTTTTGGATTAAAGGCCCCCATACATTAGTAATAAATTTAATAAAAGAAATTGATTAGTTCCTCAGCAGTAGCCAGGCCCTATGGCAGATAATGGTGCTTTCAGTGCTGACAAAGAGACAGCATGCACTGTGTAGTCAGCCACAGTTTGTATGAAACCACACATGTAAGTTGCACAGAGCACCTGCTTAGCACTTTTTGACCATCATCTAGAAGGAGTAGCTAAAGTACCTATGCAGCTCTGACATAGTTCCAGGATTATGAGAAACCCTTTCATGTTTAGAAGGTGCCAGAGGTCACAAGTGACAATGCCACAAACACAGCATGTAATTGCAATACATTTCTTGATTGGGAAAGAAACCATTTTTATTTTGTGTGTTAACAAATAAAGAAGTGTTTTGTTTTTTCTAACTACCTGCAACAATATGCCATGCATAGCAGAGATATTTCTGCATTTGAGTGTGATAGTGCATGCCTTTGTCACAGATCTGGTTTGTCTTGGAATGATTTAGGTAAGGTGAAAGAGTTGCTATCAAAGAGGTTAGCAAAAGTGATTTTAATACAAAGTTTCACAGAATCACAGAATGTTAGGAGCTGGAAGAGACCTTGAGAGATCATCTAGTCCAACCCTCCTACCAGAGCGGGATCACCTATACCAGGTCACAGAGGAACTCATCCAGGAGGGTCTTGAATACCTCCTGAAAGGGAGACTCCAAACACACCCTGGGTAGCCTGTTCCAGTGTTCTGTCACCCTCGCAGTGAAATTCTTCCTCCTGTTTCTATGGAACTTCCTATGCCTCAGCTTCTACCCATTGCCCCTTGCCCTGTCCTTGGGCATCACAGAGAAGAGCGTGTGGCCTAACCAATGCTGAGTAGAAGGGGCACAATGTCTTTCCTGCTTCTGCTGGCCACACTGTTCCTGATGCAGGCCAGGATGACATTGGCCTTTGTGGCCACCTGGGCACACTGCTGGCTCATCTTCAGCCTACTATCAACCAGCACACCGAGGTCCCTTTCTGCCTGGCCGCTCTGCAGCCACTCTGAGCCCAGCCTGTAACACTGCATGGGGTTGTTGTGGCCAGTGTGCAACACCCGAGGAAACTTATCCCACGTCCTCATTTATGAAACTAGAATGCTTCCAAAGACCGTGCCTTATCTCTTTGTACATTGTATTCATGTGTGTTTAACATCATCATCATCATTATCAAAATAACTTTTTTTTCTGAAGGGTATGATTTACACATGAAGCACCAGTTCAAATCAGTAACAAATCCTTTGGCATCATTGGTGCCAACAGACAAGAGAAGAATCAGTGAAGAAACCATGGAACACATCTGCATGCATTTCCATCTGCTGTGTGAAGAGGGTTTTTTTAAAAACAAAACAAAGAAAAAGAGCTGATAATTGCCTTCATCTCTGACTTCATTGTTTCAGCATTTCAGTCACTGCATTTTCCCATCAGCTCACAATTTCTAGTTTATAGACCAGTTAATTGTATGGTAGACTTCAAATTCTGAAATACTCTGACAGGATAAAGATTAATAAACGTTGTGGTGCAGTAAGTTCACACTGTGGACTTATGAAAATAGTCCACACATCTGGGTAAACTTTTGGATTAATTTTCTTACTCACAGAATGCGCATTTCTCATCTGGAGCACCTGTACTCACCAAGAAGCTAGGTCCTGGACCTAGTCCAGGAGTACTGTAAACAAGGACTGATCCAAAGCTTGCAAAATCCATTTTTCATATTACTGATTTCAGTACAATTTAAAGCAGGGGCTTAATTACTTGAGAATACTTCCACAGCACAGCATTGTGAATGATTGCATTTAATATTCTCGTGGCATTATCAGTGTGTATCTGGTGGCTTAAAACAAGTAGACTGCCTCGAGTGCTTCATAAATCTGATAATTTATAAGTGATTAAGTTAAACAAATTCACAGTGAAAAAAATAAAAATATTATTAGTGTCTCAGAGAAAACATCATTCATTTGATCCTTGCCCTGAGCAGTATTTTATTTGTGGTGTGTCTTGCTATGTAAGACAGGAGAGTGAAAGAGCACAATTGCCTTATAGTGCGACGGACCTGTCATGTGGAGAAGTTTTTTTTTCTAAAAGCCAAGAAATCACTTGTCAATGTCAAGTCACCCATCCCCAGTGTGACATTCACAATGTGAGCTGAAGCACAGCCCAGGGGACGACAAAGCAGTTTTGCACACTTGGATCTCATAACTGAATGTGAACAAATGTAATACTCAAGTGTAGCTTTCATGACGAAATAAAAGATATCTCACCCATGAAAGGGGATTATTATCTCTGGTATAGAAATGTGACCCCTCATTAAAATATCCATGGTCAAGTTCATTTCTTCCAGTGAGAGCTTCTTTTAATTCTACAGCATTGTTTTAGTTGTCAAAGCCCACATTTTAGTTTGAATCAGACTGTGGGAATTAGAAGTGAATCCAGTCAAATTCTCATGGAGCTTTTACCAGCTCCATTTTATTCTGCAAAGCAACATTTCACTGACCACTAATGTTACTTTGCAAAGGTTAGAATCATGTAGGCTTTCTTATACCACGAAATCAGCCCAATTTCTATTTTACTGTGAACATTTTTTTTTTTTCCAAAGCTGCTAACTAAAGAAAAAACATTATTCCTACAGCAGGGCTAAAAAAATATTAAGCCACTTCTTTTTGTTTTCTATTTTTGGAAAAAAAAAATATTTTGACAGCACATTTTGATTTTTAATTTTAAAATTTTAATTGTGTCCCTTAACTGTTCTGTTTGTTTTAGCTCCCTGTCTTCACTTAACTGAGCAAAGTTATCTGTACATTGGGAATTTATTAAAGGAATAAGTCATCCATCACTGCATCACTAAGCCCTTTGCTATGTTTGGGGTGAAATGGTGTCCCGTATCTTAGTGACCCCCCATTAGTTAATATCAGCTATGTAGTGATGATACTTCAATACCATGGGTATTAAACAGGGGTCACCCATTTCCTATAGACAGTTATGCTGGATGCTTGCTTGAGCAAGCATTTGTCCTATTTGTTGAGGCTTCCTATTCCCTGTCACACTGCAAATCAGTGAACAATTGAAATGAGGGTAGGTAAATCTTTTAACTGCCTACAAGCACCAACGTGCAACAGACTCTGCTTGAAAAAGGAAATTAACTGGATCCAGAGAGCAGTCAATACATGTGCTTACACTTAACAGTCAGCTTGCTCCAGTAGAAAAGGAGGTCACATTGAAAGGGTCACAGTGACTGATTAATAAAAGAAGCAAAAGCAAAGGCAAGGGTGTAGGAGTCCTTTTTTAGGAATAGAAACCTGAGGGGATGACAGGAGACACATGAGAGCAGTTTGGGATGGCTTTAGTTCCTGTATTTGCTTTACAAACAAGCAGAAGCTCTATTTCCATGAGTAAACACCCATCATATGTTTCCAAGAGCTGGGAAGAATGCAAAGGCAGAAAATAGTTCAAGAAGATAGTAAGATATCTGGAGGAGCAAGCAAGATATCCATGTTCTGGTGTCCCTGGATAGGATGATTGCATAAGAGGTGGTGGGGTGTCCTCAGGTGCTGCAAAAGGACATTAAGAATGACATATCACCATTCCAAAATTCACCTTCTACTCACCAAAGCAGCAGTATAAATCATATCATGTGGCCTTCTACCCACCCTTCAGTTTTCTCCAGGTAAATATATTCCCTGGTATCTTGGCACATATCTTCCAATATATGCAACTCTTCTGCATGATGAAGGATTTTCACACTGATGAGTGTGTTCAGTCAGTGTAGGTAGATGCTTTATGCATTTGTGAATACGTTATTCTGACTTTCAAAGGCATTGTAACCAAAAAAAACCACAACCCCAAACAACACATTTCTTGTAATGCTCCACAAAGCACCCTTTGGCAAAAGAACACATTAATTCAACAACCTCTGAGGTATTATTTGTAAAAATACATCATTTCCCATATTGGGTATCACCCCTAGTTAGCTTCCCCTCGGCCAGCAATGTAAAAACACTTCATGTTTCTCCATTTGTAATTTTCTTTTGTATACATTCTCCCTCCACTGCAGCTGAGGGGAATTTAACATTTATGTTTCAGGTTCTTCCATGAAGCCTTATCCCTTGATTTATATATGTTCTGACAACATACTTCAAGAGCTTTATTTTAATAAGGACTGTTTTCATTACACTGTTTGGGATTTGGTGGGAGAAACACACTTGGAGAGTTGTCTACCTCTTAAAAATGTAGCTAAAGGCCTTTAAGGTCCTGTTTCTTGGACCATAAAACTTGTCTGTGATGATTGAAATGAGAATTCTGTTTGACCTTTTGTGACTTAATTTCATGCTTGATTTCCACTGCTGCCACTACTTTACCTCAAAGACCATAGCTGTGTCCCTCCAATGGAGGGGGTCTCCTCTGCAGTGCTGGATAGAGAGGGGACTGTCTGCTCTGTATCCAACCTCTCCTTCTGCCTAAACCAATTATTCCATTTTAATGAATAAATAACCTTTTTATCTAAAAATAAAATCCACATTAACTTTCAACCCCTTTCTATTGGAATCCCTGCCTAATGTGACCATATATGGTACAATAACTGTGTCCTCTTCATTTATTCCTGAAATATCTTTCCCTGTGGATTTTAATGATGGAACAATTGTAGCCTATAAATGTATATTTAGTATCATCTAAACTCACTGATTGATCTACTGGATATTTCTTTAAATGTTGCTCTTGATGCTCTGGTTTCACTCATGTAAACAGAGTGATGACTCATGTCCCAATCTATCCAACATGTACCTGTAATCAGTACCATCTGCCACCACACACTCTGTTAAACCACAGTCCTTTTGAACCATTGCTTCTTGTCCTTGCCCTTTAACTAATTCAGTCATAGTGAAAACAATAACAAACGTTTAAGGCACAGAGACATGATGAGCTTGCAGATTATCAGTGCAATGCCAATGACGCTTCTAAATCTAGGGCAAGAGATTCAGTTTCTCCAGAGCCGCAGAAGGGCAAAGGTTTATAATTTTGAGCTGAGTGCTGTCATGCAGAGGGCACAGCTACACCTTCACCATTAGTAAACATAACCATAAGTCCAACAGCACTTCAGTCCTCTGGGCCTTCATTTTTTCACGGCTATGCAGGGAGGTTATCTATGTCTGGTTCTTTATGGTGCGTACATATTTGCTGCATTGCACATGCTATCAAATAGCCTTCCACAGATAACGGGAATATGGTGCTGCTAACTAGGGCACAAATGAAATTTTCACGAAACCAGGATTTTTCTGTGTACTTTTGGGTAAACAATGTAAGTTGGAATTAAACACTGTTTTATCCATAAATAAAACAAACAAACAAACAAAAGCTTAAAGGTATAAGAACAGTAAGTATGTGAATGTTCTCCTACTACAAAGGACTAGTGGACTGAAAGCTACTAGGAAGAAGTGGAAAATTATTAAGACAATGAAATGCTTCCTACCTGTTTCAAAATGCAAAGTTGTTTGATAATAAATATGTATAAGTGGCATCCCAAGTTGAAGCCTCTCAAAAATGCCTGACCAGAGCAATTTTGGACTCCATATAGGATTAGTTTCTCTTTGGATGAGAAAAGTGTGGAAAAAGAGAAGGAGTTGATGGTTATAAATACATACGTTGCAAATGGGAAATCAACAGAAGTGTTTCTACAGCTAAGCAGTTTCCTGTTAGCTTGGCTGGTGAGAGGAAGCAAACCTGAGACCTCCCACAGGCTGTGCTCTGTGGAAATCCATCTGACTTCTGCCTAGTCAAAATCTATGAGATTATGTTTTAAATCAGATAAGCAAAACTGACTCCTTGTATTTCAAATAGAAGGATGATTACTTAAGTCAGCAGGGCAATTTCTGGTGACGCATCACATCTAAAATGCCTGAAAATCTCATTGGCATGTAGAACCACATTCACTGCACAGATAGATTTAGTATAAAAAAAAAAAAAAAGATAGAAAGAGAAATTGAGAAATAATATAGTTCAGGGTCAGCAGAGGAATACCAGATCCACACAGATGCTGCATGACAGCTGTGCAGGCAGGAGGAGGAGGAGGACAGACATCAGGAAGAGGACTGCAGCAATCATCCATTCAACTGCTTGGTCATTCATCTGAGCTGTCATCTCAACCCACAGCTCTTCAAGGCAGACTTTGCCCTGTTCTTCAGCAGTGATGATAACTATGCTTCACACAGATGAAAATCCAATTATAGAAATAAAAATCACAGGTCTAACAAACTGTGTTTAATCTTCTGGGCAATTATTACCCATTTTCTCATCTCATTTACATGTAATCTAATTAGAATATAAGGTCTTTCTGGGCAGAACCTTCATTAAAATCCTATCCCCAAGGAGACAACCTTAGCAAAGGATTCATATTGAAGAAAGTACAATTACAAAGTTTATTAATTGAGTAGTTTGTTTCCCCTTGAGTTATCTTAGCATAATTTCATTTGAAAACCGGCATATATACACATAAATTCTGCCTATATTGTCTTCTAAATCTCCAGTAACGTACTTGGGAAAAGTTACTCAGTAACAACACATTTAATTTTCCTGTACAGAAATCTTAACAAGTCCACTTATCCTTTCAGGACTAATGAAGCTGAGCATATCTTCTCTCACTGTCATTCCAACTGTGTGTTACTATCCTGCTTAGGCTACTGTCTCATTACTAAAAATAAAAAATAATATACAATATATAATGCAATTAGAGAATAACTAACACTTGAAATGAGTTCCATGGTCACAAATACATTTAAAAAAAACAACAAACTTTTCTTTTTTAAAGTTAAATTATGAAAATTAAAACATCACTTGCAGTATTTCCTTAGTGTCAGGAGCTGACTTTTTAGACCGTATGAAAGGTGTTACTCAAAGTCTTAATTAAAGCTGAACATGAAACAAGCATGAACCCAAAAGTCAAAGCAATCTCCATCCTAGAAGATTGTCCAGAACATAGTGAGCAAGGACAAATCACTGTGAAACATATCAGACTTCATTACAGCCAAGCTAAACACCATGTAAAATCCTCCACATGGGTGGATTTCTTTTGCTGATGTCAGAGAGCTCTTCACCATTCGGTGCTCAAGTCTGCCTAGTGCAATCTTCCCTATTCCAGTGAGACTATTCTCTGACCCCAAGCAGGGCATGGTCTGCCACTGGGTGAATACTCCAAAGGGTGTGCTGGGGACTCTGGGTAATGGTGAAGATATCCCAGTATCCCCACTGTGCAATTGTTTGGAATAAGTTAACTTCTTCTTAACCAGTTATCTTGAAGCAACTATTAACTTGAGGCAGGATAATACAGAAGTCACATGGACATTTGTATTGCATGCTACACAATGTAAATATGTTTATTATTATTTGTAAGCATAAAATAAAGAATGTGTTAGACAAGTTCATAGAAACACAGGCAAGAAACAGAGGAAAAAGTATGCTTCATCTGCTTACTCCACATTGCATTTGAAAGGTTCTTGCTAATGAATGCAACCTGAGATGAAAGCACATGAAAACCAGCTTCCCAGCTAAGGAGTCTGTTAAAAACACATCCCCAGCAAGGCAGATGGATAGAGGGAATATAGTCCCTAAGGAATCAGAAGAACAAAAGAGAATATCCCTATTGAAGCTGTGCTAGCTTGCATGAGAACTCCTTTCACACATAACAGGCAAGGAAATACTCTCTAATATGTGCAGAGGTAGTGAAAAGTTCACCCAAACACCGGGGTCACTCTGGGATGATTAAAATGAAAATGTAAAAAAACCAAAAAAAGCCACGTAAACAAACAATACCACAACTACAGCCAACACTACTACAGCCAGCAACAGCACCACAAGAGCCAAACATCATGATAAAGACTCACCAGACAGACAATCCTTAATGAAGAATAATTTCAAATGGAAATACAACCTTAAGGATATACCAATTAGCCTCCTGCCCATTTATGGGAAACATAGACCCCCAAAGAATAGGACCTCGATGAACTTTTAGAAGCAAGTCTCTGGCTGCTTTATTATTATTATTATTATTATTATTATTATTATTATTATTATTATTATTATTATTATTATTATTATTATTATTATTATTACTACTACTACTACTATTACTACTGTTACTATTATTACTATTATTACTATTATTATTATTAAATATATAATACATACTATATAGATAATATAATTATATATTATATAATTATATAATATATAATTTCATATAATAAATTTATTATTATTAATAATAAAAATATATAATATATAAGCAATATAATTATACATATAATATATATAATAATATATAATTTATTATTATTATTATTATTATTATTATTATTATTATTATTATTATTATTATTATTATTATTATTATTATTATTATTATTATTATTATTATTATTATTACAACAACATTTTAGTTTTAGGTCTTGGGCCCAAAAGCATTGCCTCTTCAGTTCCCTGAACATCAAACTTCAGAGAACAAAGAGAGGTCATTGACTAACGTGGTTATATCGTCATTTTCTGCAGTGTCTGCTGTATCTGAAAAAAATAAGAAAAATTGCAAAATGGATCACACAGAACAACCTCATCTTCTGCTTTGGCTTGAGTAACTTCTGTCTGTTGTCTGGCTGGCAATGATATGTTCTTGGTTTATTAAACTACCTCTGCAGTTCACCCTACAGTGCAGGTCAGTAATAGGGTACGAGATCCTGCTTCCAGTGGGAATTAGATGTCAAGACAGAGTTGGACTTCGATGTATTGTAACACTTTCAAATAGAAATAAGACCACAAAACCCACAAGTGCTGCAGCAAAGAAATCAGCCTCTTTACAAGGTCAAAGCAAAGAGCAGCTCAGTGAGTGGAACAGACTCTCAACTTGGATCACTCCCAGAATGGACTGAAACCCCTGTTTTGTGCAATCAGGATGTATATCAGGTATCTTTCCAGCCCTTCATCTAAAGTTTACCTGACTGATCCTATATGCCAGAGTCCTCATTAAATTAGTCACAGGCAACAGCCCTGGAGGAACTTCCTGGAGTCCTCCTACCTGAGTTTCCTGTGGTTCTGCAATTACCTCTCAAAAACACCAAAAAGCCATCACAGGAAGAACAGAAACAGACAGACATTTTGTCAACACAACATCTTTGCTCACTCCTGATATATACTGGAAAAAGACAAAAGGACAAATAAAAATAAAAGGATAGCTGGAATTAATATTTCTGAACCACTAGTTTATTTTTGTCATGCTGTCAGCCAGATCCCATCCTGACGTGACCTGACAAACTCGGATCATTTCGAGCACTGCAAACCTTTTAGACTTTGCCTCATATAATTCCCAGTTTGGAAGGGATTTGAATATTTAGCAAATCGTTAGGTCAGACCCTTGGAGCTGGAAAGAAGTAACACAAAGATCAGACAGACACATTAAGGCAGAAAATGCAAGTAAACCTAAAAGAAAATTTCCATGATAGTTGTGTAGCATACTGCAGCTAAGAGTGCCACCTCTGGAAAACCTTCTTATTAATTAAACAGTCCTGGTTCCAACAAGTAACTGATCCTGACAACTCTAAATCTTTGGTGTCAGACTGCTCATGGTCCTTGAATGCTTCTTGATGCTTGTGCAAGACACAGACGTTTTCAGCCTCAATACAATTGCATGATCAAAAGAACATTAAGTGACAAGATAAGTAGTCCAGATAATAGCCCCCAGCAATCCTGGGAGTGTGTGTGTCAGCTGAAGCCCTTGAAATAGAAGATTTCTGCGCAGAGTCTATTTAGCTCACATGTTACAAGAGATAATGGTGGATGCCCAATGATTTTTTCTGAGTTTTCAAGGTCACATTACCATTCTACATATTTTAAGCTGCAAAATAAAAACGAGCAAAATAAAAACCAGCAGGAGGCACTTGACCAGCATACTTTGTCTCTCCTGTAACCAATAAAGCACATGAATGCTCTAACTGAAGACTAACCCCAGAGATTTACACACAGGGTACATGACATGATCAGCCTAAAGAAGTATCTTTTGCAAGACATCCCCTCCAATCATACATCCCCAAAGACAGAGAATCTACCAAAAGCAATGGCTAGCTACTTCAATGATGAAAATCAGTCATCACAAAAAGTTCTTTCTGCAGAAAGACTAGATAAGTATCCTTTTCATTTTCATCTTTTTTCTGTCTTAGCCTTTTAACTATGGGATGTTGTTACACACTTGAACGCTTAACAAAAGAACTTAAAGGCCCTAATTATAGGCTGCAGGCAAACTGCCTCCTAAATTTCTCTTTGATGAGATAAATGAGCGAATTCCTTAAATTTCTTAGTGTAAGGGGTTTTTTTACCGACCTCAAATCATTCTCATAATTATGACCTTCTCTTGTCACTCCTTCTTTTGTGAATATTCCATTTAAAAAAAAAAAAAAATCCTTTTATTCACTTAGACATGTTCCCACCTACTTCAGAGTATCTGTTCCTTGCTTCCACGGAGTTAAAACTCTTTGTGGTATTGTCAGTGGCTAGTTTTATGGACAAATCTAGATTAAAAAAGTACTGTTATCCGAACAGATTGAAGAGATCAGACAATGTTTACATATTTCTTTACTTTTACCTTGATTATAGCTAGCAGAGTAGTGATGTAAGCTTTGTTCTTTACCTATTATTAGTACAGTTCTTAGCAGAGGTTGCAAAAGGTACCTATAACACTGAGCAAATGCTTTGACTATTAGTCCACACTTGTATAGCCACTTGCCATGAGGTAAAGAAATTAAAGCCTGTTTGGTTATACCTCCTAGTGATAAGTAGGCAAATCCTTACTGGAAATCATTGTTGTATAAAATTCCTTTTTTTTTTTTTTTTCTTCAGAAGTTCCTCTCTTTCACTGTACTTTGAAACTGGGTTTTTTAAAAAAAATTATCATTATTTTTCTTTAAGCTGGAATCTTAAAACAAACAAACAAACAAACAAACTCAAACCAACCAAACAAAAGCCTCCAAAACCCCACAAAAATCCAAACTTGCCCAAAAACCTTTTCTTGGATGAAGAAGGGAAATTAAAAAAAAAAAAAAAAAAAAAAAAAGAAGAAGAAATAAAAGGGGAAAAGAAGCATGAATACCAAGCTGGCATAAAAAGAAGGCTTAATGTTGAAACATCATGGATGTCTCTGGAACCAGAAGAAAAACCTGACCTTCCCTAGCATCTCTGCGAGGCATTGCTGTGACAGTTGTTATTACCTATTTTCAGGTTAAAAACCTCTCACTAGAGTGGAGAAATATGGCCAAAAAATTGATGGGTGGCTTTGTTATTTATTCTGGAGGAACTTTTTCATACACTAAGAGAGTGGAGCATGGCTTTATGGGTTATCTCATGTTCTATGAAGTCATCAGTGCCACTGAAGATAGTGAAGGTGTGTCACAATAATACATGGAAGCATATCTTGAAAAATTTCTGTTGCTGAATAAATTCCAGATGTTAGCTTTTTATACCATCTCAGACCAGTATGTGCTGAAATATTTGGCAGACAGAAAGCAGAAGCTTGTTGCAGCTGCTGATATCTTTTGATGAGATCAAGCTTCTGAAACACAATGGTACCATTCAGTGTAGGAATTATGTCATTTACTGTTGGTGAGATATGGTGCTCTCTTCACAGTGATCTTTCTTTATTCCCTTTGAGAAAGCTCTTGGAGCCATGTAAATTCATCCCCTCCTACATGCAAACTCTCCATTTCTTAAGACCCATGTCAAAGTGTCCTGTCCTACACCTCCAGCTTCCGTTTTCCCATCCTGCTGCAAATACTGCTGAGGGATCTCCCACTGTTAATTTTCATGACTGATTTCTTTTGTGCAGGTAAAAAAGTCTTTATCATGGCAAATGAGCTGCTATGGCTCTTGGCTTGTCTTCTTTGGTCATGGTTTTTATATGCTTACTGTCAATATGATCTTCCCAAAAGCTGATCTGGTAATGTAAACCTAAATGTTTAGGTTTATTCTAAAATTTTGAATTCCCTCTTCAGTTAGCACTGTGTTGATGTTAATATTAACATAAGATGTGAATATTCTGTAAGCTGCTTTTATAACCTTCTGTCAAGAAAGAAGCAAAATGAAGGAAAGAATTTTTTTCGTCTGAATAGTTATTTGTGCATTTGCACTCCAATACAGAGTGAGTTCATCACTAATGTTAAGCCACTTACCTGAATGCAATTTAAGTACTTAAATAGGGACCAGACAGCATCCCGACAAATTGATTAACACAATGACAGCAAGGCAAGACATTAAGTTAAGGTAAAAGGGCATAAAGATAATTCAATTGTTTCAAGCAGGCTGGGTCTGATGAGCTTTCTTCTACTGGGGTGAGCAAATTTCATAAGGAACCTTCTGAATCTTTATTTCTCAGACAAGCTACAGTCCATGGACAAAGCAGCAGAAAACAAGGATGTCTCATGACAATCTTGTGGTTCTCCTGAGTGTCCTGCCCCTTCTTCCAATAACCACAGCCTTTCCTTCTCTCCCTAAGCAGCAACCACACCTTTCTATTCAGACAGGTCAACCTTTTTCCCCACCAACTCATCTTTCAGCACATGGGGACAGCCTGTTCCTGTGTTTTAAGAGCTTCCTCTTGAACAGTGTCCAGTCTTCCTCAACTCCTTCCCCCCACTCAGGACTTTCTCCTAAGGGACTTTTTCTACCATGCTTCCAAACAGGCCAAAGTCTGCTTGCTGGAAGTCCCACATGACAGTTCTGCTGACCCTCCCCTTTACTTCAACAACAACTGAGAACTATCATTTCATCACTGCTCTGCCCAAGACAACTGCCAATAGTTACGTTGTCCACAAGTCCTCTGTTCACGAATAGCAGGTCCAGTAAAGCACCTTCCCTATTTGGCTCTGTCATCATCTGTGCCAGGAAGCTGGCCTCCATACACTCTAGGAACCTCCAGGTCTCTGCTGTGTTGTATTTCCAGCAGACATCAAGGAAGTTGAAGTCCCCCATAAGAAAAAGGGCCAACAGTTGTGGCACTTATACCTGATGCCTATACTATTTTTCCTGTATCTTCATCCTGGTTGGGTGGTATGTAACAGACACCTACAAGGATATCTGCCTATTGGCCTTCCCTCTGATTCTTGCTCATAAACACTCAACTCTATCTAATCACCAGCATCACTGCCATGAACCTACTTAGATGCTAAAAAAAAAACAAACCACAAACCAAACAAACAAAACCAACAACAACCAAAAAAACCAGACCAAAATCCAAACACAGGCAACAGATTTGTTTAGAAGAAACAAATAGGGTGCTTGGTTGCATGGTTTAGTTGGTTGGGTGGTGTTGAATGATAGGTTGGACAAGATGATCTTGAAGGTCTCTTCCAACCTGGTTCATTATATTCTATTCTATGCTAAACCAAGAGAAATCAAATATACTGGCTTTTGTCATGATTCCATGAGGCCTACTACCCTTAGAAAAATATCATTACTTAATTACACATTTGAGGCAACTTCATACAATGTTCTTATAAGGAAACTCTAGAAGAAAATAGTATGATCTGCTTGAAAGCAGTAAAAGACATTGATGTTGGAGGGTATATATTGATTCCTGCTATTAAACTGGAAGAATCTCTCAAGTAAGACTTCACATGTGTTTTTTAAATATTTTATTCATTTAGTTGTAAATATTTTATTCATTTGGTTATAAGTATTTTTCCTGACAAAACAGATGAAGGAATAAAGTATGCTCATTAAATTTGCACATAATAATCCTCAAGTAGCTGCCAGTGAAAAGGAGTAGACTGCAAATCATGTTGGTATTTTGAGAACAAAATACAATAGAGAGGCACACATCGCTTGCTAGGAATGATCAGCTACAGAAATACAGGTATGGAGTTTGTAGTGGGAAACAAAACAGACTGGGAATGGTTCACTAATTTGACATGCTGTTAGTAAAAGAATTTTATCCTAAGGCACTTAGCATGAGCCAGCAGTGTGCCCAGGTGGCCAAGAAGGCCAACGGCATCCTGGCCTGTATTAGGAATAGTGCAGCCAGCAGGAGCAGGGAGGTCATTCTGCCCCTGTACTCAGCACTGGTTGGGCCACAACTTGAGTCCTGTGTCCAGTTCTGGGCTTCTCAACTCAAGAAAGACATCAAGACTCTTGAATGTATCCAGAGAAGGGCAACAAGGCTGGGGAGAGGTCTGGAGCACAGCCCTGTGAGGAGAGACTGAGGGAGCTGGGGTTGTTTAGCCTGGAGAAGAGGAGGCTCAGGCAAGACCTCATTGCTCTCTACAACTATCTGTAAAGAGGTTGTAGCCAGGTGGGGTTTGGCCTGTTCTCCCAGGCAACCAGCACCAGAACAAGAGGACACAGTCTCAAGCTATGCTGGGGGAAGTTTAGGCTCGAGGTGAGGAGAAAGTTATTTGCAGAGAGAGTTATTAGGCATTGGAATGTGCTGCCCAGGGAGGTGGTGGAGTCACTGTCCCTGGAGGTGTTCAAGAGGGGATTAGATGTGGCACTTAGTGCCATGGTTTAGTAGTCATGAGGTGTTGGGTGACAGGTTGGACTTGATGATCTTTGAGGTCTTTTCCAACCTTATTGATTCTATGGTTCTATGATAAATAAGAGTTACACCCTGAACAAAAAGTTACATAGTCCTGATGCTCTACTGGTATGACCTCAGCTGGAATTTTGTGCCCAGGTGTTTTTGCAAAGAGCTTCAAGTACTGGCTCAACTGAGGAGAAATGATGAAAGAAAAAGCAGTTCAAGAAAACATAACTTGCAAGAAACAATTGAAATTCTGAAGATTTTACCTGAAATATTTATTTGGGAATAATATAATATATTGGGAACAGTCAAGGCTCAGGATAGTCTAGAGATTAAATAATATGAATTTCCTTTTATGCTGATCACTGAAGAAGTGAAAAGTCAAGATCACAATCTGTACATGGTGATATATCCAAAGGAAAAGTTGTAAACTTTTATTGTTGTTAAGCACTGAATATTTGCCTTTTAGGTAGTAAACAGTAATTTCTGAGAGGTTTGTTTACCCTATTTCTCTTTCTTTTTTTTTCTTTTTTTTTTTTTCCCCCTGGTAATAGGAACATTGATATTTATTCATCAATAGCTATTAATATATGAGTCCAGAAGGTCCAAAAAAATCAGATGGACATTTTAAAGTTCATTGGCATTTTAAAACTCATTATCTTGAGTTGGGATTCCTCAATGCTTCATCCTCCCAAGTTCAATTCAATATTGGGCTGCACCCCCAACCCCTAATTTTTTTTCTTCCAAGCCCCCAACTTTTCATCTTTGGACTTTCTGTCTTTGATAACCCCCACAAATGAAAGTTGCTGGGTCAGTTCTGGCCCTTTGGGGAAATAGGCTGGATGTTAGGAAGAAGTTCTTCACAGAAAGAATGATTGGCTATTGGAATGGGCTGCCCAGGGAGGTGGTGGAGTCACCATCACTGGAGGTGTTTAGGAAGAGACTTGGTAGGGTGTTTGGTGCCATGGTTTAGTTGATTAGATGGTATTGGATGATAGGTTGGACCTGATGATCTCAAAGGTCTTTTCCAACCTGGTCTATTCTATTCTATTCTATTCTATTCTATTCTATTCTATTCTATTCTATATACCATCACAATTTCCTATCATGGAATGAATTGTAAAAAGCAGATGTGGAATATATAAATACACATATATAACTATACATTTGCCTTTTTATATTTTTCTTTCTTGCTTGCTTGTTTTTTTTTTCCTTCCCCCCACCCCCCAGTTCCTCTTCACAGAATCACAGAATCATTGTGTGGCAGTTTGGGCTGGGTGCCTCCTGCTGCTGACACACAGGATGCACCTCTGGGTGGGTGCAGACAGAGTGGGTGGACACAGGAAGCTGCCTATTTCATTCTCATAATGTCCTGGTCCCTATAAATCCATCTGCAAGGTCTCACACTTCCTCTCTCTTCCCTCACTGCCCTGTGGGAGACGCTCCCTATCTGGTAATGGAAGGGGAGTTATCTCAAGGCCTCTTGGGCCTGGCTAAGGCCTAATGCCAGGAGGAGAAGGGGGAAGGGTGTGGGGTGTCCCTGCCCATGGCAGGGGGGTTGGAACTAGATGATCCTTATGGTCCCTTCCAACCCTGACTGATACTATGATACTAAGGGAAATCTCAGATCTGGCCAGCTGAGATTAGCCTAACAGTGGAGTGGGGGAAAAAGGAGCCCTGGGGGTTCTGGGTGAACCCTCAGGTAGGGAGAAGGGGAGTGCCGGGAGGCTTCTGGGTATGCTGTGAGGGACTGTATGCTTTGGGATCTCTTTTGTCACTGTGCTTGTAGCTTCTGTAAAACACTCACTGCTTTTCCATTTAAACGTTCCATCACTTCTGCAATCTGTTTGTCTGAGTTTCATATATTTTTCCTGCCCCTGGTGGGAGACAAGGGAGGATGTGCCTCAACCTGGGACATATGGAATCACAGAGTGGTAGGGGTTGGAAGGCATTAACTTCCACTCTTTCTTTTTTGGCATATCCTCCCCCTTGGTACAGCGTGCTCACCATGGCCAAACCCTATCTGAAATCATCAGGTAGTGAGTGCAGTATCAGACAATCAACCACTTGGAAGACCTGTCCCATGAAAGACTACAGATTTTGAATGCTCACCCCCCCACATGTTTCTGCAATCTTTCAATTCATGGAGCAACACCTGGGGGACAGCCTTTCTCATTCAGAGGGCAGATTCAAGTGTCTACACATAGGCATCTAACACTAGAATAGAATAGAATAGAATAGAATAGAATAGAATAGAATAGAATAGAATAGAATAGAATAGAATAGAATAGAATAGAATAGAATAGAATAGAATAGAATTAACCAGGTTGGAAGAGACCTTTGAGATCATTGAGTCCAACCTATCATCCAACACTATCTAATCAACTAAACCATGGCACCAAGTACCCCATCAAGTCTCCTCCTAAACATCCCCAATGATGGCAACTCCACCACCTCCCTGGGCAGCCCATTCCAATGGGCAATCACACTCTCTGTGAAGAATTTCTTCCTAACATCCAGTTTAAACCTCCCCTGGTGCAGCTTGAGAGTGAGTCCTCTTGTTCTGGTGCTGGTTGAAATATGTGCACCCACAAATATTCCAGCTGTCCTCCAGCTACAGTCTAATGATACCAGATCTCCACAGGTCCTTTTACATCTTTGACAGCCTCGGACAAATGCCTCTTGATGTTCAGAGGTCCCTGAAACTGTCCTGGAGAGGTAGGAACAGGCACCAGAATCACTCTCAGTGTCTCATTCTCCATGTGCTTGCCATATATTTTAAGTAAATGAATAATTTTATTCACCTCTAATAATTTTATTTACACCTCATAATAAAAACAAAACTACGGTCATATAATGAAATCTCAGTTTTGCACATTATTTCTAATAATGGTATCATAATAGCACAGACTTAACCTATCTCATGAAAGCAAGTATCATGCAAGAGAGATATATTTCACCAGTTTTTCATATTCCTCCAGCCTGAAATATTTTGGTGGCACAGGACAATATCAGGTGGATACATAAGCTAGCACTGGAGCTTTTCTCTTGCTGTTTGCTGTTCCTGATGTTGAGCCAGCTGGTGCAAACACCTCGACAGCACCAACCACCAAGCCACATAAGCATGGAGAAAGTCTCCAAACTGCATCCTCTCACTGTCTGCAAATGTCTGTCTTGTTCACAGGCATGCTGGGCAATTATCAGTGGTTTTAATTTGAAGCAAGTAGTACCCAACAGATTACAAGATCCTCCTCCATAGTACTACATGTTTGATACATCCATTGCATTAATTACATTCCTATTAGGGCACTCTGCTATAGGAGATTAGGAAATGTTTCTGTGCTCCTACTTGTGGTTACATGGCTCGTCACATAGTATACCCAAATTACAAACAACAACATGACAAGGAGGATTCACCACAGGGCATTCCTTTTCCCCACATGGGCAAGTTACAGCGAGGGTTTGTCACAGCTGAGCACTTTGCTCCTTATCTCCTTGGTTTTCTGCAGCAGTGCAGCAGGGTCAGAAGCACAGCCAATGAGCTGGGTTACCCAGCATAGGATATACACTCTCAGAAGATCTGTCTCAGACACTGAAACAGGTTGCCCAGGGAGTTTGTAGATGCCCACTCCCTGGAAGTGTTCAAGACCAGGCTGTATAGGGCCTTGAGCAACATGATCTAGTGGAAGGTGTCCCTGCCCATGGTGGGGAGGTTGGAACTAGTGGGTCTTTAAGATCCCTTTTAACCCAAACCATTCTATGAAAAGAAAAGGTGCCTGAGAGCTTGCAGGGGAGGTAGGGCAGCAGTGCCTTTTCCTGGACCTCACTGAAGAGAAAATGAAATGCCATTAGGCACTACAGGAAAACAAACAAACAAACAAACAAACAACAACAAAAAAACCCAACAGCAACTGCTCTAGATTACCTTCTCCTTGATACTGTTACAGGCAAAGACAATTCACATCTTCCTCTGATGACACAGAAGTGCTCTCCTTCCTCTGCTCCTGCTTAGTGCTACGGTTTTGGATTCAGTGATCCTTAATTCTTACTTTTTTTCTTTCTCTTGCAGAGTTTTAGGTTAAAATTGATATCCTAACAGTCATTTAACATCTATAATTTACCTTAATGTTACAGTGTTTAAAAGCTGGTAAGCCCTTGCAAGTGTATAAAGAAAACTGAGAACCTGAGGCTCAGTGATATGTTCTCAAAAACACAGGAACATACTCTGGGTTTTTGGAGGATGGTTTGCAAACATCTGCTCTTCTGTTGTTACTCTTTCCAGCTGACAACCACTGAATTAATTCCCATGGTTCATTATCTTGATTGAATAATAGCTGTTGATGTTAAGAGTGCAGAAATTCTTCCACAATATCCCCTAGAATTGCAGGTCAGGTTACTCTGCTATTCAGCCTCTGCTCATCTGATCCCTGAGAGAGATCAGCAAATAAACCTTTCACCCTCATATCAGAAATCATTATTCCAAGTCCTTCAACAAATAACTTCACATGATTTATAGCAATGAAGCATATCAGGAGGGGAATCTGAAGTAAGAATTGTCAACAGCCGATATTGTCACAACCAGAAACCACTAATTGCATAGTGGTAAATCTGCTTTCAGAAGTTCATCACAGCTCTCAGTAACTCCACAGGTTGCTGAGTAGCAATGGTACTTGTACATAGCAACTACTTTTCCTATTTAAATAAACTGCAAGTGCCCAGAGACTGTATCAATAAATCACAGAAGAGAACTGGAACTCCATTCAAGGTGCTGTTTCACATTCACAGCCAGTTTTTACTTGGCCTTTCATTTTAATATTTTTTGCTAATATTAATTTCTCCTTACTTTGAATTTCATCAGTTTCTCTGTTTGGTTTCCCACACAGACATCTCTCATACCTCTGCCAAGAAGCCTAAGCAAAAAAATGTTCTTTTTCCACTTACAGAATCGCACAATTGTCAGGGTTGGAAGGGACCTCAAGTATCATCTAGTTCCACCCCCCCTTCCATGGGCAGGGACACTTTCCACTAGATCAGGTTGCCCAGGTTGCATTAAAACAACACTCAGCAAGGCCCATAGCTGTGTGTGCATTTGCTACCTAACTTGAGAAAAAAAAAGGGGGAATTTATGGGTTTGGGTTTGGCTTTATTTTTCAGTGTCACATTTTCCACTAATGCATTCACTACACTGTCAATATTTTTCAGTACATTCCTATATTTTTAACCACGTAATGAGTATACCAGTGAACAACACTTGGATTTTCTCATGTTTGGACAAGTCTTTATTTTAGAAAAAAAGAAAAAAAATAATTACTCCACACTTCACCATTTATTTGTGTCAATTTTTAAACCATACTTTCTACACTGTTTCTCTGGTATGAAGCAAGTGTTAATCTCTCCTAAGCACAGAGACTATCTGCAATAATAAACAGAGGTTCTGTGCACCTTTGTTTATCACTAAAAATTTTTTTGTGTCTGAACTCATAGTCCCCAGTTTTAATAAAAAAAAAACCAACTCTGAACTCATCAGATGATATTTCTACCTTTACCTGTTTGATTCTGTAATAAAAATGTGGTAATAGGTGTATTGATAAAAAAAAAGACAGAAGAGAAAGTGAGGAAAGGAGGAGTGAACCAAAGGAATGCTTTGCCCTAATATCACACTTTCAGTTTTGTCATATTGATAAAAATTAAATAATAGAGGAACCAGAAACAATGCTTTCCAATACTCCTAAGCAGTGAACAATAATATACATGTACCAAGATATGTTTTCTTTTTAACTCTGTCAAAATCACCTGCATAATTGGTGTCCTTTGATACTGCTCTGGGGACTTCACACCTGGTCCTTCTCCCTGTCTCTCTAAAGGAGAGCAGAAGGTTTCAACTTCTGCTGGTCTGCGGGGTCATCTGAACTGCATCTGCATTAGTAGCAGTAATCTGCAATATTAGTTGATGCTATTGGCTGAAAAGCCTGGGGAGCTTATGTGTAGAAAAACACATACAACCCAAGAGGTTTGCTTATTTATTTGGTCAAAGAGATGGTGGAGTGTCAGCTTCTCAAGGAATAAGCCTCTACCTACAGATAGATTTGATCTGTGCTCTGAGTGCTGATGACCTCCACCTGAGAGACGACTTGCTCTGCAGTAACATCCTTACAAATGGTCAACCATAGTTATGCTTATCTTCTCCCTCTAGATGCACCGGGACTGTCTCTAGGAAGATGAAAGCCTCCAGGACAACTGAATCATCAACAGGATGGAAATTCAACAGGTATATATCCTGCTGAATCTGGCATTCAGTCTTTCCTTGAAGCTTAGAAACATTATATGTTCTCAGAAGGAGAGAAGGAGGCACAGCATATATGAGTGAAGTACCAAAAAGAAAGTGTTATCACAGGAGATAAACTGTGCTAGGGTCTTTTCTTCTCAGCTCTGCAGACAAAGCACGGGAAAGCTGCTCTCAGCCCCAGGGGAATGGGAACTTGGGGCCTTCTGCTGGCAGGGGTCGACAAGTTAAAAGGGAAACAGAGCAGCAGCTGAAACAACAGAACAATGGAAGCAGGAGAGAAAGGAAAGGAAATGAAAATAAGGAACAGTGACCGCTAAAACAGACAACAATTTGGGATTTCCTGAACTTTGGGATTTGAATTTTCCTTTCAGCAAAGAGCGCCTTCGGGAACAGTAATGAGCAATGTTCTGAGAAACTGTTTCAACATGATGCATGTGATAAGTTAGAAGTTATGAAGTACCATCCTGCAGATGGTACAGGTCTTTCTTAGTTGTGGATCCTCTGCACCTCTCCTATGAAGACAGGCTGAAAGAATTGAGGCTGTTCAGCCTGGAGAGGAGAAGACTCTGGGGAGACCTTATAGCTACATTTGCATATCTGAAGGGGACCTACTGGAAGGCTAGGGGAGAACTGTTTAGAAGGACATGTAGAGACAGGCCAAGGGGCAATAGTTTTAAGCTGGAACAGGGCAGATTGCAGTTGGATATAAGGAGGAGGTCCTTTACAGTGAGAGTGGTGAAATACTGGAACAGGTTGCGCAGATGTGGTTGAAGCCCCATCCCTGGAGACATCCATGAACAGGACTCAATGATCTCAAAGGTCTTTTCCAACCTGGTTTATTCTATTCTATTCTATTCTATTCTATTCTATTCTATTCTATTCTATTCTATTCTATTCTATTCCAATGAACAGAAGTGATGTGGCCCTGGGCAGCCTGGTCCAGTTGGAGGCATCTGTGCTGACTGCAGAGGGAGTTGGACAAGATGGCCTTTGAGGATCCCTTCAAATCAGATGTAATCTGTGAATCCATGGGTTTTGCAACATTCACTACCCACTAAATCAGGGCACACAGCACACAGCGAGCACTTTTGGGACTTATGATTATGACATTTTTTTGTCACTTAAAAGGGCAACAAATTGGTGGGGGTCTTGGAACACAAGCCCTATGAGGAGAGACTGAGGGAGCTGGGGTTGATTAGCCTGGAGAAGAGGAGACTCAGGGGTGACCTTATTGCTCTCTACAACTACCTGAAGGGGGGTTGTAGACAGGCAGAGGTTGGTCTCTTCTCCCAGGCAACCAGTACCAGAACAAGAGGACACAGTCTCAGGCTGCACCAGGGGAGGTTTAGGCTGGAGGTTAGGCGGAAGTTTTACACAGAGAGAGTGATTGCCCATTGGAATGGGTTGCCTGAGGAGGTGGGGGAGTCACCATCGCTGGAGGTGTTCAGGAGGAGACTTGATAGGGTGCTAGGTTGCATGGTTTAGTTGGTTGGGTGGAGCTGGATGATAGGTTGGACACGATGATCTTGAAGGTCTCTTCCAACCTGGTTTGTTCTATTCTATTCTATTCTATTCTATTCTATTCTATTCTATTCTATTCTATTCTATTCTATTCTATATCTATCAGTGGTGTTAAAGGACCTTTTAAAAGTAAAATACTCACTTTCTAGTACCCAGTTGGTACATCATTAATATCCAAGCAAAACGGTTGTGGATCCTCCCCACAAGTTGAAAACTGTTCATATTTTATTAGTTTGAATTCTTTTTTTACAGCAAATTGAAAGAGCTGCCTCTGAGCAAATCCAGTGCAGAGCACTGACTCCCTTTGCACAGCATTTTCTGATAATATTTTGAAGGGAAATGATGGGAAATAGGTATACCTTGCAGGTTTATTTCTCACTCTCTCTAAAATCTTATGGCACTAAATCTTTATTTCTTGCTATCATAATTACTAGTTGGGATATTTTGTTACTAGCATTAAATTTCCACCTCAAGTTGTGCTAATAGACCATTCCATTGAATGTTCTGCTCAATGTAGTTCCTTACAGTGTGTGATTGCCCTGTGTTACATTTCAGACTTCAAAATCAGACTACTGGTATCTTATTTTTTATGGTGTCTTGATATTTCTCAATATTATTCCAAGTTGTTTAGGTGATTTTTTTTTTCCAAATGATACTGTTTTTCCAACAGTAAATCAATCAAAATCTTACCCAAAAAGTTTGGGTGATTAATTGATTTACTGATTGTTATCAAATTGCATCTCCCTAGAAAACACTCTAGCTGGAAGATGAGATGTTTCTCCTGGGATCAATGGTTCAGAGGTGAGGAAGGTTCAGAGAGACAATCACATATAGATTACAAGTATCACAGTATAACTAAGGTTGGAAGAGACCTCGAGGATCATCAAGTCCAACCTGTCTCCACAGACCTCACGACTAGACCATGGCACCAAATGCCACATCCAATCTCCTCTTGAACACCTCCAGGGACGGCGACTCCAACACCTCCCTGGGCAGCACATCCCAATGACGAACGACTCTCTCCGTGAAGAACTTTCTCCTCACTTCGAGTCTAAACCTCCCCTGGCACAGCTTGAGACTGTGTCCCCTTGTTCTGGTGCTGGTTGCCTGGGAGAAGAGACCAACCCCTACCTGGCTACAACCACCTTTCAGATAGTTGTAGAGGACAATGAGGTCTCCCCTGAGCCTACTCTTCTCCAGGCTAAACAATCCCAGCTCCCTCAGCCTCTCCTCATAGGGCTTGTGCTCAAGGCCTCTCACCAGCCTTGTTGCCCTTCTCTGGACATGTTCAAGTGTCTCGATGTCCTTCTTAAATTGAGGGGCCGAGAACTGGACACAGTACTCAAGGTGTGGCCTAACCAGTGCAGAGTACAGGGGCACAATGACTTCCCTGCTCCTGCTGGCCACACTATTCCTAATGCAGGCCAGGAAGCCTTTGGCCTTCTTGGCCACCTGAGCACACTGCTGGCTCATGTTTAGGCAGGTGTCAATTAGCACCCCCAGGTCCCTCTCTGTTTGGCAGCTCTCCAGCCACTCTGACCCCAGCCTGTAGCTCTGCATGGGGTTGCCGTGGCCAAAGTGCAGCACCCAGCACTTGGACTTGTTGAATGCCATCCCATTGGACTCTGCCCATCTGTCCAGTCGGTTGAGGTCCCTCTGCAGAGCCTTTCAACTCTCTAACTGACAAACATCTGCTCCTAACTTGGTGTCATCTGCAAATTTGCTGATGACTGACTCAACCCCCTCATCCATATCATCAATGAAGATGTTAAAGAGGATGGGGCCCAGCACTGATCCCTGGGGGATGCCACTGGTGACTGGCTGCCAGCTGGATGTGGCACCATTCACCATCACTCTCTGGGCTCGGCCCTCCAGCCAGTTCCTAACCCATGGTGGTAGTTTTAGGCTGTGCCTTGAAAATTTTAAACAGATCTTAAGCAGAAAGTAGTAGAATGTAAGTAAATCACTATGGGACGTAAAAAGGAAAACAATTATAAGCTCTAAATAATCCCATTGGACAGATAACAAACATAAAAGTTAGGTCTGTAAACTAACTTGCTCTCTTTTCACTTCCTGTCCACAGACACTAGTTCTGGCTTCTGCTGGCTTTGCTGACCTTGGCTGCATTGCTTTGCTGGAGCCAAGTATCAGCAAATTCTTTGCTCTTCTCTCTCCTCTATTGTGTACAGGGGGGAAGGGAAGGGAGTAGGGAAGGGGAAGCTATTTGTAGCCCCCTGTTTTTTGCCAGGGCATTCCTGGGTTGTTTATAAATTGTACATATATGTAAATATTGTATATATTCATCTCATTCCATATTTTAGATTGTAGAATAGAATAGAATAGAATAGAATAGAACAGAATAGAATAGAACAGAACAGAATAGACCACGTTGGAAGAGACATTCAAGATCATCACATCCAACTCATCAACCAATCCAACACCACCTAAACAATTAACCCATGGCACCAAGCACCCCATCAAGTCTCCTCCTGAAAACCTCCAATGACAGTGTCCTCTGTTTTGTTGCAAATACAGCTTCATTTGCTTCCACTGAGCTGGTCTGGCAATTTTAAGTTGGGGGGATTTTTCAACCTACCACAGCTCTCAAGTGAGCTTGCTGGATGTAGAGGACACAGTCTCAGGCTGCGCCAGGAGAGGTTTAGGTTGGATGTTAGGAAGAAGTTCTATACAGAGAGAGTGATTGCCCATTGGAATGGGCTGCCTGGTGATGTGGGGGAGTCGCTGTCATTGGAGATATTCAGGAGGAGACTTGATGGGGTGCTTGATGCCATGGGTTAGTTGTTTAGGTGGGTTGGATTGCTTGATGAGTTGGATGTGATGATCTTGAAGGTCTGTTCCAACCTGGTCTATTCTATTCTATTCTATTCTATTCTATTCTATTCTATACTTCTATGAACAGGGGCGGATTGAAACACCAGCCTTCAGGCTCTCCTGACAGTAGACATAGTGTAAATAAATGCCTTAACTGAACTCACAAGACTGACTCATTAATAGCTCATCAATACTTGTCCCCACACCAATTCCCTGACATTACTGTGAAGAGACACTGAGAGACCTGGGACTGTTTGGTCCTGAGAAGTGAAGACTGAAAGGGGATCTCATCAGTGTCTATAAATATCTGAGTGCTGGATGTCAAGTGGAAAGGGCCAAGCTCTTTTCGATGGTGCACAGTAATAAGACAAGGAACACTGGATACAAATGTGAACACAGAACATAGAAGGTTTCACCTCAACAAGAGGAGAAACTTCATTACAGGGAGGGTGACAAAGCACTGGAAGAGGCTGCCCAGGGGGGTTGTGGAGTCCCCTTCTCTGGAGACATTCAAAACCTATCTGGATGCATTCTTGTGTGGACTACCCGAAGTGATCCTGCTTTGGCAGAGGGGGTTGGACCTGGTGATCTCTGAAGGTCCCTTACAACCTCTAATATTCTGTGGTTACAAGCCACACAACTCCCCACTCTAAAGAAGCAGCCATCGTTGTGGACAACGATATGTTATAACCAGATGAGCAGTCATGGCACATAAAGTTAGTAGCTGGATGCCCCTATGCTCCTGTGGCATATTTTTATTATTCAGTGTATTACTCAAGACTTTGATCTTATACTTATTAACAAACAATTTCCACTTGTTAAGGTACATCTTCCAGGAGCAGCTGTGGCTGCTTTGCTCCTTATAGACTCTGTATTTGAACCTCCCTTCCCAGATCTGGAATATCTCCACTGTGAGTGCCTAAGGGATAATATCCTTGTTCCCATGTGAGTTTCATTAGGTGACCTTCCTGACACAGATATGAATATGACATTCCTCCAAGAAAACTTTAAGTGATTCAAGCCCCTTAAACTGCTGAGCTGACTGCTTTTAATTTCTACTTCAAAGACAGTTTTTCTTTTTAAAGGTTTCTTTGACAAGAACTGGTAGGATTACAATATAAACAAATTGTATGTTAGAAATCCATTTACAGAGGAAATAATATGCTATATATCTTGAAATAATTGATAAGAATCCAAAGCAGTCCCCAGTCTGGTTATAAATTCACTATCTCACAGATGCAAAATAGCTCATTCCGCAACTTGCTCACAAACTATTAATTCTTGGAAAAATCTAAAGTAATGGCAGCTGGTAAAATAATTAGGATCATACAGACATAATTACACTGTGCATCTGCAACTGTTCTACCATCATTGGACTACATAGTTAAGTACCCAGAAAACAGCTGGATTAAGCCTGCTCTCAGCTCATTCTAGGATGTGAAACTGACAGCAAAATGCCTCCAGCTTGATAAATTTTCCTGGACATTTGAATGTGTTCGCAGAGGTAACAGAAAAATGGGGAAAGATTTAATACCTTTAGCCTGTTGTGGCAGTAGTTGTCCCTTGAACAACATTAACCAAAGGAAACTATACCTTTTATTAGCTTAATGTTTCAAAGGAAAATATGATTAAATGTCAGCTTTCCTTTTTTCAGGGTTGCACTCATTACACCAGGTTCAGACTGGGGACTACTCAGCTATCATGTATTACATGATTTAGAGCTAGAGCATTAAATGTAATTTTATTTTTCTGGCCCAGTTTTTGCTGCTCTTTTCAGGGGAATTTGGACTACAGTGGCTTCCAGAACAGGCAACTTGCTGCCCAAGCACTGACAGAGTCCTTTCCTTGGAAAATGTACACCCAGAAAGGCTGAAGACAAAGTGTGTAAGAAAGCAGCCTGCTGAACAAAGTCCTTAGAATCATGATGATCATGTAAACTCATTAATACACATGACCAAAGTATTTTTCACTGACCAAAGTCTTTCACCTCACCCACTCTCTGTGCACACCACTTTCCAGGACACATACTCATGCAGTTAGAATCATAGAATCATAGAATCCATCAGGGTTGGAAGGGACCACAAGGATCATCTAGTTCCAATCCCCCTGCCATGGGCAGGGACACCTCACACTAGATCAGGCTGGCCAGAGCCTCAGCCAGCCTGGTCTTAAACACCTCCAGGGATGGGGCCTCAACCACTTCCCTGAACAACCCATTCCAGGGCTTCACCACTCTCATGGTGAAGAACTTCCTCCTCACATCCAGCTTGAACCTCCCCACCTTCAGCTTCATTCCATTCCCCCTAGTCCTATCACTACCTGAGATCCTGAGAAGTCCCTCCCCAGCCTTCTTTCAGGGCCCCTTCAGATACTGGAAGGCCACAATTAGGTCACCTTGGAGCCTTCTCTTCTCCAGGCTGAACAGTCCCAACTCCTTCAGTCTGTCCTCATAGGAGAGGTGCTCCAGCCCTCTGATCATCCTCATGGCCCTTCTCTGGACACCTTCCAGCACGTCCATATCCCTTTTGTAATAGGGGCTCCAGAACTGGAGGGAGTACTCCAGGTGGGGTCTCAGCAGAGCTGAGTAGAGGGGGAGAATCACCTCCCCTGACCTGCTGGCCACGCTTCTCTTGATGCAGCCCAGGATCTGATTGGCCTTCTGGGCTGCAAGTGCACACTGAGAGCTGATGTTGAGCTTCTCGTCCACCAGCACCCCCAAGTCTCTCTCCTCAGCCTGGATTTGTGCCTGGGATTGCCTTCCCCTGATGAAGGACCCTGCCCTTGGTCTTGTTGAACCTCATGAGGTGGTGAATGGTGGTGAATGGTGCCACATCCAGCTGGCAGCCAGTCACCAGTGGCGTCCCCCAGGGATCAGTGCTGGACCCCATCCTCTTTAACATCTTCATTGATGATCTGGATGAGGGGGTTGAGTCAGTCATCAGCAAGTTTGCAGATGACACCAAGTTGGGAACAGATGTTAGTCAGTTAGAGGGTTGAGAGGCTCTGCAGAGGGACCTTGACCGACTGGACAGATGGGCAGAGTCCAATGGGATGGCATTTAATAAGTCCAAGTGCCGGGTGCTGCACTTTGGCCATGGCAACCCCATGCAGAGCTACAGGCTGGGGTCAGAGTGGCTGCAGAGCTGCCAGAGAGGGACCTGGGGGTGCTGATTGACAGCCATCTAAACATGAGCCAGCAGTGTGCTCAGGTGGCCAAGAGGGCCAATGGCATCCTGGCCTGTATTAGGAATAGTGTGGCCAGCAGGAGCAGGGAGGTCATTGTGCCCCTGTACTCTGCATTGGTTAGGCCACACCTTGAGTCCTGTGTCCAGTTCTGGGCCCCTCAGTTTAAGAAGGACATCGAGACACTTGAACGTGTCCAGAGAAGGGCAACAAGGCTGGTGAGAGGCCTTGAGCACAGCCCTATGAGGAGAGGCTGAGGGAGCTGGGATTGTTTAGCCTGGAGAAGAGAAGGATCAGAGGTGACCTCATTGTCCTCTACAACTACCTGAAAGGTGGTTGTAGACAGGAGGGGGTTGGTCTCTTCTCCCAGGCAACCAGCACCAGAACAAGGGGACACAGTCTCAAGCTGTGCCAGGGGAGTTTTAGACTCGAGGTGAGGAAAAAGTTCTTCACTGAGCGAGTCATTCGTCATTGGAATGTGCTGCCCAGGGAGGTGGTGGAGTCACCGTCCCTGGAGGTGTTCAAGGGGAGATTGGACGTGGCACTTGGTGCCATGGTCTAGTTGTGAGGTCTGTTGGAACAGGTTGGACTTGATCCTTGGGGTCTCTTCCAACCTTAGTTACTGTGATACTGTGATACTTTCTGAAAGCACCATTGTGTTTTGTAATCTGGCACAATTTAAGGACACTTAATTTGTTGTAAGTGCCTGACAGACCATGCCAACATATGATAGAAGTTGGCTTGTGCCCACCTCTCCAGCCTGTCAAGGTCCCTCTGGATGGCATCCCTTCCCTCCAGCTGCCTGCTGCACCACACAGCTTGGTGTCATCAGCAAACTTGCTGAGGGTGCACTCAATGCCACTGTCTATGGCACCCACAAAGATGTTGAACAAGCCTGGTCCCAGGACTGATCCCTGAGGGAATCCACTTGTCCCTGGCCTCCACTGGGACATGGACCCATTGACAGCCACTCTTTGGGTGCAGCCATCAAGCCAGTTCTTTATCCATCTAGTGGTCCACCCATCAAACCCATGTGTCACCAGCTTGGAGACCAGGATGTGGTGCGGGACAGTGTCGAAGGCTTTGCTCAGATCCAGGTAAACAACATCAGTTGCTCACCCCTCATCTATTAATGTTGTCACCTGTTCATAGAAGGCCACCAGGTTGGTCAGGCAGGATTTGCCCTTGGTGAAGCCATGATGACTGTTCCAAATCACGTCTTCACTATTCTGCTGTGTTAGTAGTGCCTCCAGGAGGATCTGCTCCATGATCTTTCCAGGCACAGAGGTGAGACTGACTGGCCTGTAGTTCCCTGGTTCTTCCTTCTTACCCTCTTTGAAAATGGGAGTAATGTTTCCCCAGTTGCTCATCATATCCTGGGCTGCATCTGAAGATGCTTTTCCAGCAGATCCAGAGAGTGATTCTGCCACTTTGCTCTGGTGAGACCTACCCTCGAATACTGTGTCCAGGTCTGGAGCTCTCAATATAGGAAGGACATAGACCTAATGGAGAGGGTCCAGAGGAGGGCCACAAAAATGATCAGAGGACTGAAGCACTTCTGCTACAAGGACAGGCTGAGGGAGCTGGGGTTATTCAGCCTGGAGACAGGGAGGCTTCCAGTACCCGAAGGGGGCCTCCAAGAAGAACAGAGGGAAACTGCTTACAAAGGCCTGGAGTGATAGGACAAGGGGCAATGGCTTCAAACTAGAGAAGGGCAGATTTAGATCAGATGTTAGGAGCAAGTTCTGTACTATGAGGGTGGTGGAACACAGGAACAGGTTGCCCAGGGAAGTGGTTGGGGCCCCATCCCTGAAGATATTCAAAGTGAGGCATGACAGGGTTCTGGGCAACCTGATTTAGTTGAGGATGTCCCTGCTGACTGCAGATGGGGCTGGACTAGGTGACCTTCAGAGGTCCTTTCCAGCCAAGACCGTTCTATGATTCTGTGATTGTAATCCAGGGCTTTTTGCACACAACCATGCTTGCCTCAACATGGGAGTTTATGGGCCATGGTCTTTCCTGAGATCAGCAAAGTCAAGAGACAGTTCTGCCAGCTTCAAAATATATTTCTCAATTAATGAACTGCTCAAAACACCATCTTCTGAAAATATCCAATGTATTGTAAATGTCACAGCCCTAAATGAGCTAGAACCTATCAGGAACAAAATATTGTCCATAACTAAACCCTATTAATTTTTCTTGGTAAACAACAGGGTATTTCCCATTACTCTGTCCATCAGTAAGAGAACTGACTCAGGGACTCACAGACACTGTCAGAAATGTAATTTCAGCCACGGTCACAAGGGCAACAAGACCACAGGTATCAGAAATAACAGAGTATCTTCTCAGAACATATGTGGGAAAAGAAGGTGATAATGCTACATCATAACAAATTCCATATAGACCAAAATATATCCATAATCCTATGGTCAGATACTCAACGGTCTAAAGTCCTGAAAATGTTTTGCCCAAGATCTTGGTATTACCTGATAAAGGAAAACCAAAATATTTGGGGTTGGCTAAGGTGTCATTTACCTACAGCTTCCCATTGCTGCTTCAGAAAAGCTCTAAATATCTGGAGAAAAAAAAAACAAACAGGTCATTGCATATAGTTGAATCTTGGGAAGGAATCCTACCTCACATCTTACAAAGAAAGCAGTACATCTGCTATCATTATATTAACTTACAGAGGCAAAATCTCATTGTTTACCTTCAAATTATTAAAACAAAGTGTCACGTTGATAAGATGAAGAACATTTGCTCTTTCTGCTTACATGAGTTACAAAATCTCTTTTAATAAACGGGTTTTATTCTTTTGCCTCTTCTTAAGGGGCTGAGATATTGTTAAGATCATCAAGCTGTCTTTTGCACTAGAATTTCACACTTACAAGTGGTAATTGGAAGGCTGTTAATCTTCCACATTTGTACAAATTACAGTTTAGAGCATAAGAAGCAGCTGCAGTTTTTTGTCACCGCAGACTCGGTAAGCTTCTTTAAGAGAAGTATTCAGAAAGTAAATGAGGTAGCTGAAAGTAATAGTTCCTGATGTATCTTATCATAGCAGGAGACAGCTACTCTCTGCAAAGTGATATCATTAAAGCTTTCTTAAAGTGAAAAAATACGTGTGAGAGTTACCTCTTTCCCCATGTATCTCTCCTTTTCCCAAAGTCAGTTTATTTTGTCAAAGTTTTCATCCCAAGCAATTAATTATCTGCTTAAGCTCCTTAATAACCTCTTTCAATGGTAAATAAAATATCTTGATAGTGTATTCTGAACACAAGGTCCCTCAGGAATATGAAAAATGATGAAAGATATGAAGTTGTCACACACTGTAAGAAAGGAATATGGAACAGCTACTGGAAAACTCCATAAACATGGTCTTGGATAAACTCAAGTCCTACAGACATTAATAACATAGTAGATCAATAAATGGAATTAGACATCTGAGCTGATTAAATGTCATATAATATTATTTCTTCTTTCTGGAAATATTATTATGTACAGAAGAATAATTATTAAGGAAATAGAATAGAATAGAATAGAATAGAATAGAATAGAATAGAATAGAATAGAATAGAATAGAATAGAATAGAATAGAATAGAATAGAATAGAATAGAATAGAATAGACAAGGTTGGAAGAGACCTTCAAGATCATCATGTTAAACCCATCAACCAATCCAAGCTGCCTAAACAACTAACCCATGGCACCAAGCACCCCATCAAGTCTCCTCCTGAATACCTCCAATGATGGCGACTCCACCACCTCCCCAGGCAGCCCATTCCAATGGGCAATCACTCTCTCTGTATAGAACTTCTTCCTAGCATCCAACCTAAACCTCCCCTGGCACAGCCTGAGACTGTGAGAGGCTGAGGGAGCTGGGATTGTTTAGCCTAGAGAAGAGAAGGCTCAGGGGAGACCTTATTGCTGTCTACAACTACCTGAAAAGAGGTTGTAGCCAGGTGGGGGTTGGTCTCTTCTCCCAGGCAATCTGCACCAGAACAAGAGGAGACAGTCTCAAGTTGCACCAGGGGAGGTTTAGGCTTGAGGTGAGGAGAAAATTCTACACAGAAAGAGTAATTTGCCATTGGAATGTGCTGCCCAGGGAGGTGGTGAAATCACCATCCTTGGAGGTGTTCAAAAAAGGATTGGATGTGGCACTTGAAGCAATGGTTTAGTTGTCAGGAGGTGTTAGGTATTAGGTAATAGGTTGGACTTGATGATCTCTGAGGTCTTTTCCAACCTTGTTGATTCTATGATTCTATGATTCTATTCCTACTGGACATGCTGTTTTTGACACAGACCAGAACGTTTTTGGCCTTCTTGGTTATCTGTGCACACTGATAGCTCATGTTCAGCCAGCCATCCACCAGCACCCCCAGATCTTTTTGCACTGAACTGCTTTTCAGACATTCTTCCCCAAGCCTGTAGAGTTTGGGAACAGATGTCGGTCAGTTAGAGGGTAGAAGGGCTATGCAGAGGGACCTCAACCGACTGGACAGATGGGCGGAGTCCAACAGGATGTCATTCAACAAATCCAAGTGCCAGGTGCTGCACTTTGGCCACAGCAACCCCATGCAGAGCTACAGGCTGGGGTCAGAGTGGGTGGAGAGCTGCCAAACAGAGAGGGACCTGGGAGTGCTGATTGACAGCCACCTAAACATGAGCCAGCGGTGTGCCCAGGTGGCCAAGAAGGCCAATGGCATCCTGGCCTGTATTAGGAATAGTGTGGCCAGCAGGAGCAGGGAGGTCATTGTGCCCCTGTACTCTGCATTGGTTAGGCCACACCTTGAGTACTCTGTCCAGTTCTGGGCCCCTCAGTTTAGGAAGGACATCGAGACACTTGAACGTGTCCAGACTGAGGCAAAGAAGGCAGTAACTACCTCAGCCTTTTCCTCATCCTTGATAGAAGTGTTCCCCACCCTGCATCCAATAGAGTGAACACATTTTTGTTGTTAATGTATTTGTAAAAAACTTGTGGGGTTTTGTTTGTTTGATTGATTGTTTTATTCCTTGTGGGAGTATCCAGGTTGAATTCTAGCTGGGCTTTTGCCTTTCTGATGTTCTCTCAGCATGACCTAACTAGATCCCTGGATGCTTCTTCAGTTGCTTGCCCCTTTTTCAAAGGTGGTCAACTTTCCTCCTTTCCTTGAGCCCCTGAAAGAGCTCCCTATTGAGCCAGGCCAGGTGTTTCTCCAGCAGCCTCTGCCTGCGCCCCTAAGACTTTCTTCCTGAAAAATATCCTGAACCCCTTTGCCTTTCAGGACTGTCTTCCAAGGGACACTCTCAACCAGTGTCCTGAACAGTCTGAATTCTTCCCTTTGGAAGTCCATGGCAGTGGTTTTACTGACCCCACTCCTGCCTTGACTAAGAATTAAGAGTTCTATCATTTCATAATTACTAAGCCCAAGATAGTCACCAGCCACCACTTCACCCACCAGCCCTTCTCTGTTTGTAAACAGCAGATGTAGTGAGGCAGCTTCCCTGGCAGTTTCACTTACCATCTGTGTCAGGAAGTTATCTTCCAGGAACCTCTGACATTGTTTCTTCTCTACTGTGTTGTATTTCCAGTCCCCTATGAGAACAAGGCCTGGAAATTTGGAGACGTCTGCCAAGTGCTTCATATGCTTCCTCTTCCTTATTGGGTGGTCTGTAACAGGCTCCCAGCAGGATATCTGCCCTGCTGGCCCTTCCCCTAATTCTTACCCATAAGTACTCAACCTTACCACCAGTCATCAGGTTCTACACAATCAAAACACTCCCTAACATACAGTGCCAGTCCACTACCTCTCCTTCCTTTCCTATCCCTTCCAAAGAGCTCACAGCCATCCATTGCTGCATTCCATTCATGAGTCATCCCACCACGTTTTTGTGATGACAACTATATCAAAGCTGTCCTGCTGCACAATGCCTTCCAGCTCCTCCTGTTTGTTGGCCACGCTGTGTATGTGGGTATAGAGTCACTTTGGCTGGGCTGCCAGCCATGTCACCTTCTTAGAGGGACACCCCTTTATTCCCCCAGGGTGTTTCATGGATGCTACCCTTATGTATTCTACTACCACTGGAGCCTTTGACTCATCTATGTAAGATTCAGCATGTACAGTGTCCGCAGCATATGTCAGGGCAACAGGTTGAAGGCCTTTACTATCACCCTATCTTTCCAATGGTATTGTGCTGTCCTGATGCCGGTCACAGACATTCTTTATATCATTATCTTCCTTCTCCTTTGCATCTAGTTTAAAGTCTGACAATCAGACCCAAAATCTCTTAGGCAAAGATACTCTTCCCACTCTGAGAAAGGTGTCTCCCACTTGATGCCAGCATTCCTGAAGCCATGTTGGCCATCCCATTACCAAAAAACTCAAAACTGTGTGGGTGACACTAGCCATGGAGCCATGTGTTTGGTTAGGATCCTCCTGTTCCTTCCAACATCACTGCTTTAAACCAGAAAGAGGGAAGAAAAGAAAACGTGAACCCCAGATTCTCTCATGATCCATCCAAATACCCTGAAGCCACTCTTGATTGTTCATGGACTACTAGTTGCTGCTTCTGTTCCACCCACATGCAAAATCAGTACTGGGTAGCAATCCATGGACCTCAGTAAGCTAAGAAGTTTCCTAGTGATGTCCTTAACCCAGGATCTAGGGAGACAGCAGACTACCTGTGAGGAGGATCTACATGGCATATTAGACCCTCTGTTTCCTTCAGAACAGAGTTGCCTACAACTATAACTCTTCTTTTCTTCCTTCTGTGTGTGGTGGTGATACAGGCAGTAGGCTTGTCTGACTATATAGACATCTCTCATGTAGCTTGCCCATTGTCCTTGTCCTCATCTGGCTCAACCAGAACTTCACGCCTACTGCTCAGAGACACCCATGGAGGTAAGGTGGCAAGATGGGTTTTTGTGGTCTACTAAGTCTTTTCATTTAGGTTTCTGCCTTTGGCCTGACAGAGGCAGGATACAGAGGCTCCTTGAACCTGGCTGTTCTCTGCTGTGTGCTCCCATTTCTGTTTCAAAGAGGGCAGAGTCTGGCCACATCAATGTACCTCCTCTTCAGCCTGCCTAATGCTCCTCGGCATTTCAGCCTCCTCACACAGTTCTGCCACCAGGCTGAGCAGATCATCCACCTGCTCACAGCGAACACAGCAGTTCTCATACATGCCACTTGTTGACAGTGGAAGGCTCTGACATTCATTGCAGGCTGTGACCTAGAATGCTGAGAATAGAATAGAATAGAATAGAATAGAATAGAATAGAATAGAATAGAATAGAATAGAATAGAATAGAATAGAATAGAATAGACCAGGTTGGAAGGGACCTTTGAGATCATCCAGTCCAACCTATCACCCAACTCCATCTAATCAACTAAACCATGGCACCAAGCACCCCATCCAGTCTCTTCCTAAACACCTCCAGTGATGGTGACTCCACCACCTCCCTGGGCAGCCTATTCCAATGGCCAATCACTCTTTCTATGAAGAACTTCTTCCATGGGAGTTCCATTTGGGCCACCACATTTCTTTTTATCCCCACTTTTGGCTGGGTTGCATCCACAGCTGTACCTACCCATGTTACTCACCACATCCCCTTTGTTCAACCTTGATCAGTGCACAGTTTCAATAGTCCACCCTCCTCTCTCAGAAGAGCAAAGCAGCCAGCTTGGTGAGGGGGGTTGCTCTGCTCCCCATGTGTAGACTGGCTTAACCAAAGAATGACTCTGTACACCAAGCTCTGCTGCTCTGACAAACTACTGTGGGGACAGACCAGCTCCAGACAATTGGCTGGATGACGGCAGTCAAGCAGCTGCAGTCAACAGCTCAGTATCCAAGATCAGTGACAAGTAGGGTTCCTCAGGGGTCAGTACAGGGACCAGAACTATTTTACATCTTTGTCAGCAGCATGGACTGTGGGATTGAGTGAATCCTCAGCAAATTTGACGATAACATAGAATTATAGAATCACAGAATGATCTGGCTTGTAAAGGATCAGCAAAGGTTGTCTAGTCCAACTACCTCTGCAGTATGCAGGGGCATCCTCAACTAGATCAGGTTGCCCAGAGACCTGTAGAGCCTCACCTTGAATACCTCCAGGGATGGGGCCCCAACTGCCTTCCTGGGTAACCTGTTCCTGTGTTCCACTACCCTCATGGTAAAGAATGTGAAGTTGTGTGGTACAGTCAACATGCTAGAGGGACAGGATGCCATCCAGTAGGACCTTGACAGGCTTGAGAAGTGGGCCCTTGCAAACTTCATGAAGTACAACTAGAACAAATAAAAGGCCCTGCACACACATTGAAACAATCAGAAGCATAAATATAGGCTATGTGATGAGCGGGTTGAGAGCATCCCTGCAGAGAAGGACTTAGAGGTATTGGCGGGTAAAAAAGCTCAGTATGAGCCATGTACCCTCACGGCCCAGAAAGCAAATAACACCGTGGTCTGTACAGAAAGAAGAGTAACCAGAAGGCTGAGGGAGGTGATCCACCTGTAAGAGTCTAAACTCCTGGTGTGAGTCAACAAAGATAAAATCACTTGCTGCTTGCCCAGACAGTACCAATCCTGGATGCAAATCACCTTGCGATTGCATCGTGATAACACTGGACTGCAGCTGGCCTATAACAATGACCCAAGGACCCAGCCATCACGCCTTCAAGACAGCTATCAGATACCCCCAGGAAGGGAGGGTGATGAGTCAGTGGACTCTCCACCTGTCTCCTGATGTGTGATAAGTGGGTAGGCAGGGAGATGGAGAGGAAGGAGGCAGAGCCCTCCCCCTCTCCATCCAGACCACTGTCCAAACTCACATGAATACACAAAAAGACTTCCTGGGGAACGATACCTGGATACTTATGATCTCCTGGTTCCTGAATTCCTGAGGGACAATGCTCGGACGCATACCTAAGGACTAAAAACTGTATAAAAGACTTGACCACTACTGGCTCAGGGGGAAGAAAACCGCAATGGAGGGAAGAAAAACGCAGAGAGAAAAACGCTGAAGGAGGACCATGCCGCTGAGAAGGAAGGAAGCAGACTGAACCCTCTCTCCATGTCCTCTACTCATGGAGCTGACCCACGCTGCCCAGAGGGACCTCATCTGTTCTCCAGCCAAAGCCTCAGCACCCTTTCTCTACAGACCCAGGCTGCCCAGAGGGATCACATCGCATCTCCAGCCAAAGCCTCAGCACAAACCCAGCACCTCATGCAGCACCTTGCCTCCACAGACTCTAACGGTCTTGGGGTGGGTGAGGGGTGTGGTAATATAACTCCTTTCCTCTTCTCTCTCTCTCTTCTCTCTCTCCCTCTCTATCTTCTCCCTCTCCCCTTCTTATTTCCATTTTCTCTATGTAATAAATAGTCTAGCTGTTGATATTTTGGCCTCGTTTGTGCCGATTAATTTCACAGCACGGGAATATTCAAAAGAACTAGTCTCCTTCCCTCTCCGGACCGAGACACCACCTCCTCTACTCATTTCTTGTGAGGCAGTTCTTGGAGTACAGTGTGCATTTCTGGGACTCAGAGCATAAGGAACACATGAATCAGAGGAGGGTCATGAGTGGGTAGAGCACGTCTCTTATGAAGAAAAGCTGAGACAGCTGGGGTTGTTCAGGCTGGAGAAGAGAAGGCTGCAGGGAGACATTATAGCAGCCTTCTAGTACCTAAAAGGGGCCTACAAGAAAGCTCAAGAGGGACATTTAAAAAAGATGTGTAGTGATAGAAGAACAGGTAGTGGCTTCAAACTGAAGTAAGGTAGCTTAGATGTAAGAAAGAAGTTCTTCATTGTGAAGGTGTTCAGGCACGGGAATAAGTTGTCCAAAGAAGCTTGGGGTACCCTGTGTGGAAGTGTTTGAGCATAGGCAATCTGATCTGGTAGAAGCTGCCCCTACCCATGATAGAAAGGTTGGGCTAGATGATCTTTAACATCCCTTCCAACCCAATCCATTCTATGATTCTAATAGTCCCTAGTCACAGAGAGAGAGACAAATAAGTAGTATACTCCATTTAAAGTTGAAAGTGTCTTGGAAACATTATGTTCTACAGCAGCAACAACAACAGAACGAGCCCAAGGAGTTTAGTTCACACTGGATACTCACCTTTTGAACAACTGGAGTTCAATGAGATGAATCCCACCAAAACCATCAAATGATGACCCTAGCACATGCAGATAAGGAAACTCTCCTTCCATGAAGAAAATCCACATGGAAAAAAGTTCTTCATTTTCCCTTTTCATTTGCCCATGGTTTTACCTACAAGTGCTGCCAATACAGCTCTTGGATTTTGATCAAACACAGAGACCAGAACATTTTATCACGACTGCTATTATTACTGCCGCATCAGAGAACATAAGCTCACTGTCCTGCCTATTTTGTGCCCATGAAATGTACAACCTCTGACTGAAAAGACGTTCCAAAAGGGAAGATATATGGAAACATTGACAAAATGATTGACATGACAAAAATCAGGCACTGTACATGAGACTATAATTATTGTTTTAATTCTGGCTATGTCACAGTGTAAAGAAAGTGGCAGTTTTCTGGCAAGAGGAGCACTGTACATACATGGGATGTTTGTGCTGCAAAGTAGGAGGACATTCTGAGAACTTTAGAAATGGCTAACAGAGGCTTCTGTGACTTGGGCCCTGCAACAAAACATAAATAGGAAACAGCAGCAGAAATAACCAGCCACAGCTAGTGCTTTTGACTTCTAGGGAGCTCCTCCTGACAAGCTCAAGCCTTTCTTCTCTCTTCTTTTGTCTGAAAACATATGTGACATATAGATGTATCTTATTACGGCCACACATTCAGCCACTGACTGCTGTTTATTTTTACAACGGGGGAAACATCCGTCCTTTAGCTAAGGTGAACGTGAATATCTTGTTTTATTTACTGCTCAAAAAAAAGAAAAAGAATAAAATAAAATTCTGCCCCCCCTGCCATCCAAGGAAAGAAAGAAAGATAAATAAACCTCCATATCCACTTTCAGGTTCATGCTGATTCCAATACACAACAAACTTCTTCAGGAACTGCAAATGCTATTCAGCATCTGCTCTGTTGTGTTTGTGTGTGGCAGTGAGTTCATCTGAGCAGCGTGACAAATGCAACAGCCTGAATTTAGTCCAGAGACAGCTAGAGGAGTGCTTGGTGCCTCCTGTTTGAACTAACATGTTAACAATAGCACCAGCATAAAACTTTCTCATTTGACTTCTTCCATGAAACTTGGTGTGGAAATGAAAAGTAGGTGAAAATGTGGCAAGCAGCATTGTATAGGCCTAGCTCTCTTGATAATAAAATGCAGTTAGTGAATTGCTATAACTCTCAGCCATAAAGTGACCCACAGATCCAATGAGTTCTAACCTTCTAATCTCAATATGAGTTAAATGTTCATAAAAACAATTAAATTCAATTATATGAATAATTTTCGCAAGTCTTTATTGATCCTTTCACATATGTCTTAGCATTCACCAGTGTTGAAACTATGAATGAAAATGCTTTACTCTCTTTGGGCTACAAGACCAATGAAGGGAGCTAAGAAACTATTATTGTCCAGGACCAATCATGTCCCTGATCCAAGAAATAGGTAACCCCAACCCCAAAAAAATATATACAAAAGGTAGCAGGGGTGAGAACCTTTTTGCTTCTGAGGAAGGAACATCATGGGAGAGAGAAACCTCAGCACAGGTAATGCCTGTAGCAGTTAGGACATTCATCTGGCATGGGATACACAGCAGTTAGCCTAAATTCTACCAGATTTACAGTAGGGTGCCTAAACGTTGTTTTCTCTATTTTGAAATGTATGCAGGTCTTACTCTTCCTCCTGCTGATCATCTCTTACTTGCCTCCTTAATTAGGGAAAGTATATTGAGGTTTAGATGGTCCTTTCATTTAATCACAGTATCACAGTATAACTAAGGTTGGAAGAGACCCCAAGGATCATCAAGTCCAACCTGTCTCGATAGACCTCACGACTAGACCATGGCACCAAGTGCCACGTCCAATCTCCTCTTGAACACCTCCAGGGACGGCGACTCCACCACCCCCCTGGGCAGCACATTCCAATGACGAACGACTCGCTCAGTGAAGAACTTTCTCCTCACCTCAAGTCTAAACCTCCCCTGGCGCAGCTTGAGACTGTGTCCCACTGTTCTGGTGCTGGTTGCCCGGGAGAAGAGACCAACCCCTCCCTGGCTACAGCCACCTTTCAGGTAGTTGTACAGGGCAATGAGGTCACCCCTGAGCCTTCTCCAGGCTAATCAAGGTTTAATTGCAAGGACAGGCACGCAAAAATGTCCATTGCAGGGAAATACTCTGAAGAGCAGAAGAAGCTTGGAGAGGAGAATGTTCTCCAGTTCTGTGAAAGCAGAACACATGAGTACTGTGTCCAGTTCTGGGCCCCTCAGTTTAAGAAGCACATTGAGACTCTTGAATGTGTCCAGAGAAGGGCAACGAGGCTGGTGAGAGGCCTTGAGCACAGCCCTATGAGGAGAGGCTGAGGGAGCTGGGATTGTTTAGCCTGGAGAAGAGGAGGCTCAGGGGAGAATTTATTGCTCTCTACAACTACCTGAAGGGAGGTTGTAGCCAGGAGGGGGTTGATTTCTTCTCCCAGGCAACCAGCACCAGAACAAGAGGACACAGTCTCAAGCCTGCTCCAGGGGAAGTTTAGGGTCGAGGTGAGGAGAAAGTTCTTCCCGGGAAGACTTGTTGGTCATTGGAATGTGCTGCCCAGGGAGGTGGTGGAGTCACCATCCCTGGAGGTGTTCAAGAGGGGATTGGACATGACACTTGGCGCCATGTTTTAGTAGTCATGAGGTGTTGGGTGACAGGTTGGACTTGATGATCTTTGAGGTCTCTTCCAACCTTGGTGATTCTGTGATTCTGTGTGACAGTAATTGTTTTTTGTAAACATAGAAATTTTGCAAAGTTTGTGATAAGCCACTTGTATTACACAAAGCCTCTAAACTTGGTTTATTGCACCAAGTAATATACTTCGTTGTGTTGTTATGCAAACAACTTTATAGAAAGAGAACTCATCTCAAAAGAAAGGTCTAATATTATTATATATAGTCATACAATGCAAGTAGAAGACATCTGAAAGTTTACCTCTGTGTTTAATACTGGTTACATAGTTCCTAAACATCATTAGGTTTTTTAGAGATCACAGCACACCCTAACAGTTTATGAATTCATAGTATAGTATCACAGTATCAGTCAGGGTGGGAAGGATCATCTATTTCCAACCCCACTGCCATGGGCAGAGACACCTCACACTAGATCAGGCTGGCCAGAGCCTCATCCAGCCTGCTCTTTAACACCTCCAGGGATGGGGTCTCAACCACCTCCCTGACTTCAAATGCCTTCTTCCTGGTTCTAAAGTGTATTAACTCCTGCAACATGACACATGATTGAGTCCACTCCAAAATCTCATTACATAGTGTCTCCAGGAAACAAAAAATAATAAAATTAACAACACCTACAAAAGCAAAGTAAACCCAGGTTTATCACTCTGCCAGTAAAAAGCCAGACAGAATCACAAAATTGTCAGGGTTAGAAGGGACCTCAAGGATCATCTATTTCCAGCCCCGCTGCCATGGGCAGGGACACCTCACACTAGATCAGGTTGCCCAGAGCCACATCCAGCCTGGCATTAGAACATCCAGCAAAAGTTGAGGGGTGAATCCCTTGCTATTTTGTTGTTGTTGTTGTTTATTGTTAATCCACAGCATCCACAGCTCTCCCTTGGCATTTGTTTTTTATATCTACTTACATAACATCATGATCTTTGTGTAAACTCATAGCACAATGTCTCTTTTCAGAGTGCATCTTCTTGTGAGTCAGTTGCAGCATCATAGAATCATAGAATTGTTAGGGTTGGAGGGGACCTCAAGGATCATCTAGTTCCAACCCCCCTGCCAAGGACAGGGATACCTCACACTAGATCAGGTTGCTCAGAGCCACATCCAGCCTGGCTTTTAAAACCTCCAGGGATGAGGCTTCCACCACCTCCCTGGGCAACCTGTTACAGTGTCTCACCACCCTCATGGGGAAGAATTTCTTCCTAACAACCAATCTGAATCTACCCATTTCTAGTTTTGTTCCATTCCCCCCAGTCCTATCACTCCCTGACACCCTAAAAAGTCCCTCCCCAGCTTTCTTGTAGGCCCCCTTCATATACTGGAAGGCCACAATAAGGTCTCCTCAGAGCCTTCTCTTCTCCAGACTGAATAGCCCCAATTCCCTCAGTCTGTCTCCATAGGAGAGGTGCTCCAGCCCTCTGATCATCCTTGTGGTCCTTCTCTGGACATACTCCATACACTGATTTTTATCCTTTCTGAGTTTTAGCCTTTGCTGATGAGAAACTCTTTTATACAGCACTTCTTATGGTGGAGAACTTCTTCCTAATGTCTAATCTAAAACTCCCTTCATTTAGCTTGGATCCATCGCCCCTAGTCCTATCACTACCTGACATGCTGAAAAGTCCCTCACCAGCTTTCCTGTAGGCCCCCTTCAGATATTGGAAGACCACAATAAAGTCTCCTTTGAGCCTTCTCTTCTCCAGACTGAACAATCCCAACTCTGTCAGCCTGTCCTCATAGGCTGATGTAAGCAAGAGTCAGACAACGTGAGAATCTTGGTCTCAAACTGTTGGTAGAGTAGCCTTGGCTGGACTGGCTCTATTTTTATCCAGAAGCTTAGTAGAGGAGAAGAGGACAAAGCATTAAACTGGTTATAGCAAGCTGACTAAATGGTGCTTAGACCTGTGCCCAGGTACATGTCCCAAGAGTGTGACCTGTTTAGAAAATTGATAAACAGATGGCACAAAGGCGTGCCTTTGTCCTCCTAAGCCTTCATTTTCCTCAATGTCATCTCATGTAGATGTGAAGAGGTGTCCCTAGCATTGCTGATACTGCTACCAGTAGCATCAATCCAGAGCACAGTTAATGACAAGACATGAAAGTGGAAGGTACGGATGCCAGAATGCAAAACTGGCTGATCGAGAGAAATAGAACAACAGTAATTATCGTCTGTCCAAATAGATGTTCACAGATTGGGTTGGAAGGGACACTCAAAGATCATCTTGTCCAACCTCCCTGCAGTCAGCAGGGACACTTCCAACTAGTTCTGGTTGCAGAGGAATACAAGTTTGTTCTTGAATGTCTTCAGGGACAGAACCTCAACCATATCCCTGGGCAACCTATTTCAGTATTTCACCACTCTCATTGTAAAGAACTTCTTCCTTATGTCCATTCTAAATCTAGCCTGCTCCAGTTTAAAAGCATTGCCCCTCATCCTGTTGCTACAAGCCCTTCTAAACAGTCCTTCCCCAGCCTTCCTGTAGGACCCTTTCAGATACTGAAATGCAGCTATAAGGTCTCCCCAGTGCCTTCTCTTCTCCAGGATAAACAGCCCAATTCTTTCATCCTGTCTTCATAAAAGAGGTAACCAGCCCCATTATCATCTTTGTGGCCCTCCTCTGGACCTGCTCCATCAGGTCCATGTCTCTCTTGTTTTGGAGGCCCAGTCCTTACCAGAACATAGTAGAATGCCACAATCACCACTCCTGACCTTGTGGCCGTGCCTTCAAGACAAGTTATCCTTCACATTACTGAGCTGTGCATCTTCCATGCATTTGTTTTTCTGACTCAGGGACCATGCACATCTCTGTGACCACAATCTCCAGAACTTTTAGCTCGGTTTCATGGATGATTTTGAACATAAGCCTCTGGAAATGGCAGCAACCCTGTGATTTCTGGGTGACTTGGAGTTTTAATCTGTGTAATATTGCAGAAGCCTGTGTACAGGGTGGCTTTTCCACTGCTCTTCAAACAACCACAACAACAAATTAAACATCATTGTCACTTGGTTGTCACACATTTGGAATAGATTTGAGACTGAATCATGAACTAAGACAACCTCAGTTGGGAGCATCATGAAGGAGATCAATATCATAAAAACTGCAAACCCAAACTGTCGTCGTAAGAGGAGGAGGAAGAGATGTCTGGGTAGTTGATGCCTCACAAATGCTCGAGAGCACTTTGCTGGAGATGTTGATCAGGATTTGGTGTCTACAAATGTATCCCTAGGCACTTCCCACTTGCTGTGGTAAATAGTTGAGAGTTTTCAGAGGCAATGCAGAAGCAACATTCAGACCCAGAATGCTTGGAGCAATCTTTGAAGACATTGGTGTTAGATTCACTGGATGACAGTTTTAACCACGATTTCATGGGATTTCAAAACCTCAGCTCAACACATTGACTTAGCAACAGAAGAAAAACACGCAGTACACTCATCAGTACACCACTAGGTCTTTGACACAGGCATAGGCTATGAACGTAAACCAGTCTTTTTTAGCAAGTGCACTAGCATTATGCCTTCTTTTCACCCAGTCCACAACAGGCATGTGTATGGTTAATAAAGTTATTCAGTAAATGATACTATTCATGGTGGAAAAAGTGTTGTCTTTTGTCTGTGGCTGTGCAGGTGCTGTATTTAGATTTTCCACAGCATTTTGAATCAAAATGAGCCAACATATTTACATGTATTAAATTCTTTGCCCCCAGGACTTGATGTGGATGAGAATGAAAGACCTGAGTGCAGACACTGCCAGCACCTTCTGGCTTGTTGTTGCAGACTCATCAGGAAATAAAACATATTTGTTGAGATGGATGACAATAAGCAGGAACACATAGCATCAGCACACCACTATCTTGTCTGTCTGGAGGCAGATTATAGTCAGAGTATTCACAAAACAGTTTGAGCATTGAAGCTGCAGTCAACTTTGATACAGGCTCTTCCGGAGCCTTTCATGCTGACTCTCATGCTGAGGCAGGTGGTGCACTTTACACTAAAAAGGAAGAAAAGTAAACATGTAAAACCAAATGAGATGCAGACACGCTAAACACAGCACAGTAAAGCTAGGCATAACCATATTTCCTTCTTAGGAAAATTTAATGAAACCTTCAGATGCCCCTGGACAAACAGATTTTCTTTCATAAGCTGCAACTAAGTAACAATTTAGCTCTAACTGGGCCTCCAAATTAATTCTTACAAGTGTGGCCATCATTAATTGCTGGTGCATCATCAATCACCCCATGTAATTAAAGGTTCATCCATGCATCTTTAAATCACTTGATGAAGTTTAAATCTCCCATCTGCTTTCATTTTTTATGCCCTCTAATAAGTCCCAGCCTCTTGCAGAGATCCAGTAGCTGAAACCAATTGTGTCCTCTTTTCTATGCAACTGTTTAGCCCCATGGTTGCAGTTGACACCTTCTGCAGCCTCAAGCCTGGAAGGATGTGGTAGGCTTCCTTTTTTATCTTAACAGTAAATTTTCATTGGTTGTGGAAGCTGTGAGTCATGAAAAAAAATAACCTACACTTGGGATGTTTGGACCCACTAATGAAGCTTTTGCAACATGAAGTAACCAAGAACAAGAGATGCCGAAATCCAATGTCCTTCACTGTGGGGGGACTGATGATTAAAACAAAATGCTTCCAGATCCACACTTGCAACTCCTTCCATTTTATTTTGTTCTAAAGACTATTAAGCACCAATGAACATTTCAGAATGCACTTTTGACATGAGGAAACTAAAGTAATATAGCAATATTTTAACAAGACTTGTTGACAAAATCTTCTACAAAGGCTGAACTTTAACAAAAATTCAAAAAGCTTCTTTAATAAACTATCCCCTAGTGTTAGTGCCTTGATGCTTCATGCTTCCAAAAGTAAACAGAGAAATCTTTGTTTAGTCTCAGTGTGGAACAAAAGATCTATTTTTCAGGGGAAAGGGACAGGTCTTGTTAATTTTAGTCCCTAGGAGATTCTTCTAGCAAAGAATACAAGGTACATGCTTTTAAATGTCTTTTTACAGTGGAACAGCAGAATGGATTTTAAAAAAAATCTTATTTCTTTCTCCCTTATTCTGGGAAAATACTATCAAAACATGTTATTGTTAACTGTTTATATTGGAAAACCAAATAACTACTGTTATCACCACCATACTTAACTTTGCAGATGGGATACACTGAGACACATAATACCACAGGAAGTGTAACATCTCCAGTGATCCTGAGACTAGCATAAACCTATAAATTTTAAAGAGGTGCCCTTTGGCTGCTGCTCATTTCTTTCCGGTGTCATAAAGAGTCTGGTGGCATATCTTCAGGCAAGAAATAAATTTAGCATACTACCCAGATAAAGGCCAGTAGGAAGGCCAGTAGGAAGTACTTCAAGAAGTGCATAAAACCAGGGCAGGAGTCTCTCCCTTATACCTACCCACCACACTGAACTTTACCAACCTATTTCTTGAGTGGATATTCTGTTCTCCCTGGATGGACATGTGGAACTTGAGTGACTTCAGGTCCCTTGCATTGGGTTTGCATGGCAAAGATTTAGGAGAAGAAAGACTACAAGGTTATCTTCTGTGAGAAGCTACCAGAGGCTTCCTTCATGTCTGACAGAGCCAATGCCAGCTTGCTCTGAGATGGATCCAATCTTTGCTTCTCAAGTCTGAACCCATCAGCCATGGTGGTTGCACCTCTGAGATAACATATTTGAGAAGGGAAAAAATATCCCTGAATGACTGCAGCCAAAGAGAGGAGTGAAGCTGCATGAGTGAAAGATCATAGTGAAGTGGGTTACACATTTGCACCCCAGGGGTGTTAATGGTAAAGCCCATGGCCAGGACTCACTTTGGAGAATCTCATGGAGGACTGTGTCTCATGAGAGAGACTCCATGCTAGAGAGGGGAAGACTGTGAGGAGTCCTCTCTCTAAGGAGGGAGGAATGACAGAGAAAACATGTGATGAGCTGACTACAACCCCTAATTCTTGCTCCTCTGTACTACTCAGGAAGAGGAAGCAGACAAATAAAGACTGAAGTCCAGGAATAAGGGAGGTATGGAAGGAAGGTGGTTTTAAAATTAGGGTTTATTTCTGATTGCCCTTCTCTGATTTGACTGGTAATCAATTAAATTAATTTCCCCCCAATTTGAGTCTGTTTTGTCTGGGACAATAACTGGTGAGTCTTCTCCCTATCCTTATTTTGACCCACAAGCCTTTTGTCCTATTTTCTTCTTGCTGCCCAGTTGAGGAGGTGGAGTGACAAAGCAGCTTTGGTGGGCATTTGGCATCCAGCCAGAGTCAAGTTAGAACATCCCCATAGCATCCTATAGCATCATTTAATTACTCACTACGGGAAACAAAAAAGGCAGCTTGAGTTTTTTTGTTTTGTTTTCTTGTCTTAAAACTCATGGCTGAAAATTAATGGGATTAAGTTCTCGATCTGGCTGCCTATATGGCTGCAAGAATCTAATCCTAGCACAAGGGAAGGAACAGGATGGTATACCCAGGGTCAGTGAAAGGGGGAACAAGACTTACTCTCTTGAAAGCAGCCTGGAATTAGAACCACTCAAGCCTATCACAAAGCCACAACTGGAGAGAGCTGCCATGACTCATTTGCTGAGAGAAACTCTCTAAGCTTTTCTTCTGTGAGCACTGATACAAAAAATTAATTAAACATTGTGGCTATTCTTATCTTCCTCAAGTGCTTCCATTATCTTTTCATCTTCCATTGACCTTGCAGACAACTTGGGAGATATATGTGTTTGCAAAAAGGGGTTATTATTGATTTGTGTTGCCTTTAAAAGTTCTTCCTTGAGATTCTTTTGTTTCTTTTTTCTTTTTGTCTTTTTTTTTTTTTTTTATGGAGGTTTCCCATTAATTTATTCTTTTTTTTGGGCTCTCTGAAGATTTAAAAAATCTGTTTCATGGAAGTGAGTGTGGCTTATTTGAATAAAGTGAGCACCTGATGAGAATTTTTCAGAGAAGTTAGACATGGATGTGAATTATTAAAAAGGCTCACAAATCATTCTGGCAGGCACCTTCTAAATGTCCAGCACAGTTACTCTGACTGTCAGATGATAGCCGGTGAGCACAGCTGTTCCTGAATGGTCACTGGGAAACACCTTAACACATAGAGTTGATGATCCAAACATACACACACTGTGAATCTGCCACCCAGCCTATCCTGGTTTATCTGCAGACTGTCTGTAGAAAGAGTGACAGTTTGTAGTTTGTATTGAATTAGAAGCAGTGTCCCTTCATTCATAATTTTCCAGGCAACTAGCACCAGAACAAGAGGACACAGTCTCAAGCTCTGCCAGGGGAAGTTTAGGCTTGAGGTGAGGAGAAAGTTCTTCACAGTAAGAGGAACTGGCCATTGAAATGCGCTGCCCAGGGAGGTGGTGGAGTCACCATCCCTGGAGGTGTTCAAAAAAGGATTGGACGTGGCACTTGATGCCATGGTTTAGTGGTCATGAAGTGTTAGGTGTTAGGTAATAGGTTGGACTTGATGATCTCTGAGGTCTTTTCCAACCTTCTTGATTCTATGATTCTAACCTTGACTTTTGGTTTCACTGTTTGAGTACAGCTTCTGCTCCTTTACCTCCCTTACCAAACAGCCTTATTTACAGCATAATTGACCTGGCTTTTCACTTTGAGCTTCCTTTCAAAGTTGTTCCATTTGTTGGCAAGCAGTTATAGGTTACACTGGGCATCTTTGAAAAATCTCAGTGTCACCTGCAAGCATTTTGTTTATTCCTCTGGCTGTTCCTTTCCAGTGCTTCATCATTTTAATTAAACTTATTTTCTTTTAGTTAACAGCACAGTGTTTTTCCTTGGAAAAAAAAAATATTAAAACTCACAACAAACCAAGAAAAAAAACCAACAAAACAGTTATATTGTGGTTCCTATTAAACATAGCTCTTCAACAACAACTTTTTCAGCCAGATCCTGTGCACTGCTCATTAACACAAAGAAGGTGGTACTTCTCTGCCATCTGACTGGCTTCAGGAAGCCATTACCTTTTGCACCTAGGTTCCTCCATTGTGTTTTGTGGCAGTTACCATATAGGAGATCTCCTCTTCATCACTGAAGAATCTACAATCCATATGTTCATACTTTCTCCATCATTTGTTAATTTTTGAAAGTACGAAAGCTCAGCGATGCTTGTAATCACATTAGTCAAGGACTCATGGAACTATAAGAAGAAAATTAAATAGCATGAATAATACAAGAAAACCATGAATGCTTCAGCCCTCTATGCTCAGCATTATAAAATCCCAGGGTTTACAGAGAATGAGAGGCAGAGGTCTTCCCTCATGGCTAAATGAGAATAGCCAGACCAAACAAATCCCTCTCTTTGCTGCTGTACTCATGACCTCACATTATTTTGAACATCCAGTATTGGTGCTTCCAATAGTTTTTGTCATCACTTAAAAGTTTTTGTCCTGACTCTTCCACTTCCCTACATGTTTGAGTGTCTAACTATTTCTCCTCCTATTCCACAATATCTCTTCATGTCCCAGTGTTTTCACAAGCAGTCATGGGAAAGGAGCATGGAGTTTCTATATTCATTATTACCATTTCTGCAAACAGGTAGAATGTAAAACAAAGAGGGGAACTCATTACAAGCATCCAACTCAGCTCAGTTGAGCTTTATGGAACAAGCCCCAACAGTTAGGTATCAAACCTTTTCTGAAAATTCAAGATACTCTGACAATTTGGACACAACCAGAGCCAGCTTTACTTCGAGCGAAGATTCAGCTTGCCTCCCACTTGTTCTTCCTTTCTCTGTCCTCCCTCATTGTGAGCACCCAAAAAGCAATTTGCTCTTGCCAAATCTGAAAATGTTGGCCTGGGTTTTAAAGCCCATTACCGCTGAAAAGAGAAACAAAGTTAAGTGTGGAGGCATGAGCAGTATGATGGGAAGGAAAGGATCATGGCAGCTAGTACATCCACTACCAAACCATTCTAAGCATTGGAATCAGATCTTTTCCACACCATGACACATCTCTAGCTAGATCACCTACTGTTCCTTTAATAGCAAATTCAATAGAAAATGACATCTCCTTTGAAGAAGGTGCTCTGTATTCTGAGGTAGCTTATGTATCATGTGATGTGGGAGCTGCTGTTGTGAAGGACTCCTTTTTTTTTATTGAACAGTAATGCATTGTAAACTCCAGCATAAAACTCCAGCTGTCCCTTTACACACTTGGCTTCTTGGCAATCATTCCCATTTTTTTCCCCTTGAATAGTCATAATTCATATACAGAGCCAGACATACACACACTTTTTTTTTTTTCTTTTTTTTTTTTTTTTTTAAATTGGCTTTGTCCTGGTTTTGGCTGCACAGTCCTTTGGGTAAAATGGGTGAAGTTGGCTTTATGAGCTATAAAACGGCAGGATGTAAGGATTCACTTGTTTTTGATGTATTAGTAGCATTTTATGGATAAAGTGTGAAGAGAGCCGTATAATTGGGTTACTGGGAATAGTGCATGAGCCTGAAAAGGAGGAAATAGACATTTAGTCTAGCATTCCTTCATGCACTGGGTATGGGACTGCAGTGCTAGAACTCTTTTGGCTGATGCGCTAATGTCCAATTAAATGAGCAGTGAGCTCTCTGCTCTTTTCCTCACAAGCACTGATGGTTAATCAGCATCACCAATAAATAAGTCATAATAAAAATCAATTTCATTAAAATTTTGGAGAGAGATGGATGTTCTGATCCTTCCTGCCAGTGTTACAGTTCTCCACCTCCCCTGCTAACAGTGAGGTTAAGAGGTTTTTGCAGCAGCAGAAGTGGAAGAATGATCAAGCATGCAACAATGTGACTGAAACAGGTTTTTTTCTATACCATTTTCTTTAAATTCTCAGTTCATTATAAAGTATTTTATACTTCATACTTTGCCTTAGGCAAAGCAGTTAAGATAGGTTTTTGGCAGAAGCAGCATATGGTTTTGACTTGAAGTCTTCAAGTAGGATTTTTGCTGTCCATTAAAATTATATAAAAAAAATAAAATCCAGTGAAATGTGAATTAATAAATGAGTGTCCTTACTCCCTTCCCTCCCAAGTGATTTTACTACAGGCTAAAAAATCGATGTTTGCTAAATCCACATAGTATCTGCCAGAAAATATTCTTCCTGTTACAGAGCACAAGCTAAACTTAAAAAGGTTTTGGTCTGCTTTATTTTGCATTTATTATCATTCTGAGAGATTACTGCAGTAAGACTCTGCACTCATTCTCAGATTGGAAATTATTTACAAAAGTCTACCTAGCATGAATAAAAGACTGTCATGAGCTCCTGTCTTACCCAGGATCACTGCAACTCCAGTCCCAGTGTCCATGCTTGGGGTAAGGAGAAGGAAAGGACAAACAACAGTGTAATCATCTTATGCAGAATCAACATGTGGTTGCTTGCAGGTGACAACCAACACACACAGTCCTCAGGCCTGGGCAGATGCCCTCTCTTCTCCATTCTACCCACTAAGAGAAGTTGGGTAATGATGACAACATGGTCCTTGTGGTTTGTAGATGTCAAAGACCTAGCTATGCTCTGTGTTCTTGCATGGATGAAGACAAGAAGGTTTCTCCTTCCTGTATGTCCTGATCCAAAGTACTTGCTATCTGGGACCCAAATGTCTTTGAGATGAGGTACAAGGACACCAACTGGAGCCCCACATTTTCACAGGGATGCCTGTGAGCCAGAAAGCTGAAGTAGCTGGCTGTCCAGGTGCAGCATGCTAAACATCTGATGTTACTACACCAAGATCTACTGGTGGGACCACAGAGCACTGTGTCACCATTGTTGACTCACCAGCTCAGATTTCTGGCAAGTGATACAGTCAGGCCCAGGGAAACCTGCCCTAAATCTTCAATGCCAAATAAAGCACAGTACTAGTTTCCCAGTACTTTAACAGCTGCTCTCACTTATTCTTACAACCATAGCATCTCTGCATATAATTTACATTCCTGCATATATCCTTCTATTTTTTGGCATCATTGAATTGCTTCCAAATTTCTCTTTTATTTAGTCTAATAGATGTAAAACATTATTTAGATTTTCACTCATAAAAATGACTGAAAGCAGCTGTATCTTCACAAGATATTGGATGAAACCCAAAGCTAAAGTCATTCTTACATACACTGATGGGAATTAATTTCAGAACACAGTCCCCATTAAAAGAAGAAAAAAAAAAAAAAGGGGGGAAATCTTACCTGAAAGATCTACAGCTGTATGCTGAAGATGAAAAGAAAGTTTCTATTAAAACTAAGAAATTATTCCTGCCAAAATGAGTCCATCATTTTAAACTGCTGTAAAGACAAAAATCTGACTGAAAGAAGTCTATCCAGACATTTTTTTCTGGATTTCTTGTCATGGGAGAGATTAAAAACACTTTGGGGTTTGCATTGGAACACTACAAAAGGATTAGAGGTAAAGAACCAACACCTTCCAGCCTCTCTCTGACACCCACAGGAGAACAATCCTGTAATCCCAACATCATATTAGCCTAAGGTTATGAAAACTGGATACTTATTCCTACAGACACACTGCTGACTGCCACTCAACACACCATCCAAAGCTTTGGTGCCACTTGGGCATTAAAGCAGAAATGTCTTATTTCTGATGTTCCGTTTCATGTTTTGTTCATAGAAGGTTTTCTTGACTAGGTGTCATGGTAGTGCCAAACACCCCTAGCACAGACCCAGACTGACACTAAGGTGTCTAGACATGGTCCCCCTCTCCCCTCTCCTTCCTGCAGAAAGCCAAGGTAACATGGGAAAAGGAACAAAGGGGACAGGACCATGCATGTCTGGTAAACAACCCTGTGTCTGTGGTAAGGGCATGTGTGCTGGCCACAGCCTGCCAGAACCCCTTTCCATTGGGTAACTATGTGCTGGTTTCATGCCCTATTGGCCCAATACAACTCAGGCATGATTTATATACAGGCTGATTTCTAGTTGCCTGTGCCTTGCTTTAGCCTTGCTCATGCCTTGCTTAGCCTTCTCAAACATTGCATGCTTGAACCTGCTTGGACCTTGTCTGGCCTCAAGTTGCATCACCTCGAGCTGCCCAGTCCAGCGCCTGGGATAAAGTCACAGGCCTACACACCGCAAGCTATGAGAGAAGCCACGAGCTTAAGAGTCAGAGCCAAGCGTGTTTCCCCTTGTGACTAGGATTTTGGCATGCCTCAGTTTCCCCAGGACAAAGCAAGCACCCATTGCAATAACGTTGTTAACATCCTGCTGAAGCCAGACCAGCCACTGAGACTGTGTGGCGTTCCTGCTGGTGACTTGCCATGCCTGGCACATGAGAGTGCCTCAAAGCCTCTAATACACAGCAGCAGCACACCTCCACTTGGGTGCAACCAGTTGTGAGTAATTAATTCACTGCCTCTTAGGCATAACTGTTCTTGCTGAGTCTTCCCCCCTCCCACCCCCACTCTCTGGTGTGGCTGAGCACCATTTCACTCCTGAGGTATTCTCTTTCTGTTATATTCCTCCTGGTTTGTGTGAAATAGTTAAATTGTTATAGTTGCCCAAATCCTGTACATTCCCATGGCAAATATATTATAACCATGCATCAAACCTTTTGATATGTTTGACAATTTTCATATCAATTAAAGGTTATTAATATTTTGATTAATATTGCCACATCATTTATAAATAAACAAAACATTATATCCTTCAACACTAGGTCCTGAGTAAAATCAAAGAGACTCCTTTTTTCCCTTTTAAAGTGAGAAACATTTATATTCCGTTTGCTTAACTGAGAATTTTAATTCTTGAATTAGTCAACAAGTGGCAGACCCACCACAGGCCTTAACTATGACACAAGGTTCTTCACCCAAGAAAGAGGATCTTGCAGAGTTTCTGGTAGACTGATCTCAACAGGGTCATGTGAAATGAGACGTAGGCTCACAACCTGTTACCTGTGTCCTTTCCCAGTCTCAGGCTCCCGATTCACCTAAAACTACTCTCAGAGGAGTCTTGTTTTAGGAAGGATTGGGAAATGCTGCCATGGCTTCAGTGGTGCTGTTTCTTTGCAGGAGGGAAAAGCCTGTGTAAACAGTTGCTTCATTTGCAATTCTCTGAGGCACAGTTGGAACCAAGTGAGGATGTTAAGACTGAACCATCTGCAGTTTGTTTAACTGTTTCCTTTTTAGAGGTGAACACTAGTTTCTCAATAAAACAGCCATTAATAAGAATCTTTTACTTTCTTTTTCTTTTCTTCTTTCTTTTTCTTTCTTTCTCTCTTTTTGTTTCTTTCTTTCTTTTGCTTTCTTTCTTTCTTTCTTTCTTTCTTTCTTTCTTTCTTTCTTTCTTTCTTTCTTTCTTTCTCTCTTTTTCATTCATCTTTCTCTCTCTCTTTCTTTCTCCTTCCTTCCTTTGTTCCTTCCTTTCTTTCCTTTCAAAATGTTACCAGTGTCTATGTTTCCTAAAACCTTCTTATAATTTACCAAGTGTCACTAATAGGAGGGGAAGCAGAACAAAAAAGAAGAGGGATGGTGGTGGCGGGGAAATATCTGGATTTTTATGCAGATTTTTTAAAAAATAATATATTTCTTTTAAGTACTAGTCCTGTTACATTGTATCTTAATTTTTTCAGGTCAATGTATTTGATTACCCATAACTTAAGGCATATTTTTCTGTATTAAGCAAGTCAGCAATTTTTTGGTTAAATTTACCATTATTTTTTCATTTGGAAAGGATTCCATTTTGTTCACATTTTTATACACTGAAGCTAATCCAACCCATTTTCAAAGACACTGTGAACAGAAGCCATTCAAAGTATCTCAAAGGGTACAGTGTTTATAAAGTGAATAAATTCAGAATATTCTTGATCACCACAAACAGGGGGGGAAAAAAAAGAAAATTAAAAAAAAAAAAAAAAAAGAAAGAAAGAAAGAAAGAAGCAAACTATCCAAAGGCAGTAGAACTTGAATTTGTACCAGCTTCTGTTTCTTCAGATTGCAACTACATAATATGTCTGGAGAGGAAGACAAAGTAAGATATTTATGTATTATCTCAGATGACTTTCAAAGCCATTTTAGAGTTTGCCTATTTAGTGATGATTCTCATTCAAGTGGTTTTGAAACTTGACAGACTTCCACTTTAGGTCACATTTCCTGAGGCAGACCCAAACTGGAAATTATCACATTGCACAATGCTTTCCCTGCTAGACCTCCTCCAGCTGCGGCTGCAACTGCTTGGCAGGGACACTACACTTTGGGAACACATGATGGAATAATATCCCAGATAGTGCCCACAAAAGCAGAAAACTACCAGTCTCCATCTAGAGAAGTCATCTTGTCAGGATGGTGGACTGCCTATGGTCTCAGGAATACACAGAGATAAGAAATGTGGAGAACAGCAATGTATTAAAAAATCTGATGAGTCACAGGCTGTTATCTTTCCCGGCATGTCCTCAGTGGTGTCCAGTAACCAGCATTTTAGGGACTGAGATAGATAGTAGTTGCCTAGGTGCAACAGTTTTAAACAGCTTTTAAATTATATACATCCCATGAATATATCTCAGCCCCTAAAGAATTAATCTCTGCATCTGGCTTCCATACCATCCTGCAGCAATGAACTCAGTTTTTAGGGAACTGCCCAAAATAATTGCCTTTTTTTTCTCCTGGGTGATAAAAACTAAATTAAGAGTCTGTCTTCAGCATGTGTCCACTACAGAGTTTTTCTATAGGCTGAATTTCAGGTTACCTTCTAGTAGATCTTGCAAAACCTTTCAAAAAATCTTTGCAAATGAGTTTAGAGGCAGCTGTCCTGGACCATTTAAATACCAGCAAACTTAGGTTGTTTCTTTTTCATACCCTTTATGAGCATACTGAAGGGTCTGAATCTCAGTGCAGACATTGCAAGATACTATGAAAAGTGATTATTTATTCCTCCTCTTTTTTTCCTGTCTCCTTATTCTGCAAGAGAATTTACACTTTTCTATCATTGTAGACCTATATCATCAGGAGATTTCTGTCAGGGAGCAAAAGCTGAAATGAAACTTTTTTCCTTCAGTCAACTTGAGTGTATTTTAACACATTGAACTTTTTTTTTTTTCCACTGACAAACAAAAGAAATCTTTGCCAAAGTGAAATGCCTTTGGAAATTTAAAACTGGTATGGCATTTCTCTATTTACCATCCATATTAGTCACTTCTGTCGGACTGCAGAAATGATATCTGAACAGAGATCTTCCTAACATTTAAGCAAATGCAAGTTTCGAGATACTTGGTGAAAAAAGCATCATGTAGCAGATGAAACAATACAGAACAATGAAAGAAGTATACAGTTCAGTTAATAGATTAAGACCTTTGCCAATTTCTGTCTGATGACCACTGCTAGACCATATCAAGAGTACTAAATTACTGTAGAGGCACATTAAAATATGTTCCACGTATCTCATCTCTAGAACATTTTCATTTACATGCTTGATGATAAAGCTACATTATCTTTTCAAGAAATAATGGAAGTTACCCATTCTCTTTAAAATATTGGTTCAAAACTACTCTCTCACACATGTATTAAATCTGGAGTAATTATGGTAACTGAGAACGTATTTCAGCTTCGTTATTAAGGCATATTCTCTGAGAGGGAAATTACTGAAGCTGGTAAATAAGATCTCCAAAATGCATATGTCTTGCTATGTGTTTGTCCAGTCATCATATTGATGTGATGTATGTTTTCTTGTTAGATGTAAGGGGCTTGGAACACAAGCCCTATGAGGAGAGGCTGAGGGAGCTGGGGTTGATTAGCCTGGAGAAGAGGAGACTCCAGGGTGACCTTATTGCTGTCTACAACTACCTGAAGGGAGGTTGTAGTCAGGCAGAGGTTGGTCTCTTCTCCCAGGCAACCAGTACTAGAACAAGAGGACAGTCTCAGGCTGCACCAGGGGAGGTTTAGGCTGGATGTTAGGAAGAAGTTCTATACAGAGAGAGTGATTGCCCATTGGAATGGGCTGCCCGAGGAGGTGGTGGGGTCGCCGTTGCTGGGGGTGTTCAGGACGAGGCTTGACAGGATGCTTGGTTTCATGGTTTAGTTGATTAGGTGGTGTTGGATGATAGGTTGGACACAATGATCTTGAAGGTCTCTTCCAACCTGGTCTATTCTATTCTATTCTATTCTATTCTATTCTATTCTATTCTATTCTATTCTTTCTCATAGTTTTTCAGATTCGTCTTTCTTAGGCTGTTTCTTCATGCAATAAAAACATAAAGATCCTCATCCTGATCCCAAACCCACATTTAATCCATGAAGGCATATTTTTACTGTAATTTTTAGGTGATATGAACATGACTATAACCCAGTCCTTTTCTCACAATAGGAATTAAACAAATCTTAACCCAGTTATTGGCACTCTTATGGAAATTCAAGTATCCATTGAACCATTGTGGTACATACAAGAATGCAACACCCATAGTGACCACTGGAACTCTTTCTACCTGCAAAATATCAAGAAGAACAAATTGCTGTCCCCGCTGTGTTTTTGCACTCCAAATACTCTGCAAGAGTGGTGAATGCACTGAGCTGTGCCTCCAATCAATGAGTTTCCACAGAAGTTTCCCACAGGGTTAGACACTTGAAAAATATCTATGTCTAAGTTGCATCACAGCAGCTCATTTCAGCTAAGGCAGTAAATTCCAGGGTAACTCAGACAAAAGGAATACTCTTTTAACACTGCATATCACTATGACAAGAGATATATTCATCAGAACAACACAAATGTGGAACTGTGAACCTCAGATAACAAGGAAATATTCAATAATGTGGACCAGCCTCTAAACTTCAAAGAGACAAAATATACGTAGAATCATAGAACCATTTAGGTTGGAAAAGACCTTCAAGATCATTGAGTCCACCCTGTTCTGCCAAGTCTACCACCAAGCACCACATCCACACAGCTTTTCTGAAGTAATTTTGTCTCAAATACAGATTTGAAGAATTCTGTTTTTCACATCAGGTTCTCCATACATATTCATGTCTAACTTTTATGTATGAGTGAAACAGGCTTAGCACAGCAGACTGCTGTGAGGATGCAAAATTCTCCTGGCTTCACCACGTTTGAGGCCAATGTCACAGGTTCTTGGCTGTCACCAAAGGAAGAGTCAAACATGATATGCAAAGAGCTGATCTGCAGGAAAGTGGAGCCCACCTATCTGCAGTCAGCCCAGTTTCCACAGCTGCAAAAGCAGCAGGTTTGCCTCTGAGGAGCAAAGTGCTCTGTTCATGCTCCAGCATGGTCCATTCCCCTGCTCTTCCCTCACACTTGCTAGTCCCCCACTTCACAGTCTTAGGTCAGGAAAGTTCATTTTTGCCTGTGGTGCTGAGAATCCTTGAACTGTCTCTGCATGTATTTATGTGTGGATAGGTTATTCATGCAGCTGTGCTCCAGAAACCTCTGGAGGCTTCTGTTTTCCTGAGCACAAGCTCCACAAGGTGGGTGCCATAAGGCCCCAGTTCACAAAAAAAAAAACCAACCCAAAACCCACACCAGAAAAACACACACACACACACACACAAGCCCACAACCACCACACACAAAAAAAAAATCAGGGGCTGGGGAGGGAGAGAGGTTATTTAGTTTGCAATGCATGCTTGGAAAGGAGTGAAACTCAGTAAATGATCATCTATTCTAGCATACAATATTTCCTCTATTGAAGAATGACCTATCTTCAGTCTGTGCACTTCCTCCTCAATTTAAGAAGCTGGAAACTTTCCTCTCCTTTTGTAATCATTCAGCCAAAAAAGCTATGGAAAAGAATAATATCTCTTTTATCTTCACAGTACTACAAAACATGCAGAGGGGAAAAAAAAAACACAATAAAAGGAAAGGAAAAAACATATGTGCATGTTTTGGAGAAGGACCAGTTTGGTAAATAAATTATACTGATGAATTAAAAGTAAATATATTAAACAAACTCAGTAGTAAATCATGATGCACCACATGTATCTTTCATTCCAAGTATTACAGCCTTTGTACTAGATCATGAGCAAACCCACACACAATCAGCTACAGAAGAGTCAGTGTAGGATTTGGCAATATTTGACATTATCATGTGTGTTACACTTGCAGATTATATGACTGTAACTGGATAACTTTGTAAGAAAGGACTCAAATTTTAGGAGCTTTCCACAACTATGATTGCCTGAGATTTGTAGAATACAAGACGACATAAATAAACAGTGAAAGTATCAGACACAGATAAAAAACATTCAACTGTACAAATAGAAGATAGTGAGTGACTGCCTGGATTCCAGTGGTCTTGGCTGGAAACTGGAGCTGGGGGTTGTCCTGGACCACAGCTGAAGATGAGTCAACCATGCCTCACTACTGGGAGATCGACACCCTCAAGGGATGTCCAAAAAGACTGCCAAAGAAGGGACAATGAAGAATTCTCCCAAACCCACTCTGTTCTGATAATAGTTCAGATGAAACATTGTGTCCATTTTTGAGTATGGTGCTTTGAGGGAGATGTCAGCCAGCCAGCAATGGGAGGTCAAATCTGTGATGTCTGTAAAGCACAGCCTGTTGAAAACACTGGGAGAAATAATGATGCATGGGGAAAATGGCAGGAAACAAAGTAAAATGGTTTCATGTAAATGACCTGGGGCTGTTTAGTCTTGAGAAGAGGTAAGGCTGAGGGGTAGAATAGAATAGAATTAAGTAGGTTGGAAAAGACCTTCAAGATCATTGAGTCCAACCTATCATCCAACACCATCTTATCAACTAAACCATGGCACCAAGTGCCTCATCCAGTCTCTTCCAATGATGGTGACTCCACCACCTCCCTGGGCAGCACATTCCAATGGCCAATCTCTCTTTCTGTGAAGAACTTTTTCCTAACATCAAGCCTAAACCTCCCCTGGTGCAGCTTGAGATAGTGTCCTCTTCTTCTGGTGCTGATTGCCTGGGAGAAGAGACCAACCCCCACGTGGCTACAACCTCCCTTCAGGTAGTGGTAGAGAGCAATAAGGTCCCCCCTGAGTCTCCTCTTCTCCAGAATAAGCAACCCCAGCTCCCTCAGTCTCTCCTCATAGGGCTTGTGTTCCAAACCCCTCACCAACCTTGTTGCCCTTCTCTGGACACGTTCCAGCAAGTCAACATCCTTCCTAAACCGAGGGGCCCAGAACTGAACACAGGACTCAAGGTGTGGCCTAACCAGTGCTGAGCACAAGGGCAGAATGACCTCCCTGCTCCTGCTGGCCACACTAAATAGAATCGAATCGAATCGAATCGAATCGAATCGAATCGAATCGAATCGAATCGAATCGAATCGAATAGAATAGAATAGAATAGAATAGAATAGACCAGGTTGGAAGAGACCTTCGAGATCACAGTGTCCAACCTATCATCCAACACCACCTAATCAACTAAACCATGCAACCAAGCACCCCATCAAGTCTCCTCCTGAACACCTCCAGTGATAGTGACTCCACCACCTCCTCAAGCAGCCCAGTCCAGTGGGAAATCACTCTCTCTGTGTAGACCTTCCTCCTAACCTCCAGCATAAACCTCCCCTGGCACAGCATGAGACTGTGTCCTTTTGTTCTGGTGCCAGCTGCCTGGGAGAAGAGACCAACCTCTGCCTGTCTACAGCCTCCCTTAAGGTAGTTGTGGAGAGCAATAAGGTCACCTCTGAGTCTCCTCTTCTCCAGGTTAAGCAACCCCAGCTCCCTCAGTCTCTCTTCATAGAACTTGTGTTCCAAGCCCCTCCCCAGCTTTGTTGCCCTTCTCTGGACTTGTTCCAGCAAGTCAACATCCTTCCTAAACTGAGGGGCCCAGAACTGGACACAGTACTCAAGGTGCAGCCTAACCAGTGCAGTGTACAGGGGCAGAATGACCTCCCTGCTCCTGCTGGCCACACTGTTCCTGATGCAGGCCAGGATGCCATTGGCCCTCTTGGCTGCCTGGGCACACTGCAGCCTCATGTTCAGCCTACCATCGACCAGCACCCCCAGGTCCCTCTCTGTTTGGCAGCTCTCGAGCTACACTGACCCCAGCCTGTGGCACTGCATGGGGTTGTTGTGGCCAATGTGCAGAACCCGGCACTTGGATGTGTTCAATCTCATGCCGTTGGACTCTGCCCATCTGTCCAGTCAGTCAAGGTCCCTCTGCAAAGCCTCTCTACCCTCCGGCAGATCAACTCCTGCCCCCAGCTTGGTGTCATCTGCAAATTTACCGATGATGGACTCAATGCCCTCATCCAGATCATCAATAAAGATGTTAAAGAGCATGAGGCCCAGCACTGATCCCTGGGGCACACCACTAGTGAATGGCTGCCAGCTGGATGTGGCACTATTCACCACCACACTCTGGGCTCGGCCCTCCAGCCAGTTCCTAACCCATCGCAGTGTGCTCCCATCCAAGCCATGGGCTGATAGCTTGGCCAGGAGTTTGCTGTAGGGGACGGTGTCAAAGGCCTTGCTGAGGTCCAGGTAGACTACATCCACAGCCTGCTCCACATCCACCAGGCGGGTCACCTGATCATAGAAGGAGATCAGGTTGGTCAGGCAGGACCTGCCCTTCCTAAATCCATGCTGGCTGGGCCTGATCCCTTGGCCATCCTCTAAGTGTTGTGTGATTGCACTCAAGATGACCTGCTCCATAATCTTTCCTGGCACTGAGGTCAGACTGACAGGCCTATAATTCCCTGGCTCATCCAACCGGCCCTTCTTGTGGATGGGCACCATGCTGGCCAGCTTCCAGTCCTCTGGGATGTGTCCAGTGAGCCAGGACTGCTGAAAAACGATGGAGAGTGGCTTGGCCAGCTCATCTGCCAGCTCTCTCAGCACCCTGGGATGGATCCCATCTGGTCCCATGGACTTGTGGGGATCCAAGCAGCTGAGGATATCTCTCTTCCCCCTCCTGGAATAGAGAGAAACTATGCTGCTCCCTGGCTCCTTCTGCCAGCTCTGCAGGCCAGCTGTCTCGAAGACATTCTGTCCCACTAGTAAAAATTGAGGCAAAGAAGGTGTTCAGTACCTCTGCCTTTTCCTCATCCTTTGTTATAACGTTCCCCTCTGTGTCCACCAAGGAGTGGAGGCTGTCCTTGTCCTTCCTCTTGCTATTAGTATATTTATAGAAGGACTTTTTGTTGTCCTTCACAGCAGAGGCCAGTCTAAGCTCCAAATGTGCTTTTGCCACCCTAATTTTCTTCCTACATCACCTAGCAACATCCTTAACGCATCTATGGGTTGCCTCCCCTTTCCTCCAAAGGTGATACACCCTCTTTTTTTCCCTTAGTTCTTTTAGAAGCTCATCACCCATCCAGGCTGGCCGTCTGCCCCGGCGGCTCATCTTCCAGCACATTGGCACAGCCTGTTCCTGCGCCTTCAAGAGTTCTTCCTTGAAGTAGGTCCAGCTCTCCTGGACCCCTTTGTTTTTAAGGGCTATTTCCCAAGGAACCTTCTGAGTTAGTTCCTTGAGTAGCCTGAAGTCCGCCCTCCGGAAGTCCAGAGTGGAGGTCTTCTTGCTGCCCCTTTTTAGCTTGACCAAATACTGAAAATTCAATTATCTCGTGGTCGCTGGCCCCTAAACAGCCTCCGACCACCACATCACCCACCAGCCCTTCCCTGTTGGTGAAGAGGAGGTCTAGCATAGCCTTACCCCTGGTAGGCTCACGCAGCACCTGGGATAAGAAGCTGTCCTCCATGCACTCTAAGAACCTCCTAGACTGTCTCCTCTCTGCTGTGTTGAGATCCCAGCAGATGTCAGGCAGGTTGAAGTTGCCCATGAGGACAAGTTCAGGTGATGTTGAGACAGCCTCAAGCTGCCTATAGAATGACTCATCAACATCTTCATCATGTTCCTGATACAGTCCACGATGCCATTGTCCTTCTTGGTCACCTGGCACATTGATGGCTCACATTCAGCCTACTATCAACCAGCACCCCCAGATCCCTTTCTGCCTGGCTGCTCTCCAGCCACTCTGACCCCAGCCTGTAGCACTGCATGGGGTTGTTGTGGCCAGTGTGTAGAACCCAGCACTTAGATGTGTTAAATCTCATGTCCTTGGACTCTGCCCATCTGTCCAGCCTGTCATGGTCCCTCTGCAGAGCTCTCCTACCAACAGTTCAACACCTGCCCCCAGCTTGGTGTCATCTGCAAATTTACTGATAATGGACTCAATCCCTTCGCCCAGATCATCGATAAAGAAATTGAGCAGAACAGGGCCCAACACTGAGCCCTGGGGGACACCAGTAGTGGCTGTTGGGCCCTTTCCTGTTCAATATCTTTAGGTGATCTGATCAATGTGTATAAATATCTGAGGGGTGGGTGTCAAGTGGAGGTGGCTAATCTCTTTTCAGTGGAGTGCAGTAATAAGACAAGAAACAACAGGTTCAAGCTTGAACACAGAAGATTTCACCTCAACATGAGGAGAAACTTCTTTACGGTGAGGGCAATGGAGCACTAGAACAGGCTTCCCAGAGAGGTTGTGGAGTCTCCTTCCCTGGAGACTTTAAAAACCTGTCTGGATGCTTTCCTGTGCAGACTACCCTAAGCGATCCTGCTTTGGCAGGGGGGTTGGACTTGATGATCTCTGAGGTCCTTTCCAACCTCTAACATTCTATGATTCTGTAATTCTACCATAGAAAAGTCCTTTATTTGTAGGAAAATAAATTCTATCTGGTCAAGGAAAATTTCTGTGTGAGTACTGGAAAATAAGCAGGCTGGACCATGGCTGAAGAGTGGGCAAGGATTTAGAAAAATATGCTCTATTAATTTGCAGTTCAGATAGGCCTCTTTCTTTTTACTGCTCATTGACCTTTTACTAGTTGCCACAACATGATGATGCAGGCTACAAAATCCACTGTTTAGGAGAAAAAACAATGTTGTTATACCACTCCTGATCTGCAGCAGCAGTTACATCAGTTAAGAAGTGTATTCTTGGCCTATTCGTACTCTTTAGTGTTTAAAAGGAACCAGCCTCTGTGATTCTCAACACCACAAGCACAAACAAATCTGTAATAATGCACAACTTAATGAAGGAAAACTGTATAATGCACAAACACCCTGAAACTTGCAGGGCCTTTCAAGAGAAAATCTAACTCAGCCAAAACATGTAGACAAAAGAAGAGGTTTAAATCCCTTCCAGGCACAGAGGCATGAGACACAAGGATATGTTCTATTTATTTAACAAGACAGAGCTGGAGTAAGAGCCCTCACAATAGAATTACAGTGGTAACAATAAAAATACAGCAAACCAAGTATTACAGCCCATGAAAGATGAAGCCAGCGGAAGGATTATGGAACCTGCACACCCAGACATTTTAATACCTATGCCAGACATAGAGCTGCATGATAATACGAGCACAATGAAACACTAGAATTCTAAATCCAAGGAACAGATGGAAAGGCAAGGCTTCGCTGGTGAAACGACGTTTCATTGAAGGCTTAACTCCCAGCTTCATGCAGAGCAGCTATCCATTAGAAGTCATCCTCAGTTCATACTCCACAGGAGTTTGGAAATACTGTTCTTGTCTATTCTACAGACTGGGAAATGCAACATTAGATTGTTCGCCTGTAGATAAGATGTTATATTCCTTGGATGATGCTGAAATTTACTCTGTGGAGACAGTTTCCACTGGCACATGATAAATATGTTCAGGAAGGGTTGATTGAAGCACATGTACAAGCTAAGTGTGTAAAGCCATTGCCCAAAAATATCTCCAAGGGAGCAGTCAAGGCCCTTAAGCAATAGAAACTCTACTGATGTGATACAAAATTTTGATCACAGCTTTTTCACAGAGGCGTCTGCCAAATCCAGAACTGTGAATGTGAAACAACGACCGAGGAGGGTCCAAAAATTTCTTACAGTTAAAGGACACCTGAGAGAAATTAGAGTAATGGTCCTGCTTGATCCCACATGATACATAGGGAGGGTTTTCTTCAGAAAACAGAGCCACAAAACATAGATCAAAAATTATGTAGAGAACTGACATATCAGAATTACACTATCTTTGATAGCTAGGCAATACCAGAATAACAAGGATTTGATGCTTTAGATGCTGGATTTTGCTTTGCAGAGGAGCACAATGAGATTACTTTCACTGAGGCAGAGACTGACTCCAGAACAACAACTGTCTGTTAAGGCACTCCCATAGGGTTTCTCAAAGATCCATATTAAAAGGTAAATACCATAATCAAAATTCCCCGTTTTGTGTCTGTTCTTCTGTAATCCTTATATCTGACAAAAGCATATAATAATGCAGGAACTAAACTACATCATGGGAAGCTGTGCAATACTGTCTTCCATTGGAAAAGGAAGTCTTTAAAAGAGATATTTTTAAACAGCATACCAAAAGCTTGAAACACAATGTGTTTGTGGCTGGGACTTTGGTTCCAGGCATGGTTTCCTTGCCAATAGTATCAATTTAAGAGCATTTTAAACACTACATATGTAGAGAGTTCTTTTAAATGGACTTTGTCTTGAATCAGTCAGCTCAGAACTAGGAAGAGCAAGAAAGACAAATAATTCTGCTAGGTTCAGAAAGTCAGTAAATGCCAACAGTGACAGTACCTGATCTTCTCAACGACATTCTTGCTGGACTAAAAGTTCAAGGTCTTCCTCATTCACCGTGGTTGCCTGTCTCAGCAGGTGGCTGGGTTAAGAATACTGTACATTGAATGATTTGAAGGACCGGTGAATCTTGATTTGACTGGTAGTTGATCCTATACTTAATTTTGCACACAAGTGATGCAATGGAGACGTTGATGCTGAAAGCAGGTCAGTGTTTAAAACACTCTGGAAATGGGGAATCTCATCAGTACGAATACCAGCTCAGGAATCATTGGGACATGGTGCACTGCAGCAATTTCAGTGAGCTTTAGAATAGAATAGAATAGAATAGAATAGAATAGAATAGAATAGAATAGAATAGACCAGGTTGGAAAAGATCTTCATGATCATCAAGTCCAACCTATCACCCAAGACCATCTAATCATGTAAACCATGGCACCAAGTGTTTCATCCAGTCCCCTCTTAAACACCTCCCTGAGTACCCCATTCCAATGGCCAATCACTGAGAAGAACTTCTTCCTAACATCCAGCCTAAACCTCCCCTGGCACGGCTTGAGACTTTTCTTTTCATACAAAAGCTCTCTGTTGTGTCTACACATTTAAAAACCATGTAAAATTGTATATGGAGATTTGGCCTTTCACTTCTCCACAGTTTTTAAACTTTTCTTCTTCTTCAATGGCTTTGTGGATTTACATTCACTAACTGCTGGTGACCATTGCAGTAGCTGCAATGGCACATGATGTTAAATTCAGTTCATACAGAAATTTTGTGTTCAGAGTATCAAGCCCTCTAGTAGTGCTGTTATAATCAAAGAGGAGTATTTTCTCTTTTCTGCTGGTCAGCACCAGACCCAAGGAAGATACGAACTCCATGCACCCTAAAGATCAAAAGAGCTCTTACAAGAGGAAGTACAGAGGATAACAGTCAAGGAAGTCACAGCTGTTTGCCATTTAATGAAGTTAAATGCATGTGTAAATGTTTATAGACTCCAGGCTGAAGTTAATTCTTTTGGAAACAAGACTTTTGCAATATAATCACATACTCCACTATTTTTTTCCTGGTGGACTGTTATTATGCATAACTCCTTGTGATAATCCGCAAATTCTCTATTGTCTATTATTATTTATGCAAACCATTCACACTAATATGATTGATTTGCATTTTCATCTTTTTCTTTTAGTCTCTTCCAAGTACAGTTAGAAGCTGTTTGAAAACAGCAGTAAAAACAAGGGATCCACCAATAATTGTCTGTAGAAACCAAGCAGTTCTTATGGATTGAATGAATGGTTTCCTCTAAGCAAAGCAAACTTTCAGTCTCTCATCTGTAAAATATTATGTGAGCAGAAGCTCAGGATCTGGTATCACCTGCTGAGTCTGAAGCTGTAATCAGTTGATTTTTACTCTTCTGGATGGTGAGGAAGCAATATACACATCTGGAAAATGAAATGTTTGAAAAACTCTTTGTCATCAGGTGAGTGCAAAAGTCAGAGGCAGTTTAGAAAACACCATGAAAACCTAACTTAATTTAACTAAATTTAGGAAAAAGAGAGACTCTTTCACCAGTATGAGCTTGTCCCCTCCTCCAATGTCCAAACTGTCTGTTCAGTCTAGTGACCTGATTTCATCTATGCTTAACCTAAACTGCCTTACAAAAGACCCCCAAGAGACCACCACCAGCTCCCCTACATCACTGCTTGCTGATTTTCCTGCAGACTTGTAGGAATTTACATAATAGCTTTGAGATTAGAGACAGTTTATGCTTGAGGAATCAGAGTGGGTAGCAAGCAGTGCCTCAGTGTCTATAATTAAGTAATAATGATGTATGGTATCTGAACAAAGATCACAGTAAATTTATTTCCATAAATGGATGATTAATCCCAGTTAGAGCTACTACAGAAAAATCAGATGGGTCTCTGTGTTTTCCATTATACCTCACTCTTGGCTTCTCTCATAAAGCTTTTCTCCACTCTAATTTGTTGTGATTCCTTTGCCACTGTGTGTCAGGGCCCAGGAACTCTGTTTCTGAGCAAAGGAGACAGTCCATCATTCATCTCCACTGGCTCTAGCAGTGACGAATTGCTACGTCCTACAGTGGCACTGGATATTAATGGCATCCTTGTAATAGAGAAGGGGAAGCGATTGACTCCCAACACAAGCTGCATTGAAAGGACTGCTGCAGCCTGTACTTCTCAAAGGACGGAACATCTCTGAATGTCAACAGCCCTTGTGCAGCCTCCACCTCTGTCTCATCAACCTCCGGACAAGACAGCTGGCAGTAGGAGAGGAGAAAGCGTTACCCCAGCTCACAGACCTGGCAGAACTCCACATCCAGGCTCAGTGTGACAAGCTGTCAGACCAACAAAATGTCCTTGAACTCCCCATTAGAAGGCAGGAGAGTGGCACAGTCATCACCAGCAGCCCTCTCCTCTAAATTCAGCGCACAAGTCTCTAAATGGTTTACCCACACTAGCACAGCAATGTGCCAATCCCCAAACAATCAACCAAGCCCTGCAATGAAATGCTTCCCTTGGCCCACCCCCCTCTCCTCCCTGCTTGCTCCATGAAACAAAACACCTCTGTTTCTCTTTTCGTCAGACCGGGAGACTACAAGAGTCATATTTAAACTCAGATAAAATAAAGGCACGTCCCTTATGGCCAAAGTGTAAGATGTCATTTAAATAAACTTTCACAAAAATCACAAAGTGCTCTGCTATAAATGAGTGATTCTTAACGCAGCCAGTGATCAACAAACTCACTTCCTAATTAAGTGTAGGAGCATAATGAGGAACAGGGCATCCTTTGTTTCACCAGCCCGTGTGAACTCCAGCCACAAGTCCCCAGACTCTCCTAACTCCTACATTTGGAGCTTGTAATTAGTGCATAAGGAACCAGGTACTACAGCAGCAGCCCCTTTGACAGTGGGTCCATTCACAGCCAGCCAGATGTGAAGACCGTTCAAAGGGTGCCGACTGACTCACATATTGCGTGGTGTTGTATGACACTATAATCTCTGGTTTTCAGCCCTACAATCACCAGGCACTGTCATTTTTAATGCATTCTAATTAGCTGGTAAGGTTTACAGAAAAGTTCAGTGATGCAAGCAGAGCTACTGAGCTGGTGTGTGGAGGGCTGCTTCGTAAGCAGCAGAGATATTCATGTTGTTATGATAAACATCAAACCACAGGTTGCCCAGGGAGGTGGTAGTAGCCCTATCCCTGGTGGTTTTTAAGGCCAGGCTGGATGTGGCTCTGAGCAACCTGATCTAGTGTGAGGTGTCCCTCCATGGCAGTGGGGTTGGAGCTAGATGATCCTTGAGGTCCCTTCCAACCCTAACAATTCTATGGGTTCTGTAGTTAATTTAAGGAGCTCTCAAATGTGCCTTTTTTCAATGTTACCCACAGAACAAAACAAAAGCTGGAAAGATATACAAAGAAAAACATTATGGTGATTGAAAGTGAACCTTCCTGAGGCACTAGGAACTCTTTGAGGGGACCTCACTCAAATGTCCCCATCAGCTACTCTGCTCTGAATAACAAGCCACTGTTCACTGAGGTCTCCACCCCAGATGATACAGCCCCTGAGGCAGCAGACCATATTGAGATGTCAGGAATCACTGTTATCTGCCTCATAAACCATCTAAGCCCAAAATCTTGGACACGTTCAGTAGCCTAAGCTGGACTGACACTCACCAACAAAGGTGTATATCCCCTCCACCAGCCAGTAGAAGGTAGTAGCAGAAGGTAAAAAGTGATAATTAAATATCTTATTTAAAAAATATTACCAGTAATATTGAGTGTAAACTGCTTATATGAAAGATGAAAAAGGGATTCAAAAGAGTACCTTATAGTTTTACTCTCCTACAGGTAAGACAAGAGGGAGAGTGGAGTGTGTGTTCCAAACCCCTTCCCAGCAATCTTTCTGACAACAACAATTTTTTTGTACAACACCACTGTGATGCAGCACCTAATGAGCAGAACAACTCCATTCAATGGCTTGCATAAGCACTTACATAAATGTAATTCAGCATGGGCTTTGAAAGCGCAGTTGCAAATCAGGTTTGTGCAGCCAGTGTTTACCAGCTCTGTTCTGCAAATTATATGGGCACAGAGTATGAAAGAATAGCAGGCGAACTATGATAATTACTGAGCACCATCAGCAAATTATGAGATGCAAAAGAATCAACCTAACAAACAAGCTGAGGAGCCACAGGCTATGTACATGCTTGTATCAATAATTCCTTAAATTACTTCGAATAAAATGACAATAAACACATTCAAACAGAAACACCACATTTCCTTATAAAAAAGGATAGAGGACCAAACTGAATGTGTTGAATGTATATTTTACCTTTGGGTATAATTCCAATTAATAGTTAAACAATGATGCAGGAGAGGACATTTTTCAATACTGTGTGCACATACCAGATATCATCAAATCAAAAATCCCTTCTGAAGAAATAGGTTCTCTATTCTTATCACATGTTGGAGGAACAGCCCCATGTTTATACTTGCAGACAAGCAAGTCATTCATCTAGAAGCAATCTTCAAACTGTGAGGCATTATCAAGTTAGTTGTTCACTTTGTTTCTTTTGTAGATGAATGAGTTCAAACTATCTCTACAGTAAAGTGGTGATGAAATCCTTCCCCCTCTGGTTCATGCCTCTTAACTACTCAGAGATAAGCTATACTGCACCACATTCACTTATCTCAGGTTGGTTTGAATTGCTTCATGCACAGAGGATCAGAAAGAGGAGACTATTGCAAAGGCCACTTCTGAAACTCACAGCCCTGATGGAGTCTGAATAGGAAAGTATTATGAAAAAATCACAACTCCTATCCTGTGGCAAGACCAATTTGTCCTCTTATCCAGGCATACCTGGATCTCCAGTAGTATTCCTCTAGCAATGATTTAATGATTAATGACACAAGTATAAAGGAGGGAAGTGCAGTGATGAGAAAGACAGCTTTTTAAGCAACACCTCTCTTCTGGTGTGGTCTGTGATTGCATCTTCTCCGTGACATTAATAACACTTACTATATGTTAGGCAACATCAAACACCACTCAGATGCATTCCTCATCTATTCATCGAAGGCAAAACCAATGTGAGAATAAACGTGATATGACATAAGCATTATAGGTTTTTCAACAATGTTCTTAATGAGGAATTATTAAGGACTCACCCTTCTCTGCATTTACCTCTAAGCAGGCGACTATTTGCTCTCAAGATGCAAGGTTTTTGCCTAGTTTGAATGTGTGAAGAAAGGTGGACAGCAGAAGATCATACACATCATTTCAGGATCTGACCTCTTTTTTTGCTGGAAGTTTTACTTCTGTTGTAGAGGACGCACATTAAAAGCATGAAGTCAGTTTATCTAGAGCTGAGCTGATGCCAGCTCAGAGCACAGAGTGGAAATCTATGTACCTATGCCAGCAGCCACCCAAGAACCCCACTCGAGATAGGCAAACACATAAACAGGATTTTCTATATTTTATCAAAAAGCAGATATTCCAAAACCTGCCACAGCTGTGTGTTCAATACATGGCAGAAAGAGAGGGATGGGGCAAAAAAATTTCCTATAAAATGAAGCCAACACAGGTTTGTTTAAATTAATAGGTCTACATCACAGTTTAATTTTTGTCTTTCTATTTCTTGCTAGACCATGTATACCTGAGAATCACATTGAATGGAGTAGAGGTTTTGGGTTTTGAGGTTTATTTTGTCCTTTCTAGAATTCTTTTTCACTCTCTCTTAGAGTGGATTCAGAAAGGTTGACATACAGGAGATGCATGTGAATCAACTTAATTAATGCATTGTAAAGGCCAGAATAATTAAATAATAAATAAAACTTCTTTCATGCTAATACCAGCCCAAAGATCACAGGCTTCCATAAGTCAATGATTGATTTTTATTATCCTCAGTATTACTTTTCAAAACTGCTACTCATTTGCTGTGATTTTTGCAGGGCTGTTCTTTCTAAACAGGAATTCTTGATGAAAGAGGAAATCTCTGTCTGTTGATATCACCCTCAGATGCCTGTCTGTATGCTTCTCTCTGGTCACACAGAGGGAACTGCAGACACCACCTCCTTGCACAGCTCTGGCACAGCAGATAGCTGTGTCTCAACCCTGACTGTGAAAAGCCTGGTTGAGTGAAGAACAGGGAGAAGGAGACATCACTGAACCCAGATCATCTCGTACCACTTTGGTGTGTGTGCTGACAGGCAGTAGCTGAGAGGGAGGCCGCGGTTATTGCTATGTTAACAGGTGTCTCCATAAATCCATCATATTAGAGGAGTCCTTATGTGACATGTAGCAATTAAGATAGGTGGAAAACAGGAAATACACACCAACAATAAAACTGGGCTTTAATCAAAAACACACCTGAAAGAAAGAAAGGAATGATTTCAGTCTGAAGAACTGCATGCAATTCCAAGCAAGGCTTATCAAAATGAGCTGCACTAAATTTTAAAGACCAGATCAAGAAATTATCTCACCACATTAAGATAAAATCCATCTTGCAGAGTAAACCATAACAAATATGAACCAATTTTTTTTTTCCAAATAATGATAGCAGCCTAAATCTCTTCTGCACAAGATGAAAAGACAACTAAATTGGTGATAATTTCATTTAATTAATTCAATATTTCGTTACACAAATTTATTTTGTATAAGGCATTAAAAAGCTGTACAATCAATAATGGATTTGGGGAATTAAGTTTGAGCTCTGAAATGTAAGGACAAGTATTTGTTGGGCTGCTTTCACAGCTGTCATTAGCAAGAAAATTCCGCTAAAACTTAATTTACACAAGTCATCACAATGGAGCCATGTTCAAAAATGGCATTTGTTAAAGGGGCATTTTTGTAAATCCTGGCTAGCACGTCACTGCAACTCAAGGAACATGCATATCTCTGCTAATGTAAGGACGTGTCCTGCACAGTTCCAAGACTATTTCTATACCTCCTGAGTTACTTCCAAATAAGGAAATGGTCAGTACAATGCTGAGACAGAATGCTACCCTGGCTCTCATAAATTTACCATCAATTGTGTCCGGTTCTGGGCCCCTCAGTTTAGGAAAGATGTTGAGTTGCTGGAACATGTCCAGAGAAGGGCAACAAAGCTGGGGAGAGGCCTTGAGCACAAGCCCTATGAGGAGAGGCTGAGGGAGCTGGGATTGTTTAGCCTGGAGAAGAGGAGGCTCAGGGGAGACCTTATTGCTGTCTACAGCTACCTGAAAGGTGGTTGTACCCAGGTGGGGGTTGGTCTCTTCTCTCAGGCAACCAGCATGAGAGAGGACACAGTCTCAAGCTGCACCAGGGGAGGTTTAGGCTCGAGGTGAGGAGAAAGTTCTTCACCGAGAGAGTCATTCGTCATTGGAATGTGCTGCCTAGGGAGGTGGTGCAGTCACCGTCCCTGGAGGGGCTCAAGAGGGGATTTGACGTAGCACTTGGTGCCATGGTCTAGTCATGAGGTCTGTGGTGACAGGTTGGACTCAATGATCTTTGAGGTCTCTTCCAACTTTGGTGATACTGTGATGCTGTGATCTGGTTCAAGAGCTGTTAGTTTTTGTTCCAATACCCATAGTAAGAGATGTGGATCGCAGTAGAATTGGAATCGTGACTCAGTGAAGGGTTATGAGAAGGTGCCTTTTCCCTCAGGTCAAGACAATCAGATTCTTCTTGGTTTTGTGCATTCCACGCTTCCATTTCCCAAAAGACTGAGGGTTCTTTCAGTGTCCTCAGAAAGCATCACACCTAAGACAGCAAACATTACACCCATCCAGTAACTTTTAAAACTGCATTGTACGCACAAGAAAAATACTTGTAAGGAACACCAGTAGGGTCACCTGCACAGAAGCTTTAGAGTAAATTTAGGCCTTGAAATTCCAGCATCACTTTGAATGTCCTTGCCTGCAAATAAATGATTTAACTTTTACAAAGCTATGGTTTCATATTGAAACTAGTGCACAGTGTAATGCACAAATCCAAGCACTGATTATGGTTAATGATCTCAATCATTAAATGTTTTATTTAATTCCCCATGGGGGACTAGCATAAGTGAAAATGACACTGATAGAAAATGTGGTGGAAACTGCAGATAAATAATTGAAGAAGTTATCCCAGGCATCATAATTAGTAAAAACAGCTCTGTGAAGTTCTTTAATATTCAAAAATCCATCTCTCTACTACCTTACTGTTAACATCAAGCTTGGAGATCTTTTGGCTGTTAGGCTGCCTGATAATACTGGCTCCTGTCCTCTTTAATATCTTTAGCAATGATCTGGATGAGAGGATTGAGTGCACCCTCGGTAAATTTGCAGATGACACCAAGTTGGGTGGCTGTGTTGATCTGCTTGAGGGTAGGGAGGCTTTGCAGTGCACCTAGACAGGTTATACTGATGGGCCAAGGCTAATTGTATGAAGTTCAGCAAGGCTGAGTGCCAGGACCTGCCCCTGGGTCACAACCACCTCACTGTAAGCTACGGACTTGCAGACATGAGGTTAGAAAGATGCAACTTGGAGAAGGACCTGGGGGTGTTGGTTGACAGGTGACTGAATACGAGTCAGCAGTGTGTCCAGGTAGCCAAGAATGCCAGTGGCTTCCTGGCTTGTATTAGAAACACAGTGGCCAGCAGGGGCAGGGAGGTGATTATCCCCCTGTACTCAGCACTGGTGAGGCAACACCTCAAGTATTGTGTTTAGTTCTGGGCCCCTCACTACAAGAAGGACATTGAGGTGCTGGAGTGTGTCCAGAGAAGGGGAGCAAGGCTCATGATGGCTTGAAGTACATGGTCTACAAGGAGCATCTGAAGAAGCTAGGGTTATTCAGTCTGGAGAAGAGGAGGCTGAAGGGAGACTTCATTGCTCTCTACAACTACCAGACAGTAGGTTGGAGAGATGAGAAGGCCAGCCTCTTCTCCTTGTGTCAAGCAACAGAACTAGAGGAAATGGTTTCAAGCTGTGCTAGGGGAGATTTAGGCTGGATATTAGGACATATTTCTTCTCTGAAAGGGTTCTCAAACATTGGAATGGTCTGCCCAGGGCTGTGGTGGAGTCACCATCCCTGGAGGAGTTCAAGCAGCATGTGGACTTAGCAGTTAAGGACATGGTTTAGTGTTGATTCTTCAGTGGAATCTTCAGTGCTAGACTGAGGGTTGGACTGGATGACCTTTGAGGTCTTTTCCAACCTGATGTATTCTGTGATTCTGAAGGCTGAAGAGATGAAAACTTCTAAGGAAGAAACCTTTATATTTCTACATTTGGCATTTACTCATATTGCCTTGTGTTTCTTAAGTTCTTGGAGTATATGGGATTGGAGATGAACATTGTTGAGGAGAAGGAGCCAAGAAAATGTTGGGGCTGTAAGGAGAGATATTAATAGGATATTTTTTTCTCTGAGTTTGTGTTTAATGTTAACATCTAGTTGTAGAAATGACAGAAACTACTGGAAGTTTCATTTTTAACATGGTACATAAATCTCAGGTATTAACCACATATGGTTATCAATAACTCATGTAACTTTGCACAGGAGTTGCAATCTTAAACTATTCTGGATCTATTATGCCTGAGGGGGAAAATAATGGAAATGCTTTGAGTTCAGCTTCTGAATATCTTCTGATAAACAGAGCTTGATCAATTCCTGACAAGAGCCCAGCATACACACTGAGGCTGTGGCAGAACAGTAAGTAGCAAGGCCTTTGACACTGTCCCCCCACAGTAAACTGCTGGCTAAGCTGTCAGCTCTTGGCTTGGAAAGCAACACTCTCTGCTGGGTTAGGAACTGGCTGGAGGGCTGAGCCCAGAGAGTGGTGGTGAATGGTGCCACATCCAGCTGGCGGCCAGTCACTAGTGGCAACCCCCAGGCATCGGTACTGGGCCCCATCCTCTTTAACATCTTCATTGATGATCTGGATGAGGGGATTGAGTCAGACATCAGCGAATTTGCAGACAACACCAAGTTAGGAACAGATGTTGGTCAGTTGGAGGGTAGAAAGGCTCTGCAGAGGGACCTCGACCGACTGGACAGATGGGTGGAGTCCAGTGGAATGGCATTTAATAAGTCCAAGTGCCAGGTGCTACACTTTGGCCACGGCAACCCCATGCAGAGCTACAGGCTGGGGTCAGAGGGGCTGGAGAGCAGCCAGACAGAGAGGGACCTGGGGGTGCTGGTCGATGGTAGGCTGAACATGAGCCTGCAGTGTGCCCAGGCAGCCAGGAGGGCCAATGGCATCCTGGCCTGCATCAGGAACAGTATGGCCAGCAGGAGCAGGGAAGTCATTCTGCCCCTGTACACTGCACTGGTTAGGCCACACCTCAAGTACTGTGTTTAGTTCTGGGCCCCCCAGTTTAGGAAGAATGTTGACTTACTGAAACGAGTCCAGAGAAGGGCAATGAAGTTGGTGAGGGGCTTGGAGCACAAGCCCTATGAGGAGAGGCTGAGGGAGCTGGGATTGCTTAGCCTGGAGAAGAGGAGACTCAGGGGGGACCCCATTGCCCTCTACAACTACCTGAAAGGTGGTTGTAGTCAGGAAGGGGATGGTCTCTTCTCCCAGGCAACCAGCACCAGAACAAGGGGACACAGTCTCAAGCTGCACCAGGGGAGGTTTAGACTCGAGGTGAGGAGAAAGTTCTTCACTGAGCGAGTCATTCATCATTGGAATGTGCTGCCCAGGGAGATGGTGGAGTCACCATCCCTGGAGGTGTTCAAGAGGAGACTGGATGTGGCACTTGGTGCCATGGTCTAGTCATGAGGTCTGTGGAGACAGGTTGGACTCGATGATCTTTGAGGTCTCTTCCAACCTTAGTGATACTGTGATTCTGTGAAGATGCCCCTCAAGCTGAGCATGGCATCCAATCACATACCTGCTTTTAGTCCAAAGATGTATAGTATCTGGACTTTCATGACTTTTTACAGGGATTTCAGGTTCTGCTTCATACTCAAAGCAACCTCAGAGTGTATTCAAGGACTGGCTGAGCCACAGGGCCTCATTCAGCTGTGGCATTTCAGGCACATTTCTGTGTGAGCCCTGATATAAATCCTCTGTTGTACTACTTCAGGAAGGGTGGCACATCTGGCAGGATGCAATGGCCTCTGATGTCTGTGTTGCCAGACCCTGTAGAGTAGATGCCAAGTTCTCATTCCTACTTAGGAGTAATAATTTGTAATTCTCTGTATGTAGGGTGTTTGGTTTGGTACCCTTTTACAAGGATAGTTGGAGGACAATGAAGAAGAGAAAAGACCATCATCCACTTTGAAAACCTATGGCAAAAGTGATCTAGACAGCCCAAAGCCTCAGACAAATGAATGTGCTCATGCAGTGCTCACAAGTCCTTCAGTGATGACATCTACAACAGATGGCATCTGCACTGTGCATTTGTTTTTGGTTTGAGGTTGCTTCCACATGTATGTGGGGGAGGGGGAGATGGCTACTTCCCTAGGGGGTCTTCTGAGCATGGTCTCTGGAAACAAGCTTCCTCAAGTTGCAGCCATGAGCAAGCAAGGCACAATGGAGAGACACCCAGGAGGAGAAGGAACAGACTGTCAGGGTCTCAGCAGGATGAAGGGCACATCCTGTGGACCAAAGATAAATAGAATAGAATAAACCAGGTTGGAAGAGACCTTCAAGATCGTGTCCAACCTATCATCCAACACCACCTAATCAACTAAACCTCCAGTGATGGTGAACCCACCAGCTCCTCAGGCAGCCCATTCCAATGGGCAATCACTTTGTGTAAAACTTCCTCCTAACCTCCAGCCTAAACCTCCCCTGGTGCAGCCTGAGACTGTGTCCTCTTGTTCTGGTGCTGGTTGCCTGGGAGAAGAGACCAAAATCTGCCTGTCTACAACCTCCCTCAAGGTAGTTGTAGAGAGCGATGAGGTCACCCTTGAGTCTGCTCTTTGCCAGGCTAAGCAACCCCAGCTCCCTCAGTCTCTCCTCACCAACTTCATTGCCCTTCTCTGGACTCGTTCCAGCAAGTCAACATCCTTCCTAAACTGAGGAGCCCAGAACTGGACACAGTACTCAAGGTGTGGCCTAACCAGTGCAGTGTACAGGGGCAGAATGACCTCCCTGCTCCTGCTGGCCACACTGTTCCTGATGCAGGCCAGGATACCATTGGCCCTCCTGGCTGCCTGGGCACACTGCAGGCTCATGTTCAGCCTACCATCGACCAGTATCCCAGGTCCCTCTCTGTCTGGCTGCTCTCCAGCCCCTCTGACCCCAGCCTGTAGCTCTGCATGGGGTTGTTGTGGCCAATGTGCAGAACCCGGCACTTGGATGTGTTCAATCTCATGCCGTTGGACTCTGCCCATCTGCCCAGCCTGTCGAGGTCCCTCTGCAGAGCCTTTCTACCCTCCATCAGATCAACTCCTGCCCCCAGCTTGGTGTCATCTGCAAATTTACTGATGATCAACTCAATGCCCTCATCCATATCATCAATAAAGATGTTAAAGAGCATGGGGCCCAGCACTGATCCTTGGGGCACACCACTACTGACTGGCCACCAGCTGGATGTGCCCACTGCTGCACAGAAAGTCACAAAACTGGCTCAGAGCCAGGGCTCACCAGAAGACTGAGGGGGTGATGGCAGCCTTGTTTACAAACCCTTTTACTTCTGCACTGTCTTTCCTGGAAGCTAAGAGTTTATACTACTTAAAAAGATGGATTTTGCTTTTTACTTTTTACCTTTTAAATTCAATTAAACCTTTGGGTTTCGTACATAAAAGTCTTTTTTAGGGAGCTGAGTACAATGGAATGTTCTATGTAGATCCATCTCAAGCCACAGATGTAATCACCATACAACATCATGCAAGGAAGATGAGTACTACAGCCAATTCACAGTGGACTCCAATTAGCAGAAGCAATTATTCTCCTTTTAATTTAGACTGATTGAAACTGTAGCACAAATAAATCAAAAGCAGAAATATGTCCCTAAAACACTGTGAATAGGAGCTTCATGAATCTTTAAATTCACAATATCAATACAGTGACTAGAATACCATGAAGGGGGGAAATGGTGATGTTAATCTAGCCACCTCCTTTCACAGCCCCTCACTAATAGATCCTTTCTTGTATCATCTCACTCTTCTGTCATTGCTTTGCTATGTTAATAACCATAGCCTTCAGCAGTCTCTGGTTTCTGAAAATCTGCTTAAACTGAAGAGTCTTTAGATGTTTTCCTATTTGAAGAGTTTATCTCTGCTGGGGAAATAATTCAAAACATATTACATCTGATTGTTCTAAAATGAAGATTACCTCTTCGTGCACCTCTTCTTGTGCCCCTGTACTCAGCACTGGTTAGACCACACCTTGAGTACCTGTGTCCAGTTCCGGCCCACTCTAAGAAGGACATTGAGACTCTTGAACATGTCCAGAGAAGGGTAATGAGGCTGGGGAGAGGCCTTGAGCACAAGCCCTATGAGGAGAGGCTGAGGGAGCTGGGATTGTTTAGCCTGGAGAAGAGGAGGCTCAGGGGAGACCTTATTGCTGTCTACAACTACCTGAAAGGTGGTTGTAGCCAGGTGGGGGTTGATCTCTTCTCCCAGGCAACCAGCACCAGAACAAGAAGACACAGTCTCAAGCTGCACCAGGGGAAGTTTAGGCTCGAGGTGAGGAAAAAGTTCTTCACAGGAATGTGCTGCCCAGGGAGGTGGTGGAGTCACCACCCCTGGAGGTGTTCAAGAGGGGATTGGACGTGGCACTTGGTGCCATGGTTTAGTAGTCATGAGGTGTTGGGTGACAGGTTGGACTTGATGATCTTTGAGGTATCTTCCAACTTTATTGATTCTATCATTCTATGATTCTTCTTGCTTTGCACTCCAGTCCTCCTAGACTGTGATACTGCAGTTGGGTGGTGGTAGTGACGAGCACACTTTTATCACACTCAGGTCAATAAAACAATTCTTTCCATGAGGAGAGGAATACTGAAGCACTGAAGTTTCTAGGACATCTGTAACGATGAGTCCATCCCAGCTGTATGAACCTTTTTCTCTGTGCACTCTATAGCCACACACACATGGATGTCTCTCAAAATATAAACAAGTTCTTTATGTGGACTTTGCACAGTTCTCAGGTCAATCCTAGGCATTGTAGTCACGTCTTTGAATTATGCCTTTCAGACGTGCTTTGGATTTATACTCCTGTTCTGAAACAAAAAAAAATTAAAAAATTAAGGCTGTGTTATCTCATAAAAGGACCAGTGCAGAGATACTGTCAGAAGGAGAGAAGATCTGTAAAGTTCTTCATGTATGTATAAAATGGACACATATTTCACGAGTGTTTGTTAAGAGCATGGAATGATGCCACAGAGGAAAATTAGCCATGACTCTACTCTGCCTGGGTTTTGGTAAAGGAATATATTGGGAAAGCAATGAAAATTCATCATTTCTGTTTCCTATGTGCCACATGGACTAGTCATGTGGGCAGGGTATGAGACAGGTTTAAGAATCTTCCAGATATCTAGATATTCATAGGCATTCCTAGAATTAGCTAGCTGTACACCACACAGAAATGGTTGTCCAGGCAATAAATACACAAATGCTACCCTTTCCATCTGAAGATGATTCACAATGAGTATTATTTCCTTAAAAGCTGAAAATATGTCTTGCATGTTATAACAATGTATAAAAGTATACCTGAAAGGTGGTTGTAGCCAGGAAGGGACTGGTCTCTTCTCTCTAGCAACCAGAACCAGAACAAGGGGACACAGTCTCAAGCTGCGCCAGGGGAAGTTTAGGCTCGAGGTGAGGAGAAAGTTCTTCACCAAGCGAATAATTTGTCATTGGAATGTGCTGCCCAGGGAGGTGGTGGAGTCACCATCCCTGGAGGTGTTCGAGAGGGGATTGGACGTGGCACTTGGTGCCATGGTCTAGTCATGAGGTCTGTGGTGACAGGTTGGACTCGATCTTGGAGGTCTCTTCCAACCTTGGTGATACTGTGATACTGTGATACTGTGAAGTAAGGACACCATTTACATTGGGGCTCAAGGGTGTCTTGACCTCCAAAACTGTTTTTAGATTCTCATTGATGAATGTAAAATGAGATGAGGGTTGACTCTCCCAGCTAAGAGCCCTAACCCTAATAAGACTAGGGACAATGGGTTCAAACTTGGATATAGAAGATTTCACCTCAACATAAGGAGAAACTGCTTTACAGTGAGGGTGACAGAGCACTGGAACAGGCTGCCCACAGAGGTTGTGGAGTCTCCTTCTGTAGAGACGTTCAAAACCCACCTGGATGCATTCCTGTGCAGACTACCATAAGTGATCCTGCTCTATTAAGAGGGGTTAGACCCGAGGATCTATTGAGATCCCTTCCAACCTCTAATATACTGTGATACTCTGATACTGTGATATCTTCTCTCCCTTTTTCTTTCACCAAATTCCTTGTGGCAAGCTGTGCTTGCAAACCAATATCTCCAGACTGCTCCAGCCCTATTCTTTATGTTCACATTTCTGAGTCTTTGTGTTCCCTCGTCCTTTTTCTAAGACTGAAAAATGAAGTAATTTCTGCCAAGGATTCACCTTCAGTTTCATTCAGAAATGACGTCAATAGAGATTTAATGCTCAGACACTTCTACTGTTTTACTTCCAAGTGTTTCCTCATTCATCCATCCATTCTCATCCTCTATTTGGATGAAGAAATGTCTGAATGTTGAGCAGTCTTTGCTCTCTTTGCACAGCACAAGGTAATTAATTGCATAGAACTTAATGTTGCAAATCAGTTAGCTCATACAAATATAAGCTTTCAGAAGCTCAAGGTTTCTACCCCAAGAGATGAATTAGAAAAAACAATAATAATGGGAGCATAATGTAACAACATAAATCAAATTCTAATCCCTGAGCTGATAATTATGAAAGGGGACATGTTCCTGGACTGAGTGGTGATTAGACAACAAGAGAGATAACAGATTTGCAAAGGATTAAATCAGAGTGAAGAAAAAATTGAACAGATACTGTGGTTTGTAATAGAGCAAAAGTAGTTCAATGTTCTACCTGATTTTGTCAACAAAGAACTTGGAAGACCAAAGCAAGCTGCCAGAAACACTCAGAAAGTACTTCTCAGTCCTTTGAAGTGCTGCATAAAAGAGTTTCTCATCAGCAAAGGCTAGAACTCAGAAAGGAGAAAAATCAGTGTATGGAGTATGTCCAGAGAAGGGCCACAAGGATGATCAGAGGGCTGGAGCACCTCTCCTATGAAGACAGAATGAGAGAGTTGGAGTTGTTCAGTGTAGAGAAGGGAAGGCTCTGAGGAGACCTTATTGTGGCCTTCCAGTATCTGAAGGGGGCCTACAAGAAAGGTGGGGAGGGACTTTTTAGGGTGTCAGGTAGTGATAGGACTAGGGGGGATGGAATAAAACTAGAAATGGGTAGATTCAGATTGGATATTAGAAAGAAGTTCTTCCCCATGAGGGTGGTGAGACCCTGGAACAGGTTGCCCTGGAAAGTGATGGAAGCCCCATCCCTGGAGGTTTTTAAGGCCAGGCTGGATGTGGCTCTGAGCAACCTGATCTAGTGTGAGGTGTCCCTGCCTGTGGCAGGGGGTGTTGGAACTAGATGATAGATGCAAATAGATGATCCTTGAGATCCCTTCCAACCCTAACAATTCTACAATTCTATGATGCTGCAACTGACTCACAAGAAGATGCACTCTGAAAAGAGACATTGTTCTAAGAGTTTACACAGAGATTACACTGTTATATAAGAAGATATAAAAAACAAATACCAAGGAAGAGCTGTGGATGCTGTGGATTAAAAACAAACAACAATAAAAAAAAATAGCAAGGGATACACCCCTCAACTTTTGCTAGATGTTCTAATGCTCACATACATGAAGGATGTAATTGGAAGCATGGGCAGTGTTAATTAGTGTTTCCCAGCCAGTACTGCCTTACACTTCAGCTGAGCACATATATTGGCACAGAAATATACCATTACTAGTCACTTGCCTTCTTCCAAGAAAGAAAAATGAGGAGCAATAAAGCAAATGGAGGACAAGACATGATAAAGAAATCATAGAATCCATTAGCATGTGTAACAGCCTTGTAATCACTGATGAGTCATTTAAGTTGAATATTTACATAGACCTATCCCCTCTAACTACAACAAGAGCAGAGCTCAAAATTCTAGTACTTGCAAATGAGAAAATTCTATCTGGCCAAGAAAATGCTAAAATGTGTTCAACACCTCATGTCAAAGGCGTATGTTGCACACCAAAGGTAAGTATTGCATAATAAAGGCAAGTATATAAAGACATTTTGGCAATCAGCTGGCAGATCAAGTAGAATGGAGATCTATTTTGAAACAAAATGCAGAGTAGAATTACACCACCAACACTAGAGAAGCCCCCACAGACCCATGACAGTTCCCAACATTCTGTGGCATAGATGGGACTAAGGTGTAACTGAACTCACACAAAGTAAAACCTCACCCCAACCACTTGCAGGAAACAAGCAAGCAATTCAATTAAAATACATCTGTTTTGACATCATAAGAACATGCCAAGGTCGATTCTCTGAGGATGCTCCCTCAGCTTTAGGTATTTCTTGTAGCTTTAGAAAGCCAGCATAATAATTAACACAAAAAAACATCAACTGAAAAATGCCAGGAGCTGGCTAGTAAGTCCCCTCTCATGGCTCTCAGCAAAGAAAAAAGATGGTTTTCTCTCTCTGAAGTCTAATTCCATTATTTTCTGCTTCTGACTTCTACATAGGAATTCTTTCAACCCTCCTCAGAGAGCTGCTTCACCTTATTGCAATAGGTTGAGTGGATAGGGACATCCTTGTCAACATGTGTGAGCACCTACAGGAAAAGGAGATGATGAATATGAAAACTAGCAATAGAACAGCTTGAGTTTAGGCAAAATTTTCCAGTTTTACCACAGAGAGAGGCAGTTCTCTCATTCTTGGTATAAGGAGCGGAGATATTACTGAACAAAGTCCAAGACCAGTTCAAAAGATTGGTCTTGAATCCTAAAGCAAGAGTCTCAAACAAAATGAGTAACAAGATAAATATAAATGAATAGGAATTTGATTAAGTTTGGGTTTGTTTTTTTTTCCAATGGAAAAAAAAACACAATAGAGTCTCCTAATGAAACACTGATGGTTTTCCTCCCTTTTTATTTACTGTGGGTTTTTTTGAGATTCTAGGATATTTCATCTGCAGGCAAATCTCTGGTTTAGGTGGTAAATAACACCTCAAGGCTGTAATCAAAGTAGTCCTGTAGCTGCTCTATACTCTGTTTTTCTTACAAAGACTAGGCATGCATGAAAAAGCAGTGGTGGACTGTTGCAGAGAGCCCCCAGTTCTGCTTCATAGCAAACTGCAGGGTTTGAGATTATTCTTGCTCAAACAATGATATGGGCTGCTGAGACACAACTGGTTCCCTCTGCTTTGGGCACATATTTCTTTGCTATTGTACGGTAGGTAGGCTTTCCCAGGCAGCCTTCAGAGAAGAGTGCATCTGTTTCGAGGACCAGCTCAAAGGCAGGTCATGGTAGCTACTCTCTGTTCTCTGACTGATACTGTTGGCCTTGTACTTGGTGTTGTTAGAGTGCACTGCACGTGGGAAGCAGCCTTGGACCTCTGCCACCCGCCCCAGACCACACGTTACACACTGAAGAGAATGGCACATGTGATACATCCAGAGTCACACATCAGTGCTCCCGCTTCAGCAACAGCATTGAATCATCTTTCCCAAACCCCTGTTTCAAAGCAGGTGTTGATCCCTGATACTCTTGTGGCTTTAATCACTTTGGTGAAACAAGGAGTTTTCCCCTCTGAGATACACATTTGAAACAAAGCAACCAAAAGCTGGGAATTGCAGTATCAATTCTGTCACAGTCACTGGGGGAAAGAAAAAAAAATGCAGAGAAGCTATGAAAACAGGGTGATTTCAGAGCCCTCTTGTCACTGGCTTCAACCACACTGCCACATAACTAGTCAGACATCCTGGACACAGGCTCTGTCCAGTCCAGGGGAGACAGCTCACACAATAAATCATTTAAGCTTGTCTCACTGAGCTCAGAACATGCTGGGGCAAGATATTGTGTTGCTCAAAGATCACAGAAAAGACAGCAAAGTTAGCAGCTGGTAGTGAATTTGCTTCACCTCTGTTACCTATGTCTCAGGGTATCTGAGCTGGCACAACATGCCCTTGAAACTGAATAACAAATTAAACTTTGGCTGCCTTTGCACTGAAGGCTGTGATGTTTGTCAAGGCTGTGGCATGCCAGTCTGGTTGTGCAAAGAGAATCTGATTACTCTGTGACTGAAGTATGCATTCTTCAAGCAAGGTGAAATGATAGCTTATGTGCACCTCTTACACAAAAAACACCCCAAACTAGTATTTGAATAAAAACCTTAAGAAAAAAAAAAACAAAAAAAGACTGACCATCCCAACCAGTAGTTCAGGACCCCAACCCTCTTATCAGGTTTTGCAGAGGGCAGGCAAAGAAGGGGCTTGGCAGGTCCCAGCTAAGCTGTTGCTGTTGACCTGTCCCAGAAGACAGCTCTGCTGACTGGCACTCAGCCATTTATCTGGGACAGGCGTAACACAGAAGAGGAAAGGACCTCCCTGCACTGACTCAGCAATGGAAGAAGAGGCACCATGAGACAATTCAGGCTTTTCACTGTGCCTGCCAACTCCGGTGATGGGTTTTATTATGTGGATCACTATTCATTAAAAGCTGGACAGGGACCAAACAGATACAGATGAAAATGTCTTTTTTTTTTTTCCTGATGGACTTGCTCCAAGCTCTAGGTCCCAATATATATCCTCTTACCAGCAGGTTCCCAAAGAAGAAGAATGGCTTACAACAGTTTTATAAAACCCAGCTGTTTAGAAAACTCAGATACTACATTCTACCCCCAAATCTAGGGATAACAGCCCAAATAACTTTTTTTTCTTAAACTTTTGTAAGTGCACAATCAGCAGAAATATGAATACACTGTGTGGCTTGCAAGTGACCTTCTAAACCCAATTCTCTGCTTTGTTATACAACATAAACAGAGCTATTACTCTACAGCATTACCTGGTATTGAGTTATCCCAATGAAAATTGGCAAAGAAAGCAGATAAACAGATGCTCTTTTGTATGAAAGGTCTTGAATGAAGCAAGAATAAATATTAACTCCTTGCTTGAATGTTGAAGCTTTTCTCCCAGCTCTAGAAAGCAACAAAGTTACTAGCAGCAACTGGAAGCCAGGAGCAAAATCTTAATTTTATTTTTCCTTTTTATTTTGGAAACAGTACCTACCTCTTTGTTAGTCTCATATGCTAGCATTCTTAGTCCCTGCAGAATAATAAATATGTTGAAGGCAAGAAATACCAAAAAAAAAAAAAAAAAAAAAGAGCATTATAAGTAAAATTCATGCTTAGTTGAGGCTTTTCGCTGTCGGTAGAAATCAAGACTCAGAATTTTATGCAACCCACCAAATAATGATTAGATTGAAGAAAGACGGGAAGAAAATGATGGACATGCCAATGCCAGAGCAGTCAGACACGAAGGTGAACGGTTCATTAAACACATTTCTCTAGAGAAAGGTGCAAATACTGTATAAGCACCAGGGTTTCGAGACAATTTAATGTGTCTTTTTGTGAGGTTGAGGAAAATCTTGGTACAATATTTAAATGCAGAATGAACCTATGCTACAGCATGTTTCCCTGGCTCCTCCTCACGAAGGAACTGGAGAGCACCAACCATTACCCAGCTGAGCCTGTTCACTTGTGTACTGTGAAAAGGTTTAATGAGCCACAAAGTGTATTTTGCTCTCTTCATGGATCATGGAAGCAAAATTCCTGGGGGTAAAACAGCTTGTGTTGTTTCTGCTGCTCTGAATTGGGCCCCCAGGGGTACATTTTCAGCACAATGTATGTGGAACTGGCTGCTTGAGTCCAATTGATGTTGATGGGACTCACGTAGCAAAAATCCCACGAAACGCTTGGAAATGTTTCCCTTGGTATCTGTAAAGCATTGTTATATTCTCAAATAAAATTGACCAAACCAATCTGATGGTAGTGCTCCTTCTCAGCAAGATCTGCAGTACTTGTGCAGTCAAGCAAGAGTGCATGAGAATGCATGCAAATTTATACTGTATCTGCCTCTCTGCACACACTTTGCAAGAACTGAATTGCTCAGGCTCTTGGTTCAATGTCATAGTGAATAGAATAAGAAAAAAAGGCTAGGAGATAATATCCTTCATACAGGCACAATTCTGTGGCTGCTCAGTACAAGTGTCACTCGCTCATACAGGAATATCATGTCAGAGGACACAGAAAATATGAACAGAGACATGGTAACATTGCCACCCTCTTCTCCATATAGCTACAAGCTAGAACACAGGAAGTTCCACCTCAGCATGGGGAGAAACGTCTTTGCTGTAAGGATGACAGAGCACTGGAACAGTCTGCCCGGAGAGTCTGTGGAGTCTCTTTCTCTGGAGACTTCCAAAACCAGTCTAGATGTCTTTCTGTGTGACCTGCCCTAGGTGATCCTGATTTCACGGAATCACAGAATCACCAAGGTTGGAAAAGACCTCAAAGATCATCAAGTCCAACCTGTCACCACAGACCTCATGACTGAACCATGGCACCAAGTGCCACATCCAATCACCTCTTGAACACCTCCAGGGATGGTGACTCCACCATCTCCCTGGGCAGCACATTGCAATGGCTAACAGCTCTCTCAGTGAAGGTCTTTCTCCTCACCTCGAGCCTAAACTTCCCCTGGTGCAGCTTGAGACTGTGTCCTCTTGTTCTGGTGCTGGTTGCCTGGGAGAAGAGACCAACCCCCTCCTAGCTACAACCACTTTTCAGGTAGTTGTAGACAGCAATAAGGTTTCCCCTGAGCCTCATCTTCTCCAGGCCATTTGCTATTTGGCAGTGGGGTTGAACTGATGATATCTGGAGGTCCCTTTCAACCCCTAACATTCTATGATCTTATGGGGGGGAAGAGAAGGGAATTTGAGAAAATATGTCCATTTGGAACAGGACTGACACAACTGCAATGATTATCAGTAACTGAATATGATTAATCTCATTTAGGTTTACAAAATATTTTCTTATTATTTACCTTGACATTTGAGTAGGAGCTGAAGTCCTGCTGTTAGCCTGCTCCCCAATTTTTCATTACACTCTGTAATAATCAAGATATGAGAAAGGTCAACATAATTTTCAGTGCTGATTGTGTGTTACTCCACAGAGCCATCTACCTAAGAGAGGCACGTTTGATCTGCTTAATATGGTCCCAGCTATGTGAGTCCACACTGTGTTTTAGATCAATAAAAGGTTTTTATGCAGTGCTAAAGTTTTAAAGTGGCTGAGGTTTCAAAAAGAAACCTTTCACATTTGAGGAAATAGTGAGGGTAGAAAACAACAAAGAGATGATGATGCTAGCATTAAAGTGGGGATTTTTAATCTGCTTATTTATCACAGTAATCTGCACAGAAATGTCTGCATGGGGTACACACAGTATGGAAATGCCTGCTTAATCCTATAGTCAAACAATTCATTAATACACCACCAGTGACTGGTAAGGTTACAAGGAGTCATTCCTGCACTCATTGGAGTAATGTCATTAGATATTAAAGCTGGAAGGGACTGTTGCTAGAAAATCACAGGCAAGACCTTTCTAAAGGGAAAGGAGGAAAACTAAACCAGAAATGTCTTAGGCTGATCAGAAGGCAGGGAGCACATGAGAGCTCCTGGAGGGATCTTTCAGATCCCAGATACCTGTGACATTGGAGAAGAAGGGGCAGAATGACTGGAAAATTCATCAGGGTCTCAGTTCAGCTATACAAACTATGCATGGGATGTCAAGTGGATTTCTAACACTTCACCCCTTCCACTTTTGTTGTATTTCTGGTTTACCTTAGTTGGCTTTCCCATGCAACACATGACACATGAGCCATGTTCAGACCATGTATGTCAGTCATCTATGCTGAGCTTAAATATTTGCAGCAAAGGAGAACCCACTTCTTTCCTAGATAGTTTCAGGAGGCATTTGTCTAATACTATCTCTCAAGAAGTGAATCTTGACGAACCTACTCTACTGCATAAAATAGACCACCTCTACCAGGATACAGCCAATAACACCATTGTAATGCATTGCCCTAGACAGATACAGGATTGACTCTCCACAATGCTACACCCTTTTAGCAAGGCAAAAGAGTCTTTGAAGGGGTGCATGACTGTATTTTGCTGATTTTAATAGCCTTTTATAACAGAAAAGCAAGTGTAGCATAAATGAGAGCTAAATCTAAACATGATTCTAGGGGAGGTTTAGGTTAGTTCTTAGGAAAAATGTCTATTATGAAAGGTTTATCAAAGACTGGAAGAGGTTGCACAGGGAAGCTTGTTGAATCCCCATCCCTGGATATATTTATTTTATTATTATTATTATTATTATTATTATTATTATTATTATTATTATTATTATTATTATTATTATTATTAAGACATTTATTGCAGACTATTTTATAAATAGATATTTTAATCTGTAAATTGTCTGCATTTTCAGACTTTTCAAACACAAAATATTTGCAAATGCATCAAATATATTTTCCACCTCAGATTTACAAATAAGCTGTCTGGTTCACATTGGGTCAAACAGCTGCCACTTAGAGCCCTTCTCATTTTGACCCATTACATACATTGATTTCTGTACTTTATTTAGACATGGCAGACATGGAAATACAGTGAATTGACAAGGGAAGGGAAGGGAAGGGAAGGGAAGGGAAGGGAAGGGAAGGGAAGGGAAGGGAAGGGAAGGGAAGGGAAGGGAAGGGAAGGGAAGGGAAGGGAAGGGAAGGGAAGGGAAGGGAAGGGAAGGGAAGGGAAGGGAAGGGAAGGGAAGGGAAGGGAAGGGAAGGGAAGGGAAGGGAAGGGAAGGGAAGGGAAGGGAAGGGAAGGGAAGGGAAGGGAAGGGAAGGGAAGGGAAGGGAAGGGAAGGGAAGGGAAGGGAAGGGAAGGGAAGGGAAGGGAAGGGAAGGGAAGGGAAGGGAAGGGAAGGGAAGGGAAGGGAAGGGAAGGGAAGGGAAGGGAAGAGAAGAGAAGAGAAGAGAAGAGAAGAGAAGAGAAGAGAAGAGAAGAGAAGAGAAGAGAAGAGAAGAGAAGAGAAGAGAAGAGAAGAGAAGAGAAGAGAAGAGAAGAGAAGAGAAGAGAAGAGAAGAGAAGAGAAGAGAAGAGAAGAGAAGAGAAGAGAAGAGAAGAGAAGAGAAGAGAAGAGAAGAGAAGAGAAGAGAAGAGAAGAGAAGAGAAGAGAAGAGAAGAGAAGAGCTGTTCTCAGTGGTAACTCACAGGATGGTTCCTTAAGTGAAAACATCCTAACCACAAACAATTTTGCATTTAAAAAATGAGGTTTTAAAGAAATCATTGTTTGTTCACTTGGACTGGTTAATTCTATTTTAATTTGGTAATTCAAAGCAGATATTCAGTATCTTAACTTCTCTATAAGCATAGCAAATATAGTGGAACAGGAGATGTACTTCTAAGCTCAGATGTAGCTCACAGGGAATTTGCCAATTATTTCTGTGATAGATGCTTAATTCATATGATGTAAATTGATATCCTTAAAAGTCAGAATTCTTTTATCTGGTGATGGCTAAGGTAATTCTTTAGGCAGTTACTGAATAAAATCTGGCACTGATTTCTGTTACAAATCTGAACCTCAGAGCAGCAGAGTCAGAGGTTGCCTACAGGTCTGAAACCTTTGGAGAGCACTTGAAATGAATGGTGTACCTGGAGCTGGCTGCAGAGTTGCAGGAAACTCATACAAAATACACTTTTTGTTGCAGTGTCAGCAAAAAAAACAACCATACCAAACAGGAATTTCAAAAGACCTTTGTTTTGCATTTACTTACATCCAAACTCAGAACTGTATTTGGGACTAAGCCCAAGCAGAATGACTTATACAAATCCTTGGTAAGCAAAACCCTGTAGTGTCACTTTTCTGACAGAAATTTGGACTATATCCCTGCATGCATTTCCCCCACTCCCTGGAAAAGCGTACCAAAACTATATCTGTGAGATTTTTGTTTGTTTGTTTAAATAACTAAGTGAAAAGGCAGAATTCAGAATTTGATTAAGGTTTGCTTTTGAAAAACACTGAGCAAAACCAATTATTTTTCAAAGAGCCAGAGGCTGGGGACACTATGGGGCAGGAAATGACGACAGGCAATCTCATGGCACCTGTATGGATGAAGGGTCTCATGAACCCTTTCTACAGCAGTGAGAAAAGTTGCTGTGCTAATAGCACACCTACTAAATTTAAGGATATTTCATCTGTGAAGATAGGATAAGTTTTACTTTCTGACAAGGAACTGGGATGAGTGATCACGCTTCAGAGGACTGGGTGGACAACGTGTCCTTACAACTTTCTTGGGACAAGATACCCTGATTTGAAAACCTTCTACTTGCATGCCCTAAAATACAGACTGTAGCAACAAGCAGCGTGGTGTTACATGTGATTTGTAAAAAGATCGTTTATTTGTGGTTGCACCCACCTACCAGCGTGGACAAAACAGCATTTCATCAAGTTGGCACTTCCTGTTTTTTTCCTTTATTTCTTCCAAAACTTTACAAGTTTTTACAGGGTGACTAAAGCACTTGGAAACTTTGTGAGACTCTTCTGGAAGAGGTATAAGAACCTCATTATTCTTGGGCTGGCACAATAGAGCTGCAATTTGTTCTCTTCCCTCCTAAGTAAGAAAATAAGTTTTGCATCCCAAAAACTTATCTTATTTCCTGTTCCAGACCAATACCAGAGCGTCGTAGATGGGACTCCTTCAGTCATCACACTCAGTATCTCCAGCCAAAAAAGACAGAGATTGGTACTCCTAACTCCAGATAACAAATGAACTGTTGTGTGATCTTTACTGAAGTTAGAGGGGCAAAAAAGGAACTATTTTCTGGTAATTTTTTGCCTTAGTTTTTAATGAGTTGTGACATCTGAGCAGTCAGCTGCTGCTCTGTCTCCTGATTTGCCATGCATTCACGCTTTCTCACCATTCTGGTTCTGATGGATGGTAGATACAGTTTCATGTGGATTGCCTTATACAGATCAGAAAACAGCTTATTGAACCAAAAGGCACAAGATGTTTGAATGTACTCTCTTGTCACACATACAAAGAAATAGCCAACTACTGTATTATGGGGGGGAAAAGACACATTGTGTTAGTATTATTTTTTCTATTGTTTTCATATATCTTATCCTTTTTTTTTTTTTCACTTGATTATCATCTTTTAAAATACTTTGTGCTATCACAGAACCACAGAATCACAGAATTGTCAGGGTTGGAAGGGACTCCAAAGATAGCTCCAAACCCTCTGCCAAGGACAGGGACACCTCACACTATATCAGGTTGCTCAGAGCCACATCCAGCCTGGCCTTAAAACCCTCCAGGGATGAGGCTTCCATCACCTCCCTGGGCAATGTGTTCCAGTGTCTCACCACCCTCATGCGGAAGAACTTTCTCCTAACATCCAATCTGAATATACCCATTTCTAGTTTTGTTCCATTCCCCCTAGTCCTATCACTACCTGACACCCTGAAAAGTCCCTTCCCACCTTTCTTGTAGGCCCCCTTCAGATAGTGAAAGCCACAATAAGGTCTTCTCCGAGCCTTCTCTTCTGCAGACTGAACAGCCACAACTCTTTCAGTCTGTCTCCATAGGAGACGTGCTCCAGTCCTCTGATCATCCTTGTGGTGCTTCTATGGACACATTCGAACACATCTGTATCTTTTCTGTAAGAGGGGCTCCAGAACTGGACACAGTACTCAAGGTGGGGTCTCACCAGAGTGGAGCAGAGGGGAAGGATGCCCCCTTTCTACATTTTTTTTTTTTTTTCATTGTCAGTTGTTTGCCCAGATCAGGATGGTCATAAAAGTTTTTTCTGACATTTAAAATCTATCAGACTATGTTCTGTCCAAGTTTGTCAGAAAGGCTGAAAATCTCAAAACCTGGCTCATGCTCTGCTTCTCTAATGAAATCCATAAACAGCCATGCTGCACCCTGTGATCATTTTGACTAAACCTACCACTTTTCCTGTCAAAACTGGCTATCCAGGTCCAGGTTTTTCCAAAGCCCTGATTTACATTGTTCCAGTATTACTACTAGAAAGGAGCCTTTACAAGCCAGAATGGTCCATGACTAGATCACTTATTTCTCAGTCTATTTAAAAAAATAGCAAAAACATGTCTAAAAGAAAAAAGTATCTAGAAGGCCACAGTAGCCAATAAAGTCAAATACATGAAAAGCTCCTGTTTGAATGCCTTAGACAAAGTCTATAGTAAAAACAAAAAGAAATAAAAAATTATATTAAATAAATAAACATTTTTTAAAGTGGGAGAGATGGAGGGAAGAAAATTTTGCTGATTGAAGAAGTCTATTCAGATATTCATATGGTTTTGCTTCCGGTGTACAGGTGTTACTAAACTATGTCTCACAATTTTGTATAGAATAGAATAGAATAGAATAGAATAGAATAGAATAGAATAGAATAGAATAGAATAGAATAGAATAGAAATAGAATACAATAGAATTAACCAGGTTGGAAGAGACCTTTGACATCATTGAGTCCAACCTGTCATCCAACACTAATAACTAAACCATGGCACTGAGCACCCCATCCAGTCTCTTCCTAAACACCTCCAGTGATGGTGATTCTACCACCTCCCTGGGCAGCCCATTCCAATGGTCAATCTCTCTGTCTGGGAAGAACTTCTTCCTAACATCCAGCCTAAACCTCCCCTGGTGAAGCTTGAGACTGTGTTCTCTTGTTCTGGTGCTGGTTGCCTGGGAGAGGAGACCAGCCCCCACCTGGCTACAACCTCCCTTCAGATGAATCACAGTTGATATCACCTCAGGAAAACTCATTCTCAGAAATAAATCTAGAATAAAAAGATCTAAGGAGGATTACTCTAAATATAATATCACTCTTTGAGCAGAATCTCCCCCTTCCACTGCAAGCAGACTCTAGATCCCACCCTAGAAGTAGATATCCACCCCAAGACACCAGGTAAACTCATCACTGCCATCCCTTTGGTAAATTTGCTGACATTTAATCTGACAATTCAACTGTTCCTCTGAATGCTCCTAATTTGTTTTGGGCTATGTCAGCTGACTTTGCTTAACTATTTTAAAAAGCCGGGATACCGAGATTTATTTGCACTATTTAACACCATCAGATCAGTTTTTCTAATGTGGTTTCAGGGACAATCATACCATTGGCAGCTCCAGATGTGAGAAATGATTTCTCCGATAACATCTGATGAGGAGGTGATGTTGGCATATGTGGAAGACTAAGAGTGAGTAACCTTTATTTCCTGCACAACTGTTTTCTCGGCAGCTGCTTATTCCCACCTCTATCTTTTCTTCTCAATATAAACATGAAGGTGAATAAGCATTAACATGTTTCTTTCCTGTCCCACTGCTCCACATAGCTGTTTTAAAACTATTTTAGGGTGGAGAAAGGTATCTTCTGGTCTTTTTTCAGAACAGGCAGCAAAATTTCCCACATGCCTTTATGCAACTAATACCTAAGGTGAATGGCCCCTTAAAGATGAGCAATTATGGCAAGAAAAATGAGTACAGTTTGGGTTTACTAATTCAGAGGGAAGGCACAAAAGAACTTTGAAAACAAAAAAAGAAATTATTTCTTTTTTTTCCCCAATTCAAATAAGGAACCACAGTAGTCAAAACTGGGAATGTATACATGCACCAAAAAGTGGTGGAAATAAATATGTCACTTTCTAATTAGTAACTGAAAATTCTGCTGAACATGCACTGTAATAAAATGTTGAATCGTCTCCTAAAACTTCACAATAGAATAATTTCTACCAGCTTTGAATCTTTTTCATTGAAAATTAATTAATGTGAAGAAATTACTTGTTCTTGGAAAAGAAATCTATGGAGAAGGGGAAATGGTAAAATAGTTATAGTCTCAGAAGACCCTTCCATCTACCTCCCTGGAAATAGTAGGTCTTGGGCCAGGGTTTTTCATCGTTTTCTCACTAACAGGAGCTCCCATGCCTCTCCTCACCTTTTCAGTACCCATGAAGCATCCATAAAGCACCCAAGTGAACAGACCTTGACATCTGCATACTTCTCACTCCTTGTATTTCCACATGCCTTAACAATACTGATAAAGAGAAAAATTGGGCATAGAGCCCACAGTGTTCAGGCTTTAGCTGTGTCTCTAGTCCTTTGTTCCAACAAATCCATTGTAATTCAGCTCAAAAGAATTGGGCACATAGATTTCCAACACATTGTGTGCATTTGTATCTACACAACTCCCATTTGTTTCAAACATGAAGGGGGAAAAAGGTCTTAGCAGGCTTTTTAGAGAACTGCAGCATGACCCACTAAAAAGCCTAATCAAGGGTACTCGAAAAGAGATGAAAAAGGCATTTGTTTATGATAGGGCTGTGGTTTTTCCTTCCTTTTGTAAACAGTTGCAAATCCATGAAGAAAGGAAGTTGCAGTGGATGAATCCCATTGGATTCACTGTCCAAAATCCACAGGGACTCTTCAGCTGAGGCAGATCAAATGCCCACGTTGATACAGGTGTGTCAGTCAGTAAATATGCAATAACATATAAACCAGCAGATGCTTCATTTCCCTTCTGGTCTGGGGAAAAAATAAAACTTCATTAGACATTGCAAGAGTTCACACAGTCAATCAAACTTTAAAGAAAACTTAAACTGAAACCCAAAACTTTGTCAGTGTGGACACCTCTGGAGAGCTTATGCACTGAGACAGGTCTTTCTCACTTCCCATGTCCCTTCTGGGGAGAAATGATAACACTCCCCAGCACAAGTTGTCTAGAGGATCTAAGACAGCCAAGCCAAAAACTATCTCACACCTGGCTGTCATTTAGTCCTGGCAACAACTAAAGTTACTGTGTGCTTCTAGCCTGAGATGATGTCTACACTGAGAGTCCTATTTCCATGCAGATACTCAGCTGCAACTTCACATCACTTCTACTCATCCCCTCTGTAATCTGCTCTGGCCACAGTTCTCATGATCTCTGTGCAGTCCCTTACAAAACTGTGGACACCTAATGCGGCCAGGAACAGAACATTCTTCTCGTTAGTAAACATGTATGATGCACTTTTCACATTGCACAAGCGTTCTTCATGGAGAAGTCATCCATCTGGAGCTGATGGGCCCAATTTCAATATCCAGCAAGAAACTCACCTGATGGTCCTGCCAGGCACCTGCTGCAATAATTAGGCTGTCTAGGGGTGAGAGAATCCCCTGCCCTCATTTCTGAAACTGCATTGCTGCAGTAGCAAGGAGCTCAGCACTCCTGAGGCAGGGAAATACACAAAAAGATATCTTCTATCGGTCACCCTGTTGGTGACTTGACACCCATGTTGAATGAGAGAGTCCTTGGGCCTGCATGCAAAACATTTTTGAAGATAGATCTTGGTCTCTCTGGGAACGTGAGTACTGGTTTCAGTGTTTTCATTCAAAAATGTTCGCCTTTCATTTCCCTTTTTGTGCTCTTCAGTGATGTATGTAAGGAGACAGAAAGCTCAGTTGCATTCATTCAGTCATTTCTTGGCTTTTTTTCCTCCCATCAAGTTAAATTGTCTTGAGCAATGCCTCCTGTAAATGATTATTTTCAATCTATCCTCCCCATTGGGAAACTTTTTTCTTGATACACATCCCAGAAGATCCATTTCTTCATTCCACCTCATTATGTCTACTTATCCCCTTATGTAAGCAACTTTTTGTTCCCTAGTTGTATCTTGAATCCATGTGCCCAGTTAACAGTTTCATACACTAACAGTACATATTTGATTAACTTATTTCTTTCCTCTACAGACACCTTTTCACACAGATAGTGTGTCTGGTAGTTTTCCTAGGATAAGGGAATACAAAAATGGCCTAAAGCTACATAGTCCTTAGGTCTTACAATACAATGGTCCTACAAGCAGTAGCTACAGAGTCAAGTAGAAAATAAGTATTTCCTGAGTCTTTAATCACATTTAAAACAAAAAAAATAATATCTCAACAGTTAACTTATTTCAAAATTATTTTCAATCCTGTTAATGATTTATTCAAGCAAGCAGGAACTTCTGAGGGTTGAAGCATTGTTATCCTACCAAATTTCTGGCATAAATACAGCTGCCTGAGAAGAAAAATAGGTTTGTTCGTCCCTATTGCATTTCTTACTATAGCTGGTACAAAGAAAACACTTTTTCTTATACAGGCCACATCTTCAATAAGTAGTTATCATCAACTGTAATTTGAGACTCTGTTGCATGTGAACTTTAAGCATCAGTGGAATAAACTTACAAATTAAATGTTAAGCCTAAAAGATTATGATCTGTACACACATGTATGATTCTCAGTATTTTGCTAAAAATTAAGCCTGATTTCTAAAGCTGAACCCTTTAACCAACACTAACCTTTTGAAATCAGTTGTTTTAGAAAACATCTGGTAAGCATAAAGTAAGAAGCTCCAGAAAAATTGTCATATACTTTTCTCTCACTTTAAGTAAATTATGTTTAAAAAATAAATAAATCATTGCTCATCTGTTGTCATATGGAGCCCAGATAAAGTTTCTGCATATCATTAGTGCACTGTTCATCATAAATGTTTTCATTAACATTAACCAACATTATTCTTCATTTGCTGGAAAACAGTTAACCTGAACCTTAGGAACCTGTGAGCTTCTTTTCAGAGTTGCTTTTGGAAAGAATGAAAGCACTTCAAAATTTTGGCAGCTTTACCTTGCTTCATTTAAATTTTATATTCATTCCCCCCCCCCTTCTTGGTCACTGATGTCACCTGTAGATCATCAGTGGACTTAAGACATCATGTCCTAGGACTAGTAAATATTTTCAACCAGGTCAGACAAGCAACTGCTGAGTGGAAAACACTCAGTGCACCACCCATCTTTAAGGTGCTTTCAGTCTAAGGGAGAAAGATCTAATATTATGCGCTTATACTTCATTTTCAAAACATTACCTGTCTCCTGCTTTTGAAAGCTCTCTCTAACCTGCCAACTTCATGTTCAGCCAAGTTAACAGGACACTTACAAGTCTGAGAAAAACTTATGTCACCCTATTTTCAGTGGTCCTTTCTCTTGTGGTTGCATGTGGCTTAAGCAAGAATAACCTTAGATGCTGGATTAATACACCCTGTTCAGATGTCTTAACCAGAGAAAGAGCAGTTGTGTTTGAAGTTGAATGCTCCCAGAGAAAGGCATCCATGTTCTTCTTCCTCTCTGTGCTTTTCTCTCTTCTGTAAATCACGCAAGAAATAAACCAGATCCCCTCTGCCTTTCACTCTCAGTACTGAAGATAATCCCACTCTGGTAACAATCCATATGGGTAATAATCAATCAAAGGGAGTGGATTAACAGCAGCAAGAAAATGCACTGTGACAGAAGACTTTCCCTTGCACCCTGGCTCCTGATCAAAAAATTGCAAGGACAAGGACCTTCTCAGGCTAATTGCTGACAAATGTAAGATAAACAGCCTGTTATCACAACCACCTCCACTCCTTCTTAAGAGGGGGTGTGTGTGCAATTAAAGCCTTAAATATTACACAGAATGTGACGTCCATTTATTGTTCTTGTTTCACACAAACGGGGAATTATCTCATTTCATACAAGCAGATGCTATTATGAAAGTCTCACATTTGTGGAAGAGGCAGGCCTGGGAAATTTCTGGGCAAGGAAGTTATAAGAAGGTTACAGAAAATACATGGCTGGCAGGTGCTATGGCAGAACTTGTCTGTGTCAAGATGCATGGGATAAGGCAAGGCTGCTGGGACAGAGATGTGAGACAAGGCTCAACCAGTAGCTACACACACACACAAGTATTTCCCACATTATACTGCTGGACAGGCTACAAGATTTGGGACTGTTCAGCCTGGAGAAAAGAAGGCTCCAGGAAGATCTTATAGTGGCCTACCAGTACCTGAAGGGGGCCTTCAAGAAAGCTGGGAAGGGACTTTTTATAAGGGCTTGGAGTGCTAGGAGGAGAGGGAATGGATTTGATGAGGGTAGGTTTAGAATAGACATTAGAAAGAAATTCTTTACAGTAAGGGTGGTGAGACAATGGAACCGGTTGCCCAGGGAGGTCATAGATGCCGTCCACAGAGGTGTTCAAGGCCAGGCTGGATGAGGGCTTGGGCATCCTGGTCTGGTGGAAGGCATCCCTGCCTATGGTAGGGGGCTTGGAACTATCTGATCTTTAAGGTCGCTTCCAGCCCAATACATCCTATGATTCAGACAGATGCAGTCATAGAATACATCAAGTTGGAAGGGACCCTTGAAGTTCATCTTGTCCAACCTCCCTGCAGTGAGAAGGGACAACTTCAACTAGATGAGATTGCTCAGGGCCCCTAGAAGATCTGTTAGGGCCTCTACAACATCTCAGGGAAACCTCTTCCAGTATTTCACCATTGTAAAGAACTTCTTCCTAACATCCAACCTAAATCATCCCTTTCCCAATTGAAAACCATCGTCCCTCATCCTGTCACTACAAGCCCTTGCAAACAGTCTCTCTACAGCCTTTCCTGTAGGCCCACTTCAGATCTTGAAATGCTGTTCTAAGGTCTCCCCGAAGACTTCTCTTCTCTAGGCTGAACAGAGCCAGCTCTCTCATCCTGTCCTCATAGAGGGGGTGCTCCAGACATTTGATCATCTCTGTGGCCCTCCTCTGGACCTGCTCTAACAGTTCCATTTCCTCTTGTTCTATCACTTGATACTAGGGAGGAGATCAACCCTCACCTCACTGCAACCTCCTTTCAGGGAGCTGTAGAGAGTGATAAGGTCACCCCTCAGCCTCCTCTTCTCCAGACTAAACAATCCCATTTCCCTCAGCCTCTCCCCATGAGACTTGTTCTCCAAGCACACAGATTCTGAGAGAAGAAGATCAGATGAAAACAGCTTGATGAAATGCTCTAATGAAATGTGATAGGCAGCACTTTGAGTTGCCAGTACTGTTACAACATCGAGTATTGTGGACAGAAGCATTAGCAGCCAGGCTGTTATAACAAGGTCTCAGTATATTGCTAACGACCCCTCACAGCTCCTGGGTCATGTAATAACTACTCCAATGCCCAGACATCAGACAGATGAATAATAATTCTTATGTGTGTAAATATGTCTTCTTTGAAGAGATGCAAGTCTAATTAAGAACAATTAAGAGTAATGAAAAGTAGAATTTGCCATGTCATAACTGTGTTAACAACATTTAAAGCAAGCAGTCAGTTCTTATGTCCCTGAACAAATCTATCAGAAATTGTACTCTTATTTCAGACAGTAGGTCTCAGACAGTAGGTCTCATTATTGCCTTTAATTTCATGCTTTAGTAAACAGGACATTCAGAAACATAGGCATCTCTGATTTTCCTCCACTTTCATAACTTCCAGTTTGTGACAACAAGGGGAAAAGTGGTCAAACATTATTGAACAGATCTGTGATAAAGGAAATGTCATAGACTCAACACCATTTGCAAACTTCACATTCTGCCTAACATTTTTCTTCCTCCACTCCCAGTATGGAGGAGCCCTAGCCAAAGCAGAGGGGATAGGTCTCATCTATTCTAAGTCTGCCAATCTGCTACTGTTACCTTCTATACTATTTTATTAAAATAATGCAATCTATTTAATGTATGACAGAATGTGCTAATTATGTCACTGCTCTGCTCATACTTTACCTTACATTTGGTAAGGTACCAAAAATGCTACCTTACACCATACTTTACACCTACACAGTCCATTGTTGGTATCAAACTTAATTTTCCAAAAAGAAAAGCATAATTACTCAAAAAGTAGCCCTCATATGATTTAACATTGGGGGGAACCCACTATTTTGTGTAACGTTTTGGCAGACTTTTAAAGTGCAACATTATAAATAAAATCTTTGCAACTGTGTGACTTCTGTGCCACAGCATAATGCTCTTCAGCAGGTTTTACTGGGGAAGATCTAATTAGGTTTCCATTTGTTAAATCTAGATACATGGAATGGATGCATTTGTAAAATATAAAATCAAGATGAGCACATCTCCTGAAATTATACCCACATGCAGCAATCTGTAACACCAAAGTGTGAAACTCTGTCTTACAGTAGCTTTACCATGGGATAAATAGAACACTCAGTAAATGAATAATCTTGGCCTCTATAAATGGGTAAGATGTGGAAACCGGATGGTGTTAACACATAGCTAACAAAATTCAGTAAAAAGAAATCTGGTGGAACTCAGAGCAGAGACTTTCCTAACCAGCTAAAAGCATCCTCTAAGATATTTCTTACATATTTCTAACAAAACAGCAATTTTCCTTCTTGTTGTAGAGTAGGGCATATTCAAGGACTTCAATGATGTAAGATGCAGTAAGTTTGTGATGTGTGACTCATGAATGCAATGCACTTCTGGAATGAAATTCTTCTATATGACCATGGATTCATGGGTAGATGTGGAGTAAACTTACAGCAAAATGCTCTGATGTTCCTAAATGTAAATTCTTTTAAAACTTCCTAATGATCACTCTGGGGCTGAGGATGTGTTGGATGATATGTTGAACATGATGATCTTGAAGGTCTCTTCCAACCTGGTCTATTCTATTCTATTCTATTCTATTCTATTCTATTCTATTCTATTCTATTCTATTCTATTCTATCTATACATTTCAACAGGTTTTCTTCTGACACAAGAAAATGTACACCCTATTAAAAAATCAGAACCTCTCAAACCTTATGGTTTGCAACAGGGATTTTTGCATGTACCTATGAACCATCTGGTCCTGCCAATATCAGAAAGCAGCTACCACACTGAAAGAGCACCATCCTTATCTCATTCAGAAACTTCTACCTTCCTAGAAACATAGCCAGAGGCAACAGATCATCCTGTTTCTTGCAGATCCCTACACATTCAGCAGGTTGACTTCTTCTTCCACAAGCTGAGCTCCATCAAAGCACAGGTCCATCGTGCTAAGTATTTTCTCTCTCAGTAACAAAGCAAGCTTCCTTCCCCCTTGTCCTTGTTCAAGGCGTCATAAACAGCAATCTTTTGTTCAAATGTATTCTCATCCCCTTGTACTCAGGGCAAGAATCAGACGTTTGCTGCTATCTCTCGCCTGAGCCCTAAAATTAAACCCTAGTATGGCAAAAAAAAATGTGTTTTACAGCTACATGATTTAATTAATATTGCAAACTCCTTGGATGGTGCTGTTTCCAATTTAATGAACGAATTTCTTCCAGCCTCCATTTATTTATTTTTAACAAAGACAATATCCCTTTTCACATCTCCTGCTGTCAGCATGTAGTTCCAGCCTGTCCCAAACTAACCTGCTTTCTCCTGCACCGTGTTCTTTAAGACTGCACATTAGCGCAGATGTCCCTATGCACATATATTGCCTCTCTAGGGGCAAAGGCTTTGGAAACAAAATAATCTGAATCAAGGTTTAGAACGTTGTTTTATAAAAATAACACAACAAACAATCAAGTAATGCTTCAAGGTTTGCTGCAGATGGCGGGGAGCAGCACCTCATTTTTCATTGGAGGGTGGGGGCTCGTGACTTTATTTTTCTTAGCCCTGAGAAAGACCAAGCATTCCCCAAGCCATGTAAATACCCAGCTATGTCTCACTTAGTGCAAGATGAGTATATACATAGTGGCTTTTCATCAGACACATGCTAGCTGCTTCAAGACTAAGATTCAAGGCGGGTGGGTGGAAGAAAGGGTAACAAAGTTCATGGGAATGTCTCCAATCCCTTCCCTTCCCAAAGCCATTCCTGTAAAATGTTGTTAACAAGGTATTTGTGATGCCTTCAGAGCTAAAGGAATGGTTTATGAACACAGAAACTGCTGTCTCATCTAATACATTGTCACCAACTGTGGCCAGTATGGTGCACTTCAAAGACAGATGTGGCTGACCCAGGCCACCCAAGGAGAAAGTTTACTCCTGGCTCATGCTATTTATCCATGGTCTGAGGCACTGGGAATTTTCCCTTGGAGGCCACAAGCCTGTTCACCTTACCCATGGCAATTGTCTCATCACACACAGAAGAACTCCATGCAGATGGAGCAAGCAGGATGCAACCTTAAATCATTGTTTCAGACAACAGTTGCAAATAAGCATTGAAAACATATGCTGCACATGCAAAACAGAGAGCTGTCATTGTTAAATGATATCGCAGCTGGTAAAGAGGAATTCTTCTCTGGTGGGCAGAAATGCCCCTCCTGACTAATTTCATGGATATGTTTCTTCTCCTTGTTCATTGTTTGCATCAACTTGAGCCATCTTTCCAGTCTGTGGTGCTAGCTTCACATTTCTGTTCCTTGAAAAAAAAAAAACATAAAACAATTTAGGAAAAAAAAAATTATTACCAACACTAGATTATTCCCTAATACTCAGTATATGTGAAAATATCTTTTTTGAATGGGTTTTTTAAATGTTAGCTGACAAGTAACTGTTAATGTGGGTTTTTCCCCCTGTTTTTCATGTGTGTGTTTTGTTTGTTTGTTTTGGGGGGGGGAAAGTGCGTAGACTTCCTAGGCAAATCTCAACATCTATTTAAATGTAATTGTGGAAAATCAAATCTGAGCACTTGGTATTAGTGTCTTCTTGAGATTCCAAGAAAAGTCTTATCTGAGTATGAAGGCAGGAGTCAGAGGACACTAACCGATCATCTGGCTGACCATTTACAGCTAGATTTTACAAAGCACAGAAAAGTCAATGCTCTTTTCACTGATCTCTTCAACCACTTTCAGGATACAGTACAAAATAAAATTTCTTTTACATTTTTTCTAACCATTGGGTATTTGAGTACAGCAAAGCAATTACTTGTTTTGTATAGATTCTCTTTTTTAATCTTTCGGCTTTGTGTTCAGGAAAACGTAAAATAAAGAATGCCTTTAGTGTGAATGACTGCGTAGGAAATACTAATTCAGCCTGAGGGGCAATGGAGTTCATGTCTTTCAATGATTATTTTTTTTTTTTTTTAATTAGGAAGGAAATATTCTTAGGTGCAAAAGACAGCTATTTAGATTTTGTTGACTTTTTACAGAAGACCCTTGAAACTTTACATTTGGAGACAAGCCATCTTTTAGATGTAGCTCACAAGCTCTTTTCATTTCCTGAACTTACACTTCTCTCTTTTTTTTTTTGTCTTTTTGCAAGCCAAAATCCAAAGTGGTTTGGTTTGATTTTAAAAGGACAAAATATGTAGAAAGTTTTTAAAAGTCTTTTATCATATTTAAAAATTTTGACATTCATCCTTTATTTCAACTAAAACTGTTCACAGGTTTTGCCTACAAATTTATTCCCTGAAAAACACTTTTATGGCACATTTGTGATCTTGTGATTCTTTCTCTGTGAGTAGAAGGACCATACATTCCTTGATGCACAAATAAACTAAAGCTAAATTTGGTAATTAATTAACACCATTCTAATTATTTGTTCTAACTCCTTCTTAGTTCCATTGCATGAGGTGAGCTAAGAGCTGAAACACAACAAGCCTCCCTCTCTATTATTTTTACTCCATCTCGCTACAAGGGCTTGAATGCATCTTCTTCATGCTGGACGGTACAATGGCTTTTGTATCATTTTTACTGATTGAAAGACCATAGGCAGGGAGAGTCATTCACCTGAACTCAGACTAACATTGAGAGCACTCAGTAAAAGCAGGCAAGACACAGATCCGAGAATGGACCAGGCATTATTCCCATGGTTCAGCTTGTGGCTTGTGGCTCATGGCTTAGCTCACTCAACACTCCCACAGCTGTCTCTTGTGCATGGTTTGTAGGTGACACACTTCCCAATAACCAGGTGGACAAGGATACTCCTGTGTCAGAACAGGAAGGAAACTTGAAGTCTGTGGGCCTAAACATAGCTTGCCACTTGCTTCAGAAATAATTTATAGCCTTTATCTCTATAAATATTGTAGGAACCTGTGAGTAATTTTATTTGCAAAAGCAAGTTCCCAGTACCATGACCTGGCACTCACCATCATAGATATTTTTCAGTAGAGACCTACTTTTAGATAGGGTCCAAAGTCTCAACTTTCTTGTAGTACAAACTGGTGCTTTCTTTGAAGTGCACAGAAGTACCACAAAGTCCCCAGCACAATGGATAAGAAAGGAAAATAATATATATATTCTGCTTTACAGAATCACCAAAGTTGGAAGAGACCTCAAAGATCATCAAGTCCAACCTGTCACCACAGACCTCATGACTAAACCATGGCACCAAGGGCCATGTCCAATCCCCTCTTGAACACCTCCAGGGATGGTGACTCCACCACCTCCCTGGGCAGCCCATTCCAATGCCTAACAACTCTCTCTGTGAAGAACTTTCTCCTCACCTTGAGCCTAAACATCCCTTGGTGCACCTTGAGACTGTGTCCTCTTATTCTGGTGCTGGTTGCCTGGGAGAAGAAACCAACCCCCACCTGGCTACAACCACCCTTCAGGTGGTTTTTAAGATATTAAGGATCATATATCATAAGATATTAAGGATCATAATTGTGATTTACCTTTCACTCAGGGTTTTGCAGTCTTCTACCAGGAGTTTCTTCACTGGTCATTACAACTCAAAAGACTTGCTTTGAATTCTGATTGCAAGAAAAGACATCATGTTAAGACAAGCTACACTGCAGAACTTTCACTATCAAGATATTCCTTGTCCTTTCACTACAGTAATTCCACTCATCTATGTAAAGAACCATACTGATTGAGTGATAAAGATGAGTGGGAAGATGACAGGAGGATAGTCTCACATAACAGGCAGAGAAAAGGGCACAATCATAACCAGGAGGAGGAAGTAAAAAACAAGAGGACCCATGACTGAAATGGCAGCATCAACAGCAGGAGACATTTAACAGCACAGACAACATAACATCAATAGCAATAAAATAAATATTAATGCTGAATCCCTATTTCCCTTTCCCCACTATATAACTCTTCTTCTGACTTGCTGTTTGAAAGCTGAGCTGTTTTGTTAGTAATCAGTAGAATGGTGAGAACTTAAACAAACCTGTTTGGCAAGAAAACCCACTTGAAAAAAAAAATTAAAAGGAAAAAAAAAAAAAAGAGAAAGAAAAAGAAACTTCCCAAGCTGAGAGAGAAAAAGAGAATAATTGAAGTCAATTGAGAAGTCTCCAAGGGGAAAAGAATAAGAAGAAAAGAAAAGAAAGAAAAAAAAAAGACTTAATTATGCACTAGTTTCTTTTCCTAGCATGTTTCTTGACTTGGCACAGCTGGAAAATTGAAAGCTTACTGCCAAAATATCAAATGTGCCTCATGAAGTCTCAGTGCTCTTAAAGTTGTGTGTGTGTGTTTTTCTCTCACTTTGTCTGATTGCACACTAAGATAAAATAATGGACTCGGTGAGATAAATACTGGCAGCTGTCTGGATTTTCAGCCTAGCAGGCAGGGTCTCTTGCAAGGAACCACAAGGGGCTTTTTGAACATATGCTGGAGCTGTTAGCCATCAGTAACCAGTAACTTCTGAATTTAGCTCTTTCTAGAGGACAGTAGTGTCATTCCCCCGGCCCACTTACTCTTCTGCAGTGATAAACTGTCATTCTGAGAATATGCTTCAGCTGAAGTATGTGCAGCAGATAAAAATTTATTTTGTTTCATGAACCTAGTAAGCTTCTCTTTGTAACTTGCAAACAATGAGCTTTCTGTATAGTCGGTCCTATGACAGGGCTGTAAAAGGATACGGAGTTTAACACAGAAATAAGCCTCAGGCTACACGGGACAATTCACCCGTGAAAATACTGAACTTATTCATTCAAATATTACATAGAATGTGTGTATTTAAGTCAGGATTGGATACCAGCATTGACAGAAGCTGGAAAACTGTACATGATAAAGCTGACAGATTTCTATTCACTGGGACTAGGGACAGTATTTTGCCACCCAATTAGTATACCTTTCTTCAATGAGATCTTTCTCAGGTTCAGTTTCATTTGGCGGATAAGTTTTTTGTAGCTTCGGCTCCTTTTTTTCTAACATCCCTCTCTGGTTATGACAGGGAATATTTTACACGGTTACACCTGAAAATAAAAGATTTAAAGTTCTCATATAAATGTAGATATTTAGACTCACAAAGATAGTCATACATTATTGTGATGCTGGCGTAAATAAAAATACAGTTTCCAGCTAGCAAAACCTAACACAGCCCTTATCATATCAACAAAGGGGAATACTTCAGAAATACACAAACCATCCCTTGGCCCTACATAAATGCTCCTGCAACTTTATCAGGAAGATTTCCTGTTGAAGGCTTGTGTCACTGTCCGTGTAGGTGGCTGGAGGCTTTTTAGTCTGAAGACTAGTCTGAAGTCTTCAAAGTCTGATAACTTCTGTGTCTCTAAAACACTCCCTCAACAGTAACAGAGAGATAACGTTCATATATGTTCATATTGGTCTATGTTAAGACAACAGAAAATTGCTCAGTCCCTTTCTTTCACAGATTTTGGGAGCATGCCAAAGTAGTCCTCGTGCGAGTGTGTGTATGCGTAACTTGGTCACTTAGCCTGACAGCTGTTTTCAAAGCTGGTTCTCTCCATGAGGCAACAGATGCAACCTTGCTTTGGTTTCTTATTCCAGCTAGAGGAATTAAGGAGCACCTCGCTCTAGAATCCACGAAGAGATTTGATTCAGAAATGGTACAAGAAAGCACTGAACTGTATCTTGTGAGGACTTCTCATGGATTATGGGGACAGGGAGGATACATGAGCTGAAGCCACAACCCTATAGACAGGTGGTTGTAAGATACAGAAAAAGTACATTACTGTGCTTGCAGGCAGAGTGGACTGGCAAGGTTACACTAAACATTGCTCAGGGCACAAGGGTGAATCACTCTTGGGTGAATTAAGAAGATTATTCAGTACTACAGAAATGCTCTTTGAGGCACAACACATGCCCCTCCTTCCATCCACTAACATTTTTATAGCATTACTTTTTATTGGCTTGGTGAGTTGTTCGTGCACTATTGGCGCACATTCTACATCATAGAAGGGGCTGGTCAAAGGGCTTTTCTCCACAGCTAGTAATGCCTTTGGTGATTACGTTTGTTCTTGAAATTCTTTATAGAAGACTTTCCCACCATTATTCATGACTCTTCTTTATCCTCTATCATGTGATTGTTTCACTGTAGGAATATGGGATTACCCTATTATGCATAGCACCTCCCACCAACACTTGGCTTAAAGTGATTATTTTGTTCATATTTTCCTTTTATGTTCCTCAGTCTTCTCTGGCTTTTTTCCCTTGAACTCTGGAAACAATGATGGAACTGAAACATGGAGAAGCCTAATGAAATATGAAATCTGATGACAGAATAAGATGTGATTAAAACCAGTTTTAAGACCTTCAGTAATCCATTCTTCTAAAACTTCACAATCCCACAAATAGAGTACAACATAGATCAGACAAAATAGTGCAGTCAAAAGAGTAAATGGATTGCCTTTGGTACCCTGCAAATGAAAGTAGATTAGAGCCTTAACTGTTTACATTTGGATCAAACACCATGAAATGCTGAATATGGCAGTAATTCATCACCCTTACAAGAAATTCACAAGAAATACTATAGACATGGACTGTCAAACACAGAGAAGATGCTTTAACTTGTATATCTGATATTCTTAGGTTATAAAGGAAACAACTCTTGTAGGGAAGAGCAGAATCATTTCTTATAATAACTAAGATAGACAGTTAACTTGCATATCCAAACACCTAACTCTTTCTTTGGTTTTTGTTTTTTTCTGAGTGGAAGTGCTAATATTAATTCTTCACACAAACTCACTGCAGATTCAAATCTTTCTCAGTCAGAAAAAGAGCTTGCCTAATGAACAGAGGGACAGGTTACTTGTGATTTACTTGTTTCTTATTACTTGATAGATTAATTGAGATTAAAAACTGCCATCCCATACCTATAATTGCAGTAGAGTCAGTCTACTTGTCCTGACATGTCTCTGTTCAGGAGAAGCAAGAACCCTGAAGGACAGATGGGCAAGTATTCTATTTCTTTGACCAAGCCTTGAAACATTTTTTTTTCTCTCTCTTCCAGAAGCTCTCTTTTCCCCTCACCTCAAGAAAGGATGTGAAGGTGATCCAAAACAAGCTACAACATAGTGGCAGTTACAGACGCTTGGTGGGATGAACTGGAGTGTGGCTATCAATGTCTACAAGCTGTTCAGAAGGGACAGGAGACGAAGAAGGGATGGAGGTGTTGCCCTCAAGAATAGCCACAAGCAGGTTGAAAGCTTATGGGTAGGTATTAGGCAACAGGAGAACAAAGGAAGCAAACAGAGCTTATTGTTGAAGCCTTCTTACTCCAGCTCCAGGACACATCATGATCACAGGCTCTCATCCTGCTGGGGGATTTTAACCATCCTAGCATCTGTTGGAAAAGTAGCTGGCTGCAAACAATCCAGGAGGCTCCTAGAGTGCCTAGATGACAACCTCTTAAGACAAGAAATTAACAGCCCTACTCTACTATGTCAGTAGAGATAAGGGACAACCTATAGAGGTGATCTATCTGGACTTCTTGCAAGGCCTTTGACATGGTCCCCTACAACATCCTGCTTGCCAAGTTGGAGAGATACGGATTTGATGGGTGGACTGTAGAGTGGACACAGAATTGACTGGATAGTCACATCTAGAGGGTGATGCTCAATGGCTTGAAGTCCAGATGGAGAGCAATGAGAAGTGGTGTCCCTCAGAGGACACAGACAGCAAGATTGAATGCACCATCAGCAAGTTTCCAGATAACACCAAGCTGAGTGGTGCTGTTGATACACCAGAGGGATCTGAACAAGCTGGAGAGGTGTGCCCAGGTGAACCTCATGAAGTTCAACAAGAGCAAGTGCAAGGTTCTGCAGCTGGGCCAGAACAATCTTCTCTATCAATGCAGACTGGTGGATGAGGGTTTAGAAATCAGCCCTGTGGAGAGGATTTGGGGGTGCTAATAGATGAGAAACTGGACATGAGCAGACAGTGTGAGTTTGCAGCCCAGAAGGCAAATGACATCCTGGTCTGCATCCAAAGAAGCATTGCCAGCAGATCCAGAGAGGTGATTCTGTCACTTTACTCTGGTAAGACCTCACCTGGAGTACTGCATAGAGGTCTGGAGCCATCAATATAGGAAGGACATGGACCTGATGGAGCAGGTCCAGAGGATGGCCACAAAAATGATCATGGGGTTGGAACACTTCTGCTGTGATGACAGGCTGAGGGAGCTGGCATTGTTCAGCCTGGAGAAGAGGAGGCTCTGAGGAGACCTGATAGCAGCCTTCCAGTATGTGCAGGGGGACTACAGGAAGGATGGAGACTGTTTATGAAGACCTGCAGGACAAGGGGCAATGGCTTCAAACTAGAGAAGGGCAGATTTAGACTGGATATCAGGAAGAAGTTCTTTACTATGAGGGTGGTGGAACACTTGAACAGGTTGCCCAGGGAGGTGGTCAAGGCCCCTTTCCTGGAGATATTCAAGGTAAGGCTGCTCAACAAGGCCCTGGGCAGCCTGATCTAGTTGAGGAAGTACCTGCTGACTGATGGGAGATCCCTTCCAACCTGGACCATTCTATGATTCTATGATTCTCTATGACCACCTGTGACTTTCTCACTTGGTGGAATCATCCAGACAAAATACAAGAAATGACAAAAATCTTACAACCTAAGAACAGTGTAGAGACTATGAATTTGGGAGCTTCCTGACATGAAGGTATTTGCAAAATGGGAGCTAAAAGATGCAGGGAGTTCTAGTCTGGGACTATTTAAAACAAAATAAAATAAAAACCAAACCCCACAACCAAACAAACAATAAACTGCAGGAAGAATAGTTCTCCAACAGTAAATGAAGTCTGCATCTATCTGTCTTACTGTGTGTTGCTGATACCAAGCAGTGACATGTAAGAGCCTTTGCCTCTGCCTAGAAGCACAATGGAGAGACAATAATGAATTTGGCATTTTACAGATTTCAATTAGAAATCAAGAGGCCTGTGAAGACTTCCAGAAAAGAGACAAAGGGATTTGGGTTGTTGCATGGATCACGTCCTTGGGTTATGTTTGTTTGTGTTTGAGTCCTAGTGATAGGAATCTCTTGGGGCATTTGACTCTGTGTACTGGTGGCTGGAGAGGTTTCCTCACTCACTTGCCAAAACACAAGAGTGGTGAGGTATAGAGCTTCTAGACAAGGATGATATTGCACTAGAAGTGAAATCTAACTCCTGTCTCCATGAAGTAAATGGGATTCCTGCCACTGGATATCAGGCCAGGACTTATCCCAAAGTGTTTTCACAGTCCCCAGCAGAGTGCTGTTTCATCTCAGGTAAGTCCTTCAGACAGTAATTTTATCAAAAGTAGTACATTTTACCTGAAGTGACTCCAGTCCTATGTTCAAGGATGAAGTATTTAACATTTTTGGCCATTGGAAGAGTTGTTGGCCATCGGAATGGGCTGCCTGGGAAGGTGGTGGAGTCACCATCCCTGAAGGTGTTCAAAAAGGGATTGGACATGGCACTGGAAGCCATGGTTTAGTAGTCATGAGGTGTTGGGTGACAGGTTGGACTTGATGATCTTTGAGGTCTTTTCCAACCTTATTGATTCTATGAAAATTAAAATTAGAATCAATAATAAAACAATCAAATGTGAAAACGTTTGGGCAGGATTTCTTCTGAGAACTGGTAAAGAGCATTTTTTTTTCCTTAGATCATTTTGAGTAGCAGAGGTATTTCCAAGCACTTTCCTAGAACACTGCAGAAGTAAATAAGATAATTAAAAGATGGTACAGTTTGCTTATGATACTAATGATAATTTTGTCTTTTTCTGCCCAGGGATATGAACACACTTAGAAGCCCAGCCCCAGAAATATTAACATTCATTGTAGGAAATGTGAGAGAGAAAGCTTATGTTTCATGTTTTCCTATACAAAAAAAACTATTAAAAATGGTTCAGTATTAAAAAATTACCCATTATTTAAACCATTTTCAATTTCTACAGATATTATGGGTTACCAGTTACAACAACAAAATGTTACCCTTGCTTTCAGGAGAATATTATAATGCAGCTTTACTTAATGTTTCAAAAACCTTGTTTACTATGAAAATAATATTTTTCATGAAAGAGCAATTTTGGTGAAACAATGCAGGCAGCCCACAGCACACTGTTTTCATTATTATTATTATTATTATTATTATTATTATTATTATTATTATTATTATTATTAACATCATCAAACTCTCTTTGACAGTGAAAATGAGGCTCAGAAAGATTAATGTTGAATTATCTTGCATTATGTTGCATTTCTGATTCCTCACAATGTCATCTCAGGCAGGTTTAAGGCACTGCTGTAGTCCTACATAGAAAGTCTGTACTTGAAAGTCGATATTGACCAAGCTATGAAAGGCAAAGGTGTTATTTAATTTCAGTTCTTCTTAGTTAAATCACTGGTCTCTTGGGTTTCACAGGTGGAAGTGTAGAGTGTGTCATTTCTGGAGTGCAGAACTGTCTCCAGGCAGGTGTCTCAAATGGTGACTTCAGGGAAGGCTTTAACTGATTAGCCACAGCCTTCTTTAACATGAGGTCTCAAAAGTCTTCCTCCATGACTGACTCGCTCAGAATAAACAACAAAAATCTATCATGCAACTATCAAACACTTCTTCCTCATCAATAATCACTCATCTTCTCTGTGATGTCTCTGTTGGGACTAGACCTTACAGTGGGGTTCCCTTTTCTGTGTATTTTACTGAGGGCAAGTGAGTTGGTTTCTTTTAACATCAACACCATCACTTTCCAGACCAGCTTCTGAATCAATCAACATTTCATCAGTGTGGGGGCATATGAAAAGTCAGCTGCTCTGCTTTAGCTTTGAATTAACTCCTACCCTGAGAGACTGTTTCCTCAGGGGAATCATCCTTATAAATACGGGAAACATTTTAAATATTTATACAAGTTTATATTTCGTTTACCCAACGTGCTGCAAATCACTCAGTTACATAGTTCATACTTGTTCCTGGCAACAAGGATCAGCTTTAGAATTCAATACCAACAGCATTATCTGGTTTCCCTATATAGAAAAATACAACAGAGCACACATAATAAAAATGGACTGTTTAACATGTCATGCAAATACATTTCTTAAGAATGGCATCTAAAGGCCACTAGTTTGAATTCAAGGGTAGTTTTAACATGAAAATATCATTTTCACTCCCTTAATAGAGAAATCATGCTCTAGATGGAAAAAAAAAAATACTGTTAATATAATTCACATACAATTTGTGTGCATGATTTTCAATACATAGAATACATAGAATAAACCAGGTTGGAAGAGACCTTCAAGATCATTGCGTCCAACCCATCAACCAATCCAACACCACCTAAACAACTAACCCATGGCACCAAGCACCCCATCAAGTCTCCTCCTGAACACCCTCAATGATGGCGACTCCACCACCTCCGCGGGCAGCCCATTCCAATGGGCAATCACTCTTTCTGTATAGAACTTCTTCCTAACATCCAGCCTAAACCTCCCCTGGTGCAGCCTGAGACTGTGTCCTCTTGTTCTGGTGCCAGCTGCCTGGGAGAAGAGACCAACCTCTGCCTGTCTACAACCTCCCTTCAGGTAATTGTAGAGAGTAATAAGGTCACCCCTGAGTCTCCTCTTCTCCAGGCTAAGCAACCCCAGCTCCCTCAGTCTCTCCTCATAGGGCTTGTGCTCCAAACCCCTTACCAACTTTGTTGCCCTTCTCTGGACTCATTCCAGCAAGTCAACATCCTTCCTAAACTGAGGAGCTCAGAACTGGACACAGTACTCGAGGTGTGGCCTAACCAGTGCAGTGTACAGGGGCAGAATGACCTCCCCGCTCCTGCTGGCCACACTGTTCCTGATGCAGGCCAGGATGCCATTGGCCCTCTCGGCTGCCTTGGTACACTGCAGGCTCATGTTCAGCTTACCATCAACCAGCACCCCCAGGTCCCTCTCCACCTGGCTGCTCTCCAGCCACTCTGACCCCAGCTTGTAACTCTGCATGGGGTTGTTCTGGGCAATGTGCAGAACCCGGCACTTGGATGTGTTCAATCTCATGTCGTTGGACTCTGCCCATCTGTCCAGCCTGTCGAGGTCCCTCTGCAGAGCCTCTCTTCCATTCAGCAGATCAACTCCTGCCCCCAGCTTGGTCAGCAAATTTACTGATGCTGGACTCACTGCCCGCATCCAGATCATCAATAAAGATGTTAAAGAGCATGGGGCCGAGCTCTGAGAGAGTTTTCTTCATCCAGAATATTTGTATTCAAATAACAAAATAATAGAATAAAATCAGGAAATTAATTGATGGTGCAGTAACAATAGTTCATCAGACCTACTCACCACAGCCCCATTCACACAATTATTCCATTGTTACCACATCACTCCTTGTCTCCAAGAGAGGGAGAATATTGACTCAATGTTGTAGTCATGCAAAATGTGTATTTTAGTGAGATGCACTTCACCAGACAACAGCTGCAAAGCCAGTCTGAAGATACAATATTCATAATGTCAGTTGCAGAGATTGAAATGCAGGTAGCACAGAGCTTATATAACATTGTTGTAATTTACAAACATATTATATGCTACATACTATGTATTGCATGGTAAATGCTGTATAACAGTACATAATACAGGCTGGGGTCAGAGTGGCTGGAGAGCAGCCAGGCAGAGAGGGACCTGGGGGCACTGGTCAATGGTAGGCTGAACATGAGCTTGCAGTGTGCCCAGGCAGCCAAGAGGGCCAATGGCATCCTGGCCTGCATCAGGAACAGTGTGGCCAGCAGGAGCAGAGAGGTCATTCTGCCCCTGTACACTGCACTGGTTAGGCCGTACCTCAAGTCCTGTGTCCAGTTCTGGGCTCCTCAGTTTAGGAAGGATGTTGACTTGCTGGAACGAGTCCAGAGAAGGGCAACAAAGTTGGTGAGGGATTTGGAACACAAGCCCTATGAGGAGAGACTGAGGGAGCTGTGGTTGCTTAGCCTGGAGAAGAGGAGACTCAGGGGAGACCTTATTGCTCTCTACAGCTACCTGAAGGGAGGTTGTAGACAGGCAGAGGGTGGTCTCTTCTCCCAGGCAGCTGGCACCAGAACAAGAGGACACAGTCTCAGGCTGCACCGGGGGAGGTTTAGGCTGGATGTTAGGAAGAAGTTCTGTACAGAAAGAGTGATTGCCCATTGGAATGGGCTGCCTGGGGAGGTGATGGAGTCACCATCATTGAAGATGTTCAGGAGGAGACTTGATGGGGTGTTTGGTTGTATGGTTTAGTTGATTAGGTGGGTTGGATTGGTTGATGGGTTGGACGTGATGATCTTGAAGGTCTCTTCCAACCTGGTCTATTCTATTCTATTCTATTCTATTCTATTCTATTCTATTCTATTCTATTCTATAATTGAAATTTACTGTTACATGTGCAATAAATAGTAATAACTTAGTACATATCAAAATACAACCAATTTGCTATGTTATATATAATATATAAATACATCATAGTGTGTTGTAATATTAGTACTACAAGAGCACAAATCATTATGTAATACATAATATGTAAAATATATATGTATAATTTATACTATGTATAATACATAATTTATAACATGTATAATTTATAATCTATAAAATTGCACTATATGATACTAATTATAGTACCATATGGTTCTATATTTTTTACTATTCACTATATTATGTATAATATGTAATATATATTATATATTAATTCTACATTCTATAAATGATGGGCTTGTTCAGTATAACATGAAGGTCACAAACTCTTCAGTGATGCATAGAACCTCTACTGAATATTGTCTAGGTTTAGATGAAAGTTAAGCACATGCTTAGATGTGCCTTTGAAATTTTGCCTTTCAAAGCAGTACTGCCTTTAATTGTCAGTTTGGGGTTCTGCAGATGAATTCCAGAATGACTGGACACAAACATAAGGAATCATCATCATGTTTTAGCCAAAGAGTCCAGTTCTGGGTATTTTTATTAGTAGAGGCAGCCTGTAACCATACTGGAGGACATGTTATCTTTGAAGAAGGCTAAAATTCAAGGTATGAGGATAAAGCTCAACTGAGCATAAAATTCATACTATACTTTTGGGTCCTTCAGCCTTTCGCTGTGTGTCTTCCCATTACTAGGGCCCTCCAAAGTTTAACCTAAGTCTTTTTTGCGTCCTGTTCAGTGCTAGGGAAGCCCTTAAATGTAAACTCCAGTACCCTGCTCATAAATTTAGTCCATTCTTTTGCAGCCATACACAATGACAGTGAGAGCTGAAACAACTGTAGACTGAAACAACAAAGTGCACACCATTCTTTACACAAAGGAAGTCATACAGATCATCTGTGTTCGTACAAATTTCAAGACACTATCACCGGTCTACCATAAAAGCCAGGAGGCAGATGACATGATAAAGACCATGCTTTATGATACTCCAAGGAGCTGTACAACATTGAAGATAAATATGTTCTTATGTCTGATACTTTAATCCAAACCTTAGCAGAGTAGGTGTCATAGTCAGAACAGTGGATTTGCGACAGTCCATTAGCGTGATCTCAAAGTCCAAAAAACCCAGGCAACTCACACCAGGAAATTTGCTTCAACCAATAGTAAAACTTTATTGTTTACCCATAGGAGGTAAAGAAAAGTGAGAGGAGAAAGGGGAATGGTAAATTGAAAAGGGGAAAGGGAAAGAGGTCTATAGCTACCAATTATGAAAGGGTCCAAAGATGTCTCTCTGGTCCTGGGTCCAGTTCTTGTGGTCCTTCTTGATCTTAGTGGGGAAAGCTTTCCTTCAAAGTCTTCATCTTGGAAACCTTTTACTTCTTCAAAACTCCTTCAGAACTCTTTCTGTTGCTAAGGAGACATCTTTTACAATCAACTTCACAACTGTCAATGTCTGAACTCTGCCTCTCTCTGCCCCTTGTGCCCCCTACAAGAAAGGCTTCCATGCATGCCCAAGGAGGAGTGACTAAGGTGCGGTCTGGGCCCAAGGAAGTGTGCTCAAAGTGTGATCTGCCCTGGCGGAGGGTAGCCTCAGGCCAGGAGGTTTGTTTTCATATTATAATGACATTAAAATGAGCAGAGTTCACTAAAATTCACTGTTCCCTTGGCAACACCAGGACATCAGCCTCTCTTGACTGCAGTTCCATTTCTCCATTCCAAAGTGATAATCACAAACAGTAGAGCCATCCATCATACTTGGCAGGTACAGACCACTGGTTCCACCCAGGTCTCTCCCACAGAACCTGCAACTGGTTCCCACAGAACCTGCAACTGGAAAAACATGGATACCACATTACATTTAACAGGCTTAGTCACTTAATCAGTAACTTATTATGGAGCAGGCTGCTGCAAAAGCTCATGCTTAGATGTTAGCCTGAATTTCACTCCTCCTCCTTGGGGTAAGGGGGTCTTGATTCTTGAAGACAGTGACAAGATAGATGATGCTCTTCAGACTGCTCCTTACAGTAGGTCTGGACAGATGTTGCTCCTGAGTGATATTATGCTTGAACCTTTGAAGCTGAACTCCAAAGCAGTGAGGATCTGTCCACTGTCTTCAGTGGACTCCAGTAGATGCATTCAGTTCTTCGTCTGCTTTTCACCCTCACTTCTACAACTAACATTTTGTGGGGCACACACAGCATGTCAGTGATGATAGCTGCTGAATTCTACACAGAAAAATGGGGCTTTTTGACACTTTCACCTTGATCTCTCCTTGGCTAAGGAGAGACCACTTCCCAATGCTCAGTCTCTCAAAGAGCACGGCTCAGGTTGCAATCAGCTTAACCACCAGTTCAGGACGCCATATTACAAACCCAAGATATGGTATACAGAGAAGTCAGCATTGGAGCAAGCCAGCTCCCCCCAAATCAATACCAAACCTTCTTCAGTTCCCATGACACAAGGTCAGGCAAAGACAGAAAGCTTCAGAAAACTCCCTCCAGGGTGTTTGTTCAGACAGGACACAATCCTAAGGTGTTAAGGGAGGTTTTATTTGTCTAGTGCTCAGCTGAATTTCTGTTTATCCTGGGAACTCAGGATTTCTTACACTCAGCAAGAAAAACCTTAAGTAGTAAAATAGAAGCAGAGACTGATATTTCCTTGGCCCAGCATTCTTACCACTGCATCAGAATACATAATGGAGTCCAATGTACTTCTCAAAATATGTGTCCTTGATAGCTTGTATGCAAGTTAGTTAATTTTGTTTACCATCCAAGGAAATTATTGTGTTTTGGTATTAGAAAACTGAAAGGGAACTGGTAGCCTAGTTGGGCTGAACAGTAGAAGGAAGTTCTGTGAAGCACACTATAAAAAAATCAGGGAATACACCTTGAAGTTAAAAGTAATCTTAATGCAGAGCACTTCTACCCTGACCAGTGATCAGAGAGTTTCAGCTTGGCTTCACATATCTGGAAGAAATTTGCAAATGAAAGGCACTTTTGAACTGGAAAAAGTCATAAGAAGCACATTATTAAAAATAATCTATCTTGACTGAGGAATGGACAAAGTGACTTAAGACATCTCCTTCACAGTTGCTGTATGTCATTTTTACAGTACACTTAAAGTATATCATAACAGGTTTAAAGTTTCCTTGGCAATTAGGGCTGGTTGGTTAATCTGAACAGAAAGTGATAATGGATGAAGATGAAATGCAAGACAGCTAACAAAAATTGTAAATGTATGTCCACTAAAATTCAGTCTTTGTGCTTCTTTTGTGAACCGCTGCAGGACTAATTTATTCACACTGGTATTTTATCTCAGTCAGTGGCTCCATGCCACCAAGCCAGGCTGTTTCACCCAGATCAGCTCAGCACCCACCAATAACTGAATGCTGTAGAGAGGGAAGTAATCATATCACAACTTCAGAAGCAGCATCAGGATGGGTCAGTGCAATTTGGGTTCTGCAGAACTGAGTGATGATCAGCAGTCCCTTGCAGAAGAGAGGTCAAATTCAGCTTGGCTGATTCCTGAGCCATCATTGATCTCATTCTACTCCAGTGCATGAGGCAGAAGCAAACACAACTCTTTAGTTGTGAGAGCTTGCAAAACTGGGCCATTAATAGCACAGAGGTCAGTTACTTACTCTACAAGAAAACAAAGCCGTAAAACCATGATTCAAGAGACCATCAGAGCCAGGCCAGGGTAGAACTGAGGACCGCTACTCTCTGTGTCTGTTCTAGTGGAAATCATGGAGCTGTAGAATGGTTTGGTTTGAATGGGGCCTTTAGTTCAACCTCCCTGCAGCGAGCAGGGACGCCTTCAACCAGATCAAATTGTCAGTGTCATCTAACCTGGCTTTGAATATTCCCAGGGATAGGCTATCTACAGCCTCTTAGGTAAACACATTCCAGTATTTCACAACATCCATTGCAAAGCATTGCCTCCTTACATCTAGTCTAAAACTTCCTTCTTTCAGCTTAAACCCAACCCTTCTCCAATCTGAACACACCCAGTTTTCTCAGCCTTTCCTCGTAGGAGAGATACTGCAGCTTTCTGGGCATTTCTGTGGCTCTCTACTAGGCCCACTCCAATAGCTCCATGTCCCTCTTGTGCTGAGACCTCCAGAGCCAGACACAGTACTGCAGGTGATGTCTCAGCAGAGCAGATTAGGGGGACATAATCACCTTCCTTAACCTTGCTGACCATGATTACTTTGATGCAGCCCAGGAGGCAAGTGGCCTTCTGGACTACAAGGGCACATTGCCTGCTTAAGTCCAGCTTCTCATCCACCAGTACCCCCAAGTCCTTTTATACAGGGCTTATCTCAATTTCTTCATCCCCTAGCCTGTTTTGATATTGGGGATCGCCCTCACCCAGGTGCAGGACCTCACACTTTTCATTTGTGAATTTCATGAGGCTCACACAGACCCTCTTCTCAAGCTTGTCCAGGTCTCTCTGATTGGCATCCCTTCCTTCAGTCATGTCAACAAGGGAATGTGAAAGCAGATACTCCACGGGAGCTATGGGGTCAGACTTTCCTTTCATCAGTACAGGGTTGCATCTAACTGAGATTCATGCCTGCTTCTTTGCAGAACTACGTGTTGCTTATGCTCAGAAACACAGCTTCCCAATATCAGCAAAAAAAAAAGTGTTCTGAAGTGGCCTAATTCCTTTAGGTGTGATGGGAGGCTTTCTTTCCAGCTCCAGGTTGTATTTATGACTAGAACTGTGGACTTAATTTATTTTAATCCTCATTTTGGGGGGGAACTCTAGTCTAGCCTGCCCTCTAGTGCTTTGTGGAGCCAAAGATCTGGCTCCTGTCTTGAACAGCAGAAGAAACCTTGGTATGACAATGGGTATGGGGTGCTACAGCCAGAATGTTTTGAACGTGATATGTGCAGCAGTCTGCCAGAGAAGCCCTAATCAATGCTTTGCAGTATCAATTCACTATTAAAGACAAGCAAAAGCAAAGTTTATTTCTATCTGAAATGGTAGGAACATTGCCTGTGAAAAGAACAGGGTGAAGAATTAGAGGAATCAGGCTTTTCTTTTTTATCAAGTCATATTTTTGCAAGCCAGCTCTACATAGACCCAGATGTAGTCTTTGTTGGTTTAACACAAATACATTTTTTTTTCACATTCTAATGTAAAGAAGGCTTAAACATTCGTGCACATTTAAACTGAAAATGATAGTGCTAGAAATCTTGCATGTAATTCAGCTGGAATATATATCAGTGAAAGGAGGACCCTGATTTAGCATAACTTGAGGTTTCAGTGACACCACCACGTGTGTTGGTAGCAGCATACATATCTGCAGCTCTAGCAATGAGCAGAGTGATAATGAAACCAATTAACTGGGGGAGGAAATTTTTAAAACCTAGAGACATACATTAACACATCCATCTGACAGGTTTTCAGGTGGGCAGCTCAGGTGAAAAATACTTCTCCTCCCCCCAAAAGGCCCTTTATTTCCCTTTTGTGAAGATATTTACACTAGCTTATGGACACGGGCAACAAAGCTGGTGAGGGGTTTGGAGCACAAGCCCTATGAGGAGAGGCTGAGGGTGCTGGGATTGTTTGGCCTGGAGAAAAGGAGACTCAGGGGAGACCTTATTGCTCTCTACAACTACCTGAAGGGAGGTTGTAGCTAGGTCGGGGATGGTCTCTTCTCCCAGGCAACCAGCACCAGAACAAGAGGACACAGTTTCAAGCTGCACCAGGGGAGGTTTAGGCTGGATGTTAGGAAGTTCTTCCCAGAAAGAGTGATTGGCCATTGGAATGTGCTGCCGAGGGAGGTGGTGTAGACACCATGACTGACTGGAGGTGTTTAGGAAGAGCCTTGATAGGGTGCTTGGTGCCATGGTTTAGTTGATTAGATAGTGTTGTATGATAGGTTGGACTGGATGATCTCAAAGGTCTCTTCCAACCTGGTTAATTTTATTCTATTCCATTCTATTCTATTCTATTCTATTCTATTCTATTCTATTCTTTTTCTTGCCTTAACAGTGCTTTTAGAAATCATTTAAATAAAAATATTGTGGCCAGTTTATGATTGTTGATATTTTCAATTATAATTATTAGTACTTTCAATGGGCTAATTAACTCTGTGATTAATTCAATGGTGGTTTCACTAGTGTTTAAATTAATTTTATGTCATATTCAGTATAAAGTCATATATATACATAGATAGGCATCAAATTCTTTTGAAGATATAAACTTGATCCACTTCAAATAACTAGAATGAAAATCATCTTCAATATTTGATTTTTTTCAGTAGGCTTTTGGACCATCTAAAGAAGGACAGATTTTATCTCATTATTGCCAGGGAAACAACGTAACACACATTTGCTTATTCAGAGGACTCTGATTGCTCCAACTTCCCTGCTCCTGGTTTAAGATCCATAGAAATTATTTCTCCTTTTTACTACCAGAGCAGTGAAATCCACACCAGAAACCTCTATCTGACCTTGTTTTCATACAAGAAATGAAATAGAACTGTTCATCATCAGTCTCTCCACTGTGTCTTTGGCAGACAGTAGTCCTTGGGCATGACCTGAGCCAGGGGCAGCCTCCTGATCGCCCAGCAAAATCCATTGTGAACCCAGACCACCCACAGCTTCCTTGCAACACCCACTTCGGTGAGTCCCAGCCTGCTCCCACACTGCACATGCAAAGTCAGCTAAACCACCCCCTGAAACACCTTTCAGGCAACAAAATGTGGGTTAGAAAAATTTTTTGCAAACTCATTTGGACTGAAAGGGGGCAATCATGGGTGCAAGCCTCAGGAGGAGAGCAGCCTCCACAGTGGAGCAGCACAGTCTTTGCTTTGCACAATTGCAACAGGAGAAGAAGGTGCCCACAGCAGGGAGTGAGGTCAACAGGGGGGATTCAGCATTTTAGTCGCCACCCAAAGAAAAATATACATGTGACCCCTTCACCTGAACTCTCTTCCTCACCCATGGGGAGAAATAAGTTCTTGTAATATGCCATTCTTCTGATCTGTTTTAGAGAAATTAATTTCAACTCACCATGCCTGTACTTGCACAAGACTACTGCTGGCCATAGGAATCCCCTTTTTCTGTCACAAGGCAGGAAGAAAAATGTCAGGAGGTGGGAACTGTATGTAACCCTGTGTTTAAGAGTTTTCCTGTGGGAATGGATTTGTCATATTTTTCATTAAGGGCAGCAAGCCAGATAAATGAGCATTCAGCAGATGAGGGTTAGGTTTTCCAAGTACTTAAGTCGTTGCATCTCTTCCGTAGGAAGCATTACTTTCTTAGTCACTTTTCTGTTTACAGCAACTGAGACATGGTACTTGAGATATAATGTGCGCTAGACACAATAAGCAGTTTAGCGTTCTCCTTGTGTCTGATCAACAAATGAATAAAGTTCTTCATCTTTCCTGTAAAGCAGCTCCTTGAGTGTAAAGAAAAGACAGAGCTCAGTCCCTCCTGAGGAAGGACATGGAAAATATATGTAACAGCCCCTTTCCCCCTTCTGCTTGCACACATGACTTGTGCAATTGGTCCTCCTGGAGAGGTACAAAATCCTTGCTAGTCACTAACAGCTGTGCAAAGTACTACAGATAGCTGGAAAACCTGTGGGCAGCCCAATCTTTTACCTGCAAATTTCCCTCTTCCAGACCTGATGCTGACAGCCCACTGATTTTTACTGCTTCCTTCCCTTAAAGGTTTCAGCACTTCATGCTTGTTTTTGTGTTCCATTGAACCTCCTACCCAATTCCTTTTTAGAACTATACACACGTCACTATACATACATCGCTATACACGCAGCACTATGCACACATCACTGAGTACTTCTGAACTCTGGGGTTCTGAAGACACTTGCAGTAAGTAGGGAAGATGTTGAAAATTCCAACTGGTCGAAAACCAATCATCCTGTAATGTAAGTTGATTTCAGGTACCACTTAGGTACTAACCCTAGGCATTTAAAATTGTGCCTTGAGATGTCAGAACATAGGTTGAAGCTCCATGAGACTATTAAAAATAACACCTCCTTTCTGTCATAACCTTGGACACACGTAATTTCACTGTTCTTTCTACAACCAAGAGGGCCAAGAATGCATCCTTTCTTTAACACAGCTGAGCTTCTGCTCCAGGCATACCATTTGGAAACTGTCTTTAATCCTCACACTGATAATAATTTTGAAAACACTGACAAAGCTACTGTCATTTTCTGAGTTTTTATAGTTAACACATCCCAGAGAGTAGTAAGGCCACTGAATTGAGAGATACTGTGGAAAATTTTTGGAGCACGTCACTGACTGATTCTCCTCCTTTGAAAGTTTCTGTTAGACATTTCTGTGACTTCTTGTCAGTCTTTCTACTCCTCCTTTCCAGATCACACTTTCAAAGTAGATTTTCTTACATCCCTTCCCACTTGTGTTCTTGACTCTTAGATCATTATTTGCATTCTCCTGTTTTCCTTGGGCAATAGGCAGATCTGAAGTCAGATTTTAAATAGTAGAGGATAACATCAAGATCAAGTTTCTACATCTATGTTGCATACTGTGTTGAAATAACTATGGGCTAATAAGAACCTTATAAATGAACTAATGAAAATCAGCCAAAGGACAGAAGATATGGGGGGGAAAAAGCATCTATTATCATTATCTTGAAATTTAATCTTGGATTTTGGCTGCCCTTTTGTCAGGTTAATATAATCAGATAAGGCTGTGAAAATACAGATAGTAATTAGCATCTTTAACTTGGAATAAATTAACAAGTAATTTAATACTGGAAATACATTCTGTCTTGTCTCTGTGCAGAATATGACAAAAGATTAACTCCCTCCTCACTCTCTGAGTTGTAACTGAGAACACTTTGTAATAGTAGAAAGACTGTGATATGTTATATGAGAGAAAATCATAGAATCATAGAATCAATAAGGTTGGAAAAGACCTCAGAGATCATCCACTTCAACCTGTCAACCAACACCTCATGACTAACTGAACCATGGCAACAGGCGCCATGTCTAATCCCTTTTTGAACACCTCCAGGGATGGTGACTTCACTACCTCCCTGGGCAGCACATTCCAATGGCCAACAACTCTTCCTGGGAAGAACTTTTTCCTCACCTCGACCCTAAACTTCCCCTGGGGCAGCTTGAGATTGTGTCCTCTTGTTCTGGTGCTGGTTGCCTGGGAGAAGAGACCAACATCCACCTGGCTACAACCTCCCTTCAGGTAGTTGTAGAGAGCAATAAGGTCTCCCTTGAACCTCCTCTTCTCCAGGATAAACAATCCCAGCACCCTCAGCCTCTCCTCATAGGGCTTGTGCTCAAGGCATCTCCCCACCCTTGTTGTCCTTCTCTGGACACGTTCAAGTGTCTCAATGTGCTTCTTAAACTGAGGGGCCCTGAACTGGACACAGTACTCGAGGTGAGGCCTAACCAGTGCAGGGTACAGGGGCAGAATGACCTCCCTGCTCCTGCTGGCCACACTATTCCTGATGCAGGCCAGGATGCCATTGGCCCTCCTGGCTGCCTGGGCACACTGCGGGCTCATGTTCAGCCTGCTGTCAACCAGCACCCCCAGGTCCCTTTCTGCCTGGCCGCTCTCCAGCCACTCTGAACCCAGCCTGTAGCTCTGCATGGGGTTGCTGTGGCCAAAATTGAGCACTTGGAATTCTTAAATGCCATCATGTTGGCCTCTGCCCTTCTGTCCAGCCTGTCAAGGTCCCTCTAGAGACCCCTTCTATCCTCTAACCGATCAACACCTGCTCCCAACTTGGTGTCATCTGCAAATTTACTGATGATACATATATACATAGAAAATACATGGACTAAACCAGGTTGGAAGAGACCTTCAAAATCATCACGTCCAACCCATCAACCAATCCAACCCACGTAAACAACTAACCCATGGCACCAAGCACCCCGTCAAGTCTCCTCCTGAAAACCTCCAATGATGGCGACTCCACCACCTCCCCAGGCAGCCCATTCCAATGGGCAATCACTCTGTATAGAACTTTTTCCTAACATCTAGCCTGAACCTCCCCTGGTGCAGCCTGAGACTGTGTCCTCTTGTCCTGGTACTGGCCGCCTGGGAGAAGAGACCAACATCTGTCTGTCTACAACCTCCCTTCAGGTAGTTGTAGAGAGTAATATGGTCACCCCTGAGTCTCCTCTTCTCCATTGATGGACTCAATGCCCTCATCCAGATGATCAATAAAGATATTGAAGAGGATGGGGCCCAGCACTGATGTCTGGGGCACACCACTGGTTACTGGCTGCCAGCTGGATGTGGCACCATTCACCACCACTCTCTGGGCTCAGCCCTCCAGCCAGTTCCTGACCCAGCCCAGAGTGTTGCTGTCCAAGCCACAAGCTGACAGCTTGGCCAGGAGTTTGCTGTAGGGGACAGTGTCAAAGGCCTTGCTGAAGTCCAGGTACAGCCTGCCCCACATCCACCAGGTGGTCACCTGATCATAGAAGGAAATCAGGTTGGTCAGGCAGGACCTGCCCTTCCTAAATCTGAACATGAGCCTGCAGTGTGCCCAGGCAGCCAAGAGGGCCAATGGCATCCTGGCCTGCATCAGGAACAGTGTGGCCAGCAGGAGCAGGGAGGTCATTCTGCCCCTGTACACTGCACTGGTTAGGCCGCACCTCGAGTCCTGTGTCCAGTTCTGGGCCCCTCAGTTTAGGAAGGATGTTGACTTGCTGGAACAAGTCCAGAGAAGAGCAACGAAGTTGGTGAGGGGTTGGGAACACAAGCCCTATGAGACAAGGCTGAGGGAGCTATGGTTGCTTAGCCTGGAGAAGAGGAGACTCAGGGGTGACCTTATTGCTCTCTACAACTACCTGAGGGGAGGTTGTAGACAGGCAAAGGGTGGTCTCTTCTCCCAGGCAACCAGCAGCAGAACAAGAGGACACAGTCTCAGGCTGCACCAGGGGAGGTTTAGACAGGATGTTAGGAAGAAGTTCTATACAGAGAGAGTGATTGCCCATTGGAATGGGCTGCCCAGGGAGGTGGCGGAGTCACCATCATTGAAGGTGTTCAGGAGGAGACTTGATGGGGTGCTTGGTGCCGTGGGTTAGTTGTTTAGTTGGTGTTGGATTGGTTGATGGGTTGGACGCAATGATCTTGAAGGTCTCTTCCAACCTGGTTTATTCTATTCTATTCTATTCTATTCTATTCTATTCTATTCTATTCTATTCTATTCTATTCTATTCTAAATCCATGCTGGCTGGGCCTGATCCCTTGGCCATCCTGTAAGTGCTGTGTGGTTGCACTCAAGATGACCTGTTCCATAATCTTGCCTGGCACTGAGGTCGGGCTGACAGGTCTGGAATTCCCTGGCTCATCCAATAGGCCCTTCTTGTGGATGGGCATCCTGTTGGCCAGCTTCCAGACCTCTCCAGTGAGCCAGGTCTCTTGAAAAATGACGGAGAGTAGCTTGGCCATATCATCTGCCAGCTCTCTCAGTACCCTAGGATGGATTCCAGCTGGTCTTGTGGACTTGTGGGTATCCAAGTGGCTCAGAAAGTCCCTAACAGCTTTCTCATGGATTTCAGGGGCACTACACTGCTCCCTGATCCCATCTACCAGTTCAGGAGGCAAAGTTATCCTACAGTCCTCCTACCTTACTATTGAAAATGGAGGCAAAGAAGGTATTCAGTACCTCAGCATTTTCCTCATCTTTAGTTGCAGTGTTCCCCTCCAGGTCCAATAAAGAGAGGAGGTTCTTCTTGCCCTCTTTTTAGCATTAATATATTTATAAAAATGCTTTTTACAGTCTTTCACACCAGGGTCCAGCTTTAGTTCTAACTGGGCTTTTGCCTTTCTAATTTTTCTCCTATATAATCTAACAACATCCGTAAACATATCATGAGTTGCCTCCCCCCCTTTCCAAAGGAAATGCAGCCTCTTTTTCCCCTTAATTCCTTCAAGAGCTGATTGCCACAAAGATACATGATATCATCTGCTCATTTACTCAAATGCAGATGTGCTCATGGAGGCAGTTCAGCATAGCTGAACACAAAATTCCTTTACATTTTGAAAATCCCCATTATGACAACTAGAGTGTCACAGCACTCATTTCAGTGTGCTTTGGGGAAAGGCAGGAGCCTTGCCATGGGATGTAATATATAATTCCTGCATAAAAGATCCCCACTTGTAGCGCAGCAACCTCTGCGACCCTCTTGAACACCCATCATTCACATGAATAGAGCTGGCATCCCTATGCAAGCTTGTGATGGGTTGAGGCAGACCCCCTCTCCACCATGGGCAAAAAATAACAACTCAGACAAACTGATTGCAAAAGTGGTGGAAAGTTTAAATGGAAAGCGGTGAATGCTTACCGAGAGCCAAAAGCACAGTGACAAAGAAAGATCCCAAAGCAGACCCAGAAACATCCCATCCCCACCTGAGGGTACACCCAAGACCCCCAGGGCTCCTTCTTCTGTGTCCCCACCCCCCACTGCTAGGCTAGGCTCAGCTGGCCAGATCTGAGACTGCCCATCCCCCCGTGGCCTTGGGCCCAGCCAGGCTCAAGGCCGGGAGACATCTCCCCCAGTTACCAGGTGACGGCGAGGGAAGGAAAGAGAAAGTGCCAGACCCCACGCTGGATCTTATAGTGTCACAGAGAATTATGGTATGAAATACCTGGTTTGCTGTGTCCACCCCCTGGGCTGGACTTCTGGACACAGGAAGTACCCCATGTATAAACACAGCAGAGGGCACCCAGCCCAAACTGCTACAAAGCTCCTTGACGATCTTCTCTTCTTTAATCTATCTCCTTCTGTTTAATTGGACAAGTCTAGAATGTTTTGTGTTGTTTCAGACTGTGTCTTTAATGCCTCCTTGCACAGCACCACTGACCAACTTCAACTTAGCTAAGGCAAAGCTAGAGCTTCTCCCTTAGCCCACTTCAACTCTCCAATCACCCCATCATACTGACCCATCTTTAAGGTTTATGTCTGGGATGGTCAGGTCAGACATTCTTCTTTTGCTGACATGCTTATTGCATCTGACAAAGCACTTCTCCGCTTACCTAAACATTCTTCTTATCAGTGTTGTGTATTGCAATATGATTTATGCTTACAATGTGCAGCTTTTGCTCTCTTGCTTCTTCACCAAACATGCATCCTGACCTGTGCAAAACATTCCTGCACCCCATTGCTTTCACAGTCTTTATAAAATGCTGCTGATCTTTCTTTTCCTCTGCTTGTGGTCTCTTGCAACAAGATTTGTTATTTCACACTGATTTGGGGCATTGGCTGTATTCTCCTGTGGCTGTACAACACCTAGCACACCAAGCTTCTTGTCCATGGTCAAATTTTCCTAACATCATGATGACACCAGCTAGAAATAACAGCAGCAATGAACCCTTAGGAAGGATGGCTTTCACGTTTCTCATGTGCTAACACAACTGATATGGGAGGATCCCTAATGGCATGGAGAATTTCAACCAGCAAAGGTTGGCATAGCCAATCTGCCTTCCCCTCTGTCCCTCACATGTCCTTCCTGCATCTACACTGTCCTAGAATGTGTGAAACCAGTCTGGAGAGGGAAGACAGCATGAGAGCTGGACTGACAATGCAGCTATGGATGCTTTCAACATAGATCTGTTTCTGCTTTATGACTACCTGGACTATTTTGCTGGCAAGCTGTGGGTGGAAGATGCTGGGAATGGGGAGAAAGCAGGGCTGCTTCTGTGAGCATCCATGCCAGGTCACCTTCTCTGCTGTTTGTAAGGTTGCAGTTTAAGTGATACCAGAGGCATATGTGAGGCTAAAGTCCCTTTTCACTTCTGTTTCACTTACATCTAGTATCATCACATGACACTAAAAGCTGATAATGATTTAGCTGAGGCTCCAATTAACGCTCACATGTAATTGACTAGGTGCAGACAGAGTATAGAAAAGATCTTTTCAGCTGTCAGTGGCAGATAACTGATTTCTACATTTGTGAAGCAGTTTTTCTGATCTCTTTTCCCTCAGATCCTCTTCCTGAATGCAAATGTTAAAGAAAATATGTTTCTTAAAGGAATTCACATGAAGTTTTCTTGTGTTTTCAACATACACAACTTCTAATTCAAAATTCATCATCAATTAACCTTGTATTGGGTTTGGCTCTGCCCCATGGTGCTTTCCTGATAAAATAGTCAAAGAGGTGGGAGAAGAGTGTTGATTGTTTCTTATTTGAATTTTTGAAATTAATGTTTCTTTTTGAGTCATCAGAAAGCACAGCAATAGAAAGCTCACATCAAAACATCTAAATAACTGCACATCTTGTTCTGCTTTATTATTCTCTGCCCTTAAAGTTACTAGAATAATGTGTATCTTATGGAAGTGCCCTGTTTGTGTGGAAGTGTGATCCACAGAGATAAATCAGGTGAATGTTATGATACACTAAAATATAAAGTCAAACCTAGAAAGACCAGGTCTGATAACCATGGCCTGGATTGTCAAGATCTTAAAACCACAGCATGACCTCATTGACAAGGTTCTTTGCTCCAAAGTGCTCGGCAGCATTCACACCTCATTTATCTATCCAGTTCCTGGCAAATCAAACAGATGTTAGAAAAAGAGAGGCTGCAGAATAGCAGATGGGGGACATGAAGTTGACAGATCTCTGAGGAGGCAAGCTGGTAGGCAAAAAGCATGATATGCAGGCAAGCAGTTCAAGCAGAAACTGCCCTGGCACCTGCAAGCAGCTTGTCCATCAGGCATCACAGGCATGTGAGCATCCTCACACATGATGAAGTTTGAAAGTCCTGGTGTAGCAGTGCCAAACAGGCTATTGCACTCCATCAGTCCCCTGTCACCATCTGCCTTTGCACATGAGCAATACCATTCTGCCAAAGCCTGCTCTGAACAGTCTATAACACTCAAAGCAAATACATACTTGCTCATTAGTATCACTTATCTGAGCTGTTTAGCCCATGGACAACTCCTTATGCCACCAAACTGTATGTCTAATGCACTTTCATCTACTCTAACTCCCATGTGATGTACTGGTACCCTGTGTGAATGGATCCCCCTGAGAAGGGCCAGTGTAGGACCATGAGGCTTATCAAGAGGGCTGTGCGGAAGGAAATTGTTTTGCTGAAAGGAAGGATGGTAAAAACTGCAATGACAGCTCTATAAGAGAAGAAATACTTGTTTTCTTAATTTTATCCCCCTGAAAAGAGGTAACTTCCTTCAACAGCTTCACATTTCCATATTCACACCATCTCTCCCTTAAGCAGCAAAATAATTTTTAAGCAGCATTAAATGGTGGAAACAAAACTACTGATCTAATGTTCCAAGGCACCTACCTGCTGAAATTAGCACTTGAGCCCAAAACCTCAAAGGTAGTTCTTTATATGGTATGAATAAATGTTGGTCTAAATATCTTATGTAAGTAGATTGCATTTTCTAACCAGAACAAGAGGACACAGTCTCAAGCTGTACCAGGGGACGTTTAGGCTGGATGTTAGGAATAAGTTCTTCAGAGAAAGAGTGAGTGGCCATTGGAATGTGCTTCCCAGGGAGGTGGTGGAGTCACCATCAGTGGAGGTGTTTAGGAAGAGACTGGATGGAGTGCTTGGTGCCATGATTTAGTTGATTAGTGTTGGATGATAGGTTGGACTCGATGAACTCAAAGGTCTCTTCCAACCTGGTTAATTCTGTTCTATTCTAGTCTAGTCTAGTCTAGTCTAGTCTAGTCTAGTCTAATGAGCTGAGTAAACAAAAAATACAACTGAGTGTCAGGAATGAGATTTTGTGTGAACACAAGAAACTTCGTTGTGTCCTTACTTTCAGTCTCTTCCAAGACATTAGTCTACTTCAAAGAAAAACTTACAGTTGATATGTTTGATCCTGATTTCCCACAAGCTTGATGTCAAGATAAAACAAACAAACAAACAAAAATAGTTTAAAAATAAATTAAAATACAACAACCTGACCAAACAAACAACAAAAAAAAATCAGGAAGGAATTCTTTGGAAACTTCAGGAGTCTGCAGAAGAAAGCTCTTTGGATGTATTCACAAAAGCTTCTTGTAACAAGGAAAAGAAAGTTGGTCAATGCAAAACACAGAGAACATTTTATCATTCATAAGTAGATTAACACCTGTGCATCTCTTTCCAAAAGGGAGCAGTTATGTTAAGGTGACATTAAAACCAGTGAAGGGTTCAGCATTACATTCAAGTTTCCAGAAGTGACTGCTAGAAGACAGGAAACAATAATGTTTTAAGAGGTCTATGAAAGGATCATTGTGCTAGTGTTTCTCCACATTAAATCACACATTTGTCAGAGCGCTTGTAGACTACAAACCATCCCAAGCTTCTAAGAGCTGCAGCCTGCAGACTGTAATGGCAAAATTTCAGTTCCCCAGGAGCCCACTTCACAGAGTACGTTTTGTGAACAAATATACTATTACATATTTTTCTTTCACAAATCAAAAGTAATTGTTGTCTCCACAAGACCCACAATGTTAATACCAGTCACTGGAAGGTACAGACAGTAGCCTGGTTGTGAAAGCCCTTCAATACAGCAAAACACGCATCCATGCAGCTACAGAGTTCAGGTTGGTTTTTTTCAGACTATGCCATTCAAAGGTTCATAGTCATTTTTGCTTGAAGACTTGTGTGCAAACCTTAATGTATGAAAGTGTTTCTTTTCCAGGTGCTGAAAACCCAACCTGCTTAAAATAATGAATCGAAAATACAAATAATCATTGAAAGGCCAAACTATTCAATGAATAAGTTTTCTGTACAGAGGACCAGTGTAGAAAGTTTCATTATTTATTTACCTGAAGAACGAAAGGAAGAAGAAAAAGAGTCATCTCTTCTCAGCTTCAGAGACTCAGAACTCAAATTACAAGAATAAAATAAAGTTCAAATAGCTGCATTCCTCCCCAAAGGCATTACAATCTCCCCCATGCTTTAAATACAGATGGCAATGAGTCCATGCAGACATAACCCTCTTCTGTCTACTCTCCTTAAAACACCTTTTGGTTTACTGACCATATTTAGACCCTTGGGCAGTCTATAAAAAGCGCTACATAATCTTAGTTGCACTAAAACCAGCAAGAGTTATACTTTATTTCACACTTATGGTGAAAAAAAAAATCATTTCCTATACAGGGATTTTCAAAGGTGCCTGAGGGCTGGATCTACAAAGAGATTTTAAGATCCTAAGTCAAATTTCCAAGCACAGCTGACATCCACAAAGAGACTGGGTTCACAAAGGGGATTTAGACTAAACTTTGCAGCAGCTTGCTTCTACCAGAGCCCATAGCTTTCAGTCTGGTGACCTCAGGTAACACAGGAGGAAATTTGTCAAAGCAAGAATGGGATTCACCACCACCACTGCGTTGAAAGGAGCCTCCAGATCAGCAAAATGCCAGGGAGAGAACATTGTAAGCTGTGACACCCTCAGGACAGAGGACCAGCCCTGCACAAGAATGTAACCAGGATGTATAGTCACTCCAATAGCTGGAACTTCAAAAAGCAAATTCTCCAAACCTGCAACCTGAAGTTGAAGATACCTACACTACCTATGGATGTAATAATGCTGAGTAGGTAGGGATTCCTCTAATGCCACACCATTTTCTTTCCTGTTCACGCTTGAGGCTTAGGTCAGCAAAAGTATTCTGAGAAGGATGACAACTTCAGTCTGTTCTGCAAACACTTTCACCCCATAAATATAGGACTTTCATTGACCTACACAATTCAAATGTCATTTTTCATTTTTGTTGTCTTCTAGACTGAGCTGGTGTCCACCCCATATAATGAGCAAAACCCTGAGTATTAGCTGGAGATTACAAGCATTCAGAGCATTATCCTTCTGCAGTGGTAGGGTGGGAACTTGAAAGAATGGTGAAGACACTCACATCATTGTCTTAGTGCCTTGACCATTGTACCCCACTAAACTTGTGGCTGTTGACAAATGTGCAACAGACATCAGTGCCACAAACCTAGGGCTGAGCTCTTTTCTATTGCTATTCATAAAAGCTAAATAGAAATTCTGCTACTATAAAAATGGGAAGGAAACATACGCATATATTTTAATCTGTGCTTTTCACCAGAGGTGCCAAAAGCAGAATTGCACAGTCTTTTAAATGTAAAATACTCTTCAGACCTAGCATTACTGGAAATAATCTTTCAAACTTCCAGTTGATCCAGTCCTCCCAGTGCAGATTACATGTATTAATACATCCAAATCCATCAGTTTCATAGTCAGCTGACAATCTTTCCAGACTTTATGAGCTATGTTTGAAAACCCCCAAGATAAAATGAACTGGGTGGTGCAGAAATGAAGTGTTCCTTTCTATACACTAATGAAAAGGGGAAAAAAAAGAAGAAGGAAAAAAAAAAAAAGAAAGGGGAAAAAATTATAAAATTTACTTAGTACAAAAGGATCCAACAATTTAATGCAAATAACTTTCAACACTTACTCTTTTAACATCTGCCAAGAATAATCTCTTTTTAGAGAGATTTAGCATTGCTCAATAGAGTTAATTCTCCCACAGAGGAACCAGGTTCTATTTGCATAGGTTCATCATAAGTACCAGATTTTTATTGGAGGCTTTTAAGTTTAAAACCCAGTTACCCTAGGATGGGATTCCTTGGCTCAGTGGGGACCTCAGTTATTGCCAGAAGACACAGTTCACCTCAGATTCATACCACCCTGAATCCCACTGTCCCCTGGGAATGCAAAAGAGAGGGATTTACCTCAGTTTTAGTAGAGAGGAATAACAACTGCAAAGCACCTTTTCTTCCTTTTTCTTAACTCTGAGGTAATTAGTTCAGACACAGAAGTTAATCATTAAAATGTAAGGTGTCCTGTGCTCTGCAGTCTTCTAGGATAATTAACTCTCCATCTACATGGTGATACAGATCTTAGGTTGAATAATGCCTTCCATATAATATTCTCCATGCATTGTCTGAATGGAGAGTCTGAGGAAAGAGGCAAAGCTCTAACAGAAGCCCTTGACTGAGCTAAGGCAAACTAAATTATGACCTAATGGTTGTGTAAGGACCAGTAGAAAGGAGCTAAAATAAATGAGAGCAAGGAATCAAGGAGGGCCCCAAACACAGAAGGCGAATACTCAAGGCTCTGAAGACCTTGCTTAGCATGGGTGTGTTTGATGGTTTGGGCAGGTGCAGATACAATAGATGCTTTTAAATAACATGAACAATATTCCAGTGCTCCATCCTGGCAGAACAGAGCCAGCTGGTGATCCACAACAGGCAACCAAAAGGCATCAGGTTTGATATGAAACAGCATTTTAGGGAAGCAGAGATTTGAGTCAGAATGATTAGATTTCATATTTTAATCTGCACACTGTAAAAACAAGAGATTGAGTTTTGTACAATTCTGCTGAATAAATCCAATTCCAGGGCATTTTCAAGAGCCACTGAGCAATATATTATGGAATGGATATTACCTTTTTTTGTGTGGATTAAAGCCACGAAGAGAGGGGCAGTTTGGAATTCTGAGAGCTTCTCCCTCAGGGTACGAATAATCAGGGTTCACATGACACCAAATTTAAAGGGTTGTGAATTTAAGGTGCAAGATTACAGTTAAACTGAAAGCTCAAAGCTGTTTTCACCCAAAAGCTAGCATATGTTTTTTTCCCTTTTTTCCTGGACCTACCATTAAGTGAAAGTGAGTCTTAAACAACAGTTCTGCTCTGAGGCATACTGACTACATAGCAGATCCAGTTCTCCTGTTTTATCATCTGAAGGTTTTTATCAGTCAGCCGGAAAGATGTCAGCCCTGCAGGGGATACAATGTGTGCATTAATTTCTTTCTTGCTTTGTCCATTACTATATAAGGAAAAGGTCTGTGTTGGTGGATAGGCAATTCAGTTCATGTAGCATCTTGCAGCTACCAAAAGTTTAATAGGTTGAACCCTGACCTGTCTTCTGACCAGCTCCAGAGCTGTCAGACACACAAAGGTTTCCTGTACAGCTGAAGAGTTTAAAAATGTTTTCTAAAAAGTCACTTCATATAATAATCTCATCATCTATACAAAGTTAATTCGAAGAAAATTCACATAACAGAACATCCTTTAGTTTCATCCTCTGCACCAGTCAACAATAAACCTGAGACAGAGCCACAGAAAGCATGAAAGATCACGTGCAATCACTGGAGTGCACCCCAAGCTCTAAAAGTGCCCCCTAGTTCACCTTTAATATATTGAATTCCCTTCTGGCCCCAGTTTGATTCTCAGATGCAGATTTCCTTGACCTCTCAGTCACTTTGTCTCAGGCACTTTGTTTCCATTTGGTGATGATGGAATTAATTTGGCTTGTTTGCTGGGACCTCTTACTTACTGGCTGGAACTCCAATAGCCTGAGAAAAATCCAACCACTGTACTTAGCCTTGAACTTCAGCTCTGTTTTCACAAGGCACACAACAGAAGAGTTAACAAAACTGTAAAAGGGAGAAAATAAAAGGGTAGTGATAAATCTGTAAATCAGTCCAACACAGGGAAGGTTTGAAGGCTCCTAAAGCTTGGTGTGTCATTTGTTTATAGCATGCATGTCACCATAACACAAAACCCAGTGAAGGGATTTATTAATTTCTCTGAAAGGGTGTGGATCAACTTCAAAGTAATTTTCTACCATAAACACTCCAGGACCACTTTTAGATCCAGCCCTTTTCAGTTGAATTTTGCACTCCTGTGACATATTGGCTGGTTCAGCTAGAGTAGAGGAGTAGTCAGTGTGTTCAATGTTGTTGTGCCCCATTTGGTTTTCTCAGCTGTCTTTCACAGTTCCCTTCTGACTCTGAATCCCAGTGTCTGTAGATCACAGAAAACCACCATTCAGAATAACAGTCATGAAGCATGAATCTACTACTTTACATTTAGAGGAACTCCTCCTCAGATGTTTCAGCAGTAAGTACTGCCCAACACACTAAATTCAGGCTGGTGGTGAGATCTAAGAAGTAATTTTTCTTAGGTTTTGGTAGAGCAAGCAATAACTTTCTGACAAGGAAGAAGCACATGCAGTATAACAGCAGCTCTTCATGAGCATGGGAAAGGACACAGAATGTTAGACTTTGGGCAGTGTTTTGGTCTAGTGGTTGTTGTTGTTTGGACAATCTGCTGCTCTGCTCTGTAGTATAGTTAATGCTAAAGCAAGGCAAGATTTCTATGTAAGATCACAGAGGTCATGTAAATTGCTTCTATCCCATTGAGCATGCCAGAGCTTCACCAGCAGACAGAGTTGTAACAAGCTCGGCTGCTTCCTGCTGCAACCAGGAATTTTTGCAGACTTTTTCTGCTGTCTGCCTCAGGTTTCAGATTTGTATAAAGTTAAAAAAACAAACTGCAACTGAATTGAAACTGCTGCATTTCACAGGGCTTCTGAGAAAGCTCTAGGGGATTATGACTTCCTTTCTATTTGGACACAGGAGCATACCTCAGAGAAGCTTCTTGAATACTTTTTAAAGTTTGCTCAAACAGTAACAATTTCTTTGATTAAACCAGTCTGAGTTTGAAACTAAAGTAAAAACTCAAAAAGTCTATGCAGTTTCAGACCTCCTATAGGCATTTCAAACTGATTTTCAGTTGAACTTTCTTTATTCCCACTCACTTACTTGAAAAACAGTCTATTTAATATTCTAGAAAGATAACCTAAAAAAACCCAAAAGCTAATCACTGGGATATTCACAGCCACTCTTTTAAAGCTTAACATGACAAATGCATATTTGTGTTCACATGTATACACCTGATGTACTTCCCTACACCAAGTACTTGCATGTGCAAAATGTATGCAGAGTGACTTTCTTCATTTTGAAAGTGGTGGTGCATTTCACTTCTGATGTTTTCTTTTCTGTCTCTGGGACAAAGAATAACATAAAAATGATTGCTTCCCCGCCATCACCTTCTGTACAAAAAAAAAAAAAGGGGGGGGGATTCAATTTCAGTGCCTGGCACATGAGGACCTTGGAGAGTTTTGCTGTGATAGTGTGTGAATTGAGTTTATTTGGTCATATATTATTCCTGTTTGATATTTACGTGCTGCTGCACCGTGGGAGAAATTAATCACACTGCATTTATCAGAGATAAGCTAATCCCACCAAAGTCAATGGTTTAGCAGACAGAGTTTCAGAGGACAGCAGTAATTTATAACTGGATTTGATTAAGAGGTAATTAGCTAAACCTGTTTACCTTAACCTTTGCTGCAACTATTGTTTTTACTAGAGGAAGAGTGTCATTAGATTGTGTCTGGGATACAAGTTATGGAGAGTACACCACTTTTCACTGTCCAATTTTCATATGTTATTCAAGAAAGAGGTAGAAAGGTCAGGATCAGATTGCTATAGTACAATTCTCCTGAGATGAGAGCAGAAAGTTTCCTTGACAGAGACAAAATAAGCCATGAAGAACAGTAGTTTATTTTTCAGTAGGATGGAGGGGGAGTCAAAAGAACACATGTCTACAGCCCTAGACAGACTTTTGCAATAATTCAACTGTCTCAGTAGATTTGAGACTCATTTGAACTCATTGAGCATTTTGGAGAAACAGGGAAGTGTAATACCAATTTGCTGTAGACTGCAAAATAGTGCATTTGAGAAAGGAATTGGGTGACTTTTTTTGCAAGTGTACTGCTTTCCTTCAAATATTTTTTAAATGCATTTATTCAGAGAACTAGAAGAACCATAGGAAGCCAAGTCTTAAATGGATTTATAGTCATTTAATTGGCCAGTTTAAATAATTTATTCAAAACAAGAGTTTAGATCAGTCTGTGTTCTTGGCTCATTGATAGCATTCACACAAATTTTAAGAGAACAGTGTACATTTCTGTTTATTGCTTGAAGAAACTCATGACAGAAGACAGATAAATAGGTACCCAAGTTAAATATGGTTATTAGAGGCTAAAAGATAAACTTGTTTTACAGATTTATGACTAAATGCATATAGAATTAATTCCCTAGGTTTCATTCCTAGAACATTTCAAAAGGAGTACTCACCTACACACACACATAACAGTTTTTACCTAGCTTGAAATAGAAGGATGATAATTTCACATAGCTCACTGCTTATTCCTTCATCCTCAACTAGTTTTCTCCCATTGATTTAAAAAAAAAAACAAAACAAACAAACAAAACAAAACACACAAAAAAACTGAGAATAGTTTTCAAGCAAGCCCACAAAGGTTGCACTTCAGTCAGGCTGTTTCTGGGTGAGGAGAGAGAGTTTCAAAGCTTTAAATCACTGCCCGCACAGTAACTCTCTTTTTGCTTATCCCAGCAGGGCTCAACCTCAAAGATTCAGGGTCTGTATTGCAAGGCAATTTCTCACACAGTTCAGACATTTTTAAAGGGGAAAAAGATACATCAGTTATATATATGCTCATGTAGACTCAATAACAAAGCTGATAATGTAACTGCTTTTTTCTGCCTCAGAACAAAACATTATTACTTATACTTCTCGTAGCCCATCTAGTAAGTCCTGTACATGTGTAGTCTGTCTCTTTCTCAAAAGAATATCACATATTTTGACAGCTGAAAAGTGATATGGGAATGCTTTCTCCCATCTGGTTTCCTGAAATCTTATTGGTACCAAAGAGGAAAACTACTTCAAATAAGGTAGACTCTTGCAAAACAAAGATTTGACTTACTGCCCCAAGAATTACCTGTGTTGGTCAGTCTTTGTGTGGGCTGGGGGAAGCATACCAGACCTCACATCTGCCGGTTTGCATAGTTACTGATTACCCCATTGCCTTGAATGAGAAAAAGGTTTACATCCCTTGGTAGCATGAGCTGCCCAGTTTACATCTCCACTGGGTAATCATTTAAGTGGCTAAAGCTGGTCTTCCAGGTAGGTATGGGAACGTCAATGTTCCAAGCCACAGGAAGAGGTTTATGGGCTAAAAATGGTCTATTAATAGCTTATTGTTAAATTTTCTTTGGAACAGGGAAGTAAGTGCTCTGTCTTTTTTTAGCTATAGGGTTTCTGCATATTACTAGTCAGATTTGCTCTTCAGCAGAGCTTTTGGACAGAGAAAATCCAAACCACTAGCTTTCCACTATTAATTATATGTCTAATGTTTGGTTTTAATAGGGAGTCTGCTCCTGTAAATCAAAGAGGCTAAATGTGAGAGAAAAAGTGTGTGCATGTGTGTATGTGCACAAGTGTGTCTTATCTGTAGAGAGCTGCTCAATTTCCTTTCCCAGGTAGACTTGTCTAAAACTGACAACAAAAGGATTTGGGGGATAATTTTATAGCATTAAAAAAGACTCCAGTTCATCTCACAAAACAATGTGTTTTGGGTTTGGGTGTTTGGGGTTTTTTTGGGGGGGGGTGGGGTGTTTGTTTAATTGGTTTGGTTTTGTTGTGGGCTTGGGTTTTGGCGGGGTTTTTTTTTGTTGGTTGGTTGGTTGGTTGTTTTTGGTAGAGATAGGAATTTCACTTAAGCTAGGAATTGTTTTTAATTTCCAGATTCAAGTTGCCTTATTCTGAGCATTCAAAAAGAACTAGAACTAGAATTTTGCACATCTCTTGCAAGAGTCAGGTAAATTGCTAATACCTCACAGATACTCTGTTCTCCTAAAGAGGTGACATAAAAGCCACTTGATATGGGTGCAGTTGCTGAAACACTGCAATTACAGTGAATCCTGCCAGAAAACACAGGCTTATTGTCTCCTTGCTGCAAGATTTGGGAGGGAGAGATAATCTTTTCAATCCTGGGTTGGAAAACACCCAATTCAAAAGTGCTCTTGCTTAGGAAGAAGACTTCTGGCCACTACAGTTGTATAAATAAAACCAGTGAAATAGTTATAATTATATTGAAATTGACTAATAAAGATACACAGTGACTATCTTTTTCGTGCTTTATTTTGTGATGACCAGAAATAAACAAATTATATAAGTGCAAAGATCATACCTACTTGTCTTCCAATCTAAGAAATTAAACAAAATGCTAGCTTCCATATTTTATTTATTTTTTGCTTTTTATTTTTCCTTAAGAAAAGCAATAAGTTATGACATCAATTGTGTCTGGATAAAACTCTGTGGTTTTATAAAGGCTGTCCAAAGAAAAGAAAGAACAGAAGACCATCTCAGTAAGACAATGTCAATATCCAGTAAAGATAATAAAAACCACGATATTCCTAGCCCACTGTAACCATGAATGTTTAGAGGTAAGAAAGTAGATCTTCTTAATTAAAATGTGCTTAAATGTTTTTTAAATAAAATTTAATCTTTTCTGTTAAGAATTTTCCGTAAGTGCATTCACAATATAATTGTGATTGGTGGCTCCTGAATTTTTTTTTCAGGCTACATGGCTCAATAAAGGAGTTTAGCATTTTTCATTCATTCTAAGAGAAAAATTCCTAGCAGTTTCCATATGATAAATATAATAAAAATGCAGTAATAACCACAGAACATAAAAATAGATGCTGTGGGTTCAACCCTGTGTGCATCTCTTCATGCCCTATTCAAGCAACCAAACATTCAGAGCACCAAAAGTTTCCTATTGTGTCAGCAGAGGATTATAGGATGACATATTTTGGCTGTTAATGAATGAGATTTGAATGGGAAGCAATAAGATATCTCATATTCATGACCATTTTCAAGTGTGTCCAGCTTCCATTTTTCATTTAAGATTGTTAATTTTTCCTGACACTGGGTGTATAAAGCACATTTGCTGGTGTTTAGGTCCTCTGAATGTATGTCTTTACAGATTCATTCTGAAATCATTTTACATTTTCCCTTACATCAGCAATTTTGTGCTGAGTTTCAAAATCCTTGGATGCTTTTCTTAGACTTCTTTTTTTACTTTGTAACTCAGTCTTAGATCCTTTAAACAAGATTAGTCAAGGCTGAGTCTGTGCCACTGGCTTTTATTATGAGTTCATGGCTGCGTCTGGTTGTGGATTGGGCTTTCATATGTTTGCCACTGCTGTTTTCCACCCAGAAGTAGGAAGTCATTTTCTCTCATGTCTCTAGCTTGTATGTGACAAGCCTCAGTTTATAATTACTGCTGAATTATGATCTTCAACAGCATAATGCAGTTGGCATTTTTTAGGGGACATCATTAGAAAAAACCTTATTCGATCAAGGTAAATCATCAAATGCATTATTTCTCACTATGTCTTTATCAGTGACTTCCACATTTTAAAGAACTTTATGGTTGTTAAAAAATAAAAAAAAAAAAAAAAACACCTTGAGAATCAACACTCAGAATAAGTCAATTTCATTTTAAAGTGCTTGTACTGCATCTGGACAAAGGGGTTGTGATATTTAACAAAGAAAAATTCAGGACGATATAAGCATGCAAAGGTGTCGTAGTACTCTGGCAGGGCAAAACCTGTCTCCTTTAGATGCTCACCAGCTAAACACCCTTAAATCAAGGCAAAGCAATACTCTTCTTTCAGAAAAAGAAAGAAGGTGCTGTTGAGCAAAGAAAAGTTATATTGGATTGCAAATTTCTGCACAGACACACCTGAAGCTTACACATGCTATAGGTATGGCAGACAAGGAAGATTAACAGATACACTCTCTTCAGCCTAAGACTCCAATTTGGTGTGCTCCCTATCTGAGGCCCTGGTGACTGGCTATTGCAACTGATTGTGCTGGCCATAGCTCCAAGGGTGGGAGATGACTGTTCCTGAGACACTGCAGGAGAATGCCCATTGAATTTGAGTAGAGTCTGGGAATGCTTTTTGAGACAGTGATGCCTTTGCCCAGGTCTCAGAGAACCATTTGCAGTGACTGACATGATTACTATGAGAGAACAAGATGAGTTGTAAGTATAATTACTTCCCAAAACAATAACTGCTTTAGGTACTTCCAAGCATTGACAGAAATTCTGATTGTTCTTGTGACTTCCTGTTTTACAGTTCATCCTAACCCTGTTGTCGCTTTCCTGTTTGCTATGCTGAACTTCATGTCTCTGTGCATTTAATTTCTGAGGGCAAGTTTCATTCTACCCAAATTATGATACTGAAAATTCACAGGCCTACCTAAACCATTAGCCTCTTCTCCCTCTGTGGTGACAGGGAAGAGATGTCCACTCATGACTGATTCATTCTATCCTAAGTCAGGGCCTTAGGATGGGTATGATAAATCACCTCATGAAGGTTCCTGTTTCTCTTCACAGGATGTGAAAGGAGCTTTGAGGAGACAAGAAACCCAGCTCTCAGTTACTGCAGATCAGCTATATGACCTCCCCAAACTGGGTACCACCAGTCCTAGCCAATGCCAATCATTCTTTCCTGCTCTGGAAACCTGAACTTCTTACTGCATTTTGCAGTGGTCTGCCCATGAAAATTACAGTATTCTTGCAGCAGCTCAATATGTGAAATTCTGAAAATCACTCAGAAATCAGAAAGGATGTTTGAAAGCTTCTCATTTCCTGGTAATGGGGAAAATGTAATGAATTCAGACCTACCAGACAGTAGGCTAGTGGTAGGTTTAATTTAAAGGTAACTTACCCAATAACTGTGTTTTCTGAAATAATTTAAACAAATGTATTTTGCAGCATTTCCCACTTTCTTTACTAGATGGAGAATTCAGAATTAATTGTCTTTTTAAAAGCAAATTTTTAATTACTTTGACACATAATAATTGAATGAAGGCTAAAACTTCTCTCAGACTTTGTACTTGGATGCATTGCATAAACAGGTTGAAGCTCAGGCTAGGTATTTACATCCCTGAGTTTTAGAGGTGTTAGTCAAGCTCTTTCTCTGATTGTTATTAGATTGTCATGAGAAATTTCTGAAAGGGGGTTGGAAACCACTATTGAAAGAGATGTTTTAATCTGTGTTTCCAAGGCATTTTCTATCCTGGCTTGGTCTCCTGCAGATATAAAACCACTGAATTGCTAAATACAAATAATTGTGGGCTTTCAAGATTCTTTGCTTTTCACCCCAAACCCAACAGGACAGAAAGCTAAGCAATGAGAAAAAAAAATTCTTTTTTTACATTTTTTTCACCCCCAAAATTGTAAAGACTCATCTGTAAGCATCTACCCACAGCTAACATTTTGAAAACCAGAACTGTGTGAGTCATGCAGAAAAATTATTCCTCATGCCAAAGTTAGGAAACTGAGTTCCACAACTCCAGGTCCTCTAATTCTTCAGTCTTTTTCCCACCATGTCCTTCCACCAAAGAGCTTGCTATATCTGCATGAAATATTCATGTCTCCAGGTATCACCATAGCAGATCTCAATTCTCCTTCACCCTGTCCAAACACAGAAAGAAAGAAAAGCAATTTTTCACAGGTCATTGTTGCCCACAGTCATCCTCACTCATCACAAGAGCCTGAATGGTCAATAAACAGCTGGAGCTATGGGGAGCTTTGACTTCCACCCAAGACTGGGTTTGTCCCTGCCTTGCCAAATGGTTTAAAGCACAGCTCAGCTGGGCTCAAGACTTGGCCTAAGGCTCTGTCGGGGTTGCACGAAGGAAGCAAAGAGTCTAAACTAGGGTGTTTGCAGACTCCTCTGTTCTAAAGCTCCTTGTGGTGTAGCCAGAGCAATCTCAAGGAGCAGATCTCACTTCCTACATGCCAATTAGCAGTGGCCTCCCTGCTGTAATGTACACAGCACAGTCACTACAAGGAAAGGCAGTTCCTTGTGAGACTCCTTAAATTTATTTCTTCTCATGACATTTCACTGCATTTTACAGACATCAGCTTCCATTTCAGTTCTTCTCTGAACTACTTGTTAGCTCTGGTAGCAATGTCAGCTCATCATGCATTCATGCTCAAGTCTGGGCCAGTCACTTTCCTTGTCGTATTTGTCTACTAACCAGGATTTAATGAGACCATGTGGCACCATCAGAGAGTGGCACCAGGAAAAGGGCACATTGGAAAGGTGCTGACTCTTTGGATTTCTGTACATGCCCAGTGCACAGGGAAAGCTATACACGTAAAAATAATTTCCTCATCATTAAATATATGGAAATTAAGCAGGTTTCTTCAGTGACATCATTCAAGTCTGATTTTGACCTCTTTCTCTGTCAGAAAAGCCCCCAGCTGTTTGTTCAGAGGAAATTTGAAGGTGTAACTTAGACAATGCTTCACCCACTTCATAGAGCCCTGTTAGCCAGTTAGTGTTACAGCTCTGTTATCTCCCTCACAGTATCTACCAGTGCAGATCCAGCTCCCAACTTAAATTCTATTAAAATCAGCTTTAATATCCCTCTCCAACTTTCTCACCAGTTCAATCATCCTGTGTGATTCCTCCACCTTCTCATCAGATAGATGCTCTGGCCCATAACTTCAGGATAATCAGGACAATCAGCAGACCATGTTCTGCAGACATTTTGCCTGTCAGCTGCAGTTTCAGAACATTTGAAGATTTAATTCTTCCTGCTTAAATCTTTTATAAGGCTGTATCCTCTTCAGGAATGTCTGCGCAGAATGGTAGTATTAGGCAACCATTAACTCCCCAAAGCAGATGGGCACAAGCCAATGTAGCCTCAAAACCATGTAATAATGTTAAAGGGATGATACACCCAAGCTATCACAGCCTCCTAAAAAGCCTAAGAAATACACGTTCATGCCTGTCCAGACCCCTATTACAGCTCTTCTTCTGGCCTTGAAGCCAGCTGCCATGTTGTAACTCAGAATGCTCACCTTCACTCAAAATATTGCTGCTGGTGATTCTGGAATGGTTCTTTACCTGCAGTGTTATCCTCTACATTGTATTTCTCCTCCTCAACAGGACTCAGTACCTACTTACAGCTATCATACCTACTGCATTGTCACAAAGAGGAAGAAGTTGTTGAATTTAGAAGTCAATCCCACCACCCTCAGAAGATAATATGGGACTGACTTGGAGAGCATGAAATTAATCATCAGTTCTATAATCACCTTCTCTCTGCTTCAGCCTTTGCAACCATGAGAAGTCAGGTCTGCTCAGTAAAGTGTGCCAGGCAGAGGACTTTGCAGTAGATTGCTGGTTCAAGGTTTTGTTACTTAAAATTAAGGTTTTGATTAATTTAGGAATCAGATTTTGTTTCAAAATAAATTAACCATAACAGTGAAGTGTGCAGCCAGCCTAACCCACTAAAAACTTGTTAAAATGCAGTTTCTGAGTTTTCCCAGGTTAGAGTTCACTAGATGGTCTCAATAACCAGAATGGAAATTAAAACAAATAGGAAGTTTCAGTAGACCCTTCGTTTTCTTTTCAAAGGATTAATGTCAGCTGCCTTATTTGCTTATGAAGAGCTCCCACATCTCCCAATATTGTTATGAAGAGTAGAGTTCCATTTTCTTGCTCCTGTCTCCCTTCCTTTTCGAGCAAGCATGCACGCACGCACACCAGGCTAGGCAAGGGGCTACCACTGGATCTGCTTGGCAGTATCAAGTTGCAGTGAGTTTACAGCTTGGCTGCAAGTTCAAGCTGGAACCAGATGACTTACTTCACCACAGTTTCTCATGACATCTCAGTAATTAATGTCCCAAATCTCACTCCATCTCCTCTCTGAGGAGAGCAGCTCTTATTTAATTGCCTCATAATATATACTTAAAATGAATACTTGCCTAATTGTCCCTAGACAGATGCTTGGATGAAAGCCTGTGAGAAAACATATAGGCTATAACAAAAAATAAAGGCCCACAAAGCACAATAAAGCAAAAGCTTACAACTCTTTGTTAGTCTCAAATCCCATCAAACCAATACATCATTTTTTTAAGATACTTGAATAATAAAATAAGAATACAATTTTGCTATATGCTCTGCTTCCTCACCCTTTCAGCTATAGAGAATGAGATCTTGAGGGCTATTCTTTAATGCAGCAGCCAAAACAGGAAAGGATAAATTTTCAAAGCACAATGCAATGCTTGAGCCATGCCACTGCAGTTTGTGGGACAGCTAAAAAGTCCTGAGTGAGGTGTTTATTAGAGATTTGATATCTGCAGCAAGAGTGGTATTTTATCACTAAGCATAATGCACTAGTGTGGCCACGGTATGCAAATAATGAGTACATCTGTGGAAAGCACACTGTAAATGAAAACCCTGAGAACACTGAAGGTGTTTATTCAGTATTCAGTAGTAGTCAAAATTATTCAATTGTTTACTTGACACCATTGGTTCCAATTATTGCACCAGTTAAAATATTCCAAGATCTTCCTCTTCCTCCAGTCAATAGGTATATGAGGATTATAAAATCACTTATTTCTAACTGCCTTTATTTATTCCGAAAGGTAAGGATGTGTTACAAAAGGTCCTTCTGGACTAACCTTTCTTTCTGCCTTTAAGATCGGGCTTTCTGTCAATGTTACTCAGAAGGTGGACCAAAATTCCTCCCTGCCCTCTACTCTGTTATCTTAGCAGCTGTGGCCAGAAACTTGTGTTAAAAGCCCTAATCAAAAATGCAGGGTCAAGCAGAAAACTACGATTAACTGTCAAATAATATTTTTGTTCAAGTAAGAAAAATAAATATTCACATTTTCATTTCAGTTCTTGGAACATTTCTAAGAGAAAACCTGAATTATTCACTTTTAAATACTTGCTTGCTTACTTACTTTTGGGGAAGAGAGGGAGTTATGTTAAATACCAATAAAGCTGCTGTTTAAGCTAACACAAATTCTTAATTTTCATTTCTATTCAAATATATCCTGGTCAATTCAGTCCTCTCTCACAAAACCAAAGAAAAAACCCAAAATCTCTTAGGAGCTTCCCAGCCCATCTGCAGAGATGAAAGACAATCATTCTCACAGATCTTCACAGCAAAACCCAGCCTGAATTACAGTGCCACTTCACAGCCATGTGTCATATTGTAACTTCAGGATACATGCAGTACTACAAGACTTCCCTAGCTGATCCCATCAAATCATTACATGGATGATGTAGCTCACCACAGCACATGTTGAGTCATAGAAATTAACAGAGTTTGGCTATATTGTTCCAAGTCTGCAACTATGGACAAGTCTAGACAACCCAAAAAAAATAAACCCAAAACCATTTCAGCCCAAAGCTTGATGCACGGTCCAAATTCTGATTTCAGCTCTTTTCACACTTGCAGCCTCTGTTGAAGTCAAGACAGAACATGGCAAAACTGCCACAGGGCAGCAGCTTTGGGTGCTGCTATGATTCAGAAATCAAGCTGACTGAAAGCAAATTCCCACATCATACAGCTGAAATAAATCTGCTAAGAGGTAAGTTTCTTTTAACATGCCCTTGGTAATTAACTTTTCAAGGAATAAACTCTGTGCACGATATTTAACAAGAAAATAAAACTACTTGGCCAAGCACCCTTTTAAAAATGGAGCAAAACTCATAAATTAAAAGATTTGTTGGTAATTCAGATGGCAGAAATATTATCCTGTCTGCAGTCTGTTATGAGATATTACACATGTTCTGCTGGGAGTCAAATGAATTTAAAGAACAGAGCATGTAACTTCATTTACTTCAAAATGCAGTTCATGTAGAGTACACATGTAACATGCACTTATTGTGATGTTAAATGCTAGAAATGAGCTCTTGCTGTAACTTGGAAAGGTACAAGAGGGTTCACAGCCCCCTCCAGAAATGAGGATTTTGTCAGATGTTTCTACTGTAGTTGTTTCTACATATGTTTGGAGCTCAAAATGGGGGAGGAAGGGGGAATAAATAATCATTCCCTCAACAAGAAATCCAAACCAATTCGCAAATACCTAAATTTTACTTCATAATTATTAACACCCTGGTGTGAACAAAAAGATGCTGAGAAACAGGGACAGAAGAACACAGATGTTTTTATTTCTGATTATGGAAGATACATTTGACTATGACTCTATAACACTGGCTTGCCCCCATCCTACCTTTATCCTAGCAGCCAACCACAACCACATAAAAAGCTACCATTAAAAGAGGATTTTTTCTAAAAGGAAATGGCACGCTCATGATAGAGTCTCCTCCTGATCAAAACATTCTAGGTAATCTCTTGTCTCTGGAACAGCACAGCTTTAGAGCATTCTCTGAAAAGTCAGTTCTCTGTAGGAGTTTCCTATAGGGAACATATACTGTGTCGTAAACTGCTAGAAAAGTTTGTAGTTTCTTTCTATGAAGAACTCCTTCGTAACATCCAACCTAAACCTCTGAAGCTGCACTAGGGGAGGTTTAGGCTGGATGTTAGGAAGAAATTCTTCATAGAAAGAGTGATTGGCCATTGGAATGGGCTGCCCAGGGAGGTGGTGGAGTCACCATCACTGAAGGTGTTTAGGAAGAGACTTGATGATGTGCTTGGTGCCATGATGTAGTTGATTAGATAGTGTTGGATGATAGGTTGGACTCGATGATCTCAATGGTCTCTCCCAACTTGGTTAATTCTATTCTATTCTATTATTGTTGAGTGAGAAAACCTTTAGATCCCTATATTAATTGTCTGCCAATTAAGATATTTCTAGTAACCATCAATCAAAATTAAACAGCAGTGATGAAATCTTGGCTCTGCTGAAATTGTAGAGTTGTGTGCATTGGAAAAACTACTGTTGCTTAGTAAATTGCTACAACCCTGCTTACCTTGCACATTGAGTCACATGGGCTTCTTCTAGGATACAGAACAGAGATTTTGCAAAGCTGGTGAGTTTTCATCTACATCACTGCTAAGCTTATTGGTGTTCTGTGCTGGTATGTCTTATCACAGAATGTGAAGTAGTGCAGGAGAGTGTTATTTTTTTAATTAGTTGCCCAGAATCAGATTGTTTAAATAATGTGAATGATCTAAAACGTGATTTCACTTCAATTTGTATCTGTCCATTATGAATAATGTAAAATAATTAGACAATTGAATTTAAACCTTTCTATTAAAAAGACAGCTTAGATGCACTGACCATTTTCTAACCCTCTCTCTCCTGAAGCATGTATTTTCTGACAGCTTTCTCATCTGCAGCAAGGGCTCCTTCTCCCTTTTATTTGATATGTGCTGCTGAAATTGGTTAACTGTTAGGACACAGTTGAGGAATTCTGCACACAGGCCCTCAAATAAATTAGGAGACATTCCACTGCTGTTATTTGAGATGAATCTCCAGTAGAAAACCAGCAAGACATTCCAGGAGCTGGGGGACTTCTGTAGTATATCACAAGGTAAAATAAATGCAACTGGATCCTGAAGCAGTTTCAGCTCTCTGAAGAGGATGGAACCAAAGACGTTAGAGTTGCCATTTTTCTGGCACCACTACTCCATTAAACTGAACTTTTTACAGTGCACAGTAGTAAGTTACAGACGTTACAGATCCCTAAAGAACTTTCTTAAAATAAAATTCCATAGCAAACACAAATCCTTTGTTTCACAACACACATGCTCCAATACAATTTAATCTGGAACTTTCTATGATATTGCTCAATTTTCCATTTAAAAACATTCAGTTGGGAAATTCTTGTGGTCTTTCCATGCTTCCTTCCTCATTTAGCTCCAATTTTTATGCATGTTTGAGCAACTCCATCTTTTGCTAGTGATCCATACATTCTGCCAAAAGCAAATGCCTTCTGACCCTGATGTGCAGAAAATTTGCTACTAGTTTTTCAAGGGGCCACCACAATGAACCAGGCTTTCTACAAGACATCAATATCCTACAAAACCTACACACTGGTTCCCTTCCAGACATGATGGGTTTCATCATTACACAGCTTTGAACTCAGTCTGCCTAAAATAACTCTACTTCTTTTCACCCCGCATAGAAAGTTAATAATTTAGAAAACAATCTCTCCTCTTTTCAAAAATCACAGAATGGTTTGGGTTGGAAAGGACCTCGAAGATCATCTGTCTCCCTGCTTCCCCACCCCACACCTCCCTCATGGTCAGGACACCTTCCACTAGATCACTTGAACACTTGGACCACAGCTTCTCTGGGCAACACATTTCAGTGCTTCGTCACTCTCACAGTGAAGAACTTCTTCCTTACATCTAAGCTAAATCTACCTTTTTTAAGTTTAAAGCTGTTGTTCCTCATTCTACCACTACACCCTGATAAAGAGTCCCTCATTTTCTCTTCTGTAGACCCCCTTCAGGTACTGGAAGGCAGCTATTAGGAAGGCCTTCTGTTCTCCATTATTAACCTCAGCTCTCTCAGCCTATCCTAAACAGAGAGCTGCTCTAGCAGCTCAGCTGGATCCTGATCACCTGTATGACTCTCCTCTGAACTCATTCCAACAGGTCCATGTCCTTCTTACATTGAGGGCTCCAGAGCTGAACAGCATTCAATGACATTGCATATGCCACAGCTTTCTGATGGGCTGCAATATCAATGACCTATAACAAAGAAACAAATATTGGAAGTGAAATTATTATCCTAATTTTTTCATGGAATGTATATTTGATGTTTCAGTAGATTATTTTCTACAGGGGGAAAAAAACAACTAACCAAAAAAAATGTTTAAAAAAGGAAAAAAAACCAATGGGGGGTGGAAAACCACACATCAAAAAAATACACCACAGGAAAATGTTCAGGAATAACTGAGAAAAGTTGATGACGTGCTGCAGATGAAACATATTTGGCAGTAAGGAGTTTTTTCAAGATGGGACTCAAGAATGGCATAAAGAGTCAAAAGAAGAGGGGGTGGGAAAAAAAGGAAAAATAGAAATAGTGGCAAAATTATTTCAATTTGTTAAGATAAGAGAATAGTGTGAAAAATTTCAGAGGATTTGAAAAAGCTGCAGCTATACTTCAACCTGGCAGATGAATGACATGCAGAACAATGTGTGTTGCAAGAAATAATATCTTCTACAGTAAGACAACCATTCATAAAAAAATCTGGTGACACTATAGAGAGATCTGTGAAAGTATCTTTTGAAATGTGCAGGGACAGATGTGGGATTTTAAGGATATATAAAGCATATGTGCATAAAATAATACCAAAAGGATTATGGAGTCACTCAGTAAATCAGTGGGGTACTGGTCTACAACTCTGACTACTGTAAAAGACATGCTGTAACAATAGAAGGGTTTCAAAAGAATGGTGTAACAACATTTAAAGGCTTCCATAAGAAAAGGAATGGGAAATATCTAGAATGGTTTTTTTCACAGAGGATACTCAGAAGAAAAGAAATTATAGATGTACTTCCAGGCTACAAGGACTGAGAAAGTCATTGCTTTGTGGTTTCTCAAAATAATTATGAAAACAAGAGGCTGTTTAATGACTTGACAGCAACTATTCAAAGATCAAATGCATTCATTCATACACGATAATAAACCTGTGAAATTCTTTGTCACAGGCTAGCATTGCAGCACAAAGCATACCACAGGTCTAAAATGCACAGGGCTTCCTACAAATAACGCAGTCACCGCAGTGGACATAGAAGAAAGTTAAACCACTGTCTCCACAAAATCCTTACAGCATCATAAGCAGCTTGAATTTAAAGAAGAAGAAATAAAAAGAGCCATTACCAAAATTTCTTGCTGTTCTTTTGAATTACCTGATAGTGACCATTGTCAGCAGCAAGCAGCAAAATACAAGCTGCCACCACCCCACTGATTTGTGCTCAATGACACAGATGAACCCTTGATGTTACTCCCTCAAAGCTGCTAATTGACTTATTAGAGCATTCCCTGTGTCCTTCCTTTTACAAGAAAAACTGTCGACAGGTACCATATGAGACCATCCAGCAAAGGGTGGTCCACAGCATATTTCTTCAGCTCTGCCCAGCCACAGCTGTTAGCTCCCACCACCACTCACAGGGCAGAGCTCAGGGCAGCCACTCTTCCCTACCCCTCCTTTCCAGTGAATGCCACAACTCTTAAATTAAAACTTAAGTGTTTACACTGTCTACATCCTTATTCCTGAAGCAAAAAGTCATGGCTCTGAATCAGAACCACTTTTACAACGTTTTTAATTGGACACAGAAAATTTGGGGGCATACAAAATTTTTAATTGGACCAATATAATCACTTAAAGCTAGTTGGATGGTTAAGAACGCAGCCGAACTGAGGTATCCTTCATTACAATTTTCCAGGCAAAATATTATATTTATATTACACATTAGAATGAATATGATAACGAAAACATCTGTCTTCTGAGATAGAATGAAAGATAATAAGTATTGATGTTTTACTTTCACCACAGCCAAGTGAACAATTTATAATGAGTACTATAGGGGGAAAAGAATTTGTGTAATAGAATTGCTGGATTAATCAATTTATCTTCATTTTATGCCTGCAAATTCAAGACTGCTCAGATATTAAGGTCTGCAATTATATAATAAATTATAATTAGGCTTTCTTTTTTTCTTTTAATATTGATCAGCAGATTGCTTGCAAGCATTCTGTTTGACTCTTCAGAAAATCAGTACCAGAATCTAAGCCACATCTATTTTACTGGACATGCATATCTCATGATATTGCAACTGTTTATCAATGGAAAATTATTTTTAAAGTATTTCCCAGCAGTTTGGCCCTAGAAAGCTATTCTTTTACACTTGAATGTTACTTTTTATGAACCTTCTCATAAACTGATTTCAAATTCACTGGTTGAGCAAGATTACTTGCCAAAGTATGTATTCAGCAGAAAAGTTGAGTAAATGGATGCAATACATTCTCAAAGAAAATTCATTTTCCACTAAAGCAAACACCAGAGAAAATGTTGCAGTATTCACTCACGTGATATTGAGCTGTCAGCAAAACTGTATAATTGCACTAAGTCTTGTCCAAGTGACCTCCCATTGGGAAATGCATCTTTCCATACTAATGAAGTTCAACACAAAGTGTAACTTAGGCATTTGCATGTTAATGGAGCTTTGTACACGAGACTGTTTATTCAGCATGCAAGAAATACTGAAAAGAAGGTGTTAACAGAAACCTTTAGGCAGAATAAGACAGGGTTAATTAGGACATATGGAATGGGATCTGAGTAACAGGAGACATTAAAATTAACCCTGTTTATCCAGCTGTAGCAGAACAAGGAAGGGGGTGGGGGAAATCCCTTCTTTGACCCACACAAAGGCCTTTTCTGCAATGGGATTCAAGGGCAATATTTTCCCACTGGCACAGCTCCACTGGTGGCTGGGGCATTTGCATGGCTAAGGCAATGTGTATCCATCAGCCCTTTCATCCCTTGTCTAATTCCTCCCAAAAATTAAAGAGAGCTCTGAAAACACTGCTGCTGGGCAGAAATGCTCTGACAGGGTGAAACACCTCTATCTATAAAAGTAGCAGTATGATACTTTTGGCAAAACAATACAAGGTTCACGCCAAATCTATCAATCTGTGCCCTGATCTGTACATTTTGCAGATGTGTTTAATGTTAAAGCACTTGAGTAGATCTCATGGTCATTGAGGGACTCGATTAAGAGTCTACATCCATGTACAGGCCTTCTGGGAGACTGGGGACAAGGTAGTGTCAAGAGTACTGTGCCAAAGTGACAGTAAAAGGCAAAACAAAACTAAGAACAGGATGTCAGAGCATTGCAGCAGATTGTATCACAGTTTGATAATTCAATATAGGTTTTTCAGACTCTGTGGCATGTCTTTGTTGCAGGACAGAACATAAAAAGAGATTACTCTTTCCTTTAAATAGACCATTCTTGGCAATTCTTTTTTCCAAAGTATTTTAAATACTTTGTAAAATATTGGAAAGATCCTCGTTAATTTCTGTGGTGATTGCACCCCAAGATCACAGAAGAAATATTTGACCAGCAATTCCACTTGCTCAGTTCTTACATATTGCTGTCCTGTTTTCTCACAAATTGATAATTAGTTACTACAATCAAGGTAAGAACAGAGAAGTAGGTTTCTCCTATGCAACTCATACTTGCATTTCAAACCTGGAAAAGGTTTTTCTCATGAGTTAAACTTTGCTTTGTATAGGTCCTCCTATAAACTTTTTGTTTCTAACCGCAGACTTTCACACCCATGGCACTATTGCTACCATAATTTTAAATAGACTTCTAAGGTGCAGGTTAATGTCCTGTCTCTAACAGAAAATGGATGCTTTTATCAATCTACTAGGTACTCTATGCATCTGGAAAGGCTCTCTCTATCAAAAATTAGGTTTTGTTTTGTCTGGTCTTTTTATTCTGGTATGTGCCAATAAATGCGCAGTTTGTTCTGTGTAAGCAGAACTGCATTTGACTGACTAATATGAAGCCTCTGCTTGCTCAGCAGCAATGTATCCATCATCCTGAAGGAGCAAAATGACAGAAGAGACAGCCAGCATGTAGGACAAGGATATCAATAGAGCTGCTGCTTTCCTCAAGCATAATGCCACTAAAACATAAATCGGGGGGTGGGGGGGAGGAAAGATTGAAATGAAACATCGATCACAAGCATCTTCTCAGCATAGAAGAAATTGCTGCATTGTTCCTCTTCAAAATGAAAGATCTTGCAATGCAACAACAAACTCCTGTTAGGAATGAACAAAGCAGGGAACACATTGCTCCCAACACTGACTTGCACAAAGAGAGGCTGCAAGACACTCTGCTGTGACGCAAGAGCTGACTGTGGTGCTGTCCATCAGATAGATTGCTATTATCACTGCAGAAAACATTTTCTGGGCTTGGGTCTATTGACATTTAATTGTGCTAGGCCAATCACATTTACACTGGAGAAATCTGTGACAATTATTACTGTGTTATTACTATGATGGTTACCTCAATGTAGAGGATCGGTGGCTAAAATGTGGGAAAAAAAGCCTTGCCATTACTGAAACTTGCCTGTTTCTTGGTGGGTGGGATGAAAGGGGCAGAAATGGGATAGAATAGCTAAAAGGTATAGTGCTCAGCCAAACTCCCACATACAATGCCGCTTATTCAAAACAGACCAGAAGCTGTCTTCAAGCCCAGAGCTACCTACCAGCCACTATTTACATGGCAGCTACTTCAGAGGAGCCAGAAGCTTCACTCTTTTTAGAAAACCTTCTGTTCTTCTAAGAACGAAAGGCATCTGTCATATGCTTCTGATGATGGTGGGTGCCTCAGCTTATTATCGGCAGGAGAACAAAGGAGGCATTTTGCCCCAAGAATGAAGCAACAATAAACTTGCTCCTGTTTCTTCCTCTGTGAGGGGGCACACTTCTTTTTGATCTAACGAGCATAACACCAACACGAGCGAACCTCATTCAAAACTTTTGCAACCCTTAAGGCATGTGACTACTTGAACATCAAGAATTATGGCAACATTTGTGGGGAGCTCATAACTTTAGGACCTTGGTGATTTATTGGCAGCACTGACAGTTGCCTGGGTTGCTTGCCATGATACAGGCCAGTTGCATTCATGATAGATTGAGGTCATTGAGGGGGAGTGGAACAGGTCCTGTCATATATCCTTCATCAGGTTTTCATTTGTCTGTGAGTTAGGGTTGTGGTAGCAGTGGGAAAAGGGTCTCATCTGAATGTTTATTTTTCTAGCCTGAAGGGCTCTGTTCGTTAAACATGCATGTGTTTGATACCTGAAAAAGAGACATCAGCATGAGGGATTTGTGGCTCAACTCAATGACCTGTACTGTCAGTCAAATTTCTAAAGTAAAATTTAGGGCTTTAAAGTTTAAAAATAAATAAATAAAATGAAATAAAATAAACAACTAGATAGAGCTCTACAGGTCTTAGAACAGTCACATGGGCAAGTCTTTGAAATCAGTGTGCCCACCACATGTGTATGCTAGCCTATAAAGCATACTTCTCCCAGCTCACTGTCAAGCCTGTTTGATTTGTTCAGCAATGTAAAAACAGCTAGAAGTCTTACAAAGTATGGGTCTAGGTTACACTTCCACAGCAAATGTCAACAATACTACTCAAGATTTGCAAAATGAAGTCCTTCACCTGTGTCATTCTGGTGGATGAACTAATCAGTTTACTCTTCTGCCTCACAGTGACACAGAATAGGTACAAACAAGTACCAGGGTCCTCAATGTTCAAACGCCTTGAGTGCATGATCATGTCAGTGGAGCCCTGCTGTTATCTTCCAATGAGTGGCCCACTGTTGCTCTCACAAAGTCAAATCCTCAATTCATATGCTGCAGTTACAATACTGAGTGAAACCCTTCTGACAACACATACAGCTGGAAAATAACCACTAAAACATCAGCCCACACCATAATAAATGTTATTATTAATGTGCCTTTGTTCCTTCTTGGTCTTCTGTCAGGATAATGAGAACTCATTAAAATCATTCCCTTTTCCACACATCTCTAATTGGAACCCAGTGCTCCTCACAGCCCAGGTGTGCTTCACTCAATATTAATGATTCAGACTGAGTCTGAGTAGGGGGGAGAAAGATCTCCTATTAGCACTATCTGATGCTGTCACATGGTGCTGAAGATACTCTACCAAACTTTTCCGTGCCTCCTACAATGTGATAGATGTTTTCCTCAGAAAAATATCTGCTATTGTTACTATTGCTATGGCATTAGTGACTAACATCCCCCTAGAAGCTTACTGAGATAGTGGAGTCCCTGTGGAGCAGAAGGTCTCCTCTCACTTACATGGAGGCAAAGCAAGAGCATTTCTACTGAAATAAATTGAGCTTCAGCTGTGTCCGTGGAGATATCACCTATTTACACTGTAACTCAGGGCTTTCTTTCCACTGCATAATTGGGCAACCAGGGAAATATGAAAACAAGAGCAGTTGGGTCAATCTGGGAATTCTTTAGGTGCTAAAGGAGCTAATAAGACCTGAACCTGTTCTCATTTGAATTTTATCAGTTAAAAAAAATGGGTGTAGGGGAAGTACACACAAACATATGCTTCCAATTTTCTCAGGGCTAGAAAATGGAAAATACTGCTCTGCCATTACCATTTTCATACTTATTCTGTAGTCTTTAAGGTTACCGCTGGGTCACCTTTGTGTGGCAACTGTTTTGGCAACAAAAATTCTTTGTGCAGTATTCTTATGTTGATTAAAATGTGTGGCATAAAAAGAAAAAAAACTCAGTCAACTATTTAAATGCATTTTTAGGTGTTTACTTCAGATCCAGGCTTGAGTCAGTCATCCAAGTCAACGGTAATTTTCAAAGCAAGAGAAAGACAAAGACAAGTAAGGAGTCCCTCAAAGCAAACCTGTCTTAGTTTCCCTGTTACATGAGAAACATGAATGAGAAGAATATTCTGAATTTTAAAATTTGCTGCTGCTAACCACAGTGAATACCTAAGACTTACCATGCAAGGCTTCAACTTTGTTGTTTGTTAGGTAAAGAAATTAAGACAACATTTTCACAAATCTGTCCCCCTTATTTTAGAGAAAGCAAAACTGCAATTAAGGAATCTATTTTCTTTTGGTTTATTGGTTTAGAGTTGTCTTTTCTTTCTTGAAAGAAACTAAAATCAGATGCTACTATGCCAAATGGCTGAGCTCTATTCAGCATCTCATTTTGTGCCTATTAACCGGACATGTAAAGCACCCACAGGTCTCAATAATTTCTTCATCTACTACTGTCTAATCACCTGCTCACAAAGTCTCTCCACTTTTAAAACAGTTAGTGCTGGTTGGCAGATATAACTGTATAGATTTTTCTCTATTGAATACCAGAAATAACAATAAGAGAGGAGCAGGGGGAATCTGACTATAATTAATGCTAGTTATTAAGAATCTTTCCTGTTTCATTTTTGTATCCATTCACCCAGAATTTGTGAAATTATGTTGCCAACTTTTGTTGGTATATTTGAGAATTTAGTACTCAGATCAGATTCATGTGAGCCTTGTTGCTCTGTCACATAGAATAGAATAGAATAGAATAGAATAGAATAGAATAGAATAGAATAGAATAGAATAGAATAGAATAGAATAGAATTAACCAGGTTGGAAGAGACCTTTGAGATCATCAAGCCCAACCTATCACCCAACACCATCTAATCAACTAAACCATGGTACCAAGTGCTTCATCCACATAAATTCCTTACTTTTAGTTTGCCTTGGTAAGGAATTCTGGAAAACATTGTAGTTGATAGTTATGGAGAGCTGCATTATTTAATGTTTGTAATTCGGGTTAGTCTAATCCTCATGCAGTGGTGTCAGCCATTATACCAGCTTTCATTATTTTTGTACACATGGGTATAAGAAGATTCTTCTTAATTCTGCCTGTCAGAGCAAGGAAAGCTGGCTTCAAACCTTCCTGAGGAAAGTGCCACAACCCTTCTAAGGGGAAAGTTTAGCCTATCCTTCAAATTTCACACTGACCTATAAAAGGCATGATTTTTGTGGACAAGCCAGCAGCCTAATTTTTACTATCTGCCTAATTTTTAACTCTCAGTGTTACTACCAAGGAAAAGGGAACAGAGCAATGTCCTGAGACTGCATTGTGCCATTGACCTACTCTTCCTGGGAATCCTTTTCCTTTTTTGTAAAACCTCCTTTGAGGCAAGGAGATACATAATGTATAATTTACCAAGCAGTAAATTCAGTACTGATATCACTCAGGAAAAATTCAAACATCAAGTGGCAGCTTGGTACCAGGAGCTACCCACTTTGTAGTGCCAGACAGCAAGATGTCCACATGTGCTTGCTTTACACTGGGTACTTCATGCATTTCTTATTTCCTAAAGTAGGTGATCATCAGTATTCAATCGCTTGTTTTGACCTTATTCAATGGAAAATGAGGTGCTATTTCTGGCATTGTTATGAACCTACTGTTTAGTCCTAAAAGTTTTGCAAGAAAAGGGGATAATAAATAGTTATTCACTTCCACTGAATAGCTTTGTAGATTATGTGCTGAGGGCAGTAACAGCTGCTTCTCGTTACCAAAAAGGCCTCCTACCATGTGTACTGCTAACACACCGAGCTAAGGTCAAGCCGAGTAGCAGGTTTTTTTCCCAAAGATGGTTTAGAAACTTTTAAATAAAACCATATTAGAAATACAGTCACCTCTGGTAACTGATTTTAAAAGCAAAGAAAGAAGAGGTGTAAGGTATAAAAAATCTTCGTTGTTTCTGATTTTGAAAGCTTTTTCTTTTCTGTATTAAAACGCTGTGCTGCCTTTCTGCTGCTAAACTCTGGAGATTTTTCCTTTCAGTTCTTGAAGCCCTTATTCATGACCTGCTGGATTTTTTTGTTTGTTTGTTTTTCACTCCACATTTGCTTCACAAGAGCAGTATCATAATCCAGTTTGATAATCGTTCTGCAGTACATGCAGTAGGGTTTGCCCATTCCCACCCATGTGAAGTGCTGCAGGACTTCCTCCCTCTCAGGTCTGCTCCTGCTCGGCAGAGACTGAGTTTGGAAAGCAGGAGGTGGGCACCCTCTGAAAGTAGAGCTAACCCAAAATCAACACAAACAGTAACAGAAGAGGACAATGGCTTCTTCCTAAAACCATCCTGACGCCAGCACGTCTCTGGATGGATGGTTTGAGGAAGGATTAGCACCTACATGAGCTTGCCCCCCCACTGTGGTTGCTCATTAAGGGTCTGCTGTAATTCATGGCTAAGATTGTGCAGCCAGTTGGAACTAAGAACCAGAACACTGACAGAGGGTTCATCCCAAAAGACATGGTGTAAAATCAGTTCTGTGCTGGGGTGGTCTTATTTAACCCCCACTTCAGTTAGAAAGGAATGCATGAAAATAAAACATTCCATGGGGCAGCCTACAACAGAGAAAGGCAAAGCTCTTTGTACAGATAGGAAAGAGAAAATCTAAAGCCACAACTCTAGTATGGTTTCTAAGGGTCTTTCAGAGTCTTGTGAAGTGTATGTAGGCAAGTAGAAGTTCTCCTCAAAGATGTCAATCAGTACTATTTCCTTATACCCCATGATACACTTCTTCCTAGGTCAAAATGTACTTATTACTCATGTGGTAAATAAAGGTGCGTTAGATTTTTTTTTCCCACGTGTTCCTTGCTGGATCTCAAATGGGAGTAAGGAATAATTATTTTTTATTCATAAAGCTGCAAACATTTAGATGCAATCACTGTTCAGTCCCACAGTGTTATTGTATTTCTGTGCAAATAACCACATATCACATTGAAACTTTTTCACTTCTTATTTTTCTGCATTTTCCAAACTGACAGGCCTTCTACCCTGTCCCAAATATACATAATCAGTGGCATAAAGCAGTAAAAAGAAGATAAGTTTTAATAAATAAATGTCACAGCATTTCTCTGTGGATCATCAGATCTTCTATATTTAGTCAAAACATACTTGGGGTTTACTCACAGAACTGGCTTATACCTGAAGAGCTGACTACAGTAAAGAGCCATGGATGGATTTGCTTTTACCCATGCAGGGATTTGAAAGGGAACCACTTTCACTCCCCATAGAGTCATAGAATCAATAAGGTTGGAAAAGACCTCAAAGATCATCAAGTCCAACCTGTCACCCAACACCTCATGACTACTAAACCATGGCACTAAGTGCCACATCCAATCCCCTCTTGAACACCTCCAGGGATGGGAACTCCACCACCTCCCTGGGCAGCACATTACAATGCCTAACAACTCTCTGCAAAGAGCTTTCTCCTCACCTCGAGCCTAAACTTCCCCTGGCTCAGCTTGAGACTGTGTCCTCTTGTTCTGGTGCTGGTTGTCTGGGAGAAGAGACCAGCCCCCACCTGGATACAACCACCCTTCAGGTAGTTATAGAGAACAGTAAGGTCACCCCTGAGCCTCCTCTTCTCCAGGCTGAACAATCCCAGCTCCCTCAGCCTCTCCTCATAGGGCTTGTGCTCGAGGCATCTCCCCAGCCTCGTTGCCCTTCTCTGGACATGTTCAAGAGTCTCAGTGTGCTTCTTAAATTGAGAGGCCCAGAACTGGACACAGGACTCAAGGTGTGGCCTAACCAGTGCTGACTACAGGGGCACAATGACTTCCCTGCTGCTGGTGGCCACACTATTCTTGATGAGCTCTGTTTGTAGCAGTGTGTTCCATTTTCAGTCTTAAGCAGCTCAGCACTTCGGGTAAACACATTTGGCTAAGAAAAAAATCAAAATACCATGAGGAACTTTCACACAGAGTAAAGAAATTTAACAAAGTCACAGATCATGCCACAGCATCTGGTTCAAAGCCTCTTTACCAGCTGCCTGGCATTTGTCATGTGATGAACTGTCATAGCATCCTGACACAAAAGAAATACAAAAGTAGGGAAGATTCCTCCTATGTCATCAGTTTCTCAAGTCATTTGCAGCTCCAAAAATTTCTATAGGACATTCAGCAATTATCATCATGTTCTTTATTTGAATCCAAATTGTTCTAAATACAGCCCCAAGTAGTTCAGTTCACACAGCTGTGACTAGGCTGGAAATTTTTATAAAGGAGTGGATACCAAAAAAAAAAAAAAAAAAAAAAAAAGAAGTAGGATAATATGTTCTGCTACACCAAATGGAACTTATAAGAAAAATCTGCCATGTTAGGGAAGACCTCTCAGAAAGACAATGTTGGAAGCCAATGTAGACAACAGAAAGTAAAGCTGACTTAGAGTATCTGTGGTTTTTTAACAATATTAAATACTTTTTAAACAAGAATTGAACAAAGAAAAGGATAATCCTTTCTGTTCAGCAAATCCTGTTTGTGATAACCCTCACTCTAATGAACAAAATGTGCAGTGTACTGTTTTTAATTGCAGAAATCAAGACTGACTTTAAAGTTCTCTGGTATTGGTTTTGCAGTCAGCGCTGTAAATCCCTGTCATTCATCTCTGTCATCAAATTTAACAGGATAAAGTACTACAGATAGAAAGATACCCCAAAATCTCTGGCATTCAAAGCAGACAATAGCAAGGATCAGCCTCTTGCAGGACTCTGAACTGATCTCAATTTATTTTTGGCCTCTGCACAAGTTTTGACATCATTCAGCTCTCTCTGTCACTTACCTCTTTCCTCAGCTTCATTAGCAAGCGTGGTCTCATAGTGTGCATGTCTTCAGAGCAGTCACTTGGATAACCACCAGCAGCATGGGAGAATGACTAGTAAAATGCAAAAGAACTCCTCCAGAAAATCACATTTCCTATTAAGGTTTCTCACAGTGAAAACTACCAGGGTTAACAAAGGATCTGAAGAAAAGTAATTATAACAAAGAGGGACACTGGCAGCAATGGCTACAAAGAGATAGACAGGAAACAGAGGTGTATGATGGTGAAAAAATCAGATGGTGATAAAAATCAGATAGCTGGTAAGATTAAGTTAGAGATATGTCACAGGAAATAAAATAATATAATGTATACTTTAAAGGAAATATATATGACTACATTCAGTTCCAAATAAGGATGATACATTGTCTATCACAATGCAGGGGGATAGATGTCCTGTTGTCTAATTGCAGAATTCAATATTGCACAATATCTGATAGATATTTTGTCAGCAAAATATCTATTTGGAGGGTGATAAGGAACAATTGTTACTTCTAAAGCATAATATTGATTACATCATTGAGAGAATAAGGGAGATCTTCATGTGTGGAAAAGACTGAAGGGAGGTTGTAGGCAGGCAGAGGTTGGTCTCTTCTCCCAGGCAGCCAGCACCAGAACAAGAGGACACAGTCTCAGGCCGCACCAGGGGAGGTTTAGGCCGGATGTTAGGAAGAAATTCTACGCAGAGTGATTGCCCATTGGAATGGGCTGCCCAGGGAGGTGGTGGAGTCACCATCATTGAAGGTGTTTAGGAGGAGACTTGATAGGGTGCTTGGTTGCATGGTTTAGTTGATTAGGTGGTGTTGGATGATAGGTTGGACATGATGATCTTGAAGGTCTCTTCCAACCTGGTCTATTCTATTCTATCCTATTCTATTCTAATCTATTCTATTCTAAGTTCTGAGTGACTATAAATTTGCAAAGGTCTTAAGTAAAAAAAAGGAATACTGTGATAGAATTTAATAAGTATATAGAACATATCATGGGAAATCATAGCCCAGTTAACATGATTCTGATCTAAACAAAATATTTGGAAGGCTGATACAGGAGGAATTCACTTAGAAAGCCACAGAGTAGTTAACGTCAGTGTCAATCAGGTTGACTTCACAGGAAATTCATCTTGCCAGAAAAAAAAAAATCTATTAAAAAAAAAAAAAAACAGACTGAGAAAAGTAAATACATTCACGTTATATAAACAGACATTCTATGAGAGCTGACTTACTGTTTCACACTCAGGGTGTGAAAACCTGTTATGTATAGGGGTTAGTTCTGAAGTAGCTGCAACTCTGCATTTCTACACCAGCAGACTTCAAGTGGGTTTGCTGCTTTTCTCTTAAGATCTTGGTATCTTCCTTCCTGCCATGATTTATCACTTTTCTCCATTCTACAAAATCATGTTGCAGAATTCAACACTTAGTGTTTCTGATGGCAAAGGCTTGTGATGAGTAAAATGCTCAGACCTTTCTGAATTCCTCTTGTGTAATATACACCCTCTCTAAAACCTACCAAAGTAGTATGACTAGTTCTTAGAATCATAGAATCAATAAGGTTGGAAAAGACCTCAAACATCATCAAGTCCAACCTGTCACCACAGACTTCATGACTACTAGACCGTGGCACCAAGTGCCACGTCCAGTCCCCTCTTGAACACCTCCAGGGACAGTGACTCCACCACCTCCCTGGACATCCCATTCCAATGCCTAACAACTCTCTCTGTGAAGAACTTTCTCCTGACCTCGAGCCTAAACTTCCTCTAGTGCAGCTGGAGACTGTGTCACCTTGTTCTGGTGCTGGTTGCCTGGGAGAAGAAACCATCCCCCTCCTGGCTACCAAAACCAAAAGTGGTTACATTTCACTGCTATTAATTTGAGCACTCCTTAGCTGAAAGTTAAGCCTAATGTTTATTTCTCCTAGCATTACAAACAGAAACCCTCCCATCATAGAACATAGGTTGCATCTCTATCAACTTCTTTTAACTGGAGCATCACTTTCTCTGAGGGAGGAATGCAATAACGTTCATATTTGAAGAATGCTCCAGTAAAACTATCTGTAGCTTTAAAAAGGAGGTTTAGAAATCTGCAAAGAAAAATTACTGAAAGAAAATCCTCCTGAAGACATATGTGCACATATGATATGTATGGTGCAACTGCAGAAGCAATCGTCTCATGCATTTACCTTATGATGCAGTAGATTCCTTCACCTCTATCCTATCCCAGAACTAAAGACCCATATATAATTTTCTGGGATCATGAAAAACCAGTAAGAAAGAAAATAATGAAGCATAAAAATGTATGGAAATCCAAGCCACAAACCACAGTACATCTCCCAGTAAGTAGTAAGCATGTCAAAATCACTTAAAAAGTGGGGGAAAGGTTTGCAACCTTGCTAAGAATTTTCATAGTCTAAATCTTATTTTCTTTTTCCCCTGTGAAACTTCATCAGTAGGAAGGATTCTTCCAAAATTGGCAAGTACAGACTGGAAAAATCAACTCACTATGCCAAACCAGGATACTATAAATATATCGCTAATCTATGTGGTTTGGAAATGCAATTTTAGAAGAGATAACTAATTAAGAATTTTTGCATTCCACAAAGAGAAATGTGTTTTTCTCTAGATATCCCTTCAGCACTCTTAATTTCTAGACATACCACAACATTTAGTTCAGTCAGTACAAGCTATATGTCTTTCATCCTGTTGTATGAACTGTATGGCTAGTGACAGAAGAGGACACAGTCTCAAGATGCACCAGGGGAAGTTTAGGCTCAAGGTGAGGAGAAAGTTCTTCCCAGAAAGAGTGATTGGCCGTTGCAATGTGCTGCCCAGGGAGGTGATGGAGTCATCATCCCTGGAAGTGTTCAAAAAAAAGATTGGATGTGGCACTTGAAGCCATGGTTTAGTTGTCAGGAGGTGTTAGGTAATAGGTTGGACTTGATGATCTCTGAGGTCACAGTATCACAGTATCGCCAAGGTTGGAAGAGACCTCAAGGATCATCGAGTCCAATCTGTCACCACAGACCTCATGACTAGACCATGGCACCAAGTGCCACATCCAATCTCCTCTTGAAGACCTCGAGGGATGGTGACTCCACCACCTCCCTGGGCAGCCCATTCCAATGACAAATGACTTGCTCAGTGAAGAACTTTCTCCTCACCTTGAGCCTAAACTTCCCCTGGCGCAGCTTGAGACTGTGTCCCCTAAGTCTTTTCCAATCTGGTTGATTCTGTGCTTCTGTATTGCACACACTGAGTGCCTGTGAATTTCTGTGAATATATTATGGGGAACTAAAATACTGACCATGTAAATAGTTACCCAAAGCATGTAAAACAATGACAGATTTTTTTAATTTTATAGAACTGTTGGACTTTAGGACAAATACTCAGTAAGAAGAAGTTCTTTACAGTGAAGGTGGTGAGACACAGGTTGCTCAGGGAAGTTGTGAGGCCTTGAGCACAAGCCCTGCAAGAAGAGGCTGAGGGAGCTGGGATTGTTTAGCCTGGAGAAGAGGAGGCTTAGGGGAGACCTCATTGCTCTCTACAACTACCTGAAGGGAGGTTGTAGCCAGGAGGGAGTTGGTCTCTTCTCTCTAGCAACCAGCACCAGAGCAAGAGGACACAGTCTCAAGCTGCACCAGGGGAAGTTTAGGCTCGAGGTGAGGAGAAAATTCACTGAGAGAGTCATTCACCATTGGAATGTGCTGCCCAGAGCGGTGGTGGAGTCAGCATCCCTGGAGGTGTTCAAGAGGGGATTGGACGTGGCACTTGGTGCCATGGTCTAGTCATGAGGTCTGTGGTGACAGGTTGGACTTGATGATCTTTGAGGTCTCCACCCTTGGAGATTCTGTGATTCAGTGATTCTGTGGATGTACTCTACTTGAAGGTGTTTAAGGCCAGGTTAGATGAGGCCTTGAACAACCTGGTCTAGTAGAAGGTGTCCCTGCCCATGGCACAGGGGTCCAAACTAGGTGATCTTTAGGGTCTCTTCCAACCTATGCCATCCTAGGAATCTATGAAAGTATAATTTTTAGATGGAAGAGTTATAGAATCAAGAATCTTATTGAAAAATACAGGGAGTTGCTATAGTAATTATTATGTTAGTTACTGCACATCGCTGTGGTCTTTGTTCATCAATCAGGAAATCATTTGGGCTGGAAGAGACCTTTAAATGTCATCCAGTCCATCTCCTGGCAGTGAGCAGAGACACTTCTAACTAGATCAGGTTGCTCAGAGCCCTGTCCAGCATAACTTCAAATAGTTCATGGTCAAGGTGAATCTGAATTACACATTTTCTCAAAGAACTGCCGATTCCCTGTTTGAAAATGGAAATTATTTTACTTGAATATGATGTAGCTCTATTCTGTACCTGTGTTCATATATATATGTGTGTGTGTGTGTGTGTGTGTGTGTTTGTGTGTATGTATACATATATATATTCATCAAAAAAAGTTTATTCATTGGTCACCTGGTAATTTCATTTTATTTATCCTATAATTTAATTAATTTTCTTTTGAGGCTGCAAATGAGATTCATGATGCTTTAGATATATGTGATGCTGATTTATCTTGCCAAATTGAATGCCAATGAGAGTGTTGAAGCAGGAAAATGTAAATAAATAAAGACAAATATCAGGAATTCAACTGAAATCAGGCAGAGAGACTAAGGTAAAACCAGGGAAATATCTGTCTCCCCTTCTTCACTTCCAGTTTGAAATCATCATCTGTTCTTTAAAAACAAAACAAAAAACCTACCAACAACCCCAACAGATGGATGGACAGGGTCCACCTTTAGTTCTGTATTCCATGTTAAAAGACACAAAAATCTTTTCTGCTGGTAAAATGACTCTCCAACTCAGATGCACTAGGTGCATGTCATGAAAGATCATACAAAACATCAGAGTGCTGCCAGAGGGTCCTTGAGTTGTGCCACCTGGTACTTTTACCTAGTACTGGTTGTGTTCCAAGTTTGTCTCACATGAACAAAGAAAACAGCAGCAAAAGTGGGGGGTGCTTAATTCTTGTGGATGTAAGACACCACAAAGAGCATTGAAAGCCACAATTTGCCCATGGACAACCAATTTAAAATATCTTGCTGTTTTCCATGGCTCAGAATCACTTGCAGCTAGGCATTTAGTTTTGGCAAAAGGTTTGTCATAGCGGCAGCTCTTCTGGCCTGGCATTCAATACATCAAATGGGCCATTTCAAAGGCAATTAAGCAGTTCACTTTGAAAGGGAAACCACATGGTTGCTGAGCAGAGACAGATAGGACTGTGGGAGGAAAATTAGAAAGTGCTGCTTCTCCAAAGTGCATTCTATGGCCAAAGATAAATATATTTTAAATTCAGAAGAACATTATGTAGAAGTAATGAGTGGGCCACTGAGCTCAATGTTTGGTGAAACATTTCCAGATATGTATGCAAAGTAAGCAACCTATCCCTTGGGAAGAAATTGCCTGCCACATTAACATCCAGAAAAGTGACTTTCCAACTGGCATTTTAAATCTAGCTAGCACAGATGATACCCACCATGCTCCACTCCCTTTGTTAACAAGGAGCTTAGCGAGCACTTCTGGCTATATTTGACAATTGAGAAACTGATAACATTCCAAATGCTAAGTGGTTGTCATCATGAAGTAACAAGGGCTACTAAACTAACCATAACCTACTGTATAGAAATGTATTTTCCCAAAGAAATTAGTTTGTTATGGTATTAAACTTGGAGAGTATTTAAATATGGGTAAGCAAAGTCTTTTATCAGGCATGTTATAATGCTTTTGGACATCTTTCTCAGATATTTTACAATTATCAGCTACACTCAGACAACATGCCCAGTTTAACTGTCTTTTTTTTCTGGCACTAGTATTGCAGAAAGTAAATTTGCTGTGAAAAGTTCAAGGTGCAGCTGTCTGAAGCCAAAGTACAAGTTGAATATTTCATGGCTTCCATCTCCTACCAACTTGACAAGAGGGACATTCTTCTGCATCTTATAGAACTAACAACTCAAACTGTATACCTCCAGACAAAATCTGAACATGGAATTACACCCACATGAAACAAAAGCATCCAACAGCAGCATGAGATCTTCCTCTGTTTAGATGGTCAAGGTTGCAGCTGCAGCACTTCAGATTCATTCCTGTAGAGGCACACCATTAGAATAGAAAGAATAGAATAGAATAGAATAGAATAGAATAGAATAGAATAGAATAGAATAGAATAGAATAGAATAGAATAGAATAGACCAGGTTGAAAGAGACCTTCAATATCATCGTGTCCAACCTATCATCCAACACCACCTAATCAACTAAACCATGCAACCAAGCACCCTATCAAGTCTCCTGAACACTTTCAGTGATGGTGACTCCACTACCTCCTTAGGCAGCCCATTCCAATGGACAATCACTCTCTCTGTGTAAAACTTCCTCCTAACCTCCAGCCTAAACCTCCCCTGGTGCAGCCTGAGACTGTGTCCTCTTGTTCTGGTGCTGGCTGCCTGGGAGAAGAGACCAACCTCTGCCTGTCTACAACCTCCCTTAAGGTAGTTATAGAGAGCAATAAGGTCACCCCTGAGTCTCCTCTTCTCCAGGCTAAGCAACCCCAGCTCCCTCAGCCTCTCCTCATAGGGCTTGTGTTCCAAACCCCTTACCAACTTTGTTGCCCTTCTCTGGACACGCTCCAGCAAGTCAACATCCTTCCTAAACTGAGGAGCCCAGAACTGGACACAGGACTCAAGGTGCGGCCTAACCAGTGCAGCGTACATGGGCAGAATGACCTCCCTGCTCCTGCTGGCCACACTGTTCCTGATGTAGGCCAGGATGCCATTGGCCCTCCTGGCTGCCTTGGTACACTGCAAGTTAGACTGCTGTCTAACTTACCCTGCACAGGGCCTCTCCCCACCTTGGATATACATAAATTTTTTGCCCTTTGGCTGCCCTTTTTGCATGTTAAGTAGGTAACAAGTCTTAGGTAACAAATCCTGCTTAGGGATGGGGAGCTTGAAACAAGGCACAGTTCTTGTCCCGTTTATCTGCACTTGAGGAATGCACTGCTGGAACACAGAAGTGCTTACTGTTGCACATCTCTTGAGGGGAACAAGGCTTGGGAAAGAAGACTCTGCAGTCTCACAGTGTGTAACACTGAGCATGAACTACCACAAGTACATTTTTTTCTCAAGATTTCCTGCTGAGTATGCCTGTAACAGACACAGTACTTCCAGTAGAACATGGTGATACGACTTGCACACCAACTGATGAGTCAACAACTGAGGGGGGGAAAAGAGAAAAAAAAAGAAGACCAAATACCAAATAATAAACCACATTCCAACCATATTACTATTGTCTGTTTTTTATAGCAGCCATACAGCTAAATCTTGAGTTTCTTGAGAACTTCTGATCATCCTTGAATTCCACATGGCTTAGGATAATCATTAACAGCCAGAAAAGCTGAAGGCTGCAAAGTCCAGAGCTTGAAAGTCTCTTAGACAACTGTTTGGGTTTTCAATGCAACATGAGTCTATAAAATTTCATTCCTTTAATTTAAACCATTTTCCTCTCCCAAGTGCAATTCAGTTTAAAAACAGAGGCTTTTACTAACCAAGTAAAAGCCTGCACATGTAAATAATGTAGATAATCCTGCATGTATTCCTTCAAAATGGCTAAGTAAATGCTGCATGTATCTAAGATGTGAATGTCTTTTGTATTTCTACAAAGATCAGAGTGTATGAAAATGGCCTATCCCTCAAAGGGAAAAAGATTCTAGGAAGGCAATTGGCAGGTCTCATAGATAGGGCTTTGAACTAGATTCGAAGGGGGAAGGGGCTGAAACCAGTCCCCCCAGGCAGGAGTCTGGGGGTGATAAGCTTGAACCAGAGGTGAAACCAGCAGCCCGGCTGAAGTGCATGTACACTAATGCACGAAGCTTGGGTAACAAACAAGAGGAGCTGGAAGCCTTGCTGCAGCAGGAAAGTTATGATGTAGTTGCCATCACAGAGACGTGGTGGGACGACTCACATGACTGGAGCACTGCAATTGATGGCTACAGGCTTTTCAGAAAAGACAGGCAGGGAAGAAGGGGTGGAGGGGTGGCCCTGTACATCAGGGAGGCACTAGATGCCATTGAGATGGAGATTAGGGATCATCAGGTTGAGTGCCTATGGGTGAGAATTAGAGGGAAGGCTAACAGGACTGACATCCTGGTTGGAGTCTGTTATAGACCACCCAACCAGGAAGAAAAAGTTGATGAAGCATTTTTTAGGCAACTTAAGGCTGTCTCAAGATCACCTGACCTTGTTCTCATGGGCGACTTCAACCTGCCTGACATCTGCTGGGAACTCAACACAGCAGAGAGGAGACAGTCCAGGAAGTTCTTGGAATGCATGGAGGACAGCTTCTTATCCCAGGTGCTGCGTGAGCCTACCAGGGGTAAGGCTATGCTAGACCTCCTCTTCACCAACAGGGAAGGGCTGGTGGGTGATGTGGTGGTCAGAGGCTGTTTAGGGGCCAGTGACCACGAGATAATTGAATTTTCAGTATTTGGTCAAGCTAAGAGGGGCAGCAAGAAGACCTCCACTCTGGACTGCCGGAGGGCGGACTTCAGGTTGCTCAAGGAACTAACTCAGAAGGTTCCTTGGGAGACAGCCCTTAGAAACAAAGGGGTCCAGGAGAGCTGGGACTACTTCAAGGAGGAACTCTTGAAGGCACAGGATCAGGCTGTGCCAATGCGCCAGAAGAGGAGCCGCCGGGGCAGACGGCCAGCCTGGATGGGTGATGAGCTTCTAAAAGAATGTGATAGTTTGAGGCTGTGCCTTTAAGGACAAGCAGTGCTGAAACACACTGGCTAATGTTTTCGGTACTAGAACCAAAACATTCTGATATTCTAAACTAATTTCACTGGTTGATAAACAAAAATGTAGCTTTAGATTGTGAAGCAGTTGGAAGTTTTTTTCCTCAGTTCAGTTCGGTTTGGGGAGTTGGAGGTTTCAGCCTGTTCTCCCTGCCTGCTTTTCTGCGAACTGCTGGAGTTGGCCTTCAGATAAGCAAACACGAATCCTGCATGGGCTTTTGAAGCTTACTAACAACTCTTTTCCTTAGTAACTTGCCTTTCTCTCTCTCTAACCCCTTTTTGGGGAAAAAGGGAGGTAGGGGGGGAGAGAGGGGGTTCCAAGGAGGGGATCCCTCCCTCGGGGAGGGATTTTTGTTGTGTTATTTCTCTTTGCTGTGTATTTCTGTGTATATATTGTAAATACCTGTATATATTGTGTTATATATAACCTGCTTTCCATATATGCTTGTAAATATATAGCTTGCTCTTCGATTGGGCTAGTTGTGGTTTCTTACTCTGTGGAGGAGGGAGAGCTAAGCCCTCTCTCAACCTACCACAAAGAACTAAGGGAAAAAAAGAGGGTGTATCACCTTTGGAAGAAAGGTGAGGCAACCCATGAAAAGTTTAAGGATGTTGCTAGGTCTTGTAGGAAGAAAATTAGGGAGGCAAAAGCACATTTGGAGCTTAGTCTGGCCTCTGCTGTGAAGGACAACAAAAAGTCCTTCTATAAATACATTAATAGCAAGAAAAAGGGCAGGGACAACCTCCACTCCTTGGTGGACATGGAGGGGAATGCTGTAACAAAGGATGAGGAGAAGGCAGAGTTACTTAACAACTTCTTTGCCTCAATTTTTTCTAGCAGGACAGAATGTCTTCCAGACAGCTGGCCTGCAGAGCTGGTAGAAGGAGTTAGGGAGCAGCATAGTCTTCCTCTGTTCCAGAATGGGGTAGTTGGTGATCTGCTTAGCCACTTGGATGCCCACAAGTCTATGGGACCAGATGGGATCCATCCCAGGGTGCTGAGAGAGCTGGCAGATGTGCTGGCCAAGCCGCTCTCCATCATTTTTCAGCAGTCCTGGCTCACTGGAGACATCCCAGATGACTGGAAGCTGGCCAACATGGTGCCCATCCACAAGAAGGTCCGGTTGGATGAGCCAGGGAATTATAGACCTGTCAGCATGACCTCAGTGCCAGGCAAGATTATGGAACAGGTCATCTTGAGTGCAGTCACACAGAACTTGGAGGATGGCCAAGGGATCAGGTCCAGCCAGCATGGGTTTAGGAAGGGCAGGTCCTGCATGACCAACCTGATCTCCTTCTATGATCAGGTGACCCGCCTGGTGAATGCGGGGCAGGCTGTGGATGTAGTCTACCTGGACCTCAGCAAGGCCTTTGACACCGTCCCCCATGGCAGACTCCTGGCCAAGCTGTCAGCCCATGGCTTGGATGGGAACACACTGCGATGGGTTAGGAACTGGCTGGAGGGCCGAGCCCAGAGAGTGGTGGTGAATGGTGCCACATCCAGCTGGCGGCCAGTCACTAGGTGTGCCCCAAGGATCAGTGCTGGGCCCCATGCTCTTTAACATCTTTATTGATGATCTGGATGAGGGCATCGAGTCCATCATCAGTAAATTTGCAGACAACACCAAGCTGAGGGCAGGAGTTGATCTGCTGGAGGGTAGAGAGGCTCTGCAGAGGGACCTCGACAGGCTGGACAGATGGGCAGAGTCCAACGGCATGAGATTGAACACATCCAAGTGCTGGGTTCTACACATTGGCCACAACAACCCCATGCAGTGCTACAGGCTGGGGTCAGAGTGGCTGGAGAGCAGTCAGGCAGAGAAGGGACCTGGGGGTGCTGGTTGACGGTAGACTGAACATGAGCCTGCAGTGTGCCCAGGCAGCCAGGAGGGTCAATGGCATCCTGGCCTGCATCAGGAACAGTGTGGCCAGCAGGAGCAGGGAGGTCATTCTGCCCCTGTACGCTGCACTGGTTAGGCCGCACCTTGAGTACTGTGTCCAGTTCTGGGCTCCTCAGTTTAGGAAGGATGTTGACTTGCTGGAGCGTGTCCAGAAAAGGGCAACAAGGTTGGTGAGGGGCTTGGAGCACAAGCCCTATGAGGAGAGACTGAGGGAGCTGGGGTTGCTTAGCCTGGAGAGGAGGAGACTCAGGGGTGACCTTATTGCCCTCTACAACTACCTGAAAGGGGGTTGTAGTGAGGCGGAGGTTGGTCTCTTCTCCCAGGCAACCAGTACCAGAACAAGAGGACACAGTCTCAGGCTGCGTCAGGGAGGTTTAGGCTGGAGGTTAGGAGGAAGTTTTACACAGAGAGAGTGATTGCCCACTGGAATGGGCTGCCTGGGGAGGTGGTGGGGTCGCCATCGCTGGGGGTGTTCAGGGTGAGGCTTGACAGGATGCTTGGTTGTATGGTTTAGTTGATTGGGTAGTGTTGGATGATAGGTTGGACATGATGATCTCGAAGGTCTCTTCCAACCTGGTTAATTCTATTCTATTCTATTCTATTCTATTCTATTCTATTCTATTCTATTCTATTCTATTCTATTCTATTCTATTCTATGTGGGTTCAAGGGGCAGTAGAGAATCATCCACCCATTTAATTTCACTGCTCCATCATGCTTTTCATCTACTTTTTTATTTGTGCATTAGATCATCCACAACACTTTTTGATCCTTTATTTTTTATTTAATCACTAGGCTAGACTAGACTAGACTAGACTAGAACAGAACTAACCAGGTTGGAAAAGACCTTCGAGATCATCAAGTCCAACCTATCACCCAACACCATCTAATCAACTAAATCACGGCACTAAGTGCCCCATCCACTCTCTTCCTGAACACTTCCAGTGATGATGATTCCACCATCTCCCTGGGCAGCACATTACAATGGCAAATCACTGTTTCTGTGAAGAATTTCTTCCTAACATCCAGCCTAAACCTCCCCTGGAACAGCTTGAGACTGGAAAACATATGAAAAACATAGCCTCTAGAACGATTGTGTCCTACCTGATCTTTTAAACTCCTTGTGTTCAGGTAGGTAAGAAATTAGACAAACTGCATACACTCACTTAAAAGTAAACATTCCTGAGCATATTTCATTATTTTTTTAAAATCAAGACAGGTGTTAAAACCCCTGTTACAACAGAACAAGTACCCTTAATGAAGAACACACAGCACAAGTTTTTTGCCATATACATACTGTGGTTGTCAGTCCTCAGGAGCTGACATCCCTGTGCTGAAAACATGACCATTTATGTGAAGGACATGCAACATATATTTAGACAGTTTACAAAGCCTGATTCAGAGGATGACTGAAATATAAGACATTTTCATTGTAAACAATACATGCAAAACTTTAATCAAATTCAAGGAATACGTGAATTTTTCTTCTTTAAATGTATTGATAACAAATATCTGGATTCACAGCACCATATTGCCAATAAATTATGTGTTGCAAAGACAACATTCCCAGTGTTAGAATAGGCTGTACTGACATTGTTGAATGGAGTGTGCATCCAAAGGAGTCATAATGAGTTTCACAGAAGCACAGAATTACTGAGTCTGGAATAGACCTCTCATATCAAATCCAGCCTATGACCTAACACCACCACACCGACTTGAACGTGTCACTAAATACCACATCCAATCTTTCCTTAAACAGCTCCAGGGGTGGTGAATCTACCACCTCCCTGAGCAGTCCATTCCAGTGTCTAATTACCCTTTCCATGAGGAAGTGCTTTCTAACTTCCAACCTAAACCTCCCCTGGTACAGCTTCAGGCCATGCCCTCTCATCTTGTCACAAGCTGTCCGAGATAAGAGCCCAATGCCTACCTTACCACAACTTCTCTTAAGGTAGTCAACAAAGCTAGAATCCCTGGGAAAAATGCTGGAACAGCTCATTCTGGGCATCATGGCAAAGCATGTGGAGAAAACAGAGGTTATCAGAAGTAGTCAGCATGGATACATCAAGAGGAAGTCGTGTCTGACTAATCTAATATCCTTCTGTGAGGCATGACTGGATGCATAGATGAGGGATGGGCTGTGGACAAGTCAACCTTGACTTCAGTAAGGCTTTCTACCACATCCCCCAGGTTGTCCTCATAGGCAAATTTAGAAACTGAGCATTGGGTGAATGGATATTGGGGTGAGTTGAAAACTAGATAACAGATAAAGCTCAGAGGCCTGTGGTTAATGGCATGAAGTCTACCTGGAGGCCTGTAACAAGCAGTGTTTCCTGGAGATGTGTGCTGTTCACTATCTTCATCAAGAACCTAGATGAAGAGGTAGAGCAGTCAGCATATTTGCTGATGGCACAAAACTGGAAGGAGTGGCTGACACACCATCATCAGCCTGTGCTGCCATCCAGCATGACCTGGACAGGCAGAAGAGCTGGGTAGAGGGGAACCTAATGAAGTCCAATAAGGGCAAGTGTAGAGGTCTGCACCTAGGGAGGAATTACCCCATGCACCAGTGCTGGAAGGCAGCTCTGTGAAAGAAGACCTGGGACTTCTCATGGACAACAGAATGACTATGAGCCAGCAATATGCCCATGTGACCAAGAAGATAAATGGCATCCTGGGGTTCATCAAGAAGAATGTGGCTAGAAGGTCAAGGTTGTTTCTCCTCCTCACCTACCCCTCCCTGGTGAGGCCTCATCTGGAGGACTGTGTCCAGTTCTGAGCTCCCCGGCTCAAGGACAGGAAGCTGCTTGAAAGGGTTCAGCAAAAGGGTACAAAGACAATTAGAGAATTAGGATATCTCTCTTATGAAGAGAGGCTGAAGGACCTGGGGCTTTTTTAGCCTAGAGAAGAGAAGACCAAGGAGGGATCTTATCAAAGCTTATAAATGCTGAAATGTGTGTATTGAGGATGGGGCCAGTCTTCTTTCACTGGTGTCCAGTGACAGGACCAAAGGTAATGGGCAAAATTTGAACATAGGAAGTTCCATCTAAATGTGAGGAGGAACTTTTTTACATCTCCATCTCTGAGTCATTCAAACTTGCCTGGATGCACTGATCTGTAGCTTACTCCAGGTGAACCTGCTCCGACAGGAGGCTTGGTCTCAATGATCTCCATAAATCCTTTCCATCCCCTATAATTCCGCAATTCTGTGATTCATTCTGTGAAATAAATCTCCATTAACCGAATGAAAACCTGAAGACAAAGACTCCAAAATAACTATTCTCTAGGCAGCACTCTGTGGAAACACCACAGAGATTAAGTGACTGTAGCCCGCTGAAAGAGAGTCTGTTCCCAGTTCACCACCTCGGCTACATTTTCGACCACATCATCTATTTATCTTTCCTTTCACTGAGGATGCACATAAAGAAATCTAACATGACATACAACAAGAATAATTAGTTTCCTTGTTACAAGTAAAGGTTGGAGAGTGTCTAGAGCTCAGCGATCATGAGGTGATTCAGTTCTCCATCCCGGAGGTAACAAGGAGTGGGGTTAGTAAAACTGCCACCTTGAACTTCCATAGGGCAAACTTTGGCCTGGTCAGGAGACTGATTGACAATGTTCCTTGGGACTGAAGGATACAGGAGTCCAGGAAGGCTGGACATACTTCAAGAGGGGAGTCTTAAAGGCTCAGGAGCAGACTGTGTCCAGCAGGAGTAGAAAGGTGATTGTCCCCTGGTACTCAGCTCTGGTGAAGCCACACCTTGAGTATTGCATCCAGTTTTGGGCACCTCAGTACAGGAGAGGTGTGGAGGTGCTACAGTGAGTGCAGAGGAGGGCAACAAAGCTGTGAAGGGCCTGGAGAATAAATCTTGTGAGGAGTGACTGAGGGAGCTGGGGCTGTTTAGTTTGGAAAAGAGGAGGCTGGGGGGAGACCTCATTGCTCTCTACAGCTACCTGAAAGGACATTGTGGAGAGGCTGGTGCTGGTCTCTTCTCACATGTGATTAGTGATAGAACAAGAGGGAATGGCCTCAAGCTATGACTGGGTAGGTTTAGACTGGACATTAGGAAAAATAAATTTCCCAGCAAGAGTGGTCAGACATTGGAATGTGCTGCCCAGGGAGGTGGTTGAGTCACCAAGCCTGGATGTGTTTAAAGGTCATTTGGATGTGGTGCCTGGGGATATGTTTTAGGGGTGAACCTTGTAGAGTAGGGTTGGACTTAGTGGTCCTGAGGGTCTTTCTATTCTAAATGAATGTTTGACTCTGTGATTCTGTGAAAATGTTAAGATGTGATAGGATGTTTCTTTTTCATGCAGGAGCTCAGAGATCTTCCTTCATTTTCCCTCCAGCCAGCAAAATAGTATCAAAATTCCCCTATCCACACTTTTTTCAAATAAGCCAACAGGCTGCTATGGAAGGCCACAAGGCAATTTCCCTCTCTGAGGGGATATTCCTTGAGTGAATAGCAATCATATTTTAAAAGATAAAATACCAGGTTTCAGAGTAATATTTAGCCCTGGTACATGGCTGCACAGACACTAGTCTGGGCTTGTAAGGATGTATATCTATATGACTATTCTGAATTTAAATCAGTGGTACATTTCTCCATGTGTCTGGACAAATCCAGTATCCATGAATTCACTTCTGGATGACTTGTTCAGCATAGATACAAAATGAATTTGGTCTCATAGTTTTATAAAGAGGCACCTTATATTTTCAGAAGTAATTTAGACAAATTATTTGCTTGTGCAATAAAATAAACACCTGTATCTGCATTCTGCAAACACATTTGTCCCCAGACTGTGAAATACAGGTTTTAGGAGCACCTATGACATGTTCAGAAATACCAGTTGTGGTCATCCTTTGAGGAGGAAGTCAACTTATTGGCTCCCAAAAAGAAAGTTCAATAATTAGCATATATTTTGCACAACCAACTGGAAATATTAACATTTTGGAGATTAGTGCATTCCATTCTGCATTGAGTAGGTTAAATAGTCTCACCATTTCTTATTCAGGTGTTGTATCTCCCCTTACTAACTGAGCTATATATTAAGAGGGGAAAAAATCATTACAATATGTGTGTAGCTGTCCCTCTGTCACAATGAACCTTAACTCTGCCCTAGCATGACGCTCTTCAGACTACAAAATGGTTTGTGCTGTATGCAGGCACTCGTGACCAGCCTGTGTGTGGTGGTTTTAGGCTATGCCTTTAAAATTTATTACAGATTTAGAGCAAAAAAGTAGAAAAATATAAATTAATCACTATTGGGAGTGAAAAGGAAAACCAGAGATAATTCTAAACAATTTCTTTGGAATTATCTGCTATAAGATTGGCTGTACCAAAACAATCTTCCCTCTTCTGATCTCTGCTAGCTTCGTGCTCTGAGGGGCTGCTAATCTGCTTCTGCTTGACCCTGGCTGCATCGTTTTGGTGAAATCGAACCACTACTTTCTCTCTGCTCCTTTGTCCCTTTTGGACAGGGGGCAGGGGGGGGTGGGTTTGTTAACTGTAAACATCTGTAAATATTGTAAATCCTATATATTTTGTACATATTCATTGCATTCCATTGTAGAGTGTAGTTTTGCTTGTAAATACATCTTCCATTTGCTTCCCACCGAGCTGGTCTGGCAAAGTTAATGTTAGGGGGAAATCTCAGCCCACCACACTGTGTTTAAAAAGTCAGCCCATACAAGTTGGATCTTGACATAGGGTAACACCCATGTTACCCAAGCCTTTCATTCAGAGTGACCTGTTAGAAAGTTGAGTCTCTTTTTTAAGGGTTGTCCTCCTATTCTGCTGAATTCCTAGAAGCTCACCTGTTAATGTTACATGACCACTATATTAAATGTGTAATACATTAGCACTGAGTTTTCTTAATCTACATTCAAAACAACCCTAAATACCTTAACTATTACCAAAATCCAGAAACATTTCTGCACCCCTTGGAACAGTTTCTACCAGCCCTTATGAGTGCCTGATCTGCTGCTCTGCAGCAGTAACTGCCTGAGGAGTCTCTGAAACAGATTATCTGCCAAGGGTCTGGAAGTAGCAGGGGCTGCCAGACAACCTTCAGGGCTGTCCAACATCCAAACATGGAAAGCTACAACACCAGTTAGTTGTATACTGGATTTGAAAGCTTGCCAGGAGCAAAATGAGGCACATTATGTCAGGTTACTCCATTGTTTCAGACTATCTATTATCTCAGCTGATTAGCTGATGATTAGCTAGGGTCCTGGACCACACACAGTGAGTGCATTAGACACGCATGAAGGCTCAGTTCTGATATCCAACTAGACTACAGTACAAGTTTGTGACACCAGATATTACATTTTATTAAAAGATCCACTTTCACTTAACGGAATCACAAACTATCTTTGGTTGGAAGAGACCTTAGAGATCATCTAGTCCAACCTTCAACCCAGCACTTACAAGGTCAACACTAAGCCATACACCTAAGTACCAGGTCCACACACCATTTAAACATCTCCAGGCATGCTGTCTCTACCACTGCCCTGGGCAGATCATTCCAATGTTTGAGAACCCTTTCAGTGAATAAGGATTTCCTAATATCCAGCCTAAGCCTCCCCTTGTGCAGCTTGTAACCTGCAGCTTGTAACCTCCTGTCCTGCAGCTTGTCATCAGGGAGAAGAGGATGGCCCCCTCTTCATTCCAACCTCTTTTCAGGCAGTTGTAGAGAGCAATGGGGTCTTCTCTCAGACTCTGTTTCTCCAGACTGAACAACCCCAGCTCCCTCAGCTGCATTTTCCCCATTAATTTGTCTCTAGGTCAAGGCTGCCTTAAACTAATCTGTACATAAGCTTGCACCAAAATTTAACTTCAGCCCCTTTTTAGCCAAGCCATAAATTCTGGATGAGGAAATCAGTACAGCATGCCCACCTAAACTCCTCTTGACCTTCATCTCTCTTCACATGAGATTTTAGTTATATTCTTCTGCTTCAATATTCTTATGGTTCTTCTGGTTTGGTTTAATTTTTTGTTTATTTATTTTCCTAGGAACAAACTGAAAAATACCTAGAAGTGGACAATAAGAATATGGAGCCCCAAACTCTTTTCCCTGGATGCTGACACTGACTCACTGTGTGTTCTTCCTCATGTCATCAGTGAAATGGGAATAAGAGAAGCTGTAACTTTCTCATGGTTGAGTACAGTCCTTGTGAGAAAATTTTTGTGGGATTTTAAAAGCCTTAGTATTATAAGAAACCACCATGTATCCATTAAACAAATACACTGCACTAAGCAATCTTTGGTTTAAAAAATACACTGATAAGTATAAAAAAATACACTGATAAGCAGTTTGTTTGATCCCTTGTAGCTACCACTCTAAAAAAAAAACCAGTAATTCCATAGAACAAATGAAAGCCTACTTTAGCAGTTCACAGTGGATAGCAGAGCAAAGCCCATACAAATTATTAGTTGAGATACATTTTAACTGAATAATAATACATAATGGTCTAAATTATAAGCTTAGACCATTCACACACAAAAATTATTTTTACAGTAGACAACCTACAATCAAACAGGAATGAAGCTTTAACAGCACTTTATATGATCAAGTCAGGGATCTTGCAAAGATGCTGTTGAAATCCTTAGGGTGGGGATTAAGCCTTCTCTTACAGACCGGTGTTTTGCTTAGTTTTAGTTTGCTCTCTGGTGGAAAAAAGAAAAAAAAAAAAAAGAAAAAAAAGAAAAAAAAAAGGGGGGGGGGGAAGACAGAAAGGTGTATTTATGGAAAGATCAGATTTCACACACAAAAGAAAAGGAAAAAAAAGAAAAAAGAAAAAAAAAAAAGAAGGAAAAAAGTGTAATTCAGGGTGCAGTCTCAGTACTTCATTTTGTGTCTGAATAGATCTGCAGGACTCACAATGAACAATATGCCCAACATCAAGTCACAACAGTACACTCGAAAAGTCTGCAAAATCAAGAACTAAATGGTAATGAAGGGTCTCTCTCATGTGTTGCAACCTTGTTCTTCACTTGACAATTGAGGGAAGAAGAGGTGTGGTAGTTTAGGCTGAGTGCCTCTTGCTGCTACCAGACAAGATACACCTTTGGTGCCCTGGGTGTCCAGCCCAGTGGGTGGACACAGGAAGCTGTGTATTCCATACACTTAATGTCCTGCTCCCTGGTCGATGGTAGGCTGAACATGAGCTTGCAGTGTGCCCAGGCAGCCAAGAGGGCCAAATGCATCCTGGCCTGCATCAAGAACAGTGTGGTCAGCAGGAGCAGGGAGGTTATTCTGCCCCTATACACTGCACTGGTTAGGCCACACCACAAGTACTGTGTCCAGTTCTGGGCCCATCAGTTTAGGAAGGATGTTGACTTGCTGGAAGGAGTCCAGAGAAGGGCAAGAAAGCTGGGGAGGGGTTTGGAACACAAGCCCTATGAGGAGAGGCTGAGGGAGCTGGGGTTGCTTAGCCTGGAGAAGAGGAGACTCAGGGGTGACCTTATTGCTCTCTACAACTACCTGAAGGGAGGTTGAGGACAGACAGATGTTGGTCTCTTCTCCCAGGCAGCCAGCACCAGAACAAGAGGGTCAGATTAACTGCAGAACAGTGCATTCAGTATCATGCAGCACTCTTAAATTATATTCTAGTTTAGGAAAATAATGAAAGCTGAGTCTTTTCCTTTATTTTGGGACTATATCACATAGCAGGAAGAAATAAAAAACATTTGTCTGCCTAACACGAGCACAAAAGGCATTTAATGGCTTCTGTTCCTCTGAAGTGTATTTGATGCAGTAAAACTGGAGAGGAGAAAATACTTTCAAATTTTTTCTGTGTGGCTGAATCAAAGCTTGGTGAATCCAGAGTCAGCAATATTATGTGACAAGCAGGAAAGATGTCACAATAGAAAAGTTTGTCTTAATGTTACATACCTGCAATTAAAAAGATATGTCAGAAAGATATGTAATTCTCACTCTGATTAGTTTTACTGGAATAGTGGCCAATGAAATAATATCTTTCCCAAATTTGGAGCAATGCCTCTGAAAAACCATTCACATCAGCTGGAACACTCCCAGAAATTCAGTATATGATGTTTGAAATATTTTTAGATTAAGTGTTGGCAGATATTACATAAAAATAAGGTCCAAATCTGCAAAGCAAAATAATGTATTTTTCTCCTGGTGACTACTGTGGCTTGAGAATATAACCTCTGAAAGACCAAGAAGTTTTCTCTCTTGGGATGGAAGGGCAAGAACCATCATCCAAAGCAACCTCAGATCCAAGAGCAGCAGTAAAAGAATGACTGTGAAAGGCAGGTACAACACAGAATGTGGCCAGAAAAATGAAGTGAACTTACAGCTATAAAAAGTGTATGTGACATGCCACAAATGGCATCTTTTGTGTTATCTTTAAGCCATGTGTACTCATAGTGTGCATATATGGGTGTGCATAAATAAACGTGCTTATGTTTATATATGTGTGCATATTCACATGCACTGACCCAAATGTAAAGGGCAGAGGGAAGGAAATGAAAGTCAGTTCCCAAGAGCTGGAAACAGCATCAGAAAAACAGCCTAAAATGTACCTTTATAGAGCCATATTAGAAACATCACTTTAAAAAATCCACTGACTCACACTGTCTTACTCTTTGCTGCCTGTGTCTGAAGTGGAGACTCAGAGAATTTGATTGCACTGAGAATGTCAAGGAAGGAGAATAGGGGAACTTAATTTTTGCTCTGAGAAAATATCAAATTAAATTCACAAGAAGAGAATAAAGACTTTTAAAAATTCAGAGTAGAAACACAAATGAGATTGAGAAAAGCACCAGCTGAAAAAAAAAAATGAGGAAACTGCAGAAACTGAAAACTAATAGCTAAGTCTTTGAACTCTATTACTTTTTTTCCTCATTTAAACACAACTATTTTAAATTAGGTTCTTGTAAAATACTGAACGATTTACAAAATCGTTCAGTACCATAGAATTTTAAGGCAGTCATATTGGCCTCTAGTGCTCTTTTTACTACTCTTGCGCCCCTGTACTCAGCACTGGTTAGGCCACACCTTGAGTCCTGTGTCCAGTTCTGGTCCCCTCAGTTTAGGAAGGATGTTGACTTGCTGGAACGAGTCCAGAGAAGGGCAACAAAGCTGGTGTGGGGTTTGAAACACAAGCCCAATGAAGAGAGGTTGAGGGAGCTGGTGTTGCTTAGCTTAGAGAAGAGGAGGATCAGAGGAGACCTTCTTGCTCTCTACAACTACCTGAAGGGAGGTTGTAGCCATGTGGGGGCTGGTCTCTTCTCCCAGGCAACCAGCACCAGAACAAGAGGACACAGTCTCAAGCTATGCCAGGCAAGGTTCAGACTGGATGCTAGGAAGAACTTCTTCATAGAGAGAGTGATTGCCCATTGGAATGTGCTGCCTGGGGAGGTGGTGGAGTCATCATCATTGGAGGTGTTTAGGAAGAGACTTGACAGGATGCTTGGTTGCATGGATTAGTTGATTAGGTGATGGTAGATGATGGTTTGGACACGATGATCCTGAAGATCTCTTCCAACCTGGTCTATTCTATTCTATTCTATTCTATTCTATTCTATTCTATTCTATTCTATTCTACTGTAGAGCTATTCTGGACATGCCAGCTGAACTTCACAAAATAATAAAATATCTGAACCACCTCACTCAGTCCACAACTAGATATCCACAGAATCTGCAAAATAATTATTATACAAATATCAGTGCAACAGTGTTGGTTAGCTCAGGATTACCAGATCTGGTAACTGGCGGGTAAAGAACAGGCTGGATGAGTTATAAAATACAACTGGGACTTCTTAAATAGGGTGAGGGAGTGTAAAATCACTTTTCTCTTTAAAGCAGTTCCATCCTTTGGGAGTCATTACTTTAAAGAGCTTAATTACATTTGCGGATAGCTTTCAGAAACTACTAGCACTACCTAATGCTCATTCATGCTGAACATTACAGGTAGGTCATTTGCAGTAAGTTCCATCTTTTGTTTTGCTATACCTAACAATATGTCTCATTAAAAGCAATACGTTCATAAGAAATGAAGTGTGATAAACATGTATATTTCTGAGCTATTACATTAAACATTCATCATTTTTGTTCTAAGCCCATGAACAGGAGCACGTGTCAGTACATGTTGTTACCGTAGACCTGAAAGTATCTGATGATCATTATGACCAAGTAATTGTAAGAACCCTTCTGCAGTAGGATGCAACAGAAGGTCTAAGCCACATCCAGAAGAAACAGTGTATTTCTTTTCCACTCAGTCTTGTCCCCTTGGAAATTAAAATAGCTTCTAAGTGACAATCAGCTTGGAAAATCTTGCAAAACCCTGAGACATTTTGGCCACCTCCTCGGTTTGCACAGCTCCTGCCATGAGCCTTGGTGAGTGGAACAGCAGAGACCCACCTCAGCTGCCAATCTGATGCATTTGTGCTGCTGTGGCTGTATAAACCATCAGCCCCAGGGCCCCACATCCTTCGCTGTCAGACAGTAACACAGAGATAAACTTTCTCTGCATAAAGCTCTACATGTTTTGGGGTTTCCTGTGTTATCCTGCAAAGTTGGATCCAGTCCCTGGCACTTAAATTTAGATTAACTGTCTTACATTTTATTTATTTACTGGTTCCTGAGTTATTAATATAATAAGCTTTCCCTATTTAAAGCCAACCCCCACAAGCTGAAAAAGCACAACAAAGACTTCTTAAAATGGCCCATTTCCTGTCACTGTAACTGCACCTTCTCTGTGTGATTTCCTCAGTTTTCATGAAATGATTAATTATGTGTGTACATACTAGAGACAGCACATGCACATTGCTCTTCCTCTTTGCTAATTTTTCTTTGGTACCCAAGATACAAACTCCCATAAAGTAAACACATTAACCTTGAGCACTGGGAACGGGTTCTCCTGGGTCCAACGCACACTTACACCGACCAACTCCAAAGACTCTTTTCATCTCCATCTCTTTCTGGGCTGTTGGATTTGGACAGCATTAGCATGACACTGAATTCATTTTCACTCCTACTGACTACAACTCTTATCCAAAAATTTTGCAACATTTTTAAAATTTAATGATTTAGCTCTTGCCACATCCCTGTGAAGTCACTATTCCTTGTGCAGCTGGGCAGAGGGCCGGCTCACCTTACCCCCTTCCAAGACATTCCTATTTTAGCGGGTTCCTGAAGTCAGAAAATATGACCCCCCACCTCCCCAGATGGGTTGTGTCACTGCAGCTGGACTGATTCTGGCATGCTCAACATGTTCCTTCTGAAGGAACAGGCTTCACACAAACAGCTTTTGTACACACATTGCAGCTGCAAATTTTGTTACAGTCCAGTTAATCTCAGATAGATGATAATGTCTAGCAAGGGTTTACTGCTAACATGCAGAGGCATCCCCCAGAAATAACCAGCAACTAGCATTACTGGCCATTATTCAGTTATAAATGCAGCCAGAATGTTTTTTCTATCATCCCACCCCACACACATCCCTACACCCCCCCACTGCCCATTCTTCTTTAAGTAGTATTTTTCTCCTGCAGCCCGTTAGCTAGCAGTAACTTCACCCCTCAAGCCACTTCTTCTCCCTGCTTCCAGAACTGGGTGACTGCCCGCAATTAGAGACAATTAGCATCTCCCTGCTCAGTGAAAAAACTTTCCATCAGTAGTTACACACTGCATTCATTCTCCAGCCCTGGAAGATCTGGGATTGTCATGTGTGGTTTTAATTCTAGATGAGCACCAAAGCAAGTCTGAGGTGAGAGAGGCACCCAGTTTGGGCACCACTCTGCAAGAAGACACTGTTTGGAAATGTTTGGAAACATTTGGTGTTGTTGAGCTACCACAGTCCAGAATGCAAGTGGATTAGCAGCTGGAATTTTTGGAAGACTTTGTATGTCCTAGGAAAGAATCTTGAGTAAAACAGGAACAGTGCAGTAAATCCTTTCTTTTGTTTCCAAAGTACTAACCTAGTTTGTAGAGGTGAGCTCAACAGCTACTGAAGAGAGGAAATTCATACCTGCACTGATCTGTTAGCACTGCTGAGGTATAAAAATTGTACACCGTACAAAGAAAAGTATACATCAGTTAATTAAGAATGGATTACAGTTTCTTTTAAAACCTATCAGTTTTTTTCAGACCAGGTGATATCATTGTTATTTCAGTGTTATAAACAAAATAAGCAAATAGATGGGAATGGCTACCTGAAAAACATATTTATTGTCCCACTCCTGTAGTTCTATCACAAATAGTCTTTCCCTAATAAATCAAAAGAATGCTGCTGTCTCCTTCAAGTATATAAAGCAAAGTCCTTACATCAAAGGTAGACTACTGCTGACTTTGCTCAAAAAATATCATGGACCTCTTGTCCATCTGTAGACAAAAAGTGCATGTGTGTGTGTATATGTTGTACATTTATTTACACCTGTCATGTGTACATATGTAATTCAGTAAAAAGAATGGAAAAGCTATTTCCCTCCACAGTACAACAGATATTTTTACAATTACCTTGTGATAAAAAAAAAAGAAGAAAAGAAAAAAAGCCTCTCCAGAGGTATTATTACAGGACCATTAGATCTGCCTTTTGAAACCATACCTATTTGCAACACAGTGTGCTAAATGGTACTAGTATTAGTAATAGTATTAGTACTGTTAATATGCAAACCCTTCATCTTTCTTATGCAGCTACTTTTATACCATTTAAATTCAGACAGTATCTAACAGTCCCACACCACCAGAATCGATGAGAAGAAAACAGATCATGTTGATTTCATAGTACTGCAAAGCAAAGCACAGCCCAAATGGTTGTAGCAAAGTTTTAGAATTATTATGGATTTGTCTTCAAGCAAGCGTAACAGTAAAGATTGCCAGAAGCTTTTATTAGAGTTGATACAACCATCTTTGAAGCTCTTTGTCATGCTTACACACTATTAGATAGGAAACACATCTTTCCACTTAAGACTTTAGATAAGAGTCATTAAAACAATGCTACTACCAAGAGCAAACCAAGGTTTTACCTGCCTCCTAGACCCCAGATTATGGTCCCAGTGTGATGCAGCACAGAACAAAATCTTTGCTGTATAACTCATGAAGCATCACAGGTTCAAACTCTGCCCTCTACGTGATGATAAATGTTACTGTGTGCATTCCCATAAATTTCAAATTGTTAGCAGAAATGAACTACAATCATAATCAAGGAAACAGCAATTCCTACATTCAAATTAGGACCTCTAAAAAAATTAGTTCTCTTTTGCCACCTACATGAGCACTGAATTTTTAATGGAATTCCTTATAACATGCTTGTAGAGCTGAAGTTCATCAAATGCTCAAAGGTGTGTTGTTACTGAAATTTATGAATCTCCAAAACCCATTAGATCTTGCTTTGAGACATGACTCATTTTTACAGCTGCTGAAGTGCTTTTTAAAGTAGGAGCTGTAGATGCTCTATACATTTCACAAATTGATGTCTCCCAAGTTTTAATTTATGCTTTGCTAAGTAGTGCTCCTGGCTTATGAAGTTCTCAGTCTAAATGCCTCTACAGATCTGACTGGTTCCAGGTCAGCAGATATTTCTCACTCCCTGTAGCACACTTCTGCTTTTCATCCTCATAACAGATACATCATTACAGGATTGGAATTGCAAGACGTCAAAGGAATTGCAAGACGTCAAAGGAATTGCTCTGCAAATCACAGACATATAATTTCTGTTACTAGTGCACAAACTATATGAACATATTCTTAATTTTAAAACAAGTAAGTCTGTCTAAACCTTCAGAAAGACAAATGCAAGGTGCAGATGAACAAACTGTAAAACTTCCAACAGATGCCTTATGAATTTTAAGATAAGTTATCATTTTCCATTCCTTCTCAAGGTTACCATCAATTAGATAAATATGATCAAGGGGTAACTTTTCCATGAAGACAAAAAAGTTAATACACTCCCAATACAAAATTAGGGTGGTAGATTGGAGCCAGATTTGAACAAATTATGTTCTGAAAATCATTTCCAAGTTAACACAGAGCTGATGAAGCTGCAGGCATCTGGCAAAAAGAGTCTTTAACTTTTATACTTCTCATACTGTGTGTGCTAATTCTCTCTGTAAACCCTGTCAACCTGCAGAAATCAGCTTCATACAAGTGAGTCAGACAGCAACAATCTTGTCCATCCCAAAAGAGGAAGAGGAAAAAAGTGTTGCACAAGCACCAGGAAAGAGAGCAGCCCTCCCGTTCACCTCCTTGGGAAGGAGCTCAGAAACTGTTCTCTCTGGACTAAGTTCCCAAACCTTCCCCAAATCTTTGCCAGTGGGTCTGTCAGGCCAGCCAGTTCCAAGTAAGGTTCTGGTTAAGCCTGACTTGTCATTCTTGTCTTCTACACAGTCAAGCCATTTCTTTGATAACCTCCAGACCTCTCAGGTTTATCTCAGAAGAAAACTGGCAACCATTTACACTTCATATCTTCCACCAAGATCTTGACTTCATTATTTCTTGTTTAGCCTGGTATAAATCAGAAGTAAAGGTCCTGGAACAGGGTTATGTAGTATTAAATCAGTAGAAAAGAAGAAATGAGGCATATAATAAATAGATGCTCTCCAGTTTTCTTATTATTACAGTCAGGAGGAAGGCTTAAGCAATATGAATATAACTGGTTTTCTACACACAAAATGTTACCATATTTCCTTTTTTTTTTAGGAGTAACTTTGTAGGTTATCCTTGGGCATTAAATTGTATTTCCCACCCCCCACCACCCCCACCCCCCCCCCAAAAAAAAAAACCACCCAACCCCAAAACAGAAACCAAAATGTTTCTGGAGCTTCCAGTAAAATAAGATGTTCTGAAGTCTTTTGCTGAGCTTCAAACAAGCTTCCACCTTCATTGCCATGTATCAGGGATATCCTTCATGTTGTCATGGATATTTCAAACATGAAAAAAGGGGAAAAGTCTTTGAAAAGTCTATAACAACATAACAAAACAAATGTCTTAATAATGTTTAATAATCTGGTACTGAGTCCAGCCTGCCTCAGGTGAATGGGTGGAAAATATAGCATTGTCACTGCAGTTATGTCCTACAAAATGGTGGTACCAAGTCCCAGGGGGAGTTTGTTTAAAGACCACATTCAGCTGAGCAGAATGACTCCTGTTCCACTTAGGTTTTCCTGACCTACTTGTAGAGTACATCAGGCAGAAATGCACTGGATCTCACACACAGTCATGAGAGAAAACTACTGGTACCATCATATTGAAACCTAAAGGAGAGTATGTAAGGTCAAGCATTGTTAAGACCCTTTCCAAGAATCTGCCTCTCAATATGAGTGAGGTCCAGAAACCCACCAGTCTACTCTTGACTTTTTGAATGAACCTAAAAATGTTTTAAAGATAAAATTGGACATATGACACACCTCAACTGGACCTCTGTAAATAGAGGAGGTGACATCTCACGATCATAGTTGTATCTCAGATGACCAAACTCCATAGTGCCTAGAGAGATAACATTTATTCTCAGAATAGTTTCTTCAGGAATGCTCCACCATTTCATTTGGACAACTGATAGTGTTGGGACAAAACAGGAAGGTATGACAATTATCCAGATTTTCACTGTCCTTGGTGTTTCAGGAGGGGGTTTCAACTGTCAACACTTTTGGCCTCTGACTGACTGACAGCCAATCAGTTCCTACAGTCTTTAGGATGCCATCAGCTTTGTCTCTTTTCATTTCAGTCTCCATTTTTTTTTCCCCATGTTGGAAGGCCAGTAAAAATTTTAAAGTATCCTTTCTATGCTTATCTGCTTGGGAGATATGCATCTCAGCCCAAGAAGTTTCCTAAACTGTAATATATGTTTTGATATATGTTTTGCTATATGCTTTGATAGTGAAAAACGAACCTTGGGATATCCTATCCCACCATCCTAACCCAGAGTTTGACTTGCAAAGTAATTAGAATAATTAATTCAATGTCAGTAAATAACACTCTAGTAAAACAAACAACAAACAAACAAAATAAACCAAACCACCACAAAACAAACAAAAAACCCTGTTTTAATGTCACCTCTGCAGATCGCTTTGACCTTGACATGAAGACCACAAATTCTTTGGCTTTGGAGCTGGTTTTTTTCCTACCATTCCCTTTCCCAAGAACCTTAAGGTGCTGTGCAGTTATGAATGAGTTAACTTTCACATACCTGTCTGAAAAAATAAATACTATCTTTCTGAAGATAAAGAGGGTTTTATTAAAGTAGCACTCCCATTTTAATTCAAAAGCTTCTCTTCCCATACCTGAAAGCAAAGGTAAAGAAATGTGTCGCTTTTATGCTGGAGAGAGAGCATGTGCAAGGAAAAGGATTATCTTTGTTTATGATGTGTTGTTGAATTCTCCACTCTTAGTTGAAAATTTTTCTAAGCACACTGCCAAAATTGCACAGTGCTCTTTCTAACACAATGCAGATGGACACTGTGACATGGAAAGGAAAGTGTAGGAAGTGGCATTTGTTCACTGTAAAGGACATATTAGGAGTAAATTTGTATTCCTAAAATAAAACCAAATTAATATATGTTGTCTTATAATCAGGTTTTTTTCATTGCTGTCTTTTCTTTCATTTCAAGATCCATTTACTCTGTGAGGATGGAATAACCCTGTGGTTACCTACCACAGACACTTGTGTTCATAATCTGGCAAGATGTGCTGTTTGCTGCATAGAAGTTTTCATCACCAACCATTATTGCTGTGGTCTAACTCAAACACATTGACTAAAAGCCCAGTTGTGACTTCCTGAGTTCATTGGTATTTGTCATCATCGGGACCTCTTCAAAAGAACTAGAAGTACTAGCAACTAAAAGCCTTAGCTTTTATTAAAAGGTGGATAAATGGCTGGAGGGTTGTTTTTTTTATACAGAAGAGCAAAATTTCATTCTAAGGTCACCTTGATAATTTTGAGTAGATATGGAATGTTTTGGTTGTCAGGACATACAATCTTTTTACATTCTTTGCTGGATAATGAGGATGCCTATTCCCAAAGTAAATAAGATGTTTTCCTTCAAAAATAGCCAGAGGAAAGCCCCTTAGCTTTGAAAAGCCCCTCACCTTTGAAAAAGGTGAAAACTACTTTGAAAATGTCATACTGAGTTCTTGAAGATTGCCAAGTGTTTTCCCACATTCTTTTGAGTTAAAGTCTTTTACCATTTTGCTTCCACAGTAAATTCTACCCTTTATTTCCTCTCATTAGAGGGGATAAAGCACTGCCCACCTGGCACTTCAATGCTGAAGGTGATTATTAAAAAGAACACACCTGAACTTCCTGGCATTGAACTCAGCAGACATATGGGACAGCTAAGGGCAAACCCAAAGAACACAGGTAATTTAATTTGTCTTCCTACCACCTATCTCAAGTCAAAGGATCAGGTCCCTACATGTACTTTACCATGAGATTTTGCCTTTATTGGAAGAATAAATAGCATTGACTGTTGCCTTTGCTTCTCAGCTGTTATTGTCATGAATTCAAGTCTACATGTTGGATAACTCAAAGTAAATATTAATGTTCATATCAATTAACTTTTAATGACTATTTAACAAATTCCAAATATTATTTATTCATGTGACTCATTGCAGCTCCACAGATTTTAACAAACTTACAGCACTGACTTTCAAATTATGCATTGATGGGCCAAGTTTCCTGTTGATGTTGGACTGTAAGGTGCCAGGGCATTCTGAGAATTGAAAGGATTTATGTTCTGAGATGCAGGTGACAAATATTAGTCACAACTTTATATTTTTGGACATTGCAAACCCTATTCTAAACAGCCAGCAGTTTGGGGGCCTCTGAATAGTAACAACCTATGTAAAACTTGGAATGAAAACACAGAAAACCACTATCCAATATAAATTTTTTAATGTGTTTTCAGATTGATGAAAATAAATACATTTAAATATGAAATGTGTTGTGAAATTCCTTGATACGAGATATTACTGCAATTAAAAATATTTGAAGTAATGGGCAATGAAAATCATCCTCTCTTACCTAAATCAGGGCAATTTCTGTTAAAGTGTAAAGCCTCAGGCACCAGGTATAAACTGCCAATTTACACTTTGCAGAGAAGGGGGAATTTTAATTTTGCAAAAGTTATTACAGAATTATTTGTCGGTTTGTGTGAGGTGGGGATGGGAGTCTTTAACATTTTTGTACGGATAGGGAGCTGTTAACCTTCCTTTGAAGCATATCCTATCCATCATTTTCTAAGCTCCTTTTAAAGACAGTACTTTGCACAACATATGCTCGCGTTCACCTGTGGCTTTAAGGGCACGAGTTTTGGGGTATTGGAATTGCTTATCTAAAATGGGGTCAGAGGCAAGAAACCGAGTCACAAGAAGCTTTGAACATAAGCTTAGATAGCAAATCCAGTGTTTTTCACTAACCTCCATTTCCAAATGCAATCATTTAGTCTTAAGTAAACATACTTCCTAGCAAAGGAGAAAGAAGTACTAACAGAAAAAATGAAAAAGCTTTAACTTTCATACAGAGAAACAGTATTTGACACACTACAAAGTGAAGCATAAATGCAATGCAGACTCAGAAAATGCAGAGTGTCATGAATTATTTGGGTTATAAGGTAACAGAGGCCCCTATAAAAAGAGCTAACAGACTTGCCAGTACAAAGGCAGGAAGCTCATTGTGATAATGGAGCAGAAAGGTTGTCCTTCAGAAAAGATTAAATGCATTTTCTCTTGTTCTCTGTGTATTTCCCACAGAGAGATTTCAAAGAATAAAACACTAACTACAAAGTATATATCAATTAATACTGTCTGAAATCACCTGAGCCTATGTTATATAACAGGTGGAAAAAAAAATAGTGCAAATAACTTGCAAAGGTGTGTAGAGTGATGTCAGGGAAGGAAGGAACTGTTACGAGGGTTTTTGGGGTACTATCTCATTGCAACCATGATGTTGAGGATAGATATAGAGGAGAAAGAAAACCTGTAAACATTTCCATCTGAAACTGAAGCTTTTGAGGGTAGGTACCCACTATGTCAAATTCACAGACTTTGCTGAAGTAAGACATACCCAGAGTGCAATGTCTGTAACCTCATGTGTCAGAGTAATGCAAGTAAACACAAATTCCTTCGAAATACAAAGGCCTATCTCAAGTAACTTTGGTAATGTTGATTCTAAATACTTCTACAGATGAAAGTATTTATTAAGAATCATAGAATCATAGAATCAATAAGGTTGGAAAAGACCTCAAAGATCACCAATTCCAACCTGTCACCCAACACCTCATGACCACTAAACCATGGCACCAAGTGCCACATCCAATCCTTTTTTGAACACCTCCAGGGATGGTGACTCCACCACCTCCCTGGGCAGCACATTCCAATGGCTAACAACTCTGTCTGTGAAGAACTTTCTCCTCACCTCAAGCCTAAACCTCCCCTGGCACAGCTTGAGACTGTGTCCTCTTGTTCTGGGGCTGGTTGCCTGGGAGAAGAGACCAACCCCCTCCTGGCTACACCCTCTCTTCAGGTAGTTGTAGACAAGCAATAAGGTCTCCCCAATTCACTACTGATTAGCAACCCCAAAAACAGATTACCTCAGCTAAGTGGTATAGAGAAGCTATAATTAATAATTAAAAATAATTGGTAAAATTCTTTGTTTTTACCATGGAGTTCTCTCAGTAGCTTACAGCTTTCTGTAATTCAGTACACAGAGTATTAGCACAAGTGTATTTTCTTTTCTGCTTGCTGTCAACCTGTATGCTGACCCACTGCCCCAGTCCATCTCCTGATCTTTCCTCAACTCTCAATTCAAAGAATTTTAAGGAAAAATTATTCCTCCTTTGTAAGTATCTGTCTTCACCCTTTGTCATTCTAGTAGATCACTGCTCTTTCCAAGGTGATGAAAATTGAATCCAGGTCAGTAAATGTACATTCATCTTTTTTTCCTAGGGTGTTCTTTGTTCTTAGGGTGTTCTTTACCTCCAGTCATTCTCCACATCATCTGCACCTATAAATGTAATCTTTGCTGTCTCCAGAACATTGTGAGAAGTTTCCATGACTTTCCATGCCTTTCCCACGCCTTTCCCACAGCTGCTCAGGTGCCTGCTCTGCTTACAGTGATTCAGCATGGTCTGCCCTGAAATTTCAGTGGTAAACATATTAATAAAACTGATATTATGGCCTGGGCTGTTCCTTTTGTCTCCAAGAAACTTTTTCCACTGTGAAAACTGACAAGTCATTGCTTTCAATGTCTCATGCACAATGAAGCAGTGAACAGCTAACCAGGGCCAAGTCCTCTATTTGACTTGTAAATGCCTCTGGCGGTCTTCCAAACTCAGTGCAATTACTACAGATTTACAACACTTTAAAGTGAGAGGTACAGTTGGTCTAGTAAATCCAGTAACACATAAATGCTGAAAAATCACAAAATTGTCACCATTTAAGTAACTTATGCTAACTTCAGGGCTTCTAGATATGCCGAGAGACATGTGGAGCTCTATATATAGCATCTACCAATTTGAGGGGTTCTGCGTTAGGTCCTTTTAATACTGGGGGTTTAACAAAGGAAACCAAGATAATGTAGTTGTACTCAGTACACAAACAAAGTTTTTGTGCCCTCCTGTATCACATCAACTTTATTCCACAGTGTCATATCAAGCGTGTTTGCTATTTGACATCTTTCTTCTTGGGAAGGAAATTCTGTCATCAGACTTTTACCCTGATTTCAATAGACTTCAACAGGAGCAGTGTGTTCCCCTCTGAATCAAAATCTGACCCTCACAATTTGCACTGCTCCTTTCTACATTTTGGAGACAGCAGCATTGATGCTGTCAATGTAATGGGGGTTGGGGAAGAAAACAGTAAAAATACAAATACCAAAAAAGAAGGTAAAAATGTAAGAACAGTGCCAGAAAATTTAGCAGATTATAGGATGCAACAGCTTGGATTGGGTATGTGTCAGAACTGCGAACAGGAAAAGCTGAGCGAGAGTTATTTGGGGAGGTGGGGGAAGCTAGACTTATGGACTTAATAAAAATCTTTTGCAAAATGTGTATTGTACTGGGCTCCACGCCTCCACAGCAAGTCTGCTTCTAGCAATCAAGCTAGACAAAGTTTTCCTACATCAGTGTTACACAGTTTAATTAGTGCCACACACTCCTTCATCCTGGCTGCTCAGCTGTGAAATCTAATGGAAATTAATATCCACAGAAAGGTCAAATAATCCTTTGTACATTAAATGTCATTCAGAGTGTGAGGTACAGAGACTTAAATTCTCTGTCTTTGCAGTAATCACCTTTAAAGAGAAAGTCGTTAGTACCTCACTCTAATTAAAGAACTCCACTATAGGAGGTGAGACATAAAGCAATAATATGGCTTTCATCTTCATGATTCATTCAGTTCTTGTTCATTTTCATTGTGGAGATAAATGAGTATTTTCAATGTCTTTTTGTTAACTACTCACTCTGGGAAAGAATGAAAAGGGTTTTATATGCTGAAGGCTAAAGTCTTCTTCAGTGCTGTTCTTGTTGCGATGGGGCAGTAAAAGTAAATAAAGTGCTTGATGCTAGTGCTGATGTCTTTCAAGCACGCATCTCAAAAACAGCATGCCTAACTCATCCATCAAGCCATTTCAAGGACTGAAAAAATTATATGGCTGTCATGCTCCTCAGAATGCTGCTCAGAGACTTTTGTGCTCAAGAAGTTTCAGCGATGGTAAAAATCTGGGATGATTAAGGGAAACTTCTTTCCAGCAGGAGGAAAAAGCAAGGAGAGGACAGAAGATGAGTTCAAAGAAGGAGAACAAACAAAAACAGGCTGACAGGACTACATGGTCACTACCCACCTGTTTTTCATGATGTAGCTCCTTAAATGTGCTTTCTCAGCTGAAGACAGTGAACTCCCATTGGTATCACACTGGAACACAGAAACTCAAGATTTGACAGAAATAGCAGCAGAAGTGGCAAAATTTAACTCTTCCCCAGCAAACTAGCCTTTGGCTACTGTTGCAGCATAGATGTGCTTCACATGGACACAGATGGAAACAGGCAGCTTGTCCTCAGAGCCAGAGAACAGGCCCTGATCAACCTTATTTACAGGTAAAGGCACAGCCCTCTTTCATACTAGTTAGGAGCATGCTATGGTTGGTTTAACTGTGCCTCATCTCACACCATTTTTGGTTCAAATATGATTTTTACATAATCCTTCAATAATGTCAGTTCATAATTTTGTTGATTTTGTACTTCTTCGTTGTGCGTTTTACAAACAACTTGTTTGCAGTAGTCTCGGTCAATGTTTTGTTACCCTTGACAACAGCTTGAAAAGCCCCTTTCCAAATTTCCTAGCACTTCCTTTCCCTTCAGCTCAAAGAAGCCCAGGTGATGCTCTGTAAAGCAGAGGGACTGTTTGGCAAGAGCAGCAAAAACAAGAGTTGGCAACCAACTGCCAGCAACAGAAGGGACCTTTTCAGTAAGTGTTTTCAATATATTCATAAATTGCCAAGCCAAAGCAGGGGAAAAGTGCAGTCAGACTTGTAATGTCCCAGAGAATAACAGTTTGATCATTATTTACAGGACAAGAAGGATATGGATGGAGCTTTTGTGCAGAGCTTCTAAACTTCATTGCGTCTCTCCCTCTAATTTCACTTATTTTTACATGTTGTCAATATAGACATTCACATATCAACAGTCTGAGAACAAGCATGTATATCTTTCAGGCAGCAACTGCTACAACATTTTCTTGGTACTCCCCCATTGTGAAGAATTTGTTTATTAAAAAAAAAATTTAAAAATTCAACTTGATTTCAAAGCCTGCTACGCTAAACCTACTGGCTTGTATGCTCAGGAAATCATATAGTATGCCAGATACAACTATTGCAGATATCGAACCTCAGGCTAAATTTAAATCAGAACCAAATACTGCAACACCAGTTGCATGGGAGGAGAGAAAAATCGCAATTTTCAAGCTAAAATAGCTCATTCTTGTGCTTTAGGGTTATAAACAGTGATGTCAGTGCAGTTGCTAATTACCAACTGATACAAAACTTCAAAACTCAGCAAGAGGCCCTTAGGAAAGAGAGATAGTTGCCAAATTAAAACCTCCACTCCTACTCTCTCAGTCACAAAGACAGCAAAATGCTTCAGTTCCCTAGTCAAAATGCTTCCAAAGAAGAAGTACACAAAAAGAAAAATCAAAACACTGAAACATTGCTTTCTGTTATCTTTTCACATCTCCATTGAAATAATGCATTATGATTTTTCTTTAAAAAAGAGTTGGAACAATAATTGTGATTAGTTTGTGCCTCTGCCAGGGTGTCCAAGAAGGCAAACGGCATCCTAGCCTGTATCAGGAACAGTGTGGCCAGCAGGAGCAGGGAGGTCATTCTGCACTGCACTGGTCAGGCCACACCTTGAGTCCTGTGTCCAGTTCTGGGCCCCTCAGTTTAAGAAAGATATTGACTTGCTCAAACATGTCCAGAGAAAGGCAACAAAGTTGGTGAGGGGATTGGAGCACAAGCCTTATGAGGAGAGGCTGAGGGAGCTGGGGTTGCTTAGCCTGGAGAAGAGGAGGTTCAGGGGAGACCTTATTGCTCTCTACAACTCCCTGAAGGGAGGTTATAGACAGACAGATGTTGGTCTCTTCTCCCAGGCAACCAGCACCAGAACAAGAGGACACAGTCTCAAGCTGCACCAGAGGAGGTTTAGGCTGGATGTTAGGAAGAAGTTCTATACATAGAGAGTGATTGCCCATTGGAATGGGCTGCCTGGGGAGGTGGTGGAGTCACCATCATTGGAGGTGTTCTTGATGGAGGAGGAGACTTGATGGGTTGCTTGGTGCCATGGTTCAGTTGTTTAGGTGGGTTGGATTGGTTGAGGGGTTGGACGTGGTGATCTTGAAGGTCTCTTCCAATCTGGTCTATTCTATTCCATTCTATTCCATTCTATTCCATTCTATTCCATTCTATTCTATTCTATTCTATTCTATTCTATTCTATTCTATTCTATTCTATTCTATTCTATTCTATTCTATCCCGGATCAATTTTAGCACCCACTCTGGTGGTTTGTTGCTGCAGTTCATTAGTCTCAGATTATTTCTTGCTGGACAAGATGTTTTAGATGGGTTATGGTTTGTTTGTTGTTATTGTTGTTGTTTTAATACTAGAAAAATGTTATTCTCTTGTGGTAGAATAGAATGGAATGGAATGGAATGGAATGGAATGGAATGGAATGGAATGGAATGGAATGGAATGGAATGGAATAAACCAGGTTGGAAGAGACCTCAAAGATCATCATGTCCAACACCATTTAATCAACTAAACCATGGCACCAAGTGCCCCATCAAGTCTCCTCCTAAACACCTCCAGTGATGGTGACTCCACCACTTCCCCGGGCAGCCCATTCCAATGGGCAATCACTCTCTCTGTATAGAACTTATTCCTAACATCCAGCCTAAACCTCCCCTGGTGCAGCCTGAGACTGTGTCTTCTAGTTCTAGTGCTGGTTGCCTGGGAGAGGAGACCAACCTCTGCCTGTCTACAGCCTCCCTTAAGGTAGTTGTAGAGAGCAATAAGGTCTCCCCTGAACCTCCTCTTCTCCAGGCTAAGCAACCCCAGCTCCCTCAGCCTCTCCTCATAGGGCTTGTGTTCCAAACCCCTCAACAACTTGGTTGTCCTTCTCAATAGTCAATGCTCCTTCTGAAACATGAGAATAGATAGTCCAGAGATGATAGAGTCTGTCCTTTTGGGGAGAATTAATCAATAGTATTGAGCTTTGATTCCATTTTATACCATTTTCACTTTTTTTTTTTTTCTCCTGTGTAATTTACACTCTAATGGCATTTCACCCATGACAATTGGCCCTAAGGAGCTGCAAGTCATGCCAGAAGGTTAACTCTTATAAATAAATAAATAAATAAAATAAAAATCCAGCTCCTCTGATAAAAGAGGAGGCCAAATAAATTAAAATTTTGGCAGATGTGTGGAGAATAGGCCAAGTTCATCTTTGGTGTAACAATAGTCCACTAGCGTAGCCACGGGAAAGAATATGAGTCATTATTTCAAGCATAATGAGTAAAATATGTTCTCATTTCACTGAACTGCAATTGGTTCCACAGCACTTGACATATTAGGGGGAGCCTTTGGTGTCATGATCATACATATCACTTTTGTTAAAGATTAATGCTATTATGTTTCATGTTTCAAATATATGTTTATAAATTAACATAGGCACTGGAATGCAAACCCAAGTGAATATCCCTAAATTGTCACACCATATACTGGAAAAGCAGTGATCTGGACTCAGCCTGAAACTTCACAGCAACTCACCAGGAGAAGCCAATGCTTATTTTGTTCCTGCACACCCTTCTTGGTAGCTCAGGCACAGAGATACTCTGGGGACAAAAAGAAGCTGTAGCTGCAAATGCAGGGTAATTGCAAACATAGCAAGACATACATGTTTACAGAGGAACAGGATCTAAAAGTCTTGGGTCCTTCAATGCAGTCAGAAGCACTGATGTTTCCAGGAATTAACCTCAGTACACTGTAATACTGCTACAAAACCAGCTGAAAAATACCCAACAGGTAAGCTGCAAGTGCAAACCTGCATTTTATCTAATCAGCTGCTAATGGTTGTGCTGCTGGGACAGGGTTAACCAGACATACATAAAACTATTTCCTGACACTTTTGGAAAGCTTCTCCAGTGATGATTCCAACAATATGAAAGTTTTCAATTTTGCAGAGTTTATATTGGTTTAAAGTGTTCTGACTTTTATTTTATCACACCCTGTGGGACACATTCACTCGCAGTCTTTTCTAAGATGGCTAAGAGCAAACCTAACACTGAAACAAAGATTAACAAAGAATTATGCAATGAAGTAGAAAGAAAAACTTAGAATAAGCACATTTTGTGAAAACAGCAGAAGTATTTATTTTGCACATGCTTTACAGGGAGTTTTTTCATCAGGAATAGACGACTAGAAGCATTACTAATTCCAAGGAATACTATGCTAAAGCAATCAGTCTCCCTCAGGAAAATGCATCCAGAGCGACATTACTGAGATCCATATAGAAATAATGAACTACAACAAAGAATTTGGCAGGCAGGAAACTTCTGCCACTGAGAAGATGTAAAGAGTCTGTGCCAAGGCTCCCCACCCCAAGTCACTTCCTACATGAGTTTTGCACTAAGTTCCATGTGCCTGTGCTTAAACTGCTTGTCATGGCTTAGCACTACGTTTGGTCTCTCCATATAACCTGGAAAAGGCAAGCAGATGTCAGTGGCACTGGATTAAGCAAAACAAGACATCCACTGGAACAGCCCAAGGCTGCATGCTCAGACACTCCAGCACCTCACCCCTTGCCAGTTACATTGCCTGAGTAGCAAAATATCTAACCTCTACACAAAAACAAGTGGAACCACAGAAGGCATAGTGCTGGGCCAGATAACCACTATGAGGAAGGTATCATAACTGCTATTAGAGGCTAGAGCAGCTTTAAAATATATGTAGATCATCACTTCCACACTCACCATTTGGTGTATTTACATCTTTAAAGCAAAGTATCATGAAAAACTCATGTTAGAAGTCTCAATTCCACATTACAGTATCACAGCATCACAGTATCACCAAGGGTGGAAGAGACCTCAAAGATCACCAAGTCCAACCTGTCACCACAGACCTCATGACTAAACCATGGCACCAAGTGCCATGTCCAATCCCCTCTTGAACACCTCCAGGGATGGTGACTCCACCACCTCCCTGGGCAGCACATCCCAAAGACGAATGACTCTCTCCGTGAAGAACTTTCTCCTCACCTCGAGCCTAAACTTCCCCTGGAGCAGCTTGAGACTGTGTCCCCTTGTTCTGGTGCTGGTTGCCTGGAGAAGAGACCAACCCCTTCCTGGCTACAACAACCTTTCAGGTAGTTGTAGAGAGCAATAAGTTCTCCCCCGCGCCTCCTCTTCTCCAGGCTAAACAACCCCAGCTCCCTCAGCCTCTCCTCATAGGGCTGTGCTCAAGGCCTCTCCCCAGCCTTGTCGCCCTTCTCTGGACATGTTCAAGTGTCTCGATGTCCTTCCTAAACTGAGGGGCAAAGTTGTAAGCGCCTTTTACAATAAGCTTTTTACAATAAGCTTTGACAGTCCTAAAATATTTTTATTTTATTTTTTTCTAGATTATTGCTTTTTTACACATGCTTCTATTTTCATATTAGACCCCATGAAATTAAGCAGCTATACTGTTGGGAAGAAGATGAACAGTTATCACAATTCCACATTTTCCACACACAGACATAAAGCTAGCTATATCAGAGTCCTATAGGGAAATAGTGAATGTATTTTTGCCCCATAGGCAAATTCCAAATATAATTTCTCAGAATCATTTTCTTCTCCATGCAGTGGAGTAATCTGAAGTTTATTTGGTTTAGTGAACCACTTAACTGGGCACTTCCCCCAACATATTAATTAGATTAAATCATTTGCAGAGTAAATTTCATTCCCTTTTACTTAGTAAGTCATAAAAAGGTTAGAGTACTATCCTACTATTGCTATATGAAAGGATTTAGATGCATTGCCTGTGGAGCTAACATGACTGAAGCAGGTGATGCTATGAACAAGGAGGTCATTCTGCCCCTGTACACTGCACTGGTTAGGCTGCTCCTCGAGTACTGTGTCCAGTTCAGGGTTCCTCAGTTTAGGAAGGAGGTTTACTTGCTGGAGTGTGTCCAGAGAAGAGCAACAAAGTTGGTGAGGGGCTTGGAACACAAGTTCTATGAGGAGAGGCTGAGGGAGCTGGGGTTGCTTAGCCTGGAGAAGAGGAGACTCAGGGGTGACCTTATTGCTGTCTACAGCTACCTGAAGGGGGGCTGTAGCCAGGAAGGGTTGGTCTCTTCTCCCAGGCAACCAGCACCAGAACAAGAGGACACAGTCTCAAGCTGCACCAGGGGAGGTTTAGGCTGGAGGTTAGGAGGAAGTTTTACACAGAGAGAGTGACTGCCCATTAGAATGGCCTGCCCAAAGAGGTGGTAGAGTTACCATCACTGGAGCTGTTCAGGAAGAGACTTGACAGGGTGCTTGGTGCCATGGTTTAGTTGATTAGTTGATTAGGTGGTGTTGGATGATAGGTTGGGCACGATGATCTTTGAGGTCTCTTCCAACCTGGTCTATTCTATTCTAGCCTAGTCTAGTCTAGTCTAGTCTAGTCTAGTCTATACTATGAAGATAACAGATTGACCATTTCATCTGTGTTACTACTTCCCCACAACCATCAAAAAACAGAGAAGAGTGAAGACTTTTGTACATGCCTGTACATCGCTGTTGCAGCATCCATTGTCCTGACTACAGGTATTCCCAACATACTCTGTTGGCTACAGTCCAAGAATGTCAGGAACCCTTCCTCACTAAACAATAGCAGTGAGATGACAGAAGAGCAAGGTTGTTTCTTCAGGTTTAGTCCTGAGCTCCTCCCCATCTCAGTCCCAACACCTGATACTTGTCACGAGCAAACCCGAAGAAAGAAGCGTATATTGTGGTGTTTTATTACATATATTTCCCAATGAACACTTAGACCTTAAAGTACTCTAACTCAGCAACTTAGCACACAAGGTAAGGATGTGCAGAGCTTGCACTGAGAGCACGATAGGCTATACACAGAGTAATATATACAACATCCTTTAAGAACCAGGTTCAATCCAAAAGGGCACGGCCTTGGTATAATTTTCCTAACTCCTGCTATTCTTTCTGTCAAATAGTAAACCCCACTGTAGCTGAAACACTTCCCTTCCATTATGCAGTGCAACAAAATTATCTCATAAGTGTTTCTTCAGGGTTGTTTTGAACACTTAGTCTCTGAACAGTTTACATGCTTGAATTGCAGCACAAAGCATGCTGGTCCAGCTGCCTGTTTTGGAGATCATTCTTCAAAACTACAGGGATCGTGCAGTACAGGTGCAATGGGTGATATTTGCTCACAAAGAGAGATTGCACAGTCAAGTCCAAGAATCTGAACTGAAATGTCGAAACAGGTTTGAGCTGATGCTGGCAGCCAGGTGGAGAGAAATCAATGACATAAAATGTGCAGCTGTGGAGAGATGAAAGCTGTCTTTGTCCTTCAGTTTTTGGAAACTGATGGAGTTGCCAATCTTCAGTCTGGCATAGATATTAATATTCTATGCCTTGAATATGTGAGCATTTTCCTAATAATACCTAATTGGTGAGATGAAGCTCTTTGTCTTTTTTAAGCCTTTGGAAATAGATAGGAAAAGGGAAAGTGGGCTTTTTAAACTTCTAAAGTCAGAAGACCAGACCAGCACCAGACTTTAATGTAAACTGTTCCACAAGGAGAAAGAAGGTCTTTCAGGAATGCTTCCCATCTCCAGCTGTACACTGCTTCAGCTGCTGCAAAGACAAACTGGGATTTACTGGTTGTTTTTTTCTTAAACTCTCCTCCACATTTCTACTCATGGCTCTCCTGTGTCCCTCAAGCCTGTAGCTGCTACAGAACAGACTTTTCTTCCCATGTTCCTGAGACTGAAAGGTGTAATAATGGGGTTTAGTGTTTTGTTTTCTTAAGCTCGTGTTGGACCTCCACAGCCACCCTGTAGGCTCAAATAACACTTTTTGCACTTGGAATTAAGGACTTTGTCTGCCAGACATGGACTGCTACAAAAATGACTTAAAATGCACAAGGAAAGAGATGCAGACTGTTTCCTTTTGTCCTCAACAACATGACAGAAATAAGCCCCTTTAGGCTTAGGGAACAAGAATTACTGCGATACGGAAAGATGACCAGACAAATGTAAGTTGTTCAGGTAAGAATTGTGTTAAATAGACATCCTGATATTCAACATTATGGGGCTGCATTTGTTTTCTTTCAGTGTATAAAAAATGTGAATTAATGGAATGGAATGGAATGGAATGGAATGGAATGGAATGGAATGGAATGGAATGGAATGGAATGGAATGGAATAAAATGGAATGGAATAGAATAGAATAGAATAGACCAGGTTGGAAGAGACCTTCAAGATCATCATGCCCAACCCATCAACCAATCCAACCCACCTAAACAACTAACCCATGGCACCAAGCACCTCATCAAGTCTCCTCCTGAACACCTCCAATGATGGTGACTCCACCACCTTCCCAAGAAGCCCATTCCAATGGGCAATCACTCTCTCTGTATAGAACTTCTTCCTAACATCCAGCCTAAACCTCCCCTGGTGCAGCCTGAGACTGTGTCCTCTTGTTCTGGTGCTGGCTGCCTAGGAGAAGAGACCAACATCCGTCTGTCTATAACCTCCCTTCAGGTAGTTGTAGAGAGCAATAAGGTCTCCCCTGAACCTCCTCTTCTCCAGGCTAAGCAACCCCAGCTCCCTCAGCCTCTCCTCATAGGGCTTGTATTCCAAATCCCTCACCAACTTCGTTGCCCTTCTCTGGACTCGTTCCAGCAAGTCAACATCCTTCCTAAACTGAGGAACCCAGAACTGGACACAGGACTCGAGGTGTGGCCTAACCAGTGCAGAGTACAGGGATAGAATGACCTCCCTGCTCCTGCTGGCCACACTGTTCCTGATGCAGGCCAGGATGCCATTGGCCCTCTTGGCTGCCTGGGCATACTGCAGGCTTGTGTTCAGCCTAACATTGACCAGCACCCCCAGGTCCCTCTCTATCTGGCTGCTCTCCAGGCACTCTGACCCCAGCCTGTAGCTCTGCATGGGGTTGTTGTGGCCAATGTGCAGAACCCGGCACTTGAATGTGTTCAATCTCATGCCGTTGGATTCTGCCCATCTGTCCAGCCTGTCAAGGTCCCTGTGTGAACATGTATCAGCTTCTATATAGCATTACAAGGACTGTCATACCTCCTGTATTTTTCAAGAAAACACCTCATTTTTATCTCTTTTGAAAATCATGAGTCACCATACAAAATATATATGTGTCCTTTTTATATGTAGCTATCTCAAAGAAAGAAAAGAGAAAAACAAAACACAACAACAAAGAAGAAAACCAACCAAAAAACCCCACAAAACCAAAACACATACATGATATTATTCTCAAAGACAACTGTTCTCAGTGTTTTAGAAAGTGCTTACTTATAACAAACTCTCCTGTGCAAACATCTGCCTGTGTAAACAAGGAATTGTCTAGATCTCCTGCATATTGCTGCATTTCAAATAGAGTGTGGCTTCTCTGAATGAAATTTTAGTCTTCCAGGTTGTAGTGGAATGTTCCTGGGGAAAAAATGATGGAGGAGTATGTGGTGGGTTGAAGTTTCCCCCCAGCATTAACTTTTGCCAGACCAGCTCAGTTAGAAGCAAATGAAGCTGTGTTTACAAGCAAAAACTATACTCTACAATGGAATGCAAAGAATATGTACAAAATATACAGCATTTACAATATTATACAAATATTTACAATTAATTCCATAGTTCTGATTGCTCTAGACTGTTATTCTACTGTTGATCAGCCTTCTATCATGTGTAATCAACCCAACACCATCCAGGCAGACAAGTCTCAATCAAATTGGCTCAGGAAAACAATTTTTTTATATTTAATAAATCATATCCATATTTTATCATATTTCCAGCCAATAAATATATTACAGAAAACACATATATGAATATTTTTCTTGTGCTCTTCAGTGACATTGCAACAGAAGATATGGCATCTCCAGGGCAATATACCCATTCACATTGGCCTGGGTGGTAGCCAAGTTTCAGCATGTTGATCATGTCAAAGTTGACCACATCATACACCTTCATTGCTTTGTCATCTCCAACTGAACAGAATAATGCTCCCTCCAAACTAACAGCAGTACTCTCGATAACCCCTAGGTGGCTTCAGAAGTGTTTAACAAATGCAATCCTTTCTGCCATTTTTCTCCGGAATTTTACATGTCTACCATGACTGGCTGTTGTGATAAAATCTGTCTTATACATGCTATGTGTGTAATGACACCTCTGTGCATGTAACTGCATTCATACATTGAAGCACATGGTAGATTTTCAAGGTAAATGTGTTCAAATTCAAGAACTCTTCTTTTTTTCATCTGTGAGGCCTCCCCTGGGAGCAGCCCAAGCCAGGACTCTTCCTCATCCTCCTCTGCTGCTGCTGCCACTGACGCTGCCTCGTTGTTCCCTGTATCGGGCTGCTTTCATTTACACTCTGTGTCAGACGCTGCCATGCTGCCAACATCACTTCTCAGAGACTCTTCCCACCACCACACCCCGTGCTGGGCTCTTGAAAAGCAATGATATGGGTTGCAGCCAGTGACTGCAGAGCGCGCGAAGCGGAGAACGTGGAGCTGCGCCGAGGACAACAGAGCCACACCACAATGGTAAAGGGTAGGAAGAGAGAAGCCGTCAGCCCCAGCAAAGCTCGCATGTTTAAGTGACTGCACAGAGCTGCTCCTCAGCTGCATGTGCAGACAGTGAAGGCCCCTCGAGGCATAGCCTAAAACCACCCCAGAATGCTATGGGGCTTCCTGCTTTTTGTCACAAAGGAATGGAAGTGTTTGAGATGTCTTTTTCTCCAGATGCTCAAGAGGAAGGTAGCCAGTGGGAAAAAGCTCAGTATGGCAAAGGCAGGGACACAAGAAGTTACAAAAAAACCAACAAACCACAGCCAGAAAACATAATTCTATTACTGCTGTAGTGTTTTCCAATAGGACTCGGGGATCTTCTCTCCACCTTGATTTGTGGTTACTGCCCTGGGAGCTCAGCATGGTGCTCATTTTTCTCACTTAGCCTGCAGAATGAGAAAATTATGGAGGGTCCTAGAGCTATGTGTTGTTCTGTGCCTCACATCACAGTATCACAGTATCACTAAGGTTGGAAGAGACCTCGAGGATCATCGAGTCCAACCTGTCTCCACAGACCTCATGACTAGACCATGGCACCAAGTGCCACGTCCAATCTCCTCCTGAACACCCCCAGGGACGGCGACCCCACCACCTCCCTGGGCAGCACATTCCAACTACAAACGACTCACTCAGTGAAGAACTTGCTCCTCACCTCGAGTCTAAACCTCCCCTGGCGCAGCCCGAGACCATGTCCCCTCCTCCAGTGCTGGTTGCCTGGGAGAAGAGAGCTGCCACATCATGGGGCAGGGCTCTTTTCTCCCATTGACTCTGGGCTCAGTACACCCTGGCTGAGGTGACAACCTTCGATCATTCTCTGAACATCTCTTTCTCAAGTAAGAAAAAACCTGAAACTATATTTAAAATAATGAAAACCTTAACTGCATAAAATACTTCCATACAAAATTAATTTCTAATATACCATCAAGATTAAATGAAAGGGTAAAAATAAGCCTCAGAACTTGAGTCCCATAGTATTTATAATGTGAACTGTACAAGTTCCAGAACTCAGAAACATCTCTACTGCAGGCCCATTAAGAGGAGAAAGATCAAATATCAGGAGAATACCCTGTCTAGTCAACTTAAGGTTTAGGTAAAAATACCAATAACAGATCTACCACTCACTTCTTGCATGGAAAGGGAAAGATATTAATACCATAGATTCATTATCTTTATCAGTGTTGTCCTCAACATTTAGCTAAGTTCTCCTAGGCAAAAGGTTCAGGAAAAGCAGGGAGCAACGAAAATAAGTAGAGGTCTAGAAAACATGACCTGCAAGGAAAGAATGAAAAAACCTGAAGCCATTCAGTCTAGAAGAGACTGGTGGGAGACACAGCAGTGGTTTTCAAGTATAAAGCACACAAATGGGAGGAAGGCAAGAATCAGATTTTCTCTGTTTCTTGATGAGCATGAAAAAGTAGGTTCAGCAGGATAAAGCTCTGGAGTGCTAAAATGATCCATACTCTACTTGGAGCAAGAAACAGATATATCTCTGGAGATATGCCTACACTAGTGAATAAAACAGTGCTCAGACAGTGTAATTTCAGCAGCAGCACTGTCAAACCATTGAACATCAGTACCTGGCATGCCTCTGTCCTGTGCCAGTCAAGATACTCACAACCTCTCTATGAGACAGTGCCCACAATTGCTCATACCAGGGAACATTCTTACACAGAGCCATGAGGAGCAGCTTACTCAGGACACTTATTCTCACAGAGAGGCAACATTTCTGAGCATGATCAGAGCACTTTTGCTGACACCCTGCACTTTTTATTTCAATAAGGGGTAGAGCACCTCTCCTACGAGGAGAGGGTGAGAGAGTTGGGATTTTTCAATTTGGAGAAGAGAAGGCTCCAAGAAGACCTTATTGTGGCCTTCTAGTATCTTAAGGGGGCCTACAAGAAAGCTGGTGAGGGACTTTTTAGGATGTCAGGTAGTGATAGGACTAGCGGGAATGGATCCAAGCTAGAGGAGCGGGGATTTAGATTAGATGTTAGGAAGTTCTTCACCATAAGGGTGGTGAGACACTGGCACAGGTTGCCCAGGGAGGTGGAGGAAGCCTCATCCCTGGAGGTTTATAAGGGTAGGCTGCATGTGGCTTTGGGCAAGGTGATGTAGTGTGAGGTGTCCCTGCCCATGGCAGGGGAATTGGAACTAGATCCTCGAGGCCCCTTCCAACCTTTACAATTCTGTGATTACTTTGACTGGGGGGGGTGGCATGGCTTCAAAACCTAATATGGTATTTTCATTTTATAAGAAGTTTTCCTCTTGTATTAAGAAGTAAGTGACACACATATGTACCTTTTGTATGCAAGGAGGGACCACAGGAGGGGGCAAAGTTAAGGAAAACCTCCCTGAAGGGAGGCTGTAGCCAGGTGGGGGTTGGTCTCTTCTCCCAGGCAACCAGCACCAGAACAAGAGGACACAGTCTCAAGCTGCACCAGGGAGGTTCATGCTGGATTTTAGGAAGAAGTTCTTCATAGAAAGAGTGATTGGCCATTGGAATGTGCTGCCCAGGGAGGTGGTGGAGTCACCATAACTGGAGGTGTTTAGGATGGGGTTCTCAGTGCCATGGTTTAGTTGATTAGATAGTGTTGGGTGATAGGTTGGACCCAGTGATCTCAGAGGTCTTTTCCAACCTGGTTAATTCTATTTTATTCTATCCTATTCTGTTCTGTTCTATTCTAAAAATAAAGACTGAATTTATTGAATTATATTCTATATAAGGCTGTTGTTGTCTGGCATCATCCATGTGTGACTTCTCCATTTCTTTAGATATGTGTGGGACGTTGCTTTTTTAGGGGGTAAAAAAGTGAGTCTAGATGGCCCATGGTGTATTCAAATGGAGGGCTGTATCAAGTTAAAGTCACTTTTTTACATTATTTATCTAAATCTCTGAGCACATGTACAGCACAGAGCTCATCTGAATTATTTTGTGGACTGTGGTTTTACAGGCTGCTTTTTCCTTTCCCCCTAACAATCTTCCCCAGACATCTGAGAGTCAACCTTTGTCTTTGCAATATAACAGCCTCAGATGATGGAGAACAACCTCAAGAGAGCCAGTTTCTTCAAATTCTGGCCCTCTCAACAGCCGTGCTGGGGGTGCATGCAGGTGCAAGGAGGACAGGCATCCACAGATTACCTTCAAGACAGGAGAAGGACTGTCAGCCAAGAAGAAAAATATATCCATCCCTCCCATCAAACTTGAGTGCCTTATAGTTGCTCAATCACACCTGCATTGTCTCAGACATAGGCTATTTAACTCCTAAACTAAAGCAGATTAAACCACTTAACAGAAAGCAATTATTCCTTGATAATAGATTAAAAAAAAAAAAAAGTCACTCTGCTGTTCATTCTCTTTTCTTCCTTTCTTTTTTTTTTTCATTTTTATTTTATTAGTGAATGTACAAAAAAGAACATCTGCTTGGAGAAGGGATTTATGATAAAGTTGCCCTATTCCAAAAGCTGTTAATCAGAGAGCTATAATCCTAAATCACATGGCCTTTCCTGATACACTTCATCAGAACAAGACATAATAATGTGTGGATGACCAGGCACAGTAAAAAACTTTTTCTCATCTAATGCAGTATTTTGCTTGTTTTTATCTTCTTTATTCAAGGAGGAAAGGTAGAATTTCACTGTCAAAAAAAAAAAATCTGAAAAATAAATAAATATCTTTTTCAGGTAAGTAGAAACATATGTATTTTTCACCACTTTTTAAACCTCAACAATTTTTCCCCACTATGTTACATTTTTAAACAAAAACAATGACCTAAAAATCCAGGTTTAAGTCTCAAAACAGAATATCTCATCAATTTTAAATTCTCTTTCTCCCAAAACATTTCATGCAGTGGGATTCGTCTGAGCTGAACGACTCCCAACAGAAAAATCTCAGTTTCCATATGTCAATGAAGTTTCCTCATCTACCATTGCTGTATTGCAGGAGTAGACAACACTCCATCCTACTCATCAAAGAAGACTAAGAAACAGGTCTAGGCTTTACCCCTTCCTAATCCTGCTGCAGCATTTGTGAACCATCTGTACGCAGAGGAAACAGAACGAGTGAACACAGCTGTCGAGAGAATTTGTATTTCCCTCTCCTTACTCACTCCATATGCACCCCAAATCTCAAAATAGTCTATTGGATTCAAAAGACACTTTCTTCTTTGCTTGAATTGTCCTCTCTAGAGCAGAGATGCTGAGTGAGATGCAGCCATTGGGACTGGAATGGCTGTAGAATAATTAAAAACGCCTAAATGGAGAGAGAAATGTATTTTATACTGATGCATACTGAAATTAATAGAAAGTGTAATTTCAGAAAGCAGCTGGAATGAGTAAAGTTCATTGTACCTTAAGAAGGACAAGGGTTGATTAGGTGGTGTACAATACAAATGCAATGATTTTATCTCTTCTTATTTTAATAATACACTAGTTTTCAATGATGGAGCTTCCATAATTTCCCATAGGAAAAGCCAAGAGCAGTGGTCTGGAGAGCAACATTGCAATTAGAGTCAGACAAAAATTTTCCAGCCTAAATTTCTTTCTGACAGAAAAATGCTGATTCCATGAAATCAGCATGCTCCCATGGTACATTTTGATTTCATCAAACACTTAGAAAGAAACCAGCTGCCTGGTTCCCTGCCAGTTTGCCTGCTTGCCCAACAGCCCACCTTGCAGAAAGCCATTAGAGTCAGGACTCAAAAGGAACAAATGAGAGCATTCAGGACTTCTCCAAGCTGCTCACAGAGACAGGGAGACTCAGGGGATTTTCAGCCTAATCTTCTGTTTGCACAGCAAAAATCATCTAGATAGCTGAAGATCCTTGTGCTGACTGATAGTCCAGCATCAGTTTTGTTTTGAAACTCAGAAGGAATGTTCCATCCATGAGACATTTCAAAGGTTTGTTCCCACACAGAGCTTTTTTTAAATTATTTTACTTTTTTTAGTATTTCCCACAAAGCAGAAACTTTGAGCATCCTCTGACTCTGCATTACAGTAAGTCACTACCAGATAGAGTCATGATTTATTTTGTGTTGGGAGAGGTACATACCTGACTGGTTGGAAAGCAGTGAAGGGAAAAAGTGCCTGTGGGTCCCAGTGGATTGAAGAATGACCATGAGCCAAAAATGTGCTCTTGTGGCCAAGAAGGCCAGAGCCATTCTGAGGTGTATTAGAAGAGGTATCATTAGTAGGTCAAGAGAGGTTCTCTTTCCCCCTCTACTCTGCTCTGGTGAGGCCACATCTGGAGTATTGTGTCCAGTTCTGGGCCCCTTCATTCAAGAAGGACAAGGAACTGCTTGAAAGAATCAAGGCAGAGCCACAAAAGTGATTAAGGAAGTGGAGTACCTCCCTTATGAGGAGAGACTGAGGGAGCTAGGGCTGACCTCATTAATGTTTATAAATATGTAAAGAGTGAGTGCCAAGAGGACAGAGCCAGGCTCTTCTTGGCGATGCCCAGCGACAGGACAAGGGGCAATGGGTGAAAGTTGAAGCATTGGAAGTTCCATGCAGACATGAGGAAAAGTTTTTTCACTGTGAGGGTGAAGGAACGCTGGAACAGGCTGCCATGGGGGGCTGTAGAGTCTCCCTTTCTGGAGATATTCAACTCCATCTGGATGCATACCTGTGTGACCTACTCTAGGTGATCCTGCTCTGGCAGTGGGGTTACACTAGATGGTCTTTTGAGGTTCCTTCTATCCCTAATATTCTGTGTTTCTGAGATTTATAAGAGGAAAATACATTGCATTTAACAAAGATTCCAACTGTCCTGTAAAACTCAGACTAGGGGTATATACACAAAGACCTATGAAGTTAAAGCCTGAGTAATACACACTGAGAGAATGATGATATACCCTGCTAAAAACAGTGGCTGGGAGGGGAAGAGGAAGAAATGTTCAAGAAATAAAGCTTAGAGAGAGCACTATCTTGGTCGAAGAATAAGAGTGAATGTTTAGCAACATAAAAGTCAGCCAGGAAAATGTCTTGGCCAACACTGATTTTTTGAGTCATGCTTCATGATCTTCAAAGGATCCCACGACAAAGAGCAAAAGCTCTAATAAAATCTGAGCAAGTAGAAACCTTTTATCAGAATGTCTAGAGTCACTCAGAGCTAACTGGAGGCAGAAATACGTGGGTGAATGCCCTGTCTTCCAGCTGTACTGGGCAGTAAATGATGGGGTAATTAACAAAGAGTAAATGAGGTTCACCACTGAAAAGTAGTTGTCACATCACCTAAGGCAGACTTCAAATAATAGACATGCTGCTAAATGAGAGCAGGAATCGGGGCTTCTACATGACTTAAATGCCATAAGGCAAGCCTTTTGCCCCTACAATTCAGGCTCAGGGATGCCCATCACCTCTAATATTATTTTGCTTTATAAATAAATCATATCAATCAATCAATCAATCAATCTGCAACTTTCTTATTACGATTTATTTTTTAATACACACAAGGTAAGAGAAAGCATAAGGTCAGCACCACACACCACTGTAAGCAAGCGCCACTGCTGGGAAATTCAATATGTTACTAATGGATCTTCCCAGCCTACAAAACATTCAGCCAGCCATCTCAGTTGCAAAGATCAGCATTATAGAATAACGTGGGTAAAGGTCCCTCGTCTGAAAGTCTAAAGCCAAAGTAACTGAGTGTAACTCTTACTCAGCAACTACTAAGGTTGCAATCAAACGTAGTTGTACTGAATAAACTATTGACAGACTTAGAGAACAAATTGCCTCAAATCTGAGGCCACAAGAAAGGCAGAGTCCAGAAATTACAGTGTTGAAAAGAAAGCCTGTGAATTAATCATGTAAGCATACTAAAACATTAATAGTTTTGAACACTGAAGGTGAAAGAACATTTGTTCACAAAAGGTCACTCTTCCAGCTCAGAGGGGAATTTTAAAGAACACATGTTGGAAAATTTGCCTCAGTATTCTGTGTTATTTCACCCCTGGGCATCATTTGCAGTGTAAAGCAATTAGTCTGGTAGCCAATGAGCATCCTGGTGTTGAAATCCTTCAGGAAAAGTCAGCATCACTTAAAGTAACAATACCTCATTGCTGGACTCTGGTTCTCATGAATAAGTATTTATTAAAATAATCAAACAAAAAATCAGGCTAGAAACTGAACCAACCAGACTGATACAAAAACTACAGATCCACAGCCAGCAGGGGAAGTGCAACTACAACTGTGAACCTTGAAGATATCACCTTTGGAAAGAAGGGAAAATTAATGACAGCATTGTGTTAATGGGTGGAGGTCAGTGTGAGCGCATGTCTGGAAAAGAAGCCACTGACCAACTCTTCTGAAACAAACATTCGGCGTGAACAGGGCATCCTAAGCCCAGCTATGATTTTTACAAGCTTTTCTCTTAAGGAAATATAATGAGTGTCTGTGACAAAGGGATGTGCTGCAATAACTAAAGAGAAAGTCTGATTACCACCCAACCACATTTCACTGTTTCCTTAACTGTCGATTTGAATGAAAAGTTAATGTAAAATCTTTATTTTTCCCTGTTTTTTTTTCTTTTTTTCCCTCATTTTGTTTTATAATATGGGAGGCAATAGTAATCTCCTTGGAATTTGGTGCCTCTCCAATGTTTATCACACCATTTATCATCCAGACTTCCAACTTGCAAAGATGTATAATATGAAGCACAACTGTTAAATCCCATTACCCTGCTGGCAAGAAATACCACCTCTCCAAGGCAAGAGGTGTTCAGTGGCTGATTTATTCACATGCTTACATTAGTTAACACAACTGAAAAGGCAAAAAAGTTTTTAACTGTGATAAGCTACACTCTTTCTAGTGTGAGTGCATAACAGACCCATACTGAAAGTTATTTTTATAACCAATATGCTGCACTACTGTGGAGCATGTTGTTTTTCCAAATGTGTGCCCCATTTACTTGGCTTTTTGCCACTATAGTGATATGAAACATCCTCAAACCACCCTAAACTGGCAATATCTGACCTACCTTGTGCAAAAGGAGCTTTCTTAAGAAAAACTCTCCTGAGGATCCATTGAAATGCCTATATCCTGAGAGCATGGCTGTCCCATGCTGAATTTTGCACACTCTCAACTTCTGGAAGATTCCTTGAACGTTCCCCTGAAAGTGTTGGATGTACTTTAGTATATGCAGGTTACTTAGACTAGAATAGAATTAACCAGGTTGGAAAAGACCTTCGAGATCATCAAGTCCAACCTACCACCCAACACCATCTAATCAACTAAACCATGGCACCAAGCACCCCACCCAGTCTCTTCCTAAACACCTCCAGTGATGGTGACTCAGGAATGTAAGAAATTACTGTCAGAAATCTGCTGCTCTCATCATATACATTATTGAGTACTTAGTGCTATTCAGTAACTTGCCTGTGTAAAAAAATAGCATCTTGCCCTGTGGGAAAAAGTCAGTGGCTGCTAGCACACCTTAGGTACTTTGTGGGGCTGGCACACTGCTAGAAAATTGAAATACAAATTTCCTTCTTCATATTAGAGGTGTCTGCCAGGTGTTCTGTAGTTTTACCTGTTAACTAGTTATGGACTATAATGGTTGAATCCCATATACTTACTTAGACTGTCTTACAGCAGGGTTTCCAATACTGAACAATAAAAAAAGTCTGAGAATTTGTGTTATCTCAAAACACATAATATCAGGGAGAAGAAGAAAGAACAAAACTTAAGCATTTGGTGGTGGTGTGGAGGTAGGTAAGGTGAGGAAAAAACAAGGACTTGAAGTTCACAAACTACATTGCTCACTACCAGACAAGTACTATATCAGCTCTACAAATCCCTCCAGACTTCATGTATCCTTGTGACCAAACTCTCCTTCTCCCTGCCTGTTGCACGTGGTGTATGGAAGCAATGCAAAGTCACATTGGAAGACATCAAAAACTAGGAAATACAAGCCTGATACATTGTGTGTGATGTGGAAGAGGGAGCTGGGCAAAGGGAGCAGGGATAGCAGAAACTGCCATGGAAGTCAGACCGACCCAGGGCTCCATGTGGACCAAGGGCTTATTTCAGTATACAGCCCATATCATACAACCAAGGATGCCCACATTCCTTCAGTAAGATGCTTCCTGCAACCCAATAGTGTGTGTGTGGGGGGGGGGGGGGGGGTTGAAGAAAATTAAAGAAAAAAGAGTGATTTGCTTAGTGTCTTCTTCATCAGACTTCTTGGTATAATAGCCCAATGTCCTTCTTGAAGCAACTCAATATCCTTGGAGTGAGGGGCCCAAAGCTGGACACAGTATTTGAAGTGTGGCCACATCTTTGTTAAGTACAGAGGCACATTCCCTGCTCCAGTCCTGCTGGCCACACTATCCCTGACACAGGCCAGGATGCTGTCAGCCTTCTTGGCCACCTGAGCACATTGTTGGCTCAAGTTCAGCATCTGTCAACCAGCATCCCCAGGCCCTTTTCTGCCAGGCAATTTTCCAGCCACCCTGCCCCAGGAGTGTAGCATTGTCTGGGGTTGTTGTGACCCAAGTGCAGGACCCAGCAGCTGGCTTTGTTAAACCTCATACAATGACCTTGTCCCATTGATCTAGCCTATCCAAATCTCTTTGCAGAGCCTTCCTACCCTCAAGCAGATCAACACTGCTACCCAATTTCCTATCATCTGCAAACTTACTGAGGGTGCACTCAATTCCCTTTTCCAGATCATTCATAAAGATGTTAAAGAGAATTGGACCAAATAGTGAGCCTGTATTTCCAGTCCCTAGCTATGTGATGTGGTAGAGGAGCTGAAAACAGTAGGTAATGTTGGGATGCCACAGAGACATAAAGAGTGATTCCATTTTAAGAATGACAAGAAAAAAAAAGCTTGTGGTAACCACTGAGTAACAAAAATGTCAAGATGTTGGAAAATAGACCATGCTTGCAATTTCTCTCACCATGGCCCCTAGCTACTAAACCTTCCAGCATTTCACAGCATGACCACAATTCCCATAGTATTATAGCAAAAGATATAGTTAGGGATTACAAAATGTTCAGGAACAACATGGCACCCTTTACCTAAGAACAGATGCGTTTGAAATTCGCATCTACCCTTTTTCACTGTTGTAGTTATCAAATAGTCACCTCTGTAATAAAACACCTCATGGAAACTGCAATAAGCAGCAAAGGGGAAAGAATTATACGATCAGGAAACAGGCAATAACCACTGAGGTGGCAGAAGGAACCAGAAGTTAAAATGGATTGTAAACCTGCTAAAACAAAAGCAAACAAACAAAAAAAGAAAACCAAACCAACCAGCCAAAAAAAGTACAACACAAAAACCACCATGCACAACTACTTGATGCTAGGGCTTTCTGTGCCAATTGGAGCAAGACAGGATGACTGTGTTAGGTAAATTTTTTTCTCACAATATAACCAGGGAAGTAATGCATATATAGACATGTTATACAAGCCTCATTACCAGGCTTGAGGAGATCTGTACAAACTGGTGCCTCTACACAGAGGAATAGACAAAGGAACATCTTCAGATCAAAGAGCAGTAAAACCAAGAAAATTAGTTTTATGTTTATGGCATTTGTACCATGAAACTTGTGCCATCCAGTTCAGTTGATGGTATTTTGTCCCTTCCTGTCAAGATTCAGCAGCTCCTGACAGATCAGAGAACACAGTGCATCATCAGTCAGACAACTTTGCTCTGCTCAATGATATCTGCATGTCCCTACAAGAGGTAGCCTCATCTACCTTAACACAACACCAACCACAGGAAGAACACTGTATAACCACCACCTTCTTTTCAGTCCTTCACATCTTTGTAAATGGTGCTGTGGTAGTGAGAAAGTTTAATCCTCCCTCCACACAAACCACAGCAAACTCAGATGGAGAAGTGGATGAAAAAGGCTGTATTTTACAAGCAGAATGAGATGCAATGAATATATACAAAATACACAGTATTTATTTACAGTATATACAAAAATATACAGGAAACAAACTCCCTCCAGAGGAGAATACCCACTCCAGGTTCCCCCCAAAACCCCTTTTCCCCCTTCCTCCCTTTTCCCAAAAAGGATTAAAGAGAGAAAATGGATATTAAGGGAAAATTTTGTTAGCTCAAAGCAGTTGTTAAGGGAGGGAGGGAAAAAAATATAGTTTTCTTGTCCCAGAAGTCCAAGGTCAGCACCCCAAAGAACAGAACAGAAAGAAAGCAGCTGAAAAGACTGAACTAAGACTAAATCCTTAAAGTTACATTCCTACTGATCTACCAATGAAATTCATTTAGAATTATCTTTGTTTTCCTTCTTACACCAAAACATTCAGCCAGAGAATTCTGTAGCTGTCTTAAAGGCACAGCCTAAAACTGTCACAGGTGCTTTCAGCACAACTCATGGAGCAGTTAGCAACCACCTTCGGCTGAAACAGCAGGAAGATCTTAGTGCGAGAGAATGTGTAACTCCTGCATGTGGCATTTCTCAGGTAACATACATACATCTTCACACACAAGTCAAGGACAATGTTCACAGATCAATAGATTCACAGAGACACAGATTGCATTGGGTTAGAAGGGACCCTCAAAGATCACCTTGCCCACCTCTCCTGGAGTGACCTGTGTAACAGTAGCAACTGTTAGCTTTCTCCAACCATTTCGCCAGTCTTCTCTTTGCAAGGCACTAAGCTATCAGGCTTGGACACCACCCACTACCTAATGCCCTGTCACTGGAGTTCTCCCAGGTACGTACCTTCATTCTTTGCTATGAACTATGAGCTTGAAAATCACAGAATCACCGAACGCATCATATTGGGGGGACCCTTGAAGTTCATCTTGTTCAACCCCCCTTCAGTGAGCAGGGACATCTCTAAGTAGATCGGGTTGCACAGGGCCCCTTCGAGTTTGATATTGAATGTCTCCAGGGATGGGGCCTCAAGCATATTCCTAGGCAACTTGTTCAAATAATTCACCACTCTCATGCTTAGCCTGGAGAAGAGGAGACTCAGGGGTGACCTTATTACTCTCTACAACTACCTGAAGGGAGGTTGTAGACAGACGGATGTTGGTCTCTTCTCCCAGGCAAGCAGTACCAGAACAAGAGGACACAGTCTCAGGCTGCGCCAGGGGAGATTCAGGCTGGATGTTAGAAAAAAGTTCTATACAGAAAGAGTGATTGCACATTGGAATGGGCTGCCTGGGGAGGTGGTGGAGTCGCCATCACTGGAGGTTTTTAGGAGAAGACTTGACAGGGCGCTTGGTGCTGTGGGTTAGTTGCTTGGGCGGTGTTGGATTGGTTGATGGGTTGGACGCGATGATCTTGAAGGTCTCTTCCAACCTGGTTTATTCTATGTATTCTATGTATTCATTGTAAAGAACTTCTTCTTCCTGTCTGACATCAGTCTAGCCTTTTCCACTTGAAAACCATTGCCCCTCGTCCCATCCAAATAGTTCTTCCCCAGCCTTACTGTAGGTCCCCTTCAGATATTAAAAAGTAGCTATGAGGTCTCCTCAGTGCCTTCTTTTCTCCAGGATGAAGAGCCCCAACTCTCTCAGCATTGTCTTCATAGGAGAGGTGCTGAAGACCTCTGATCATCTTTGTGGCCTCTGATCATCTTTGTGGCCTTAAAGGAGGTTTAACAAAAGTAGCAGACAAAATTCTAAGCCTGCAAGTACTGGGTTGGCTTTTTCAAGTGAAAGGAGATGCCATGGAGTCAGAGGGAAAGCTGTTGCCTAAAGTCATTCAGTGACAAATGTGACAATTGAATCCATTCTGAACTGCTCCTGCAGTAGTCATTTTGACATGTGAAGTGTAAGATTGGAGGTGGGGGGCAGTGAACAAAAGCAACAAAACCCAGAACAATAATAACACAACACCTCTTTATACTTATTTTCTTGTATTTGTACACCTACACTCACTCTCTAAAACAAATCTAAATTAAATCTTCAGAGTTACTTTTCATTAAAAGTAAAGTAAATTTTAAAAGTGAAGTGAAGGTTGCAAAAGACAATGGTTGAAAAGAAAAACATGGTAACTGGAAATGGTGCAAATGATGGTTTAGGAGGAACAGATGAACAACAAGAAAGTACAAAACCCATGTGAGAAGCAGAGTCTGTAAGTGCCCTCCTCCATCTGATGAGTTGTTAACCTTGGCAGCGAACAACTGACTCACTGCAAATTAGTTCCCAACCAAGTGAAATAATAAGCAGCGTTTCAATCAAACCCTACATGCTAATAATGCTGAACAAAGTACTGAGAGGGATGTACAAACATAATCTGTCATTGTGTAAGCTCCTTTTATTTCCTTTTTTCCCCCCTTCTTTTTGTGGTTGTTCTTTTTTTTCTCTTTTTAAAGATAAATTTATTGCTTACAAATGCTTCCAGATTTATGACTACAGACTGAAATTCTCTGGCTTTTCTTCCACATAGGGACAGACAAAGATCTACCACTTACCTAATCAGCATGTACCATCCACGTAGGTGACTGGAAGACCCAGCACAAAGAGCTAGCACACAGGCCAAGAGGTCAAAAGTTCTGTGTTCACTGAAATTATTCTGCTCCTCTGCATTGCCAGCTCAGGAACAGCTGAAAGAAGTTGTGGTCCATTATTGGAAAGAACACCTCAGAGCTGAAACAGGTATTGCAGTTGAATGTGTTGACCAAAAGAAAATTAAAGGGTTTGTTTATTAGCATGAAGAATAAAAAGGAGGGGGGAGAAAGCAAACCACCACACACAAAAAAACCACACCAAAACCTAGTTTTTGCCTGATAGTTAATGAAAATTGTTGAAAACACTCATGTTCACAAGATGATCTTGTCTTCAGAATTGATATTGCTTGATCTGTAAAAATTTTTCCTGGAGTTTTGATCCAGACATAAAAGAAGAAAGATGTTATAATTTAAAATAAAGTACATTTTCAATGGCTGTTCAGATTACAAAGAAATCAGATGGAAATTGTGAAAGGAAAAACAAGTCAGGGCAACAAGTGGTGAAGAAAACAAAAGCACCATGAAGAACACGGTCATCACTGGCAATATTAAAAGAAGTTCACAATCACCACCCTTCTGCAAATGGCATGCTGCAAGGTGCCATGGTCCTTCATCAATACAAACAGGACAGACCACCCAGAAATTAAAAGGTGATTCAATACAAATAGCCATTTTTACTGTGAGGAAAGCTAGAGTCCTAAAGAATGCATTAGGAAAATTAGAATAGAATAGAATAGAACAAGATAGGATAGGCTAGGCTAGGATAGGATAGGATAGGGTAGGATAGGCTAGGCTAGGCTAGGGTAGGATACGATACGATACGATACAATACGATACGATATGATACGATACGATGCGCCATGTTGGAAAAGACCTTTGAGACCATCAAGTCCAACCTATCACCCAACACCATCTAATTAACTAAACCAGGGCACCAAGTACCCCATCAAGTCTCTTGCTTAACACCTCCAGTGATGGTGAGTCCACCATCTCCCTGGGCAGCACATTCCAATGCCCAATCTCTTTCTGTGAAGAACTTCTTCCTAACATCCAGCCTAAACTCCCCTGGTGCAGCCTGAGACTGTTTCCTCTTGTTCTGGTGCTGGTTGCCTGGGAAAACAGACCAACGCCCACCTGGATACAACCTCCCTTCAGGTGGTTGTAGACAGCAATAAGGTCTCCCCTGAGCCTCCTCTTCTCCAGGCTAATCAACCCCAGATCCCTCAGCCTCTCCTCACAGGGCTGTGCTCCAAACCCCTCCCCAGCTTTGTTGCCCTTCTCTGGACACCTTCCAGCAAGTCAACATCTTTCCTTTGTTTAGGTGGGTTGGATTGGTTGATGGGTTGGACGCGATGATCTTGAAGGTCCCTTCCAACCTGGTTTATTCTATGCATTCTAGGTATTCTAAACTGAGAATTAAAATCCACAGAACCACCACAGATACAACTCTGTGAATAAAAGGGAATAGGATTTTCCTAGAATAGGTCTTTATATATGGGGTGATGAGAAACTGGACATAGGTACTGAAGGCTAAAGATTGATGTACTCATTTAGAAAGGTGATAAACAAGGATATCTGCGGATATTTAAAGATACAAATGACATAACACACCTTGTTAAGCCATTAAAAGGCAGAAGTTGTTACTTCATGAAATTACATTGCATTTGATGAAAATTTGGGAAAGTCAGTTCACTCATTGTGGTACAACCACATGAAACATTGAGTGAGCTCAGGTTTAAGGTATTAGATCATTTCTGATATCCACTGTCTCAGTAGGAAATCATTTCCATTTGAATCATGCAAATGATAGAGAGTAGAAATATTTCCTTGATACCTAACACTGTGCAGCTACTCATGCAGGGCTTGGGTCTGAACCATGGATCTGCTGCCAAATGCCCAGGCCTCCACAGCTGTGACCAAGAATGCTGTGGCAAATCCCACAACCCTGCTACATCTCTGCCTTTGTTTGACTCTGCTCTAATCAGTCAGTGCATGTGAGATCATCATTCCCTTAGCTAAAGAGCCTGCAAATTGCAGCAGTAGGCCATTATTACAACAATTATGAAGAACACTTCGGAAATTATCTTCCTTTTGATACAAGACCCTCTCCTGCTGTGCTTCAAAGAACGCACAATGGCTGAACCCAGAAGGGTAAATCATCTTAAGGTAGAAATGACAGCTAGTCCTTTGAAGGAAGAGACAGGTAGTTTCAGCACACTGCAAGTCTTTGTGATTTCATGTTACAGCCATCATTTAAAGCACACTATAAAATAGACACCTGAAGGATTATGAAAGAAATTATTCTTTTTGCAGCTCTGGAATGAAAAAAAAAAGAGAGAGAGAGAGATTTGCAGTGATTCAGTAACACATGTATTCTACAGTATGCCAGAGAAGAGAATCCAAACACACTTAGGACAAAATTGTTTCAGTGGAGCACTTAAATTAGTATTTAGGACTCCAAATAAAAGTGTATGATGACGACCTACAAATAACCTCTGACTTAAAGGCAGACCTTGGTCTCAGATGCTTTAATAGCTTCATAACTCTTGCACAGCCAAGTTTTCCTCCTGGAGTTTCATGATGATGTTCATTTATTCTAGGGAAATAAGCAAGGCATCTACAATGACATCATAATTTTCCCAGTGCAGCTCTCTTTGGACAGTGTCCTAGCAGCCCTAGCTAGGTGCAAAAAAATGAAATAAAACTCTCGTTAGAGGGAAACAGATCTGGTGGTTTCAGTTTATATTCTGTTTGTTATGCTACGTGAAGAGGAATCATGGAATGGAAAACCACAGCACTAGAGAAGAATAATGGGAAGAGGAAAGGCATATAGGTTCAGTAACTCTCAGGGAAGTCACAAAATTTAGAATAGAATAGAATAGAATAGAATAGAATAGAATAGAATAGAATAGAATAGAATAGAATAGAATAGAATAGAATAGAATAGAATAGAATTAACCAGGTTGGAAAGGACCTTCAAGATCATTAAGTCCAACTTATCACCCAACACCAGCTAATCAACTAAACCATAGCACCAAGTGCCCCATCCAGTCTCTTGCTAAACACCTCCAGTGATGGTGACTCCACCACTTCCCTGGGCAGCACATTCCAATGGGCAATCATTCTCTCTGTGCAGAATTTTTTCCTAACATCCAGCCTAAACCTCCTCTAGTGCAGCTTGAGACTGTGTCCTCTTGTTCTGTGCTGGTTGCCTGGGAAAACAGACCAACCCCCAGCTGGCTACAACCTCCCTTAAGGGAGTTCTAGAGAGCCATAAGGTCTCCTCTGAGCATCCTCATCTCCAGGCTAAGCAACCTCAGCTCCCTCACCCTCTCCTCATAGGGCCTGTGCTCCAAACCCCTCCCCAGCTTTGTTGCACTTCTCTGGGCAAGTCAATGTCTTTCCTAAACTGAGGGGCCCAGAACTGGACACAGAACTCAAGGTGTGGTCTAACCAGTGCTGAGTACAGGGGCACAATGACCTCCCTGCTCCTGCTGGCCACACTATTCCTGATCCTGGCCAGGATGCCATTGGCGTTCTTGGCCACCTGGGCACACTGCTGGCTCACGTTTCAGGCTGGCAGTGGCAATATACTGTCCATACAGCAGATGCTTTGTCTTGCAACATATGCTAACCAACATTTGCCAGAAAAAAATAAAACTATGCAGATGACTCTTTCCCTTGAGTATGTTAGTGGCATGAATGTTCTTTTACAGGTTCATTACATTCCACTGATGTTTAATGCAGAGCTTGATTATAATGTCTTGTCTCAAAATTCCTTGTCAGTCTATGTTTTAAGTGTCTGATTGACAAACCTGATTAACCCTTTCCAATATTCAAAACCCAGATGTCACTGTACTCTCTGCATCAAGGGAAATGAAATTAACAGGCCAGGAAGCTGCTGATGAAGAGATGCTGGAGGCAGCAGGGCAAAAAGATGAGAAGGCTGAAAGGAAATTCCTGCAGAAGCAGCAGGGACACAGCTGTAACTAGCATTAGTGAATGAGACACAGGGCATAGGAGCTGCTGCACACTAGGGACTAGGCTACCCTAGCAGCAGTGTCGACAGCCAGCGCTTAGCAAATCATGAACAGAATCTTCCCTCCATTAGTGAATCATTCTTGATTCCAAAAACTCCTTCTCTGGGGACATCCAAAGATGGAAACTGCATCCACCTCACACAAAGAGCATATTTTTTGCAGGATTTGGGTAGTTTCTGGGGGCACTTTTACATTCTCAGGCTCTGCACTTTTCAGCAGTGAGTGTCATGGTGATGGGCATAATGCAACCTTCTTAAACTGAGCTGTCCACTGAGCAGACCACAGAAAAAAGAGAAAGTCCCCTTTTGCCCTATTTTTCCTTCATGAAACCAATGATTTCATAGATGTCTCTAATTTCTTACTTCAAACACTCAGCTAAAAAGTCCTCTTCAAACTGCAACAGGATTATGTTGCCACTGCCTGCATATACTGTGCTGCCTCCAGAGATGAGGATAAGAAATTCAGGGTATATTTTATATATGTCTATTAATTTTTATCATAACTGGATAGGAACTTTCTTTTAAGAAGGTAGGAAGTATTTGACCATTTGACAATAACTGCAAAATCAGTTGCTCATGGCATAGTACTCCAGAGTGCTGTTAGAAAGTCAGAGTGGCTGGAGAGCAGTCAGGCTGAGAGAGACCTGGGGGTGCTGGTTGATGGTAGACTGAACATGAGCCTGCAGTGTGCCCAGGCAGCCAGGAGGGCCAGTGGCATCCTGGCCTGCATCAGGAACAGTGTGGCCAGCAGGAGCAGGGAGGTCATTCTGCCCCTGTACACTGCACTGGTTAGGCCGCACCTTGAGTACTGTGTCCAGTTCTGGGCCCCTCAGTTTAGGAAGGATGTTGACTTGCTGGAACGAGTCCAGAAAAGGGCAACAAGGTTGGTGAGGGGCTTGGAGCACAAGCCCTACAAGGAGAGATTGAGGGAGCTGGGGTTGCTTAGTCTGGAGAAGAGGAGACTCAGGGGTGACCTTATTGCCCTCTACAACTACCTGAAGGGGGGTTGTAGTGAGGCGGAGGTTGGTCTCTTCTCCCAGGCAACCAGTACCAGAACAAGAGGACACAGTCTCAGGCTGCGTCAGGGGAGGTTTAGGCTGGAGGTTAGGAGGAAGTTTTACACAGAGAGAGTGATTGCCCATTGGAATGGGCTGCCTGAGGAGGTGGTGGGGTCGCCGACGCTGGGGGTGTTCAGGGCGAGGCTTGACAGGATGCTTGGTTGCATGGTTTAGTTGATTAGGTGGTGTCGGATGATAGGTTGGACACGATGATCTTGAAGGTCTCTTCCAACCTGGTTAATTCTATTCTATTCTATTCTAAAGGGCAGGGGCTTCTGTAGAAGCCAACATTGTGCCTGAAGTTCTACAAGCATCTACAGGAAGCTCTCCTGGTAGGGCAGAGAGAGGAAGAAAATGTGGACCTAAGACCAAGAAAAGAGCCATGGAAGAGAATGGTTAGGCCACATCTTGAGTCCTGTGTCCAGTTCTGGGCCCCTCAGATTAGGAAAGCTGTTGCATTGCTGGAATATATCCAGAGAAGGGCAAAAAAGCTGGTTTGGAGCACAAACCCTATGAGGAGAGGCTGAGGGAGCTTAGTCTGCATAAGAGAATGCTCAGGGGAGACCTTGTTGCTGTCTACAACTACCTGGAGGGAGGTTGTAGCCAGGTGGGGATTGGTCTTTTCTCCCAGGAAATTTGTGACAGAACAAGAGGACACAGTCTCAAGCTGCACCAGGGAAAGTTTAGGCTTGAGGTGAGGAGAAAGTTCTTCACAGAGAGAGTTGTTGGCCATTGGAATGGGCTGCCCAGGGAGGTGGTGGAGTCACTGTCCCTAGAGGTGTTCAAAAAGGAACTGGACATGGCACTTCAAGCCATGGTTTAGTTAGTCATGAGGTGTTGGGTGATAGGTTGGACTTGATGATCTCTGAGGTGTTTTCCAACCTTATTGATTCTATGATTCTATGATAATCCAATATTGTGTGTAGCTTGGTGAGGAAGCCAAAATCCAGAGATAAAGTACACAAGTATGGACTGAATAAAGAAATTATTATACTTGATGATGGTGTCAGGATTTAGAGACAAACAGGATTACCTGTTTGATGGCTTTCTTGGTTGACAAAATACTAGCTAACCATTTATTTTAAAAGACATAAATACAGTTGTACTATACATCTGAAAAAAACATAATCCAAGTATGACTCCTTTACTTGGTGCTGTTGTCAATGAAAAAGGCCAGAATTCAGGGCTATTATTTGCTTCTTCATAAAGAGCGGGTAAGAAGTCCAATGTCCTTGCCTAGAAGTCAGCCAAAGAAAACTAAACCCAGTTTGTAAACACCAGTATAAAGAAAACTTTTCCATTCCCAAACTCTGAAATGAAAAGAACTTTATTGAGAGAGAAAGGAAGGCAGAAGAATATGTTGCAGAAGCCAACAAATAGATCAGCAACATCTATTAAGCAAGACTCCCATGCCCTAGAGCATACTCATAACAGTCTAAGCCTTCACCTTCCTCCTGCCAGCTAATGAAATAATCATAGAATTGTCAGGGTTGGAAAGGACCTCAAGGACCATCTAGTTCCAATTCCCCTGCCATGGGCAGGGACACCTCACACTGCATCAGGTTGCTCAAAGCCACATCCAGACTGGCCTTAAAAACCTCCAGGGATGAGGCTCCCACCACCTCCCTGGGCAACCTGTGCCAGTGTCTCACCACCCTTATGGTGAAGAACTTCTTCCTAACATCTGATCTAAATCCCTGCTCCTCTAGCTTGGATCCATTCCCACTAGTCCTATCACTACCTGGCATCCTAGAAAGTCCCTTACCAGCTTTCTTGTAGGCCCCCTTAAGATATTGGAAAGCCACAATAAGTTTTCCTCAGAACCTTATCCTCCCCAGACTGAATAGCCCCAACTCTCTCAGTCTGTCTCCATAGCAGAGGTGCTCCAGCCCTCTGTTCATCCACAATGACTTCTACCACTTGCTCAGTCCTCAGTTTCAAAGCTGCTCCAGACCTTGCTGTTACCTCCAAGTTGCTAGCACATTATCCCAGCATGGCAGCCGGCAGAAACCCAAAGAGATCCCCTGACCATGGGGTACACTTCTGGCAGAATCCATTCCCCAGCTCAAACTTGGTTTGGTGACTATTCACCTTTAGTCATTGGCATGATATCCCTGCCCCTCAAAACAGTTGTGTGCTTTAACTTATTTACTTCAAGGCTCTGCAAAGTTGCAATCAAGCATAAACATACCAGACAAGAGTGTCTCCTCCACTCCACAAGCTTGTTCTTTCCCTTATTCTACCAAATGAAATACTGAGTTCCCTTTTCTCTAGGGTTTCAGGTTGCTGGAGGTACATAAAAGCACAGTGGTTGGAACAACCAGAATAGCAAGCAGATTTGGGAGATTTTTTATATTCTGCATTGGACAGAAACAGAAACTTTTCAAAACAGCCATGAAATGCAAAAGATATTTGCCTTGAAAAAGCAAATTCAAATCCTGTGAGTGGACGCTCATTTTGCCTATTTATTCCTTGTCCCTTCCTAAGCATTTGTAATCTACAACATGATGCATTCCTACAGCCTACAGCAGAGATGGACAATCCTCCCTGAAGCTAAAAGCCCCATTAGGGAAATGAAAAGAGAGTGTGGCTAAAACTCAAACATCTCTCCTTCTCCTACAATAACTTTCTAAACACCATATTCCCAGTCCTAGCACCCCACAACTTCATGGTTCCAGACCAGGAGAACAGCTGCATCCTACTCCTCTCATCAGCCCTCCATACTCCTTCAGCCCAGGGCAAGGAGCTACCCCACATATTCGTCTTCACTGCATCCCTAAGAGCTAACAAAGCTGCTGCTGCCCCACACCCAGGCTGTACTTGTCCATGACAGGGCAGGGGCAGAGCACTAGCCCACAGGAAGTAGTGGGTTTGCTGGTAGCTTGATTCCATAACCACTCCAGCATCATGAGATTGAACATGCACTTGCTGTTTGTATCATGTATCTGCCATGGTCTTAACTGCCATGAAACCAAAAGCATTTTGCCTTGGATGGCAGGTCAAAACAATGGTGACATACTTGCTCTATTCTCTGTCCACTCATTCTCCATCATGCTGCAAGCCTGGCAAGCACTGAGTTACCTTCAAACAGCCTACAAACTCCACAGATTGGAGTTCCAGCATTGCTGTCAAAATCAGGAGAAAAATGCAGGCAGCAACACACTCTTTTCATCATGTCTCTGTTTTGTCTCCATATCCCACCTCTCAGCATCACTGATGGTGACAAATGCCTTCACAGCGTACAAAACAGGACAGCTAGGCTGCCCTGTGGAGCAGCTACTTCAGCACATCTTGCCAGGAAACCTGTGAGCAGGTCTCAGGAGACATTTCTCAGTCTGCAAGGATACACTCATTTGTAAACTCTCACTCCTTCATTTGCACAGTCTCTCTCCATGGATGCCAAATTCTGTCTGCACCAGCGTACAGTGCATGAGCTGCAGAAAGCTACCTGTGGTTAAGGTCAGGGAGGCAGCAAGTCTTGATAGAAGCTGTGGTTTTTCATTGCTCTGCCAGTATTTTTCTCTGCAGAACCATGGCCCAGCACACAGTTTGGTCTTTCAGACCCTATCAGTCAATTTGGTAGGTGTAGGTTTAATTGCAAAACCTCCTGAGCTGCAGCTGAGTTCTAGTGACAGAGCTCTTATTTGCCTATAAATGTCCACACAGGCATTCCAACAGGGAGGGGAAAGCATTGCAGAGCCAAGTCCTGTGCTGCACTTGTCCTTTGTGCCTTTGCACCTTTGACAATTGCACTCTCTTCTTCAACCTCCCTTTTTGGAGCCCAGGATTTGTGTAAGTCTCATCCTTTGGCAGCCTCTACAATTTGTTTTTGAAACAGTTCTGTATGAGGTAAGTTTCAGTGCTGCTCCAGAGACAAGAATAAGATGCAGAGAATTCACCTTATTTAAACTCCATTCTCTTAAAAATACTTAATTCCACAAAATTTTATTTCCATCTTAATAGAATAGAATAGAATAGAATAGAATAGAATAGAATAGAATAGAATAGAATAGAATAGAATAGAACAGAATAGACCAGGTTGGAAGAGACCTTCAAGATCATCATGCCCAACCCATCAACCAATCCAACCCACCTAAACAACTAACCCATGGTACCAAGCACCTCAAGTCTCCTCCTGAACACCTCCAATGATGGTGACTCCACCACCACCCCGGGCAGCCCATTCCAATGGCCAATCACTCTCTCTGTATAGAACTTATTCCTAACATCCAGCCTAAACCTCCCCTGGTGCAGCTTGAGACTGTGTCCTCTTGTTCTGGTACTGGCTGCCTGCGAGAAGAGACCAACCTCTGCCTGTCTGCAACCTCCCTTCAGGTAGTTGTAGAGAGCAATAAGGTCACCCCTGAGTCTCCTCTTCTCCAGGCTAAGCAACCCCAGCTCCCTCAGCCTCTCCTCATAGGGCTTGTGTTCCAAACCCCTCACCAACTTTGTTGCCCTTCTCTGGACTCGTTCCAGGCCATGCTGAAATCTCTTGGCGGCAAGGGAAATCACTGCTTCCCTACACAGCTTTCTCCAGCCTATTTCCTCTGTAGGTTCTTAACAGAATAGGTGTTTTGTCTCGTCACTACACTTTTTTACTAACACAAGTACTTGTATTTTTTTTCCACAGATGATGGATGGTTCCTTCCATGACTTTTTGTGAATATACATTCTTAATTATTTAATCCCTTTAAACAATACATGCCTGCAATTCATAAATATTTTTATCATTTACATTTTATAGTCTACCTTTACATTTTAACATTTTTTTCCTCTTCCTCTTTTCTTTATCATTATTCCCATTGTAACATGAAAGGAATCTCCTACATTTAAAGTGAAAACATATATATTAAGGATTCATTCACAGGGAGCACAGCTAAGGTTCTGGCCAGCTCTTGAAACAAAGATTGAATGTCACTAGAGGAATCAGCAGAATAGACAGTAGTTCAAGGCTCAAATTAGAAGCTTTATAAGCTGTTCCTCTTGAACAATACAAATGAACCTGTCCCTCAACTTTTCTCATGACAAAATAGGATTTTATCTTATTTGAGCCAGGGAAAAGAGAAATAGGGCTGAATAGCTATTCTTTCCAAGCAGTATTACAATGAAGTTATCTCCTGTTGTTCTTGTGACTCATTCTTGGGATATTTGAACCAAAAAGGTGCTGCCCTGCATTGAGAGAATTAGCAATTAGAAACAATAACAAACATATTGTAATTCAGGCAATTAGTTCAAAAAGCATATTTTTACATAGAAGCAGAACTTCTGCCCATTTATAATCTCCTTTAACAAAAAATTAAAGGCAGATAAACACAGGAAGTAGCAGTTGAAGTGACAGAAAATATGTTCACATGCCAAGCTGAAATTTACCAAGCATCCAAAATTAATCAGGTACACAAATATCACTGTTTAATTTTTGTATTTTTTTAATACCAAGCCAGGAAGGCAGCAACAATCCACTACTAAATTATTACTAAAATATGCCCACCATGCTATTTCCTAGGTCGGGGTAACAGGCAGTGATAGGACTAGGGGGAATGGAATGAATCTGGAAGTGGGGAGATTCAGGCTGGACATGAGAAGGAAGTTCTTCACCATGAGAGTGGTGAAGCCCTGGGATGGGTTGTCCAGGGAGGTGGCTGAGGCCCCGTCCCTGGAGGTCTTTAAGCCCAGGCTGGATGAGGCTCTGGCCAGCCTGATCTAGTGTGGGGTGTCCCTGCCCGTGGCAGGGGGGTTGAAACTAAATGATCCTTGTGGTCCCTTCCAATCCTGACTGATACTATGATACTATTTAATGTGGAGTTATGGTATGACACGTGATCACTACAAAGTAAAGGTAACAAAAAATTTGGGAAGGTAGTGATAAATTTGAAGGAGAAACCTGATCTTAGGGAGCAGTGCATGTGTCACAGACCAGTAGGTTAGGAAGAAGATAAATATGGAAATGGTCAGTGTTGCCCAGCTCAGAGTATTGTGTTGCTCACACTCTGTTTTGTGTCAACCATCCAACCTCTCATGGCAGTCAAGGCAAGGAGGTGTCTCAGAAGTAGCTCCCTGACCTTGAGTGTATCCCCATCACCAGTCTATCTGAATGGCTGTCATAACACAATGATGATCAAAACATGTGTAAAGGGCAGTGCAGTAAAAGTGGGGAAAAGAGACAAAATCTTACTGGAATAGGAGAAGTATCAGAACAGAATCAGCAGTTTCCTGCAGCCAGCAGGACTTGGCACATCAGTGTCCAATTCTATGTCATGTAGTTACAGGGAAAGTTTTAAAAGAGCCTCCTCCAGTGACAGCCCATTAGTGATAAATCCCATCTAAGTCATGTGCACAGAGGTTTTATGTATCTGCTTTCAATTGATTCACCAGTGTTCTGCCTGAAGGGTCATTATCAGTGATTTCAGACTGAGGGAGGTCTCCCTTCTTAGGATTTTGCTTTTCACATGTCCCTGTCATATCCGTGAAATCAGTATTGCTTGTATTGCTATTATGGGGCAGTGCTTAGGAAAGAAATAAAACTGATCAAGAATCAAAGTAATGGTATAGAAACTAAATACCCCAGGGAATGAAGTGCTCCCAAATTCAAGTTACAACACTCTGATATTGTTTTACAAACCTCTTTCTGCCTCAGATCACTAACGCACACTACAGGACTATCACTCCATCAGAGAACACCCTCCATTATAAATAACTTCCTACTTCAAAGACTAACAAATTACTTTGATGCACTGTTAAAGTCAATGTTTTCAATTCTCCAGCATTTTTGCCTGATGGGAAATCATTAAATAGCTCAGAACACCTTGTTTGCATTTACAGCTGTTACCTCTGCAAGGAGGCATTAGCCTCTTTGCCCTCTAAGATATCGGTATCAGTAGCATCTACATCAAAGTAAACCACCAGTCCAAACTGCATCCATTCTTGTATTTTTCCAGGAAGAGCCCAGTTTCAGAATGGTCCCCCCCTTTTTTCTCATCTATCTTACAGTTCATCAATGAAAAATCATAGCCAGGAGTCCTTTGTAATCAACAGAACAAAAGTGTCAAAAAGCAAAGTAACCGACTATTAATCACATCTCTTTGATAACCCTGACCCTACTAAAGCATAGCATCTGTCTTGTGTTTTTTGTGGCTAGAAGCCAAAGCTGGATCAGGAAACAACTATTTCACTGGTCAGATGTTAACATAGCACAGCATGTTGACTTTATAACTGCTCTATGAGCTCAGAGAATTTAATGGAACTGTCTTTTATTTGACTTGGTCCCATTTATTAATATTACTGGAGTGAGTAACTCATATGATCAGACACACACTTAACAGAGCCATGTCTAGACAGACCCAGAAGTGCCTACTCTCCTTTCCACAGTTAAGCAAAATCTGAAGCTTAGGACTAGTAAAGCTGGAGCAGTTGTTTGAATTCATACTAAAAACATTCCTATCAGTTACCCTCAAGGTAGACACATGAAACAGCAACTACTGATCAGTAGCAGGCAAGGGCTTTCAACTGTGAACCAGGTGTTAAATACTGGTGGCATTTATACCAGCTTACTGATTAGGCAGAGAGATAAGTGATTACTGGGGAGGTGATATCAACAGAGGGAAGAAAATGAAATAAAAAATGGGGGCTGGACTAGATGACCTCTGGAGGTTCCTTCTAACCCAGACAATTCTATGATTACTTGAATGCATTCTATGATTACTTGAAAACAACTAGGGTTGTTAGTTAATTCTGGGTCAGCTCGGTACCACTACTGCTCCTGTTTGGTCAGCCATGGTCTGCATTCTTCTTCACAGCCAAATTTGGTTGTCAGGGAGATTCAAGGCATAACCACACAACACACACACATAACCACACAGCACACACACATACCCCCCACCACCACCAGCCGCAAACCTTCTAGAAATTTCACTTTCTTGTTACAGAAATGCAGCCTTAAAATACTCATCATGGCACATGCTTTGAGCTTGGTCAGATCTCATCATGGACATGTGCAGCATTCTACCACAGACAGGCACAGATGTCCTGAGTGTTAGCAATACCACTTCTAGACTTAAACAGCAACATACATTAACCCTGCCTCACTCTTCCAGCCCTTGTGCTTCTGAAATGCTCCACAAGAATTGTGCTCAGGTCTTAGCATTTTCTCTGTGACTCTCTTTGTACTTTCATGGAATTACATTCCTGGTAACACTTACATCTGTGATTTTTATTTGTGAAAAAAATCCAGACAAAAAAGAAGTGACATAAAGACATGGAATGCTGCACCAGCATGTCTACCACTTGGTTTGGTAATTCTGCTATCCATAATCTTCATGTGCTTAGCTTGCAGCTCCTCCTTCTCCTACATGGAATTAGTCCTTGCACCTCTGTTGTGTTAACAGCATTTTGTGTTGCAGGAACAAACTGTGCTTTGAGCAAAAAAAAATTGGACAAGATGGTTGCAGCTGTAACAGACTTAAATGGTCAATAAAGACAAAGAGAAGTAAAGAAGAGACTTTAGACATGCTTAAATAGGGAGGAAAAAAACCCAACTACTCTGTGTGAACCTTGGCTTTACTGCAAGCTTAAATAGGGAGAAACCAAGTCTCCGTGTGCTTAAATGTACACAGGCTCACTGTACTGTATATTTCAAGCACTTGCATTCATTTCATATGGAATTTAGTTGTTCATGCCTGAACATAATATGCCTATTACAGTAAATTGAGGATTTCAGGAAATAAGCACATCCTGCAAACACTTGAAAGGCTGCCAGATCTCTCACCCATGCTGCCTGATATGTGCTGCTTAAATTTCCCTGATTATACCATTCTTTGTATGTCCAAGATATTTGTCTGATCTTCTTTCTTTGTTTTCCATTCAGTAAACTTTACTAAATTGCTTAGTTAATGCAGATGTAACCCTGAAGTGTGTATTGTTTAGAACAGAGGTAGGAGTACAGGCCTGGGAGGCTTGCATTGTTTTCACTTTTTCACATGAATTCAGTCACTCACATACAGCTGACAATGTGCTTCCATATGGAGTTAATTCCCAGATCAGAACTGATCTCCTGAATCCAGTTATCCTCTTTTAAATATGCAAAACATTTAAGCATGCAATTAATTTCAAGCACTTGTGGGTAGTGAATGCTAAGCCTTCTCCTGGGCCCTTGTGGGATGACAACTTTACTTAGTCAAGTGAGAAAAAAGTGTTAGCAGTACAGCAGCTTATTTCTTTGGGGTCTGATTCTTCCTTCTAACTTTAGGATAAATCCACATGAATAAGTAAAAGCCTTTTACTATGGGGCTTTATTTTGGTTTGGGGGGGGGGCGTGTTTGGTGATGGCAGTAGTGGTGGTGGATTTTATTATGGGGCTTTATTTTGGTTGGGGCGGGGCGGGTGTTTGGTGATGGCAGTAGTGGTGGTGGATTTTTGCTCTTTTGGTTGGTTGGGTGGGATTTTTTAATTTTTTTTTAAGAAAAGAAAAATAAATAAAACAATAAAACAGGCTACATATAATATTTGGATCAAAATTGCAACACAGAATGCTCTCAAACCCCAGCAAAGTGAATGACAAATCAGTCACAAGCTGATATCCTATAGACACACAGGAAAATAGAAAAGCAGTTACCAAATAATTCAATCCATGACCTGACGAGCTATTTGAGCATCTTGTTTGGTGTCAGTTTGTGTTTGTATAGAAATTTACCAAACAATGTGTTTCAATGGTGTTCTCCAACATTTAAGATCCTAAAGGATCTAACAGAAATCAGAATTTGCAAAGGGTTTTTTAAACAATAGGGTTGAGAGCTTTTTTGTTCCTCCTCCACCTGTATTCAGCTCACTGTGCAGTACTCACAGAGAGGTATCTTAGAGGAGAACAGCATGGAAAGCAAATGCATGTCAGAAGAGTATTTAGATTGAACATGAAATTTGTAAGCCCACAGCTCATGCAGTCTGTCAGCATCCAGTCTGACAATGCTCAGGCACAATACTCATGTGTAACACCTCACCAATTACCACTTCCACAGCTAACCAACCTGTCAGCAAAGGCTGGCATGAGAGTGGAAATAAGAAGGCAGCTGGGCACTTTTCCTTTTTCGTCTTCCTCTTCCTTTTCCCTTTTCATTTTCATTTTTCCTTTTCCTCTTCCTCTCCTCTTCCTCTCCTCTCCCTCTCTTCTACCCTCTGAACCTTTTGTTTTGTTTGTGTCTTTTGTTTTGTTTTGTTTTAAGTGAAGACAGGGGTATAATTATCCCACTACCTATTGCTGGAATTCACCATGGTCATTTGATCTGTGTGAACATGCAGCACTAATGTGAAGTAAAGCTCAGCAGAACCAAGCTCTGAACTCCTCCTAAACCCAGGCAGAGAAAAGGGGATCTGGAGTGAAAGAACACACACTCAAGATCCCTGGGTACACTGCAGCATCCCACTTCAGAACTATTACAGTTCAGTTAGATGAAAGACTAAAAAGATTTGCTTTAAACAGTCCAAGATATTTTTTCTAGCATTGACCTGTACAGAAAATCTTCAGTGTGTTTATCTGCCTGACAATAAAAAGAAATACTGAAATGATGAAGTCTTTTGTGAGGTGGAACAACCATTTCCTTGGGTACCTCTAGTACAGACAGAGATTTTAGGAGAGTAGAGACATTTATAGTGTCAGGAAGAGACTAAGTCCCTGTTTCACAAAGAACCAAAAAAGAGCAAGAGGGCACTTGTGAAATCCTTACATGTGGCCTGTGCATTTAGTCCTCACATAGAGCATGTTTTAATGAGAACAGACCTTTAACCAAAACTGTCTTTACAAAAACAACAACAACAACAACAACAACAACACACCAGAGAATTTTCCTAGTGCTTCTTTCCATGCCCTCCCCTTGAGTATGCACACATAAGTGCCTACAAACAAGAGCCAGGAGTCTCATGCTTCCATCCTACTCTTTGACCTAACACCTCCTAACTAACTGAGGATAAAGTAAGATGTTTCTATTCACAATTCTGTAAAGCTAATACACCTCTAGACGTGGTGGGGACATCCATGCCTTGCCACTGATGTGCCACACCAAGCTGGAACATGGGCATGTGCAGGCAATGCTTGTGGGAGCTGCAGACCTCTTCCATTGCTATTGGAAAAGCTGAGCAACAGGAACACCAGAAGCTAGGGTCTGCTTCTCATGCCATTTTTGTCTAGCATAGCTCCACTAATTTCAAGGGGTATGCTCCTAATTTGCACCAGGGTAAGCAAGAAGACAATCCCTAGGCTGGTCACCATGAAGAAAGGTGTATTTCTGTGATACACCAAATCCTTGAAGTATTGCAAGCAAGGAACTTCTTTAAAAGAAAACCCACTCCAAATTAGTCTGCCCTAAAGTAGTTGGTTATTTCTTTCTAAATCACTGCTTTAAAAATTAACTTGTGGCACTTCAGGTGGCTTTCTATAGCTTTGTACATCTGATGGATCTTTTCAGTACACATTTTGAAATGTGAATAGACAAGCAAAATGAATAGAAAAGCTTCAAACTCTGCAATTCCAAACTCACATCCATTTCCCCAAAGTCAACCCTCTTGACAGCTGCCTCAGCTGGCAACAAAACATATATAAATACAGACACAGTTGAGTTTGAGGTATCTTTGTTAATATTTATATAGCTTGCCACAGGGTGTTTAAGCAGCACAGCTGTTTCCAGCTGATAACCCTCTGCCTTCAATCACAATTGTTCAGTTTTATTTCATGGGGTAATATGTATAATCATAAATGTGATATGACTGTCCTGCTTGGTTTATTAGTCTGCACATCTCCAAGGACTATTTTGACAATCCTGATACATGGTGTGCTCAAAAAATTCTTCAGGGACTACTCAGTATCATAGCTCTCCTATAATACTTTCTAACAAAACTGCCAGCACCTCGCTCATCAGGCAGTGATGAGTGAGCATTAGTCTCTAAGTGTACACAGGATTCCAGATAGCCAGGTGGAATGGAATGGAATGGAATGGAATGGAATGGAATGGAATGGAATGGAATGGAATGGAATGGAATGGAATGGAATGGGATAGAATAGAATAGAATAGAATAGAATAGAATAGAATAGAATAGAATAGAATAGAATAGAATAGAATAGAATTAACCAGGTTGGAAGAGACCTTTGAGATCATTGAGTCCAGCCTATCATCCAACACCATCTAACCAACTAAACCATGGCACCAAGCACCCCATCCAGTCACCTCCTAAACACCTCCAGTGATGGTGAGTCTACCTCCTCCCTGGGCAGCCCATTCCAACGGCCAAGCACTCTTTCTGGGAAGAACTTCTTCCTAACATCCAGCCTAAATCTCCCCTGGCACAGCTTGAGACTGTGTCCTCTTGTTCTGGCTGCCTGGGAGAAGAGACCAGCCCCCACCTGGCTAGAACCTCCTTTCAGGTAGTTGTAGACAGCAAAAGGGTCTCCCCTGAGCCTCCTCTTCTCCAGGCTAAGCAACCCCAGCTCCCTCAGTCTCTCCTCATGGGGCTGTGCTCCAAACCCCTCCCCAGTTTTGTTGCCCTTCTCTGGACACGCTCCAGCAACTCAACATCCTTCCTAAACTGAGGGGCCCAGAACTGGACACAGGACTCAAGGTGCAGCCTAACCAGTGCAGTGTACAGGGGTACAATGACCTCCCTGCTCCTGCTGACCACACTATTCCTGATACAGGCCAGGATGCCATTGGCCCTCTTGGATGCCTGGGCACACTGCTGGCTCTACTATCAACCAGTACCCCCAGATCCCTTTCTGCCTGGGCGCTCTCCAGCCACTCTGACCCCAGCCTGTAGCACTGCATGGGGTTGTTGTGGTCAATGTGTAGAACCAGCACTTAGATGTGTTAAATCTCATGCCCTTGGACTCTGCCCATCTGCTCAGCCTGTCAAGGGGTATGACAGGCACCAAATTCTTGAATAGAAGATTCATTATCTGTTACAGAGAACCAGGATGGGTGATCTGCTGAGTAAAAGTCTCTTACTAATTTCAAGACATTGGAGATTAATTTAAAACCTTGAAAGATAATTATTGTCTTGTCAAAAGCATCCCATTCTTAACACTCTTCTTACAGAAATTATCTCTGAATTTTTCCAATTTCTAGACTTAGAGCCATCCAGTGGCAGTAAGTCCACAAGCAGGACATGCTACTGTATAAAGTATTTAGGTTTTGTGTGTAAAGTTAAGATCTGCTATCTTCAAACTCAATGCCTTCCTTTTTCTGTGTTATGAATATGAGACAATGGTGGCTTTCATCTCTTTTGAGCATCCTTCTCTGTTGTGCTTGCTCTATTATGACCTTTTACCATTTCCATCTTTATTCATATCCTTCTAATACAAACTGTCTCAGCCTCTTCAATTTCTCATCAGAGAGATATTTTTCCAAGTGCCCAAACATGCTTGTCACTTCCTTCTTAATCATTTGTAATCTATAAAATATAGGCACTCTTGTTCCAGAGCTGCAACCAGATCCTGAGATACAGGAAAAAATACTGACAGAATTTGTGAATCACTATTCTTCTCTTAGCTACTGCCTTGCCTCCAGTAAATTCATTTGTACTCTTCAGAAAATTTCAGTTGTTGTCTTTGTCAGAGTAAGTTTTTTTCCACTGCAATGAGCTACAAGAATGTAGTGCACCAGTACTCCTTCCTGTTAAATTTGGGCATCTGATCCTGTGGAAAGAGTCCTATTCATCTTTTCCCTTCAATACAAGTGCAAAATTTTTGATTAGAATTTTTCTTGCAGAAAAAAATATTTAAATTATTCATCTCTGTTATTCATGCAAGGTTAAAAATATGCCAGACTGTAAGAAGTTGGTCCACCATAACAAGTGTCAAAACTGTTTAGTAGGTGAAGTCCATCTGGAAAAAAAAGCTATGCACACATCAACATAAGAGGAATACCTCCAGCATTGCCCCTTTCTTCACTGCATTAAGCTCATGCTCTAGCTTTCACTCTACAGATTGCCTGACGTCAAAGAATCACAGGAATCACACAGGACATTCAGGTTGGAGAAGACCCTCATGATCACCAACTCCAACTGAGAACCCTACCCTACGAAGTTCACCCCCAAACCATATCCCCAAGCATCACATTCAAACCACCTTTAAGCACATCCAGACTTGGTGACTCCACCACCTCCCTGGGCAGCACATCTCAATGCCTGACAACTCTTGCTGGGAAAACATTTTCCCTAATATCCAGTCTAAAATGATGATGTCATCGAATCATAGAATCAGTTTCTCCTAAGCCCAAAATCCATGAGCAAAACATCTCCAGAAGCAGAAGTATTTGATTCACCCCTGCTGGGTAACATTGTTTTAAAGCCCCTCCATACAATCATAGCACTATTGGCTGGAAGGGAACTTTTTTTAGCCAACCTACCTGCTCCAAGAGGGTCTATCACCACCGCTAGACCAGATCAAAAGTGGCTTTAAGAACCTGCTTCTTCACAGATAGAGATTTCACAGTTCCTGTGAGCAACCCATTATAATGCTGCAATACCCTCCTGGAAGAGAAAGCCTTCCTGAAGCCCAGCCCAAGCTATAGCATGTGGTGCTTGCTCCTTGTGATCTTCTCTGCCAGGGCTCCACCTTCAAGGAGACCCTTAGAAAGCAACTTAAAATCACTAAACGGACTTTCCAGCTGCCTCAGAAGTGATCATCCTTTTGCATGCTCCCCAGTTCCCCTTCTTGCATCAATTTCTAGGGCTGCAACAGGTAGCTGAGAGCAAAACAAGAGATTCAGATGTCGTGGTCACTGCAGGAACACTATTGTCACATCAGGTCTCCCAGTGAGATCCAGACATCTCTAGCCAGCTGACCATCTCTAGACTGGATCTGACATAAAGGCATCAACAGGCTGGGGAGTCACAACTGCTGTCTTGACTACCCCAGTCTTTGCTGTGATGATTAGTAATGAGAGAAGTTGGGCTTTTAATTACAGTCCCTCCAAACGTTACATCACTGCACTTTCCAATGCCATTTCTTTCTCCATCAACAAACAGCATAACAGTTTCTAAGCAAAAAGATTCAGAGCAGCTACAAAAACAAAATACTGACAAGTAAAAACACTGAAATAGATGTATAACCCCACAGAGGGATTTTCCCATGAAAACTCAAGCAGAAAAATAAAACTGCAAGAGGCTTTGGATTTGGGGTGGTTGGGTTTTTTGAAAAGTCTTTTGGGAAGCTCCTCACAGACAATAATACTTGAAGTCTTAGGGGAAGGACAAACAAAACAAGTAACAACAAGAAAACAAAACCTGATAAAACCAAAAACTCTTAAAATCCTAATGGTACCCTTTATTAGTTTTATTTTTTTTTCTTACTCACCAAATCAGCTCCTAGCAGATAAAAAATTTCATTCCTGGAGCCTAGAAGGAGTAGTGTCCACACATCTCTTGCTCCCTGTATGACAGATCTCTGTTTTGCCAGCCCTTTTGGCTTCCAGCCCTCTTGGCTTCACAGTAGATTCATAAATAATTTTTGCTCTACCTTTTGGCTGTTTCAGAATCCTACATCTCCTAAAACCAGACCTTTTAATAATCTGATCTTTCTAAAGGGAAACAAAGTCACTGTTCTTCTATGTGGCTAGATAAAATCTGTCTAGTCCAGTAAGATGCTTCCCTGTGGTGTGACTGATATCCAAAGTCATCAATGACCACTCAGGCATGTCAACCTGTGGCTTAGCAGGACCTTCTTAGGCATGTGATCCTGTTTCAAGAGTGTCAGTAATGTCAAGGAGCTGTACAAAGGGACAAATTTTCCCCTTATTTCCCAACAGCTCTGACATATATTTTTCTTAAACTAACATGATGTAAATCCAGTTCTAAATGTCCCAAATGCCATGGATTCAAATACTTCCCTTAAAGATGCATCCCACCTCTATAGTGTCCTCCACATATTTTTTTCATTCTATTTCTTTTACTTACAAGCCCATGTATAACATGGAAAGCATGGAAGATGGCTTCAATCTCCGTTATAGCAGTGGCTGTAAGAAAGGCACAGTCAGCCAATTATCAGCATGTAGTTGGCAGTCTTAAGCTGCTCTTGATGTCAGCTGGGTTTAACTCATCAGCAAAATAACACTCCACTCAGGGAAAGATTGCTGCCCTCTTCTTCACTTAACCCTTTTCTTATTATTTTAATATGCAAGTCAAATGCAGAAGAAAGCATTTAAATATATTATTAAAGAAACTGCCTTCAGCTTTCACTGACACTCCTAGCCACCAAAGAAGGGCAAAATGCTTCCAGTTTCATGTGTATTTTTCATCTCTGTGACTCCACTACAGCATTGTTTACAGTATAACATGAAAGTGAAGAGTTACATCCAGGAGCACAAGAAACATTATATATATATATATATATATATATATATATATATATATTAGAAAGAGTCAAAGGATTGGATAGGCAATATTTCTAATTGAAGAACTTTTTATCACAGGCCAAGTATTCTCAAAGGGGTACTTGGTGCCATGGTTTAGCTGATTAGATGGTGTTCGATGATGGGTTGGACATGATGATCTTGAAGGTCTCTTCCAACCTGGTTTATTCTATTCTATTCTAAAGAGCAGCTTATATAGGTGGATGTGATTTTCAGTGCCTCTATTCCACCACAGAAATGTTGTCACTTATTAATCATAAGGTTAGAAATTCATTAAACTTTCTAACAGATTTGGACCAAAAACAGAGTAGGAAGACAGATTTTCCCCTCCCTCCTCTGTTTAAGAAGGACAATGAGACACTTGAATGTGTCCAGAGAAGGGCAACAAGGCTGGGGAGAGGCCTAGAGCACAAGCCCTACAAGGAGAGGCTGAGGGAGCTGGGATTGTTTAGCCTGGAGAAGAGGAGGCTCAGGGGAGACCTTCTTGTTCTCTGCAACTGCCTGAAGGGTGGTTGTAGCCAGGAGGGGGTTGGTCTCTTCTCCCAGGCAACCAGCACCAGAGCAAGAGGACATAGACTCAAGCTGCACCAGTGGAGGTTTAGACTCAAGGTGAGGAGAAAGTTATTCACTGAGAGAATTGTTAGGCATTAGAATGTGCTGCCCAGAGAGGTGGTGGAGTCCCCATCCCTGGAGGTGTTCAAGAGGGGATTGGACATGGCACTTGGTGCCATGGTTTAGTCATGAGGTCTGTGGTGACAGGTTGGACTTGGTGATCTTTGAGGTCTCTTCCAACCTTGGTGATTCAGTGATTCTGTGATTTTGCTGTCATTTACAATTTTTGAGTTGAGTCAGTGAAACTACTGTCATCTATTTCAGCTTCAGCACAGACAGGAACAGAAACTTCTCCAAAATACTGTGCTAAATATTATGATCACAGTTGAATTATATCATTCTTACTTTACTGCAAACATGCAACTTCAATCCAATTAATTCAGAATGGCACAAAACAAAAGAATGGGATGACTACAGAGGTTGTGTCACAAGACAAAACCCATGATCCCCAACACCTGTAATTTCAGTAGAGTTTCTTTGGAAAACATCCTTGTTATTTGTTATTGTTACCCATAAATGGGCTTTTGTTCACAAAAGTGGCTGATAACCACACTGATATACAAAGTTACATAAAGTAAAGGAATTCATTAATTCATACATTCATAGTTACTGTATGTTATCCTTCATTTGCTATCAGTATTCTGTTGTTTGAAGGAAGAATCAGTGCCCTGTGATCCAGGATCTATCTACAGAGTGAAGCTGTAGAGGTCTGTGCATGTCAGCCTGAAAGCAATTGGCTAAATGTGATCAAATAAACAATTTTATATTGCAATCATTACTTAAATTGTGACAAGAGCTATGTATTTTCTTAGGCACTGAAAAAGTATATAACAGACTTACTCCTAAAAGCTATGTAACTCCAGTGAAGGAAGGCCTATTTATTGACTTAACATTTATTTCTGATTTAATGTGTGCCAAATCACAGCAACTATAAACAAGTTTAAGAGAATACACAAAAGGCAATTGAATTAAGATCAGTACATTCTGACCAAGTTAGTTAATTCAGCTTGAGTAACCAGGAGGCTTTATCTTACGAAGTGTTACAGCAGCCAGTCCTTCAGCATCTCTGAAGACGCAGTCAAGGTACTTGGATTCTCCATTTGTTTGCAGGAAAAGTTAAGAAAGTTTCAAGGAGTGAGGTTCCTGCCTGGCTGGATGCATTAAGCATAGAATCACAAGACAGTTCAAGTTGGATGGAACCTCAAAATTTAACCTTTTGTAGAAAAGGGAACCTCAATGAGATTGATTATCCAGCACTTTGTTCAATCACATCTTAAAAGCCTCCAGTGGTGGGGGTGACATCTACATGGTCAGACAACAGTCTTCTGTCTAGAAATAACCCCCATTTTATGTACTGCTTACAGTAAGAAGACTCAATAAGAAAGTCCTGCAATTTCTCTGGCTAGAAAGATGTTGCCTCTCTTCAGGATTGTGAAGCTGATTTGGGGGTATTTTTCATCGGGGGGGGGGAGGGAAGAAAAAAAAATAAGGTTTAAAGCAACTCATATTAAAGCAATCCATGGGATGTTGGTACGCTAGATGTTCATGCTGAAACAGTGTGGGAAATATGTATGTTGAATTCATATCCCAGGTGTGTACCCAGCTGTCTCTTGGTTTGGTTACTGTGGTGTTGTTTTCTTGTTTGGTTGGTTAGCTGTTTTGGTTTCTGTTTATTGGAGCAGTTCAACACTGCATTATAAAAAGAAAGAATGAGGGAAGGGGAAGGGGAAGGGGAAGGGGAAGGGGAAGGGGAAGGGGAAGGGGAAGGGGAAGGGGAAGGGGAAGGGGAAGGGGAAGGGGAAGGGGAAGGGGAAGGGGAAGGGGAAGGGGAAGGGGAAGGGGAAGGGGAAGGGGAAGGGGAAGGGGAAGGGGAAGGGGAAGGGGAAGGGGAAGGGGAAGGGGAAGGGGAAGGGGAAGGGGAAGGGGAAGGGGAAGGGGAAGGGGAAGGGGAAGGGGAAGGGGAGAGAAGAGAAGAGAAGAGAAGAGAAGAGAAGAGAAGAGAAGAGAAGAGAAGAGAAGAGAAGAGAAGAGAAGAGAAGAGAAGAGAAGAGAAGAGAAGAGAAGAGAAGAGAAGAGAAGAGAAGAGAAGAGAAGAGAAGAGAAGAGAAGAGAAGAGGACCCACCACAATGCACTGGGTTATAGCCATAAGGTTACATGCCTAGTTAGGGGATTTCATTTTTTTAATGCAGACTATGTCTGCCAGAAGACAATGACAGAAACCCACTTTGAATAGCCAATAGTCCAGCCATTAAAGCATTCATTGGGGATGCAGGAACACATTCAAATGTCCCCTGTAAATGAAGAAAAGAAAGGACTAAGGGCTAAGCAACGGGATTTTCCAGGAGCAGGCACACCGTCCCATCTCGGTGATTTAAACATGCTTCAAGTACAGATAGTAAGTTACACCTCATTTCTGAAAGAATAAGGAAAATCTACTTAAAACATTGTTTCAAAGTGATTGCAGCTTCAACTTGACTAAGGGTGTAATAGAAACCAGGGTGTTTACAAAGAGCACTCCATTCATGAATGTTGCTTCAACTGAGCATGGACCAGTTGGAGTAGAAATGCATGAGGACTAATATCACTTTCTGGCCCTCTCCCAGAGATGTGTGCCCTGGGCTGCTTGTCAGGGCTTGGGGGATCAGGCAGGGCCTGTGCACCAGTGCTTGCAGAAACTTGCCTCAGCTCCATGAGCCCAGCCACAGACACTGAATCTTTTCAGCAAATACTTCCAATAACCCTCACACAGGCGGAAACAAGATCAGCTCTGAGCTGTTCACAAGCCAAGAGGAGAGATGCATTCATCTGAGAATTTCATTGCAGAGGATAAATCTATCAATCAATACTTCAAGTCACCTCTTTCTTCAGTGGCTTAAAATCACATGGCAAGATTCCCAGCGGAGATACAGATGCCTGCAGGAATTTTTGGGCCACTACTGCCATTGCTGAAAGTCGATGGAATTCACAAAGCTGCCGTTTAACCCCAAGTCCTTAACTGTCTAACATCTCTAAGGGTTTACTTCCTAGGCATGTCCGAGAGCCTCAGCTTTCACAACATTCAATTGTTTACACCTGCCTCCTGTCAGGAGCAGTTCAGAGAAGAGCCCTTTCTGTGCATTCAGGGCTGTGGCTTTGCTCTCAGAGCTACAGAAAGCACAGTAGCTTTCTTCCTTGCTTCCCTGAGAGATGTCCTAAAGCAGAATGAGGACCACCTCTTCCACCGCCTGGGAAAAACATCTTCCTTTTCGAGGTGGGGCCTGACTGCTTCCCTCCTGTGTTAGTGAGGAGGCTGTGGGGTTTAAGCAACTGCAACACATTGAAAACTTCTCACTCAGATTCAGTGATTGTCTTAATGATCAAATTGGCCTCCTAAATCCCACCCAGAAAAGCTCTCTGAGATAATGAGGTCTGGAAAGGGGGAGGGATGGGAGAATGGATTATATCAGCTTCCTCCCTTGGCAAAAAAAGAAACTGCTCAGGCTGATCTCTCACTACCCTGGTTCCTCGATGGCTCTTTTAAGCATGACCATGCCATTAATCTCAAAGCCTGAATAAACACCGACTGGTTATTTGGAGGTTTTCCCACTCTCATATGGAAAGTCCTTTTTCTCCAAGTAGGTAGGGTGGTTTATGGACCAGTGGGTTTATTTCAAAATTTAAAATTTCTTGCAACATAGTCAATTAACTTTGAAACAGTCATGCTACATTTTTGTAACAATGACAAACTCCTTCCTGACCAAAACAATGAGATGTCAGCATATTCACAATGTTTCAACATTTGTATCCACAATGTTTTTTCTAGAAAAAAAAAAAATAATTAAAAAGAAAAAAAATAGTAGGCCAGCATAATCTAAAGAGTATTTGGATTTATTTCTCTTTCTGTTTTTCCTCTTTTCCTTCTTTTTTATTATTATTATTATTTATTTTATTATTTTTTTCTAGTTGGTTGGTTTGTGTTTTGTTTGTTTGTTTGTTTTTCATGTGTGTGTGCTTTTGATTTGAGTTTTTGGTTGTGTGTTTTTGTTGCTGCTGCTGTTGTTGTTGTTGTTAAAAATATTCCAGGGCACACCCTGTGTCAGTCTTGATAATTCAGAAATGAGACCAATTTGCTTCTCAAGATGGGAGGTCAGAATAAACAAAGAATATCCACAGTTCAAAACCAAGGCACGGTCCTTCTGGGAGTAGTGCAGCTTCAGCAGAGCTGCAGATGTGAGCCTTGTTCAGCTTATACTTTTCTGTTCCAAACTGTTATCACCTTCCAGTTATTGCTCTGCAGCTTAAGTCTAGGAGACAGATTTATTTCCCCCCTCAAGTTTAGGAAATATCTATATCCTCCAATTTTCTTCTGGCTAGATAGTTACATTAAAACATCAAAGTGCATCATGCAAATACACCCCTGTGTAGATTTGTTGTGGGCCTTCTTAGAAGAAGAACCCACAAGTAAATGAGCTGTCGATGATGATTTATTTCCCAGCTGTGGGCTGCAGCACATTCAAGTCAAGTGCTGTTCCCTGTGTGCAGCTAGAGAAGGAGGAATCATCAGTCTCCTGAACCTCAGTGTGTAGCATCTTTCAGAAGCACTGCAGCAAAATACCCCACCATCTGCATCCCTCTGCTAGACCCTATAGTCAAACACATGTCAATTGTGCAGGAGGTGATTTTGCGTCACATATTTTTATTACCATGGCCAAAACCTGTTTACTGTGTTTTGCTCAATACTTGAGAGAACAGAAATCCAGCTAACCAACCCACTATGAAAGTGTGCCCATGACGTAGCAAGAATTATCTATGGAAAGTCTCTTTGGAAGAGCTTGGTTTAGGAAAACTTTTCAAAAGAATCTTCAAAGGGAAAGTCTTCCTGAAGATGAGAATGGTAAAAGGAAGGAAGAAGCTTCAGCTGTAATAATAGCAGCTGGAGGATTCCTCCAAAAGTTGCTTCCAGGGAAAAAAAAAAAAAAAAATCCCCTCTGGATAAATTCAACTTTCTGGAAAAGTGTTTAAACTTAACACATCCATTTTACTGGTGCCTTGCTTTCCAGCATAGATAAAAGGTAACGACTGACATGAACGGCACGAAATCTTCTCACTTATCCACACCTCTGGAAAACGTGCCGGTCTGGTCTCTACTTCCTTCCCAGCCTCAGTGAGGCCCCACATTTCCACCCAGGCACAATCTTTCCCATGTGTTCAAAAAACTGAAGGTCTCTTTGTATCTGGAGACTAATCAAGCACATACATGCCCTGAAAACATAAAGTCAGTTTTTGTCTAAGGAAGATCTACTGGAATTTTGGAGCAGCTCTTGGCACACTGTCAGTATTGATTATACATCTGCCTTTATTTCTTCCTGATGAAACATCCCAGAAATTGTATATGTTATCTGAGTGCCTATGCACCAGCTCTTGCACACATGAAGCATCTCTGACCTTCTTCTCATGGTGTAGCCCGGGGCTGAGTCAAGCAGCCAAAGAGCAGGAGCAGGTCGTGGGAGCCCGAAACTTGTAAGAGAAGCTCATTCAAGTGGAGACAATGTTGATGGTCAGCTAATGGCTTGGAAGAGAGCCTTTTCTGCAGTTTGGGGGAAGCCTTGGTGCAAGATACTTGTAGAGAGTGCAAAATTAAGCTCCATTTGGTATAAGAGGTCTTTGGGGAATAAAATGGTGCTCCCTGGACTGAAAGGATTGCTTGGCATGACCTCAGGCTGTCACAGACAGTTTCCGTACAAGCCCCCGTGAAGGGGATGTTACTGGAGCTGTGGCTTTCTGTTTGTCAACACACACGAGAGAGCAAGGCAGCAGACATACGTGCAAGCAAGGTTAATTGAGCTTCCCACACCACATTACCTTCCTGGGCACCCAGTTCTTTAGAAACCAGCCCTCAGCCTTGGTGGAAATTAAGTTGGTGACAAATGAGATCCTGGGACAGGAAATGTGAGGGCAATGCACGTGCTTCTGCAAGCTCCTTTGAACTGTGAAGATATTTAGTTAGTATTTCGGGAACCATTTATTTCACTTGCATCTGTGATTTTGTCTTCATTTGCTTTTCTTCACTGAGCATCTCCCTTGCAGTTAAACTATCAGTTTATGGAGATTTACAACCAGAGCAAACATAAGCATCCTGGGGGTGGGGGGCTCAGAAAAGATGGGGGGGAAAGAAAGAAAAAAAAAGAAAGTTAAGACCTGTATCTTTTTACACTGAGATCAATATTCTCACAATCTCCTCCTTTCTCTGCTCCCTAACATGCAGGGAAAAGAAAGACAAAGAAGCAACTCCCTCCCATCCGTAAGAATACGGGTAAATCTATCGCAACAAAGGGCCAAGGTTACCACTTTCAAGAATTTCGTTGCCTTTCACATGCAAGCCAAGGTTCTTCATCGCTATAGTGATGACAAAACCTGCCCTCAGGCTGCAGAAGCACTGCGAGTAGCACCAGGGGAGGAGAGTATTCTGAAATGGTCAGGCTTTATCCTAATGTAGAGGACATGAAATGCAAGAGTGTTTGTGGCACAAGAATGAGGCAGTCCTCTTTCTTTTTTTTCCACAGATTCCCTACTTAGAGCTAGGTACATGGGGCAGATTTCTAAACGTCTCAGGCTGCAGCCAGTTTAGAGCCCTCCATTTCTGACAAAGCGCTGTAAAGGAAACAGTGAAGACCACAGTATGAGGGAGGATTGGCATCATCAAGTGTTGCTCCATCCACCAGTCCAAGAAGCTTCCCAAAAACCTGAATTCAATTTCCAGGATGCTGAATGGTTGCTCGCCTGGTGACAATGTACCAGCAGCTTCATAAGCTTTTTATTTTCCGTTAAGAAACCAATTGCCTTGGATTTTGGATGAGAATTAAAACAACTCAGCTCCCTCTCACTGTTTGTTCATTGTTATAAGCTGTTCTACATTTGTCCCGTTCAGTGAGCTATTGTTCCATAGGGGCACTGCAAATCTCTGCAAGCACAAACTCAAACCACATTGTAAATAGCACACGGCTTTGTTTAATCCAGTGGACTCCTCAGCTTCAGCTGAAGAGGCAGTCACAGCAAAGTGACCTGCCTAGTTTATCACCCCCATTAGATATTGCCCACTGCCTTCCAGTTCCAGGCCATTGTTTGCTGTGTTTACGCTTTATTTTTGAAAATACAGCAACATAAAATGCTTCACCGCACTGACTTTTCACGGCTGTGTGGATGCTTTAAGGGTTTCCACCCAGTAGTTAAAAGATCATTGTCCTATTAAGCGCTGCTTGCAAATGCTCCCGTCGTTGCAGCTTTCATACGTAGGTTGCTGATGCCCTCTGCTGCTGCATCGCTGTCAGTTTGAGGGTTTTTTCTTTCTGCAGAAAAAGTTGGAATGGAATGGAATGGAATGGAATGGAATGGAATGGAATGGAATGGAATGGAATAGAATAGAATAGAATAGAATAGAATAGAATAGAATAGAATAGAATAGAATAGAATAGAATAGAATAGAGAAAAAACGGGTTGGAAAAGACCTTTGAGATCATCGTGTCCAACCTATAATCCAGCACTATCTAATCAACTAAACCATGGCACCAAGTGCCCCATCCAGTCTCTTCTTAAACACTTCCAGTGATGGTGACTCCACCACCTCCCTGGGCAGCACATTCCAGTGGCAAATCACTCATTCTGCGAAGAACTTTCTTTTCACTTTGAGCCTAAACCTCCCCTGGCGCAGCTTGAGACTGTGTCCTCTTGTTCTGGGGCTGGGTGCCTGGGAGAAGAGACCAACTCCCTCCTGGCTACAACCACCCTTCAGGTAGTTGTAAAGAGCAAGAAGGTCTCCCCTGAACCTCCTCTTCTCCAGGCTAAACAATCCCAGCTCCCTCAGCCTCTCCTCATAGGGCTTGTGCTCAAGGCCTCTCCCCAGCCTTCTTGCCCTTCTCTGGACTCCTTCAAGTGTCTCAATGTCCTTCTTAAATCGAGGGGCCCAGAACTGGACACAGGACTCAAGGTGTGGCCTAACCAGTGCTGAGTACAGGGCAGAATGACTTCCCTGCTCCTGCTGGCCACACTGTTCCTGATACAGGCCAGGATGCCATTGGCCTTCTTGGCTACCTGGGCACACTGCTAGCTCATGTTCTGTGTACTGTCAACCGCTATCCCCAGGTCCCTTTCTGCCTGTGTAATCAAGGTGCTAGGTATCTTCTTCAATCCTAATAAACACATGCAAATACTTTCCAACTGAGAAATATATCACTGGGCATCAGAATAAACTCTTCATCACAGTGCCCTCCTCTCCAGATTAAATTATAAGTATTCATGCTGTGGCAGTATTTCAGAAATCCACACAGTCTCATGGAAAAGGAGAGGTGGGCATTATAACAAAAAATACCAGCTATCAAGTCTTCTAATTCCACTAGAGTTCACAGGAACCAGTCTGGGTTGTCACGGTGCCCTGATGTTGTACATCTGCATATGGGCACTATTTCAAAGTTTGGTGTGATGGCATTTCTTACTGGTGTTGTGTAGAGCATTGCTAGTAACCCTTTGTTCACCTGCACCTGTGCTGGGAGAGAGCAGCCACACTCAAGTGCTTGTATATGCTTCCAGCGAGTATGTGCACAACAAGCAGCACAGGGATCCCTACATACACACAAGGAAGCTAAATCTAGTGTCATTGCTGAGGTGGTGTGAGTGAAACCACAGCAGCCAGTGATCCCTCACACAGAGGAGTCAACTTTTCTGAACCCCCAAAAAGGACAGCAATGTGAGAAAGAGTTAAAAAAAGAAGTTTCTTTCTTTCCTGTGGTTCCAAAAAACCTTGCCAGCACAGAACACAAAGTTAGCATCTTCCTGCAGCAGTGGGGGGAAGCTGGCTCTGTGAGATGATCACCCATCCATTGTCACCCATTCTGACTTGAGCAACTAGCCAGAATTTCAGGACAGACATACTGTCTCCATTAAGAGAAGTAATTGATGAAGAAATCAGATATTTCTCTGATGCACTCCTATTTTTCTGCAGAGAATGTACAAAGCCCTGTTTCCCTTCCCCCATTGTGTTCAACCAGCAGGAGACAAGACTTTTCCATTCAAAACTCCAAAATGTTTTCCAGCTAGGACTCTTCCTGAAAACTGTTTCTTACCCATTTCCTTATGGATGCATTGCAAATGCGGCTTTGGCTGTCTGTGGCCTTTCTCACACGTATCTGCATTGCTCTGAGTGCTTCTTGCTGGGCACAGAAGATGTAAGGACTGCTGTCCCAGCAGTGGTCAATTTCCAGTGGCTCAGCACAGCTCTTTTATTAAGCATTACCCTCAAAATGTGCCAGCAGAGCTGCTCACATCACTCTCCCTCACTGCAGGATTGCAGTATCGGTTTAACTATTTTTTTAGGACAAGGGAAAATGGCCTCAAGTTGCAACAGGGTAGGTTTAGATTGGATATTAGGAAAAATTACTGAAAGAGTGGTCAGCCATTGGAACAGGCTGCCCAGAGAGGTGGTGGAGTCACCATCCCTGGTGTTCAAAAAATGTGTAGATATGGCACTTTGGAACATGCTTTAGTGGGCATGATGGTGGTGGGTTGAGGATCGGACTTGCTATCTTAGGGCCTTTTCCAGTGACTGGCTGATTCTAAAAAACAGAATTTTGCTATCTATTTGTTTTCAGACTAGATTAAGTTAAGCAGCAGGCACACAAGCAACTTGGCTAAAGGACCTTCAGGGGTGAAAACACAGCCAGCAATGGGGAGCCAGAGGTGGCTGAAGATGGTGCCCACATCCACTGGCAGGGCTGAATTGAGGTAAGCCTTCTCCTGCCATCTGCCAAGCATACACACACAGTTTGGTGGGACAGTGTTCAGGCTTATGCATGTGCATCTTGCCCCCATGCAGGCAGCATGGCTACAGAATGCAAGCTGCTGCTAACCACCACACACATGTGGCTTACATTTCTCAGATGTGGCAGTATCCTTGTTTCCTTGTTTCTATCAACTATGATGGAGAGGCGCTCCCTTAAGGGCTCTTTTCTCTTCCCCCTGAACAAAGGACAGCTCTCTCCTTCTTAATATGAGATCTAATTCCAGTCCCACCACCATGTTTCAGTAGCACCTCAAACAGGATGTCTAAAGAAGCACTGTCAGTGCTCCTTCCCTGAAATACAGAGTTTCTCTTTTTAGCAGGTACTAAATTAAAAGGTGATTATCAAGTGAAGAAAGCAACCTAGAGAGATGATTCCTTTCTCTGGGTGTGAAGAAATTTGCCCCCATGGTAGAAAACAAGGTCTTAAAACAAAACAGAATAAATAAACGTTCCCTCACTTCTGTGCACTACACACACAGCTGTAAATTCAGTGCTTTCTGGGGAAGGTCAAAGAGTCCATCTGCTAATGGGTTTCCTGCCTGAGGGTATTTACAGGGAGAGTACATTTGATGGACAAGGGCCATCACGGGTGAAAACAATTTGACAGCACGGAAGATGAAAGCAGAGAGTGACCAAAGCAGCTCAGAGCAACGTCCTTTGAGGACATGTCATAGTAACAGCTCAGACATTGCACACTTCTGGCAACTACATTTGAACAAAGAAAGATGCTTGAAGAAATGCATCTGATGAGGGCTGTCACGGAAACTGCACAAGACAGCTCCAAGCAAAAAAACAGGGAAAGAGTGATCGAGGAGAGGGCACACACAGTGCCATGCTTGTGTAATAAGGGAGGCTGCATTCAAGGACATAACAATTTCCAGGTAAATAAAAAAGCAGATTTATAAGGAAGTTGGCAAAAAATGTCTTACAATTGTTGAAATATTTGATCAGACCTGTCTCTTTTATTCATTTTTTACCACTTACATCAGAAGAATGATGCATTAAGAGCTGGTGAAAGGGACCATATGGAAAAGTGCACAAGCTGGGGCAGTGTTTGTCCTTCTGAGCATAGGAAATATATAGCCTGACAGTCACAAACTGGCTCTTACATGATTTGCCTATGCATCTCGGGGCTGTTCAGCCTGGAGAAGAGAAGACCAAGAGGGGATATTATAAATTATTATCAGTATCTAAAGGGTAACGGTCAAGGCGATGGAGACAGACTCTTTTACAGGACAAGGGGCAATGGGCACAAACTGAAATGAGGAAGCCGCTTCTAAACATAAGGAAAAAACTTCATTCCAGTAAGGATGCCAGAGCCCTGGAACAGGCTGTTCAGAGAGGTTGTGGAGTCTGCTTCTACGGAGATATTCCTAGCCCACCTGTATGTAATCTTGCTCTAGGTGACCCTGCTTTAGCAGGGATATCTGACTAGATGATCTTCTGTGGTTCTTTCCAATCCCTCATGTTCTCTCATTCTATGATCTGTCCATTTTAAATCACTTTGATCATCTTCTCTCATCCTGTTCTGTTACACTCCCTCTCATGTCTGTGTCATGAGTGGCTCCATCAGCATGACTACAGATTGTAGTCAGCATCATGACTACACCTGTGGAGGACAAATCCCAACCATTTCCCTAATCCTAACTTCTTTTAAAACAAGGTTTTGAAATCTAGTTGGTGCAGCCTGTTTTACTCAGCTATACCAGCATGCACTCTCCTTTGCCACGCATCATTAGAAAGCACATGGAGTGATAAATAAAAGAGTTGTCTCCTGCACTATGGAGGACCCATCCAGCACATTCCTGTGGTACTTTTAAACTTCACTAAATCGGCACTCAAGCCACTGCCAGGTATGAAGCTTGCAAACTTTGATGCAACCCAAAGTTTTATCTGGACAAACAAGCTTGATACTTTGCTCCTCACAGCTCCAGCACAGTGGGAAGCAGTGAAAACAATATTGTCCAAAGAGATCTCCCTGTGGCGCTCCAGTTGGCAAATACTTTCAGACTGTTCCTGTCACTGTTTGCAAAATAATTGGGCTTTGGGGTTTGGTTGTTTTGTTTTGTTTGGGTTTTTTTCCCTGTTTCTGTTTTTTTGGTTTTGTTTTTTTGGCTTGCAATAAACTCATGCAGCTGGCAACTTACTTGCCTTTCTCATGTTTCTCTCCATAGTACAAGCATTGTTGTGCCCTTCCTTGCAGGCCATTCTGTTTCTCATTACTCTGTTTGTCTCTTGTTTTATACACTGCAACTAAGCTCCATTACTGTACTTTCAGTTTTCACCATGGCCTCTTCTCTGCTTTGCTACTGCAAAAGATGCCATTAGGATGGTGTGGTGAAGATTTGTCTCCAGCTCCATAACATGACTGGTTTAGATGTGTCACCTCTCAGTCTGCACTAGCAAGGAGGGTCAGATGCCTGAATAAAGGTACTTTAACTTCTTCAGGAATTTGGGCCCTAGGTGAGGGCATAGGTTCTCTTCCCACAGAAATGAAGGCAGGGAGGGAGTGCATGAGCAGCATCACTGACAGTGGGGAGGATCAGCTGTAGTTGTGTGCAAGCTCTGTTCAGTCTTGCAGTTTAGGTAGATCGACAGTGTCCCGTTTCTGATGTGCAAAATGAAAGCTCCCAAAATCCAGAGACATGGTAAAAGAACAAGTGAACATTTGGCATGCTGAAATCATGACTGCGGACAAAAGGTAACAGGGACTACCCAAGTGAAAGCAAAAGACAAGGTGAAATGCTCAAAACATTGAGGAAGCTGGTTCCTCTGTTCATTTTCATACCACTCTGAAACCACAGTAGGCAACAGGTTCTTTTCACGTGCGAGGTACATCCAAGATCATGACACACAATGTGATTAGCAGTGCACAGGCACTCCCTGTGCTCATGGACCTGTTTTCCAGATTATGTTTGACAAAGCACCCTCTTCTCATCACTAAGAATAACTCTGAAGAATGAGGCTTCAAGCAGATGTTGGCACTTGCTCTGTCATACAAGTTTCTCAGGTTAAATAATATTGACAGAAAGCCTTTCTTGTGGTTTTCAATAGCATGAGCCTCTACTGGGCAGCCCTATCATTTTTCATATACAAAAGCTAAAAGCTTGTGTGTAATTTATTAACATTGTGTGTTTAGTTATATGGTTAAAATGAAAGTAAAATTAAAAAATACACATGTAAGAAGAAGATACCAAACAGGTAAGAAGTGTTCATTTTTACCACGTTAGAATCAGTCAGTTAAGATAGCACCTCTAATTTTACTTTGAGATTTAGGTTGTGGTTTTCAAAACAACCCTTGGAAAACATGCATCTTGGACAGCTGTGGTGGGTTGAAGTTTCCCCCCCAGTGTTAACTTTTAACTCGGTTAGAAGCAAATGAAGCTGAATTTACAAGCAAAGTCTACACTCTACAATGGAATGCAATGAATATGTACAAAATACACGGGATTTACAGTATTATACAGATATTTACAACAATAAACAGCACAAGGATCCCCCTGGCCAAGGACCAGGGGAAGCTACTAGCTTCTCCCTCCCTACCCCCCTTACCTGCCTGTATAAAAGGGACAAGAGAAAGGAGCAGAGAAGTTAGACTTAGCCAAAGCCAGCTAATAAGCAGGTTATCTCTCACAAGTGAAGCAAAACAGCCAAGATCAGAAGAGAAGAGAAAAGGGAAAAATTGTTATGGTACAGCTCCTCTTATTCTAGATATTTACCCAATGAATTTGTTTAGAATAATCCTTTGTTTTCCTTTTTACACCCAATTGTAATTTATTTTTGTTTTTCTACTTTTCTGCTCGAAATCTGTAACTAAATTTTTCAAGGCATAGCCTAAAACCACCACAACAATGGAAATACCTGGATACAAAACCTCAGTTTTGACACTACTTATTTCCTGTCCCAGCCAATTTGTTTACCCCATAAGAGGTCACAGTCGAGTAGAGGGATATGGAACATACCCCCCATTACTAGGAGAAGTGGGTATGGCCCTTGTGTGTCTTTTGGAGGGAAGAGTCACAGTAAACAGCTGCCTGAAATCTCCCACCACTTGAAAGTGAGATGCCCTAACCCTGGACATGAATTAGACTCTGCCCCCAGACACAAAAGCTATCCCAAAGCACAGTGGCTCTGCAGTAATTTCCCATGGAGAAATTCATTTGGGTAGTGAGTGATTAAATGACCATTTGGGATTTCTTTCCTATCTTTCCTTCTTTCCAAAAGAAAGAAACTGACAACATGTTGCCTTGATTAGAAAATTTAAATCCTTTAAATATTTTTGAGATGTGGAAAAAGCTGGGCAATTAATTAAGTAAAAAACCAGACTTGATGAATGGTTGTCCTCTCTGGGGTTTGGCTTGGGTTTTGTTTATAAATATGTAATCCCATACTCACCTGACTACAGAATAATATCCCCCTGTGGAATGTCAGCTCCTGGGTAGGTGCACCAAGGACTCGCAACCAACAAATCCAATGCAGTACAATGGACTTCAGTTGAAGTGTCTCTGTAAACATTATCTAAAGGATGGGAGCACTTTATTCCAGATACTTCCTCTAAATTAAATCCTAGAAAAGATAGCCAAGTCCTTCAGAACAAACTGGGATGTGAACCTACTAAAATCTCTGGCTCCAACAAGTTCAGGATGAATATCAGCTTAGGTACCTGATGTGGCAGTTTAGGCTGGGTGCTTCCTGGACTGCCACATAAGTTGCACCTCTGGTGTCTCAAGTGTCCAACCCATTAGGTGGACACAGGAAATAGAGTATTTCATACCCGTAAATCCTGCGCCCTATAAATCTATCTGCAGAGTCATTCTCTTCCTTTTTCTTCTCTCTCTCTGCTCCCATGGGAGATGCTCCATATCAGGTAATGGTGGGGGAGTATCTCAAGGCCTCTTAGGGCTGCCTAGGCATAATGCCAAGCAGAGAAGGGGGAAGGGCAGTCTCAGACCTGGCCAGCCTGAGGCTAGCCTAGCAGTGGGGGGAAAGAGCGAGCCCTGGGGGTTTTGAGTACACACTCAGGTGGGGAGAAAGGAAGTGTTGAGAGGCTTTTGGGTATGCTATAAGGGGACTCTGTATGCTTTGGGATTCTTTTTGTAGTTTCTGTACAACACTTAACTGCTTTTCCATTTAAACTTTCCATCACTTCACAGTCTATTTAAGTGAGTGTCATTCTTTTGCCCCTTTCAGGGACAAGAGAAGCTCTCTCCGGCCTCAAACCAGGACACCTGAGTTCTGTGGTAGATCTATATATCTGGGTCAACCAGAAACATATTTTAAGGGGGAAAAAGAAGAGGAATTGTTCATAGTACAATTATATACAGTGCTAGGTGTCTGTAGTTACTTCTACTTGAAGGCAGTCACCTAATTAAATGCTCAGTAAAAAAACAGACACATTTACCAGGCTGGCCCTGTATAGCTTGGTCTTGGAAAGCACTTACAGTTCAAAATCTAAAGGCAGAGTTTCACAGCAATGATTCGTCCATAACTAGTGAAATTAATAATGGCAGGTTAATAAAAGCTAACTCAATTATCCATTAAATATGATGATCAGGTCTGATTTTAACCCATCTAATCTATATTTATTCAATATTTTAGTCTAGACTAAAAATACTAATTGCAATCCAGATGTACACAAGGCAGAGGTCAGTCAGAGAGGAGCGCAGGTGAACTTGGAATTACAGTCTCCACACTTCTCCCTTCTCTGGTTTTTAAGCAGTCTAAGATGGGCGTTTCATTGTAAAATCAAAGATTCTTGCTCTATCCTATGGCAACACTAAGACAGCAAGTATAGCTTACAGCTTTCTGTGAATTATGTTTTTGATTCACCTTTATAACTGGACAGGGACTATATGAGTGATCAAGTTATATTCAGTATGTCCCTGATTGTGAGCCAATGACCTAGATTTGTTTCCTCTGAATTTCACATCAAATATTTAAACCAATTTTGAAGAAGGCCTGTTGTAGTTTGAGCTGGGTGCCCCCCTGGTGCATTCACTTCCTGTGTCCAGAAGTCCAGCCCAGAGGGATGGACACAGGAAATTGTGTATTTCCTACCATAATTCTTTGCACCACTATAAGATCCAGTGCGGAGTCTGGCACTTCCTCTTTCCTTCCCTCTCCGAGACTTGGTAACTGGGGGAGAGATCTCCCGGCCATGGGCCTGATTGGGCCCAAGGCCACAGGGGGATGGGCAGTCTCAGGCCTGGCCAGCTGAGACTAGCCCAGCAGAGGGAGGGGGAAGAAGGAGCCCTGGGGGTTTTGCATGTACCCTCAGGTGGGGATGGGGTCTTTCTTTGTCACTGCGCTTTGGGTTTTCTGTAACATTCACTGCTTTCTATTTAAACTTTCATCACTTTTGCAATCCGTTTGTCTGAGTCGTTATTTCTGCCTGTGGTGGGGAGGGGACCTGCCCCAACCCATTACAAGGCCAAAGTTGCTCAGAATGGAGAGAAGGCCAGTAGTAGCACATCATATCCACATAACTGATAACACTTGCTTTAACTTGGGTTTAAGCCCCAGCTTAATACAATACTTAAAGCACACACTCATATTTAACTTCAGTGGGGCTTAGCTGTGTGCAAATTTAATCCCCAAAATCACTACATTTGCCTACCCATCACACTGTTTTTTCCCGCTATTATTTCTACTGGTTGTAATTGGAATGGAAACTGCTTGGAATGGAAACTGTAATTGGAATGGAAACTGCTTGGCCATTGGAATGTGCTGCCCAGGGAGGTGGTGGAGCCACCTTCTCTGGAGGTGTTTAGAAGAGACTGGATGGGGTGCTCGGTGCCATGGTTTAGTTGATTAGATTGTATTGGATGATAGGTTGGACTCGATGACCTTGAAGGTCTTTTCCAACCTGGTCAATTCAATTCAATTCTATCCTATCCTATCCTATCCTATCCTATCCTATCCTATCCTATCCTATCCTATCCTGCTCTATTCTATTCTAATTCCTAGTGAAAGAAGGGGAAATTGGACCTGCCCAAGCTCCTGGATCAGGCCCTTTCACAAATGAGACACTATTTGCATGTTTCACATAAGCCAAACATTCAGAATGTAGGTCTGTAATTATATATATATATAACAGTGCATTTATTTGATGTCACGGGGGACAAGTTAATGTGACTGTTAGCCGGTTTTGTGGTTTTGTCTGGGAAAGCGTATGTCTACTTTTTTACCAGTCATCAGATATTCTTAATCAAAATGCCAAGCAATGAGCTTTGAATGGAGCTAGTATTAAATTAAAAGCATGTCTCAGAGGATTTTGAAGAGGTCTTGCTGCTTGACCTAGTTCAGCTATCAGAACTTATCCCTCATGAGAAGTGGTTTACATAAAGATAGTTAGCAGAATTTACGTAGAATCCTTTGTCCTTGGTTGTTGGGTTTTAGGGGTTTTTTTTTGGTTGCAATATCCTTTACATATTTATAAACATTAATCAAGTCACCACTTAGTCTCCTCCAAGCTAAAGAGCCCCAGCTCCCTCAGGATCTCCTCTCCTTTAATCATTTTTCTGGCTCTGTGCTGGACTCTCTCAAGCAGTTCCCTGTCCTTCTTGAACTGAGGGGCCCAGAACTGGACACAATATTCCAGATGTGGCCTCACCAGGGCAGAGAAGAGAGGAAGAACATCTCTCAATCTACTAACCACTCATCTTCTAATACAACCCAGAATGGCATTGGCCTTTCTGGCAACAAGAGCACATTGCTGGCTCATAGTCAACCTTTCATCCACCAGGACCCCCAGGTCCTTTTTGCCTTCACTGCTCTCCAGCAGGGTAGTCCCCAACCTATACTGATCCACTGGGTTGTTCTTTCCCAGATGCAAGACTCTAGGCTTGCCCTTGTTGAACTGCTTGGTTGACACTCCTTGGTTGACATGGAAGGAAATGTTGTAACACAGGATGAGGAAAAGGCAGAGGTACTTAACACCTTCTTTACCTCAGTTTTTACTAGCTGGAAAGAACGTCTACCAGACAGCTGGCCTGCAGAACTGGCAGAGGGAGCCAGGGAGCTGCATGGTTTCCCTGTGTTCCATGAGCAAGTGATAGGAGCTCTCCTCAGCAGCTTGGACCCCCACAAGTCCATGGGACCAGATGGGATCCATCCTAGGGTGCTGAGAGAGCTGGCAGATGAGCTGGCCAAGCCACTCTCCATTATTTTTCATCAGTCCTGGCTCACTGGAGAGATCCCACATGACTGGAAGCTGGCCAACGTGGTACCCATCCACAAGAAGGGCCAGTTGGATGAGCCAGGGAATTACAGGCCTGTCAGCCTGACCTCAGTGCCAGGAAAGATTATGGAGCAGGTCATCCTGAGTGCAATCACGCAACACTTAGAGGATGGCCAAGGGATCAGGCCCAGCCAGCATGGGTTTAGGAAGGGCAGGTCCTGCCTGACCAACCTGATCTCCTTCTATGATCAGGTGACCCGCCTGGTGGATGTGGGGAGGCCTGTGGATGTAGTCTACCTGGACCTCAGCAAGGCCTTTGACACCGTTCCCCATAGCAAACTCCTGGCCAAGCTGTCAGCCCATGGCTTGGATGGGAGCACACTGAGATGGGTTAGGAACTGGCTGGAGGGCCGAGCCCAGAGAGTGGTAGTGAATGGTGCCACATCCAGCTGGCAGCCAGTCACCAGTGGTGTGCCCCAGGGATCAGTACTGGGCCCCTTGCTCTTTAACATCTTTATTGATGATCTGGACGAGGGCATCGAGTCCATCATCAGTAAATTTGCTGACGACACCAAGCTGGGCGCAGGAGTTGATCTGCTGGAGGGTAGAGAGGCTCTGCAGAGGGACCTCGACAGGCTGGGCAGATGGGCAGAGTCCAACGGCATGAGATTTAACACATCTAAGTGCCGGGTTCTGCACATTGGCCACAGCAACCCCATGCAGAGCTACAGGCTGGGGTCAGAGTGGCTGGAGAGCAGTCAGGCTGAGAGGGACCTGGGGGTGCTGGTCGACGGTAGACTGAACATGAGCCTGCAGTGTGCCCAGGCAGCTAAGAGGGCCAATGGCATCCTGGCCTGCATCAGGAACAGTGTGGCCAGCAGGAGCAGGGAGGTCATTCTGCCCCTGTACACTGCACTGGTTAGGCCGCACCTCGAGTACTGTGTCCAGTTCTGGGCCCCTCAGTTTAGGAAGGATGTTGACTTGCTGGAACGAGTCCAGAGAAGAGCAACAAAGTTGGTGAGGGGTTTGGAACATAAGCCCTACGAGGAGAGGCTGAGGGAGCTGGGGTTGCTTAGCCTGGAGAAGAGGAGACTCAGGGGTGACCTTATTACTCTCTACAACTACCTGAAGGGAGGTTGTAGACAGACGGATGTTGGTCTCTTCTCCCAGGCAAGCAGTACCAGAACAAGAGGACACAGTCTCAGGCTGCGCCAGGGGAGATACAGGCTGGATGTTAGAAAAAAGTTCTATACAGAAAGAGTGATTGCACATTGGAATGGGCTGCCTGGGGAGGTGGTGGAGTCACCATCACTGGAGGTTTTTAGGAGAAGACTTGACGGGGTACTTGGTGCTGTGGGTTAGTTGCTTGGGCGGAGTTGGATTGGTTGATGGGTTGGACGCGATGATCTTGAAGGTCTCTTCCAACCTGGTTTATTCTATGTATTCTATGTATTCTATGTATTCTAAATTTCTCCCTGCCCAACTCTCCAGCCTGTCTTGCTGAATGGCAGCACAACCCTCTGGTGTGTCAACCACTGCTCCCAATTTGGTGTCATCAGCAGACAGTGCACTCAGTGCCTTTACTCAGGTCATTGATGAATATATCGTACAGCACTGGTCCCAATACTGACCCCTAAGGGACTCTACAAGATACAGGCCTCCAACTAGGCTCTGTCCAATTGACCACAACTCTCTGACTTCTTTCCTTCAACCAGTTCTCAATCCACCTCACTACCTGATGATGCAGACCACACTGCCTCAGCTTAGCTGTGAGGATGCTGTGGGAGACAGTGTCAAATGCTTTACTGAAATCAAGATAAACCACATCCACTGCTCTACCATTACCTATCCACCTGGTTATGTCCTCATAAAGGGCTATCAGGTTGATCAGACATGACTTCCCCTTGGTAAAACTATGCTGACTGCTCCTAATGACCCTCTTGACCTTGATGTGCCTAAGGACAGTGGCAAGGATAAGTTGTTTCATTACCTTCCCAGGGATGGAGGTGAAGCTGACCAGTCTGTGGTTGCCTGGGTCCTCCTTCTTACCCTTTTTGAAGATTGGAGTGACATTTGCCTTCCTCCAGACCCCAGGTACCCATGGATTTATGGATGTCCAGATGATTTAACTGTTCCCTAACCCAGTTCTCATCAACCCAGTCCTCATCAGCCAAGGAAAACTCCTCATTTGTCTTCCTCTGGTGCCTCAGGAGTCTGGACCTCTTGAGGACAGTCTCAAACAGTATAGATGACACAACAAAGGCATTTAGTAACTCCATCTTCTTTGTATCCACTGTCACCAAGGCATCACCCACCTCATTCAGCAGTGGGCCCACATTGTCACTAGTGTTAGTTTTTCCTGCAATGTATTTGAGGAAACCCTTTCTGTTGTCCTTGACCTCCTTTGCAAGGTTTATTGCTAAGGAAAAATATCCAAACAAAACTCTACATCCTGACATGCTGGAGTGGGTCCAGAGGAGGCCACATATATGACCAGAGGGATGAAGCAGCTCTGCTATGAAGAAAGGCTGTTTAGCCTAAAGACAAGAAGGCCATGAGGAGACCCTGTTGCAGCATTTCAATATTTTGAGGGGACCTATGAGAAAGACAGAGACAGAGTTTTTTTAGCAGGGCCTGATGTGACAGGTCAAGCAGTGCTGATTTTAAACTGAAAGAGGGGACATTATGACTAGATATAAGGAAGAAATCTTATAAGGTGAATATGGTGAGCGAGTGGGCCCAGGCAGCCCAGAGAGGTAGTAGATGTCACACTCCTGGAAACATTCAAGGCCAGACTGAACAGCCTGAGCAACCTGATCTAGTTGAAGTCGTCCCTGCTCAATGCAGTGGGGCTGGACTACATGACCTTTAAAGGTCCCACCCAAACCATTCTATGATGATGATATGTCCAATTGTCCGGTTTCATGAATAGCCACAAGTCAGAATCCCAACAGTTTGATCAGCCTTTTGCTTTTTTTCAGTAGCTGTCCTCCAAAGCAAATCTTTCATTTTTTCACCAGTACAAAATTTGCACAATGCCAGGAGCCAAATAATCCATGACCACCCCATCTCTTTCTGGTGCTGCCTCCTAGCTCACACAAAACTCAATACTTTTCAAAAAACAGCATATACAGCACAGAGCTGATCTACATGTTTCAGTTTTCATTAGGCAATCAGCTCATTTTCAGAGAAATCCTTCTAATTGTTTTTTTTTGTTTGCACAAATATCTCACAATAACCTCTTCTTCACTAACAGAACTTAGAACAGAATCCAACACCTGCAACCTGGGATTCCAAGGTGAATATGTACTGAGTTTTTCCCTTAACAGGTGCACAAAGAGTACAGACAAAACCAAACAAGCAAACTACAACTATGTTTGAAAGTAGTTAAAGTATTCAGGGTATTCAGGAGCAAGGTGAAAAATCGGATCCTTTACTGCATCTGATAATGTGTTGAACTATGTGATTTTCTGCCAAATGCTCTCCTAACAGTGAGACCTCAGGCTTTAAAATTGGTGCTTCAATTAACTGGTGCAGCGGTGCAACTAGCTTTTGAAATTGCTGGGGTGTGTGGTGGTGATTTAGAAGGATTTAAGCTCTGACCTTACCTTTGTATGAAATTGCATCAGCCCCTTTGAAATGTGTGACTTTGGGCAAGTAAGTAAGTTACCACTAAGAAAATTAGAATGTGAATTTACAACCTCAGCTATACTATGTGATGTCATGGGCACCCATGTCCATTCCTTTACACTGGGAAAGAATCCCTTTCAATTGCAAGGTGGATAGTTAGGAGGTGTTTAAAGTCAGTCAGGTGGTTAGGGTCACTGTTTAAGGTCCATCACCAGGGGCATCTCCACAGGATCAGGATCACTGAAGTCTTTCTGAAGTTGGTGGGTGTCATCTAGTTAAAAGATCTAATGATTCTTTGTAGATTCACTTTATAGCTTCTACTAACTACATTTGATAGTTAACTCAGCGGTGTTGTTGTTTTCTAAGCTGTCGACACAAGGAAGGAATAGGAAGACTACCCCTAGGGTTATGGACAGGATTGGACATGGAGCCTCTGCTCACTGACATTTAAATGCTGCAAGTTTGCAAGCCCAGCTGGGAACAGTTTGGTGGACTGCTTAGCCAAGTCAGCACAGGAGGGGACAAAGCAGCAACTGCAAACAGATGAAAGAGAAAGAAAAAGTTAAAGAAAACAAATAAAATAAATAAATAAAAATAAGTGGGCCTTCATCAAAACACTGTGGTGGCAGCTTTGGGCAGACACTCAGAGGGGAACACTGCAGATGGACTGTTTTGGAAGAAGAGATGAGTGCTTACCTAGCTGCTGGCCTGAAGGGAGGGAAGATGCAGGAATATGCAGAGGACTCAGATACTGTAATAAAATACAAATACATTTTATATTTAATATTCTGGCAATGGTATCTTCAGACACCGCTGTAACTTATTTACAAAGTACATTTACAGGTTCTGTTACTCAGCTGTGCGTGATGCATTTCACATATGAAGACAGTTAAACAATGTAAGCACAGATCTAAGAATTTCCAATACAGCAATTCAAATTGGAAACTGAGGTGCCACAATCTGTGGTTTCCCACAAGTGGGATTCTGTAGCAGATCAGCCAGGGACTCATAGCTTGCTCCTGTTGTGTCCAGTATCTTCCCAGATAACTGTAATTCAAATAGGTCTTGGCTCAGAGAGGACTATGGAGCCTCTCACTTCTCTTGCCCAGTTCATGGTTTGGAGTTTTTCCTTGTCTTGGAGAGGGCTAAGGGGCCTCCCTCTTGTGCTCCATTGCCAGGCTATAGGAGTGTTGGTTGCCTTGGTCAAGCAGCAAGGCCTGGGTGTAGTTTGCCTGCTAAGGCAAGCTCTTCTGCTGCAAGTCTGGCAGCATTTGGCTCTTGCTGCTTACTTGGTGAGAACAAGGCAAATCACCTACTTTCTCAACTAGTTTAAATACTGTCCAAAGGCAATCAGTGCCCTTTGGTAAAAGAGAAACCTGATAGCTGAGCCCATTAGATGGGGCATATCCAAACATAGCCAGGGGCACACACAGTTCACAGGTGTGTTACAAGGTTAATTACACTTGCTACATGTTTATCTGGACCACCTGGACCCCAGGAAGTGTCCAGGTTTGCACATTCACAGGTGCTTAACTCCTTGCCTGGTTTAGGGCATGTTTTGGGGTTTGTCCCTTCAGGACAGTAATATATTCCACATAAGCAAAAACTTGAGAATTTCCAATACAGCAATTCAAACTGGAAACTCAGGCACCGTGACCTGCGGTTTCCCACAAGAGGGATTCTATAGCAAATTAGCTGGGGACTCACAGCTCGCTCCTCTGTCCAGTATCTTCCCAGACACTCTAACTATAATTCAAGCGGTTTCTCCCCAGCTCATGGGCTGTGGCTGCTTCTTGGCTTGGAGAAGGCTAAGGCAGTTCCTCTCCTCCATTGTGCTCTGGCACAGGGCTCTTGGAGCTTTGATTGGCTCACAGTCCATGATGGCCAGCTTCTCTCCTCTGAGGCACTGAGGCCACAGAGGGGTCTTGGGTTTCCTTTTGGTTCTTGGACCAATTCTTACCACAACTTGGCAGTTCTTTGCTCTCAAGCAAGTGGTGTCTGTGGCACAGGGCTCTTGGACATTGCTTGCTTCAGGCTGCAGCAGTGCAGCTCTTACCAGGATTCAATTCTCTCTGGCTTTTCCCCCCGCCTGCTTGGCGGTAGGGCTTGGCTCTTGCTTCATCCCAGGTGCAGGGCCCAACTGTGGTTTGCCTGCTAGGGCAGACTCTCCAGCTGCAACTCTCACAGCATTCTGCTCTTGTTGCTTCTTGGTAAGAACAGGCCAATTGCCTACCTTCTTGGCTGGTTTAAATACCATCCAAAGACAATTAATGCTCTTTGGTAACAGAAGAACCTGTTATCTTAATCTATAGGATGGGGCGTACCCAAACGTGTCCAGGAGCACAGTTCACAGGTGTATTACAAGGTTAATTACACATGGTACATATTTGCCTGGACCCTCTAGACCCCAAGAAATGCCCAGGTTTGCAAATTCACAGATGCTTAGCCCACTGTCTGGGTTAGGGCATGCATGGTAGTTTTAGGCTATGCCTTGAAAATTTAGCTGCAGATTTTGAGCAGAAACGTAGAAAAATATAAATAAATCACTATTGGGGGTAAAAAGGAAAATAAAACATTATTCTAAACAAGTTCATTGGATAAATGTCTGGGATAAGAGAAGCTGTATCATAACAATTCTTCATATTTCACTTCCATCCCCATTCCTTTTCTCTTCTCCTCTGATCTTGTCTGTTATTGCTTCATTTGGGAGATAACATGCTTCTGGCTGGCCTTAACATAAGCCTAACACTGCTTTTCTCTCAACTCCTCTCTCTCTCTCTAGGGGGTTGGGAGTGGGAAGGGGGAGAGCAGCTTCCCTGGTCTTTCTGACCAGGGCAATTTCCATGTTGTTTGCTTACTGTAAATATCTGTATAATATTGCAAATCCTGTATATTTTGTACATATTCATTGCATTCCATTGCAGAGTGTAGTTTTTGCTTGTAAATACAGCTTCATTTGCTTCTAACCGAGTTGGTCTGGCTTAAAAGTTAATGCTGGGGGGAAACTTCAACCCACCCCATTACAGCATGTTTGTCCCTTCAGGACAGCTACTAACAAAGTCCTTGGCTGAGCACCTTCACTGAATAGGTTCACTGACCCAAAGCCAGCTGGATTCATTTGAATTCCTGGAAAAACTGAGTCACACAGGCAGGAATCTGGTGCAAACCATAAAGCACTTTCATACTGAGATATACCACAGTGGTCCTAGAGTTTCCACTTCCTGTGATCGTAATGCATCATGAGTTTTTGATGACCAAAACTATGACTGAAAAAAAGGTAGGAGGAAGCTTGTTCTGAAGCAATGCAGTGGTGGGACTTATGTAGTCTAGTTTCAGATACAAAGAATAAAACAAGAAACAGTATTTTGCAAATGTCTAAGTAAAGGCATGTACCACAGTATGAAATTTTGTGTTGCAAATATGCTACATAATTCTGACTGACCACACTTATCTTTTCACAGAGTCAGAGATCAAGGCTGAAAATGTAATCAACCACAGCAGAGTAATTGATGTCTATTCCACAGATTATAAAACTGGATTTGGGTTCGGCCTTGTTTTCTTCATTAAATTACTCTATAGCAAGAGTTATTAACTAATTAAAGAGTTATTACCTAATTAAAGACAGTATTTGCTCAAGTTCCTTCCTAAGCCCTTCAGTGCACAAGGGGAGTGGGCAGATCCATAGCCTCACAAGCGAAGTGCATTTCCCATCTGAGAAGCTCCTTTGGTTTAGTGTTATATTGCATATGAATGCTGCTGGTGTGCAAGAAAAAGATTGTGAATGAATGTGGAAGCAGTATCTTTTACTACATAACCTCCCTTCATCCTCAGCAAAGAATCTTTACCTCTATTAAAATTAAATAATACCCTCACATTTATTCATTTACAGGGTGTGACTTTCCAAAATGTTCAGCACTGGCTGGATATCGATGTCCTTGAAATCCATAGGAATTTCATCGTAGACACTAGTCAGGGAGAACTAGGAAAATTATGAGAACTTCTGCAAACCTTATCCACATGGTACTGAGTGATGAGGGCATGGTTTTAGCTCTCACTATAGAAAGGAAAATTAAGATTTATATTTTGTTCATTAGGGGCAAAAAGTAATCAGGAAAAATAACTCCTTTAGAGAAAAATAAGATAGCAAGCAACAGTCTCTCTAATGTTAAGATTAATCCCTTTAGGCTTACAGGTTTCATCACAAACTGTGTTTTACAGACTTGGTAGTCTCCACCTCACACCCTTATCTGCCTCTTCCTGCCTTAGCCATTTGCGGTGCTTTGTCATCTTCCTCGTGCTGTTCTGAGATAGAATCATTTCACCTGGGGCCACATCTGCTTAATCCTTAAACTCATCACTCTTAGACTGGTCCCATTAATTTTCTTCTCTTTTCTGGTCTCCGTAGCTCAAGTACAGCGGTCTTATTACAGCCAAATCTAATATCTCTGTGCTTTAATCAATACTACCATGATGCCTTCATTTTGACTTCAAATTATTGCTGACCTTTTTCAAGTCCTTATTAACCTCTGCTTCCCTTTCACTTCTTTTTGAAGGGATGATTCATCCAAGCAGATCTCAAAGCTTTCCTTGCAAACACTTACCTTTTGCCAGGAGCAGGAATTCTGCACTGGTTGGCACCTTTGGTTTAAAGCTCCAGGGATTTTCTCTGGTCAAATTTTTCACCTCATCAGGACACTATCTATGATTGCCTTTCAGTTCCTAGTGCTTGAAACTGCAAACCATTCTTAAACACCTGATATTGTCAGAAAGGCAGTCACAGTATCACAGTATAACTAAGGTTGGAAGAGACCTCGAGGATCATCGAGTCCAACCTGTCTCCACAGACCTCATGACTAAACCATGGCACCAAGTGCCACATCCAATCTCCTCTTGAACACCCAGTACCAGCCATGTGAAAACTTTCTCCATCTACCACAGGACCTGAACTACACCCCTAGCAATTATTTGAGCAGGTTCATCTGCATACCCTGGCCTCTACCACTGTCAATTCTTCATGCAGAAAAATAAAAGTATTCCTTCTCTAACACAGCACTTTCAGCTCAGAGGTATCTTTAGTGCTTATTTGTCATTCCAGATACTACCAGTTAAGCTGATGCCAGGGCTTTCACCACAACTCTGCCATCAGCATTCAGCAGAGAGGAAGGTCCACTTATATATAACACAGTATGTTTAGGTGAGACCATCCTAAAATACCAGGAGAATTGCCACATGAAATTGAACATTCCACACCTCAGTATTTAATAAAACTGTAAAATCTGTGTGATAATGCCTGTCTGGAACAAAGTAAACATGGAGTCTGAGTCCCTTGATCGAGTGTGTATGTCTGTTGCATTGATTAGTACATCAGACCAGCTTTATCATTAAAGTCATGTGAAAAAGGCAAATGCAGTCCTCCAGCACATCAGACAAGGTATCCAGAAGATAGGTAAGCCATTAATGCTACTTTATTAAACAAGGATGAAAATTCATCTGGAACAGCCTAGGCAGTTGAGCCTTCTGTGTTCAAAGATGAGCCAAAACTGGAACAGATACAGGGCTGGGGATTGCTGGGACAATCAGTGGAGAAGGCAGCCACTATTACAGAGGATATGGGGAAAGCCAGCTTAGCATATCAAAGTCACCATCGAAAGGGAATGTGATTGATCTCTAAAAACACACCCATGGGCAAACCTCAGAGAGGAAGAATGGCTATCCAGTTTAATGACAGTATTGGCACAACAACAAAAGTGTACAAACTATCTGTGAGGGGTACTGGACTTCAAATCCAATGGCTTACACATCAGAGAGCAAAAGTTCTATCTAGCAGAGGTAATGAAGGGCAGAAATCAGGAAGTTTTAAACTGGCACTTGACAAATGCATCACAATGATTACATGACAGGACAGACCATGATAATGAGTTGAGCTTGATGAGGTAGTCCATCATATCCTCAACCTTTTTTACCTTACTGTTGACTCCTACTGACTTTGTTATGTTATTTTTTTAATATTTAATTTATTCAAAGCCCATTCAACTTAAATCTTCAAGTTTTTGCCTGCTAGTTAATATAGGACAATGTTTTATCATAGTTTTCTAAGTTCCTACACTGCCAGTCATGTGCCTTACTGATCAAATAAAACACTGAAGGCTGATAAACAAATTCTACCAGGCAAAAGTATATTCTTCTTACCAAGGAATGAGTGATTTTTGTATCATATCTCATTGAATACAATACAGTAAGCTCCTTTATGATTTAAGAAGTTTTTAACCTCTTTAAAACCATATTTTTGGTCCCAGAGTATTGTTTGACACAAATGACACATACTCCATTATTTAAAAGAACAACAACCAAAAAAAAAAAAACCCCTCTTAACTGTTCATTTGGGCATTTTAAAATTTGCCTGACCCTGAACTCTTTGTTGAATTAATCATCAATTAACAATACCCTTAGGTCAGCAGAAAATGTCAGTTTTCAAATATTTAAAGAAAACAATTCAGCTGGTGCCATAATGCAGCTGATAGAATAATACTCTCCTATGAGATTTCACATGATACCACACAACACCAATAATAATAAATAATAATCATAATAATAGTAAAAAAAAAAACAAACAACGAAACAACTTAGAATGAAAACAACCCCTACATGACACACATTAATACCAGATTTCTAAGGGTGATTGTAAACAGACAACCAAAACCAAGTAGATGTGCTTTTACTGCAATTACAGAAATAAGTTACTGACCCTATACAGTGTAATAGTTTGTGAAGGATCCAGGGAAAAGACATAAAACCATCAGTGCTGAACTTGGCAGATGACAGCAAAGCTGGGAGAGCAGTACACAATTTTTAAAAGTCCACAACAATGAACAAGAGCAACCCGGATTAGCCTTGGCATAGACCAGTTCCAGCAGGAGCAGGGAGGTCATTCTGCCCCTGTACTGGTTAGGTCACACCTCGAGTACTGTGTCCAGTTCTGGGCCCCTCAGTTTAACAAGGATGTTGAGTTGCTGGAACATGTCCAGAGAAGGGCAACAAAGTTGGTGAGGGGTTTGGAGCACAAACCCTATGAGCAGAGGCTGAGGGAGCTGGGGTTGCTTAGCCTGGAGGAGGCTCAGGGGAGACCTTATTGTTTTCTACAAGTACCTGAAGGGAGGTTGTAGCCAGGTGGGGGCTGGTCTCTTCTCCTAGGCAACCAGCACTAGAACAAGAAGACACAGTCTCAAGCTGCACCAGGGGAGGTTCAGACTGGATGTTAGGAAGAAGTTCTCCATAGAGATAGTGATTGGCCATCGGAATGAGCTGCCTGGGGAGGTGGTGGAGTTGCCGTCAATGGAGGTGCTTAGGAAGAGACTGGATGGGGTGCTTGGTGCCATGGTTTAGTTGATTAGATGGTGTTGGACAATAGGTTGGACGTGACGATCTTGAAGGTCTCTTCCAACCTGGTTTATTCTATTCTATTCTATTCTATTCTATTCTATTCTATTCTATTCTATTCTATTCTATTCTATTCTATTCTATTCTATTCTATAGTGCACACATTAGTCTAAGCAGACAGATAGTACACCATACCTCTAAGATAAATAATAATAGTATACACACAGGACATAATGTTCCTGTCATGGGGAATAATGATTTTAAAGGTTTTAAGAATAGATAATCTCTGCATCATGTTTTGCTAATGTTAAATATACCCAGAGTACTAATTAGAATTTCAGGTGTGTACACAAGGAATATTGAATGGGATAGGAATGCAAAATGCTCTTGCATTTAGCACTGGGCCAACCACTGTTTCTAGTATCAGCGTGCAAATAGGGATTTTATAGCGTAGAGAAGGTTAGAATAACTGTAAAGAGCCTTAATGCTGATGGAAGAGTAGAAAAATTATGATTAAGGGAGAGAGAAAGTCTTGGGAATATTTATTCTCCATGGAGCACACCACAACCAGGCTAGGCTGCAAGGGCGGGTGGCAACCAGAGAGAAACAGCAGAAAGGAAGTTTGATGGTGAGAGGCAAAGTTAGTTCAGGCCTGGTACCTGTATAGGGCTGATTCCTGCTTTCCAGGCAGGTCTTTGAGCCTTGACAGGAAAAAGGAACACCTTGAGCAGCTGCCATACAGACTGCCAGGTTATGCTTGCAAACCTTCAGCCCTGCACCTTTTTCCTTCTGTTAACTGCTGTGCATGCTCTTGGAAACACACAAAGTGTTCATCCTGTCTGAAGGACCACATTCACTGACATCTGCAGCTTTGGTGAGAGACGAGAAGCTTTGGGACCTGCAGGATTTTATTCCTACAGGGTGAAACATGAGAAATTAATTGTTTGTTAACAGAGTTTGATTGACAAACTTCTCTGAAAACAACCCCTTATGGGATTCAGTTACCAGCAGTTTAATGATGGTAGCATTTGTGAATCCAAAAAACTACTTGCGGCTTATGACACCCATCTTTAAACTCCAGAGCTGCTAAACAGTTAGGAAGTCCTCAGTTCTGAAACATATAGCTCTGCTGGGCTGTATTGTGCCAATTATACAACCTGCACAGTGGAGGGCATAGGTGGATGACTGTATTTGATGGTTGTGGAAAACAGGTGAAACTATCAAAGGGCAAAGCCTGAGACTTCTGAATCCAAACAATGTTTCAAAAGTGTGATTAGACAGATCCCAGATGATGTTGAAGCATTTTCTACCTTAGAGCAGTTTGAAGATGGCTTCCCTCCTTCATGTCTGTGGCTAACACTAACCACTAAGACTCTTTTGCAGTCTTGTAACATTTTCTGAATATATGCTCATAAATTGTGGGTCTGATTTCACTCCTGCTGAAGTCAGTGGGAGACATGCAGTGTGCTTAGCAGGAGATGGATTACCCCTGGCCTCATTAGTTTCAGTTTCCTCTACAGATGTGGATGAGCCTCACTCTTGCTGTCACAGGGAAATAAAAATTAAGATGTACTGTACCAGGGTGATCTGCCATATCTTGCATAAATTTACCTCTCCTGTCTCTCTCATATATTCCCCTGTGACTTTTGCTGGGACTCTGTGGAAGATTGAAGACAAAAGGGTTACTTAAGTTTTCCCTGACAGACTGCCCACCCGTGCCGCCCCACCACCCCTTCTTCCAGCTTTGCAGAGTGAAGCTGATCCCTGAAATTAGCAGTTCCCTCCCCAAGGGGGATTACAGAGCCACATGTAGCCTTTGTGAGAATTAATCAAAGCTTCACTTGTGACATTTCTTAGAATTTTTTGAGGATGAAATACTGCTTGCCTGTTAGAATTAATTTCCCAAGACACTTGCCTCTTCAGAGAGGCTGCGCTGTGTCTCACATGATTTGTGGAATGGCAAATATTCTAGAGACGTAGGCAAATCAAAATCAGTGCATCTTCAACAATGTGTCACTAGTGCTTCATGTGTCCTAGTGATCAAATTTAAGGAATTTAAGGAATTACAAGTGCTTTGATTTAACTGAAAGAGTGTCCTTATCACAGGGGCAGCAAGGAGTCTTGGGCTGACACTATTGGTGCACTCCTAGTGGTGGAATGAAGACAAGTAGATGTAAGCCAAGGAAGTGACTGATTGGCCCCAAGAGCTGCACAGTGATTCATCAAATCTAAAGCTTTGGGGAAAGATCAGTGTTCATCAGATGTTGTGACTCCAGCATCTTAGTCAGACATTGCACAAAACACTGTGGAGTACAGCAATTCCACCTGTGATTACAGAGGCTGTTTTGAGAAGATGGGTGCACAGACATTTCATGTGAGCTTTGTCCACGATGACAGGAAACTGTGAACTCTGACAAAGTGCTGGCATTTGCCAATTACATTTTCATCTTTCATTGGAACACTAGGCCAGGTCACTAGCCCTAAACTGTAACAGGGGAGGAAATTTACTTGCTGCCTTCAATAACCTCATTAATGGTTGTTGGGACTCTTTTTTTGAGGTGTGCTGTGAAAGAATGAGTGAGGATTGACACAAGTAGCAGGAAGGGAAATTCCAGCAGAATATATAAAAGGAGTTGATTCATAATGGAGTTCATGAAACATTGAATGAGGTTGCCTAGAAAGTCTGTGGACTCTACATCCCTGAAGATAATTTGACACTCATCTGGAAAAGGCCCTGAGGAACTTGATCCCACTTTGAGAAAGACCCTGTTTTGAGCAGGAGGTCTGACTAGGTGACCTCTAGAGGTTCCTTTCAACATAAATTATTCTATGATCTATTCTATGATTCTGTGATGCTATATATACCTGAAGGGAGGTTGTAGACAGGTGGGGGCTAGTCTCTTCTTCCAGGCAACCAGCACCAGAACAAGAGGACACAGTCTCAAGCTGTGCCAGGGGAGGTTCAGACTGGATGTTATGAAGAAATTCTACACAGAGAGAGTGATTGCCCATTGGAATGGGCTGCCTGGGGAGGTGGTGGAGTCACCATCGTTGGTGGTGTTTAGGAGACTTGACGGGGTGCTTGGTGCCATGGTTTCGTTGATGATGCATGATGGGTTGGACACGATGATCTTGAAGGTCTCTTCCAACCTGGTCTATTCTATTCTATTCTATTCTATTCTATTCTATTCTATTCTATTCTATTCTATTCTATTCTATATAGTGATTTATTTTTTTTAATTAGTTTTCTGAAATATCTTCTTCTCTTTACTACAAATCACTCAGCGTTGCTCCCTTGATGGAGTATTTCTTCATGTCAGAGATCTTCATGAAAGGTAAGATCTCATCACATAATTGCTGCACAACCTTGTCCATCAGCTGTGTTATCTATCAGCTTTATTTTAAGAGAAGCTCTCAGTTCAGGGAAAGCTCTGACACTCTTTAATTCACTTCTGCTGAAATCAGTTCTGATGTGATATCCAAATGCTGCAGAGCAGGGATATGACTATCTTCTTTGGAGGTTATGGCTCCAGCATAATGTTTGAAGATAGAAGAAATATTTAACTCATACAGGCTGGGGTCAGAGTGCCTAGAGAGCAGCCAGGCAAAAGGGGACCTGGGGGTACTGGTTGACAGTAGGCTGAATATGAGCCAGCAGTGTGCCCAGGCAGCCAAGAAGGCCAATGGATCCTGGCCTGTATCAGGAACAGTGTGGCCAGCTGGAGCAGGAACAGTGTGGCCAGCAGGAGCAGGGAGGTCATTCTGCCCCTGTAATCGGGACTGGTTAGGCCACACCTTGAGTCCTGTGTCCAGTTCTGGGCCCCTCAGTTTAGGAAAGCTAATAATAATAATAATAGTAGTAGTAGTAATAATAATAGTAGTAGTAATAATAGTAATAATAATAGTAATAGTAATAATAATAATAGTAATAATAATCCCCAGGTTGGAAGAGACCTTCAAGATCATCGTGTCCAACCCATCAACTAATCCAACCCACCTAAACAACTAACCCATGGCACCAAGCACCCCATCAAGTCTCCTCCTGAACACCCCCAATGATGGCGACTCCACCACCTAGAAGGTGTCCAGAGAAGGGCAACAAAGCTGGAGAGGGGTTTGGAGCACAGCCCTATGAGGAGAGGCTGAGGGAGCTGGGGTTGCTTAGCCTGGAGAAGAGGAGGCTCAGGACAGACCTTATTGCTCTCTACAAGTACCTGAAGAGAGGTTGTAGCCAGGTGGGGGTTGGTCTCTTCTCCTAGGCAACCAGCACCAGAACAAGAGGACACAGTCTCAAGCTGAGCCAGGTGAAGTTTAGGCTGGATGTTAGGAAGTTCTTCATAGAGAGAGTGATTGGCCATTGGAATGTACTGCCCAGGGAGGTGGTGGGGTCGCCATCACTGGAGGTGTTTAGGAAGAGACTGGATGGGGTGCTTGGTGCCATGGTTTAGTTGATTTAGGTGTTGGATGGTAGGTTGGACGTGATGATCTCGAAGGTCTCTTCCAATCTGGTTTATTCTAGTCTATTCTATTCTATTTAGTCTAGTCTAGTCTAGTCTAGTCTAGTCTAGTTTCCAAATTGCAGTAGCCCATCTTCCCCACACCTCAAACAACATCATCTGGGGTAAGTTACTTTTTGCCACAGTGTTCTTATAAAAACATGAGAGCAATTGAAATAGAAGTACAGTGGGCCCAGGCTGGATACATATTTCTATTTATCACTTGTAAGCACTGCAGTGAACTAAATATGTATTTTTTTTTTTCCCCACAGATGAATAGAGCAAAACTTCAGAAGATTGGAAAGATACAGTCTGTATGGGCTGCTAGAAATTAGTGTCCAGTTCTAACCTACGGACAGATAGGATACAAGGATGTCATGGTTTGAGCTAAAACAGAGCTAATTCTGTTCAGTCATTTTACCTTTCATCTCAGATTCTTCCAAGAAACTGCTCTTTCTGAAGTCAGCAGCATGTTCCACAGGCAGTGCCGGCTCCTGGCAGTGATAACACTCAGTGTCTCTACTGTGTACCATGTTGGGAGTGCAGTAAGACTCCACCTGTGGGGACAGGACAGGTTACTCCAAACTGACCAGCAAGGGATTCTATTCCATTCCATTCCATTCCATTGCATTCCATTCAACATAAAGCTGAGGGATCATGCAAGTCAAGCCTTTTCTTCAATGACAGGGTCTGAAAAGGACTCTATTCTTCCTTAGATTCTGATTCATTTATTCCTGAATTGACTGAATTGATCCAGTTCCTGTCTGCCACTGAGTCCAGTCTAGGACTTCCCCAATGACTGTCCACAGCATCAGTGATGACAGTGATGTAATTGCCATCAGGGAGGTTGGATTCAGTATTGATTTTATATATATTTCATTTTATAGCTATTATTTTCATTAAAGCTGGTTTAGTTTCATTTGCACTCCATCAGGCTCTCTCCCTTACTCCCTTTCTCTTCCCCTTTGGGCAAGGAAAGGGGTTAATAGAGAGCATCTGTTGCTTGTTTAATGGCCAGCCCAAACCTTTGACACAAAAGAATTTTTTTTGTCAGGAGGATAAATACCAAACATGGCATCCAGCCTTTTGCCCAGGCTCTGGCGTGACCACGTTATGTGGTACTGTGTGCCTGAAAGTGAGCATGGGTCCTGGTAGGAGGTTTGTTCTATTAGCACTGGGCTATGCTTGGGCCATCTTGTGTATCATCCTGCAGGGCTTGTTCTCAGTGGCAACAAGGAGATCCTTGCAACTGCTCCACCACACAGGATGGGCACCTGAGGGATGTTTTGCCCTGTGTGCCTTTGCTTGCAGGAGCAATAGCTTCAATTGCTATTACTTCTTTTTCTGTTGCCCTCCTACTTACAAATGGCCTATGGTATCCAGGCCTGTATCAGGAACAGCGTGGCCAGCAGGAGCAGGGAGGTCATTCTGCCCCTGTACACTGCACTGGTTAGGCCACACCTTGAGTCCTGTGTCCTGTTCTGGGCCCCTCAGTTTAGGAAAGACGTTGACTTGCTGGAGAGTGTCCAGAGAAGAGCAACAAAGCTGGGGAGGGGTTTGGAACACAAGCCCTATGAGGAGAGACTGAGGGACCTGGGATTACTTAGCCTGGAGAAGAGGAGGCTCAGGGCAGACCTTATTGATGTCTACAACTCGCTGAAGGGAGGTTGTAAACAGGCGAATGTTGGTCCCTTCTCCCAGGCAGCCAGCACCAGAACAAGAGGACACAGTCTCAGGTTGTGCCAGGGGAGGTTTAGGCTGGATGTTAGGAAGAAGTTCTTCACAGAAAGAGTGATTTGCCATTGGAATGTGCTGCCCAGGGACGTGGTGGAGTCACCATTACTGGAGGTGTTTAGGAAGAGACTCGATGGGGTGCTTGGTGCCATGGTTTAGTTGATAGCTTGGACTCAACAATCTCAAAGGTCTTTTCCAACCTGGTCTATTCTATTCTATTCTATTCTATTCTATTCTATTCTATTCTATTCTATTCTATTCTACCCTAAATAAATAAATAAGCAATTTCTTCAGGTGTGGCTTATTAATAGCTTACTGCTCCTGGAAAGAGGCAGTCTGATGCCTCTATCTCCCTCTTTAGTCCTGGAATACTTTCAGTTAAATTTTACTGCTTGCTGATCTCGGGGTAAACTTAGAGATCAGGATCTCATCTGGGAGATTTTCTGGTTACTTCATGTAGTTATCCTGAATATAAATTAACCAGTGTTAGGATTCCAGTGTGCAATCATTTGCATGAGCTTAGTAAAATCAAGATAACTACATTTCTGTGTTCCTCTGAATGAAAGATGATTTTCTTCCCAAACACATCTAATTTTCAGTTACTTGATTTTTTTACCTAACTAAACCTGGTTTAAATTATGAAATGCAGGGGCTGTGTGGCAATGGCCTTTGTTTAAATGTGACAGCAAGGAGGCAAAAAGACTCAGCGTCAGATGTAGTGATATGAGTTCAAATCCCATGCTCAAGGCTGTTTCCAGTTAGTCTAGCTTCCTCCATGCCACAAGCTGCAGCTGCTTTTATGTTTTTTGCTATGGGAACATAATGGCCAGTTAGATTCAAGTGAAACTTGGTCCTGTGAGACAGCTTCTGTGTCTGTAAAAAAAGGTCAAGCCAGGTCAAATTGAATGGTGGTGTAGACTTCTTTTCAAACCAGTTTCTAGGTGTAAGAAGCTGAATGCTCTTCAGTTAGAGAAAAATTGCAACAGCTGCACAATCAGATCATCTTGGACTACAAATACTCAGATAATGCAATAATATGTCCTGGGTTGGTGGGTTTTTGTTGGGGGGGAGTTGAATTTGTGTTTTGTTCTGGTTTTTAAACAAGACTACACACAAAAGGCATTTATTAGTTAGGAACAATGAGAGTTGAAAACTTATTTCCATAGGATATTGAGAGATGGGAAGCAGATGCTGTTTTGCTCATGACAGGACTTCCCTTGCATCCCACGCAGTGCAGTCTGATCAAACTTCACTGCAGGGATGTGTAGCACCTGGATGTGGGGCATTTTTAATTAGAAACTATAGGACATGTGACTTCAGCAACCAAGGAGCTTGTTTAAAATATGTCCCAGCTGTTGCATGATTAAACCCCTGTGATTGTAAGATTGTCCTTTGCTTCTACTTTTCAAATGCAATTATTACTGGAGTGTCAGCAGGATAGGAGATGTGTTTTAAACAAGCACCAGGAATAGTGTTCCTCAATTACACCACCAAGATTCTGTATGTGAGAGTAGTGAGATCCTCTCCCAGGGTATTCACTTTAATTTCTCCTTTCCAAAACAGGCTTCCTTTGCAGAATACAGATTTTTCACACAGTCCATGCTAAAATGCCAGGCCATTACGCCCTGTACCATGGCAAATTATTTAGTGTTGGGCATATCTATATGATCTATATATAGAGAGAGATATAAAATATATATATTAGAAATCCACAGAGACAAGGGTTTTCTTTTAACATGTTACTACCCTTATGGTCTTACACAAGGCTTAGAATCATAGAATCATAGAATCAATAAGGTTGGAAGAGACGTCAAAGATCATCAAGTCCAACCTGTCACCAGACACCTCATGACTACTAAACCGTGGACATGTTCAAGAGTCTCAATGTCCTTCTTAAATTGAGGGCCCCAGAACAGGACACAGGACGTGTCCAGAAAAGGGCAACAAGGCTGGGGAGAGACCTTGAGCACAAGCCCTATGAGGAGAGGCTGAGGGAGCTGGGATTGTTTAGCCTGGAGAAGAGGAGGCTCAGGAGAGACCTCATTGCTCTCTACAACTACATGAAGGGAGGTTGTAGCCAGGTGGGGGTTGGTCTCTTCTCCCAGGCAACCAGCACCAGAACAAGAGGACACAGACTCAAGCTGCACCAAGGGAAGTTTAGGCTCGAGATAAGGAGAAACTTCTTCACGGAGAGAATTATTCATCATTGGAATGTGCTGCCCAGGGAGGTGGTGAAGTCACCATCCCTGGAGGTGTTCAAGAGGGGATTGGACATGGCACTTGGTGCCATGGTCTAGTCATGAGGTCTGTGATGACAGGCTGGACTTGATGATCTTTGAGGTCTCTTCCAACCTCGGTGATACTGTGATACTGTGTGGCCTAACCAGTGCAGAGTACAAGGGCACAATGACTTCCCTGCTCCTGCTGGCCACACTGTTCTTGATGCAGGCCAGGATGCCATTGGATGCTTGGTCTTCATTGTAGAGTACTTCAAAGGGTGGAAGCAGCTTTTGGTGGAAAGAAGGGATGAATATTATTTAGTGTGTTCTGGTGTATAGTAAGATGTAGTCAGTGGGGAAAAATAATTTGCGTTTTCTGAAGATAAATGCCAGTCTTTCATTGTGACAGCACCTCTGCATACAGATTATTTCTCTGTGCCTGACAGTACTGTAGGAAAAGAGGAAGTCAAGCCAGGGACATTTTTCCACGCAACACACAGGATGGGGATGAAAAACCCAAGTAGCTTAAAAGAAACCTTGCATTATTTGGAAAAGAGTACATAAGAAACCTGTTAAACAAAGGTTACTTCTATGAATTCCTAACCATAACAATAAATCAAAGCTTTCTAAGGACTATCATGAAGATAATTTTGACACTAGAAGCAGTTCTGCAAATTAAGAAATAAGCAACTGCCTTCAGAAACAGACTGCTGACTTGGCAGAAGATTGCAGAGTGGTTATAAATCTGTAGTGTCTCGTTTGCCTACGCAGAGCATAGTGATGACCCTTTGAAGTCTCTGAACTCCAGAATAAGAGGACTGATCTTGAGCGGGATAAGAGATAAGCTTACCTCCCGCCATATGGTGGTCATGGGAGCTTCCCAGGACAGGACAGGAGCATGGAGGATGATCTCCAGAACAGGACTGTTCTTGCAATGTACAACTGAGTACCAGCAAGACTCATGCATAGTGTCAAAAGGCACTGGAAAAATACAGAGAACAGCTTTATTGAACTATACCTTCCTCTTCTTCTCACCCTTTGTGTCTCTCTGGTTTATTGTGTATAGTGAGAGGCTGCTGGGATATGCTCAATGGGACTTTTGGGGTGATTGCTAGGACTTTGTTACAGTATGAAAGGAGAACTTTAGCCTAGACTGAAAAGATTGAAAATAAATTACCATTGGATGTAAAAGAAAGACTATTATAAGGTCTATATAACTAATTGGATTGCTAATGGGAATATAGAGCAGAGGCATAAGCAGTTCTCTCTCTCCTTCTTCTGCTGCTCCTCCAGGATGGGTTGCGCCACAGCACTGGGTCGCTCATGGCACCCACCTCCACTGGATTGGGGGTGTGTGTGGAATTTCAGTTCATCACATTCTTCCCTCAATTATCTCTGTCCTGAAGCAGGCCAAGTGCTTAACACCAGCCTCCACTTCTTGTTTTGCAAATTACCAGTGGTGAGAAATTAATTACACTATAGGGTAATTCATTTTCTTTCTATTTTGAACAGTTTTGTCTCTGCCTCCAGCTCCTGGTTGCTTGAGACAGCTATGTCTGCTCAGCTGAAAATCGCTTCAGGAACTGTCTCATTTTACTTTTCGGCTCAGTCTCTTCTAACTGCACTTTGTGAAGTTAATGGCATGTTTTCACAGTGTCTGCTTCCAGCAGCATTAATGTTCCATGCTACCACTTGGTGTACCGACCAAGGTCACTGCTAAATCTTGTGTGCCATGGTAGAGCTGTAGTAAGTAAAGAGGTCACACCTGCAGTGAGAACAGATGACCTTAAACTGACCAGCAAGATATTCCATTCCATATTGATCATATTCATTATAAAGCTGAATGACCATAAGTATCATGGAACCATACACTTGTTTTGCTTAGTAAAGACCTCTAAGGTCAAGTCCAACCATTGACCCAACACCACCACAGCCACTACACTGTGTCCCAAAGTGCCATGTCTGCATGGATTATGAACACCTTGAGGAACAGTGACTCCACCACCTCCCTGGGCAGACTGTTCCAATACCTGACAGCTCTGGTAGAGTTTCAGGCAATTTCCTCTCACTCTAACACTTGATACTAGAGGGAAGAGCCTGACCCCCCCACCTCACTTCAACCTCCTTTCAGGGAGTTATAGAGAGCAATGAGGTCTCCCCTCAGCCTTGAACAATCTCAGCTCTCTCAGATGCTCTTCATAACACTTGTTCACCAGACCTATTACCAGCTATGTTACCCTTCTCTGTACACCATTCAGCATCTCAATGTACTTGTTCAAATGAGGGACCCAGCACTAAATACAGTATTTGAGGTGTGCCCTCACCAGTTCTGAGTACCCCCATAAACCTGCTGGCCACACTGTCCCTGATACAGGTCAGGATGCTGTTGGCTTTCTTTGTCACCCAAGCACACTGCTGGCTCATGTTCAGACATCTCTCAACCAACACCCCTAGGTCCTCTTCTGCTGGGCAGCTTTCCAGCCACTCTGCCCTGAGTCTGTTAGCATTGTTGTTGTGACCCAAGTGCAGGAATTGACACTTGGCTTTGTTAAACCTCATGCAAAGACTTTGTCCCATTGATCCAGCCTGTTCAGATCTCTTTGCCTTCCCATCCTCAAGCAGATCAATAATCCTGCCCACTCATCCACTCACCCAAGCCACGAGCAGCCATTTTTTCCAGCAGGATGCTGTGGGAGGTGGTGTCAAAGGCTTTACCAAAGTCCAGGTAAACAACAGCCAAAGCTTTTCCTTCATGCACAAAGCAGGTCACCTTGTCCTAGTAGATCAGGTTCCTCAAGCAGGACCTGCTGTCCATGAACCTATGATCACATGTTTGTCCTGCATGTGCTGCAAAATAGCACCCAAGATGATCTCCTCCATGACCTTCCCCAGCACCGAGGTCTGACTGACAATTCTGTAGTTCCTCAGATTCTCCTTAAAGTCCTTTTTGTAGATGGGTCTCATATTTGCCAATCTCCTGTCAGCTGGGACCTCGCAAGTCAGCCAGAACTGCTGGTAAATGATGGAAAGTGGCTTGAGGCGCACTTCTGCCAGCTTTCTCCGAGCCCTGAGGTGGATGCCATCTGGCCCCATAGATTTGTGCATGTCTAAGTGGTGCAGCAGCTCTCTAACCATCTCCTCTTGGACTGTGGGGGCTTCATTCTGCTTCATTCAGTGGCCAGCATCTGAGGGGTACTCTGCCCATTTTGTCTTCAATCCCAATCCGTGAGTTCCTGAGTCCAGTTTCATTATACAGCTCCTAAATCTAGTTCCCATCTGCTGCCAAGTCCAGTCTGGGATTTCCCCAACACTTGCTCATAGCATCAGTGATGACAGTGATGCAACTGCCATCAGAAGGGTTGGGATTGATATTGGTTCTCTATTCTATTTGCAAATATTTAGTTTTATTGTTATTATTTTTATTAAATGTGGATTAGTTTTATTTTCCAGTCTATCAGTCTCTCTGCCTTACTCCCTGTCTCTTCCCCTTTGGGAAGAGAGAGGGGTTGATTGAGAGCATCTGTCACTTGTTTAGTGGCCAGAGCAGCCCTAATGCTTGACAACTGCTAACTCAAATCCCACATCCCAGCTGTACTCTGAAAGATGAGGGAGGGAGAGTGGGGACAGCACCCTGATGTGTGAATGTGACTTTGTGCTTCTTGAGGCAGTGCTGACAAACCCTCTTTGTGCTGAACACTTAGACCCCAGACAGAGACTGTGCCAGACTTTCCAGACTCTGGTCTCAGCTTCCTGGCTCTCTCCCAGATCTTCCGAAAGCCTACCTAGACAGCTGTAGGTCTCCAAGAAAAGGTGGTGGTTGTCCACACCTTAGTGAGTCCTGCTCATCAGCTCAGGTGCAGGACACCACTCAGTACAGTCACAGGGACTTGGACATGGAAGGAGTTTCACTGACTTCCCCTGGCAATGTCAGCACTACATAATCTGGACTCAAATTCAGAGGCATTTCAGGGGAGAGGAGCCACTCTCTGGCAGCTGTTTTGTGCCAGAAGAGACATAAACACAGACAAAACACAGCCTACACAGCGGCAGGGGACACTGCCATTGATCCTTTGATTCCAGTGCTGCTGGGTTTCCAGGAGTCGAGTAGGAGAAGAGAGACCGGAGCTACCTAAAGGAGTCTGTTAAAATGAAAGGAGGGGGTGCGGGGGGTGGAAGCTAAAGGGAGGTTTGTAACCATGCTTGGTTTTGACAGACCAGCCCTTAAGCTGACATTTTGGACAGTTTTTATCCAAGCTTCAAAATCTTTGTGAACACTTATTTCTCAGACATCTGCCTATATGGATCATAATCTGGGTAGCTGCCATCTGCCAGAGAGAGTTTTCATCACGGTACTGGAAACCCTCTTGGATTCTGACACAGGACCTAATTCACATTTTTTGCAGTTGTAGGGAAAAAATCTGCTAAGCAGAACGGGATCTGCAGTGGCAGATGGAAGGAAAGACAATCCTGTGTCATGAACCCTGCCCCTCTTTGATGACACTTCCCTACACAAAGGCTTTTGATGAGCTCAGATGAGTGAGTGACAAAGTGATGTGCACAGCTTTCACTACAAGGCACAAGCACTGACTCGTTGCAGTGGAGAAAGCTACCAGAGCACTTAAAGAAAATTAACCTCTTTCAACTGTAGTCACACGTAACAATAAGAATGGAGATCTGCATGTGTCACTGACCTGGGAAAGATCTCCAGTTCTTCCCTTCAAGCAAACTGTGTCTTTTTCCAGGTCATTTTAACCACGTCTCTTCAAATAATAGCATCTTCCTTCTATAGAGTATTGCCCCACAGCTGTATACAGCCTTTAGAAAGCCAAGCAGCTTCTTTCAGCCATTGCATTTCTCTGTTTGACATTGCTGCTTTTAAATCCAATGGCAGCCTACAATTCAAGGGAGATCCCACACCTCCCAGTGTAAAGGAAACCATAAAACACTATGTTGTGTTTAAAGCAGTTATAATGGATCTATACACACACAAGAATAAGCACACATATGTGATGCTAACAGAGTGTGTATGGGAGGACTGCTGTCTTTTCTCATCCAGCCTGCTATGGGTGGATGATATACCCCAGCTTCTCAAGCACATACTCCCCCAGCACTGAGAGGAGGACACTGCATGACAGAGGAGGAGATGTGGGTGTAGGCAGGGAAGCAATAGAGCTCTTCCAGATGGTGCATTTTCATCCGCAGAATAGCAGAGTCCCTCTTCTGCTTCACTATCCCATATGACAGACATAGCCAGATAATGTCTGGGAAACGGGGGGAGAGGGCTGTGCTCCCTTGTTGCACATGTGTTCAGCACAGACCCATCCATGTGGACGTGCAAAACCAGAGGCAGCTACATGAATCTCACTTTCTGCACGCAAGGCCAAACAGAGCAGCTGAATCCCTTTACACTCCCAGATTGCCTTGTGCCAATGTGAACCACACATATCCGTGACACAAATAAATTCAACGGACTTGCCTGAAAGATGTTGCCCTTATATGCTGCAAAGTGACCTCATGTCCTTAGATCAATGGGCTTATTTGAGAAATGATCCCTTGTTTGGCTGTCTTCATATCCTCTAGTAAAACATATCACACTATCCTATTTCCTCCTCCTGTTTGCCTTTCCGTACTAAATACTTCTGGTCTTTTTAAAGTTCTCCTCATGTGGTTTCTCCTCCCCAGGCACTGAGTAATTTTCATTGCTGTACTCTGGAACCTTTTCTCTCATACAACATTCTCCTTTAATCTCTTCTCCAGTGAGATGGAGTCATCTGCCACAAGGTTTTCAGGATATGAGGAGGAAAAAGATTTTCCACATCTTTATTTGTATCAAGTCGGATTGTAGAAGAGCTTCCTTCTTCCCAAGCATCTGCATCACCTTATTAAATGGATTGCCTCCATCAGACTGGCAACACTCATCATAGCCAGGAGCCTTGACCTGACCCCCTTCTTAAAGAGGAAGAACGCCTGAGGCTTGTGATCTCTTCTCTGCTTTGCATTGACCATGGGAAATCACATCTGACAGCCACAAGGAATGAAAAGGGGAAGTGCAGACCCCAAGGAATCAATCTATAGGAGGGCAGAGAGCAGCAGCACTCAGTCTTGTTAAGCATAAAACCTCTGAGAGTTAAAAAAGGGTTTGAAGGAAAAGGAAGGGGAAGAAAGTAGGGAAAAGATGTGAGAAAATTCTACATTGTCCTGTAATGTAGTCCACCAGAGGGTAGGCTTTGGGTTACTCAAATGTCACTAAGTAAGCAGCTAAGGAAAGGGTCAGGCAGGAATCATATGACAAGCGCACATGCAAACATCAACACCAGGGAGGCTCACACCAGCCATTTGTGCAGTAAGGGACAGAAAAGAGGAAAAAGACCACAGGTGGGATGCTTCTGGGGCTAATTAAGGGAGCCATTCTGCACAGAGCAAATGCTGAACTTCTTGAATAACAATCAGAAGGGAAAGATTGTATCACAAGACACTAAGCAAAACAAGTAGGGAGTGAGATGGGCAGTGAGAAAAATGAAGCTCCCAACAAACAGAGCAAGAGGCTCCTCTTCCTGCAGAGGATCCTCTTCCTTCCTTGCCTCCACAAGAAATTTAGCAGGATGCACTTTGAATATAGAATCATAGAATCACACAATTGTTTCAGTTAGAAAAGACCTCTAAGATCATCAAGTCCAACCACTGACCTAACACCAGAATAGCCACTGCACTGTGTCCCAGACTGTCATGTCTACATGTTTTTTGAACACAACTAGGGATAGTAACTTCACCACCTCCCTAAGAAGCCTACTCCAACACCTGGCCACTCCTTCAGTAAATAATTTTTCCTGTTATTCCTGGTGCAATTTCAGGCCATTTCTTCTCATTCTAGTGTGAGACTAGCAAGAAGAGACAAATTCCTGCCTCTCTACAACCTCCTTTCAGGAAGTTGGAGAGCAATGCAGTCTCCCCTCAGCCTCCCCTTTTTCAGACTACGCAATCCCAGTTCCCTCAGCCACTCCTCATAAGACTTACTCTCCAGACCTTTTACCAGCTTCACTGCTCTTCTCTGGACATACTTCAGCAACTCAGTGTCCTTCCTGGAATGAGGGGAAATATATTGGACATCACAGGGTGCTGAGGTCACCCCAGGTTTCATCTAATCCCAGACTCATTATTATATGCTGAGGGACAGGTAAAATAAACCACTGCTCTGACCCACTCCTACCACCTCTAAAGCCCACTGAATCCCTCTAGAGATCCCTACTGGCTTTTCCAGCATCTCAGTTAGATTCTGATATTACAAATGTGGACAGAAATTGTAAGAATAAATAAGGCAAAGCAGCACATACATCATCTAAAACTGGTTACATATCAGCTCAGAATCTGATTCAACACACCTAAGTACTACACACAAGTAAAGCCTCTTTGTAAAACAGTGTATGCTCTGTTTGGGGTTCCCCTAAAACAAGAGCTGTCACACAGTTGTTGTGGCAATGTCTAGAACTGATGGGATGAGGCAAGACAATGGTGGTAGCAGATTTTACCTGGGCAGGGAATTAAAGAGTCTTCAGACTGATAATCATTTTTGCTTCTCATCTGAGCTCATTTTTACCCCACTTTCCCAGCTGGTGACTCAAGTGACCTAGATAAAAAAGACAGTAGAAAGCCAGGCAGAGTCTTATCCCATTTGTACAATGCAGGAACTTGCCACCTTTCTGTGTGTATCCCCAACTCACAGTGGTATTTTCCTGCCTCAATGCACAAATTCCAGCTACCCACATGATAAAAGGAAAGGTGCACAAACCCAAGCTCCTATACAGTTTCTTCAGAACAAACCTGACATTCCTATCTAGAGTGCCTTTGAGCAGGTTAAAAGCAACTCTGATGTTTGATAAGCATGGGCAGCTATCAGATCCAGTAGACAAGGCTGATACATGAAAACTGTTAAGAATAAAATCCTGTTAGCAATGAGAAGCCACAATGAGGGTATATGACCACTGCAGCTACCAGATAGGAGCAAAACTCCTTACCACTCAGATTTATTCATGCTGTTTTTGGTTTTGCTTGTTGATTGGTTTTTTTTCAGTATGCTAGGTTGAAAAGCTTAGATTCTACCTCCTGCTGACATGCTTTAAATCTGCTTTTTATTTTTTCTTTTCCTTTTTTTTTTTCAGCACACAAGGAGAGGCTGACTGGAGATGTTTTCAAGTGCTTTGTTTCTAACAGGCATATGAAACTCCATGGTATTCACTCTGGGATGTATTACAACACCCTTGCGCTGTGGATGCTGTTCATTGATTACTTGGTGGCTCTACTAGAGGAGGGTGGCACTCAGACCAGCTTTTGGAGGTTAATCATAAGTCATCTTGAGACTCAGAGCAGCAACCCATTGCCTTGTCCACTACTCCTTCCTGGTCTGTACCATAAGCCACAACAGACAGTTCCAATTCTGCCCCAAAGGAGGGTGAGGCAACTTTAGCACTCTGAGTAGATTTTCTTCTCTGGAACGTAAGATGAAGAAAGACAATGATTAAACCTTGCCTGAAGACAGTTATTTGGATACAGAGGGGGACAAATTAGCCAATATAAGCACTTATGGACAGGGACAAAAGGCTCATAAACTGTGGACCTTCTAACCAACATGTATTATCTTTAATTTGGTGTTGCTGCTATGTACAGCACAACTAAGTGCTGTGTTTTACACATTGGCCACAACAACCCCATGCAGTGCTACAGGCTGGGGTCAGAGTGACTGGAGAGCAGCCAGGCAGAAAGGGATCTGGGGGTACTGGTCAATAGTAGGCTGAACATGAGCCTGCAGTGTGCCCAGGTGGCCAAGAAGGCCAATGGCATCCTGGCCTGGATCAGGAACAGTGTGGCCAGCAGGAGCAGGGAGGTCATTTTGCCCCCGTACTCTGCATTAGTTAGGCCACACCTTGAGTCCTGTGTCCAGTTCTGGGCCCCTGAGTTTAAGAAGGACATCGGGACACTTGAAGGTGTCCAGAGAGGGGCAACAAGGCTGGGGAGAGACCTTGAGCACAAGCCCTGTGAGGAGAGGCTGAGGGAGCTGGGATTGTTTAGCCTGGAGAAGAGAAGGCTCAGGGGAGACCTCATTGCTCTCTACAACTACCTGAAGGGTGGTTGTAGCCAGGAAGAAGTTGGTCTCTTCTCCCAGGCAACCAGCACCAGAACAAGGGGACACAGTCTCAAGCTGCGCCAGGGGAAGTTTAGGCTCGAGGTGAGGAGAAAGTTCTTCACGGAGAGAGTTGTTCGTCATTGGAATGTGCTGCCCAGGGAGGTGGTGGAGTCACCGTCACTGGAGGTGTTTAGGAAGAAACTTGATGGGGTGCTTGGTGCCATGGTTTAGTTGATTAGATGATGTTGGATGATGGGTTGGACACAATGATCTCAAAGGTCTCTTCCAACCTAGTTAATTCTATTCTATTCTATTCTATTCTATTCTATTCTATTCTATTCTATTCTATTCTATTCTATTCTATTCTATTCTATTCTAATCTTCTTGCTCTCTACCACTACCTGAATGGAGGTTGTAGTGAGGTGGGTGTCAGTCTCTTCCCTCAAGAAACTAGCAACAGGACAAGAAGCAATGGTCTCAGCTTGAGCCAGGGGAAGGTTAGACTGGATAGTAGGGAAAATTTCTTTACTGCAAGAGTGGCTGGGTATTAGAACAGGCTGCCCAGGCAGGTGGAAGAATCACCATCCCTAGGAGTGTTCAAAAATCATGTTGCTTTGGCACTTGAGGACATGGTGTAGCTGTTATGGTACTGTTGGGTTGACAGCTGGGTTTGTTCTTAGAGGTCTTTTTCAACCTTAATGGTTCTGTGCTAGATAACACATTTTGCCTGCATTATCTTGAGACATCAAAAAAGATACATATATTGAGCACAGCACTGTGGGAAGGAGCACCAGAAATTTTTGAAGTGATAATTTGGCTCCCTCAGTGACTCTGGGGTCTCAAGATTGCTGCAGCATGAAATTAAGTTTTTTGCAAACTCTTCCCAGACTTTACCATGGAAGAACATAGCAGATAAGGATCTTGAAGGTCTTTTCCAACCTGGTTAATTCTATCTTATCCTATCCTATCCTATCCTATCCTATCCTATCCTATCCTATCCTGTTCTGTATTCATAGTGCTATTGTTTTCTGTGCTTGTGCATATTGCTACAAAGAGGAGTGTATTAACAGTGCAGTTTCAGTAACATCCTTCTGTATTTCTCCAGTACTTGAATTCCAGCCTTCCCAAAGACCAAACAAGCTGTGACAGATACTAATAATTTACTAATGATCAAATACTTTTTTTGTTCTTCATGTGCCAGTCAAGAAGGCAACATAACTGTCTTTAATCCAAATTACATGGCATTCACCAACATCAGGTAGACATTGTTCCCAGGTAGATATTAGACAGCAGCTGAGGGTTGAGTAGTTGTTGCCCCCAAGGATCAGTGGTTCCACAAGAGCCATTTTCAGGTTATTGACAAGAAATTAATCCTAGAAGATCATTATGACTGCATTAGTAATAGTTGTACCATTAATATTTGTGGTAGGTTGAAATCACTTCCCCAACAAATTGGAGATTTACCCCCAAAATAAATCACCAGACTAGCCCAGATGGTTTGGAAGCAGAGTGAAGCTATATTTACAAAAGCAAACACAAATCTAGAAATATAAAATGCAATTAATATGTACAAAATATACATAAATATATTTACAATTTAGGAATAACACAAGGACCCCCTTGAATTGTTCCCAGACCCCTCTGGGCAAGCAAGAGGGGCTGCTTCACAGTATCACAGAATCAACAAGGTTGGAAGAGACCTCCAAGATCATCAAGTCCAACCTGTCACCACAGACCTCATGACTAGACCATGGCACCAAGTGCCACATCCAATCCCATCTTGAACACCTCCAGGGACGGTGACTTCACCACCTCCCTGGGCAGCACATTCCAATGGTGAATGACTCGCTCAGTGAAGAACTTTCTTGCAACCTCCCCTCTCCCTCTCCCTCTCCCTCTCCCTCTCCCTCTCCCTCTCCCTCTCCCTCTCCCTCTCCCTCTCCCTCTCCCTCTCCCTCTCCCTCTCCCTCTCCCTCTCCCTCTCCCTCTGTCTCTCCCTTTGTCTCTCCCTTTGTCTCTCCCTCTGCCTCTCCTTCCCTTCCCAGTACCTCACAGACACAATATACACCAGCACAAGGTCAGGAAAGAGATAAGGGAGAAATGCAAAAGCTGAAATGGCAGAGAGAAGTGAAAAGAGAGAGAAATGTTGATGCAGCTATCTTTTATCCTCATTATCAAACCAATGGGATTATATAGGCATGTCATTTTTTTTCTTTTGTATCAAACAACTAATTTTATTTACCTTTTACTCAAATATCTCCAGAAAGCTTGTATTCTTCTTTACAGTTAGGATACTAAGCTAAGGCACTTAGCTTTAAACTATAACAATATTCTTCACTGCACACTGTGTGTTGCACTAGCAAGAATGTGTCTTGTCCCTTGCACAGCCACAAAGTACCAGGGTTGGATTCATCACTTAAGAGAGTTTTGAAAGCATCTGAACATGCCATTGGTTGCCTGGAGTGGGGTGTTGCTCATCTGCAAAGGTCATAGCCCTGAAAACATTAAATCTTTTGGAATTATCCTGTTAATTTGTAATTTGAGAGGGTTTAGAAATCTCAGTCCCAGGAGTTTATGTAAGATCTGCTGGTAATATGTGGTGTATGGCAAGATGGTTAGGAAGAACAAATAATGCCCCTAGCTAAGAACAGAAAAATAAATCTAGATGAAGTTCAGATAAATGAGTGTTAGGGAAGCAGTCCATAAGGAGAAGAGTGAGGAGAAAGTTCTTCACAGAGAGAGTTGTTAGCTGCTGGAATGTGCTGTCCAGGGAGGTGGTGGAGTCGCCATCCCTGGAGGTGTTCAAAAGGGGATTGGATGTGGCACTTGAAGCCATTGTTTAGTTAGTCACAAGGAGCGGGGTGGCAGGCTGGACTTGATGATCTCTGAGGTCTTTTCCAACCTTATTGATTCTATGATTCTAAATTCACAGTCCTGAATTGGGGACTGGTTTTTCAGACTGATTTTTCCTCTCCTACAGTGAAGGGTTTTGTTAACACACATAGTGATACTACTTCACCTAATGAAGCTGTTTGGTTTATAGAATTATAATACAAGAAAGAGAGTCCACTTTTCCAGGTCATTGGATATGTGAGAGTCACATACTCTGGTCTTTTTGATGCAGCTTCCATTCTGCTCTGGGCTGGCATGTGGATTTGGAGCCACTATAATAGCAGGGGATGGTTTTGTGTGGTGTGCTTCCTGCCAATTCTATTCAGTGGAGGTTAGCTTGGATATTAGCAATATTTTCTTCACTGAAAGAGTGTTCAGGCATTTGAGCAGGCTGCCCAAGGAGGTGGTGGAGACGCCATCCCTGACGTTACTCAAAAAACACGTAGACATAGCACTTCCGGACATGGTTTAGTGGGCATGGTGGGTTTGGGTTGATGGTTGGAGTTGATGGTCTTAGAGGTCTTTTCCAACCTTAAAAAGTCTATGATTCTATGATACAGAATATAGACTAGACTAGAATAGAATAGAAAAATAAATTAATAATAATAATAAATAATAATAGTAAATAGATAATTAAATAAACAAATAATAATTAAATAAATAGAATCTAAATTAATATTATATTTTATAATTTCTATTCTATTCTATTCTATTCTATTCTATTCTATTCTATTCTATATAAATAGAATAGAATAGAATAGACCAGGTTGGAAGAGACCTTTGAGATCGTCATGTCCAACCTACCACCCAACCCCATTTAGTCAACTAAACCATGGCACCAAGCACCTCCTAAAGTCTCCTCCTAAACACTTCAGTGATGGTGACTCCACCACTTCCATGGGCAGCACATTCCAATGGGCAATCTCTCTTTCTGGGAAGAACCTCTTCCTAACATTCAGCCTAAACTTCCCCTTGGGGCAGCTTGAGACTGTGTCCTCTTGTTCTGGTGCTGGTTGCCTGGGAGAAGAGACCAACCCCCACCTGGCTACAACCAGGTAGTTGTAGAGAGCAATAAGGTCTGCCCTGAGCCTCCTCTTCTCCAGGCTAAGCAACCCCAGCTCCCTCAGCCTCTCCTCACAGGGCTGTGCTCCAAACCCCTCACCAACTTTGTTGCCCTTCTCTGGACTCAAGGTGTGGCCTAGCCAGTGCTAAGTAAAGGGGAAGAATTTGTAATTCACAGCTCTTTTCCCATTCTTTGCCTTTTGACTCCCAGTGAGAGGATGGGCTTATTTCATGTAGTTCATGTTCCTTTACAGTAGAGCCTGTTATACTGCAGCTTATTTTCCAGATCGCCACTCAGGGGCTGGTTCCCACTGAGGCAGGCTGACACTGTGTTCAGTAATACTGAATGAGAATTTGCTTTTTCCAGTGAAACATGCATTTTGCACAGCGTGGAGAAGCTCTGAGCTTCCTTTTCTAAGATGCAGTTTGTGCCACTGGCTGTAGAAAATTTCCCTTGCTTTCTGTAGCTCATAGAGGGCGACCTTTTTACCTCCTGCCAATCTGGATCAGGCTCCAAGGGTTGCTTGACAGCTCAAGCTGCTGATGCCATTTGGGAGCTTGTGGCCTGCTTCAGTCTCAGAATTGCTTTCTTGTGATTTGGGTGAGTTTTCCTTGTCAGCTGAGTTTCTCACAGCTTCTCAGGCCAGGCTTGCTGCATCCTGAAGGCTTCTCTCTGCTCTTGGGTAAGCAGGTCTCAGGCTCTGGCATAGAATCATAGAATCAACCAGGTTGGAAAAGACCTCAGAGATGAGATAATCTACTTCCTAACACCTCATGACAACTAAACCATGACTTCAAGTGCTACATGCAATCCTTTTTTGAACACCTCCAGGGATGGTGACTCCACCTCCCTGGGTAGCACATTCACAATGCCTGACCACTCTTTCTGTGAAAAAGTTTCTCCTCACCTTAAGCCTAAACTTCCCCTTGTGAAGCTTGAGACTGTGTCCTCTTGTTCTGTTGGTGGTTGCCCAGGAGAAGAGACCAACCCCCACCAACAACCTCCTTTAAGGTAGTTGTAGACAGCAATAAGGTCTCCCCTAAGCCTCCTCTTCTCCAGGCTAAACAACCCCAGCTCCTTCAGCCTCTCCTCATAGGGCTCATGCTCGAGGCCTCTCACATGTAACTCTTGGAGCTTTGTTTGGCTTGCAGGCTATGGCAGCTGTCTTTCCTCAGGTGAGCAGCATTTCTCTGTATTGTCGGATTGGTAGGGTTTCTCTCCCAGATTGCAGTGTCTGGGATAGCTGCTTTAAAGTTTGTTATTTTAAAGCTCTCTCCATTCTGGTCTCCAGTAAAGAGGAAAAGTCAACGTTGAGAATCTAGCAGCATCACACTGTGCTTCTAGAGCTTCGGCCAGTTCTTTACTTAGCATGGCATAAATCATAAAGTCTCTGGGTCAGTGCCCTTTCATCTTTTAATTCTTTTTCCAAATAAAGAATCATAGGACTGAGCCTTTTCCTTTCAATGCTGAATCTTTTCCTCATAGTTTCTAAATTCCTCCAGTGCTGACACTATGCAAGCACCCATAATTACAACATGTTCCTGCCTGGCTCGCTCAAGCTTTCAGCCAGTTTCTCAATAATGTGATCTGGATTTTTGCAATTTTCTTTCACCCATTCCATATCTGAGGCTGCAATTACACAATTTATCTTGTGAAGGTATTCCCACCATTGAATACCCTAGGTCTCACTGCCTGTTAATGTAGCTGCTCTGTAGCCTTTCCTCGTCTCTTCTAGGATTCAGTTCTCCTGGGGCTTTTCTCCTGTATGCCTCTGGCACAGGCTCTCAGCGTGTTGGTTGCCTTGGTCCAGGTGCAAGGCCCAGGTATAGTTTGCCTGCTAGGGCAGGCTCTTCAGCTGCAGCTCTGGCAGCATTTGGCTCTTGTTGCTTCCTAGGTGAGAACAAGGTAAATTACCTGCGCTTTGGTAACAGAGAAACGTGATAGCTGAACCTGTAGGGTGGGGCATATCCAAACATGGCCAGGAGCACACACAGTTCACAGCTGTGTTACAAGGCTAATTACACGTGCTGCATGTTTATCTGGACCTCAGGAAGTGTCCAGGTTTGCACATTCACAGGTGCTTAGCTCATTGTCTGGGTTAGGGCATGTTTTGGGGTTTGTCCCTTCAGGACAATATGGAGTGCTGTTGTGTGTTTGAGGCTGGATGCCTTAACAGAGTTGAGGACTGTCGTTGAGCATCACCAAGAAGAGCCTGGCTCCATCCTCTTCACATTAATCCTTTACATTTTAAGAAACACTGATGAGGTCACCCTCAGTCTTCTCCTCTCCAAAATAAAGAGCCCCAGCTCCCCCAGTCTCTCCTCATAAGGAAGATGTTCCACTCCCTTAATCATTCTTACAGCCCTGCACTGGACTGTTTCAAGTAGTTCCTTGTCCTTCTTGAACTAAGGGGCCCAGAACTGGACACAATATTCCAGATGCAGCCTTACCAGGGCAGAGTAGAGGGGGAGGAGAACCTCCCTTCACCCACAAACCACTCCCCTGCTAATACACCCCGGAATGGCATTGGCCCTCCTGGCCACAAGAGCACATTACTGGTTCATGGTCCTCCCTCCATCCACCAGGACCCTCAGATCCCCTCCCCCTTCACTGCTCTCCAGCAGGTCCTTCCCCAACCTATAATGACATATGGGGCCATTCCTAATGGACCACAAAACATTCACTGATGATTGCAATCATTAACCCACTTTTGAATTTGGAACTAGAGAAAGAAAATTATCATGATCCTAACTCTAAGCCCAGATCCTGGACACCTTGCATATATTGTGAGGGTTCTCACTTAACTCAGGTACCTTTACTGGTGTTCAAGACCAGACTGGAGGAGGATTTAAGCAACTTGGTCTAGTGGAAGGTGACCCTGCCCATTGCAGGGTGGTGGAACTAGATGATCTTTAAGGTCCCTCCCAATTCAAGCTTTTCTATGATTCTATGAAGCCAATCCCATAGCAGTACAGGCTTGTACAGATGACAGACTCCCTCTGCCTGGAACAGCTTGCAGGACCCAGGCTGGCATCAGTAGCTCGCTCTTTTGCTTGCTTTTAACAGCTTGTTTAGCTCTGTTCGTGTGTCTGAACAGGCTGTTTCAGTAGGCAGAAAACAAAGCCCTTAGCAACAGGTCATAGAATCATTAAGGATAGAAAAGACCTCAAAGATCATCAAGTCCAACCATCAGTACAGCATCATCATGCCCATTCAACCATGTCCCAAACATCTACATGTTTTTTTCAGCATCTTCATGAATGGTGGCTTGACCACCCGCTGGGCATCCTGTTCCCATGACTGACCACTCTTTCTGTAAAGAAATTATTCCTAATATCCAATCTAAACTTCCCTTGGGGCAACTTGAGGCCATTTCCTCTCCTCCTTTTTCTAGTTACATGGGAGAAGAGACCAACAGCCACCTCACTACAACTGCCTTTCAGATAGTTGTAAGGAGCAAGAAGGTCTTACTTTGGCCTCTTCTTCTCCAGGCTAAACAATCCCAGCTTCCTCCAACACTCCTCATAAGCTGTGCTCTCCAGACCCTTCCCCAACTTGGTTGCCACACTGTTAACAATACAAAACAAGGCGGTGTTGTCCTTGGCCACCTGAGCACACTGCTGACTCATGTTCAGGGACCCATCAAATGGCACTTCCAGGTCCTTTTCTGACGGGCAACTTTCCAGCCACTGTGCCCCAAGCCTGTAGATTTGCCTGGGACTGTTGTGACCCAAGCGCAGGACTCGAGACTTGGCCTTGTTGAACCTCATACAGCTGACCTCAGCCCACTGATCCAGCCGGTCCAGATGCCTCTGCAGAGCCTTCCTGCCTTTGAGCAGATCAACACAGCCACCCAATTTAGTGTCATCTGTAAGCTTACTGAGGATGCCCTCAATCCTCTTGTTCAGATCATCGATCTGAACTGGCCCCAGCACTGAGCCCTGGGGAGCACCACTGGTGGCCAGCCATCAGCTGGACTAAAGTCATATATTTTCCTGTGTCACATCAACTAATAAAATGGCCTGTTTCTTCTGACAGGGTGACCGCGGCAACATAGTTTTGGCCTGATTACCCATGAAGGGGGAATGACTATTTCACCTGCAGCTGCAGTGGTCGGAAGAGCTCAGCAGGGGGCTGTCCTGCTCTGAACGAACACGGGAGGCGGCGGCAGAGGCAGCGCAGCCTGGCTGCCTGCCGTGTGCGATAGCTCCTCCGTGGAGCACGCAGAAACCAAGCGCCTTATAGCACGGCCTGGAGACGTCCTCCTAAGCGTTTAGCCAGAAAATGTAGCCAAATACACGTTCAGACACCACCTGAGCATGATGCTCCTGCTACTTCCACAAACATTCCCACTAAGCAGATTTTCAGGAGAAATTAAGTTCTCCTCATCATCCTGGTTAGGTAAAAACTCTGTCTGTGGAGAGGTTTAGGCTATCACTTCCCCTGTAGCAGGGATCTTTTAATCCTCCCAATGCCACAGCAAGATTGTATGTGTAAATCTGCATCTTTTAAATTTTCACTGTGCACTTCTTGGAAAATCCAAGAGGCCACATAGCAGATCCTGAAGACAAAGGTCTCAAGTGATTTTGGCAAAGCATTGGTTTTGCTCTGTTCATATAAAGCATTTCAACCCTTTAAAAGGCCCAGCTAGCACTGCAGGCAACAGCCCAAACAACAAAGGTGATCCACATCTGGATTTAAAATTGTGCATGGAGCCAAGTAACCTTAAGCCAAATACCACAGAAACACATTTGAAATGAAAGAGCAGCGATACTGAGGGTATGTGTCTTTGGGAAAAGGTTTAAGGCTTTACACCAGTGCCTAAAAGCAAAAGAAAGACCTGAAGGGATTTCTCCACGAACACACCAGCTTCTACAGGACAAACCCAACTAGTACAAGGCATTTTGGAGCCATTTGGTGGACGAGGAGCTCAACATGAGCTCTCAGTGTGCACTTGCAGCCCAGAAAGCCAATCAGATCCTGGGCTGCATCAAAAGAAGTGTGGCCAGCAGGTCAAGGGAGGTGATTCTCCCCCTCTACTCAGCTCTGGGGAGACCCCACCTGGAGTACTGCATCCAGTTCTGGAGCCCCTATTACAAGAGGGATATAGACGTGCTGGAAGGTGTCCAGAGAAGGGCCACGAGGATGATCAGAGGGCTGGAGCACCTCTCCTGTGAGGACAGACTGAAGGAGTTGGAGCTGTTCAGTCTGGAGAAGAGAAGGCTCCGAGGTGACCTAATTGTGGCCTTCCAGTATCTGAAGGGGGCCTACAAGAAGGCTGGGGAGGGACTTCTCAGGATCTCAGGTAGTGATAGGACTAGGGGGAATGGAATGAAGCTGGAGGTGGGGAGATTCAGGCTGGATGTGAGGAGGAAGTTCTTCCCCATGAGAGTGGTGAAGCCCTGGAATGGGTTGTCCAGGGAGGTGGTTGGGGCGCCGTCCCTGGAGGTGTTTAAGCCCAGGATGGATGAGGCTCTGTCCAGCCTGGTCTAGTGTGGGGTGTCCCTGCCCATGGCAGGGGGGTTGGAACTAGATGATCCTTGTGGTCCCTTCCAACCCTGACTGATTCTATGATTCTATGAACTGCAGAGCAACCCATGTCTAGGTTGGAGGACATGTGTATGATGTTCTTGAATTTAGGTTCTCCACCATTTCCACTTTTTCTTCTCTGTCTGCTGTCCCTTAGGCCTGCTGAAAAGCAGCCATGCTGCTGGAGGTGTATTTCTGTGCAAGGTACACAGCATATTGTTCCCATATTTCACAAATGCACCACTTTGCCAGCAGGGATGTGGGTGCAGGACTACAGCTATGGTTTTTTTAGTCCTCAGGCTTAGAGCTACAAACCTCTGCTGCACAGCTTGCTGATTAGGATTTGTAACAACTCCACACCTCATTTCACAGTCCATGCTTTCAGAATAGTTAAATGTGGGATTTTAAAGAAGTGAGGCTAAAATTGTGATTTTCTCTTAGGCTTCACATTTTTGGAGTTATGGTTGTAACTGGAACAAAGCTCTTCAGTTTCCTGAAGAGCCTTGATTAATATTTCATGACAGAAAATTGCAGCTGGGAGTTAAAAAACCTGCTCATTGTTGATAAGGAAAACCCCCTGCAACTTCAAGGGTATGAGCTCAGTGAGCTTCAGACTGTGGAAAGCTGCTGTTCAGAGCAAGTAGGTAGCCTGCCCTACAGAACCAAGAGGCAAGCATTTGCAAAGTGCCAGAAACAGCTAAGGCACTCAGTGATCCTCCCCACAGTCCCTCATCCTGCTCCACATCCCCACCTCTTCTCCCAGTCCTCACCCTTTGTGGAGTACTTTGGGGGTTGGGGGTGGGAGGTTGATTTGTTGGGTTTTTTGGTTTGATTTTTTGATTTTTTGGTTTGGATGATAGGTTGGACACGATGATCTCGAAGGTCTCTTCCAACCTGGTTTATTCTATTCTATTCTATTCTATTCTATTTTTTTTGCGTTGGTTGGTTGATTTTGTTTGTTTGAGAAGACAGATAATAAATGTAGGTATGTAGGAATGGCAGAAAACCGTTTTTCTCATGCTTGAACTTGTGATGGTGCTGACAGAGATGTAGAAGGGATGAAAGCACCCAGATGCCACAGATGGCCTTCTTCAGACTGCCTTTGGAGACCTACAGCTCAACCTGCTGCCTCTCTGGGCAGCTAGCTCAGCTCCTGGGCATCTAAGAGGTAGCTCAACAGCCTGAGAGGCAGCTCAGTAACCTAACAGGCAGCATGGAGCTAAAGAAAATGTGTTGCTGCTCTTTCTGTGGCACTGATCAACCATCTCGGCCTCCAGCCTGCAATGACCAAGTAACTGGCACTAATGAAATGCTCTGTACATGCACAAGCTCACTAGTATGCATTGAAATTTTCCTTTACTTGGAAATCTTACTTTTACAAAAGCATGTCTAAGTGCAGGTACTACAGCAGTTTGCCTCAGAGCAGTGGCTAGAGGTGGCTTCATTGAACCACCAGCTCACTTATCAGAGATGGAGCCAGAGGAAGCAGATGCCAGGAGCAGTCCAAGCTCCATACTGGGGATACCATGCAGGCAGGCAGTGCTTGCTCACAGCTGGGTTGTTTCTTCTTCTCTCCAGCCCACAGGAATGATGAGGCTTATAGCTCCAAGGGTGCTCTTTGAGTGCAAGGTGGAAACATCTGTCCCTGCCTTATCCATCAGCATTTATAAATGGAATAACACACTTTGATTATGAGCCCTGATAAATTAGCGCAGAAAATTGATCATCCGATCATGGTATTAAGATGAAGAGCACATTGGCCTTTGTCATAGGTAAGCAGGAAGGGGTTTAGAGCAGGTAAATGAGTAGAGAAAGGAGTCAAATGCAGAAATCAGTGTGATTTTCCATCCTAAATCAATATTCCTTCATGTTCCCAAGCAGCAGTACTTCCCGACGAACAGGCTAAGAAATTATTTGCAATATCCAATTCAAATCCTTTGGTCGCTAGCACAGGGCATGCTGAGGTACAGGAATTATAAAGCTTATCCAGAAAAAGCATCCAGAATTAGGCAGCTGCAAAATGCTCAGGAAGGATGTTCCCAAATTTCCAGGAATTTAATCTCTTTATTAGTCTTCAAAATCAACATGAGTCATGACCAGATTTACACTATTGACTCAGAAGAAACAAATCGCATTTTCAGATAAATTGTAAGATGTCATTTTGAGGGAGAAGAAGGGCAAAGATGTACACACAAGGTTTAGCACTTTCCTCTGGTTCCTTACCTCATGAAGGGATTGAAACAATAGGGGAGGGGAGGGGGAGGGGAGGGGAGGGGAGGGGAGGGGAGGGGAGGGGAGGGGAGGGGAGGGGAGGGGAGGGGAGGGGAGGGGAGGGGAGGGGAGGTTTGGGAAGGGAAGGGAAGGTTAGGGAAGGGAAGGGAAGGGAAGGGAAGGGAAGGGAAGGGAAGGGAAGGGAAGGGAAGGGAAGGGAAGGGAAGGGAAGGGAAGGGAAGGGAAGGGAAGGGAAGGGAAGGGAAGGGAAGGGAAGGGAAGGGAAGGGAAGGGAAGGGAAGGGAAGGGAAGGGAAGGGAAGGGAAGGGAAGGGAAGGGAAGGGAAGGGAAGGGAAGGGAAGGGAAGGGAAGGTTTGGGAAGGGAAGGGAAGGTTTGGGAAGGGAAGGGAAGGGAAGGTTTGGGAAGGGAAGGGAAGGGAAGGGAAGGGAAGGGAAGGGAAGGGAAGGGAAGGGAAGGGAAGGGAAGGTTTGGGAAGGGAAGGGAAGGTTTGGGAAGGTTTGGGAAGGTTTGGGAAGGGAAGGTTTGGGAAGGGAAGGTTTGGGAAGGTTTGGGAAGGTTTGGGAAGGGAAGGGAAGGTTTGGGAAGGGAAGGGAAGGTTTGGGAAGGGAAAGGAAGGTTTGGGAAGGTTTGGGAAGGTTTGGGAAGGTTTGGGAAGGGAAGGTTTGGGAAGGGAAGGTTTGGGAAGGTTTGGGAAGGTTTGGGAAGGGAAGGGAAGGTTTGGGAAGGGAAGGTTTGGGAAGGTTTGGGAAGGTTTGGGAAGGTTTGGGAAGGTTTGGGAAGGGAAGGGAAGGGAAGGGAAGGGAAGGGAAGGGAAGGTTTGGGAAGGGAAGGTTTGGGAAGGGAAGGTTTGGGAAGGTTTGGGAAGGGAAGGGAAGGTTTGGGAAGGGAAGGTTTGGGAAGGGAAGGTAAGGGAAGGTTTGGGAAGGGAAGGGAAGGTTTGGGAAGGGAAGGGAAGGTTTGGGAAGGTTTGGGAAGGGAAGGGAAGGTTTGGGAAGGGAAGGGAAGGTTTGGGAAGGGAAGGTTTGGGAAGGGAAGGGAAGGTTTGGGAAGGGAAGGGAAGGTTTGGGAAGGTTTGGGAAGGGAAGGTTTGGGAAGGTTTGGGAAGGTTTGGGAAGGTTTGGGAAGGGAAGGTTTGGGAAGGGAAGGTTTGGGAAGGGAAGGGAAGGTTTGGGAAGGGAAGGGAAGGTTTGGGAAGGGAAGGGAAGGTTTGGGAAGGGAAGGGAAGGTTTGGGAAGGGAAGGGAAGGGAAGGTTTGGGAAGGGAAGGGAAGGGAAGGGAAGGGAAGGGAAGGGAAGGGAAGGGAAGGGAAGGGAAGGGAAGGGAAGGGAAGGGAAGGGAAGGGAAGGGAAGGGAAGGGAAGGTTTGGGAAGGGAAGGTTTGGGAAGGGAAGGGAAGGTTTGGGAAGAGGAAGGTTTGGGAAGAGGAAGGTTTGGGAAGGGAAGGTTTGGGAAGGGAAGGTTTGGGAAGGGAAGGGAAGGTTTGGGAAGGGAAGGTTTGGGAAGGGAAGGGAAGGGGATGGAAGGTTTGGGAAGGGAAGGTTTGGGAAGGGAAGGTTAGGTTTGGTAAGGGGAGGGAAGGTTTGGGAAGGGGAGGGGAGGGGAGGGGAGGGGAGGGGAGGGGAGGGGAGGGGAGGGGAGGGGAGGGGAGGGGAGGGGAGGGGAGGGAAGGGAAGGGAAGGGAAGGGAAGGGAAGGGAAGGGAAGGGAAGGGAAGGGAAGGGAAGGGAAGGGAAGGGAAGGGAAGGGAAGGGAAGGGAAGGGAAGGGAAGGGAAGGGAAGGGAAGGGAAGGGAAGGGAAGGGAAGGGAAGGGAAGGGAAGGGAAGGGAAGGGAAGGGAAGGGAAGGGAAGGGAAGGGAAGGGAAGGGAAGGGAAGGGAAGGGAAGGGAAGGGAAGGGAAGGGAAGGGAAGGGAAGGGAAGGGAAGGGAAGGGAAGGGAAGGGAAGGGAAGGGACGAGGTTGGAAGAGGCCTTTGAGATCGTGTCCAACCCATCAGCCAACGCCATCTAATCAACTAAACCATGGCACCAAGCACCCCATCCAGTCTCCTCCTAAACACCTCCAGTGTTGGCGACTCCACCACCTCCCCAGGCAGCCCATTCCATATATTGACAGAGTGTTCCTCTGTGGCTAAGTTCGTATCTAAAATTCTACCTCAGCAACCTTATTTTCTAGTGTTTGTTGTAAGCTCCCATGGAGGTCAAGAACCAACTGTTAAAAAAAAAGAGAGTTTTCAGCAGAGCCTGAACTCGTGTTGACAGCCATCATTCCAGAAAAACTGACTACTTAGGTGGGTTACTTTGTTCACTCTCCTTAAAACTAGGTAAATTCTTCCTTGATGAATTGTGTTAATTTTAGAACTACTCTGCATCAGGAATAGTGTGGACAGCAGGAGCAGGGAGGTCATTCTGCCCTGTACTCAGCACTGGTTAGGCCACACCTTGAGTACTGTGTCCAGTTCTGGGGCCCTCAATTTAAGGACACTGAGACACTTGAACGTGTCCAGAGAAGGGCAACGAGGCTGGGGAGAAGCCTCAAGCACAGCCCTGTAAGGAGAGGCTGAGGGAGCTGGGATTGTTTAGCCTGGAGAAGAGGAGGCTCAGAGGAGACCTTATTGCTCTCTACAGCTACCTGAAAGGAGGTTGTAGCCAGGAGGGGGTTGGTCTCTTCACCCAGGCAACCAGCACCAGAACAAGAGGACACAGTCTCAAGCTGTGCCAGGGAAAGTTTAAGCTGGAGTCCCCATCCCTGGAGATGTTAAAAAAGGGACTGGACATGGCACTTAAAGCCACATTTTAGTAGTCATGAGGTGTTGGGTGACAGGTTGGACTTGATGATCTCTGAGGTCTTTTCCAACCTGGTTGATTCTATGATTCTATGAGCCTTTTCCTGTGCAGACAGATGGACAGAAAGCAGCTGGGAGCTGTGGTCCATGGCAGGAACAAAGCAACCAGTAACCTGAATGACAGCCCAAAGCCCTGGTGTCAGGTACTGGAAGATCTCGGTAGGATGAGTCTGAGTAAAGATTCTCTCATGTGAGACAGTCCTTACAGAGGTGATAAATTTTTTTTGCCAGCCTGTTAGGTGTAGCAGCTCCATCTTGGGAATTGTTCTTTCACCAGGTCTAGCTTCTCTGCATATAAATAAGAAGCGAAGGCAGCGAGGGATATGGGGTTTTGATACTCATGTTTGAATATATCTCCTCAGGATTGAAGTGGCAATTTCCCCCTTTATGCTGGGCTACCACTGTCCCCAACAGGCCTTCTTCCCGAGTTCCTGGGGACAATATCTGAAGCTGAGGTTTGCATTGAGCTTTATTTAAGCCTCCAACTAAACAAAAAAATCCCCAACAACCAACCAAACAAAATCTGCCAGGAACACCAGTGCTGTTACAGCAAGAATCAGTGTTTAAATGAGGGGAGGAAAATGGCACCATTTAAAAGCCTTAAGAAAGAACTCTTTTCTTTTTCTTTTTTATTTTTCTTCTTCCTGGCTTGCTGGAATTCATTGCTACTTGCCAGCCAATGGACACATGGCTTTCCTCTCTGCCTTCACAGTAATCCCAGCTTTGAGTATTCCTTGTAGAATTGAATAGAATAGACCAGGTTGGAAGAGACCTTCAAGATCATCATGTCCAAACCATCATCTAACACCATCTAATCAACTAAATCATGGCACCAAGCACCCTATCAAGTCTCCTCCTAAACACCTCCAGTGATGGCAATTCCATCATCTCCCTGGGCAGCCTGTTCCAATGGGCAATCCCAATCTCTATGAAGAATTTCTTCCTAACCTCCAGCCTAAACCTCCCCTGGCGCAGCTTGAGACTATATATTTGCAACTAATACTGTCTCAACAGCCCACCACTTCATAGAATAATACATAGAATAAATACATAGAATAAACCAGGTTGGAAGAGACCTTCAAGATCATCGCATCCAACCCATCAACCAATCCAACACCGCCCAAGCAACTAACCCACGGCACCAAGCACCCCGTCAAGTCTTCTCCTAAAAACCTCCAGCGATGGCGACTCCACCACCTCCCCAGGCAGCCCATTCCAATGTGCAATCACTCTTTCTGTATAGAACTTTTTTCTAACATCCAGCCTGTATCTCCCCTGGCGCAGCCTGAGACTGTGTCCTCTTGTTCTGGTACTGCTTGCCTGGGAGAAGAGACCAACATCCGTTTCAGTTCACACAATACTTCCTGTACTGCCTGGAACTCCAATTTTCTGCAGGTGTCAAGTTGGGGTAAGATGAAATTATATAAAATTTTAACTACCAAAGCTGAAATGAAGGAAAACCAAATGTTTGCTGTTGGGGGGTGGTGTTTGCTGTTCAGTTCAGTGTTGTCATTGCAGAGTGAGAACAGTGAGTGAGTGAGTCTGTGAAATTAATCCTGTCTCAGTTAGAGGAAAGGAGACTCTTCCCTTTGACTTTCTGAGTGGATGGGGCCCTGAATTTGGAAGAGTGAATCAGTTTTGAAAAGCTGCTGTCAGGCTGTTGTCTGAATGAACATATACATGCTCAAAAGGCTGCTGTGTGCTCATGCAGCAACAAAATTCTGCAGCGTGGACCATGCAAAAAAAGCTTATCTTTAATTAATGTGTCTGTTGGTGACAATGTAGATTACTTTTGAGGCAAACAATTAATTTAACCTGAATTTTCCTGTTTCAGGACCAGAACAATGGAATGCCTCTCTTGTTCCAGACTATGCATTTGATAAGCACTGTTTTGGCATATAGTAAATACAGCGTATTGGGAATGCAAAAATCCACATTTTGTGGATTCAGAAGTGGGTGCTTGCTTTTATACATGGCACCAGGAGATAGAAACTGCAGTGATGATGATTTTTAATCCTGGTGCAGTTTTCCCTCTAAAGTATCATTAACTCTTTACAAATTTTCAGCTGGGCCTTTTGCAACAGGAGAGACTTCGACTACATAGAAGGAAGAAGTTTTTTTACAGTGGGGGTGATGAAACACTAACCCAGATTGCCCCATCCCTGGAAACATTTGAAGTTATGCTGATCAGGGCTGTGAACAACCTGATCTAATTGAAGATGTCCCTGCTCACTGCAGGGAGGCTAGATTAGCTGACCTTTAAAGGGCTCTTCCAACCCAAAGCACTCTATGTTTCTATGAAATATATGGTTCATAATTCCAGTCTTATGACTGAATGTTGGATTTCCTGTCTAACTCAATTAGTGTATTTATTCTTTCTAACTCTTGTTGACACCTGAGTATAAATGTGATGATGCTGAGCACACCTGATATGAGCAGAATCATCTGCTACTTCCAGCAAAGATTTTTATTTTATTTTGAGAAACTTGCTTTGTAAGTAATGGGTAAAAACTAATCTATCTTGTTCAAGTTCGTTCCTGCTTGAGGGCCCCAACCATCTTTTAATTCTGCACCACAAGTTCTGCAGAGACACATGCTAGAGATTTGCAGTGCTGTCTCTCAAGTGTAATGCCAGCAGACATCGTCTCAGCCTCAAAAGCAGAACATATGTGGGTCATAAAAGAACTAGGGAAGGAGGTTTAAAAGGACAGAAGGAGCCAGGGACATGATTAGATGGACGCTCCTGTCTCGTAAGCACCTCCTACAGCAATGGTGCTAATATTGCCTATTTAAAACATGCAAGATGATGATAGGTAAGAATTAGACTGACAGTACCATCAGATGTTAAATAGGTTAAATGAGCTCTGCAGGAGAAACCAGCACATTGTACCTCCAAAACCACAATGCCTAGAGTGTGCTGCCACACCCAAAGCCACCACGCAGAGCTCTGCAGAGTGAGTATTTTACATCAGTGCATGACAGTAATTTTGACAGTCAGGCTACCACCAATTAGTGTCAGGTTTTTACTGCCTGACAGGCAAGCAAACCCTAGGCACAATAGAACAGCTCTCCAGACTCTAAGGAATACCACATATTTAGCACTGGCATCCTTAACTCACTCTAACATTGTCAACAGCCTACATCTGTCATCACTGTGCGTAAGCAGAGGGATCCAGGCTGGTGAGTGTTTCACCCCACCATGTAGAATACTGTGGGGTTTATTTGCACCTTCTCATTTTACCCTCATTTAGGTTCCCAAAGGTTCATGTTTTGCTTTGCTTCCTTTATGAAACAGATAAAGCTTGGCAGTAACCAGCCACAGGCAGCCTTGCCAAGTCCCCAGGAACTTATCTTCTATGTTTGGTCATAGTTCAAAAATGGTGAGGTTTTTTACCTCTGAAGTCCCTTCCTAAATCAGTTAAGTGCTTTGGATTCCATGTATAGTCTGTCTGTCATTTCTGCTAATAAACAGGAGATCTTTGGACATCTCTCAAGGTGTTAAAAGAGTCTTGCAGTATTGCTTGCAAAGTCTACAAGCAACTAATTAGATCTATTATCTAAAATAAGAAAACCACTTGTTTACTAAATGTGGTTTTGCAGAAGATTTTGTAACATGTGTGGGTTTGAATTACTTGTGACCTAAAAGCACTGCAGCTAGTACATTATTGCCTTCTTCCTTGCTACTAGTCAGGGCCAAATTACAGGCTGATCTGGAGTTTCCCAAACTTTGACTGACATAAGAAACAATGATTAGGAAGACAGTATCTTAAACAGTCGGAAGGAGGAGTGGATGGTTATATCGCAGTATCTCTTTTACCACTGGTGAGCTTCCAGTGCTTTGTTTATAGGTATTTTCAGTCACAGCACAGGCGATCTTCATTCAGGTAAAATTCCCAAGGGAGGCTGAAAGGATTTGATAGAAAAGAAATTAACCTAGAATTACAGGGTATAATGCTCATAATCCGTCTTTTGGCATGGAGCTGAGCCGGGAATGTAAGGGTAAGCCTTTGACCAGATGTCTACTGTTCTCTCACTAGATCCTTACAGTAAGCCTGCAGCTTAGACAGAGAAAAGTATCAAGATGCTGCTGTATCAGAGCCACCACTATTTCATCTGTGTATTGCAGAATGCACAGCTTACATGGCTCTGAAGACTCCAAAGGAAGGAAAGGAGTTTATGAGAATGAAGATGAGAGGATGCAATTTAGAAAATAAAAGGGAAAAAATATACTGAGAAAGGAATGGATGCTACTTTGTCAGGACATAGAGCAGGGTGGATGAAGCAAACACAAACCCAAGAAAAATCTTGCCATTGAAAGAGTAAGCAGAGAGATTTCATTCAAGTTTTGGGTGGGGTTTTTTTGAGTTTGTTATACCTTTATTTAACTTCAAATTACTAATCCTCTCTTCAGGACTTGGTAGCTGGCTGAAAAGATAAGCATTTTCCTTTTGTACTACAGGTATAAACTCCCATTACACAAAATCTCTTACTCACAAAGGATTTTTTTTTCTCTCATCTTGTTTCCCAAGGCATCTTTGAGATGGTTATCACTAAATAGCAGTCTGTTACCTACTTTTCCTTTCATCACTCTGTGAAAAACCTGTAAAAACTATGTACGACAGTGCCAGCAGAAGAAAATACCACTTACGTTTAGCATACTGCTAAATATAAATTTTACAGACTTGTTGGTTTCTAAGTTCATAGGACTCATTTCCACTGCTTCTCAGTGGCTCTTTCTCATCCCCAATGTCACTGTCTTTCATTTGGCCAAAATAGGCAGGAGAAGCTTTGCATTCATAGTGCCTGTCAAGAGATTTCAGGTGGATCAACATGTGAAGAGCATAGGCAAGAACCAGAAGCAGAATCAGTGACATAACCAATCCCATGAGTATTGCTGGAGAGAAAAAGGATGCACAGTCCTTTGCATAGGCAAAATGTCCTTCTTGAATGTTAAAGCCTTGAATCTACAAAGAGAATAAAAGGGCTTGTATTAGATGAAGTATTTGCTGCCTTGGTTACAAATAAATGATCATGAATTTGCTCTTGGTGACAGTAATATTTATTTATTATCTACTTATTTCACAATTGTATCAACCAGGGCTATCTGGAGCTAATGCTCAGAGGTCATCCAGGTCAGTCTTCTAGAAACCATCAATTATTCTAATCCCCTTCACTCTGCTGCCCCAAACACTCTCAGCTGTGTTTTAAACAAAATGTTCTATGTTCACTCTTCATAGCCCAGTCATATTTAATTTTAAGCATGGTACATTTCAAGTTAGCAGCCCATTTCCAGTATCACTTGTTGAGAATCTCCAGAGCCTCCATTTCAAACTGCACAAACTTTAAAGAAATATTCTCAACTGGACAACCTAATGTTGGAGTTTTCTCACCAGACCCAAGCGTGCAGCATACGGCAGCCACATGGATTTTCATTCAACTGTGGCCTATACCAGCAAGCTTTATTTGTGGGTTCAGCTCTAACATAAGGTTTATCACACAGGCTCTCAGGGCACTGTTTGCTTCACCAGGTCACTTCATAGGTGATTATAACATGGTGAGAAAAGGGAAATCAGTTTTCCCTCCAACCCACTTTCATTTCTTCATCACTTGTGAGTTAGGCATATAAAAGCAAGACATCCTAGCCCATTTATCTTGGGCTTCCTACTGTCAAATGCAGAAAAACAGGCACTTTGAGAAGATGATTAATCTCATCTTAAAATAAGGATTTAAGATGGGTCAGAGGAATTACCCACCAGCTTTAGAGGCAGACTGGGGTGACTTTAATTAGGGCACCAGGTTAAAATTACTAGGCATCAAAAGTTAAGGACAATTAATCTCATACTAGGTGACTGATGCTGTCAGAGATGCTGGGTTTGAGAGCCCAGCTCAGACACACAGAACTCCACACTAAAGGGAACACAGAAAACCTATATAGCTCTTTGTTTCCTTTGACTGTGAGATAATAACATAAGTCTTTGTTTCTTTTCAGTTTCTGTTTCAAGTTCCATTACAGTTCCTTGGCAGTGAATTGCAGATTTTTCCCATTAGCCTACTATAGGATCCATTTGGTTTAATCCCATGGCATTACCTGGAAATCAATAAACGTGACTTCCCAAAGCTTTGACAGATCATTTGCAGAGCTGGGTATTAGAAGTGCATCATATCTCTGCAAGCTGCTCACATGTTCACAGTGGTAGGAGTAACTTGCTGGTGCATATATTCTGGTCGCATTAAATGTTGCTTGTATGGAATGGTTGTAAAGGAGCTGCAGTCTGTGTAGACTGAACCAGTTCTGAACAGACAGCTGGTAATAGCTGGTTGTTAATAAGAATCTGAAAATATTGTATGGAAAGAAAGATGAGTATGAAAACAAGTCTGAGAGGTCCAACTAGTTGAACAGTCCTAGAAGATAAATGTTTATATCCATGTGAGCTCTAGCTAGTGAGTCTGGAAAGTGATTTGTGTTTCCTCACTATTGCAGCTGAAGGAGTTTACTATTTCCCACATAATCAGGGCAAATGAAAAGGGTTTTCCCTGTGTGACTGAGAAAAATCCATGTGAAATGTGTTGTACATCCATCCAAGGTATGAAAAACTACTTATCAAGACACACAGTTTTCTCTGACTGGAAAGAAGCACACATATAGCAGGTTACAGCCTGGTGCCTGAATGGACCGCACCATCAGGTCTTACAGCAAAATTCTCAGACAAAAATGTAGTTCATTAGCAAGGTTCAGCAAAATCTCAGGCATGGGAAGGTTCTGTTCAAAAGAGATGACCTGAACTTTTCTCATGAACAGAAAAGTCAATATAGTAGAAGAAATGTCTTAATAAAACAGAGCAGACATTGTAAAACGGCAGGCCTAGTAAATGCAGCTCTCCTAACTACACAAACAGCAGTCCCTACTGTATTATTCTTACTTACATAAAGTCTCCAAAAACAAATTGCACAGGTAACTGCGTAACAATGGTTATTTCTTTATCATCTTTATCTTTTCTTTAAACATCTAATGGTTTGTTTGATATACAAACTTACCTAATAACAAGTCCCTTTAGATCACCAATGTCACCGAACTTCAGAGAAAGCCTAGGTCAGAAAGCAAGCAGTGTCAGGCTAGGAAATAAACTTCAGAAATCTCAAGTTAAAAAACCATCATGAAAGGTTAAGCACAGTTATATATGGAGCCTTTTGTTCACTATACATTTGAAGTCAGAAGAAATAAAACCCTGAAAGGATTCACTTCCTACAGTGAAATCCAGCAGTTCAGTTGTTAATTTGAATGAGGCCTAGATTATCTGGAAGGAACAGACCTGTGTGCTCAAATTTTAACACACTCCAATCTCATTGCTTCCAGCATCAGCTGACAATTAGGTTGAACTACTTTTGCCCTTACTGTTTGTCACTAACAGAAGCAGTTTAGGACATGATGTACACTGTTGCTAGCCCATTAGTGACATCCATTTAGAAACAGAATAGAACGGAACGGAACGGAACAGAACAGAACAGAACAGAACAGAATAGAATAGAATAGAATGGAATAGACTAGGTTGGAAGAGACCTTCGAGATCATCGCATCCAACCTATCATCCAACACCACCGAATCAACTAAACCATGCAACCAAGCACCCTATCAAGTCTCCTCCCAAACACCTCCAATGATCTGTGTTCTCCTTCTCAAATCATGATATCTTAGTCATGAATCACTTCAGTACGTCATTGCAAAGTGTGAACAGCCACATTATTCCCATCTTTTTAGATACTTGAGCACAAGAAATGCAGCTGACATTGCAGTTTGAATTTCACACATGTGCATTATTAGATGACTGGCTAAATGATCAGGAGCACAAGTTGTGTTCTAGTCTACCTTCCCAGTTGCAAGGAATGATGAAGGAAGAAATAGAAAGACCCAGTAGGTCAACAGCAGGCTCTGAGCCTTGTGTCAGTTTACATAACAGGCCTGCTGGACACAGGTAGGATATACCTGTTTCAAAGAGGGAAAAGGATCTTTGCCCAGGAAATAACAGGAGTTGTTGAAAGAGCTTTAAACTAGTTTTGAAGGGGGCAGGGGCTAAAACCAGGTTTACTAGTGATAAGCCTGGGGGAAACACACCAGGGTTTGAGGGGTGGTATGCCAGCAAGGTCCTTTGGTCTGCCATCTCAGTGAAGACAGTGAATGGATAACCATGTGACAACAAAGACATCACATTTATTGATGTGTTAGAAATCATGGAATCACCTGGAAATGGCCACATAGGAATTGGTGCTTCTCCCCCCAAAAGGTGATGGTATTGATAGCCCAGCTGAAGTGCCTCTACACTAACGCATACAGCATGGGCAACAAACAAGACGAGCTGGAAGCCATTGGCAGTGGGGAAACTGATATAGTTGCCATCACAGAAACATGGTGGGATGACTCCCACAACTGGAAAGCTGCAATGGATAGTTATAAACTCTTCATAAGAGACAGGCAAGGAAAAGGCAATGGGGTAGCCCTGTATATTAGGGAGCATTTTGACTCTCTAGACCTTGATGATGGTGTTGACAGGGATGAGTGTTTATGGGTAAGAATCAAGGGAAGGCCAACAATGAAGGTATCTTGTTGGTTGGGAGTCTGTTATAGACTACCCAACCAGCATGAAGAGGCATCCCTGAAGGTGTTCAAAAACATGTAGGCATGGCAGCTTGGGACATGGTTAGCAGGCATGGTGGTCTTGTGCTGATGGTTGGACCTGATGATCCTAGAAGTTATTTCCAACCCTAATGATTCTATGATTTGAGCAATCCATTGACTGTGAGGCATCTCTACAAAGCTTGCCTGTAGTGAGCATGGGAACTTAAAGTTTACTAAAGAATAATTAGACAAAATATAGTTAAACCATATAGCATCTAAAGGACTTCTGAAGCAAAAGTTAAAGAAAATAAAACCTCCCAAACCAGCAAGCCCTATGGTTTCATACCAAATATAGACTGCCTCTTGTACTAATAAGCCAGGACACTGAATCTAGACTATCCTTTGCTTTATTACAAAGGGAAACCACGGATAGTTGAGGATTAGACACAGGAAAATATGGTGTTCAACTCAGTGGTTTGATCCAAAAGCTGGTGCATAAAAGACCCCACAATTAGATTTTATTTGTCTCATACATGTCCCAGTGTTCACTATCAAATACCTTGTCCTGGCTCCGTCTACTTTGCATTGATTAGACAGTATAAACCAGCTTGAAACCTGGCCTAAAGCCACAGCAGAGTATTATCTTAACAAAGAAGGCTGAAGAAGGGAGAAGTTTAAGAGATTCTTCCGGGGTGAGTGAACTGGGTAATGCATCATGTGAGCATTTGGCCATCAACTGGCTTAATTTAGGTCTGACTTTAAACCTGAGATATATTCCAGCCATTTTTCCCTTTCCTCTCTGCTGCAAATGCAGGCTGACTGCAAATCAAACCTAACACTTGTATTTGGCAATTACACTGAGTCTAATCATGACTCTCAAGATCAGGTTTTCCACTTTTCCATCCATAGAGCATGATTTCTGCATATAGGGGCCTCAATCAGTACTTAGATGCTGCCAGTTGCAATAAACAAAGGGTATTCCAGTATCTGAAGGGGGCCTACGAGAAGGCTGGGGAGGGACTTCTCAGGATATCAGGTAGTGATAGGACTAGGGGGAATGGAATGAAGCTGGAGGTGGGGAGATTCAGGCTGGATGTGAGGAGGAAGTTCTTCCCCATGAGAGTGGTGAAGCCCTGGAATGGGTTGTCCAGGAAGGTGGTTGGGGTGCCGTCCCTGGAGGTGTTTAAGCCCAGGCTGGATGAGGCTCTGTCCAGCCTGATCTAGTATGAGGTGTCCCTGCCCATGGCAGGGGGGTTGGAACTAGGTGATCCTTGTGGTCCCTTCCAACCCTGACTGATACTATGATACATCAAACATACAGTTTCTAATGACTTTATACTTGGAATCTAGCAGATCACTACATGCAACCTGTCAAATGTTCTGTAATCCCCACCCTCCAACCCTACTCCACCCCCTCCCCACGCTAGTGAGAGATCAGAATAAGACAGGTCTTTTATTTGTTAGGATTCTGGAATATATTCAAAGTGTGGGAGTCAGGGAGACTAGTATGTCTCAATGTATCACAAATAATCAAAGTACAAGAGAAGTAGTACTTTCCCCTCTTCTTCTGCACAGAATAGAGTAGAAAAGGCTTAGTAGCCATAGCGTCTCTCTTAACCCCAGCAAAAATAAAGCAGCCACAGAAGTATCAAGATCTTGCCTGCAGCTGTGTTTCTAGTTTGAGGCTACTCAAAAACTACGGGAGAAACAGAAAGACTGGAACACATAGCAAATAAGATGGCTCTAGGCCCCCTCTTTTGATGATAAACTGATAAAAAGGCATGTCAAGGGTATGCTATAGAGCATTTCTGCTTCCTCACTTTTCCTGCAGCTTTTTAAGGTGATAACATTTTCTATAAATTCCCAAATATCTTCCAACAAAAAGCATCAAGCAGAATATACCGCTCTGTGGTGGGTTGACCCTGCAGTCAGAGAGCAAAAGAGAGAGAACTCGTGGGTCAAGATAGAATGTAATAAATGAACTTGATGATCTTTGAGGTCTCTTCCAACCTTGGTGATTCTTTGATTCTGTGAAACAAAGGGGGGGGGGGGAAAGACTGCTTTGCAAGAGCAGTCACTGACCATTTCCCAAAAGCAGGCTGATGTCCAGTGAATCTCTGAGAAACAGCCACCCTGAAGGACACAACTCCTACCCACTTCCTCTTCATTTACCTCAACTTTTATCACTTAGTATGGCAGGGAATGTAACTCTGGCCAGCTTGGGTCAGCTGCCCAGGCACTGTCCACTTTCAGCCTCTCATCAACTTCAACCTACTTGCTGTGGGGAACAGACTGATAAACAGATGGTGTGCAAGCACTGCTCAGCAAAAAAACACCTCAAAACACTAGTGTGTTACCAACACTGGTTTAGCCACAAGCCCAAAATACTAGAGAATTATCTCCCTTTCAGCCAAAGCAAGGGAGGGAGAAGTGAATGAATTATGCACTACAATAACCAGACTACAGAGGTACTTGTGACAGACAGGTAGACAGAGAAAGCCTGTGCCACTGTAATAGCCTCAAAACAGCAGCTCCAGCAGGAATTAGAATTAGAATAAACCAGGTTGGAAGAGACCTTCAAGATCATCGCATCCAACCCATCAACCAATCCAACACCACCTAAACAACTAAACCATGGCACCAAGCACCCCATCAAGTCTCCTCCTGAACACCTCCAATGATGGTGACTCCACCACCTCCCCAGGCAGCCCATTCCAATGGGCAATCACTCTCTCTGTGTAGAACTTTTTCCTAACATCCAACCTAAACCTCCCCTGGCACAGCCTGAGACTGTGTCCTCTTGTTCTGGTGCTGGCTGCCTGGGAGAAGAGACCAACATCCGCCTGTCTACAACCTCCCTTCAGGTAGTTGTAGAGAGTAGTAAGGTCACCCCTGAGTCTCCTCCTCTCCAGTCTGCTGTCCAGCACTGCACAGTCTTTCTGACTTTTCAAGCCTTAGTAACAACTATAAAACCACACTTCATGGTTTGAAACCCTTAATTTTGCATTAGTATATTTTCTATGAGGTTACTAGAATTTCTAATAGGACTAGGATTGTTTCTGAGTTGTAGACCAGCAGAGAAGAATTAATGCTTGTTGTTTTTACTTTAAAAATAATAATATTTCATGCTTTACCAGCCTGTCAAAGCATAGTGATGAAGTAATTCATATGCTAAATCAGACTGCCTTGATGAATGCTGATACCACAAAGAGAAAACTTAGATTATTTTCCAATTATGCTTTTAACTTTGTTGTAATTTCACTAAAATTTTGGTGCATCTTGAGATAGAATAGCATAGAATAGAATAGAATTAACCAGGTTGGAAGAGACCCTCAAGGTCATCGTGTCCAACCTATCATCCAACACCACCTAACCAACTAAACCATGCAACCAAGCATCCTGTCAAGTCTCCTCCTGAACACCTCCAGTGATGGCGACTCCACCACCTCCCCAGGCAGCCCATTCCAATGGGCAATCACTCTCTCTGTGTAGAATTTCTTCCTAACATCCAGCCTAAACCTCCCCTGGTGCAGCTTGAGACTGTGTCCTCTTGTTCTGAAGGGTTATCCTTTACAGATGTATAATCAAAGGTATCTTCAGATATACAGGTAAAATGTTGTATAGGAGCTCAGTTTGATCATATTATTTTGTTGTTTTGTGTCTTTACAGATTTAAACACCATTCACAGGGTAGACACAATGCTCAGCACATGCTTAGTTAAGTACCCATCTCCTGATTTTCAAACTCTTGCCCACTGGAGTAGAATCAATGATCTAGTATGAGATGTGAAACCTGACAGCACATGACATGGAAGGAGAAAAATGGTCAGGAACATGGCAAAGGAAATTAAAAAACCTACATGCCTTTCTAGTACAGACATGACATTGGAGGATTTTGGACCTAGTTAGGCCAATATACAGCTCTCACTCAGGTTTAGCAGGAGCAAAGCTGCTAAATGTTGTTCATGCTGAAGAAATTCATAACAGACTGGGATGCAGAATTTGGCTTTTCAGAGACTTTTCAGGTCACATGCTAACCTGTAGTGAATTCATTCTTTGGCTTCAACATCTCACAGATGACATTCTGGGACTTAGCCTACATAACTATGCATCTGCATCTTGTACCAGTGGTTTATGTTACTGCTGGCTTATATCCTATGAACAGATAAGTAGTCATGTACAGCCAGGCTCTACACCTCCACACTCTTGCACAGGATCCACCATTCAACCTCCCAAGTGGCTATGCAGAACAGCTGGAGACTAAAGAGCTCATCAGCTTCATAGGTACTAAGAGCAAAACAGGCTGGCCACAAGGATTGACTACACCACTGCAAGAGGTGAGGACTGTGTACATCTATGGGCCTCATGTAAGACTGGTCTGAAAGCACTGCCAGTGCTACCTGCCACGCAGGACATAGGAAGGAATTTGCCCCTGGGGCTCTGCACCGTGTAATACAAGGTCTGCTTCCTTCAGTGTGCATTTAGTAGACTTGTTACCCAGTACTAGTTCCACTGACAGAGTACAATGCCACCTTACATTGCGTTGTCTTCACTGCAGTTTGAATCTCCAACATCCACTGTTGCATGGACACCAAATGTCTTCTCTGTCAAGTCCAGCTGTGTCTGGTTTTCAAACTTAATCATGATTCTCTTGGCCCAGAAGAGAATGCAGGGGATGCCGTTAACTGTGACGTTGAGAGGGCTGTAGTGGCTGTGGCTGAACGGCCTCCAGGATGCTCTTTCCCACTTTCCTCTCCTGCTCAAATTGTAGTTGACAACCTGATTGACCCCATAAAAGACCAGTATGAGATGTGTATTTCAGGAGTTACTCCCACCCTACCAAAATAAATGAGACCAGCACTTGGAGAACATCTGTGGACTAGTTTTCAGCTGCAGCAGTACTAAACTACAGAAGCAGAGAAATCTCTGGCTAACACCTTCCCACTATGGGAATGGCATCATACAGAATTCTAGCCCCAGCAAAACTGGCCAGAGAGCAAATACAAGCTAAACTTATTCTACTACAGTAGCATAATTGGAGCAAACCACGCTCTCAGCATGTTCCCATCTCACCTCAGCACATTACAGACCTGCCCAATATAAAAGGTCGAAGCAAGGCTAGAATCACAAGATGCTCATCCCAGCAAAAGGCTCTCTAGGACATTTGTAACATTTCAGCATGCTAACAAGAGCTCAGCTTAGGCCAAGAACACAGCCTACCCTGCCAAATGGACACTAGGCAGCTGTCCAGCTGAAAGAACTATCCAGATCTACATCTACCTCTGCATAGCTTGGCTCCTGATGGTTTTAAAATCAGAAAAATGCCTGATGTAGAAAGACAATGTCTCAGGTATGGATGCCTACCTTCATAAATCCAGTTTGCTAGATTCAGTTCTGGGGACTGCAGCTTCCATGTCATCTGTAGACATTAGAGAAGTGCTGTCCCTTCTGACCCAAATTTCATTGCAAAAGGAGGACAATTTGTTGTCAGAGAATATAAGTGAGTTAGGGCTCAGAAAGGACTCCGAAATTTAGCTATCATTTCCGTATTTGAAGCCAAAATCTCCAGACAACAGCTTTTTTCACCTATACATATATCCTATCTGAACATGAATCTGCATGGTTTTCTTGCATGTCATACAATTAAGCAAGTTCAAGTCATGCACAAGCAAGAGAGGTCTTCTAAGTCCCAGTCATTTACAGCACCTTACCAAGTTCCAGAAGGGATCCCAAAGACTCAAAGCCCCAAAGCTTTGTCTTGGCTTAAAGAGATTTTTTTTTCCTGCTGTTGAGATTAGCAAGTCACACTGCTTAGCTCAGACCCTGAAAGACCCCTTTTGATACCTGGCCTTACATATGGCACATGACTGCTTTAGGATTAAAATTAGTAAGTCACCACAACAACAAGCTGAATGCAAGGTAAGATCATGGTCAGACAACATGATGCAGTAGCCATCAAGAAACACTGACTACAACTGTCATTTGTGTAAAGGACAAGACTGTCTTATCAGAAGTACAGATGTGAGAAGTTTAATCAACAAGTTATTTACACCACATTATTTGTGTCTCTTTGAAGGAATTTTGGAAAGGAAGCCTTTTATGCTCCATTTTTCAGAATTCCTACAGGCTGCTCTCAGGAAAACCACCCCTCTAAACTTACACAATCTGCAGTTTTGCTTCAGCTATTCTTTCAGTACCAAGTACCAAAATAATGGTTGCAGTAGTCAAACGTCACTCTACAGACTATAGATGAAATGATTTGTTCTTCCAGTAAGCCCCTGTATCCAGACCCACTGCCAGTCAGCAACAGTGATAGCCTCACTAGTGAAGATATCTTGTACAGCAGGTAGTGAATCAGTACCACATCTAGATGGTTTCACTAGCTGTTTCTTGAAAACAGTTATTTAATTTTGTATTATTTAATTCAAGAATGTAAGTAAGATCTCAACATGCTATTAAAAAAAACCAAAACAAACCTTCAGATTCAGTCCTTCAAACATTACCTGCACTTGATTTAGATTCCATTTTGGCTTCACACCACCATCGTAACGTTTACCTGCAGAAGAAAGAGTGCTATCAGCCTACAAAGAAAACATCCAACCAATCATAAAAAGCACAATCTTGCATGTTCTTATAGAATAGAATAGAATAAACCAGGTTGGAAGAGACCTTCAAGATCATCGTGTCCAACCTATCATCCAACACCACCTAATCAACTAAACCATGCAACCAAGCACCCTATCAAGTCTCCTCCTGAACACCTCCAGTGATGGTGACTCCACCACCTCCCCAGGCAGCCCATTCCAATGGACAATCACTCTCTCTGTGTAAAACTTCCTCCTAACCTCCAGCCTAAACCTCCCCTGGCACAGCCTGAGACTGTGTCCTCTTGTTCTGGTGCTGGTTACCTGGGAGAAGAGACCAACCTCTGCCTGTCTACAACCTCCCTTAAGGTAGTTGTAGAGAGCAATAAGGTCTCCCCTGAGTGTCCTCTTCTCCAAGCTAAGCAATCCCAGCTCCCTCAGTTTCTCCTCACAGGGCTTGTGTTCCAAGCCCCTCACCAACTTTGTTGCCCTTCTCTGGACACTCTCCAGCAAGTCAACATCCTTCCTAAACTGAGGGGCCTAAACTGAACCTGACAATACCTATCCCTTCAGGAAATGTGCATTCAGAACACTTGAGTTTATTTTGGAAAACATTTGACTTGGTACAAATACTGCCTTCAATACATGCATTTTCTGTTTTACTTTACCTTACCCATACAAGCAGGTTCCACTTCTTTTCAGCGAACATTGTGACACCTTTACTGGGACGAACTGCGCCCAATGTGACAGTTTCAGGCTGTGCCTTTAAGAAAAGGACAGCTACAGAATTCTCTAGCTGAATGTTCAGGTGTAAAAAGGAAAACAAAGATAGTTCTAAACTAATTTCATTGGTAGATCAGTAGAATGTAGCTTTAAGAACTTACAGTCTGTCTTCAGTTCTGCCTTTTTTCTGTTCCTGGCCAGCCTGCATGCAACTGACCTTGGACTGGAACTTATGAGATGAGAAAACTAACTTTCTTAACAACTGCTTTGAGCTAATGATTTTCTCTTAATATCCATTTCTCTTTTTTCTCCTTTTTCTGTCCAATTAGCTCGGACAAGAAAGGGGGGAAGGGTTTTGAGGGGACCCCGAGGTGGGGATTCTCCTTGGGAGGGTTTCTCTGGGTTGCATTCTTTTCCTGTGAATTTTGTATAAATTGTAAATACTGTATATTTTGTACATATTCATTGCATTTCATTATTGCTTGTAAAATAAAAATCAGGTTGGACTCGATGATCCTCGAGGTCTCTTCCAACCTTGGCAATCCTGTGATACTGTGATACAGCTTTCCATTCGCTTCTCCAACTGAGTTTAGCTGTGCTTTTTGTGGTGGGAGGATTAAACCTCCATACTACCATACCCAAAAATGACAGGATTCAGCACAAGCATATCAAAAGCTTCTCTTTGTTCATACATCAGACTGCTGTCAAAAGGGGTGTGCTAAACTGCATGGCAAACACATGTAACTACGGGTGGGAATTTCTTTGCCTACACTGGCCAGAGATGGGAAGCTGTGACAAATAAACTAATGGCCCAGCTGCTTGCCAGGAGAGTAGTTTCACAGATGACAGATCATTTCATGGGCACCCTCACAGCTCCATCCTGCAAACATTTAATTTTGTTTTCATTTGGTTAAAAATAAAAAGAAAGTGTCAATACTACTTTATCCCACATTCCTCCATGTGGGGTGTCCCTGCCCATGGCAGCGGGGTTGGAACTAGAGGATCCTTGTGGTCCCTTCCAACCCTGACTGATACTATACTATGATACTATTCCCACTGCACCTATGAGTCAGTGAGTAAATTATTGTTTTAACCAGGAAAATATTTTAAATGGTATTTGTGAAAGATGGAAATGCTTTAACAAAACATTTGACAGAAGAGTCACTTAGAAGGAACAAGTAGAAGGAACATCTGGGAATGAAGATCTTTTACAGCCCCACTAACAAAAGCCAGTGTCAGGCATTCAGAACAGTGAAGGGAGGGGAAAAATAAAAAAGCTTTACCACTTTTTAGCAGAGAATCTTGATCTGGAAATGCAGGTGAACTACAAAAGAGGAGAAAAATATTTATGGTACACCATACGGATTTAAAGACTGCAGCAAGTTTGCAGCTCCTGTTTCTGCTTGATTCAGTAAAACATTTAAAATATATCTCAGACCCCTCTCTTGTTAATGTCACAGAAACAGGGCACATGAATCCCAAAGACAGTGTATTCAGGATAAAAATGCCTCAGAGATATCTTTGATGGATCAACCCCACCAGGCATTCCCATATCCTTACCATATTGATTAAAGATTTCATTACCTTTCCTATCCTTTTCCGTGGGACCTCAGTTTTGGGTTAGACACTGAACCAGCTCCAACCCACAACCAGGGCAAAACAGGATAGTGCTGCACCATTCTCAGTCCCAAGTGAGGATCAGAAGCAATACACTGAAGTCCTCCAGGATAAAATAAATGCACTGGGTTAGTATGCCAGATTACAGTCATCTAAAGACAGCTCCTGAACAGTTCCCAGGCAATCTGAAATCCCATGGAAGTTAGCTGCAAGGTAGGGTGCAAGTGAAGAACACTTTGTATGACAGCTACCAGGTTCATGAAATTTTCAGCCTTTGACTTTCTTCTTTGCTATAATTTAGCAGTAAGTCTTCATCTGGTGCAAGAATGATCTGGCTTCCCTGAACTAGAGAGTCAAGTCCAGTAGATTCATGTACATCATCAAAAGATGTACGAGATCTAACTCTACAAGATCAAACTCTGAGAAAGAAAGCTCTCCTTTAGAACCACACTAGTCACAGCAACACCATTCTGCACCCAACCACACCACAGCACCTTCCATTGGACATGCAGCCCCCTACAATATATTGATCTACTGATCTGATAACATGTCTACCTCTCAAGTCTGCTGCCAGCATTCCCCAGCAGGTGAACATACCAGCACCCCCACATTCACAGCTGACTATCATCCCACACAGACTCTGCACAGCCACTCCACTTCCACCTGCACAGTGCCTTCCAGGCCATAAGCAATGGTGGGGCCAGACCAGTGATCTCACAGCCACTTCATGTAGAAATACACATCTACCTTCTGGTTTTGTCTTGTTTCTTACTGCCTTTCCAATCCCACCTGCCCTAGGTGATTCTGCTTGGGGTGGGGGGGGAGGGCAGGGCTTGGAGTGGGGAGGGCATTGGGCTAGATATGTCTGGAGTTCCTTTGCAATCCCCTCACATTCTGTGATTCTGTGACTAGGAATAAATGCAGTTTTCAGTATTTATGTGTAAATTGTACATTGCAGAGTCAAGCCTTTGCTTTTCAGGGGAGTCCTTGAAGAGCTGGGTGAAACCCCTCCCTGGGTAAGGGGATCTGTGTTACCCACTAGCATGTATGGCAGGAATGATCCTAAGCTAAATTTCTATCATGGCATCCTTAATGGCAGATAATGATGAGTACAAGCAATGCAAAGCCACAAAAAGAGGCATGTGGGGTAGCTTAGGGCCTGCCCTGCTTGCTGCAATGCCCTTGCAACTCTGAAAGTCATGGGGTTCAATCACTCTGAACCTGACATGCCTGAAATCTATGGCAATATTACCAGCTTCAGCAGAGCCCATATTTCACATACAGTGTCTTGTTTACATTCAAGATTCAGGAGGGCAGCAGGCTCACTCTTCCGATCAGTGTCTCTCCAGTGAAAATGTCTTTCACAGGCAAACTCTCCGCTGCCACAGATAGGTCTTTCGTGTTCCCTTGCAAAAGCCTCAAACCCAGAAGGCAAAACAGGCACAAGTGAAGCAGGGTCTGCTCTCCAGAGGTCTGCTCATCAGGTCTGATGAGCCACTTTGCTCCAGATCAACGGGAAGTCTGCTCAGTCCCTTCAGCAAAGAGGGCCCTAAAGCTAAAGACCATGTCCCGAGAAACTGTAACACAGCACAAAAAGGCAGCTGGGCTCTGCATGGGTGCAGTAACTGGGATCTGAGCTGAAAGAACCTGAAAAAGGCCTTACATCCAAAAATTCAAGCCAGATAACACTGTTTAAAATCAACCTGGCAGTTTTATTTACATATAGGGAGACCAACTTTCTCCTCAGCTGTATCTTTTAAATCCCAGTGACTTCAAGGAAGCTGTGCTTCAAGGACCCACTTTTAGTGCGTCCCACTTTCTCTTACTCCCTTTGGGTGCCAGAGTTGAGGTTTCCAAGCTGCTCAAAGGTCTCAGGCCAACAGAAGGCGGCCTTAGAGGAGGGTGGATATAATCCTTATTTTGACAGGTGGGTAACAAAATACATGGTTAAAATGGACCAAACCTTGTTTCCATGCTAAGGCAAAGCACTCTCTTAGCTTGTTCAGTGATTAGGATTTCTTTTCTAGTCCTCCTTCACGATAGATTGTGACTTCAATCTGGAAAAGGCAGTTTTGAGGCATAATTTCATGATAATAGCTATAAAAATGAGACATACCAGAAAGAAAATGATGTAAATTATTTAGTTGTCCTAACTTTAGTTATGTTTAGTCATACATATATATATTTAGTTATACTCAGTTATACTTTTAGTTTCTCACTGTATACATAATTAAAAACACACAGTTTTTAATTCCAGTTGGAAATCACCATGTTTCACTGTGCAGACTGAAACACTGCGATGAGAAGAGACTGGTACAAAATCATGCAATTAATTTCATTCCCTCAGTGGACTTGAAAGGTTTTTTTATCCAGTTCTGGATCATCTTGAGGAACACTCATTGATGATAGGCAACACCAAGCCTTGAGAAAAGCATGGAATGAATATATGAGGCATAACTCATTGTAAACACCCCTGTGGGGTTACATTCTGACCATAACAGTTATAAACCAGCCTCCAAGCAACTGCAGCACAGGTTGGGAGTTCATGGCGACACAGTTTGACTCCTCTGCATCACATGTAAAACCACAGCAACGTGCAGCCATGCTGCTCCAGAAGAAATGTCAAGTTTCTGCTCTCAGCGTGAAGATACTCAAATATAGATGAGTGTGCACAGCTAATGAAATATTCATGCTTTCATGAGGAACACAGAGGACAGAGTGACCTGGGAACCACTGCTAAGTACCACTGCATGACAAATACAATCAGCCAAATGGCATGCACACATGGGAGCAGGCGGAGGCACACCAGTACCTCCACCTAGATACTCCTATTTGTTACTGTGTCTGTTAGCAATGCCAGCTGCCTCCTTTCCTCCAGCACAAAACATGCAGCCCCATTCGAGAAAGGTGAGGGAAAGCTACCACAGCAAGGCTTGCAAGTCTTTGCTTTGTCTTATTACAGCCAGACCACTATGGCATAATTTCTATGCTGTAAGGGAAGGCTCGCCTTGGCTTCTGAGCAAGCACAAGTTGACGTTGATGTTATCAGATCTGTCAGCTGCCTTTGACACTCATCACCCTGAGGTGTCACAGAAGTGTGTGATCTGTGACAGGAATGAGTGGCCTTCAATAACCATACTGCTGTCAAACCAACAGCCTTTCCAATCAAAAGGCAAGCTGGAGAGTTAACATGCAACCTCAGGTAACGAGGCCCTTTCGCCCTCAGCTGAAGCATGCATCACAGAACAAAACACTGAAAGAAAAAAATGGGAAAAAAACCAACACATTAAAAACATGTGTTTCTTTTTATATATAAATCTATTAATTACATGTATAACAGACAGGAAATTATCTAGCACTACAGCTACCCTCTCCACTGCTTTGCAAAACTATCAACAAAGAGTGGTTAGATTGAAAATCAGCACCAGCAAATTATTTTCAGAGCACTGAATTAGAGACTTTTAAGCTCCCTAAAACTGAAAATTCAGTTGCACACATGGTATATGTTTTGATGACTAGTATTATTCCTTAACAATTTGTAAATAACTAGCCCATATACCTTAGATATGCATGTTGTATGTTGAATTTACCATTCTAAGTATGTCAGGAACCCACATGAAATTGGATTAGCCCTAATACAAAGCACTGGGATGACTAATCACTATGTAAACCCCAATTAAATAAGATTATAAGTATAAAGAAGTGTAAATTCCTTCTTATCAGATGACATTATCCATCTACATAAGATAACCAAGTCTGGCCTGTTTGTCTAAAAAAGGCCACATAGAAACCAGCCCTTGAAGAGTTTCACATGAGTAGTCTTTTGCCCACTCAAATGAGCCACATGAATAAGGCTGGCACTCAACAGCAATAAAACGTGGAGGCCATAGAGAGTTTTCACTCCACCAGGTTATATGAAGCCATATTCACATTATGTTTTACTCTACATGTTGCTGCTCTGACAAACTGCATCAGAGGGCATTACTTCAGAATTGTCACTCTTAATATTGTCCAGCTGCAGTCTATCTCACCAGCTGCCAAACTAGTTTCAATTACCTCATGAAGCACTTAATTGGAAAATAACATATGAACCTCCCAACACACTCAAAACAAAGCTATGGAAGGTGATGGATGCTTGCTAAGTACCTGGTAGCAATGAACTACTTACAGTCCTAGGGACATTGATCACAAGTAATTCCAATCAAGTTATTATAAGCATAAATGTGGAAGCCTGGGAGCCCAGACTCCAAGCAAAATCTAGTTCCTTCTATGAAATATCCTAACAAAAAATGTGATCAAATTTTAAATGTATCTATTTAAGGTTTAGCATTAAGGAATATCTACAAAGCCCATGACTCCTTAGCAAGTTTTAAATTTTAAGGATTCTGTGTCATATTTTGTCAGTCTCATGTGTGGCTTGACACAGGGAGACAGATCTACATAACTATTTTACAGTGTACTGAGTACTGGGGTTTGATCTGCACTCTAATGGATGTCCAATAAGAGCTGGATCAGAACAACAAGATACTGAAGATTCCATTTTTAATATAAAAGAGAAACTGAGCTCATAGAAATTCTAGCACATTAAGGCTGCGCAGGCATGATCCCACCTCCACAGAATGCAAAGACAAAATCCCTATTCAATTCACCACAATAAGGATCAAAACTTTATTTCTTAATATTTATTGTAATAAGATTCATGCAATGCTCCACTGCTTGAACCCTTTCAGATTTGATCCGATGGCAAAAAGTGCAATTATGCTAAGAAGATACTAAAAAAATCTACAAATTGGCAGAGGAGAAGACCAAGTAGGCTATTTAAATGAAAACATATTGTAGTACTTATCAGTCACTGACTACCAGATCTCTTAATAGAAGCTTAGGCATATTACCACATGTCCTTCTTGCCTTATATGCACAGATGTTATTGCCAGCTGTGACCTTCATCTGCATACTTTATCTGTGTGTTATGAGTGACTGTGGGGCATGATTCAACTAATACAGTTTAGGCTGTTTACACTTTTATAATGCATAGCTCTAAAAATTGCCCTTTTCCCCTGTTATGATTTGGGATTCCTATTTCTATTCCCCTACAGAACAAAACAGCACTATAAACAATGATAAATCCAAATCATGTCACAAGTTTAACATTTCTTTGCAGTTTTGAATTCATGCTTCAAATATTCATTCTACACAAGTAGAAGATTTTAGCACTTGTGTTTCTTAGAGTGGTTTTCACACACACCCCTGTTGTGACTCTATTTATAACTCCATTTTCACACAGGCCAGGGAAAGTCAATGTGAGAGTCATTAAAATGTAATCAAATATAAGGCAGATGCCCAGAGAACACCCATTTTAAACTCATTTCTAGTACTGTTTATAAAATTGCTTTGAAGTTATGTTTCTAATGCAATGTGTGCTTCAAAAGAATTAATTTCTGTATTAGTCCCAGGTGTTTTCAAACCTGAGAAGACAAAGCCGTGTACTAACATTTTATGCTGTGATTAAATCCACTTCCACACAGCACAACTGACTAGATGACAGCATCTAAAACCTGCACTCAACTCTGAAAGCAGAGTTCGTGGATACACTAACCTGTCATCCCCTGTCGCGTTCAACTGCTCCAGAGACAAGGCAAATCCCACATACAAAAGAAACAGCAGAAATCTGACAGCGGTGTGTCCTTCCATCGAGAAGACAAGCCGGCTCCTCCGCACCCAGCGCATCCGCTGCTCTGGTCCAGCGCGCAGCTGGGCGCCCGCGCTCTGCTGGGCAGCGTGACGGGCAGCAGGCCTGGCCAATCACGGCGGGATCCGCCGCTCCATCACCGCACCAGCGCCCACGGGAGAAGCTCTCCGTGCGCTCAGATTTATCCTGACAGTGGACACCTACTGCTGGCACGTTCTAGCTTCCTTGTTGCATGTTCTGGGGAAGTTGTGCCAGGGTGTGAGCTGTTTGCTAAAGGAAAGAGGAAGAAAATAAAACAGTCTCTGCAGGCTCTAAAATCAGACTGAAGAGCACTTCCTATCTGTACTCAGCCCTAACCTTAAAAAAGGAAGGTGCTGTTTCCAAACAGCTCTGAGCTTTCCCCTAAGATAAGCAGAGAAATAATTACATGTATTTTAAAGTCATATAATACCTTCATAGTATTACCCTCACTTTACAGAGGTGAAAACTGACATAGTAAGATTACAAGTCAAGTATTTGGAAGTGCTTTCATTTCTTCAGTACTAATTCAGTTTGTGTATGGCCAGCTTTCCAGCTCAATTGCTTTTATACTTAAAGCCAGGCCACAAAACTGCAGTGCCTCCATCACTGTGAATACAGCAGGTTGGCTCTGGGATGAATCATTATCAGCACATACGTGGTTGCAGGCACTGGTACCACTTCTGCAGACTCTCTGTCCTCGTCTGCCTTCTCAAAATATACCTCAGCTCTCCTTGTGATGACAAGGCACACATGTGACCCCTCAAAACCTATGACCCCTGTGTTCTCCACACACTGCTCACCAACTGCAGGTTGCATTCCCAGTGTCTGCACAGAACCAGGAAAGCTGAAACCAGGATGCTCACTGGTGCTCTGCAAGCACATTCATGTGCAGTCTGGCCACATTCAAGAACACAGCCATGGATCTGTGACCTGCTTGAACTGTGGGGTCCAGGCAGAAATGGGTTCTTGGTATCTGCCTTCAGCATGGGCAGCGCACAACAGCGCTTAGATGGCATTTCCACCCTTCTCCACTAAAGGACATGGTCACAACCTGCTCCTGCTAACAGTTATGTGTACTCACAGATGCATTTACCGATCTATGTACTCACACACACACACACACACACTGCTTTCTTGCTCACAGGTTAACATCAGCTACCTGCTGATGTGATCATGCAATAATCCCTGCTTCACTCCATAGCAATGTCTGTTGCATTCCAGATATAAAGATAGGGGCTTTAGCACCATAACTATTAAAAAGGATTTACCATCTTAATTCATTTCTCCTTCAGTGATACAGAAAGTATTCACTAATCTTAAAAACCTCTCAATGGCTTGTCCTCAGTATTATTGTTTCTATCCAATTTATGGAGGAATCCAGATACTTCTGAGTGACGTTCAGCTTGAAAAACTGAGATAAGGGAACGCAGTGATAAAGGAGTTGAAAACAATCTCTCAATATTCTGTGAAGCACCAGAAATGTATTATTAGAATAGAATAGAATAGAATAGACCAGACCAGGTTGGAAGAGACCTTCAAGATCATCGCGTCCAACCCATCAACCAATCCAACACCACCTAAACAACTAACCCATGGCACCAAGCACCCCATCAAGTCTCCTCTTAAAAACCTCCAGTGATAGTGACTCCACCACCTCCCCAGGCAGCCCATTCCAATGGGCAATCACTCTGTATAGAACTTCTTCCTTACATCCAACCTAAACCTCCCCTGGTGCAGCCTGAGACTGTGTCCTCTTGTTCTGGTGCTGGCTGCCTGGGAGAAAAGACCAACATCTGCCTGTCTACAACCTCCCTTCAGTTAGTTGTAGAGAGCAAGAAGGTCACCCCTGAGTCTCCTCTTCTCCAGGCTAAGCAACCCCAGCTCCCTCAGTCTCTCTTCATAGGACTTGTGCTCCAAACCCCACACCAACTTTGTTGCCCTTCTCTGGACATGCTCCAGCAAGTCAACATCCTTCCTAAACTGAGGAACCCAGAACTGGACACAGTACTCGAGGTGTGGCCTAACCAGTGCAGTGTACATTGGCAGAATGACCTCCCTGCTCCTGCTGGCCACACTGTTCTTGATGCAGGCCAGGATGCCATTGGCCCTCCTGGCTGCCTGGGCACACTGCAGCCTCATGTTCAGCCTACCGTCAACCAGCACCCCCAGGTCCCTCTCTACCTGGCTGCTCTCCAGCCACTCTGACCCCAGCTTGTAGCTCTGCATGGGGTTGCTGTGGCCAATGTGCAGAACCCGGCACTTGGATGTGTTCAATCTCATGCCCTTGGACTCTGCCCATCTGTCCAGCCTGTGGAGGTCCCTCTGCAGAGCCTCTCTACCCTCCAGCAGATCAACTCCTGCCCCCAGCTTGGTGTCATCTGCAAATTTACTGATGATGGACTCAATGCCCTCATCCAGATCATCAATAAAGATGTTCAAGAGCATGGGGCCCAGTACTGATCCTTGGGGCACACCACTAGTGACTGGCCACCAGCTGGATGTGGCACCATTCACCACCACTCTCTGGGCTCGGCCCTCCAGCCAGTTCCTAACCCATCGCAGTGTGCTCCCATCCAAGCCATGGGCTGACAGCTTGGCCAGGAGTTTGCTGTGGGGGACAGTGTCAAAGGCCTTGCTGAGGTCCAGGTAGACCACATCCACAGCCTGCCCCACATCCACCAGGCGGGTCACCTGATCATAGAATGAGATCAGGTTGGTCAGGCAGGACCTGCCCTTCCTAAATCCATGCTGGCTGGACTAAACTTGGAATAATTATACCAATACAGAGACATGGCTCAGCTGAATATTTAAAGCATTCCTGGGAAGGCAAAGAAGCAGGACACACTCTTCTAAAATCTGTGAAGCCACTAATGTCACTGGCCTGTTAAATGTTGCAGTACACCTGGTCCATGGTCCTTCCTAAATAAGTGGGGAGAGAAAGGCACAGAGAGGCTTTCTGATGGTGCCATGAGATTTCATTGATGGGCTGATGTTTTCTAGGTGTTCTTCATCAGCATGGGAGCAAAGCTAAGAAATACAAACACTGAAGTACAAACCAGTATGGCACAACTGAAAAATAATGTGTTCATTGATGGCAGATAACAGGAAAGTAGGATAAACATCAAGGAGATAGTCAGTATAGTATAGTACAGATAGTGAATCCAGGATAATGTCCTGCAGTCCATTATCTGACAATTGTACTGGCCTCCTGTGCGTTTCCACGGGGCTATCAATTTCTGGAGGGAGCCTGTCTTCTTAGAACACCATTTCACATAGTCAAAGAGGGGGGAAATACACGTCCATGTGCTCAGAAACAAAGGGGGTTGGGCAGACAACCAAGAAAACATGCAATGCCAAACTGCTAACACTGGGGAAACCAGTACAAATCAGTGTAAATATACTGACTTGCTGACCATAATTCACTGATCAGCAGACAGCATCTAAAATAACAGCAAAAGAAGCATGACGAAGCCTTTCCTTATCTTGACTCTTGCTAGTAATAGCAACAATACTAAATATTTGATACAGTTATCCCAAATGCTGCTTTCTATGGGGTTCAAGCATAAACAGGTTCACACAGAATCTACATAGAAAGTAGATCCACTGAAAGCAAAGAACTCATCCCAAGCATTTACTCAAAGCCACCACCTCTGTATTAATGAGTTTACAAAGAAAACTGGAAGAGAGCCTTCTATGCAGTAGTCCTGACAAGGGCATGGTTAGATGAGCTCTTGTGACTCTGCTGACAAATGACTGTTGTACATTTGTCCATGTTGAAATCAACTAAACGAAGCTGGCTCAGCCACATGCTTCAGTGGACAAAGGGTGAAAAAGGATCATCACACACTGGTTTATGGAATGCACAAGATCACCTTCAACGCCACAAAGGCAGCTGATGAACCTCCTTCAGAACAAAGTCAATGCTAACAGTCCACAGTTCTGTTTACATCCTGTAAGATGACCTGTGGTGGTGTAAAAGTAACCAATATTCAAAGTAAGATGATTAAACTGTGGTTTACCATCTTTTGTTCCCTCTTTGGTAATAAGTTCATGATTACTCTTCATGCAAAACTCATCCTTTGATGGTAAAGTATCCACTTTTAGTTGTTTTTCTCACCTAGAGAGACTGAACTGCAGTTCAGACATTTCTACCAGCAGGGAGGAGGCACAGCAGCAGATCTTACTGGTCTTTAAAAACTGCTGGGGTATTTTTTTGATCTGTCTTGCAGGAGGGAAAGGTAGTTAAGAAATCAGATGGCAATTGTATTCAGTGTAAGGGTTCACAGTTTTGCAAGTTTGTGAAACAAATACTATTATCTTGGCAGCAATAACTGCATACCTGAAGGATGGCCAAGGGCTCAGGTCCAGCCAACATGGATTTAGGAAGGGCAGATCCTGCCTCTCCAACCTGATCTCTTTCTATGATCAGGTGACTGCCTGGTGGATGTGGGGCAGGCTGCAGATGTAGTCTACCTGGACTTCAGCAAGGCCTTTGACACCGTACCCCACAGTAAACTCCTGGCCAAGCTGTCAGCTCTGTGCTGGGTTAGGAACTGGCTGGAGGGCCGAGCCCAGAGAGTGGTGGTGAATGGTGCCACATCCGGCTGGCAGCCAGTCACTAGTGGGGTACCCCGGGGATCAGCACTGGGCCCCATCCTCTTTAATATCTTCATTGATGATATGGATGAAGGGATTGAGTCAATCATCAGCAAATTTGCAGATGACACCAAGTTGGGAGCAGATGTTGGTCAGTTAGAGGATAGAAAGGCTCTGCAGAGGGACCTCAACCGACTGGACAGATGGGCAGAGTCCAATGGGATGGTATTTAACAAATCCAAGTGCCAGGTGCTGCACTTTGGCCACGGCAACCCTATGCAGAGCTACAGGCTGGGGTCAGAGTGGCTGGAGAGCTGCCAAACAGAGAGGGACCTGGGGGTGCTGACTGACACCCACCTAAACATGAGCCAGCAGTGTGCCCAAGTGGCCAAGAAGGCCAATGGCATCCTGGCCTGCGTTAGGAATAGTGTGGCCAGCAGGAGCAGGGAAGTCATTGTGCCCCTGTACTCTGCACTGGTTAGGCCACACCTTGAGTACTGTGTCCAGTTCTGGAAGGACATTGAGACACTTGAACGTGTCCAGAGAAGGGCAACAAGGCTGGTGAGAGGCCTTGAGCACAAGCCCTACAAGGAGAGGCTGAGGGAGCTGGGATTGTTTAGCTTGGAGAAGAGGAGGCTCAGGGGAGACCTTATGGCTGTCTACAACTACCTGAAGCGTAGTTGTAGCCAGGAGAGGGTTGGTCTCCTCTCTCTAGCAACCAGCACCAGAACAAGTGGACACAGTCTCAAGCTGCTTCAGGGGAGGTTTAGACTCAAGGTGAGGAGAAAGTTCTTCACTAAGCGAGTCGTTCCCCATTGGAATGGGCTGCCCAGGGAGGTGGTGGTGTCACTGTCCCTGGAGGTGTTCAAGAGGAGATTGGACATGGCACTTGGTGCCATGGTTTAGTCATGAGGTCTGTGGTGACAAGGTGGACTTGATGATCTTTGAGGTCTCTTCCAACCTTGGTGATACTGTGATTCTGTGAAATAATCAGAGACTGATAGGCTGGCCACTAAATACTGTTGGCATCCCACACATTCCCAAATGTGTCACCACAGTCCAGCAAAACCCTGTCAAATGGGATGCTTACATATACATTGATAGAGACCCTGAGATGACAGCTGTTCTGCCTGATGCTGCAATGATTACACACACACACTGAATTTGCACACAATGAGTGAGACTGCAGGCATAATTTTAAACATGGATAATTTATCTATTTGGCTAGCATCTCCTCAGGCAGACAACGTCCCAATCTATTTTCAACACAGTTTACAGTTACCTTCAGCTGACGTATATCAGCTCACCATGAACTGAGCAGCTTTCTAAAATAGTGTGTCTCAACCAAAGTATGAGGTATCAGCCACTATGCAAGGTTATAGCAACAAATATATTACTAGTTTTTTAACCTTGAGACATGCATTGTTCCTCTGCTTCAGATCTATTCACAGTGCACTGACAATGCAATAGAAGCACAGAAAGAAAATTGGCAGAAAATAGCTTGTCTCGGGTCCAACACAATCCTCTCTGTGCACAACTAATTTGCCTGCAGGCCTTTTAGCCTTCATCTTCACCATAGGATGATGCAAAACCAAATCCTGTTACATCTCTAACTCCTTCCTGCCTTCCTTCTGCTCCTTTCACCCTTCCTAACAACAACAAAGGATGCCATCCTGTTCTGAGAAGACTCCAGACTTTCCTGCAGCTGGTGTGGATGGAGACAGCACATCCTCTCTGGACAGCCTCTCACCCTCAAAGTAAATAATTTTTTCATGCTGTTCAGATGAAACCTCCTGTGTCCAGATTGTGTCCATTGTCCACTGTCCCATTGCTGGGCACCAAAGAAAAGTCTCACCCCACCCTCTCAAAACCCACCTTTTAGATATGGATAAGCATTAGTAAGGTCCCTTCTCCAGGCTAAGCAGCCCCAGGTCTCTCAGCCTTTCCTCCTAAGACAGATGCTCCATTGCTCTCATCATCCTAATAGCCCTCTACTGGACTCCCTCCAGTAGCAGAATTAAGGTTCTGGTTTACCTTCCAGGGAAGGGAAAGCGGGGGGAGGGGGGAGGGGAAGGGGGAGGCGGGGCGGGGGAAGAAGGGAGGAATAGGGTTTGAGGAGGGGAACAGCGAAGCAGCGAAGTGTGCATTAGAACGCAGGTCTACCACTGAGGAAAGCGGTTGCAACGCTTGGAGAATAGTGGCGGCCAAAGGGACAAGGACTGTTCGATACACAGCGCGTTGTGAAAAGCCAAGCAACAGAAGCCCCTGGCTCTGAGGCACCGGACAAGGCAGTCAAAGCCCTAACTGCCCCTGCGCTTTTCCTTCAACCTGCTTTTTGTTGTTCCTCCTGATAGGAGGAGGCATGTCAAAAAACACTGAGCCACCGTCCCGCCGACCGGCCCGCGCTAAGCGAACCGCCAGGGGGACGAGAACAGCGGTGCCACCGGCGGGAACGAAGGGGGCAAGGTGGCGGCGGCGCGCAGGAGGACGGGAGCTGTAGTTCCGCCCGTGCGGAGCGCGGCCGGGCCCGGGGCACGAGGGAGACGCGGTGTAGACACGGGGTGTGAGCGGCGGGGAGCGGAGGGCTAGCTGCAGAGAGGTTGGTTCCTGTAGCCCATCAGTTGAGGCACTCTCTTTGCAGCTCTGCGGTACGTCAGAAATCAGATTTCGCGGGGTGCACTGCAGATCAGATTATAGCAGGACTTCTAAGACAAAATGTGGGATTGTGGAATTATCTGCTCAGCTAACCGAAACATTTAATTTTAGAAGCTCTTACGTAACAGTGCTGGCGTTCTCCTAGGAGAATAACCCATTTCCACCCAGCTGCCACCAGTCCTGCTGGGCAGCTGCTCGCAGCAGTTAGCAATTTGGGGTATTTCACTGCCACACCACCTGTCCAGGGAGAGGAAGGACCAATGAGAGCAGGATTATGTGGCTGCCTTTGTGAGCATGACTTTTCTTTAGAGTGGCCTGCTGGAATGAGGCAGCTATGCCTGATCAGTTGTCATCTACAGCATGGACTAATGGCAGGTCTCAAAAGTAATAAACGTTTGTTTCTGTTGCATGATTTTGCTATGGCGCTGCTCCACGGAGACTTAGGGGAAATGTAGTTAACAAACTGTCAAAAGTTGGAAGAATAGAATAGAATAGAATAGAATAGAATAGAATAGAATAGAATAGAATAGAATAGACCAGGTTGGAAAAGACCTTTGAGATCATCACATCCAACCTATCATCCAACACCACCTAATCAACAAAACCATGGCAACAAGCATCCCATCCAGTCTCTTCGTAAACACCTCCAGTGATGGTGACTCCATCACCCACCTGGGCAGCACATTCCCAGTGGCCAATCACTCTGTGCAGAGCTTCTTCCAGCCTAAACCTCCCCTGGAGCAGCTTGAGACTGTGTCCTCTTGTTCTGGTGCTGGTTCCTGGGAGAAGAGACCAACCCACACCTGGCTACAACCTCCCTTCAGGTAGTTGTAGACAGCAAGAAGGTCTCCCCTGAGCCTCCTCTTCTCCAGGCTAAGCAACCCCAGCTCCCTCAGCCTCTCCTCATAGGGCTGTGCTCCAACCCCTCGCTAGCTTTGTTGCCCTTCTCTGGACACGTTCCAGCAAGTCTACCTCTTTCCTAAATTGAGGGGCCCCAAACTGAAGAAACCCTGGCTCTGCTATCAAGAGCTCTTTGGCATCTTCCTCACCGTCCCTAAATACACCATAGGTGATACTTCTGCTTTTGCTCTCATTTCAAACATCTTGGGAAGCACCCGATGAGGATGCAGGGATACAAGAGGGGCTTTATTGTGAGCTCCAAGGATGATGGCAACAGGAAGGGGGCTCCCAGGCTACAGCCGAGCCCACTCCACGCAAAATGCAAGCAATGCCACCATGCCCACCTCATTTTAAGTCGGTTCTCTGCCTGTTTCGAGCGCGGCAGTCATCTTCCGTTTCTTTATACCACGAAAATCACTGCAATTATCCCCGAATACAGAGAGAAGGGGCGCACATTTGGGGCAGCCATGCTGAACCTCACCGTCCTTCACACACGTTGTTTCACCAGCGGACCCCCGGAAGAAGAACGACGAGCTTCACTCTGCCTGCTCCTTTTCCTAGCAAAGTAGGTAACTCCCGGAGAAAATGGATTAAGCAACTTAAACCGAGGGATAGTTGGCTGCGGACACAAAATTACCGCGACCCACATAGGGAACCGAACTCGCGGACCACCGGAGATGGGCCGGGTTGTCCCGCGCGGTGCCGGGCGAAAGTTTCCATCAGGCGCGGCGCGGGCAGCCCGCGGCGGGGCCTTGCAGTCACAGCTAGGCGGCGCGGAGAGGGTGGGACTCCTTCTTTCGCTCTCGGCAGCCGCGGCGGAAAGATGGGTGAGCGCTGCGGCGGGAACTGGGCCGCGCGGGGTGTGCGGGATAAGGCGGTGGCTGTGTACCGCGGCGGCGTCCGTACCGCTTTCCTCTCTCCGCTCCGCTAGTCTGCCACCGGGTCTGGGCCCTTACGGCGCTGGGTTGGGCGGCAGCGCCGCGGCCGCCATTACTCACCACGCCGCCGCTGCTCGTTGGGAGCAATGCGGCCAGGCCCCGGCCGCAAACACGCAGCTGGGGACAGGCCGCGTGAGAGGACTGGGGGTGCGGGAGCACTCCCCTCATCTCTCTTCGCCTTTGTTCCGCAGGAAAGTGCCGAGGACTTCGCACAGCCCGGAAGCTCCGTAGCCATCGCCGCGACCAGAAGTGGCACGACAAGCAGTACAAGAAGGCCCACCTGGGCACGGCGCTGAAGGCCAACCCGTTCGGTGGCGCCTCCCACGCCAAGGGGATCGTGCTGGAGAAAGTGTAGGTAGAGCACCGCGCAGCAGGGCTCCGCCGGCGGCGTGGGGCCACCGTTCCTCGTGTGCCCGGCCCCGCGGCCGGCCCGAGCGCGGCGTGGGGCATCGAGCTGCCCTGGGAAAGCCCTCTGAGAGCAGTGAGCCCTTCCAGAGGGGCCTCAAGGAGGAAGGGTCGCCGAGTTATTTTACTTTAGAAATTCTGAGAGAGCTCTGCGGCCTGCAACATGGCACGTTTGCTTCCGTGTGCTCTTTTCAAAACGGTTTATTTTTCTGAGTGGCAGTGCTCGCAGGGATTTTTCTCTAATGCACGTGGCACTTTAAAAATTCTCTGTATTCGTAAGAAAAAGAGTAAAAATACCACACATTGGTCTAGGAGTTTGGCAGGGGTGGAATTTACCTGTGTGCCACGTGTCTAAAATAATACCTAGCCGTTTTTCCTAGGCTTTTTTTGTTTGTTTCGGTGGTTTTCTTTTTTTCCTTTGGGTGTTTTGGGGTTTTTTTTGCTCCTTTGATGTAGTTTGGGGTTTTTTTTTGTTCTGTAATTTTTAAGTTTCACTGGAACACTGCAAGGGCTCCAAGGTGTTTCCTGCTTCCCTTCCCCCCCCCAGATTTTTACTGAATTACTACGTATCTGTAGGTGATTATTCTTAAATGTTTATTTAGTTTAGGAACTGGGCTTCTCTCTGTTGAGTAGCTCTAAACAGGTAACAGTTTTTCATTTTGAAGTACAGATACAACTTGAACTCATGGCAAAGTCACGTCGTGATTTCTGGTGATGTAATGAGTACCTGCTAGTTCATCAAACTGATGTTTGCTAATTTATTTCCATGTGCTTCCGTTGTAGTGGAGTAGAAGCTAAACAGCCCAACTCTGCCATCAGAAAATGCGTTAGAGTCCAGCTGATCAAGAATGGCAAAAAAATAACAGCTTTTGTACCCAACGACGGCTGCCTGAACTTCATCGAGGTAATTCACAGGGAGTGATCTGTGAGAGTTAGACGTCAAAATAAAGAAGCCCCTAACCGATGGGTTTAGGGGATGGCTAGACAGGGGGTTATGGTGTTCTGCACCACGCCTATCTTAAAGCTCTAGTGGCAGAGGAAGACACAAAATGTGAGAGAGGATTTTGTACTTTACCCTCCACTAGCAAAAGCAGTTTTCGGCCATGCTGCAGCAAGCTAAATGGTGTCTTGGGTTAGGTTTCCATTCTCCAAAACGGTGAAGGAATAGCCTTTATTGTATGTCTCCTGATAACTGTATTTCCACCCTTTCCCTAGAAAGCCTGTGTGTGGCTGAAGTGTAAGGCTACCCATTTCAGAAGCATGTGCAGGTTTAATGTCTGTACCTCTCTAACTGCATGGTCTTTCTTGCAGGAAAACGACGAAGTGCTGGTTGCTGGTTTTGGTCGGAAGGGTCATGCTGTTGGTGACATCCCCGGAGTTCGCTTCAAGGTTGTCAAAGTAGCCAATGTTTCTCTGTTGGCCTTGTACAAGGGCAAGAAGGAGAGACCAAGATCCTAAATTCAGGCTGATTTGCCAAGAATGTCAATAAAATTTTTGACTGGAAAAGCTTCTGTTGCCTTTGTTCTTAAGGATTACAGGTTTTTAATGTTTATGTGCTAGTACTGCAAAGATGTTAGGGTGCAGTCCTTTGTGTTCCTAGCAGCTAGCTTTTCCTAATGTGAGAAATGCTTTGGTGTTGAATGACCTACTCTGGAAAGGGAGGTGGACTGGATGATCTCTAAAGGTCCCTTCCAACCCCTATCATTCTGTGATTCTGTGACAGCAGAGTCGGGACATGTTTGCTTTCCAAGCTCATCTACTGGTTACACTTGTGCTTTCAAATTTAACCTATGTTATGTGGAGCAGCATAGCTGTCAGGAGCTTCAGAGGTTACCTCACAGAATTCAAGGGGGTTTGAGTGTTTTATGAACTATCCCTGATAACCAGTACCTTCAGGAAGGCTTCTTAATAACTGGAGTAGCAACTCCTGCTTATCACCACAGATAGACCTCTGTGAGGCCTGCTCTCATAATCCTGTCTTCCCAAAACCTGTTGTGAAAAAGGCTCTGCAAAACCATTTTTGAACTGTTGTGCTGCCACTCGTGTAAAACTAAAGATTTTGAAGCTTGGGTGCAAGAGCACTAAAATTGAGGAGCTTTGGCTTAAGAAAGTAGGCCTTACTGTAGAGGGGAAAGATCTCCAGTGTTTGCTCCATTGCCTGTGTAGTTTATGAGGGCTGGAGCCTCCCAAGAGCCTCTATAGAGGGTGAGAGCATCACTTGCACACGTGGTGCAGTACAGAGCTATGCCCCACACAAAAAGTGAAAGTGTGCTAGCCTGCCTTGGATAGGCTGCAACTCCCAGGAGCTGGCAGGCTTCTACACCGGGGAGGGGTAAAGGTTATTGCCACAAAGTAGCATTCCTTTGTCAGAAAAGGCCTTACGAATGGTAGTACTGCACTTAAGAGGGAATATAGCTGCTGGAATAAGCTGTCAGGCAGCAAGATCATATCTTGCATCTGTTAGATCTACTGTGACCTTTTGCCAGTCATCCCATCCCATTTTTCTTAAAGAGGTAATTCTGGTTTTCTAAACACTAAGAAGATCAATTGTTCTTCAGGGGCACAGGACAACTGCTTTTTGGATATGGAACAAACTGCCATAATTAGGGTGGGTGGGGTTTGGGTGGTGGTTATCTCCCAGCACCCCAGGTATCGCATACTATGTTTTTGCCTATCTGCTCAGTGGCTGATTCTACACTCTGTATTAAGTGTAACAAATCCTACCCAACCCAGTCTGCTTTAGAAGAAACTGTTTCTTCTGACACTGTTTTGTGTAGCTGGAATTTTATCTTCAGTCATCATGTGAGTCATAAAACTCTTCCTATAGGAACTGAACTGAGATTTCACACTGATAGGTCTGGCCCAAATCACCCAAATCTTTGGCACTATTAAATTCATCAGGAATCAAAACATCCCCTCAAGTTGAGAAAATGCATGAATTTTAATGCTTATTTTGGGGGGAAAAAAAGCCTTCCACAAATTGAGAATAGTCACTGTAAGTGTTGAAAATGGTCTTTATTCATGGTGCTCAAATGACAGAGTTTGTAGTGTGAAGATAGGTACTGGCACCTGACACACACTTTATCAGGTTTAGGCCCTGAAGGGATCATTAAACTTCATCTAGTCTCATCGCTGTCCTGCTCAGCCCCTACAACTTCACCCAGATGCTTTAATGTTAAGTACAAATTAAGTCTAGTTGGACTTAGATGATTCTGTCTGGTTTTAAGATGCCCATTTCTTTTAGTGCATTCCAGCAGGCTTTAACTGGTGTGTCCTGACGGGAGCCTATCTGCACAGGGCTGCTGAGGTTTCTTTGATAGATTAAAAATACTTCTCAACAGTTCTCTGGGGGTTCTTTACTTTTCAGAGATGTCTCTGCCATAATCCAGCTATCTGAAAAAAATGAAGTATTTCATCAGTTCCTATCATCAGTCATTTTTCTCCTAGTTTTTCAACATCACAAATGTGTGGACAGCAGGTTCTTGTGGAAAAGAACATCAACCAGGAAGCCAAAGTGTCCCCTTGTATCCACTTCTACACTGTTGCCAGGTAGTAGAATAGAATAGAATAGAATAGAATAGAATAGAATAGAATAGACCAGGTTGGAAGAGACCTTCAAGATCATTGCATCCAACCCATCAACCAATCCAACACCACCTAAACAACTAAACCACGGCACCAAGCACCCCATCAAGTCTCCTCCTGAAAACCTCCAATGACGGCGACTCCACCACCTCCCCAGGCAGCCCATTCCAATGGGCAATCACTCTCTCTGTATAGAACTTCCTCCTAACATCCAGCCTAAACCTCCCCTGGCACAGCCTGAGACTGCGTCCTCTTGTTCTGGTACTGGCTGTCTGGGAGAAGAGACCAACATCCATCTGTCTACAACCTCCCTTCAGGTAGTTGTGGAGAGTGGTAAGGTCACCACTGAGTCTCCTCCAGGCTAAGCGATCCCAGCTCCCTCAGTCTTTCCTCATAGGGCTTGTGTTCCTTTTCCTTGTTGTCCTTCTCTGTTGATACCTGCACTCATATATTTCACTTTGAATTTGGCCCTATGGAAGTACCTTTGCTTTTTGGGGGCTTTGTTTCATGTTAAGAAATGTTTTATGCAATAAAACTTCCAAGATATTTATTTGGCTGAAGTTAGAGTGCAAACAATTCACAGAGCACTGGAACAGGCCGTCCAGAGAGGCTGTGGAGTCTCCTTCTCTAGAGACTTGCAAAACCCATCTGGCAGAGGGGTTGGACTCGACAATCTTCAAAGGTCCCTTCCAGCTCCTAACATCCTGTGATCCTACAATCACAATTCATCCCAAAAGCTCTGCTACAGTTAGTATTTATTAATTTATATTAAAATGGAGTAAAACTTACAAATTGAGAATCTACCTACTACAAAAGACCTACTGGTTCATCTGGGAATTTGTAAGACTTGGATTCAAATCCTTATTGGGGCACAATACTGAACTTGGGTTCGTCTCATCATTGCAAAAGCAGCACACAGAAGAGATTCATGCAGGAGGAGGCTGAGGGGAGACCTCACTGTTTGCAACCACCTGAAAGAAGGTTGTAGCGAGGTGGGGGTTGATCTCCACTCCCTAGTAACAAGTGATATGAAGAGAGGAAATGGCCTCAAGTTGCACAAGGGGAGGCTCAGGTTGAGTATTAGAAAAAACTTCTTCCCTCAAAGGGTTCTCGAACACTGGAACAAGCTCCTCATGGAGGTGGTTGAATCCCCATCCCTGGAGGTGTTTAAAAGATGGCAGAGATGTGGTGCTGAGGGACGTGGTTTAGCCCCGGGCCTGGTAGCTTAGATAATAGCTGGACTCGATGATTTAAAAAGGCCTTTTCCAGCCAAGACTATTCTTTGATTCTACAATTCTATATTCTTCTATGAAGTCCCTGAAAGCCAGCCTTCAATGTGAGTACACAACCAGGTCTGACAGCACTGGCTGCCACCAGCACAGCTGTATTTACTAACAATATGTAACAAACCAACTGCAGGTACACGTGAGAGAAATCAGATGCAGAATTACAAGCGGAACAGCTAGAAGGGCTCCAACTGTTTGTCAGTGACCCCTGATGACAGTGATATTGGAAGCTACTGAATATTGGACTGTTAACTCACAGCTCTGACAGCAGTACCCAGTGACCAATCCCATCAGCTAGTTTAATCCAGAAAACAGGTCTTATGTATACAAATGTTTTTCTACACAACTGCTGGTACTAGGACTCCAGCTCCACTTCTACAGGAGAAAGATTATTTCAGCTAAAGAAATCAGCAGCTTTGGGTTTGTTATTCCAGCAAATTCAGTCTGTTTGGTTCTCTTCAGTCTGATTTGCTTTTCTTGAAATAGCAAAAGTAGGGATGGCACTAATACTACTGTGAACAAAAGGTTTTACAGCAGCCAGTGAAGAGGAATATTGAAGTCCTTGTGGTCCAAATTCTATTCAAGTTCTGAAGTCAGTCTGGCAGTAGAGCAGACGAAGATTTCCCCGGAGGTAAATGGAGCTAGACCAGCTTCCAAAAGTAGGGCATTGTCATGAAGCAATCTTGCCACTAGATGTTGCTATCAGTACAATGAGGGAGAAAGCTGAGGCATAAAAGGTGCACTACAGCAGAAAAGTTGTTTATGTGGACTTTAACAAAAGAAATCTTCCAAATGTGAAATTTAGCTTTTAACTGATCCAGTAAGTTCCTGGTAGGAAATCTCCTTATTGCTGTTGGATAGCTGAACGGTGGCTAGCTGTAAGTTCACCAAGGACATGGAAGAGAAGAGACATGCTATTAAGGTGCAGGAACAATAATAGATACCAGAAGTAGGAGAATGCACAAAACTGGGAGCAAACAAGTAAAGCAAGAATTTATTAAAGATAGTTTCTCATTTTAATTGCATCTTAGTATTTGTTTTACAAGCATGTTTAGCACACATCAGATCAACACCTGGGAACTAGAATAGAATAAACCAGGTTGGAAGAGACCTTCAAGATCATCACATCCAACCTATCATCCAACACCATCTAATCAACTAAACCATGCAATCAAGCACCCTATCAAGTCTCCTCCTAAACACCTCCAATGATGGTGACTCCATCACCTCCCTGGGCAGCACATTCCAATGGGCAATCACTCTCTCTATGAAGAACTTTCTCCTAACATCTAGTCTGAACCTCCCCTGGTGCACCTTGAGACTGTGTCCTCTTGTTCTGGTACTGGTTGCCTGGGAGAAGAGACCAGCCCCCACCTATCTACAACCTCCCTTCAGGGAGTTGTAGACAGCAAGAAGGTCTCCCCAGAGCCTCCTCTTCTCCAGGCTAAGCAACCCCAGCTCCCTCAGCCTCTCCTCATAGGGCTTGTGTTCCAAACCCCTCACCAACTTTGTTGCCCTTCTCTGGACACCTTCCAGCAAGTCAACCTCCTTCCTAAACTGAGGGGCCCAGAACTGGACATGGGACTCAAGGTGTGGCCTAACCAGCGCAGCGTACAGGGGCAGAATGATCTCCCTGCTCCTGCTGGCCACACTGTTCCTGATGCAGGCCAGGATGCCATTGGCCCTCTTGGCTGCCTGGGCACACTGCAGGCTCCTGTTTGGCCTACCATCAACCAGTACCCCCAGGTCCCTCTCTACCTGGCTGCTCTCCAGCCACTCTGACCCCAGCCTGTAGCAATGCATGGGGTTGTTGTGGCCAATGTGCAGAACCTGGCACTTGGATGTGTTCAACCTCATGCCCTTGGACTCTGCCCATCTGTCCAACCTGTTAAGGTCCCTCTGCAAAGCCTCTCTACCCTCCAGCAGATCAACTCCTGCCCCCAGCTTGGTGTAGCCTGCAAATCTATTGATGATCAACTCAATGCCCTCATCCATTCTTGTAGCAAACAAGATTCTGCCAGTGCCCACAAATAAATTGTGTTATCAGGACACTGTAGAATGAAGTCAAAGATGAACCAAGCCAAACCTCACCACCAAGCCATTATTAGAGGGGGTTTATGCCTAATAAAAAAGTGTTGGAACTGTGTATTATACAACTCAAATCCTCCATAATGGATAAGAATCCACAGATATCAGAGGTGAATTAATGCAATAGATACTTCATTAGCAAAATACATTGGTAAATATTAAAGCATTTGGCCAGTCATATGGAACTAACAATACCTGACTGCTGGATGCAGAAGCATGAACCTTACAAACCCTGGAGAACCAATCAGTGCTTGGCAGAGTGAAGTGTGTCTGGAATACACCACATTTCAGTTCAGGATTTTCATTAGTTCAAGTGCAAAAGGGAAAAGGATCAGTTCTTTTCCACAGTTTGCCAGATCTCTGAAACTATCCTCAGCCTGAGTTCTGCTGTGGGCTCTACCTGCTCCTGAAAGTGGAGTGCTATAAACTGCAGTGCTTGCTCAGCAGAAGCAAGAGAGTCATTAAGACTGCCCTCTTTTAAGGTGATTTATTCCAGAAGATACAGACCAACACCAGGGACTGCTGTGAAAATCTGCTTACTGGGATTCTTTTCTATGTATAGCCTAATCCTGGGCAGCAACAAAGGTGGGGAAAGGAAGCACCTGAATAGTACTTGCCTCTATCTGGCCTGCGTTGATGGGGCTAACAGTGTATGGCTGCTGAACCCTGCAGAGCACAGGGAAGCATGCAGCCTGATCCTCTTAGATGGGGCTCCCCCTTCCAGTGTGCAGTACCAACAACATTACTGAAAAATACTACTACAGGTAACAGCCTGTTTTCTAAGAGGCCTGGGGGAAAAGGTGGTGTTCAAGGCAAGGCTCCATAAACCCATTCTCTTTTCAAACATAGCAGTAAACTCCTCTCTGGCCTTACATTGAAATTAATCTTCAGAAAGTGGCAGTTACAACAATCTCTCAAGTGGTGGAGTGAAAGCTTCCTTGTGGTGCAGGGGTTTTTAAGACTGTCATGGAATCTATGACATAAAGATAACAGCTGTGACACCTTCCTAACTCTTCTCAAGCAGACAATACTCAGTTAGTTTTCCAGGTAAGTACTTCAAGTATACATTCGTTTTTATTCTAGATGGTCAGAAGTTATTGCTAAGACATAATCTGGCTCTTTGAAAAACTTTTCAAGGCTATGTTACTAAAAATACAGACAGATATTTAAATACACCCTGTTCTCTAGAAGAGAGTATCTTGGAGGAAGTAACTGTAACTTCACAGTTCAGAGGAAAGAGCAATCCTTCTTCCTTTGTGCTGGAACTGAAACACTGTGCAATATAAATACAGATGTCCAAACAAACTCATTAAACCATCATCACAACAAATGGAAAAACGAAATTAATTAAAAGTTTTGCTGAAATTCATGGAGCTGCAACAAGAATTGATATTGATTACCTCACTGTATTCAGCTCTAATTAACCAGCTCAACATTTGCTGTTGAGAAAACAAGCATGCGGTTTGACCAAAGGCATGTTTCTTTTAGTAACCAAAACCAACCAGCTACAAACCTTCTGGCAGACCAGATGGGGGTTAAATTCTAGCCTGATCATGCTGACACAAATGAAGGATTATGTAGGTAGCAACTGCATTCCAAAGTGAAGTATATTTCTGGCTTATCTGAACGCATAAAATTCATTCTTCTTGCTGATTCTTGTAACCAAGGGCAGGTATGAGTCAGTCCTCTTGAAAAGAAGTCCCCAGAAGCAATGGTCCTCAATATGTCTTCTCAGATTAGCAAGGTTGAACAACTAAGCAAATTCACAAAAGTGTGCAGAACTGGATTGTTTTGTTATTTTATTTTATTTTATTTTTATTTATTTTATTTTTTTTTATTTTACTTTATTATTTTATTTTCATTTCATTTTAGTAAACGGCAAGATTTCAGATCGTCTATGCAGCCAAAACCATAAGCTTGGAGCTAGAAACCTCCAGTAGATTTGCTAAATAAGATTACAAAACAGTGCTGCAATTAACTTGAAAGTAAAATAGGATTTCTGTACATAAACAATCTGTATAAAACATCCTGTAAGTCACTAAGGCACAGATGTAAATGGGAAATTAGATGCCTACCTCCCACTGAATGCATTAGAGGGTGGATATCTAAACAAGATTATATCTCCCCTTGACCCCAAATATTTATGTTTTCCTGTATTTGTTTCTCAGAGTATTTGTACTAACTGACCAGAATTTTTTGATAGGTCTAGACAAGTTTCAGGGCAACACTAATACTGGTGATGACATGGCTTTGTTCTTAATTGTTGTGATGTTAAATGGTTAGGACCTGCAGCAGGACAGGGCAACTGTCAGTTTGCTCACCTGCTTCATGCCTCACTTATCACCATCATGTCTCAGTAACTGTGGGAACAGCGTCAAGCTGCTCATTGAAAGGATTTTGGAGGGGTGTTATCAGCAGGAAGGAAGTACGACAGAGACAGCTTCAGAAACTGTGAAGAACTTGAGCGTCCAGCCAAGTGAATGTATGGTCCTAAGATATCCAGGAGGTAGAGTTATTGCTAGGACAAGGATGTCTGGGAGTTAGAGGGTGACTGTCAGGACACTGACAAAACAATATCCCGCTGTGTGCAGCCATCCATTAGACAAGTGCCTAGGGTTGCCTCTGACAGAGGAAATCTTAAGACTAGCACCATGTGCAATGACCTGTCCAAATAGTCCTCAATTTTGTTTATTAGTGATAAACTAAGGCAGGAAGTAATGGGTGCTGAGACCTGCTCCACAGAGAAGAAAAATATTTTTCTATCTACATAACAATTCCACTTTTCTTTTAATTATTGAAAAGAAGAAAAGACTGAGACACAATGGAAGGCTGACAGAGTGGAGGAAGTGCCTAGGGTATATTCTCCCAGACTTCTTTCTTCTTTTTTTTTTTTTTCTCTTGTCAGCAATTACAATCTGTAAGTTACACCATCTGATGTACAGAGTGTCACACGGACAAGATGCTGACATTTGGAGCAGAGCAATAACACTTCACAGATTTGCAATAAGAATTCTTGCCTACAGTGAAAAAGCCCAACTAGCCAAGTCCTATCATGGCACTGTTGTACTGCAGTTTCTGCTTCCAAGACAGAAACAGGAAGAGCTGTTCTCCAAGAGATGCCTATGAAACTGTGCTTATACCTTTTGCACAGCAGCAGCAGCTTAGCAGTGGAATCTTCTCAAGGTCTAACAACTAGTACTGAAAATGATACTCAAAGGTGTTGCAGGATCTTTTCTTCTCATTTAACAAGGAACAGTATACGAGAACATTAAAACTAGCTTCTCAGCTGCAGGTTACTCTAAAGCCATTCCATATTCAGGTTTGCATTCTATTATTCATATTGTTTAACAGTGGAATTTCTTCTGTGTATGTAGCCCTCAGTGCAGTTAACATCTGTGATGCTTCGGTAAAATGAGCATAACTGATCCTCAGATACGCTGATGCAGTATTCTGTGCTCATGGTTTACAGGGAACAACTCCATTAATCCTTTCCACTTCCCTGATGCTAAGGTCAGAAGAAGCTAATTCAGACCTAGCTTTAAATAAAGCTAGTTGAGGCTGGTTGTAAGTTACACCAGGAACAAAGGTCCCAAGGGCTAGCCAGCACAATGTAAGTGTGCCAATACACAGGATAGAAGCAGGAGAAGCTGACAACGCAGCTGAGATGGGCTGATTGCTTCTGCTCCACTGTTCCAGTGTATCACAAATGAAGATCACAAAGCAAGGATGGATATTTAACAGCTCTTAACACGGCTGTTATATGTTTGAGTTTGTTGGTTTTTCTCCTCTGTGTGTCTCCCTTAAATGTGAAAATGGGCTATGGATGCAATTGTCAAGCATGTTACAAGAAGTCTCACAAAAGGCAGGGTAGCTGCTGGCATGGCACATGAATGGAAGGCCATATTTTATAAATCTTACATGGAAAAATGGCTTTTCAGGTTGTTATGAGTCAGAATGAGATAAACTATGTGCTTTGGTTATTAATTCCAAGTGGCTGGCAAAATAATTCTGCACCAATGAAAATGTAAAGACTTCACTGTGCTTCTATCCACCAATAATATATAAGCTAAAAATATGCCAGCGATCAAAATACCTGAAAACTCAGAATCTGAAACCCAACGCATTTCACATCTCCAGCTCTGATGTGGCACACATTGGATGCTGTATGCAAGTGACATACTGCTTGCTGAACAGATCAAGTGAAATCTGTAATTCCATCCCAACTGCTCAGGACTTGTGGTCTGTTTCATACTACAGATAAAATGTGATTGGGAAAGAATCCAAGATGACTTGTATGGAAGTTACTTCTAACCTGGTTTTCACTGATTGCACTATCATGCAATTCCTGCTCGCCCAAAAATCAACAGCTGTCAGGGGAAGCGTGCATAAAGACTGCAGGATAGGAAGTAAACCTGTGAACAACTACTAGTACAATAAGAAATACTAATTGACTACAACAGTAACTCCCGCAGGGTATGGCAAAGCTTCCTTTGGAGGCAGTGAAGCATTGAAAAACCAGATGTTCTCATATCACAGCATTAGGCACCTTGAACTCTAGAACTGTACGTGCTTAGTCAGATGGAGGCTGTTAAGTACTCTGTCTACAGTCCTGATCCCTCTTGTTCCCTGAAGCGTGACGTACACAAAATACGCTCACAAAAGTATTATTCACTTCTGGGATATTAGAATCAAAGAACTGTCAAGAGTTGGAAGGGATCTCAAGGATCATCTAGTTCCGACTGCCCCTGCCATGGCAGGGACACTTTCCTCTAGATCAAGTTGCCCAGAGCCACATCCAGCCTGGCCTAAAAACACTCCGGGGATGAGGCTTCCACCACCTTTCTGGGCAACCTGTTTTAGTGTCTCACCACCTTTATGGTGAAGAACTTCTTCCTAATGTTTAATCTCAATCTACCCTCCTCTAGCTCAGATCCATTCCCCCTGGTCCTATCACTACCTAGCATCCCAAAACATCCCTCACTAGCTTTCTTGTAGGTCCCCTTCAGATACTGGAAAGCCACAATAAGGTCTTCTTGAAGCCTTTTCTCCTCCAGACTGAACAACCCCAATTCTCTCAGCCTGTCTTCATGGGAGAGGTGCTCCAGCCCTCTGATCATCCTCATGGCCCCTCTCTGGACACATTCCAGCACATCTGTATCTGTGTATAGTCAAGAGGGTGAGAATATTCTCTGCGTGCTGTGGAACACAAAGGTGGTTCATGCATCATCAGGCTGTGGTGGAGAAGGTGGTCCCTAGGCAGAGTAGTCTCAGCACATACAATGACTGCCACAAGCTTAATCATATCCTGCAAGTACTTTGCTATAGTTATCCCCACAGAAGGTGCAGATTTTCTAGAGACATGATTTTCAGCAGGTAAGTTTAGCAGATCCAAACTAAGCGTCTCAGCTCTGTATCAAGGAACTTGTGCACTTGTGTCCAGCCTCATTAACAACCAGTTAAGTCATAATCACAGTCTACAATAAGCCATAACCACAGTAGAACAGAGGTAGGAGATCAATGACTTCAGTGGGTCAATGGAATTGCAAAGGAGTTCCGAGCTGGGTGGTGCTTGAGAGTTCTTCTTGTAACTGCATCCAGCTCTTAGATCTTTCACTGTAGTCAAGCAAATGCTTGCCAGAGAAGGAGTGACAGTCAGTTTTCCACACTGCACTGCTTACCAGTTGAGAATTCCATTGTTTGATTTAATTCCTAGGAATGTCTGCAGTAGCTTTACTACAGCTACCCATCATTTGTTCTTCATCTCAGAGGTCTGAATTGGCAACATCAAACAGAAAAAGGAGATGAAATTAAAATCACTGTAGCAGAGTTATGCTAAATCACACCACGAAACATGTGCTGGAGAGAACACCATAAAATGCTTTTACACACCTGAGAATGACCCCAGGACATCAGGGACCTTCTGACAGTCATGAAGGGTGACAGCAATGTGCTAAGCACATCTTTCAGTGCAAATTTGCATTGTAAAGTAAGGCGAGAAGGCAGCCATGTAAGCAAAATATAAGAAGTTGAGTCTTAAATGAACCGAACCAAGAGCCCCAAAGGAGCAGATAATGATTTTGCCAGTTATCTATCTGATCTTTTTAATTTTATAGGAGGATGGGAGAGGAAAAAAAGATGATTTCATTTTCTCTTACCTGTCATCTGAATCAGCATTTGTATTCTGCTCAAGAGCTAGTTTTGCATAACTCAGGGGCAGATTCAGACCCACAACTGGGCCTACCGTACTGAGCCACAATACAATGTAATTTGTGTGTCTAGGGGGAAAAATAAAAATGGTGTTTAAAAAAACCACACACACAGACAAAAATTTTAAAACACTACCCCAACATTTTGGAAATTGTAAACACACTCAACAGTCATAAAATAACTTCATATGGGGCTATTCCTTTACTTTGTCTATAGCAAATGTATTTTAACTTGCAGCCATTAAGTATCAAGACAGAATCTTACTCTGTTTGGACCAAAGAAGTTGTTTTGACCATTTCCACTTACTTTATAGAATAGAATTAACCAGGTTGGAAGAGACCTTTGAGATCATCAAGTCCAACCTATCATCCAACACCATGGCAGCAAGCACCCCATCAAGTCTCTTCCTAAATACCTCCAGTGATGGTGACTCCACCACCTCCCTGGGCAGCACATTCCAATGGCAAATCACTCTTTCTGGGAAGAAATTCTTCCTAACAACCAAACCTCCCCTGGTGCACCTTGAGACTGTGTCCTCTTGTTCTGGTGCTGGTTGCCTGGGAGAAGAGACCAGCCCCCACCTGACTACAACCTCCCTTCAGGGAGTTGTAGACAGCAAGAAGGTCTCCTCTGAGCCTCCTCTTCTCCAGGCTAAGCAACCCCAGCTCCCTCAGCCTCTCCTCATAGGGCTGTGCTCTAAACCCCTCCCCAGCTTTGTTGCCCTTCTCTGGACACCTTCCAGCAAGTCAACATCCTTCCTAAACTGAGGGGCCCAGAACTGGACACAGGACTCAAGGTGTGGCCTAACCAGTGCTGAGTACAGCGACAGAATGACTTCCCTAGTCCTGCTGGCCACACTGTTCCTGATACAGGCCAGGATGCCACTGGCCTTCTTAGCCACTTGGGCACAATGCTGGCTCATGTTCTGCCTACTATCAACCAGTACCCCCAGGTCCCTCTCTGCCTGGCCGCTCTCCAGCCACTCTGGCCCCAGCCTGTAGCACTGCATGGGGTTGCTGTGGCCAACGTGTAGAACCCAGCACCTAGATGTGTTCAACCTCATGCTCTTGGACTCTGCCCATCTGTCCAACCTGTCAAGGTCCCTCTGCAGAGCTCTCCTACCCTCTAACAGATCAACACCTGCCCCCAGCTTGGTGTCAACTGCAAACTTACTGATGATGGACTCAATACCCTCATCCAGATCATCTGCATTGCATGAAGCCTGCTAGGCACAGCAGTGTTCCTCACCTGTTGTCTTTCTGTGAACTGGTCAGTATAGAAGACATGAATTCATTAGTCTGGCAGGGGTGCAGAACGAAAAATGGCTGTCCAAGCAAGGGGTGCTCCTAAGAGGGAACATCAGTAATTTTGTTATGCATGAAGAAAACAGAAAAGATACCATATGCATTTGGAAAAGACAATGCAGGACCCAAATAATCCTTCAAGCAACTTTTCTCACTGCAGAATCTAACCCACATTGCTCTTTTACTGATAGTCATTGACAAATTAACACAGGAGACCATATTCTCCTCCCTTAAAAGGGAAGTGGTGGCTACATCACCGTGTTAGTTAAAATACAACAATTTCCAAAAGTGACTTAAGTGTATCCGAGGGTTATTTGCAAGTAGGGAAAGCTGCTGTGCAAACAGGCATCTGATCAAACGTATTACATCAAACAATCTGCCCCATAGGAAAGCTCTGTAACAACGTTGACCTCTTCTCCTCCTATCTTCTCCAAACTGGTGGTGGGAAGTAAATGTGGTTGAATTTGGAGCCTGTGGGAGGGAGCAAGAGGGGAGAGCCTTCAAGGTGGCTTTAACTTCCACTAGATGGCACATCCTCATTTTAGGCTTATTTTACATTAAAAGGTCCTAAACAATTGTTCTTCAAGCCCAGTCAAAACCATCCTGAGGAAAGGAATAAAATTCAGTGACAGTTAAGTTTGCAGTCAGACACACTCCCCACAACATGCTAAGGCTCTGTCTGTTCCTCTCCTCCTTCACACTGCACACGGTGCTGTGGAAAACTCAATCCAACGCTCCATAAAGCTTTCACTTTCATCTCCAGCCGGCACTTGAACAGAATACATGTTCTGACTTAATCAAGCTTGCAGTGAGTGCAAAGCCTTAACAGTGATCTCATGAGCTCTTACAGGGCAGATACCACGAGATCAGCATATCTGACTGTCTCATGCACCGTGCCCCAGGGAAGGGATTTTCCTTTAATATGCTGAGGTCACTGCTAGTACTTGTGCACCAAAATAAACAAATCCTACCTCATCCCCACATGCAGTAAGGGGCATAACAGCACAGCAGGGAATGGCTAGGAAGGGGTTCCAGAGAAGAAAGATGTCAGATCTGAAATGCCATGACAGCCTGTTTACAGCCGAGCACAGACTGTGCTTAGATGTCGCTGAGCCCAGGACCCAGAGCCAAGAAGCACACAGCATGAGGCAGTGGGTGGGGAGAAGCAGTCATGGACCACAACAGGGAAAACAGCATGACCACCACCTCTGCATGGCTTCCCTGGTCAGCTACATAAGCTGAGTCCACTGCCCTGCAATACTTACCAAAGCTACAGCTCATGAGGATTAACGTGTTGAGTAAAGACCCTTTTTCTTACTTGTGCTTCCTGTGGTGGCTCTGTTTCTCGACAGCAAAGAAGAGATGCTAAATTCATGTTCTGACACAGATTTCCCTCATCCAAGCTGACACAGTCTGGCTCCCCTACTTCTGTGATGGCATTTTATCTTAGCATGTAGTAAACTGCCTGCACTGAGAAGATGCTTGCAAAATCTTCCTGCTACACACTAAAAGCTCTTTCTTCAACCCTTTGCCTAGAAACAAAAAGCAAACCCTAGCCTGTCATGTTCAGTAAATAGGATGTGGTTTATGTTATTAAATATTAAATAGGGTCTCTTACAGTTGAGGGTGAGAGAGCACAGGAGCAGGCTGCCCAAGAAGGTTGTGGAGACTCTTTCACTGGAGACATTCAAAACCTGCCTGGATGCTTTCCTATGTGACCTACTCTGGTGATCCTGCTCTGGCAGAGGGGTTGGACTCGATGATCTTTTGAGGTCCCTTCCAATCTCTAACATTCTGTGATTCTGTGAAGGACACTTGGTTCTTAGTGAAAATGTACTCATGAAAATCAATCATTTTATGTCTAAGAAAACTTGAAAAAAATTCCCCAGAAGCTTCACAACATATTTTTAAAAAGCCTTGTTTTACATTGCAGTGCAAACACATAACTTGTGCAAGAATGCTACCATCTGCTGTTGGTAAAAGTGAACTGATGCTGTTTTCCATTGAGAAAAAAGTGGTAGTTTGAACTAAAAATCCTTTCTAATTATCTGCTATCTTAAACCAGCTTGGGTTTCCAAATAATTCTTGAAAATATATAGATTATGCCAATGGTATTCCTCAAAAATAGCAAAATAAGACAGTTAACAATATTTACAAAACTATTAATCAAGGGAAAAAAAAAATAAGCAGCAATTTCAGCCAACTCCTTTACACAAAGAAAGAGCACAAAGAGCACACACTCCCTAAAAGACCAGAGAGGATAATCTGGCCTTTAAGTGACTTAGCACTCTGAATTTACCATAAAGATAATTCCCAAAGCTGAATATTCAGCCTGAAGTCCTTCCCAACCATCCTGTTACCTGTTTTTATGCTACCCAGCCCTTCTTGCTTCCTCAAACCATCAGTCAGTAGCAAATGGAGGCCAGGCTTGATTTTTTAAAGTAACTTATTAACTTCACAATCTACATTTCTCCTCTTTTAGTTCTTCCTCTTTTTACAAGGGAAGAGAGTGATACTGAAAAGATTCCCAAGCTCTAACAATTATGTGTCCGACTCAAAAAGCAGAATGCTTCTGCACTTTGGCATCAGTGACTTACAAGCATGTGATAGAGGTGAAATCTGTTCACACTTCCAATTCCCTGCAATCTCTCCTCCATTCATCTTGGAAGAGTGGAAAGGCTCTTTCCTCCCCTCCAGATCTGACAGATGTAAGGAAGAGGTTTGTGCTACAAGACCCAGCCATTACTTCTGGGTTGATACAAAGGCTCTGAGTTTTGGTTAGTCAACCTCTCTTCCCCTTGTTCTTTGGATTATCAAGGGTTGCTTCATATACTTCCTGAAGTAACAGCTGTGCCAGGGTGGTGTAAATCTCATGACAATCCACAGAATTTTGAATGGTAACAATGAAATGTCCCAGGGAATTAGTTTAAATCGTGCTGCCCCTTGTCCAGGCTCTAAGAATGCACATACAGCAAAGCTGCATGTCTGCACATTCAGGAAGAGCTGCTCTGGTTTCCCCTTTGCAGGGTACTTTGAAAACTGAACGCTGTCACTTACTGGTTTACCTCTAATCCGTGAAACTGAAGTTCATTATTACACAGATCCTTCAGCACTGAAAGTCCACAGGCAAAACAGTTGTGTACAAAGTCAGACTTTTTCAGTAAGTTTGCTGCATGTAGCTTTCTTAACCTAAACAAAAGGCATGAAACTGCCCTGCTCTTTCAAAACCTGAAAGATAGGAATATGTCACACACTGATAGAAAACCCACAAAAGCACAAGAGATTAGAAGAAATCCCAAGCCAAGACCCATTAATCAGGAGCCTCTAAAAAGGGAAAAAGCTGAGGCAGGGAAGAAGAGCTTTTGAGCATCAGGGAAAACACTCTCTGAGAGCATCAGATCTGATTCAGTAAATCCTAATTTCCAAATCCTCCACATAATGGCATCCCCATGAGGCTTTAATGTATACTCAAGGTTAAATCACTGACACAGCAGCTCTGAGGAGGAAGTACCAGACAGCTGCCAATAAAAATGCAAGAGTTATCAAAGCCCTGAATGGTTTCAGAATTGGTAACGGACTAGAGAGCCTTTTCTTTGCCAGGTCACCAGTTCAGATCTGGCCCAGGCTGGCGGTAGCTAGCACTCATTACTGTGCCATGGGTGCATATGCAATTGTCAGGTTTTGCACAGTCAAAGTGCCATTAATTAGTGCCCTTGCTGGTAGTCACTGCAGATGAGTTCAGAACTGAAGATGGTGTTTTATCTTGTCACCACAGGGGGCACTCCTTGTAGGTCAGCTCTGCTGTCAGGAAAAGTGGGAAATTCACACTTCCGCTGCTCATGGCATGCCAGGAGAGAGAGAGCTGTGCATCTGCACTGTGATGGTTCCCAAGTCCTTCTCAAACTACCAGAAGTGTGAGATTCAATGAAACTTAGTGCTGCATCAGCTTCATGAGCATATTTACTACCTGCTGCAGTCACCTCAGGGAATGATACTCCACATGCAGTGAAATGTTTCCTGAGCAAAGCACCAGGGCAGCATTACCAGCCTCTGGCTAGCCAGTTAGGTAAAAATATAAAGCCCTACTAGGACTTCATGCAAAAAACCCCCAGGCAATTCAGCAGTGCCAAAACAAAAGAGGCACTTTCGGTTTAGCAATTAATCTTTCTCCAGTTGGTCATGCATTTTAGAGAGTAATGTGTGAGAATTTCAAGCCAACTCTCACAATTACTCGCTGGCATTGTACAGCAAGAACTCATTTGCAGGTTGCCCACAACTCGTCTGGGCAGTAATACACTAACACACAGCTTAGTTGAAATCAGCAACATTATTTTCTTGTATCTGAAATCTTGTATCTTCTTGTATCCAAGATCTCTATCTGAGATCTTGTATTTGTGTATCTACAAGGCTGATTCATAACACGTCCCTGTTCAGCACCATACACTGGAGTCCATCACATATCTGCATATAGAATAGAATAGTAGAATAGAATAGACCAGGTTGGAAGAGACCTTCAATATCATCGCATCCAACCTATCATCCAACACCACCTAGTCAACTAAACCATGCAACCAAGCACCCCATCAAGTCTCCTCCTGAACACCTCCAATGACGGTGACTCCACCATCTCCCTGGGAAGCATATTCCAATGGGCAATCACTCTCTCTGTATAGAACTTCCTCCTAACATCCAGCCTAAATCTCCCCTGGTGCAGCCTGAGACTGTGTCCTCTTGTCCTGGTACTGGCTGCCTGGGAGAAGAGACCAACATCCGTTGGTCTACAACCTCCCTTCAGGTAGTTGTAGAGAGCAAGAAGGTCACCCCTGAGTCTCCTCTTCTCCAGGCTAAGCAACCCCAGCTCCCTCAGTCTCTCCTCATAGGACTTGTGTTCCAAACCCCTCACCAACTTTGTTGCTCTTCTCTGGACTCGTTCCAGCAAGTCAACATCCTTCCTAAACTGAGGGGCCCAGAACTGGACACAGGACTCAAGGTGCGGCCTAACCAGTGCAGTGTACAGGGGCAGAATGAGCCTGACTCAACTTTCATGGGAAATAAAATGTTTACAGGCAGCAACTAGCTCCACTGAATTTGGAAACTCAAAATGTTGCTTCATTAATTTTTCTGTAGAAAGGCCTCTTTACTAGGTAACTTGGAGGAAGACTGTAAGGATGCTCCATATGCATTTCTATAGCTGTGACCTCAACTCTGTCCATGCAGAACTACGCAAGAGAGAGATGGATGAAAAATGTGAAATGTTGCATTGGATAGCCTGAAAATTAATGTAGTTTTTTTTAGGAATGCTACAGAAGATTGTATGTAACATCACTACCAGCACAAAAGCTGTGCAACTACAACCATTCATGCACAGGTGCTGAGCTGCCTTGGTTGTGAGGCTAAACTAATGAGCTTAAACCTCCTCTGAGGTTTATCTTACAGAGTGTCCCCAAGTCCTCAGCAGTAACAACATAAAGTGAATGCTAGAGGCTCTCAGAGGACAGCAAAACATTCCAGTTGAGCAGTAGCTTTTCCTGTATCATGTAAGATCTTCGAATCATAGAATCAGTAAGGTTGGAAAAGACCTCAAAGATCATCAAGTCCAACCTGTCACCCAAGACCTTATGACTACTAAACCATGGCATCAAGTGCCACATCCAATCCCCTCTTGAACACATCTTTTCTCATTAAGTCCATTAGGGATGTGAAGGTTTGGTCAACCATCCTTCATCTGTCTTGTCCATTTACTGATTTCATTTACTAATGAAATTGGACTGTCTCTCACAGGGTATCAAGAGTTAAGATGCTGAAAACTAACTTCATCCCCTTTCCTGGGCAGTGCCCATTGCACAGGGAAACGTTAAGACATGAATCTGAAACACAGCAAAGATTGGGTAGGTCCTAAGTACAAGTATAATTAAGCCTAAAACTTCCACCAGATTGGATTATGCCATTTTATCAAGCAGTGCATATAGGAAACAGACTTAAATTAAAAATAAACATTACTTCAGGTAACAGGTAATTGCCTGTGGTATCGCTACTGTGCTCTGCTTTTCTCTTCCCCAGCCAGCAAGTATTTTGTTGTCAGTACATCTCTTGTAACAGCACCATTTATTTTTTTTCTGTCACAACTGGAGCTCTTCCAGTAGTAATGGCTTCTATTTTCTCCAGTGCTACATTAAAGTGCCTTCAAGCATCCATCATAACATTTATGGTCTTTCCATTTATGACAGTGCAAAGGATTTGTGCCTTAAACTGCCTTTTCCCTGATCCAGTTTGCATGATGTTGCTTTGCAAACAAATAAATTCTTGGAGGGGTGTCAGAACCTCAGTGCAGGACACCACCACCAAACAGCACAGCCAGGACCAATGCTTCTCAGACATTTTCCCAGTAGTGTTCATAATCCCAGTCATCAGGTCAGAAAAAGAAAGCACAAATAATAAAGCATGTCCCTCATAATTTCTTCCATTTAGGGAAATGGAAATAGTGATGCAGTCAAGAAAGAAGCTGCATGCTGTTCCTCTTTCACTGATTCTTCACCACACTTACTGAAACAAATACCCCTTTTAAGTAAAAATCCTTCATTCAACATTATGACAATACTAGTATTCTATATTCTTGGATTCACAGTCCTAACTTATTTTTCACTCATTATTTTTATATATATCAATATCACAGTATAATAGTACCTTACTTGCTAATAATACCTAACCCTGACCATTCAGAAAGCAATAAAATTTGCTCTTCAGATTGACTGTGTCCCACAACCAGAACAGTAGCTGTGAAAATGTGAAACTTGAACCATGTTGAATTTGAGCTCACAGGGATTACTTTATGCTTCAGTTACATGTGGTCAGGTATGGGTGTAGAAGTGAGTCACATCTTTATGAATGAGAGCTAGGGAGATTTTAAGCCTGAGCATTGAAGTCAGATGAGTACATGCACATTGTGCTTACAAGGACCAGTAATGGTGCTTGCAAAGGCAACAGGACAGCAACAGCTGTCACAAGAAGTATGCTCCAAATTTATCTCTTCTCTTCCCCTCACAGATTTTGCTCTAATAACAGAATTACAACAACAGAAACTCTATTACTATGGAATCACTATGTTGCACACACAATGTTAAGGCATTTTAATTACACAGGGAACTTTCATCATCCTGATAGAAGGTATAGATCATTGCAGTAAAGCTGTTGTTAGGATACCAATTGTATAGGGCTTCTCCATCCTGCTGACACAGGTCATGACATTTCTATTAATGCAGCCACTTCACAAAAATAATGTTTTAGTAATAGGATTGGTATTGGTTACAGGGAAATTATAATAAGAAAAATTCAGAGAGGAAAAAATTGGATATGGAGAGAAATACGCTTGGTGTAATAGCCATCAGCTCCAAAAGAAGCCTAAAAACAGAGTCAGCAGCTCAAAAAAAAAAAAAACCAAAACAAAAGAACAAAAAAAAAAGCCATTTAACCAGCAGGCATAGGAAACAGTTTATTATCTGGGGCAGATAACATATTTATAGTCACCTTGATTTCAATTTACAAGCAGAAGCCAAGTCATCCTAGTGGCATAACTGAGGAAAGTTTCTATAACTTTGCCATAAAACCCAGAGCAGCACTCCCACTGCTAAGCCAGTTGAAGATGAAACAACCTACTTCTGTCTGTAACAGGTGCTGAAGAATGACTATGAAAGTGCAACTATTGTTGTTCACCTGCATTTTCTTAGACAATCAAAATAAATCTGCTGTGGTACTAAGCAAGGGAAAACTCAGAGGGACCCTGGTGAGACAAAGAAGTGCAAACTAGATCAAAAAAGGCAAATTTCTGTCATTACTGAACCTTTTTTTGAGGAGAAGGCCATGGAGGGATTTTGATTTACACTACAGCACTTTTTTTGTAGACAAGCATTATAATTGCCCCTATGATTTAATGTACCTGATCCCTGTGTATTCCGAAGGACATATCAACTAACTTCAGTGACACAATTTTATTAACACTTTTACTACTTCCAATGCCACACAAACTACCAAGGCAGATCATATCCTTCTTTCATCAAATATGAAGCTGATGAGGCAATTAATCAAAAAGGTTAAGTTTTTTCTGGGTAAATGTTGTTGCTTTGGCAGATCCTACTATACAAATATCTGAAGAAATTTAATGCAGCCAGAATTTCTGTATGATCAGACTAGGGGGAATGGAATGAAGCTGGAGGTGGGGACATTCAGGCTGGACATGAGGAGGAAGTTCTTCACCGTGACAGTGGTGAAGCCCTGGAATGGATTGTCCAGGGAGGTGGTTGAGGCCCCGTCCCTGGAGGTGTTTAAGAGCAGGCTGGGTGACGCTCTGTCCAGCCTGATCTAGTGTGGGGTGTCCCTGCTCATGGCAGGGGGGTTGGAACTAGATGATCCTTGTGATCCCTTCCAACCCTGACTGATACTATGAAGATGAACCACACCTACCACTTTACACCTGGTGTTTCAATTCTGTCACAGCCACAAAGGTGGAAATGCAGGTTCTGAAGAAAAAAATACTTCCTATCACAAACTGCTCTTTTTGCAGGACATCTTAAAACCCTGTTAATGTCCTCAGGCCTGGCTGATCAGAGCCTGAATGCTGCCTTCACTGCAGCTTGCAATGAAACACTCTTCCTCTGCAGAGAGCTCTATTCCCCCATGCTCCATGAACACATCACTTCTGTATTGATAACTCACTGCTACTTACAGAAGCTGCAGCTTCAGCTGAAAAAGACAACTGAGTATGCCTACAGTTTGATGCCACAAACCCATCAGTTTTACTTTTGCATTTTTAAAGCTACTGGAGATATCAAGGCACATCCAAAGCAGGACCAGTACTTCCATCCACAGCCTTTGAAGACAACTTTCCTTCTCTAGTACAACGTACAGGGTAAGTCAGAAAGTTACAGACAGAGCTGGTTTGCCATGAGTATTTTCAGGGGTTACAGAGGGAAAATTGGTTTAAATCAGAAGTTCTACTTTAGTCCACATCTGTAGGCCCTTCTTGTTTTAGGTGTATTCAAAAGATTTTCTCCATTTAGTGGTTTCTACAACTAACAGAATGATAACAACAGAGAAGACTGCTGTAAGATCTGATACCATATGCACTTTTTGAGCAGACCTAACTTACTGTAATACTTGATACATAACACAGAATTAATGAGGTTGTAAAAGACCTTTGAGATCATTGAGTCTAACCAATCACCCAACACCATCTAATCAACTAAACCATGGACTAAGTGCCCCATCCAGACTCTTTTTAAACACTTCCAGTGATGGTGACTCCACCACCTCCCTGAGGTGGTGCCCATTCCAATGGCAAATCTCTCTTTCTGGGAAGAACTTCATCTAAACCTCCCCTGGCACAGCTTGAAACTGTGTCCTCTTGTCCTGGTGCTGGTTGCCTGGGAGAAGAGACCAACCCCCACCTGGCTACAACCTCTCTTCAGGTAGTTGTAGACAGCAATAAGGTCTCCCCTGAGCCTCCTCTTCTCCAGGCTAGGCAGCCCCAGCTCCCTCAGCCTCTCCTCATAAGGCTTGTGCTGATAGTACAGAAGACAAAATATGACTGCTAGATAACCAAGACCTATTTCACATTTTATTCTCAAAACCTGCCTAATTCTAGATATTTTATTTTTGGGGTGGTGGTGACCCTCTTTCACCATTTTAGGTGCTTTTCTTTTAAAGCTATTGAATATCTAACACAGGATCTTTGAAAGGCATGCCTAAGACAAGGACAACAGTAATCAAGTACACCCAACACTGCAAATATACATTTATTTCTGTCTTATATTTTATATTATATAGAGAGGGCAAGATTTACATTACTAAGACCAAGAGGAATTGAAGCACTAGGTGATGCACAGACAAAACTATGTTTTAAAAGCTTGTACTTCTCACTAACATGTAACTTGGATTTAGGATTCTTTAAGAAAACTTTATAGCTAAAAATTGGCAGGTCCATAGTTATATTGTCAGGAAATGGCATCTCAGCCATTTTCCTAAGAAAATAAACAGATGATTCTTCTTCCATGCTTGCCAAAATAAGATTAATTCAGTTGTCACCACTTTAGTTATGCAGCATATAGTCTTAATTAATTACTATTTAAAATCTGTTCTTAAGTTATGAGATTCATCTAAGGTGCAAAACTAAACGATCCAACAAGCTGTGGAAGTATGGAAAAGATACTGGAGACAGATTTCCTACCCTGATTAAAAAATAGTAAAATAGTAAGTTAAGAAAAAAAAAGTCCATCACAGCATTTGATGAATGTCCCCCAGAAGGGTTCATTTTATAATCTCAAAAAACTCCTGGACAAAAGGATATTGGAAAGACACATTTCATAGAATCAGTCAGGGATGGAAGGGATCACAAGGATCATCTAGTTCCAACCCCCCTGCCATGGGCAGGGACACCCCACACTAGATCAGGCTGGCCAGAGCCTCATTCAGCCTGGTCTTAAACACCTCCAGGGCTGGGGCCTCAACCTCCTCCCTGGACAACCCATTCCAGTGCTTCACCACTCTCATGATGAAGAACCTCCTCCTCACATCCAGCCTGAATCTCCCCACCTCCAGCTTCATTCCATTCCCCCTAGTCCTATCACTACCTGACATCCTGAGAAGTCCCTCCCCAGCCTTCTTGTAGGCCCCCTTCTGATACTGGAAGGCCACAATGAGGTCACCTTGGAGCCTTCTTTTCTCCAGACTGAACAGCCCCAACTCTTTCAGTTCATACGACTGGAGTTTGAAATTCTGTAACCAGCAAATGGGATTGCATGTATTCTTACCTCCTCTTTACACTGATAGCTGTTAACAGACAGAAGACAGACAACTGCTACAAGGAATGGAAAGCAAATTTCTGTAGCAGAAGAGCAGCAGAACATTAACTATACTCAATATAAGAAGGTAATGTCCATTGAAGCATCACTCAATCCTCATTTTGAGTTCAGAGCAAGGGACAGTTTTGCTCTCTTTCCCTATAGTTGCAGATACCTGTGCTCCCCTCCTCCAGTCAAAGCATCTCAAATTACAGAATCACAGAATACATCTGGTTGGAAGATATCTCAAAGATCATCCAGTCCAACCCCCAACCCAGAATTGCAGTGTCAACACTAAACCATATCACTTAGTGCCAGGTGCACACACCACTTGAACAGCCCCTGGGACAGTGACTTCACCACTGCCCTGGGCAGACCATTTGAGAACCCTTTCAGAGAATAATTATTTCCCAATATCCATCCTGAACCTCCCCTGGTGCAGCTTGAAACCATTTCCTCTACTTCTGTTGTTTATCATCAAAGGCAAGAGGCTGGCCCCCTCCTTGTCCCAAACTCCATTCAGTAATTGTAGAGATCGATGAGGTCGCCCCTCAGCCTCTTCTCCTCCAGACTGAACAACCCCAGCTTCCTCTGATGCTCCTCACAAGCCATTCAGAAGCCTTGTTGACCTCTGGATATGCTCCAGCAACTCAATGTCCTTCCTATAGTGAGTGGCCTAGAACTGAACACAATACTTGAGGTGTGGCCTCACCAGTCCTGAGCACAGGGGGATGATCACCTCCCTGATCACAGTATCACAGTATCACAGTATAACTAAGGTTGGAAGAGACCCCAAGGATCATCAAGTCCAACCTGTCTCCACAGACCTCACGACTAGACCATGGCACCAAGGGCCACGTCCAATCTCCTCTTGAACACCTCCAGGGACGGCGACTCCACCACCTCCCCGGGGAGCCCATTCCAATGACGAATAACTCGCTCAGTGACGAACTTTCTCCTCACCTCGAGTCTAAATATCCCCTGGTGCAGCTTGAGACTATGTCCCCTTGTTCTGGTGCTGGTTGCCTGGGAGAAGAGACCAACCCCTTCCTGTCTACAACCACCTTTCAGGTAGTTGTAGAGGGCAATGAGGTCACCCCTGAGCCTTCTCTTCTCCAGGCTAAACAATCCCAGCTCCCTCAGCCTCTCCTCATAGGGCTTGTGCTCAAGGCCTCTCCCCAGCCTTGTTGCCCTTCTCTGGACACGTTCAAGTGTCTCAATGTCCTTCTTAAACTGAGGGGCACAGAACTGGACACAGGACTCAAGGTGCGGCCTAACCAGTGCAGAGTACAGGGGCACAATGACCTCCCTGCTCCTGCTGGCCACACTATTCCTAATACAGGCCAGGATGCCGTTGGCCCTCTTGGCCACCTGGGCACACTGCTGGCTCATGTTTAGGTGGGTGTCAATCATCACCCCCAGGTCCCTCTCTGTTTGGCAGCTCTCAGCCACTCTGACCCCAGCCTGTAGCTCTGCATGGGGTTGCCGTGGCCAAAGTGCAGCACCTGGCACTTGGACTTGTTAAATGCCGTCCCATTGGACTCTGCCCATCTGTCCAGTCAGTCTCCTGCTGGCCACTTTGTTTCTAATACAAGCCAGGATGCCATTGACATTCTTGGCCACCTAGACACACTACTGATTCACGTTCAGTCAACCATCAATCAATATCCCCAGGTCCCTCTCCAAATTGCAGCTTTCCAACCACACACCCCCAAATCTGTAGCTCACCATACGGTTGTTGTCACCCAAGTGCAGGACCTGGCACTCAGCCTTGTCAAACTTCAGACAATTAGCCTTAGCCCATCAGTATAACCTGTCTAGGTACCATAGTTAAAGTCTCCCTACCCTTTAGCAGATCAACACAGTCACCTAGCTTGGTGTAATCTGTAAACTTTCTGAGGGTGTACTCAATCCCCCTATCCAGATGAAGATACTGAAGAGGACAGGACCCAGTACTGAGCCCTGGGGAACACCACTAGTTACTGGGAGCCAGCCAGACTTAATTCCATTCACCACTACTCTTTGGCCCTGGACATCCAGCCAGTTTTTAACCCAAGCCTTGTGCCAAGGGCTTCAGATGAAGAATGCTGTGGAAGACAATGTCAAATGCTTTAGCAAAGTCCAGGCAGACATTGTCCATGGCCTTTCCATCATCCACAAGACAGGTCACCTTATTGTACAAGGGGATCAGTCAGACAGGACATGCCTTTCACAAACCCATGCTGACTGGGCCTCATTGCCTGGTTGTCTTGTATGGCCTGTGTGATGGCACTCAGGATGACCTGCCACTCAGGTCACCATTTGGAATTTGTTGGACCAACTACTAAGAATCACTAGAAGATCCAATGTTCTTACACAGTCACTGCAAAACTGTCCATACTTCTGGCAGTTCTCCAAACCACAGGCTCAATAAAAGGCTACAAACTTTGCACTACTTAAATGACAGTTCTGTCTATATGCAGCATGATAGAGTCAAGAGTCTTGAATAGGGGTTAGCAACCACCACAGCAGAGAATGCTGTCATGACGTAAGTGGGCAACAGAAAACATCAAAGGGACAAGAAGCCATCTTCTGCAAGGCTGAAGTGCCCACTTCAGGACTGCAGCAAAATAGGATAGGATAGGATAGGATAGGATAGGATAGGATAGGATAGGATAGGATAGGATAGGATAGGATAGGATAGGATAGGACAGGACAGGACAGGATAGGATAGAACAGAACAGGTTGGAAGAGACCTTCAAGATCATCACATCCAACCTATCATCCAACACCACCTAATCAACTAAACCATGCAACCAAGCACCCTATCAAGTCTCCTCCTGAATACCTCCAGTGATGGTGACTCCACCACCTCCCCGGGCAGCCCATTCCAATGGGCAATCACTCTCTCTGTGTAGAACTTCCTCCTAACCTCCAGCCTAAACCTCCCCTGGCACAGCCTGAGACTGTGTCCTCTTGTTCTGGTGCTCGCTATCTGGGAGAAGAGACCAACCTCTGCCTGTCTACAACCCCCCTTCAGGTAGTTGTAGTGAGAATAAGGTCACCCCTGAGTCTCCTCTTCTCCAGGCTAAGCAACCCCAGCTCCCTCAGCCTCTGCTCATAGGGCTTGTGTTCCAAACCCCTCACCAACTTTGTTGCCCTTCTCTGGTTTGGTAAAATGGTTTGGTAAAAATGGTCTTCAAAATTTGTAAAAGTTTGAACACATCACTGTCTTGGCCAAGACAGGACTGAAACACCAAGTCCTCTTTAGAGAGTGCAGAAAGAGCTACAGCTTATGTAAGCTTGAACCCATCATTTCCATAGGAGCCATAGCTCCCACTCTGCATGGGGGTGCTCAGGTGGTCGCTCTACTTTTTGTTGAATCAGGCTGCTATGCAGTCAGAAATACAATATAGAAAACAAGGAGCCAAAAGGGACTCTCTCTGACTTTCAACTCAGGGGCTATCATCACATTTTGAGAGCCTTGGAAATCCAGCTTCATAGACAAGTCTGACAATATGGGGTAAATTAATCTCCTTGGATGAGCTCACTTTCTTTTCTGATCCTTGTACTGAGTAAAATACGTAAGAGGTGCCTGACTGAATTGGACTAGTGGTCCATCTAACAATGCATCTTGATTCCAACAGCAGCAGCTGGAAAAGCTATTTTAGGAGAATATGAGTCTGGCCTCTTTCTGTGGTTCACTCCCCCTGTACTGCTCCTGCATGTCTGCTGCATCAAGGATGATGGAGGACACATTCCTGCCTGTTAGTTTTGCATCCATTTATGGACAAGTGGTCTCCTGAATAAGTCTAAATGCTTTTGAACTGCTAATACCATCTGCTTCCACAACTTGAGAGCACAGGTGCTTAGGTATAAATTGCTTTCTGTTAACATGGGTACACAACTTCCATTTAAATGGCACTTTAAATGGTTTTAATTAAAAAATAAAGAAAATATTAAAAAACAGTCTGTCTAGAGACTTGACAAAAAGCCCTTCCTGCATAAAACAAAAAGGGAATGTTATAAAGTTTTCAATGCCTTGTGACCACACCAGCTGCCCTTCAAAGGGAGATGATTATGTCATAGCTGATACCAACTTATTTCAGCTTGTGCAACCAGTGTTGTTACATATACAGTGTTGTTACCGACTGGACAGATGGGCAGAGTCCAATGGGATGGCATTTAATAAGTCTAAGTGCCGGGTGCTGCACTTTGGCCACGGCAACCCCATGCAGAGCTACAGGCTGGGGTCAGAGTGGCTGGAGAGCTGCCAAACGGAGAGGGACCTGGGGGTGCTGATTGACACCCGCCTAAACATGAGCCAGCAGTGTGCCCAGGTGGCCAAGAAGGCCAATGGCATCCTGGCCTGTATTAGGAATAGTGTGGCCAGCAGGAGCAGGGAGGTCATTGTGCCCCTGTACTCTGCATTGGTTAGGCCACACCTTGAGTACTGTGTCCAGTTCTGGGCCCCTCAGTTTAGGAAGGACATCGAGACACTTGAACGTGTCCAGAGAAGGGCAACAAGGCTGGTGAGAGGCCTTGAGCACAGCCCTGTGAGGAGAGGCTGAGGGAGCTGGGATTGTTTAGCCTGGAGAAGAGAAGGATCAGAGGCGACCTCATTGCCCTCTACAACTACCTGAAGGGTGGTTGTAGACAGGAGGGGGTTGGTCTCTTCTCCCAGGCAACCAGCACCAGAACAAGGGGACACAGTCTCAAGTTGTGTCAGGGGAGGTTTAGACTCGAGGTGAGGAAAAAGTTCATCACTGAGCGAGTCATTCGTCATTGGAATGGGCTGCCCAGGGAGGTGGTGGAGTCGCCGTCCCTGGAGGTGTTCAAGGGGAGATTGGACGTGGCGCTTGGTGCTATGATCTAGTTGTGAGGTCTGTTGGAACAGGTTGGACTTGATGATCCTTGGGGTCTCTTCCAACCTTAGTTACTGTGATACTGTGATACTGTGATATGTAGAAATTTTCCTTGAAACATTCAGTGAAGTGTTCAGTGACTAGTTTCACTCCAGTAGTGAACTGTTAGAGATTATGGCAGGAGGAAGACAGAAGAGCAACCTACCTCAGCCTACAAGGAGAAATGCCCAACTAGAGAGGGAACATCTCACTATAACTTCTCTCACAAATCTCTGCTTGGATAGCTCTGTGGCAGCAGAGCCACTGCTAGGTGAATGATCTGTAAATGCACTGAAAGTATTTTTCTACACAAGTACAAAAGAAAAAAGAGAATCAATACTATTACAGTGTAATTCATTCAATTAATTACACACCTGTATGGAAATTATTATTGAAGCTTCATTTCAAGTAACTGATGAACTCAGGCAACAACAGTGCCAGGACTTGAGGGTCTGTCCTGAACTGTGCCCCAGAAACTGGCAAGGACTCTCCTACTGCATTTTATCTCTACATGGAAATTATCCATTAAGCCTCTGTATCTACTCTACATCATCCAGTACTAGCTCACTCTTTGGTCTTTTCATCCTGTGAAATTATCATAGTATCAGTCAGGGTTGAAAGGGACCACAAGGATCATCTAGTTCCAAACCCCCTGCCACAGGCAGGGACACCCCACACTAGATCAGGCAAATTAGTTGGACTAAGTTCATGTCCATAGTCTTACTAAGAAAAGCATAATTAAACTGTAGGGATGGCACACTCTATTAATTAATGCTTAGTTTTGAAATAAAGCCTACCTGCTATCTCGTACAATACCGCTTGGTTTAAACCACAGACGTTCAACACACCTCAGAAAATTTCAGTTGAAAACAAATACCTCCCACTTTCCCATCCTTAAGATTTTCCCCTGCAAAACACCTTCCCAGTCTATACTGGTGAGACTCCCTTTCCTCAGGAAGTTGTACTAATAATTTTCCAAAAATATTAGCAGGAGATCCATAGCAACTGTTGATACGACTCAAAATTATTTCAGAGCGATCTTAGCAACCTTCTGTTAAGATACACTGCATACAGCCTCTCCCACTTAGCAAAATCCCACAATATGGCAAGAAAGATTTGTGTGTCTAAGAATAGCTACCTACACACATTTTTCAAGATGACTGAGCCATAATGATCTAAATCCTCCCTACCAGAGTTTCAACAAGATGTGCCTCTGCAACACAGCATCAGTGTGTTCTCTTCAGACTTTTGCCATCTTCCTGCTTTTTAAAAATCATACCATTAGCAGCCCCAATATTTTAGAAATAACATTTATTGATTTTTCTGCTAACCTTGCTATAAATTTAAGTGATGTAATGGACAGGATTGCTGAAGTACTGTAAGGAATATGTCTTCCAGATTCTTAACTACATGCTGGAAAAGTGCAGACTCTGGATTAATGTAGCAATACTGCAGTTCTGTGTGGTTGTTTGGGGTAGTTTAGGTTTGGTTGACTACTTTTTATATAACACAGTGGACATAAAACAGAAATGATGTTACAACTACCTGCTAAGTAACAAGTGTCTGAACAAAAACATCTCATTCAGATGAAACTGAGGAATAAACATTGAAAACCCAACCCAACAACAAACAAATAAACAAACAAACAAAACCAGACACAGAATGCCTTATCATTTACTATTTTTAAACTTAAAATCAGTACTTTATTGGTTGGAGCTGCTAATTCATCCTTTTTTGTGGTAGAGCTGCTATTAGCAGATGGAAACAGCTTTATTCACTGTAGGTAAGGACTCCAAAAAGACCTGAACAGTCTGCACCTGATGATGCATGAGCAATGCAGAAGGAAACTAGCAAAATCACCTTCAGTCCTCACTTCACTAGCATGGGTACCAACACTCCACACCTTTCTGTTTTAAGAGTTGTACAAGGTGAGCCTTTAAGCTAAGAACTGAAGCACTGTAGAGCATCTTTTAATACACCACCACACAGACACAATGATCTCCCATATTTAAGAATTTATTCAAGGTTACAGAACAGCAGAAACACACCAAAGGAGAAATAAACATTGAAGGGAAGTGCAATTGCAGAGATCACTATTCTTAAGTTAGACCTTTAGGTTTACCTTTTCTGCAGCACCACGAAGGACAGGCTCATGAAAGAGAAGGGTTTTGAGAAGACACAGAGACAGAATAACACAACCAAAGCAACCACAGGAAATTTTTCATTCTTAAGAATCCTGGAGGTTTTTGCTCCCTTCTGGAAGCAGAATTACAGACTGGTGAAAGATCTGATTTCATAGAGTCTCGAGGCTTAGATTTGCATTGTCTCCACAAACTGCTGCATCTACAGTCACTATCAGAACACTCTGAGTGTCTTTTTTCTGGACGGTCAGCAGTGCTAAACAAGCAAAATGCTGATTAATTGTTGGCAAATCCAGAACCAAGGTATCACACATGAAACGTGTCCCATCCTGTGGCTGAGGGGGAGTGCCCTGCACACAGAGCTCTGAATTAACTGTGAACAGTTTTGTTTAAACAGGGTGGGAGGGAGGCATGGACACATGCTCTGTAACTTCCACGATCCTTCAGAGTCCTGACTCACAGATTTGGGGTTTTGACTACTTCTGCAGTACCTTCAACTCCACAAGCTTTCATTCTTGTTTTATTGGGCAGTTTTTCAACTGTTGAGCCTCCTGCAATAGTGCAATTTGATTTCTATCCCTGGATCTTTGATTTTACATTCCAACTTCACTAAGCATTGATTAAGCATGAGCACGTCTACTTGATTGTGTTTATGACTTTGTTTTCTCAGGGGAAGGTCAGGCTTTATGATAACATCACACTGCTAAAACCAAGACTTTTTTGTGATCAAGTTCCTTCAGGAGCTTTTAAAATTCTGTTGCTAATTTGCTTCCACACAGGAAAAAAAAATAATTAAGTCATGGTCTTGCACAAGTGACAAGAGTAAAAAAATTAACTTGGGCATTTATGTTCAAGGGACTGTATCTAAAATTTGTAAAGTTATTACTCAGCTTCATCATAGCTTTAGAAATACCTATTTCTCACACTGTTGTCACTCCCCACAGAAAAGAAAAATAACATTTCTGGTTTTGGGCATGTGCATATGGCACTTCATCTTGCAACAGAGATTAGTTGATGACTTATGCCCTGATGTGAGTCCCAGAGTATGTCTGTGACAGCAATGCCTACCACATCAGGTTTTGCACAAAACACACCAAAAAGACATGCAGTTATACCCCCTTTACTCTACAAGCAAGTAGAGAACTCACCTGAGACACAAGAGACCTAGATTCAAATTTATTTTCTGCTTGATTTAGAGTAAATCTCTCAACCTCCTAGGAGAGCAGTTCACCAATGACCTACATGGTGTTCTAAGGTGGGAATGCTTTACTGTGCCCTGTTGAAGTTGTTCTACTTTGTATACATCTTTATAGATACCTATCACGGCATATAAAGGAAGAAAAATGACTACTGCCTTCACCCATTTTCCAATCCAGTAAATTTTCTACTGTTTTTAAACAATTTTCAGAAGGTGCCTGGGAAATAAATGGGTCTTAGTTTAACTTCTAATAGGTGACAGTACACATCACGAATCAAGTACCAGTTCATAGCCTCAGGGGAAACCAATAACTCAACTGGATGTAGAGACTACACTATTGCCATGGTCCTCAATGCAGGTACTCCAGAACAAGAGGACACAGTGTCAAGCTGTGCCAGGGGAGGTTCAGAGTGGATGTTAGGAAGAAATTCTACACAGAGTGATTGGCCATTGGAATGGGCTCCCTGGGGAGGTGGTGGAGTCACTATCATTGGAGGTGTTCAGGAGGAGACTTGATAGGGTGCTTGGTTGCATGGTTTAGTTGATTAGGTGGTGTTGGATGATAAGTTGGACATGAGGATCTTGAAGGTTTCTTCCAACCTGGTTTATTCTATCCTATCCTATCCTATCCTATCCTATCCTATCCTATCCTATCCTATCCTATCCTATCCTATCCTATCTACTTCATAAATTTTGGTGCACCCAGCCACGTGAAAGGACAAAAATGCATGCATTGCCAATACTTATCCCATGCTCACTGTAATGGGTTTGGCTGTGCTGGAGTTAATTCCCCTCAAAGCATCCTTCCAGAGCTGTGTTTTGCAGCAGCAGTTGATAACACAGCAGTGTTTTGGCTCCTGCTGCACAAGTATCCAGGCTGCGTTCTTCCAACATTTCCCTGCCATAAGAGTACGCTGAGGGGTGCGCAAGATCTCGGGAAGGGACACAGCTGAGCCAGCTGACCCAAACCTGCCAAAGGGGTATTCCCTGCCATATGATGCCAGCTCAGATATAAGAATGAAGTGAATGAAGGAAGGGGGGAGTTCATCCATGGCATCTGTCCTCCTAAGGAACCACCAAGCGTAGAGAGACCTGCTTCTCAAGACCGACCACCATCCTTGCTGATGGGAAGTAGCATCTTTCTCTCTCTGCCTTCACTTCCACACCATCTTTGCTTTTGCTTATCATTATTATTAAACTGCTTCTACCTTATAGCTGGCTTTTGTTATATTTTCCCCTCTCCCTTGTCCATCTAAGGGGGTGTGATAGAGCAGCTTTGGTGGGCATTTGGCCCCTAGCCAGGGCCAAACCACCACACTCACTCTAATTAAAAAAAAAGGCTTTAGTTGTGAAGACTGTAATTTCCAGCTTACAGCTGGAAGAAATGCAAACATGGATCACTGAGATGGCTGAGCATCTCTGCTCATTTTTTAATTATTTATATTTCTATATAGTTCAATTATTATTTGAAAGTTTGGCCATAAGGCACACCTTAAAACTTTCAAAGGACCTTCACTGCTGTATACAGAGAGGTTATACAGAAGTGTGTATATACTCTCTGGCGAAGCTTTTATGCTCTTAAATCTTCACAACTTTGAAAAGCAGGTTTCTTAAAACTGGAAGACAAAATCTGACTTCTGGTACTTACACGTTCTGTATTTCCTGCTTCCACAGCAAGGACCTAATCCTACACAGTCTGCAGACAGAAGTTCTGGCTATAATCATACAGTTATTTTCTGTTGCCTCCTATCTCCCATTCACATCAGGAGAGGTTTCCAAAAGATAGGAGTTCAAATGTAGCCTTTACAGATTAACTACACTTCAGTTATCTTTGTTTTTAAGTTCCTGGTTATTAAATCATGCATTACTATGTGTTAAAACACACTTGTTCACCTTTACAGTCATCTGATAATAATCAGCCTTTGTTTCTTCTCTGTTCTCTAGCCTCTGTTCTCTGGGTTTGAATCTTTTTCCTATTCTTGTGTTTTTTTCTTCTCGAATTGCTTCACCACCTAGCATTTGACTGTGGCCCTCCTGGACTGCTGCGAACTTAACTATGCCTCTGTTATACTGTACCTGGATTATAATGTGGTGGATCTGCTGTTCAATTACACAAAGAAGGACCACGATGCTTGAGCTGTTTTACACTATGCCACTATGTATTTACCTAAAACTGTACTGGACTTGTCTGCTGAATATCACAGAAGATGTGAGAGAAATACACATCCCTCTTGCTGCCATCCATCACCACAAGACTAGACTTTCCTTCCCATTTAATAACTATCTTTTACTTGGATACCTTTGCTGGAGATTTTTGAGAATGTACCTTGGTTTTCATTTTCCACTACTAACTGAAACCTCTCTGTCGCCCTTAGTGTTATTTTTACATTCGTCCTCTTTGCAACTTCTCTCAGCCCAATGTAGCTGGTTGTAATCCCACTAAGTCTTTTTCAAACGTCTAGGTCTCCTATTTGCTCTTAAGGCTGATACATGTAACTAGCTTAGTAAGTACTTTTGAAAACCACTGCAGTCAGGAAAAACACCAGGCCTGGCATCCTGAGGAGCCATCCTGGTACGCAGGACACAGGGCTGGCATTCCATCTTAGGCCAAGTTGAGGGACAACTGAGGAAAGCTGTTTGCAGTTCAGGAAAGGATAGAAAGCCTTGGAAAAGAGCTTCTGGAGTACACTTCTAGTGTCTATTATTTCAAAAAGGTGAAGAGACATTCTTTTGTGTAGAATGTGCAGAGAGCAATGACTAACACAGGATATTCTCAAGCACTCACCAAGCTACATGCAAACTCTTCAGGGGGTGGGCATACTGTGTCTATAACTCCATTTGTGACTCTTTGTAAAAAGAAGCTAAAATCACAGTTGGCAGCCATTCTGAAATGCAACAGTAATCCATAAATACTCCTTAATTTTCCTGTCATTGCAGAATTAAGCTACTTCCAGCTCACACAGATCTTACCAGGTGTGCTAAATTGATGTCATTATAAGCCATCAGGAAATACCCACAGAGACCTGTAGCAACATTTAGAAGTTTTGTTAAACAGCTGTGTGTTATAATTGATTTGTATTATTTAAAACAGCTAATGCAAGTTACCACCGGATGTAGAACAGGGATGACTGAAGACTCCAGGGAAATTTAACTCAGAAGCAAGCCAATCATAGGAACTTCATTTGAGCATTTTAAAATTATTACTAGAGGAAGTGCAATTAAATCATCACCATTTATCAATTATCATTATAAAATACTATGCAACCTTATCACATTAATTTATTTATGAGAAGGTAACTAGTTGAATTCTGCTTTTTTGCGACAAAAATGAGCTAGTCAGTAAATATCTGAAGGCACTTTCTCTGAAAATGAGTGGTCTTACATAGCAATGGAAAGTAAATTTAAAAGTTCAAATTTTACCTAAAATTTGGGGTTGTTAATGTAACTGCCAAAAAGCTGAATTCTTTGGAACTTAGGCAATGTCCCAGTTCCTGATCTGATGTATTTTATCACAGAGAGTATAAACAAAAATGCAGCTGTATCAAAAACCTTCACAGGCATGGCACTCACATTTCATAGAATACATGGAATAGAAGTCCCAAATGATTAGTGTAAGACCCTGGATTTGGGAGGGGGAAAAAAAAGGAAGCAATGGCTTTCTTTTCCTAATCTACTAACTATTGAATCAAAGTACAAAATCAGCCCTAGATAAAAGTGAAAAAACATTATGCACAGACAGTGGTAAGCACAATTTTTCTTCCCAGTGGTGGACTGCTTGTGGAATTTAAAATTTGTACCTATTCTGGAGCAAAATCCTAAACCTTTCCTCTCTGCTGTTCATGTGTACTGAGAGTTCAAGCCTAATTTGGTGAGTTTGTCCAGTGACTTGCATTAGACGATCTGTGTCCCTGCAGGCAAAGCCTAACCCACATAACAAAATGGGTCAGCAGAAAAGCAGAAAGGAATGAGAAAACTCTGAATTTCAATTCAAAAGCCTGCTTCATTTAAGGGAGAAAAATACTCTTTTTCATGTAGATCTGTCTCTTGCTTTGATCTGAGGCTTGCAGGCTAGTGTTTACAGTATGTTTTCATTATCTTTTGTAATTCCTTTGAGAATACTCTGATTTTGTATTTGCACTGGCATATGCATCTCTCATTTTACAGCAGAAATGTTTGTTGCACCAGTGGTTGCTGGCACTCAAAATAAGATAGTGTTGACAGTGCTAATTGTACTGGTGCTTTCCTCTGCTCTGATTCAGCTCCAGAGAGGTATACTTCTATTAACCATGCATTCCTTTTTCCTCTTATCAGTTGACTGAATGACCATAAGCAAATGCATCCTCACTGCCTGGTGCCTTTCTCTTTTCATCTAAAATTAAAACTGCAGCCCTCTTAGAGCTGCTTTCCCAGAGGTTCTCTCTCACAGACATGTGGGAAGCTACATTTCCAATCCAGGAATGCAGCTGGGGCCTTTGGACTAAGTTCAATATTGATGTAAAGCAGACTAACTTCACTGACATCGGTGGAATTCAACAGCCTTGAGCCACAGGTACGTGGTCTCCAGGGAGAAGGTGCACATATAAATGCCAAAGACAAAAAAAAGTAAAGTAATTCCACATTATGCACTGGGATTTCTGGAGGATCTTAACTTCTCTGGCTTCTGCTACCTGCCAGCAGCTCTGGTATTGTGCTATCAGCCTGAGGTACAGTCTGTATTACTCTAGGATAAATAGTTGAAGTCTCTTTGATGTTATATACATCAGTATTTTGCTGCTGTAGCTTCATCAATTTATCCAAAAATGTTTTTTCTTACATCTTACTTTGTGTTTGTCACTGGACTCACATTGGCTAAACTGGCTCTGAAGAGATGTCACAAACGCAAGTTCAGCACTGCACATATTTTACCATCTACAAAACCTCTTCAGGCAAGCCTTTGCATCTATCTATCTATCTATCTATCTATCTATCCATCTATCTACCTACCTACCTATCTATCTCACAGAATCACAGAATCACAGAATGCTAGGGGATGGAAGAAACCTCGAAAGATCATCTAGTGCAATTCCACTGCCAGAGCAGGATCACCTGAAACAGATCACACAGGAATGCATCCAAGTGAGTCTTGAATATCTCCAGAGAGAGACTCCACAACTCCCCTGGGCAGCCTGTTCCAGTGTTCCCTCATCCTCACAGTGAATAAGTTTTTCCTCCTCTTTCCATGGAACTTCCTATGCCTCAACTTCCACCCACTGCCCCTTGTCCTATCATTGGACATCACCAAGAAGAGCCTTACTCCATCCTCTTGGCACTCACTCTTTACATATTTATAAACATTAATGAGGTCACCCCTTAGTCTCCTCCTCTCCAAAATAAAGAGCCCCAGCTCCCTCAGGCTCTTCTCATAAGGGAGATGTTCCACTCCCTTAATCATATTCGTGGCTCTGCTCTGGACTCAGTATCACAGTATCACAGTATAACTAAAGTTGGAAGAGACCTCGAGGATCATCGAGTCCAACCTGTCTCCACAGACCTCACAACTAGACCATGGCACCAAGTCCCACGTCCAATCTCCTCTTGAACACCTCCAGGGATGGTGACTCCACCACCTCCCTGGGCAGCACATTCCAATGATGAACAACTCTCTCGGTGAAGAACTTTCTCCTCACCTTGAGTCTAAACCTCCCCTGGTGCAGCTTGAGACTGTGTCCCCTTGTTTTGGTGCTGGTTGCCTGGGAGAAGAGACCAACCCCTTCCTGTCTACAACCACCTTTCAGGTAGCTGTAGAGGGCAATGAGGTCACCCCTGATCCTTCTCTTCTTCAGGCTAAACAATCCCAGCTCCCTCAGCCTTTCCTCACACGGCTTGTGCTCAAGGCCTCTCCCCAGCCTTGTTGCCCTTCTCTGGACACGTTCAAGTGTCTCAATGTCCTTCTTAAACTGAGGGGCACAGAACTGGACACAGGACTCAAGGTGTGGCCTAACCAATGCAGAGTACAGGGGCACAATGACCTCCCTGCTCCTGCTGGCCACACTATTCCTAATACAGGCCAGGATGCCATTGGCCCTCTTGGCCACCTGGGCACACTGCTGGCTCATGTTTAGGTGGGTGTCAATCATCACCCCCAGGTCCCTCTCTGTTTGGCAGCTCTCCAGCCACTCCGACCCCAGCCTGTAGCTCTGCATGGGGTTGCCGTGGCCAAAGCGCAGCACCTGGCACTTGGACTTGTTAAATGCCATCCCATTGGACTCTGCCCATCTGTCCAGTCGGTCAAGGTCCCTCTGCAGAGCCCTTCAACCCTCTAAGTGACCAACATCTGTACCCAAGAACAGATGAAGATATTGAAGAGGATGGGGTCCAGCACTGATCCCTGTGGGACACCACTGGTGACTGGCTGCCAGCTGGATGTGGCACCATTCACCACCACTCTCTGGGCTCGGCCCTCCAGCCAGTTCCTAACCCAGCACAGAGTGTTGCTGTCCAAGCCACAAGCTGACAGCTTAGCCAGCAGTTTGCTGTGGGGGACGGTGTCAAAGGCCTTGCAGAAGTCCAGGTAGACTACATCCACAGGCCTCCCCATGTCCACCAGACGGGTGACCTGATCATAGAAGGAGATCAGGTTGGTCAGGCAGGACCTGCCCTTCCTAAATCCATGTTGGCTGGACCTGAGCCCTTGGCCGTCCTTCAGGTGCGCAGTTATTGCCTCCAGGATAATCTGCTCCATCACTTTCCCTGGCACTGAGGTCAGGCTGACTGGCCTGGAGTTTCCAGGTTCCTCCATCTGACCCTTCTTGTGGATGGGCACCACACTGGCCAGTTTCCAGTCACCTGGGACCTCTGCAGTGAGCCAGGACTGGAGGAAAATGATGGAGAGCAGCTTGGCAGCTCATCTGCCAGCTCTCTCAGCACCCTAGGATGGATCCCATCTGGTCCCATGGACTTGTGGGTGTCCAAGTGGCTCAGCAGGTCCTGAACTAATTCCTCATGGATTTCTGGGGCATCACACTGCTCCCCAACCCCACTGCTCCCCAACCCCATCGCCCAGCTCAGGAGGCCACTCGTCCTGAACTCCTGCCTTGCTGTTAAACATTGAGGCAAAGAAGGTGTTCAGGACCTCAGCCTTTTCCTCGTCTTCAGTCACCATGTTCCCCTCCAGGTCCAATAAGGAGTGGAGGTTCTTCTTGCCCAACTCTCTCAAGTAGTTCCTTGTCCTTCTTAGAATAGAATACATAGAATAAACCAGGTTGGAAGAGACCTTCAAGATCATCGCGTCCAACCCATCAACCAATCCAGCACCACCCAAACAACTTGAACTGAGGGACCCAGAACTGGATACAATATTCCAGATGCAGGCTCACCAGGACAGAGCAGAGGGGGAGAAGAACTTCTCTCTACCTACCACCACATCCCTTCTAATACAGCCCAGAATGGCATTGGCCTTCCTGGCCACAAGAGCACATTGCTGGCTCATGGTCAACCTTCCATCCACTAGGACCCCCAACCAGTCAGTCCTCAACCTATACTCATACATGGGGTTGTTCTTTCCCAGGAGCAAGATTCTACACTTCCCTTTTTTGAACATCATTAAATTTCTCCCTGCCCAACTCTCCAGCCTGTTTAAGTCTCACTGAATGGCAGCACAGCCACAGGTGTGTCAGCCACTTCACTTCCTACTGTCATCAGCAGACTTGCTGACAGTGCTCTCTGTGCCCCCATCCAGGACGCTGATGAATATATTGAACAGCTGTGGTTCCAGTACTGACCCCTGAGGGACTCCACTAGATACAGGCCTCCAACTAGACTGCATCCCATTGACCACAACTCTGTGACTTCTTTCCTTCGACCAGTTCACAATCCACCTCACTCCCTGATTATTCAGACCACACTTCCTTAGTTTAGCTGTGAGGATACTGTAGGAGACAGCATCATATGCTTTACTGAAATCAAGATAAACCACATCCACTGCTCTACCATCATCTGTCCACCTGGTTATGTCCTCACAAAAGGTTATCAGGTTGGTTATGAGACGCAGGACAGTTTTAATTCAGTGTTCCTGAAGAGGCAAAAATAATCTCTGGATGGAAGCGACCTGGTTTTCCTTCTGGCTTCCACCACTCTGATTTTACACATTCAAAACATATTGTTTATGCTCTATCCTCAGCAGTGTTTCATTATGATTTATTACCTACACAGAATAGAAACTCTGCTCTCTACAGAAGGGCCTGAACCCACGTACAATGTGACCACAGTGTAATGTAAACGTAGAGAAGGCACACCACTTCTGGAGTGCACACAGACCTTATAGCTCTCTACAGCTACCTTAAGGGAGGTTGTAGACAGGCTGAGGTTGGTCTCTTCTTCCAGGCAACTAGCACCAGAACAAGAGGACACAGTCTCAAGCTGTGCCAGGGGACGTTTAGGCTGGAGGTTAGGAAGAAATTCTACACAGAGTGATTGCCCATTGGAACGGGCTGCCTGGGGAGGTGGTGGAGTCACCATCACTGGAGGTGTTCAGGAGGCAACTTGATGGGGTGCTTGGTGCCATGGGTTAGTTGATTAGGTGGTGTTGGATGATAGGCTGGACGTGATGATCTTGAAGGTCTCTTCCAACCCGGTCTATTCTATTCTATTCTATTCTATTCTATTCGATTCGATTCGATTCGATTCGATTCTATTCTGATGCAGCAGATTCTCCTGTATATTTTTGCAGGTGGGAATATAAATCTACCCACAAGCCAGAAGAGCTCAGCTGGGAAGTACCACAGATGTTAACCCTAAAGGATACCCAGCACCTGACTGCAGAGTTACTGGTCTCTGTCTACTCAGAATGCAGGAAGTTAGATCCAATGAAGGCAAAGTTAGTTGAATCCTCTCTGTGCAGAAACAGACATGATTTACTTACAAATCTGAAGCTTCAGCAACAAATCATGAAACTTTCCTGAAAACTTTGAACTGCAACACTTTGTTGTGCAGAAAATCAGTTATTTGCTACCATATTTTACATTATTTTATTAAAATCTAATTATCTCATTGTCATTCTGGGGTAGGCATGCCAGGTAATAAATCATCTGTGTCAAAGTGTGTACTCGGAGACTCTGCAAACTCACAACTGGAATTCAGATCTGCACAGAAAACCCAATGCCTCTTAGGTTCTCAGGAAGCTATTATAATATAAACAACAGTTTGTGGCTGCAAAAACATGAATGATGCTTGTGTTCCCATGACTGAGTGCCATCTACAAACAGGCATCCTGTAATTAAATTGCATTAGCATTAGTTGAACTAAGTAAACACCTGTAGAACTCAGTTGAGGTTACATCCTTCTTGTGCCAGCTGCTGTGTTAAGAGACCTGAGTACCTGGAAACAGCTAAAATCAAAACTTCAAATAAGGAAAGGAGAGGCAGAAAAGACATATTAGTATCTTTGATGACAAAAAATTCACACCTGGAGAGTCTCTATTCTTTGTCCATACTTGCACGGGAGGCCTAGAGACAGCAAAGAAGCCAGAGCAATCAATCCAACTCTGAACCCTACCTGTACAGTGCACTGGTTAGGCCACACCTCAAGTACTGTGTCCAGTTCTGGGCCCCTCAGTTTAAGAAAGATGTTGACTTGCTGGAACAAGTCCAGAGAAGGGCAATGAAGCTGGGAAGGGATTTGCAACACAAGCCCTATGAGGAGAGGCTGAGGGAGCTGGGGTTGCTTAGCCTGGAGAGGAGAAGACTCAGGGGTGACCTTATTGCTCTCTACAACTACCTGAAGGGAGGTTGTAGCCAGGTGGTGGTTGGTCTCTTCTCCCAGGCTACCAGCCCCAGAACAAGAGGATACAGTCTCAAGCTGTGTCAGGGGAGGTTTAGGCTGGCGGTTAGGAGGAAGTTCTACACAGAGAGAGTGATTGCCCATTGGAATGTGCTGCCCTGGGAGGTGATGGAGTCACCATCACTGGAGGTGTTCAGGAGGAGTTTTGATAGGGTGCTTGGTTGCATGGTTTAGTTGATTAGGTGGTGCTGGATGGTAGTTTGGATGTGATGATCTTGAAGGTCTCTTCCAACCTGGTTTATTCTATGTATTCTATGTATTGACTTCTCCTTGAACAAGTGTCACTGATTTCAAGACAGTCATCACCACAAGTCTGGGAATGGTTGCTGAAATGATCTGGTGACATTAAAACCACTTTAAATAAAAGTGATTTGAATAGCTCTAGAAGGCATCAATGGTATCACAACCACTCAGTCAGACTTTCGTACATTTCACTTGTGTCCCAGAGAGGAGTAAGGCCATGGAAGATTCAGGCATATATTGCATTCATCCATTTTGTACTGGACCAGTGGTTTCTCACCTGCTGTGTAATAGTGTCCCAGGGCCTCTCCAGCAGACGAGCCTGGTAGCATGCATGAACACTTTTCCATATTTCATCCAGAGTTAAAGGTCTTCCATCTGCGGGGGGAGGGAAACAACCACACACAGTCAAAGCTCTTAAGCATGTTATGTGTTTAACACAGAATAGCAAAACAAAATCTGAAGATGCTGATTATCTGGAAGCAGATGGAAAAAACCAACAGCAAAACATTAATCCAAACCAGCACTGCTCCCAAATCCTCAGTGAAGGTGCATATTAAACCACCCTAAATTCCCAGCTCGGCCTTTGTCTCTGTCACCCAAACATGCTGTTGGGGTTGTGAGGTGTGAAGTTAAACTGATTTTGTAAAACAACCATCAGATAAAGCAAATTTAAAACAAAACCAAAAAATCATGAACACTTATGTAAATACATGCAATTCATACTGCATTTTGGAAACTAGGGAATGTAATGAAGCTGGAAGTGAGGAGATTCAGGCTGGACATGAGGAGGAAGTTCTTCACCATGAGAGTGGTGAAGCCCTGGAATGGGTTGTCCAGGGAGGTGGTTGAGGCCCCAGCCCTGGAGGTGTTTAAGACCAGGCTGGATGATGCTCTGGCCAGCCTGATCTAGTGTGAGGTGTCCCTGCCCATGGCAGGGGGTTTGGAACTAGATGATCCTTGTGGTCCCTTCCAACCCTGACTGATTCTATGATAACTTAAATGCCCATTTTTTTTTTCTGAGCTTCATTTATATAGCACTGTTGCATCAGGTTTTTTAGCTGTGATACTAGAACTATGCCCACGTATTAGTGCTGGACACTTAGAAAACAGGCATGTCAATTTTTCCTAAATATTTGGGTTTGGCACAAAACAACAAAGTATTTTGATACACTCTCAGCATGAAGCTTCATCTTGGCATTTATGAGGTGTCAGAAACCATTATCCTGTGATAAATTGTTTTATTCTACTGACATTTTCATGTCTGTAAAATGAACAAGATTTATTCACCCAATTAACATTTGAATGCCATGTTTAGATGTAAGTTAAACCAGCTGCCTACAGCCTCTGGGTTTTTTTTCCCTGTTTTCTCCACATTTTTATAGAAAGTTCCAAATTCTGGACTTGTCTAAGCACCATACAGCAGAAGCACATGGCAAGTATAGTATCTGAGAGGGTAAGAGCATATTCACTAACTGAACTGCCATCCTCATGAACATGAGACTTGCTAGACCATCATGCCCTCTGTGTTATGATGGCAGATACCAGAGCCATGACAAAGATGACAGTTACTAAGAAATTTGTTCCAAAAGCACAACTTTAGAAGGAAGTATTTATTTGCAGATCATCTTTGTGCATAGAATACAAGATGCCATGCATACTTGGCATTTTGTTTTCTATTCAAGGTGCAAAGAGAAACCAAAGAAGTCCAAAATCACAGAATCATCATCATAGAATGGCTTAGGCTGGAAGGGACCTGAGAGATCATCTACTCCAATCCCCCTGCCATGGGCATGGATGCCTCTCAATAGTGCTGTTTAACATCACTGTCAGCAACATGGACAGTGGCATTGACTTCATCTTTGGCAATTTTGCTGATGACACCAAGCTGTGTGGTGCAGTTGATTCACTTGAAGGAAAGGATGACATCCATAGGGATCCTGACAGGCTTGAGAAGTGGGCCAGTGACAACTGCATGAGGTTTAATACAGCGATTGAGAGATGGAGACAAAGCTTGATGCAAGCAAAATGTCTACTTTATCGTACAAAGTCATTTCTTTATATAGGCTAACATAATCAAAAGCAACTCGTGATTGGTAATTAGATGTGTCCTTGCGACAGTTACAGACTCGCGATTGGCTGCCGAGGAAATGCCAGGGAACACACATCGCGGGGCAAGGCCCGGACAGGTGTTAGACAAAAGGCAAACAATCAAGCATCTCTTATCTAAGTTCAGAGAGAAGACAAAAGACTCTCTTGCAATATTTACCAGCTCTTATTCTCAGGTCGTTGTGTGGCTTCCTGAGTCACAATGGCCGTTGGTAATCAGCTAAATGCTTTTTTCTCTCTACATAGCTGCAGTTTGCTCACAGGGTTTGTGGCCCATAAGAGCTAAAACGTTTCCTTCTATCAGCTGAGCACTGCTTGAGGTTCTACTCCCTAAATTCAGTGCATCAGTTTAAGAAGTCAAAGTGCAAGGTCCTGCACCTGGGCTGAGCAATCGCAGGCACAAATGCAGGCTGGGTGTGGAGTGGGTTGAGAGCAGCCTGTGGCAATGCATCCAAACCCCCCAATCCGTCCATGGAATCGGGATGGGGGTGAAGATCAGAAAGTGTAGAAGAGAGGAAAGGAAGAAGGTAACTCCCCCCCTTTCAAGGCCATGTCAGATGACACCTGGGCCCCTTCCCCCAAGTCACACGTCAGGGCCAGACCTGGAGGCCAGCACAAATCTGAACAATGCATAATCTGATGACTTTCAGTTTCTTACCCTTTTTTTGGCAAGTGCAATACAATCTGTGGCATTTGTGATACAGGACATTTGGACCATGAGCTGATATAAAATGGGTTTGCTAGAGAGCACCAGAGGCTCTTCCTGAGATTTTTTCCCCTGAACGTGTGGAACACACATAACAGTCCAGAAGGATTCCTCAAGAAACAGAGACAGTAGGAGGACTACCCACAACTGGAACCAGCCTTGTGAGTAAATCTGGAACCTGCCTAAGGCAAATCTCTGGGGAATACCTTCTCTTTTTAGTAGGGGCAAGATGCTGCTCTTGGATTCTATCATTTTCCAAATACTGATCTTTAACCATTTGTACCTTTTCCGGTACTCTGGTAGATACTGTGCAACCAAGCAACGAACCTTGTGGTGTCTCCCAGGGATCAGTGCTGGGGCCCATGCTCTTTAATATCTTTATCAATGATCTGGATGAGGAGATTGAGTCCATCATCAGTAAGTTTGCAGATGAGACCAAGCTGGGGGCAGGTATTTGATCTGTTAGAAGGTAGAAGAGCTCTGCAGAGGGACCTTGACAGGCTGGAGAGATGGGCAGAGTCCAAGGGCAGGAGTTAAGACATCTAAGTGCCGGGTTCTGCTCTTTGGCCACAGCAACCCCATGCAGTGCTACAGGCTGGGGTCAGAGTGGCTGGAGAGCAGCCAGAGAGGGACCTGGGGGTGCCGGTCAATAGTAGGCTGAAGATGAGCCTGCAATGTGCCCAGGTAGCTAAGAAGGCCAGTGGCATCCTGGCCTGCATCGGGAACAGTGTAGCCAGCAGGAGCAGGGAGGTCATTCTGCCCCTGTACTCAGCACTGGTTAGGCCACACCTTGAGTCCTGTGTCCAGTTCTGGGCCCCTCAGTTTAGGAAAGATGTGGAGTTGCTGGAAGGTGTCCAGAGAAGGGCAACAAAGCTGGGGAGGGGTTTGGAGCACAAGCCCTATGAGGAGAGACTGAGGGAGCTGGGGTTGCTTAGCCTGGAGAAGAGCAGGCTCAGGGCAGACTTTATTGCTGTCTACATCTACCTGAAGGGAGGTTGTAGCCAGCTGGGGTTTGGTCTCTTCTCCCAGGCAACCAGCACCAGAACAAGAGGAAATAGTCTCAAGCTGCACCAGGGCAGGTTTAGGCTGGATGTTAGGAAGACATTCTTCCCAGAAAGAGTGATTGCCCATTGGAATGGGCTGCCCAGGGAGGTGGTGGAGTCACCATCACTGGAGGTGTTTAGAAAGAGACTGGATGGGTGCTTGGTGCCATGGTTTAGTTGATTAGGTGGTGTTGGATGATAGATTGGACTTGATCATCTCAAAGGTCTCTTCGAACCTGGTTTATTCGATTCTATTCTATTCTAAACCTGTAAATAACATTTTTCTACATTTGTATGTAAGTTACACAGGTGGCAGGATCTCTAAATTAAGAAAAGTATTTATATTTTTATAAATTCCCTGCCTGCACCCTGTTATCTGTAACGCAGCCCTGAAAAAAAACCTGTTTAAAGAGAAGCTCAACATGAGCCAGCAGTGAGCTCAGGCAGCCCAGAAGCCAAATTATATCCTGGGCTGCATCAAGAGGAGTGTGGCCAGAAGGTCAGGAGAGGCAATTCTTCCCTTTTACTCTGCTCTTGTGAGACCCCACACATATTCTAATTCACAATCCAATTTGCCACTCTAGATTTTGTCCTGCACACCTTTCTTTGTGATTTTTCACAGTAACTCTTGAGCAAATTCAGATTGTACACATGCAATGGATTACTCTAACCATTAATCTCATTTACAGAAGCAATCAAATACGATTGAAGCATTAATCATATTGTAGTTAAAATTGAGTTTTGTCTTTACCTCATGGATTTTATTCCTTCACATATAAGAAGCAGTATATCTTCCATCATATTCTAGTATGGAATCATTTTAAATTCAGAGGAAAATACAGATGCATCCAAACTGTTAGGTTTCAGTTCACATCAGAGTGAGATCACAGAGAGTAAAATACTTCCAGTAGTTAATACAGAGTAACTTCAGTGTTTCACATAGGAACAAAAAAAATTCATCTGGGCATTCTGATTATGCATTTAGAATCATAGAATGGGCTGGGCTGGAAGGGACCTCTGAAGGTCATCTAGTCATAGAATTATAGAATCATAGCACCAATGAGGTTGGAAAAGACCTCAAAGATCATCAAGTCCAACCTGTCAGCCAAGACCTCATGACCACTAAACCATGGCACCAAGTGCCACATCCAATCCTTTTTTGAACACCTCCAGGAATGGTGACTCCACCACCACCCTGGGCAGCATATTCCAATGGTTAACAACTCTCTCTGTGAAGAACTTTCTCCTCACTTTGAGCCTAAACTTCCCCTGGCACAGCTTCAGACTATGTCCTCTTGTTCTGGTGCTGATTGCCTCCTGGCTACAACCACCCTTCAGGTAATTGTAGACAGCAATAAGGTCTCCCCTGAGCCTCCTCTTCTCCAGGCTAAGCAACCCCAGCTCCCTCAGCCTCTCCTCATAGATGTGAGGTTCAGTTACATAGCTGGGAACTGCAAGACCCCTGCCAAAGGAGGTGGGCTGGATGGGTGATTTCCTTGTCCTCTTTGGTGAGATGAAGACCTGAAAGAATGGCTTTTCCTCCCTCAATTTAAACACAAAACAAAACAAAAAAACAGATGGTCAGCCAAGAACTTAAAATAACTGATAGAAAGACTGCTTGTTAGAAAGCATCTCAGGAAGAGGAGTTTGGAGTTCATGCAGTTTGGTTTAGTTTTCCTCCCGTTTCAGTGTCAGAAGATTACTGTGGATGATGAAATTAATTTCAGGTAACATAGCTGGAGGGTTTTTCAATAATATTAAACTCCTTGGTTTGTGTGAATGTGGTCATCTGCATAAAGCAATACAAGTGAATCCATTTTATTTGCAAGCTCCCAGATTTACACAAAACATGCATCTTTATTCTTTGGGCACTTTTAGACCCCTTTTTCCAAGGCTGCCAGCATTCACATGTTTAGCAGCCCTGTTACACATTCTTGCAACCCACTGAGACCTCAAATATCCAGCTGGGCTGACGGAAGAGTCTGTAATTGTTGCTGCTAGCAACAAGGGGCCACTGTGGCACCTGCTGAGCCAAGCAGCCTCTCTGCTTCTTTTCTCAGTCTTTCCTGTAATGGAGCTGAACTTAAGAAGTTTTGCCAGAAAATGAAGGCAACAGCAGCATTAAGCCAAGAGAAGTGGCAGGAGAGGAAAGCAGATGCTTCAGGCTCACCCAGTAATACATTTACTCACCATTCACCCACAATGAAACAGTTGCTGAGGGGCCTGCAGCTTGTCCCATCTACCTGGGAGCGGGTGTGCAGACAGAAGTAGTTATACCTACAGATGTAGTTATACCTACATTTTGTGTCATTTAGCTCATTAAATAATTACAGAGAGTGAAAGGAAATGTACACCACACAGCAACAGCTGCTCATGGGTCATGCCATGTTTGCTGCACCTTTGTCTGAAGCTCCATACCCATATTGCCATAATGGCATGCAACCCATGACAGCTCATCAGTACTAACCCAGACTGTGAAACAATGAACTTGACATCTACCTAGCAAGAAAGCACAGAATAGCCCAGGCAGTAACCAGCTAAGATTTTTGTTAAAAGAAAGGGAGATAGGAATAAAGAACTCCTAAGTATGGATTCTGTCTCTACCATGACTGAACTACAGGCTCAAATCCATCAGTTCACCTGCCTTAACAGGCAGGTCAGAATAACTACAGCCTTTGCATCACAAACTCAGATTTTGATTATTTAAACTCTCTAGACTACAGCAAGCCTTTCTGAGAAAAGTTTCTTGATGGTCCACTTGGGGTTAACTTGGTTAAAAAGCAGATGGTTGAGTGCCCCCTCACAGCAGCAAGGTGCAGCATTAAGACCACACAGGAGCTGCAGCTCCCAGCTGACTTGGCACCTTAATTTCTGCAAGAGGCAGGCATTCTTTAGGCATACAAATTTCACATACATTTTCAGAGGAAGGTTTCTGCCTTCCCAAGTTGCTGTATTCTGTTTTCTTGATGTTTACTGAGGGCTTTTAATAGTTTCTTAGATTTCAAAGCAAAGGTTATTTGACACTTGGTGAAATGGTACACATACTGATGTCTACAACTACCTGAAGGGGGGTTGTAGCCAGAAGCGAGTTGGTCTCTTCTCTCTGGCAACCAGTACCAGAACGAGAGGATATAGTCTCAAGCTGCACCAGGGGAAGTTTAGGCTCGAGGTGAGGAGAGAGTTCTTCACTGAGAGATTCATTCGTCACTGGAATGTGCTGCCCAGGGAGGTGGTGGAGTCACCATCCCTGGAGGTGTTCAAGAGGGGATTGTATATGGCACTTGGTGTCATGGTCTAGTTATGAGGTCTGTGGTGACAGGTTGGACTCGATGATCCTTGAGGTATAATAATAATAATAATAATTATAATAAAAACCAGGTTGGAAGAGACCTTCAAGATCATCGTGTCCAACCCCTCAACCAATCCAACCCACCTAAACAACTAAACCATGGCATCAAGCACCCCATCCAGTCTCCTCCTGAACACCTCCAATGATGGTGATTCCACCACTTCCCCAGGCAGCCCATTCCAATGGGCAATCACTCTCTCTGTGTAGAACTTCCTCCTAACATCCAACCTAAACCTCCCCTGGTGCAGCCTGAGACTGTGTCCTCTTGTTCTGGTGCTGGCTGCCTGGCAGAAGAGACCAACATCTGTCTGTCTACAACCTCCCTTCACGTAGTTGCAGAGAGCAATAAGGTCACCCCTGAGTCTCCTCCTCGCCAGGCTAAGCAACCCCAGTTCAGTATCACAGTATCACAGTATAACTAAGGTTGGAAGAGACCCCAAGGATCATCAAGTCCAACCTGTCTCCACAGACCTCACGACTAGACCATGGCACCAAGTGCCACATCCAATCTCCTCTTGAACACCTCCAGGGATGGTGACTCCACCACCTCCCTGGGCAGCCCATTCCCATGATGAATGACTCGCTCAGTGAAGAACTTTCTCCTCACTTCGAGTCTAAACCTCCCCTAGCGCAGCTTGAGACTGTGTCCCCTAGCTCCCTCTGCCTCTCGTCATAGGGCCTGTGTTCCAAACCCCTTCCCAGCTTTTTTGCCCTTCTCTGGACTCGTGCCAGCAAGTCAACATCCTTCCTAAACTGAGGGGCCCAGAACTGGACACAGTACTTGAGGTGTGGCCTAACCAGTGCAGTGTACAGGGGCACAATGACCTCCCTGCTCCTGCTTGCCACACTGTTCTTGATGAAGGCCAGGATGCCATTGGCCCTCTTGGCTGCCTGGGCACACTGCTGGCTCATGTGTCTTCCAACCTTGGTGATACTGTGATATTGTTTTAAGGCTTCATTTTGGCATACTCTGCAACAAAACATTCTTAAGAAACCATTGCCACAAAAGAGAAAGAAACAAAACTCTTGCAGTTTGGAGAATATCTGATTATACAAATTATTTGCTTCTATTTATGTTCAAAGCCACAATAAAAACGGTTCCTACAAGACATAGTCTTATGAACCACCGTTTTGAGAAAGGACATAGTGATTACGTGCTATTGAGTTCAATAGTAAGTCTGCATTCTGGAAAGTGCCCAGTCAGGCAGACCCAGTATGGTTATGAATAAAGTCATACCTTCAAGGTTAGCAGAGTTACATTCTCTTACAAGCTTGCTCTCTAACCACTGATTAGTGGGGGTTTTATTGGCATGAATCTATCTGTATGTCAGAGCTAGACATGTTTTGAGTAAGTCAACTGTAAAATCTCCTTCCTTCTCTCTTTTCTAGAGGAGCTGGACTGTAGTCCTTTTGACTCTTGTTAACTCTGCTCTTCCTTAGCCAACATTCATGATTCTTCACTACCTCTATAGGAAAAATAAAGTGTGGGACAAGCCATTATTTCTTTAAGATGCAACATTGAGGTTGGAAAAGACTGGCAGGACCACCAAGTCCAACCAATAACCCTACTCTACAAGGTTCACCCCTAAACCATATCCCCAAGCACCACATCCAAATGACCTTTAAACACCTCCAGGCTTGGTGACTCAACCACCTCCCTGGGCAGCACATTCCAATGCCTGACCATTCTTGCTGTGACTTTTTTTTCCTGTTGTCCAATCTAAACCCATCCAGTCGTAGCTTGAGGCCATTCCCTCTTGTACTATCACTAATTACCTGGGAGAAGAGACTAGCACCAGCCTCTCCACAACGTCCTTTCAGGTAGTTGTAGAGGGCAATGAGGTCTCCCCTCAGCCTCCTCTTTTCCAAACTAAACAGCTCCAGCTCCTTCAGTCACTCCTCAAAAGATTTATTCTCCAGGCCCTTCACAGCTTCGCTGCCCTCCTCTGCACTGTCTCCAGCACCTCCACATCTCTCCTGTACTGAGGTGCCCAAAACTGGACACAATACTCGAGGTGTGGCCTCACCAGGGCCAAGTACAAGGGGACAATCACCTCCCCACTCCTGCTGGACACAGCATTTCTGATACGAGCCAGGATGCCATTGGCTTTCTTGGCCACCTGGGCACACTGCTTGCTTGTATTCAGTTGCTAGTCGATGAGAACCCCCGGGTCCCTTTCTGACAGACAGCTTTCCAGCCACACTTCCCCAAGCCTGTGGTGCTGTTTGGGGTTGTTGTGACCCAAGTGCAGGACCTGGCACTTGGCCTTGCTGAAGCTCATCCCATTAACATAGGTCCATAGAGGTATATCCAATCCACCCAAGTCCCTCTGTAGAACTTCCCTACCCTCATGAAGATCAACACTCCCAACCAATTTGGTGTCATCTGCAAACTTACTGCTGACACACTCTATGTCTTCATCAAGGTCAACAATAGAGATGTTAAACAGAAGTGGTCCCAACACTGAAGTGGTCCCAACCAGTCACCAGCTGGATTTAACTCCATTGACCACCAGTCTTTGGGCCTGTTCTTTATCCAGCAGAGTGTGTGCTCAGCCATGCCACACGCAGCCAGTTTGTCCACAAGAATTCTGAGGGAAACAGTGTCAAAGGCTTTTTGAAAGTCTAGGTAGACGGTATCACAGCCTTTCCCTCATCCAACAGTCAGGTCATCCTGTCATAGAAGGAGATCAGGTTGGTCAGGCAGGGCCTGCCCTTCATAAAACCCCTGCTGACTACCAGCACCAGAACAAGGGGACACAGTCTCAAGCTGCGCCAGAGGAGGTTTAGACTCGAAGTGAGGAGAAAGTTCTTCACAAAGCGAGTCGTTCGTCATTGGAATGTGCTGCCCAGGGAGGTGGTGGAGTCACCGTCCCTGGAGGTGTTCAAGAGGGGATTGGACGTGGCACTTGGTGCCATGGTCTAGTTATGAGGTCTGTGGAGACAGGTTGGACTCGATGATCCTTGGGGTCTCTTCCAACCTTAGTTATACTGTGATACTGTGACTGGGCCTGATCCCCTGATTGTTCTTTTTATGATGTGTAATGGTGCTTGAGATGATCTGTTCCATGACTTTCCCTGGTACTAAGGTCAGACTGACAGGTCTATAGTTTCCCAGATCCTCCTTTCTTCCTTTCTTGTAGATGAGTGTTACATTTGCTGCCCTCCAGTACACATTGGGACCTCCACAGTTAGTCAGGACCTCAGGTAAATAATGGAAAGTGGCTTGGAGAGCACATCTGCCACTTCTCTCAGCACCCTTGGGTGTAGCCCATAGACTTGTGCATATCTAAGCAGTGTAGCAGATCACTGACCACTTCCTCATTTATTGTGGAATGAGGCCAGTGTCCACCTTTCGTAATGTCGCTGCTACCGCTCTGTAAGTGCAGGAGGTCATTGAAAGCATGACTTCAGATTATGACAGTTCAGGAAAAGACCAAAGTTCCTTGACATCTTAAAGACAAAGAAAAGGGAAAAATGCTCTGCTGATTAAAGAAAGCTTACTGGACCTAGCCCAGCCCATCTGGCTGATACCAGCATCGAAGGGGAAGGCTAATTGCCTATACCATCTGTCTCTAAGAGGGCTAATTGCTGACATCAGATATCAGCAGGGGTTCATGCATTTCTTCAACTACCTATTTGGTAATCTCCCAAGCCAGAGAAAGAAAAAAGGGCTCCCATTTCTGAAAGACATGGCATGGATTAGACTGATTTTCAGAAATGACACCTACTTGAGGTATTGAAGATCACCGACCTGAGGTCCAGATACAGACCAGGATTTCAGCAGGCCTGAATTAAGAAATATATGGCACATAGGAAGTATAATGAGGTAGTGAAAAATATTTCTTACATGTATATATGGAGCCTAAAAATATCTTCTTGTATCCTATAATGTTCCCAAACATCTTTCCAGATGACAGTCATCACACTTAATTGTTATTTTCAGGTGAAATATTTGTCCTAGCACAGAACAGGATCTTCCCTGTAAAATCTATCCCCAGAGACCACCAAAAAGTGTAGATGTCTCTCAAAATGTTTTAGTTCTCTTGCAATTAAAATTTCAAACCTTACCTTGCACTGTTTTACATACAGAACTTTTGTCTCACCAAAAAAAGAGGTGTAAAGATGAAATCCAGAAAATAAGTTATTTGATTTCGTTCAGTTTAGAAAGCAATAAAGGTAAGGATCCAGTGCAACTTTTGCCCTTCTGCAGGAAGAACTGATCTGTGATGTTTGAGCACTACTGGTAGCAGAGAAGAGTGAAAACTGGATGTCCTCAGTGACACAAGCTCCTGAGATGCCAACCACAAGGAAGATGACAGGAAAATCTCCCCAGCAACTCTTCTGGAAGCCTCTTTCCTAGAAGGGGCTGTGAGAGTCCAAGTCAATGAAAACTGGACTCAGGTATGATGGGAGAAAGAAAAGGTTTAATTGTTCTAAAAGAGCTTTTAAAGAGTTTGCAAGACACCTTTCTTTAAGAAATTCTTTGCTCAGGAGATTGTGGGGCCAATCAATAGGGCCTTAAACTACATGTGAAGGGGGAGGGGATAACAGGGTTAGGGGAATGAAGGGCTACTAAGGGCCATCAACCTGTTGTCCTGAGGCATGCTGTGGACATTGCAGCACAGTCAGAATGTTAGGGAGATGAGCAAGGGGCTTTTCAGACAGCAGGAGCCAGCAGGGAAACATCAGTGAAACACCTTAGGGAAATTAAAGGGTGTTTCTCTACGAAGGTGACATGGCCAACAGCTCAGCTCAAGTGCCCCTACAGGAACACACATGGCATGAGCAATAAATAGTAGTTGGAAGCTACAGTGCTGCTGGAAAACTACAACATAGCAGCCATCAGTGAAACTTGGTGGGATACTTTGACTAGAATCCTATGACTAGTTGTTCAGAAGGGACAGGAAAGGAAGAAGGGGGAGAGGTGTTTCCCTCTATGTTAAGAAGAGGATAGAACTGGAAGAGATGTCCATAAAATATAGCCATGAGCAAGACAAAACCTTATGAGTAGGAAGCAGAGACCAAAGCAAGAAGGAGAACCTTGTAGCTGATGTTTACTATAGGCCACCTGATCAAGAGGACCATACTGAGTTAAGTCTTCTTACTTCAGCTACAGGAAGCATCATGCTCAAATGCTCTCATCCTGCTGGGGGATTTCAACCACCCCCACATCCACTAGAAAAGGCACATAGCAAGCTGTAGGCAATCCAGGAGGCTGCTGCAGTGCCTCAATGATAACTTCTAAAGACAGGAAATAGACAGCACTCCCCAGGGGGACCTGGTGGTCACCAGTGCAGGGCAGCTCATCAGGGATGTCAAGACTGGAGGCAGGCTGGGCTACAACAACCATGCACTGCTGGAGTTCCCAGTCCTAAAGCACAGGAATCAGACAAAGCATAGTCAGGACCCTGAATTTTAGGAAAACACACCTCCAGCTCGTCAAGGATCAAGTCAGTAGGACCCCCTGGGAAAGGACCCTCTGAGACAAGGGATCAGAACAGGTATGGCAAATCTTCCCATGGAGCACAAGAGCTCTCAATCCTCAGGTGTAAGAAAAGGCAAGGAAGGGAAGAGACCAGCATGGCTGAGTCAAGACCTGCTGGTCAAACTAAAAGGCAGGAAGGAACTGCACAAGTAGTTCAAGCAGGGACAGGTATCTTGGGCAGAGCATAGGGATGCCACCTGGTTGTGTAGGCATGGGGTCATGAAGGCCAGGGTGTGGCTGGAGCTGAACTTGGCAAGGAATGTGAGTAACAGCCCAGCAAGAAGGGCTTCTGCAGATGTGTCAACCAGACAAGGAAAGTTAAAGAACATGTACCCCCTGTGGAAGAGGAATGGTGAGCTGGTAACAACACACCAGGAGAAAGCTGAGGCTCTCAACAACCTTCTGCCTCACTCCTCAGTGGCAATCTCTCTCCTCACACCTCCCATGTGTGAGGAGGACCACAAGACAGACACCAGAGGGACAAAGTGAAGACAAGGTTCATGACCACCTGAGAAACCTGAATGTGCACAAGTCTATGAAACCTGATGAGAAGCATTGTGGAGTCCTGAGGGAACTGGCTGCTCTAGTGGCCAAGCCACTCACCACGATACTTGAAAAGTCCTGGCAGACAGGTGAAGTCCCTGGAGACTGGAAGAAGGAAAAAATTGCACCCTTTTAAAAAGGGTTGAAAAGACAACCCCAGGAACTACAAACCTGCCAGTCTCACCTCTGTGCCCAAGAAGATCATGGATCAGATCCCCCTAGAAGCTCTGATGAGGCACACAGAGGACAGGGAGGGGATTCAAGACAGCCAGCATGGCTTTTACCAAGGGAAAGTCCTTGCCTGACCAGCCTAGTGGCTTTCTACAATGGAGTGACAACAGCAGTGGACAGGGGAAGGTAATGGATGTCATCTCTCTGGACTTCTGCAAGGCCTTTGACACAGCCTCCCACAACATCCTTCTAAGTTGAAGAGAGATGGATTCGATGGGTGAACTGTTCAGTGGGTAAGGAACTGGCTGGATGGTCATATCCAGAGGGTAGCTGACAATGGCTTGGAGTCCAGATGGAGACAGGTGACAAGTAGTGTCCCTCAGGGGTCCATACTGGGATCTGTGGTATTTAACACCTTCATCAATGATATGGCTATCAAGACTGAGTGCACCCTCAGAAGGTTTGGAGATGACAACAATCAGTGTGGTGTGGTTGATATGTCAGAGAGACAGGATGGAAAAGGACTCAGGGATACTAGTAGACAAAAAGCTGGACACAAGCCAACAATGTGCACTTGCAGCCCAGAAAGCAAATCACATCCTGGGCTGCATCAAAAGAAGCATGGCAAGCAGATCAAGAAAGGTGATTTTGCCTCTCTGCTCCACTTTGGTGAGACTTCACCTGTGGTACTGTGTCCAGCTCTGGGGCCCTCAACACAAGAAGGACATGGACCTGATGGAGCGGGTCCAGAAGAGGGCCCGAAAAATGATCAGAGGGCTGGAACACCCCTTCTATGAAGACAGGGCTGAGGGAGTTTGGGAGTTCAGCCTGGAAAAGGCTCTGAGGAGACCTTACAGCAGCCTTTCAGTACCTGAGAGAGGCCTACAGGGAAGCTGGGGAAGGACTGTTTGTAAAGGACATGTAGCACTAGGGCAAGGGGCAGCAGTTTTAAACTACAGAAGGGTAGATTCAGTCTGGATGTTATAAGAAGTTCTTTACTATGTGGGTGGCAGAACACTTAAACAGGTTGCTCAGGGAGGTGGTGAAGGCCCCTTCGCTGAGGCATTCAAGGTCAGGCTTGATGGTGCTCTGAGCAATCTGATCTAGTTGAGGATGTCCCTGCTGACTGCACAGCGGTTGGACTAGATGACCTCTAGAGGTCTCTTTCAACCAGCACATTCTAATAGCACAGATTTGGACAGATTGGCACCAGCTGCTGTTGTAACATAGAAGGTGAGGAACTGAATATTGCAAAACAAGCAAAACTACTTAGTCAGGTCAGGCAGAGGAATTATTATTTCCTAGGCAAGCCTCAAGGTGTAATGGCCATTTAACACACTGCCAGAGAGGAAGCAGAGATTTTAATTCAAACTCTGTGCCTTGCTGCTGGGGAAAGCAAGACAGGGCAGGGCTGTGGAAAAACTTGAAGGATTACAGCTCACCTTCACCTCCTGCAACAAGCTCTAATTACCTAGAAGATCAGTATGGACAGGATTCAAGGGAAACAAGAGACTTGTGAGGAGCCAGTTCTGTTACTTAAACTACAAGTAATGGTAGGAATTTAGACTAGGAAATTGATGCAGGTCTGATTATTTCAGATGAGGAATGCAGTGAATATTACTAGTTGTCTAAGAAACAAGGTGAGGAGTCTACCACATGAAGACAAACCTATTACCTCAGAGTTAGAAAATCTCAGGGCATTACATAAGAGTTTTCCTCACACCACATTCAGGAGACAAGATGAAAGATACTTTGCTCAGGTATCTCAAGTAGTGATGAGTGATGGTCTCTGCATGTTCCTGAAAACCCCTGTTGGGACCTTCAGACAGTGCAGGCAAATAACTTGCAGGGATGACAGAACTTTTAGTTTTCAAAAGGAAGGCATCCATAATTAGAGAATTCCAGCTAAAAATATTATAGGAAAAGCACTTCTTGCCAGCATTTTGTATCCTTCTGTCTTCAAGAGTCAAAGAATATTAAATCCTGAAGAGAACCCAGATGACTTGAGGAATTATCTAAATAAAGTCCTTGTTTTCCACTGTGAAAGGTTCCCAAGAAGTGTCTTAGAACATAATTGTACTTGTAGGAACAATTACAGTTTCATACTGCAAGGGGAGCTGTTGGCACATAATACTATGCTTGTGCATTAGATCATCCACTAGGTTCTGTAATATCCACTTCCAGCTATAAGGAGTCATGTTTCAACACCTCTGATTCCCTGATGCTGACAAGCTAAACAACTTGTTTTGTCTCTGGGAGCTCTTCTCTGGTGATTAACTGCTTATGGTGAATACTAATTATATGAAAGTACAGTACAGTAGAAATAGTGTCCTATTTCCTCTACCTGCAGCATCTCCATCCTCTTCTGAAGAGACACTGCACTATTAATTCAGCTAAAACCAGAAAGATGACATTTTTCAGGACCACAAATAGGTTAATCTGTCTCTCAAAGCAAAACTTTCTTATCTTCCTGTGTGCACAATAACTTTAAATGCAGAACATTGCACATTTGTAAATGCCTGCAATAATTCTAGAAATAAATCTGCAGCAGGATGTGTGCAAATGAGTTCTGTTGGTTGTAAAGGCAGAGCAGTGTCCCCAATTCCCCATGTCCCAGTTTGAAAATTTACCCCAAATTATCCATTCCTGAAACTGCACCTCAGACTAAGATCTTTCCACAGGGGAGTCTATGAGAATTTGTTCTTCAATTTTAAATCTAAAGTGCCTTTTAAAACGCTAACACTGCAAAATTAGAAACCATTAAACAGTATAAGGCAGAGAGTGATTAAATCTACCAAACACATTCAAAGCAGCTTAAGCTACTTTTTAATTAAAGAGGAAAAGATATCACTAGCAACATTCAAACATTTTTATCTAGATAAAGTTAGGAGATTATTCAAAACACAAAAGATGCTGATGCTACCACATAGGAGACTGTATGAAATGACTTGAAGATTTCAATCCCTCCGCCCTAGGTGGAGAGTCTGTGGTCAGAGAGGAACACAGCACAGCCAGTGCTGCAGTGTGATCACTCTATGGTTGCTGATTAAATAAGTGACACTAACAGCGGCCTTGGAAGGAGGCTGTGTGTTCCTCCTTCCTTCCTGACAGGATGGTGAGTAAAATCACAGTGGCTACAGCGACTGAATAACGGTAACAAGACATACATATCAGGGAGGAAAGAAGATCTGTTAATGTTTCAAGAGGCAATTCCAATAGACAGAAAATGGCAATACCTTAATGGTATCTTTTATTTTTAACCAGCAAATGTAAATAGAAAACGGTGTATGATTTTAAAGGTACATTAGGACTCCAGCCTTGTGGCTCAAATTCAGGCTCCAAAGAAACAGGCACAGTTCTGCTGAAGCACTGTAACTGTGTCCACTTATTGTGTAGTCAAATTCAAACCTGCAGCTTTAAGTTTTGTGTTTCTTTTAAAGAAAAGAACAAGAAAAATGACCAGCAGTTCTAGTCAACCGCAGGCAAGATGCCAGGAGCCAAAGATCAGCTTCCTTCAGGCTCAGATGATATCATCTACTCCAAGGTCCTGAAGCTCTGCATTGGGAGCATTATAAAATGTATTGGTGAAGAGCCTCATTTCTTACTTTCTTATTACATATGAACCCTACACTGTTCCTCAATTTAATACAAATTCTGTGTTCTTAACATCTGCTGTATCCAACACATTTTTATGCTTCCCTTTGCCTAATAGAAGATTGGTCTTACCTAAACAGCATGCCCTAAAATAAAGCACAGGTACTTGGTAGCTGCTGGAGTACAGGACATGGTACTCATAGCGAATCACTTCTTCTGTTGCACAAACTCCAGGTACTTGAGAATCTTCCAAAGACTCCTAAAACAACAAACATGAACACAGTAATACATCAGCTTCTGTATCTGAATCAAAGGAAAAATAATTACTACTGTTGTAATAAATTCAACGTACAAAATGGAAATAATGACAATCACCCCTTTCACAGGGGTGATTTCACCCACTGAAATTTCCAAAGGAATTTTTCAGTACTATCAAGAAAATCACAGAAGTCCAAAGTCCGCAAAGACATCTTCCAGACTTGCATCCACAGACTGTGAGGCATGTAAAAGCATTCACAGAACTGAGGTCTTTCTCAGCGCAAGCTGCTTTTGTAAGCAAAAGACAAAAGCTCTCTAAATTCTTTATGGCACAATAACTGGTACAATACGGTGATTATAGTTGCATCTCTCCTCATTACCTTTAGTATGGATCATTTTTAAAGTGTATCCTTAAATAATCTAGTTTTGCTTGCCAAAAGACAACTCAGATGTATCCACCAAACACTCTGTTCTACCTTCTTTAAAGGCTTTTTGCCAGAGGTTGCTTTTGCTAATAATATTTTTTAAGCTGAGACAATTATTTTTTTTCCTGCTAATGTTTTCAGGCATAAAGTAAGCAAAGTTTATTGTAGATCTGAAATAAATCAGAAGCGATGGAACTTACTGCATTGACATATACCCCAGCTGCAGCAGAAATTTCCTAACACTTCAAATTGTTATTCAAACAGTGCTAAGCACCCAGTTGTTCTGACTTTTCTAACAATTGTCAATACTCAACATCCCTGAAAATGGAACCCTTAAATTAATAACACCACTAAGATGAAATATTTGAACAAACTTTCCAAGAAGACACTATGGGTGTGGACTTGTTCAGTTTTCAAACCCTCAAATTTACATGCACAAACTAAGCAACCATAATGCCCCACAGGTTGGGTGTGCATTTCACAATTTGACTATTGCCAGGCAACTGAGAGTACTGGCTTGCTGTCCCTGTCCAAGGAAAATAAAGACAACTGAACAGAGAAGAAGAACCAGCAGCATCCTTTGAACACTATATGCTGTTTTATCACCCACAAAATTTAAAACTATTTGGCACTCTTATCTCACATCCTTAACTCAGCAATGAATTACCTATGAAGAGATATAAGAACTGGTAAACTGTAGCAGTAAGGACACACAGAATACTTCCAACTTATTTGACAGCCCACATAAAAACCATTTTTCCAAAATTCAGTGCACTAGACTATCAGATGTTGCTGCGACACACGAAGAGAAGATCACAAACAGAAAGCCCAGACTTTGTGAAGCTACATACCAGATTACTGTAAATACATTTTTAGACATTAAACGAGAAAATCATAGATCGTCACAGAACAGAAGGTTTCTGGGCAGCTGCAGGAATAGCTGATTTTAGCTTATCGGGAAACAGATATCTAAAGCACTGAAAAGAAATGTTAAAGAAAGAGCTTTCTCTGTTAACCTAGTTTTAAAAACTGTATGTGAAGGGATACTTAAGAGAAAATGCCAGAATGGACACTGATGATTTCTGCATTTGACTTCATGAGCCCGGTGACGCTAGGTACACTATGCCCAGTTCCCACATGGATGTGTAACAGAATAAGAAGGCAAGGTTCTTTGCCTCCTCACAGATGTCATATGATGCCATCAGACATGAAATACAAACTAAAAAAATCTCTCTCAAGGAAAAAGAGATTTCTTTTCCACAGTAAGCTGAACATTCTTTAAAATGGATCCCTTTTCAAATGCTTCAGAGAAAATAGTAAAAGAAATAACAGTAGCAGACTGTGGGAAAAGAAAGCAAAAATCATGTACATATTGTCTTTCAAGTTTGTAGGGGTGAGAAAGAGTCCATATTCAAAGCTGAAGCTACATCAAAATTTACAAAAACCTTTTGTATCAACCTCCTGGAATTAAAATCATACTGCAATGTTTCATCAGATATTAGCTTACCTGGCCCTAGAAAAAATACTTCTCCTGGAGATGGCAAAACTACTTGTTTATGGCAAGACTACTTGTTCATGTATTAAATACTACTGTTCCAGAAAAAAGCTTTGTGTACATACATATATATATATTATCTCTCCTGTTTTCTGGGCATAAAGGTAACATGACTGCATACTCTCATATAGACACTGATGTCTATTTTTCATTGTTTTAGACTGAATGGTAAAGAAGCCATATTCTTTACTACTTCCAAATGACGAGGAAAAGAAGTTAATACTCACTCAAAAATTAAATACTCAAAGATATATACCCTAAGGGGAAATGTGCTTTATAAAAACTCTACTTGCTATCTCACAAAGTCATAAATTAAGCTAGGAACAACTCCATCATTAAGAATTCAACTTACTGAATTAGCATAGACTTCAGCTGTAAAGCAGTTTCTACCTTTATCTGTTGGATTAGGAAAAGGAAAGCAATGGAGTGACTTTCTAATTCCACTCTTCCTTGAGAAGGCCACTGTGAAATCTTAAGAATTCTTACCATTACTAGAGGTACATTAGATGGTGAAATACTTCCCAAAATATCCCATTACTTCCAGAGAAAGGCCATTTCATTCAGAAGTGTCCTTCCCAGAACACACACATAGTTTGATGGCAGAAGAGGCAGCAGAGAAGAAGAAAGCTTTACTGCTTTATTCTTTTGGAGAGCAGAATATGTTTGAACACGTTTGTTTTGCATTACCCTGAATTTTTTTTGACTGATAGTTTATGCAGTTTCTGAAATCAAGCTTTCAGTTGAATGCAAAGCTTCTGCTCTGTAACAAGTTGGACTTCAGGCTACTACACAGCTTCTAATACTTATTCTAAGTAATTTTGTGATATTCAGATCTTTCTCAGCTGTTTCCAGTGACAAATGGGCACATTGTATTTGTGATCTGCATACAAAGGCAGATAGCTGAATCCCTCTTAGGGCTACCTATAATCCCCTTTCCTTTCAGTAAACAGCAGTTTTGAGGTTCCTTACATAAAAAGATACACCACTGATGTGTAATCCTGTACTTTACAGTTTCTGAAAGTACAGTATTTATGCAGGGAAAGTACATTTTGGAGACTGAAAGTTTTGATGGTATCTCCCTAGCTGATGAGATGAACTTTGCTGATGAGATGAATAAAATGAGTACAGTCATTTTAGGTGATCTTTGGAACATCGAAAAAAAATCTATGCATGGCTGAATAAAGCCATGGAGCCTCAGAAGAGTTTTACCTCAGACCAAAAGATTTATTTTTCACTCTTTAACCAACTGATATGGCCATAAATATAAAAAATCAGGTGTAACAAAAGAAACCCCATAGAAATCTATTTGTACATGCATGTCATATGATACCCTATTTACTTTTCTTTTCAACTAATTGATTCCTCTTTTTGTGTGTATATTTGCTTTCTGAGCTAATGCTGAATTTTAGTTAATGTACTAGGCAATATTTTTTGTAACTGCTGCAAAATTCGCACGTCTGCACACCGCAAAACAATTTCACAGTTTTGCTTAGATCTTGTAAAGACCCCACATCAACACCACCACCAAAAAACCCTGAAACATGAACAAAATTGTGTTCCTTAACAATGCCATGAAGTAATTTGATTTCTCTTTTTTTTTTTTTGGTTTCTGCTTTGCAAATTTGCTTGTGTGCTTACCATGCTTCAGGTTAAAACTGTGAATCCAGGACTCACCGACTGTTTCCTAAACAAATGGGGAAGCTGTCATCAGGAAGCATCTGCTCCTCTATTGCTCTCACGTAAAATCACTCTCCTGCTATCAGAACGGACTATTGAGCAGATGTTTAAAAGCAATGTATGTATTAGAAAAAAGATAAGCAGCAACTACCTAATTAATTATATTCGTTCCATCATAAATGAATTATCACTAATTTTAATTGATATAAAATTGTTCTCAGCCTTTAAGTATCCCCTAAACAAATTAAGTCAATTTGTTCCCTTTAAAAGGCTAAATTATTCAAATCACTAGATAAGAAATGATGCTGCATGTCATTCTGAAGGCAAAATAATGTATTTGTACTATTTTTATTCCTCCTGATGAAGAAGCAAAGCTTAAAACCCTTGGCAACAAGTTAATTTGACAGCAGGGGAGAGTCAATAGTGTGTTTTGATACTCTTTAGTAGAAACTGTGCTCCACAAACTGCAGAGCAGCAGGAAGGTATGGGTTAAGGCAGGTCACCTTTGGAGGGAGGGCTCCAAAGGAAAGGGAAGGGCCAGGGAAGTGACAGATAGGGTAAACTGGGAAGGTGACAGAACCAACAAACAACAAAAAAAAAAAGATTTTTGTCTGCTGACACCAAACATTTCCCTCTCCCCACCTCTCCTGCAGAGGCTGGCTAACCCAGCCTTCCTTGCTCAGCTCAATTTCCCTTTGAAATGCAGAAGCAAGCCCTAATGCCCTTTTTTGGGGAAAATCTAAGAGAAATGGTTTAAAGAACAGCAGGCACATTTCTCCTGAAACTTGCCTTTCTCCCAATTCCCATGTTCCTCATCTCTTTTCTTGCTGTCTTGACCTCTATTTCCTCCTGCTACAGGCCAGCCTCCTGGGAAATTCTCGTGCAGGAGCATGGCAGGATTGGGCTGCAGGCAGGAAAGGGAGGAAGAGGTGACGCAGGCACATTTACTGGTATTGCTAGTTTCATTGTGAGGGGAGAAAAGGAGGAGATGCAATTGAGATTAGTAAGCAAATCTGATTTCATTGCTTGAAATACATTTACACTTAATTTAATTTCAGCCTCTGAAGTTGAAAACAAATGTATCACTGTTTCTCCAAGTTGGTGTCTCTTTTTCTTCAGAGATGACTGTAAGCTACCCTATGAAGCACAAGAACTCTCAGGGAGCAGTTCCCCTCCCTGTTCAACACTTTCCCTTTGGCAAATAGTGAGATCTGAACATGAAAAATGAATGGTAGGACAGTGTTCATCAGATAGCACTAAACCAGAGCTTAATGTGAAGGGTGTGGCAGCATGGTGAGATTGTATCTGCACTCTTTATTCTTCCTCCTGGGTGTTCTCCACATTTATTTGGACTATGTCTCACTTTTTGCCTGCAGCCCCCATGGGTCTAGTCTCTACAGGTCATTTTGCTGCTGTTTTTGTTCCTCCTGTGCAGTCTCCAATCATTCCCCACCCTTACACAGACCTTGAATCTCCAGATCTGATCCCTGGTTGCACAGGAGTAGCGGTGGACCTCTAAGCAGCAGCCCACCTCACACAATCACAAGCTCAGACTGTGCCTGCAAGCTGGATGATGGCAGGAGATGGAAGCTTGGCTGACTGAGTGAAGGCTGAACTGCCGGCACACCCGGTGCCTGGATTCAAGTTTCAAGATGAAGTATTGCTTGAAAATTGCAAGGATGCCTAGAAAATGGAGAGGAAAAATAATAAAAATCTCCTTGCAAAAAAAATAAACATGCTGAGCAACAAAAAACAGCAACAAACCAAGGTTTGCAGGAATCCCAAAACCATACTACAGAATGGGGATATTTTTATTTTAATATTGTAGGAGAATTTCAGTTTGCATTAAGTGATTGTCAGTATTTTCTGTTCACTATTAAATATTCATACTATGCTAAAATTTATAGGCTCTAATCAAACTTGCCACACTGTATCATGGCCTGTAAAAATGCATAAAAATGTGGACATCTTCCTGAATAATTTAAGTGTAAGATGAATGGTGTACAAATATCTTTGCCACCAATTACAGTGTTTTTATATACAATAATAAAATGCTCTTTTATGTGAAGTATATATGGGGAAACAACAATCTCCATGTGTTTTCCGGTGCTGCCATCACTCCTAAGAGTTAAGCTGGAATAGAATAGAATGGAATAGAATAGAATTAACCAGGTTCGAAGAGACCTTTGAGATCATCAACCTATCATCCAACACCACCTAATCAACTAAACCATGGCACCAAGCACCCCATCCAGTCTCTTCCTAAATACCTCCAGTGAGGGTGACTCCACCACCTCCCTGGGCAGCACATTCCAATGGGCAATCACTCTTTCTGGGAAGAACTTCTTCCTAACCTCCAGCCTAAACCTCCTCTGGTGCAGCTTGAGACTGTGTCCTCTTGTTCTGGTGCTGGTTGCCTGCGAGAAGAGACCAACCCCCAGCTGGCTACAACCTCCCTTCAGGTAGTTGTAGACAGCAATAAGATCTCCTCTGAGCCTCCTCTTCTCCAGGCTAAGCAACCTCAGCTCCCTCAGTCTCTCCTCATAAGGCTTGTGCTCCAAACCCCTCCCCAGCTTTGTTGCCCTTCTCTGGACATGTTCCAGTGACTCAGTATGTTTCCTAAACTGAGGGGCCCAGAACTGGACACAGGACTCAAGGTGTGGCCTAACCAGTGCTGAGTACAGGGACAGAATGACCTCCCTGCTCCTGCTGGCCACACTATTCCTGATACAGGCCAGGATGCCATTGGCTTTCTTAGCCACCTGGGCACACTGCTGGCTCATCTTCAGCCTACTATTGACCAGCACCCCCAGGTCCCTTTCTGCCTGGCTGCTTTCCAACCACTCTGACCCCAGCCTGTAACACTGCATGGGGTTGCTGTGGCCAAAGAGCAGAACCTGGCACTCAGACTTGTTCAACCTCATGCCCTTGGATTCTGCCCATCTCTCCAGCCTGTCAAGGTCCCTCTGCAGAGCTCTCCCACCCTCTAACAGACCAACACCTGCCCCCAGCTTGGTGTCATCTGCAACCTTACTGATGATGGACTCATCCAGATCATCAATAAAGATATTGAAGAGGATGGGGCCTTGCACTGATCCTTGGGGTACACCACTAGTGACTGGTTGCCAGCTGGATGTGGCACCATTAACCACCACTCTCTAGGATCAGCTCTCCAGCCAGTTCCTAACCCAGTGCAGAGTGATGCTGTTCAAGCCATGGGCTGACAGCTTGGCCATGAGTTTGCTGTGGGGGACGGTGTCCAACGCCTTGCTGAAGTCCAGGTGGACTACATCTGGGACCTCTCCAGTGAGCCAAGACTGCTGAAAACTGATGGAGAGCAGCTTGTCCAGCTCATCTGCCAGCTCTCTCAGCACCTTAGGATGGATCCCATCTAGTCCCATGGACTTGTGGGCATCCAAGTGTCTAAGGAGGTCTCTAACTACTTCCTCCTGGATCACAGGGGAACTACACTGCTCCTTGCCTCCATTTGCCAGCTCAGGAGGCCAGCTGTCTGGAAGACATTCTGTCCTGCTATTAAAATTTGAATCATCTGCCTTTTCCTCACCTTTTGGTACTATTTTCCCCTCTGTTGTCCTTTCTCCTACTCTTGCTATTAATGTATTTGTAGAAGGAGTTTTTGTTGTCCTTCATAGCAGAGGCCAGTCTGAACTCTAAAGGGCTTTTGCCTCTCTAATTTTTTTCCTGCATGACCTAGCAACATCCTTACACATTCCAGGGGTTACCTCACCTTCCATCCAAAGATGATACACCCTCTTTTTTTTCCCTTAATTCCTTTAGAAGCTCATTGCCCAACCAGGCTGAAGGTAACAGTATGAAGGTAACAAAAGAGCTCTGAGGAAGTTACCTTACAGATTTATTTCCTGTATGGCGCTACAAAATCCTCCCCATTACCTTCAATTTCTTCAAATTCAGTTAGCCATGTGAAGAACCTCATTAAATACTGCCCCTCCACAACAGAGATAGAAAGTGGTCCTTAAATTACTCAGTGAAGTTCCCACGTGCTGTGTCCAAAGAGTCTTCTTGTAGAAGACACAGCTACCTTGAAAAGTCACTAAGCCACCAATGGAAAAACTCAGAGGAGAGTTCATGTAAACAGGCAATGGAATCCTTTGGGCACAGAGATTCCTGAAATACTTCATTTCCCAATGGAAAGTCTGACTGAAGTCAGCACCCTGACTCTTATGCAGCTAAAGAATCCAGACATTATTAGAATCAGTATTTTCTCACAAAAAGTACCATAGGTTACTAACCAAAAAACCCCAAAAAACCAACACAACAACAAAAAAATGAAAAAGAAAAAAAAGAAAAAAAAAAACAAAACACCAAAACCCCACAGAGTCTTTTGTCATTCAAGGCATTCCAGAAGACCAAAACCAAAACTTCCATCCCCTCCAAAAATGCAGGACATAAAACTGCAGCAGTCCTTCATGCATTAACATTCACTTCTAATGGATGGAAATTAGATTTGTCTTTTGCTTGCTTTAAAATAGCTATCACAAGTGAAAACAAAATCTGTTCAAGCAAAAGAAGCAATGGACCATGAAAACAGAACAATTTTGAATCTTTTCTTCACATAAAGGTGGGGAATTCCCTCAAAATCATTCTTCACTCTTCCTGGCTTGTCACATATAAAAACCAAAACTTGGTGGGTTTCCTACTCCCTCAGGAAAAAAGAAAGAGAAAACAAACAAATAAACAAACAAACACCTTTTCTCCTCTTTATGTTTGGAGTATAAGACTCCATGCTTAAAAGAAGGATACATGCAAAGTTACAAACACACCCTGTGCAAAAGGACAGAGCAACCTCATCTGTAAGATGTGGAGATGCATTTAATTCCACTGCCTCCAACCAGTAATTTTGGCAATACTATTTCCAGGAATTACACATTTATAGCAGTCCTTCCTTCTAAGTGTGGTGAGATGAGAAGCAATTAGAGATGGTGGCACCTGTACCTCCTGTTTTTTGCTTCTAGTCTTTCTGTAAGGACAAATAAGGTTTGGAGACTACTCTGCAGGTGACCCTCTCCAGGGACAGATCATCCAGCCTCTTTTTCTGAGTACTGTAAAAAATTAGTCCAAAGTCCTTTCTCTGTCTCATCCAATGTATACTTAGTTATTCCATATGAAACAGAATGCCTTCCACAATACCTTAACACCCAATGAGCAGCTTCCAGCCCCTCTGCTAAAGGAAAGAACTGAAATCAGGACCACCTTCAGCTTCCCTCACACTACTTGCCAATACAGACCAACCAGCATTGCAGAATCACAGAATATATCTGTCTGGGAGAGACTTCAAAGATGATCAAGTCCAACCCTCAATCCAGTATGGAATGGTCAACACTAAACCATGTCCCTAAGCACCAGGTCTACACACTGCTTGAACACTCCCAGGGACCCAGCCCTGCCCCAGCCCTGGGCAGACCATTCCAATGTCTGATAACCCTCTCTGTGAAGAACTATTTCCTAGCATCCACCCTGAACCTCCCCTGGTGCAGCTTGAAACCATTTCCTCTAGTTCTGTCACTTGACACCAAGGAGAACAGGCTGGCCATCTCCTCCCTGCAACCTCCCCTCAGGTAGCTGTAAAGAGTGATTAGGTCTTCCCTCAGCCTCATCTTTCCCAGACTGAACAACCCCAGCTCCCTCAGACGCTCCTCATAGGCCACGTGCTCCAGGCCCTTCACCAGCCTTGTTGGCTTTCTCTGGACATGCTCCAGAACCTTCCTATAGTGAGTGGCCCTGAACTGAATACAACACTTGGCATGTGGCCCCACCGGCACTGAGCAGAGAGAGATGTTCACCTCCCTGTTCCTTCTGGCCACTTTGTTTCTAATACATGTCAGGATGCCACTGGCATTCTTGGCCACTGCAATGGGTTGGGGCAGACCTCCTCTCCACCACGGGCAGAAATAACGACTCAGACAAACAGATTGCAAAAGTGATGGAAAGTTTAAATAGAAAGCAGTGAGTGTGTACAGAAAGCCAGAAACACAGTGACAGAAGAAACCCCAAAACATACCCAAGAATGTCCCATCCCCACCCGGGGGTACACCCAAACCCCCCCCCCCAAACCCCCCCCCTCCCGCCCAGGGCTCCTCCCCCTGCAACCCAGCCTTGGGCCTGGGCAGGCCCAAGGGAGGCAGCTCATGCCATTTTACCTAGGCAGCAGCAGGGCACAAAAGAGGAAGTGAAGACCCTGCGTGGATGTTTTATAGGGGAGCAGAGGATTCTGGGTGAAATAACCTGGTTTGCTGTGACCACCTAGTGGGCTGGACCCTTTTGGGACCTCCCAGGTGTGGTCTGTGCAGTGGCATCCAGGCCAGCACCCAGCCTAAACCACCACAGCCACCTGAGCTGCTGAGTATCAATCCCTCTCCAAGCTGCAGATTTCCAACCACATATCCATGAGGCTGTAACTTACTGTGAGGTGCTGTGATGCAGGTGCAGGTCCCGGCACTTGGCCTTGTTGAACTTCATACAATTAGCCTTGGCCCATTGGTATAACCTGTCTAGGTGCCACTGCAGAGCCTCCCTAGCCTCTAGCAGATCAACACAGCCACCCAGCTTGATGTCATCTGCAAATTTACTGAGAGTGCACTCAATCCCTTTATCCTGATAATTGATAAAGATATTAAAGAGGACAGGACCCAGTACTGAGCCCTGGGGGATGCTACTAGTGACTGAGGACCAGCTAGTAAACAGCAGCTCCATTCACCATCTCCTCTGGATGTCTTTTGCAGGACACATTTTGGCACTTGTGTTCTCAGAAGCCTTCCTAGAACCAGTCCTGAAATGGGCCATGGAAGCATGGCATGACCTGCCTGGGATTGTCAATGGCAGGGTAAGATTTCTTCTGGACCACATTTTGGCTGGTCCTTTAGTGGATACAACCTCAAGTGATATAAATGTGTGAATTTTCCTACTCCAGGGCTACAGAAAAAAAAACTATGTTTAACAGAAATTTTGGAATTTGCTTTGCAAGCCATCATAAGAAACAAGTGCAAAACAAACCAGCCCTCAACAGTGCTACCACAAGCCAAAGGTGCATGCAGGGGTGTACAGTTTTCAAGGGTCAAAATAAATAGATCCAGCAGGTATAAACTCACATTGCTGCAGTCAGTTTGCTATAATTATTAGAGTAATAGAAAAAATAAACTTCACACAGAAGCAAAGTTTTATGCCATTGAAAATTTCAACCAGACACACAAAATCCCAACAGCAGTATTTGAATATGAATACAGAATACAACAGAATACAACATTAACCAGGTTGGAAAAGACCTTTGAGATCATCAAGTCCAACCGATCACCCAACACTGTCTAATCAACTAAACCATGGCACTAAGTGCCTCATCCAGTCTCTTTTTAAATACTTCCAGTGATGGTGACTCTACCACCTCCCTGGGCAGCCCATTCCAATGGCCAATCACTCTTTCTGAAGAATATCTTCCTAACATCCAGCCTAAACCTCCCCTGGCACAGCTTGAGACTGTGTCCTCCTGTTCTGTCACAGGTTGCCTGGGAGAAGAGACCAACCCTCACCTGGCTACAACCACCCTTCAGATAGTTGTAGACAGCAATTTTTCCCATTATTTTTGTCATTATCTTGCATTTGTGTAAATTGGAACAGGTTCTTACTTCAAAGTGAAGTATTATTTCACAAGATTATTCCTTTTTTTAACTCAGGTGCTTCCAGCATGGGGCTCTATGTTTCATAATAACATGTGTTATAATAGGCAAAATGAAAAAAAAGAAGCTGCTACACATGAAGGCAAAGGCATCAGTTCAGCTGTATTTTAGGTCAGTTTTATTTTTTTTAGAACAAGGATTATTATTTCTGCTTTGAGAATCTCAGCAGCAACCCAGTTTTGGCCATGCTTAATTCAATGGGGAGACTGACAGCAAATGCCTACAAACTTTTCCTTTAGAGAAGACAAACGCAAATCCTCATTAATTTCTGAGATGGGAAACTGTATGAAAATGTGCCAAGACTGACAGACAGTGTTTAGCAGTAATTCAAGTGAAAAAGTTACAGACAGAAATGCTCAAATTGTCACAAAATCTGGCATTATAAAGCCAAGAAATGTGGAGTTAAAGGTTACAATTAAAAGCAGATGAATGGGAAGTGGGGATGGTGCAGTCCTGGAGCTGTTTGCTGTGTTACAGGCGTGGCCTGTCCTTGTAGTGGGGCTGGGCAAATGCTTCAGGGAGGCTGCTCTGCACCAGTATTCACCCATGACACTGTCAGGGAAAGGCAGTCTTTCTGGGACAGTGACTGACTGTCCTAAGTATAACAGTCGAATGAAAAAGAAAATAGTATCTGATAAAGTTAGTATCTGTCAAAAATGACACAACTTAAAAAGTTTCCTGTGATGCTAATCTAAGCTTGGCCATACCCCATATTATATAAGCACAAGAATTAGAAACAATAATCATAAACCATGTAGCTTAATTACAGCTGGTTTATTTGAATATGAGAGATCCAATTAAACTAGCTCTACTTTAAAGCTGAAGTATGAGAGTATTCTCTCATTAACAAAATATTCCAAATTTAAAATAATCTTAATTAAAAAAATTAACTACCACTAAAAGGAATTGTGAATACCCTTGTCAGTCCTAAAAAGGATTCAAAATAAATCTGTATTTGTTGCCACACTTTCACAAAATTAGTAGCACATTATGATCCAGTGATGTTTTCTTTTTGGAAGCATATAGATGTAATAAATATTTATTTTTGTTTTATGGAACAGGACCAGACCCTACCAAACCAAGTAACTTCAGCTTTCCTTTCCTCTGAAAGCCTCTTAATTTTATTCATACATGATGTGACACAGATGTACTGACTTTCTAGTCTCTAATCACTGTTATACAGGAAATGCAAAGGTCTGAATTCAGATTTGGGCAGGTCAAAAGCCCTTCAGTTCATTTTCAAACACAATACCCTGTAAGACCATTCCAGGTATTAATAAATATAATGTTATCAAGCGTCACTGATCACAACCAGCCCAAACATATATTGAAGACATTCATAGTGGCTGGATAGAAAGCACTGAATAACTTCTTTTATTAATGTGATTTCAAATGAAAACTGCCACGCTGTATTACATGATACTATTAATTTTCAGGAATGCAGCACATAATAGATCTCAATGCAAATTTATCTGCTACCAAGCTTTACAAGGAAGTAATTGTGGTTTGACAAAATGCAGCTAAAATTTGACAAAATTCAGATGAGAAGACACAATGCAATATATTCCTGCAATTAAAAATTGCCTGTTAGGGCATTATCTAACAATAAAGATAGCTATAGTACATTCCTACGGCTCAGTAACACAACTGGGAGACTGCTGTGGAAAACCAAAGAAAACAGAGAAGTGGAGAAGAATCTCAGCTAAAGTAACAGACAGCCAAGAGCTTTGTACAACTCAATACAACTGCACCTGGAAGCCAGCTATGCTTCGAAACGAAGAATTTGGAATTTGCTTTACAATTCTTTCAAGCCAAACAGAAAATCTCTATGAATAATTCACAATGTTTCTGCCTGGACTGCATCTTCTAACAGCCTCCTTCTTCATGGAAACTCTCTTTTATATGACAAGAATGCCCAGCACAGAACTAGGAATACTCAAAATATTTCCGCCACAGTATAGGGTAGAAAACACCTGTAATGGTCACGGTCCACCACCACATAAATACCAGTGACCAGAACCACCACTGTTATCAGAATGCTTGCACCAAAATGGTACATGTTGTACATAGCTGCTCTTGACCAAACTCAAGCACAGTGCTCCTACAGAACTTTTGCACTCATACAAATGCCACATAATGTTAATTAATTAATTTCTCTCAGCACTAGGCAGAGGGATGTAAAGAGATTCTTCTGTACACAGCTGTTGACAAGTAATCCTGCTTTTGCTTCATACATTTTATAAACGAGCTATGCTAAATACTTCAACCAATTAGCAAATTGTTGCAAACAAATGTTCATTTTTTTAATTCTTTGGGAGCAGCAGAAACTGGAGAAGGGAAAGTAGAGCTGGTATGTTTGCCTCCTCCATCTCAATGCTGTATTCACCTGTGTTGCAAAGCTCCTCATGCTGTGTGGGGAAACTCAAAGGCACATTTTTTTTACCTCAGAAGAGCACTTCAGACATCAAGTCCAAAGGCAACACCCCTCCTGTTCCACTTAGTATGAGTTACTCAATGCTTGATGAAGCAGAGAACACAGCCCTGGTGAATGACACCCTGTCACACTAGCCTCCACAGGTGATTTTTGTGCTCAGAGGGTGCAAAGCCTGAAAAGGCTCCACAGCCCAAACTTCCCTGACAGTATCAGAAAGTGATTCATCCAGTATCCCACAGGATACAAGACGTGAGGAAAGAGCTAGTAATTGCATACATGTGCAGAGAAAGAACCAGAACATCTCTTTGACTGTTGTTACGTTTTCTCTGCCGTTCTTTCTTTCAAAAGCTACTCTGTGGCTACTGAAGTTAATTTATCCCTTCAATTCAATTAAGGTATATCAGGACTATTTCATGTATTCATCTCCATTTACAACTAACTGAAATCATAGCTAAGACGATGAAGTATTTAATTGGTTAAATTGCTCTTGCTTTTCAAAACTGAGATATTCCAAGTGTCCCAAAGGCATTTAATTCCAAAACAGGAAGCCGAATAGGAGAGCGCTCAGTAACTCTAATCGTGTGCAGATCTCTTGGAAAGTATTTTCCTAAACATTTGCTGAAAGAACCTTTTATTGTACTGCGTGCTGCTGCATGTACCCCAAATAGGATCCCAGAGAAATGGCAAGATATTTACTACTTAAATTATTTCTGGTTATGTAAAGGAATCACTCTAGAATCAAATACAAGAGTACTTTCCTAAATATTAAACTTCAGTCATGTGCAAAACAAAGGAAGTAGGGAAAGCAAAAGCAACTAGAATTACATTAAAGATGTATTTTTAATTCCCATACGATAACCTAAATCATAAGGCAGAGGCTGTGAGTGGTACTGCTGCACAAAAAATCAAAGCCACGATTTAATTGTTTTCTTTCTTAACTTCTGTTTATAGGTTTCTGCAACTCAACTGCAATCCCTGGAGGAATAATTGTAGAAGAAAGGCCTGGTGTCCATATGATACTTTGAACACTACTGCCGAGGTCCCTATTCTGTAATGTTTCAGGTAAAAGAGGACTTCTGCATTTTTGACTTAGTGCTGAGTCTGGAAGTAATAGGGGAGCAGATCAAGAATTTGTGGCTGTAGGAATCAGTTTCCAAGTACCATGATCTTTAATATGTTGAATTCTACAAGACAGTATGCAGTTGATGGAAAAAGGGCAAACACTGGCTTTTTAAATAATTCATATGTGTTCACAAACACTGAATACCTATGTATAGTGTAAGTGTAGTTATGTGGAATTTAATTCATAGTGGATGGTAATTTTTCCCTGAAGGACCCCTTGCCTCATTCAGCAAACATGACAGACAGACAGCAGCAGTACCCTTTTTACCCTTCTCACTCTACATGTGACTTCCAAGACCCATAGGGAGCAAAAGCATAAGAAACTCCAGTGCATGTCCCTCATACTCACAAGAAACCCTAATTCTTCATTTCTCCAGAATTGACTCAAAGAGCTATAGCAGGAAGAGGAAGATGTTCAAAGAAATGAATGTTTCACGGAACTTTCAGTGTACTTGGTGATTCTTTGAGATTTGCCTTTTCAAGAGAAGGAAACCGGAGGTACAACATCATAGCATTGACCAGCAGACAACTTACCCATTAGCTCTGGAGCATTTAGGAATGTTTTGTTGTTGGCAGGCATTCACAAAACTGACCTCTCTCAACAAAAGGGCATCATTTGAGCATGCGTTACTCATGCTTACAGTTACATCCAGCATAGTCAGTAAGTGTTCTGAAAACAGGAAATCGGGAGAGAAGTGTTGTGAAAGATTTATCTGTGATCCAAAAAAGAGAGTAAAATTGTGAAGAAACAGTAAAATGTAATAATTTCCCTTTTTTCCTAAAAGAAAAAAAAAAAGAGGAAAAGTGATAGAAGCATCACTAAAAAGAGGGAGTATGGACTACTGTTCACACTTTGTGGAAGGGGTGGTTTTGAGTGATACAGGAGACAGGGATAGGTCAAAGGGAAGCACACTGATTTAAGAACTCTGGCAGCACTTAGAATTATAGAATCAACCAGGTTGGAAGAGACCTTCAAGATCATCCAGTCCAACCTTCTGACAGATACCTTCTGCAAGACTTGGAGCAAGATGGCACAGTATACTCTCCCTTTAAGAGAAAACACTGTCAGTACCTACGTCCCATAGGTGAAAGCTGCAGAGAGATAAAAGTAATGCAGATGAAGTTACTCAGCTTAGGTCAAAAATCACCTAGGTGAAGAACTACAAAAATAGGATCCACAAGAGTACAAATAGTGCCAACAGGATTTTACTTGGATAGAAATCTCTCAAGTAGTGTAGAGCGATTAGTACTGCCAGGAACTGCTGGAGACAATGCTTCTAGTATTGGCAAGACTCACTTTGCCTTAGATGTGATATTTGACTAATTTCTTCACCAAAAAGTCACTGAATTAACAACAACAAAAACTTTCATGTGGATTAATGAAGTTTCAAGATGATTATAGGGTAGGTGCTTATGTATAATAAACCTGGCTCAAAGATTTCAATTACATTTAAGTACAAACAAATACATTAAGACAGAGGCATGTATGATATTAGGCTCAAAATCTCATAATCAACGAATTGCAAGACTGCAAATTTGGTGGGAATCTCTCCACTGTCAGACTGGCAGAGATCACTGACATTTTAATGCCTTGGACAGAAGATCAGAGTGTGCTCTGCTTCCTAGGATCAGCTAGGAATTTTACAAATTAAAGGAATGGCTGTTGGTATTTTACAACAGATTTTCACTTTCTATGATGAACCGAGAAACAAATTTTGTCCTGTAAGACACAGATGATCATACAACAGGTATTTTCTGGACCCTCCTGTACTGAGCATCTGTTTGAGAGAAACTATCCATGATAAGCCTTTCTAAACCTACACTATGATTTTCAAAAACATTTGCAAAATTAAGGAAGATAAGGAGTTAAAGCAGCCAAATTTAAAAAAATGTGATGGACTGGAGTTTGGAAAAGGCTTAGATTTACATAAATCAGAGATATAAAAATTGCCTAAAATTTACACCCTGAACCACTTGGGGGGGGGGGGAAACAACCTCAATGTAGGATAAAGCTGCAAACTTAACTGAGTGAATAATCACCTCAGAAAGAATATCAAGAGTATGCAGAAAAACCCTACAGAGAATACAAAAGAAGAATGGCCAGCAAAAAAGAAAAAAAGCCAGATATTGAAGACTAAGAAGAAAAACAAAGGGGGAAAAAATGGTGCAAAAATATAGTAATACTGAAGCTGAAATTAAGAATAATAGAGGAACAACTCCAAACCTAATTTCAGACTATGTCTCAGTGCCCAGTATGCAGATTCAGAGCGCTATGGGAAAAGATGGGAGCATGATGTAATAGTAATTGAGGATGAGGAGATATTCACCCCACAACAGATGACTGGGACATATCTTGGTCACTGGTAGAAGAGCCAAGAAGGGATAAAGGAACACATTCCAGTCTAAAAGCCTGAGAGAATGGACTTACAAAGGTACCAATCCAGCAGTAAGGGTCGGGGGGTTTTGTAACTGGATGATACCCAAACAACAGCAACAACAAAAGCATCTACATTTAAGAAAGGAGTAATTGTTGTCTGACCTCAGTGTATACAGGGGCTAGGGCCATTTCTGAAGGAAAGAACTGAACATACAGTGCTGTATAGAAACAGAGATAAAACATAACATCGGTTTACCAAAGAAAGCGCATGCCAAACTAACCTGATCTCTTCCTCTGATAAGGTAACTAAATTAGTGGACAAGGAAATGCAGGAGATTCAATCTGTCTGGATTCAGTAAAACATCTGATACTGTGCCAAATGGGAAATTATTATTTAAACTAGAGAAGATGGGGACAATGTTAAAAAATTAATACATAAGAAACTGAAAAAGGGAGAAATAGTAATGGAATATGCTAAAAAGGAGGAGTATTGACCAGGAGACAGATGACTGACTAAGCACCTCTACAACAAGTCTGCAAGTAACATTAGTTAAAATACTCTTTAATGACCCAAGCACAAAAGCAAAAACTGTAGACAAATTTTGCTGATGATACAAAGCTGGGAAGCACAGTCAATACAGCAGGAGATAGAAACTGTTACAGGAAACAGAGTTTATAACACTAGTGTTGCCACATGAAGATTACCCACAAGCTGATCTCAGCTCTATTCTACCTCTTTGTCACAGAAGTATTGACACAAATCAAAAGATGAATGCACCTCATTCTCCAATGCAGCCAGGAATTCCCCACACACTTCAAAGATCTCATTTGCTCAACCATGTTTTACACAAAGAAAATAACTCCAAGTGCTGTGATCTGACAAAATACTGGAATTTCCAAACCATGAGAAATTCCAACATGCTAATCTTAGTCTTTTTCTTCAATAACATAAAATATAAATACAAATGTTTTTTACACAGCAAAAACTCTCTGGTTTGAGATGGAAAATATTCTGAAAGTCAGTACTTCCAAATTAAAGTGTGCCATATAAATCTGCTGAACCAATTCAAGTGAATCAGCTGGACATTCGGTCTGAACATCCCACTACTGTGCGTACAATAGAATGGAATAGAATAGACCAGGTTGGAAGAGACCTTCAGATCATCACGTCCAACCTATTGTCCAGCCCACCTGATCAACTAAACCATGGCACCAAGCACTCCATCAAGTCTCCTCCTGAACACCTCCAGTGATGGTGACTCCACCACCACCCCAGGCAGCCTATTCCAATGGGCAGTCACTCTCTCCCTGAGCATAACCTGATGCTCATCTGAATCTCACTCATAAAACCAGGTTTCTAGCCAGCTTACTTCTACCTTGAGACAATGAAAGGCACTTAACCACTCTAATGGCCATACAGTCAAAGGAAATACTGTACCATCAGAAGTATGATGACATCTTCCCCAATAGATCATTGGTGGGGAAACAACTGAAAAACCCATCTGTGCTGGGTGTTGCAGCACACTGTTGAGCCACAGCTAAAACTTTTAGAAAGCACTACCACATCATCACAGTGTCACTAGGATTAAACTGATCCTTGGTTAACTACTTAAGTTTTCATTTGCCTAATCAGAAAAACAAATTCCCAAAGAAAATCTGAGTGTGTAAAAAAAAAAATAATTTCCCATTTAAAAATTCTCTAAAATCTTCACCTCTGCCACAGTATTCACATAGCACTATGCAAAACAGAACTGTGTTTTCATAAACCTGACTGTAATTACATATTACTAGTCAGAGACAATCCATTTATTTCATATTGATCCCAGGGACATTTCAGATCCTTTTACAAGGTTTTTTACTACAGAAACATACTGAATATACTGAAAAAGCACTTCAAGAGAAAAAATATGCATTTACATGACAGAATGTAAAACCAAAACAAATACATTGCAGCTCACCACCCAGAAGCCTACAGTTACATCAGCTTTGTTCTTTGCCTCTGACAACAGCTGATAATACATAAATCTGAATTAAAATAAAACCCAAAGTCTAGCTTCAAAACAGCCCAGTCCCCAAGGTCTAGAATTAAAGCATCTACCACCTCTACAGCTCTGCCTCATACATCACCTAAAACATCTAATCTGTTCAGTAACATGAAGACTTGAGATAGCAGCAAGCTCAAATACATGGTGCAGGAGGTGCAGTCATGTGGACAAATCTGTGGGTTTATCCACCATATTTGTCCCATGAGATTTAACACATGTAAGTGCTGGGTTCTACACATTGGCCACAACAACCACATGCAGTGCTACAGTCTGGGCTCAAGGTGGCTGGAGAGCGGCCAGGCAGAAAGGGACCTGGGGGTACTGGTTGATGGTAGGCTGAACTTGAGCCAGCAGTGTGCCCAGGCGGCCAAAGGCCAATGGCATCCTGGCCTGCATCAGGAACAGTGCAGCCAGCAGGAGCAGGGAGGTCATTCTGCCCCTGTACTCAGCACTGGTTAGGCCACACCTTGAGTCCTGTGTCCAGTTCTGGGCCCCTCAGTTTAGGAAAGATGCTGACTTGCTGGAAGGTGTCCAGAGAAGGGCAACAAAGTTGGTGAGGGGTTTGGAGCACCAGCACTATGAGGAGAGGCTGAAGGAGCTGAGGTTGCTTAGCCTGGAGAAGAGGAGACTCAGGGGTGACCTTACTGCTGTCTACAACTGCCTGAAGGGAGGTTGTAGACAGGCGGGGGCTGGTCTCTTCTCCCAGGCAACCAGCACCAGAACAAGAGGACACAGTCTCAAGCTGCACCAGGGGAGGTTTAGGCTGGCGGTTAGGAAGAAGTTCTACACAGAGATAGTGATTGGCCATTGGAATGTGCTGCCCAGGGAAGTGGTGGAGTCACCATCACTGGAGGTGTTTAGGAAGAGACTGGATGGTGCACTTGGTACCATGGTTTAGTTGATTAGATAGTATTGGATGATAGGTTGGACTCAATGATCTCAAAGGTCTCTTCCAGCCTGGTTAATTCTATTCTGTTCTACTTGGGGCCAAGGACAGTTCTAGCTACTACTGGAGTAGGAATCACTCGTGGTGTCTCTTAACCTACACCCACACCAGCAGCACCTCGCTGGAAGCATGCTGGTAAAGCACACTTAGTGCAGACTTGCCATATTACTGAGACATTTCAAAATAGTTTCTTACACTTTCCTAAAGGAAAGGGTTTTTTAATTTCTGTATTTCATTTGGATTAGAAACAGTATTTCTGGTTTTCCCTCAAGTACAAACGTTTACAAGAATCAGTTCCACTCTTTTCCATCACTTTCAACACATCCAGTAAGAAACAAATGGTATTTTCCTCCCACTCATGCTACAAACAGACCTCCAACAAGAAGCTGTACTTCAAACTGAATTTGAGGGTAGAAAGGGTTAAGCTAGTCCCCTAGTCCTCCTCTAATACCACTTCTTTATCTTGAATTGTCCTCCAATTGCTCAGAGATATGGGTCACTGGAGAAATGCGTAACTACTTACAATACAGTGTGTTAGTACTCAGAAAACGTGGTTGCTACTCGAGCTGAACAAACAACCTGCAGCAGGGGAATCCATAGTGATAAACATGCTCTCATTACTACACAACATGCAGGAGGAATTCCTCACATCATAGACTGTGGTTCATTTGGGCAACGTAATGTTTCACCCCCTCCTCTACTCAGGGAAAAGTGTAAATTTAAAACTGGATGACAACTAAAATGGGAAGAATGGGGCTGCTTTTGCCCTTTGCTTAATCCTGCATGTTTTAATGTGTCACATGGAAGAAGAATGTAGACCACTGCACTAAAATGGGTTATACACAGGCCTATTGTGAAATACAGCTTGTTCTAACTTTGAAGTATAGGTTTGTCGTCTGTAACACAAGTAACAGCTCAACCCTGGTATTTGCATCCTCATAGTCTTAACTTCTGTAATTTATTTATTTTTAATTTTTTTTACATTGCACCATGTTTGCTTATTCTGCAGTTCCCTCTTAAACAAACAAACAAAACAAAACCAACCCACCAAACCAACAAACAACCACCCCAAACACCACCACACAACATTAGGCAAAATTTCCAGTAATAAGCCCAGGAGGAACAGCATATACCAGGGAAAGGCAAGATTCTAAATACATCTATTCCTATATATTCCTATCTATTTAAGAAAGGAATAGTTGTAAAGGAACATTGCAATGCAATGGTGAATTAATTCAGGTAAGATTTTTGCCTTAGTAGTTTTAGTGAATATTACAAGGAGGTTTTTCAACACAAAGTAGCATTATAAACTTCACTGTGTATTCTGTATCAAGATTAGTCTTTTACAAAATTATTCTGTTTTGTTAACTTCTACCTCCTATAAACACAAGTTACTCTGTGAAAACTGAGACAGAAATGTGAAGTGCTTTGATCAAGCTTACATGGTAAATTCACAACAGAACTGAGAGTATAATTTAATTATTCTGATTCCTAGTGCCAAAATGCTGTGTATTTCCAAACACTCAAACCAATTATTAGCTACCTTACAACTCTCTATTTTAGCAAAACAACTTCACACCCAGTTCTGAAGTTTCAGCAGGCAAACTGTTCATGAACATTAGCAACCTCTGAAACAAGGCATGGCAGTAAAATACGCAAAACATATTAAATAGTTTTGCTTTCAAAACCTAACATTCCAAAATGAAGACCAAATATTATCAAGCTGTAAACACTCAAGCAGTAAAATATCAACATTTGGAAAGTTGTTTCATGCTTATTTAACTTTAAAATTAAAATCGGTACAAACCATGATAAATAGTTCACCAGTGGTCAATGTCACCTAATCACAGGACAGTGCTAACATAAACGTGTCTCAGAGGACCTTTTACTACACCCTGGGACTCGCACAGCTTTAGCCACTGACAAAATCATGCTTTGAAACAATCTAAACAGTAACTTAGAGAAGAATAATAACTCTCTGTACTCAAAGCCTAAGTTACAAAAACACTGCCAAATTGCTCTGTGAACTGCTGGAAAACACGAACGCTGAATGGATGCCCCTACACTAGCAAAAATAAAATTATATTTTAGCTGAAGAAACAAAGAAACCTTGAAGAACAAAACACAACAATACTTCAACCTGGTAACATCAAGATTTGTGAATGTCTTCAGCAAGTGCAAGGTTATTACTAGGTATAACCAAGAAAAAACAAATGTCTGTGCCTGTAGAAATATGCTAGCAATTTTCTGTGTAAATCCAGGCGCAGAACTTGATCAGAGAACTAGCAGTAGATGGTAGATGTGTATCTTTAACTTAGAAGTATAATTTAAACACTGAGACCGTTAGCCCTCTCACAAATTTGCCTTCTATTCAAATAAGGATTAATCAGAGAAGTAGGTGCTGAAAGCATACTTAAAACACAGTTTAAAATATTCTGATTATAAATTCTCTTCCCACGTTTCCTCTGTCAGCATTCCTCTTAGCTCTTCAGTTATACAATTTTTCTCATGGTATAGAATATTTCTTTTACATGAAGCAGCAACACAAAATCTCAATTGTTAACATAATCTTTGGAATAAAGATGAAAATTGGGGGGGTGGAATTTAAAAACAAATAAAACCCATTTTTTTAAAAAGCAACACCACATGGATTTTATAAATGTACAGTACTTCCTCAAAACTATGGTTGATACATGTGTAAAACAGGCCTGGTATCAGCTTTCCACAACAGACTGCCAGCTATCATGTATTTACTTTATTTCATTTTGCTGTGGTTCATGGTAGTGGAACATGAGCAACCTTCTTGCTACATGACACTGTTTTACAGAATTCAATTTGGAATAAAAAGGGAAAATCGTACAAATAAATGCAGAATATTTGAATCATGTTAGCCTGGCAGATCACATGCCAGCCTTGACCAAGCTCCCACTGTCCCAAAATGTACCAATGTCAGATAAAACTCTGTCCACACAGTAACTGAAATGTGAGTTAGATGATCATGAACAAGGAACAGGACACAACATCAAGCCTAGCATCAGTCTTGCAAAGCAACAGTACACCACAGATTCTCCATCTTGAAACCAATTGAAGTCTCCTTGCCCTTCTCTGACTGTCTTGAAAATCTAACTTTTAAAAGGATGTCAGTAGCCCTCATCATTTTGCCATCAGGTGCTTTCAAAACAACCAGCTTTTTCTGGCTTATCTCTTAATCACACAGGTATTGAAGGAACTGTTGATACTGCAGCTATTAAGCAATGCACATTAACTGAGCCAAAACCTACATACCATTTGTAAAGCACCAAAAAAACCCAAAAAAGAACCACCCAGATGCTAGATTGAAATATATAACTTTTCTAACTAAAAGAGAAAGAAAATAGTGGTATTTAACTCTTTGTTATAGAGAGAGAGGACTCAAGGAAACAGGAAAAAACATATGCCATGCTGGAAAGTTAAAAAAAATTAGAGATTTGATTTTGGTTTTAAGGTTTAGGATTAGGCACTGTTGAGAAACAGCAGCTGTGTAAGTTCTATTACTTGCACAAACTCTAAAATCACTGGTCCTCTTCGTAAAAGGCCAAGTATGGAGCTGTTCAGTCTGGAGAAGAGAAGGCTCCCAGGTGACCTCATTGTGGCCTTCCAGTATCAGAAGGGGCCTACAAGAAGGCTGGGGAGGGACTTCTCAGATATCAGGTAGTGATAGGACTAGGGGGAATGGAATGAAGCTGGAGGTGGGGAGATTCAGGCTGGACATGAGGAGGAAGTTCTTCACCACGAGAGTGGTGAAGCCCTGGAATGGGTTGTCCAGGGAGGTGGTTGAGGCCCCAGCCCTGGAGGTGTTTAAGAGCAGGCTGGATGATGCTCTGGCCAGCCTGATCTAGTGTGAGGTGTCCCTGCCCATGGCAGGGGGGTTGGAACGAGATGATCCTTGTGGTCCCTTCCAACCCTGACTGATACTATGATAACTTAAATGCCCATATTTTTTTTCTGAGCTTCATTTATATAGCACTGTTGCATCAGGTTTTTTAGCTGTGATACTAGAACTACGCCCAGATATTATGTGTATAGTATGTGTGTACCAACATTGCTCTCGTCTCCTGTTAAGCTCTTTGAGATGCTCTGTAGAAGCTCGACACTGTTTCAAATTTCTAAAGGGTATTTATAAAATACCTGCCATTAGCTACCCTGCAAATGTTTAGCCTGACTTTTTAAATGGCCTTTTTGCTTTATATTTACACTTCCCTATTCTTACATAGGGCTTTGTCTCTGGTACTTTACACATCAATTTCTTCAGCCCCCATGAACTTATTCTTAGCAAAAACCAAAGCAATCATGTGTCTATCACACAGAAAAGCAAACAATTATACTGTCTGCTCTGAAGTTTGTCATTTTGATGAAGAAACATGACTTAGTGTTCATATTATTGCTATTGATTGCCAATCACAATTGGGAATTGTGTGAGTCACTCAAACAAAATTAACCTAAGAAGAGCACATTAGTATTAGATTTCTCATATAAAACTGTAATTCTATAACCAAGGTTAGCAGGGTAGTTTTTTTGCAGTAAGACACTGCCTATACAGGTGGTCTATCATCTTCCTCACTTACAGCTGCATGGGTGTGCTTTAACAGGAACATCTGAGCAAAGGACAGGCTTCCATAAACCTATATGGAATGCATATAAACATTGTATATGCAACAACTTACTCTCCTGGCGTACTTCCTGAGGCTTTAAGGCACATTATGGGAAGAACACCAATACAGTCCACGAAATCAGTGCCCACACAAACCCAGAGCAACTGAAATTTCACTCAAAATGCAGATAAATGCTGCTGAGCAGTTTGGTATGAAAAACTGAAACAGAAGTGAAAATAACATTTCAGGGTGGGGGGCAAGTAGAATGGTCTTCTGGTTTAGGAAAAGGCAATGAAAACTCACTGTGTTTGTAAATGACTTCCACAGAGTCTTCATTTTATCATCAAAAAAAGTATTCACCTCCAACTCTTCACTATGTATTGGCTCATTGTTCTAACATTAAAATGACATAATAAGCTTGAACCAGGTTCATGAAGATGTGTGGGGTTGAGAACAAGGGCAAGGGAAGTTAAGAACAACGTTAATATTCAAAACTCATCTATTTCACCACAGCAAGCTTTCAGCACAGATATGTAAAATGGCACTTTCAAAAACATTTGTTCTTTTTCCAAATGACTGCACTTCCAGCCACTAGAAGGTAAGTAATATGGACCATTTAATAGCACATATGCTTCAGCTCATAGCATGGGTCCTGAATACCAGTTATTTGCAAAGATTGGGTAAAAAGTGCTTTTCTGAAGCTGGAAGTGTGCAGAAGCATGTAACAATCTGGGGGATTGCCCAGGGCTCTGCTTTACACCACCTGTACCTTGCCTGCCAGGACATTTTCCGAAGAGCCAGTAGCTGATAACAGGTGCATATGGACTCCTCCAGTTGGCAGGACTCATGCACAACTCCAGAAAAATCCCAGCCTTCCCTCAGGTTGGAAGTCCCTGCTGCTTGGCAGCTTTAAGTGCTTCTTTTCTAAGATACACTTTCTCTGGACAAGACTGTCAGTTCCGTTAATTTCTAACACTAGATGAGTTACAAACAGAAACAAATATCCAGAAGTTTATGTTCTTGATAACAAAGCTGGAAAGGAGAAGATTCCCAAGAAAAAGCTAAAATCCTAAGCTACGGATAATCTAAAAATGTGTATCACTGAAATCAGTATTTTTAAATACTAATTTCTGGTTCATTTCTCTGGTTCAAGATAAAGCTCCACTAGAAAGGTGAAACAACATTGCAGCATTCTCCCTGTCTAGTCCATCAGAGCTCAGCTCTAAAGCTATGTTGGAAGAGCAGGAACCAAGTTTTCACCTTCTGAGGCTGCACAGAACTGTGATCTCTGCTGTCTTTCTCTGCTTTGTGTTGAGGATAGGACCTCTCTCTTGTCCTCCCTGCTCCTGGGCTAAGAATCATCTCCTGGTTGTTCTATTGGATAAGAATGCAGTTTTTAGATTGATGTGCTATAAATGGCTGTAATGCACATTTCCAGAGCCAGGGGGAAGGGGGGGGGGAAAAAAAGGGGGGGGGGGGGGGGGGGGGGGAGTGGGGGTGTGGAGAGAGGGGAAGGGGTGGGAAAGGGCACGGTGTTCCTTTCCACAGTCTAGTCATAGCAAGTACTCCTGCCCTCAAAGATATGAAGGATTGATCACTCCGAACTCTCACTCCCAAATTCTCAGCTCACTTTTTCTAACTAAACCGATTTATTTCCTCATTTTCTTTTGAAAGCTTATCCTGAGACAGGCATTCCCAATGGTATGCTAAAGTCTCAGAAATTAAGCAAGACTCCAAACAATAAGCAGAAAATGTGAACTGTTAGTCTAATTCTTGATAAAGTTCCTCTGTTTTCTTCCCTCTGTAAAGTATGTCTCTATTTGTTTAGTGAAGGACATAAAAGAAGCAGAAATTCCTATCTAAACTTTACATGAAAAGAGAAATTTTTTTTTTTAAAGGATAAAATCTGAGAGATTTTGAGAACTGCATTTACTCAAAATCAGATCCCAGGCTTTTAATACTTTCCTATCTGGGGCAAAAGAGAAAATCTCTCTCATACAGAAAATGTTAACAATTAGGGTCCTGTTTTACAAGGGAAAGTATACATTCTTGTGCAATCTCTGGTCTAATTTCCTGACCCTCCAATGTAGCCTTGCAAAAACTGATACATACATACCCATACATATGTATATCTTGACAAAGGCATTAACTTTACCTGTCTTTCACCATTGTCATGGATAATACGAAAGGTGCAATAATGTAAGAAATGGGAGTGCAAAGGAATCTTCTGGGTCAATAAGTTCAGTATCTCATTATCACCGGTACCAAACATTCTATAATGACTTCCACTAAATTTATATATTTTTATCTGAAAAGTTACTGGCTGCAGGATACTCTTCTTTTGTAAAGCCATTTCAGCAAGTCACTTTTCTCCTTCTAGTGCAAGTTTATCCAAGTTCAGTTTATAACTTTTAATTCCAGTGCCAACATTTCAGTTTATTTTAAATAGCTTTTTCATTCTAGCATTTCAAACCTTTCTTCTCTAATATATTAACAGAGAAAAACCATATTTCATTTCAGGCTTTGTTTTCTTCCTGTGCTAAGTGAGAGGAATTCTTCTGGTCTCCTCTCTTAAGGGAAGCTTTTCCCAATATGATATTCCCAATCACCATAACAATTCTACTATTTATTTTAATTCCCTTTCTTCTGAGTGGGAGTAACTGAAATTAAACATACCACAACGACAGATGAGTCCTCAACGTCCTTGTTGTATAATACCAATTTCAGATGAGAGTAACACCCGCACAGAACCTAAAACTGTCTTTATTTCATTCATGCCCATTAGCAGTTCACAGTAATCCTACAATCAACTAAACCACCCATTTATTTCTCCTCCTCAGTCATTTCCAACTAATGAGCCACAAGCTTCTGAAACAGAATTATCTTATCCTTACTCCCCAATTACATGACCTTATATTTTGCACCACTGAATTTCATCCTGTTTCTATTACTCCATTGCTCAAGGTTCTCTCCACAGGAATTTCTTATCTTCTGCTGTATTGACAATGCCTCCAGATATTTTGCCATCAGCAAATTTAATTACCCCTCTCCTACTTCCTGTGCAATTAGTAGTTAAAATACAAAATTTGTCCAAGGGCAAATTTTTGTGGTAGTATCACTCAGCTTAATTTTTTTGTCATATACACGTAACAGATCAACATACCCACTATCTTCTATAACCCCATCTTGCATTCCATCTTATTTCTATTTTTAACCTCACTTCTTCTTCAAGAACTTATTCACATTTAGGCTAATAAATCTGGAGCTTTTTGCCTTTTTAAAAAATAAACCATTTTCTTTTCTTTCTTTCATTCCAAAACTATCATCCCATAAGACAGGTATCTGCCAGGAATTCTAGGGCAAAATGTTTCTCTTACCTTCTACTTCATGATCTCCTAATTTTCCTTCCCCTTTGAACAAAGTAATTTTTGTCTACATACATCCCCATTCTCATTAGCCATTTCTGAAATTGTCTTTACTGAAAATGGGAATTTATTTCCATTTACCCAGTGGAGAAAGTAAAATACCATCTTGCCTACAATCTTTTCCCTGGGCTTGCTTCTTTTCCTTTATTCTTTCTATATGCAGGGTTAAAGAACCTCTTGACATTTGTCTTAGTATCTTTTCAGACCTATTTTCAAGATATAATGCAGGCTCCCCTTTTAGAAATTCTTATTTTATATCTAAAACATCTAAGCTATACCTTTGCTCCATTCCTTAAGGTTGCTTTATTTTCCTGATGATCTTGCTACAATGGGGAGGTTTCAGACTATTCTGCACTTTCGCCTGAAAGGGAGTCAAAGCAAGCTTCAGCCAAATTCATTAAATGTCTTTAGGAAATAAAAATTTGTTCTTTCAAACTAAAAAAAAAAATAATTAAATGCTCACATTGTCCATCTGTTTACCTTAAACAGCATCGATTCACAATACATCCATTCAAGTTTTTTTTTTTTTTTTAAGGCCAGATATTCAGTAATAAGAATTACAGAAGAAAACCAACTCTGAAGGAGTTTCAGATTTTGCTCATAAAGAAACCCAACTGCTGGAAAAAAAAACAAAAAACATCAGCTGTTACACACAGAAGACTCTCACAATGTTTAGAAATAATACCAGAATAACAATTTAATAGTGTCACAGGTATCAACAAACCACTCGCAGTACAGCAGAAGGGAAAACAGTTCAGGTAGTGTTGCTCTCAACTGCTATTGTTGACAAGGTAAACATTGGCCATTGGAATGGCTGCCCCAGGGAGGTGGTGGAGTCACCATCACTGGAGGTGTTTAGAAAGAAACTTGATAGGGTGCTTGGTGCCATGGTTTAGTTGATTAGATAGTGTTGGATGATGGGTTGGACTAGATGATCTCGAAGGTCTTTTCCAACCTGGTTAATTCTATTCTATTCTAATTGCTATGCTATTCTATTCTATTCTTGTTTCAACTGTTCTTTTAATCTAAAAGTTTATAAATCCTCCAGTTGCACAATAAGTACTTTTCCTAACCTTTTTTTTTGAGAGAGAGGTATGTTGAAGAAGCTTTCTATATTCTTCCAAATACTATAGATATGATAGCTATTTATCTACCATTGCTAAAAATATTCAAGAAAAACATTATAAAGTGCAGCAAAAGGGAAGATGGTAAATAAGGAGAAAAGATTACATGTACTCCTGTTTATTTTGTTTTGCAGGGAATAACAGATTTCATTCAGGAAATAGCACACCATTGAACACAAATATGGAAGGTATGGGCAGATGGAAACTACTCAGTGTATGAAGCCTTTTCATTATATTGTTTGGTTTCCTGACCTTATGAGAATGAATCTGTTTCAGCAAAGGCGTGTTCACAACTTCTAGAGATGATGGCTCAGGTACCACAAAGAATGTAGCCATATTAGTATGGTATTTTGCTTGGGTTAACATAACATTCTACTCTGTGAGGCTAATCGTGTCTAACAAAGCAATGTATGAATAACAGCTACTCTTGCCTCCAGAAAGAAGCACTTAATAACTCCTTCAAAAAGAGAATAAATACAAGGTCCCTGAAAAAAACAGCTTACAACGTAGGTTTGAAATACCTGAAAAATGCTTTTTTTATCTCTTATCTGATGCTTTCAACATACAATATGTAACTGCAAGCTAGGTGAGCATAGTTGGAGAATCCAATTGTAAGGGTTCTCCTAATGCTTAGCAGCTTTCTCTATTGGATTACTAAGCACAATTCATAGAACTTAGTAAAATGCTAGAAACTCAAAAGATTAAGTTGTTAGGAAAAACAATTTTATTTCAGAACCAGCTGAATACAGATGTATCTACTCTACAGTCAGAGATACTGTTTAATACCTGTTCTTTGGCACTTGTAGGGGAAAATTCAAGAGAGTGATCAATATTTCAGGAAAATCCTACAATCCCAGCACTGAAAATGAAACTACATTTAATCTAACCTCTAGCATTCTGAAGTGCCCTAAAGACAGTTTCCAATTGACCAGAATTGGCTCCTCCCCTTCCCTACCAAAGAATTTTATCAGCTCACTACCCTGCCCCTTTTTACACTTTTTAAGAGTGCTCTTAATGCTTGCCATCCATTCCCTCTTTGTATGGCTTCACATCACCAGTAACTTCAGATCAAAGTGTTAACTGTTCAGTTGCTAATAATTATTTAATAAAATTTGAGGCACTTGATTTCGATTTGATTTGCTTAAGCTGTTTGCTGAATTACTCATGCATGGTTATTAAATGTCCTTCAATCACTAAAGAAAATTGATTATGCTTTTTAATTACACATTATTTACATCTTTGAAGACTGCTGTCCTTTATGAAGGATTTCACACTTCCAAAGGAGCAACTTGTGGCAGTACGATTTCTGGACCTGAGATAAAAAGAGATACTATTCATTGGAACACCTTCAAGGTAACCAGCGGCCAGTACAGCAGACTTCTAAAACTGGTGTTTACACATAGATCTGTGATAAAGAGCTGCCTTTGAGAAACAATGGGTAGAAGAGAACCCTCAGATGTAGTTTAAAATACTAATGGACAAAGTCTGGAAGTACCAGCTAAATAAAATACTCTCAGGACACCTTTCAGAAAAAATAAGTGTATCAGATTACAACAGGGATTTCAGTTGCAGATAATGAAGTAGTTTAACGAAAAGACATCAGTAAGAACCCCACTCATGTTATTTTCCTGTTTCTTCCTTTTTATTAGTATTTCTGTCACGATGTTATCTGGGTAGTTTTCAGAAAAGAAGACTTTAAAAAAAAATAAAAGACCTTAATGTCTAGCTATTTAAAAAGGTATTTCTAGCGATGGATGGGAAATAAAACTCTGTAATGAGACTCCACTGTGGCAGCAGAACACTCTTTATGTGCAAAAAGGAAGTAAGTAATGTTAGTAGAAAAGGTGAAATGTCTGGAGAACTACATGGAGTAGTAAAGTCAGTCTTTTACAAGAAATCTGATTAGCAGTGTCAAAAAAACAGCTTCTCTAGATTACTGATGGCCAGATTATTCTGGGTGCCCAAGAAGTTCAGACTAGATCCAGTGTTTGAAAACATGGTTTAGAAACACCATTACTTCATCAATAAGTAAGATTCACTCTGAATTAAAAATCTAGACGTTACAGAGTTTCACATGTCTGGCTACTAAGACCACTTCCTGTACAGCAGAATCAGATACAGTTTACAATGCAATAAGTCCTTACATTAACTTCCAAAAAGCAGGATACAATTTTACTATATACTTGCCATTGCTGTCTACAACTACCTGGAGGGTGGTTGTAGCCAGGAGGGAGTTGGCCTCTTCTCTCAAGCAACCAGCACCAGAACAAGAAGACACAGTCTCAAGCTGTGCCAGGGGAAATTTAGGCTCAAGGCGAGGAGAAAGTTCTTCACTGAGAGAGTAATTTGTCATTGGAATGGGCTGCCCAGGGAGGTGTTCAGGAGGAGACTTGATAGGGTGCTTGGTTTCATGGTTTAGCTGATTAGGTGGGTTGGATAATAGGTGTTCAAGAGGGGACTGGATGTGGCACTCGGTGCCATGGTTTAGTCACAGAGTCTGTGGTGACACGTTGGACTTGATGATCTTTGAGGTCTCTTCCAACCTTGGTGATTCTGTGATTCTGTGATGAGATCTGCTAGAGCAAGCAATGCCCATGAATACTACAGTTAGAAAACCAAGAAACTAAACAGAAAAAAAAATAATCTTCCAAATCACAAAACAACAGGTTAAGTATTCCTCACATTGAATTTAAAAATAGTTTTTCCACCACATCTTGCTTTCAAAGATGGCCTGATGTCTACTGTAAACATGACAGATTCCTAGCACTGCGTAGTGTCTGTGGAGTAAGTCCAACATTTTCCACAAGTGCTAGGAATTTTTACATACATGAAGAACTGGGCAATAAAATTTGATGGAGTCAATGGCCTTGCTGTATAGATTATGGATTTACTTTAGTACCACACACACAGAGCAGTTTTGGATAGGATCATGTATTCAGGTGAGGTAAGGGATAATGGACCACAAGATAAGGAGGTTGCAAGGGCCATTGATGAGCTAGTACTCACATTAGTGCCTGGGACTGACCAAGCAGGGAACAGATCCCTACATCGCCAGAAGGTACCCAGCTGAAGTGCATCTATGCCAATGCACAGAGCATGGAGAAGAAGCAAGAAGAGATGGAAGCTATCCTGCAGCAGGGAAACTATGATATTACTGCCCTGACAGAAACATGGTGTGATGTAGACTCTTCAGAAAGGATAAGCCCAGGAGAGACAGTGGGGTGGCCCTGTATGTCAGGGACAGCCTTGACTGTCTTGAGCATGACACACCTTGAGTCCTGTGTCCAGTTCTGGGCCTCTCAGTTTAGGAAAGTCGTGGAGTTGCCAGAAGGTGTCCAGAGAAGGACAACAAAACTGAGGAGGGAGCACAAGCCCTATGAGGAGAGGCTGAGGGAGCTGGGGTTGCTTAGCCTGGAGAAGAGGAGGCTCAGGGGAGACCTTATTGCTCTCTGCAACTACCTGAAAGGAGGTTGTAGCCAGGTGGGGGTGGTCTCTTCTCCCAGGCAACCAGCACCAGAACAAGAGGACACAGTCTCAAGCTGTGCTAGGGGAGGTCTAGGCTGGATGTTAGGAGGAAGTTCTACACAGAGAGAGTGACTGCCCATTGGAATGGGCTGCTCAGGGAGGTGGTGGAGTCACCATCACTGGAGGTGTTTAAGAAGAGACTGGATGGGGTGTTTGGGTTAGGGTTAGGGTTCGGGTTAGTTGGTTAGATAGTGCTGGATGATAGGGTGGACTCGATGATCTCAAAGGTCTTTTGCAACCTGGTTAATTCTATTCTATTCTAATCACAGTGATGATAGACTTCAGTGCTTGTGGGTAATAATCAAGGGAAAGGCCAACAAGGCAGATGTCATGGCAGGGCTCTGCTGTAGACCACCCAACCAGGATGAGGATGTTGATGATGTGCTTTAGGAGTCTGGTTGTCGGTATTCCTTGAGAGGCAGTCCTGAGGGACAAGGGAGTCCAGGAAGGCTCAACATTCCTCAAGAGGGAAAACATTAAGGCACAGGAACAAACTGTCAATTATCAGGATAAGGGGATTGTGTGCACTCTCAGTAAATTTGCAGATGACACCAAGCTGGGTGGCTGTGTTGATCTGCTAGAGGCTAGGGAGGCTCTGCAGTGGCACCTAGACAGGTTATACCAATGGGCCAAGGCTAATTGTATGAAGTTCAACAAGGCCAAGTGCCAGGACCTGCACCTGTGTCACAGCAACTGCATGGTAAGCTACAGATTTGGAGATGTGTGCTTGGAAAGCTGCAATCTGGGAGAGAGACCTGGGGTTCTGGTTGACAGCTGATTAGATATGAGTCAGCAGCGTGCTCAGGTGGCCAAGAATGCCCATGGCATCGTGGGTTGTATTAGAAACAAAACAGCCAGAAGGAACGGAGAGGTGATCATCCCTCTGTGCTCAAAGCTGGTGAGGCCACATGTCAAGTATTGTGTTCAGTTCTGGGCCTCTCACAACAGGAAGAGCATCGAGGTTCTGGCCTTCAGAGAAGGCCAACATGGCTGGTGAAGGGCCTGGAGCACATGGCCTTTGAGGAGCACCTGAGGGAGCTGGGGTTGTTCGGTCTGGAGAAGAGGCTGAGGGCTCTCTACAACTACCTGAAAGGAGATTGACGCAAGGAGGGGTAAGCCTCTTCTCCTTGGTGTCAAGTGACAAAACTAGAGGAAATGGTTTCAAGCTGCACCAGGGGAGGTTCAGGGTGGATGCTAGGAAATATTTCTTCACAGAGAGGGTTATCAGACATTGGAATGGTCTGCCCAGAGCTCAGGGAGTGTGTGGACCTGGCACATAGGGACATGGTTTAGTGCTGAGCCTTCAGTCCTGGATTGAGATTTGGACTGGACGATCCCTGAGGCCTCTTCCAACTGGATGTTTTCTGTGATTCTATGTCCAGAAATTTAGGACACACACTTAGCAAGTTCTGAATATCTGTATCATGTATGACTATGCTACCAGAAGGGTTCATCACAATTTTACTATTCACAAACATTCAAATCTTCCATTCACAGGGGTAGACACTGTCATCTAAAGGTATGCTGAGCTTCACCAAAGAATGCAATGTTTTAATATCCAATATATTCTGACAGGGCTACAAGGCTGCCCATAAGGACACTTTACTTACAGCCAGTCAAATGTACTGCCTGTATTCCCAAAAGCATGGGTACTTGAGGAAAGGTTGGGGGGGTGGGGGGTGGAAATTCAATAGGGAAAAAACCAATCTTTTATTTATGTAAGCATAGCTCTTTAATCAACTCAGGTTTGTTTTTTCATATCACATCAGATCCACATGATGAAATGTTTTGAAATTGATCATCAAGCTGCTTGTTAAATATTGTACACTCAGAATTACCTTGAATTATTTTGAAATGTTTTGTCTGACTGATTTTTCTTTCCTTCAGATTTGCATGTCGTGCTTAACAGAGTTTTAGGTTCAAGGAAGGAGAGAGCTTTTCCTTCAGCTGGACCATTAATAAGGTCTTCCTCATGTGGATCCTCTGGAATATAGTAAGGTACCAGCACATGCTGCAAGTTTTCCCTCAGGCAAAGAACTTTTATGGTCTCTGTCCTCCACTTAGCTATTTGATTCCATAAAACTTACAGGAGCTTAATTATCTTTAAAAACCTCTACCTTGCTCAAATGTGGTTAACACTATCCCACTGATGGAATTTCTGGGTACATACATGGACAGAGAGAAACACACATCACAGGAAGTCTGATCAAAGCAGCTTTTCTAATACAATCCAAAAGAAAGTATTAGAACCTGCTAAGTCTTGATATAGCAGACCTTTTACATTCCCATCTTTCCAATGCTTAACAATTCCATTTTGTACAGTTACAGCTAACACAAAAACTACATCTTTGAAGTTAAAGCAATATTGCTGCCTGAAGCCAAGCAAACAAGATACTCAAAAACATACTGCTCTCCACCAATTACACAGGCACTCAAGTCCTTATTTTAGGAGGACTGCTTTACTAGGCACAAGAGCTGGTATTCTAAGGCACTTAGAGCTACACAACCTAGCATACCAAGCTACCTACTAGTAAGTAACACAGCACTACAGGAATAGATCAATAGTGCAGAGACCCCAAAACCTGCAGTGTATGAAGCTGTAAGATCATACTGCACATTTGGCTTTGACTGATTCTTTAACTGGAAGACCAACTGCATGTGATTCAAAGCTCTACAAAAAAAATCAGTCATGGGTTTGCACCTTTATACCTTCATCGCAAGTTAAAGCCCATGCAGAACATACCTCATACAGATCTCCTAGTTTTGTTTAATCCAAAAGTAATCTAGTTCACATGCACCAAATCAACAGCTCATGGTAAACAGGAATAGTTGGGGACTTCACTCCAAAACTATACAATTGTTCTGAACCACTAATTGTTCTGAACCACTAATGTTGACACAGGCTAAATAAACCTCAGGATCTCACAACGGCTTCTCTCTCTCCTTCCCCTCTTCTTTATCCCTGGTGGAAATCAACTGAGTTATTACTCACATCTTTCTTCTCCATCTCACTGACTACCACTGCAAAGCTTGTTAGGAACTTAGCATCTTCAGAGTGTGAATAACCTCTGCCACATGTAACTGACCTTGGCAAACAACTTCAAATGCAGATTGTGGTTGAATGATGGACTGACTCTATGACCTCTCAAGATTGCTTCCAAAGGAAATCAGTCAAAAAACAGGCACTCAAACCCACTGGATTTCCCCTATTACTGCCTATAGGAGCTATGCTTTCATCCTAAATGTCCTTGATAGCACACTTCACACAAAGTTTCACCTTTATTTATTTTGAAAACTTATAACACAGCAGCCCACTGTTCGAAACAGGAACATGCATGTTACCATTCTATTGTAATAATGAATTGTAGAAAATGGGCAGGATATGGACATTTAAAACTGTGTAGGAAAGAAACCTTTATAAGCACATTCACTTCATAGATTCCAGTGCTATACATCTGTACGTCGTTTATACCTTCCCAAATTTTTTTGGGCTGTACTATCATCAGTTACAGATTATTTGTTCAAACTTCTCTCATAGCTCTAAGACCAAAAAGGTTTTGCTTAACTGACACTTTTCCTTCCTGTAAAACAGGAGGGAAACAAACACTACATGAACAGTAGATGAAGATTAGTGATCTGCTAATTGCTACAAACTGCTCCTTCTTCACAAGGGCTCTCCAGTCCAGTAACCAGCAGTAAGTATTTCAGTCACTGCACATGTAGCATGTAGGAATTCCACACATAATGACAAATGTCATTGGCACCTATCATGGTTACATCAATGTAGAGAATACCAAATCCTTCCAAAAAAGGAAAAAAGACTGTTACACAGTAAAGCTCTTAAAGTTTCCATGTGCCAAAATGAGTGTTTCCAGTGTAGTCTTCCATTGACCCATTGCTGCTCACACATTCTTAAAGCAAGACATGATTTATATGTTTATTATTATGACATTTAACTAAAATGAGCAGAACACTAGGAACTCCTATTAATAGTTTTCCTGAAAGTATTTCAAGTTCATTTACACACTTACTAGTGCAGGACTGAAGATAATTGTCTATATTCTGGGATAACAGAAGATAGTTGATGGCTAATCCAGTAAATCTTCCTATGAACACATTGTCAAAGACTCTTGCCATATGAACACATTTCAGATCCTCAGGGTAGACCACGAGTTGCACATTTTTAATAGGCTTGTGCTCAGATATTATGATTCAGCTCCTTAACCTCATGGCCCAGCAAGAAGCAAGTGTCCTGTCTGTCTTAAACACTTTTCTCCTAGCAGAACTCTGAAGCTCTTCCAATGAAAGCTGTAAATACTAGTCATGCTAGCAGGCTGAGGCCACAGTTTCCTCCAAATAATCCTCTTGAGGATCTATGATGGTCCTTGTCTGCAGCAAAGTGACTAAACTGGAAACCCCAATATTGTCCCAACTGATAACCAATGTAAGTAAATGAAAAGTCACATTCCAGAAAAAAAGGTGTCCCTTTTTTTCGCTATTGGGAGTGGAAAATGCTGGTTCCAGCTCTTCCCTATCCTTTGGTCCACAAAACCATCCTTCTCTCTGAGTGACACCTTCCAGTCAGTAGCTATCTTAAAATCCTGAAAATTAACCAGTCCAGATGTAACAAAGAAAATAACCACAGAGATTCTAAGAAAAGAAGGAAATTTAAGGCTGGGATGTCAGCTAACATAAGCCAGGAAATTTAAAACGGAAATTGAAATTTCAGTGAAGACAGACATTTTGGCACAGATACTGAATGATTTTCCTTTGAGTATTGTCAGTCAAGATCCTCACTCCTGGGACTACACCTTCACAGTACATTCCAAATACATACAACATGCGGAGATGCTTTGAAATTTGAAGACATTTGCATTTGGACTGACATCTTCTTGTAATATGTTTGACATTGAGCACTTCTGTAACAAAGAACTGAGCTGATTTCAACCCAAGTCTTTTCCAAAGAATAACGGGCAGCTACACATGAATCAATAAGTGAACAGTTTGCTACAGCAATGAATGTCTCCGAAAACAGCAAGTTTGCAAGCACCAGATGGAATAAGAACATTATTGCAATTCCTGCATCCCATTGTGTAACAGCCAACAGAGCCGTTAACGCTTTCTGGTGATTTCTAAGCTTTTTAATGTGCTTTCCTTTGAAGGTGTTTTTTTGTGCCCTGTCAGCCTGCAAGTGAAGTTCAGCTGTTTGGGAAAGAAATTTTATAGGCAAGCTACCAAATAGGGAAAAAAAACAAAATACAGATGGAAATAAATACTAATGATTGCCTTACAAAAATCACTGATGGACAGAAACCTTATGTTATGAAGTATGACCTACAACCTGCAGCACAAGTCTTTCACCCCTCATAAGCCACAGCTTTCTCTCTTCTGTACTAATGCCATCCGCCTTTCTGCATCTTAGTTTATCACTCATCCCACAGAAATGTCTATCTCATGATCTCAAGGAGCTTTTACACTTTATTGTTTTCTCTTTCAGAAAGCAGACTTAAATCTTATTTAGCATATGACATTACATCTTCCTCCAGAATTCACAGTAAAATGGCAAAAGACATTTGAGTCAATTCAAATTACTTATTTTCATTGCTACCACTACGGATCATCGTAAGAAAGCTGCCCACTCAGCAAAATAGTCTCAGACATACATTTATGCTAAGCAGTGTATTTTCCTCTCCCCAAACATGTATGAACATTTGAACACTGCTCCCTTTGCTTAGAATGTGCTTTCAGCAGCCAGCATACAGTAGGAGCAAGCATGTCTCATTTAAACTGTCAAGAAGCATGTCTAAGCCATGCCTGAACTAGTCTCTGGCAACCCAGGGCAGAAAGCTTACACAATATTAACAAGTTGAATTCAAATTTTAAATACCTCCTATATATTTTAAAGATATATTGCCCTGCTCATTCGGAAAAACACCTGTATCCCATACAAGTTCACAGAGACAATTTCATTTCTGCTGTAAACTGCAATAACAATTTTGAAGCCAGACTATTTGTAATCACATTAGTACCAAATCTGAATATTCTGCTTTGGTATTCTAATATTGAGTACCAGTCCAGCATGAAAAATGAGTCTTATTTTTGTAGCTACACTTTTAAAGGATATATACTAAAGGCTTGATTCCTAAAATGTAACAAAGCACTGCCTCCTCACTGTGTGCCTGTCTGTATGATGAAAGACAAATTATTGCTATCACTGACAACAAAACTTTCTGTAACTCTAGAACCTATTTTCCTGCAGCAGAAATTCTTAAATCTCAATCAACTTCAGTGCTATTTAATTATGTCTAGGAGAGATCAGACCTCCAAATCACACACTGATTACACAGCAGAACTCAACAATGTCCTTGAAGAACACTGCATCCTGATCTCAAGCAGCTAAAAAAACTACCTTTACGGTATTACCACAAAATCAGTAGTGGATGCTTTAATAAGGCTAACAAATAAGATTTGCAGCATAGGAAGTCTAGCATGAAGAAAAAGACTGCATCTTTTTCCAGAGTAGGAGATAACTGTTTTTTTGCAACAAAGGGGAGAAAAAGATTGTTTCATGTACATAGAGAGCGAACCTTGAGAACAGTTCAGACACTACAATGGTGAGATGGTGCTGGGGAGGAAACAAAACTCACAGTTAGACCTCACAGCTGAAAGGATAATAACGGTTTTCTACAAAGCAGCACCAAGTTCAGCCATTTTGCCCATTTCTCAGGAAGGCACTGCTCACTAAGGCCCTAAATCTGCAATATTCACTCCAAGCCAACATGACCTGTGTGCTGCAGGGAAACAATCCAAATACACTGAAAGATGAATCTTATAACACTGCCACATAATACAGGCACTTGGCCAAAGTAAGAGTATTGCTCCAATACTGATGAGCATTGTCCCTAGAAAATTAGAGCATAATACTGTACCAGGACAATTCAATTTAAAAGAAACAAAGGAAGACATATGTGCAATACTAGCAGTATGAAGTATTTTGAGGTTCCCCATAAAAAGTAAAATGCTAACAATTGGTGAGATTGTGATTTTGTTTCCTTTGCGGTAAAACAGCACTGACAAATAATATAGTGTCATGTTTCTTGTTTGCGAGCTAATGTCATAAACATCTGAAAAGTACATTCTGGACAAAAAGACAATGCCGTGCCTGGCGTCAGGGCAGCTCATCACCAGACTGGCCCTGGAGCAGCCGAATGCTGAAATGACGATGAGGGCGTTGCAATCTCCCTCGGGACTCCCTCACCACTCTGGGAAGGAGCGCGCTAATCTACACCTGGCTCAGCATCTACCGCCCAACGTGCTGGTGCAGCAATGCCACCCAGAATGCTGGGAGCAGGGCTCATTCTTCTTCACCTCCTCCATCCCTCCTTGCCACCATCACTAACTTATGAGATATGAACAGGCATAAAACAGAAGCACCCTTTAAAACCCAGGCTTCCAAAATGCTACCCATGATTTAGGTGGCTTTCTTACATCTCCATACCCCACACTGGCCAAACCAAAACATAATTCTTATCAATTCATTTCAAAAGAATTTCCACTGCTCAAAACTCCCTTCCCTTTACCTTCTGGAGCCCAGACTATTTCAAACACACATGAAGGATTGTTTTTAGAATGCAACCTAACCTTCTTTCTGTTGCATTTAACATCACTGTTGGTTTCAATATGCATGCATGAAGGGTAACTCCTTTACATATCTCAGTGATTAATCAGTTCTGAACAACTAACAGCAAAAACATATCCTGTTTTCTACTGAATCCTAAAGCACACAGTCTCAGTATGAAAACACACACAATTTAGAGACAAAGCAACCCATGACAATAAAATTTGGAGTAACACATGCGGGTCTTCTATGCATTCTAGTAAGATTCTAAGCACTTGCTTGACCCCATTTATGAGTTGTACCTAGTAGAAACAATATATTGTACAGCCTTCTTCAACTCTTGAACAATGTACTTTTGGAGGTCTACCTGGGGAAGTGCTTGGTATCTACTTGCTCACATGCAATGAAGAATCACTGCATCCTACTGACATGCTCCCCCTAAACCCTGGTATCCTCAAGCACAGCCCTGCTTAGCAAAGGCCACAGTGGTACTATGTGAAAACACATACTAGTTTTAACATATTAAACAACGCAATAGGATGCCACGGTATGGCCATATGTACCACCATAAGCACTGGTGATATGCCTATCACTTCAGTGTATCATCCACTCATGGCAGTTCAATTTGAACTCAGTTTGGAGGGAGTAGAAAAGTAGTGGGGAACCAGAAATTACAGCAACAAACCACTGAATTGTGGATTTTTGGGGGAAAAAAATATACAAAACCCAAGAAATATCTATTTTTATAACCATTTTTCTTACTAAGACAACAACAGTAATAGTTTTAAAATTAAAACAGAAACAGATTTTCATTTCTCACAAGCCCTTCCACTGATAAAATTGCAGAAGTTGTAATCTCTGAAGGTTTTTCCCAGGTATCAAGACAGGTCAAGTGTATGGCTATCAAAACGTTTGATGCAAAAGTCACCAAGCCTTGCAGAAAAAGACCTTAGCAACTTCCAGTTGTCGGCCAGTCACAAGTGGTGTCCTCCAGGGATCAATGGACTGAAGCTGGAGGTGGGGAGATTCAGGCTGGACGTGAGGAGGAAGTTCTTCACCATGAGAGTGGTGAAGCCCTGGAATGGGTTGTCCAGGGAGGTGGTTGGGGCGCCGTCCCTGGAGGTGTTTAAGACCAGGCTGGACAAGGCTTGGCCAGCCTGATGTAGTGTGGGGTGTTGGCGGGGAGTTGGAACTAGATGATCCTTGTGGTCCCTTCCAACCCTGACTGATAACTATGATACTATGTTGGGCCCAATCCTGTTCAATATCTGTACTGATGATCTGGATGAGGGGATTGAGTCCATTGAGTAAGTTTGCAGATGAGACCAAGCTGGGGGGAAGGTGTTCATCTCTTAGAGGGTAGGAGATACCTGCAGAGGGACCCTGACAGGCTGTACAGATGAGCAGAGTCTAATGTAATGAAATCTAACACATCTAAGTGCTGGGTGCTACACATTGGCCACAGCAATCCCATGCAGTGCTACAGGCTGGGGTCAGAGTGGCTGGAGAGCAGCCAGGCAGAAAGGGACCTGGAGGTACTAGTTGATAGTGGCCCAAACATGAGCAAACAGTGTGCCCAGGTGGCCAAGAGGGCAAATGGCATTCTAGCCAGTATCAGGAATAGTGTGGCCAGCAGGACTAGGGAAGTCATTCTGCCCCTGTACTCAGCACTGGTTAGGCCACATCTTGAGTCCTGTGTCCAGTTCTGGGCCTCTCAGTTTAGGAGAGATGTTGAGCTGCTGGAACGTGTCCAGAGAAGGGCAACAAAGCTGGGGAGGGGTCTGGAGCACAAGTCCTATGAGGAGAGGCTGAGAGAGCTGGGGTTGTTTAGCCTGGACAAGAGGAGGCTCAGGGCAGACCTTATTGCCATTTACAACTACCTGAAGGGAGGTTGTAGCCAGGTGAGGGCTGGTCTCTTCTCCCAGGCAAACAGCACCAGAACAAGAGGACACAGTCTCAAGCTGCGCAGAGGGAAGTTTAGGCTTGAGCTTAGAAAGAAGTTCTTCACAGAGTGAATGGAATGGGCAGCCCAGGGAGGCAGTGGGGTCAACATCCCTGGAGGTGTTTAAGAAAAGACTGGATGAGGCACCTAGTGCCATGGTCTAGTTGATTAGTTGATCGGTTGGACTTGATGATCTCACAGGTCTCTTCCAACCTGGTTGATTCTGTGTGAGTCTGTGAGAAGAGAAACACATAGCCCAGGTAGGCAACTATTTGAATGCGTGGCCTACATATCTCTGGTACTCCTATATGCAATTAGACATGGTTTTAATTTATGATGAAAAGACAACTTCTGTTGAAGCCTACTCTGGCACCACTTCGAGCTATTATTTTTACAGACTCATAATAATGACTTATTACAAAAGCACATACATACACACACAAAAAAGTTACATTATGACAAATCACGTTTAAATTCTTTAATTACACTTTCACTTGAAGAATTAAAAAAAAATTAAGACATCAAACTGGATTTTTTTGTGCAGATGTGCTATAATCACTTCTGTATGTTTTTTGATACAATTTTCTAGATGTTATGAAAAAATAAACTAACAGGAGAAAAAAAAAATTCATTTTTACTACCTACAACAGAAGATCACTTGGCCAAATAAGGGAGCTTATAAATAAATAAACGAATAAATTTGTCAGTGGTATTACTACTCTCTCACAGTTCATACTCTGAGAAAACCACCTTCATCTACTTCAGTGCGTGCTCCATAAGAAATGGAGGCTCATTTACTGCAGAAGCAAGACATTCTGCTGACATTATGCCACACCTTCAAACATGGTAACTAACTGAACTGTCACATTGAGTTACCAAACCTGAATTAGAGCATGTTTTTCTGTGTTTGATGTAGCATTTATTTACTAATACTACGCGACAACTCTGAATAACAGATCAAAAGTTGAAGTCAATCTACACCAACACTGTAACTAAAAAGAAATCACTTTTGGAGGTGATACAATGTACTTCTTCAGTTCTACCAAAGCCTCCATAATTAGTTTATGTATTTGCTTTGATATAATTGCTAAGGTTAGTGAAAACTTATTAAGCAGATCCTACTGGTTAAAACAGAACAGCAATCAAAGAATGTATAAGAGAATTAAGATCACAGTCCCACCACCCTCAATGGTAGTCAAGCCAACAGCATGTCATCAAAGCTGTTGAAGACTAAATGTAACTACTGTTATCAAGTTTTCCCAGGATACCAGAGTGACACAGAAAATGATCTACAAAGGTCTGTGCGTGGGAGATTAAAACTTCACATGTTTCCAGAACTTTACAGGAGCAGAAGCGTCTAGCCTCTTCCATAATGACTGAGACATCTCATAAATGAAGGAGCTCAGAAGCAGGACATATCTGGGATTCAAATGACTCCTGCCACCACAGCACTCTTCCATTACTGTGGTTTCTCCAGCTCAAGAAAAGGGTGCAATGCCTACACCCAAGTTTCTTCCAGCCTTCATATTTCTAAACAACATCATTCTTTTGCCAAGTCTTTTCATTTAGAACATGGTTAATAAAATCCACACCAGAATATTTTCTTGTGGCTAATTCCATTTTTGGATTAATACATATTTAAGAGAAATCACAGACATCTTCACCACATTCTGTAACACACTTCATATCTCCATAGAATAAGTGGGGTTTTTATTTATTTTTTACAGGTCTCCATCAATAATTTTAGTTTCTTTTCTGTGACCTGACATTAGAAAAGATTTCTGGTACATATGCCAGACAATGAAGCAATAAGGAATTTAGAAGGGATCAAACACTGGCCTGGCTAACACAGAATTATGAGGCAAAAATACACACTGTGGCCCAGCTAAGGCTGGCTAACAACACTTTGGGCAGCAGCACCAAAGGAAGAGATCAATCCCAGAAGACCTATTGTAACTGGAATAGGAAGCCAAGACAATAGGATGAATAAGATCTGAGTAGATAAAGCACAAACTGAAAGCAGAATACGTTATTCCTATCAAAGCTATCAAATTATCTCACATCAATTTTAAGGAATGTGGCAGTTTAGGCTGAGTGTCTCCTGTTGCTGCCACAGAAGATACACCTCCAGCATCCCAAGTGTCCAGCCCAGTGGGTGGACACAGGAAATAGCGTATTTCATACCCATAATATCCTGCACCCTGTAAATCTATCTGCAAAGTCATTCACTTCCTCTTTCTTTCCTCTCTGCTCCATTGAGAGAGATGTTCCCCATCAGGTAATGATGGGGGAGTTATCTTAAGGCCTCTTAGGCCTGGCTAGGCCTAATGCCAGAAGGAGAAGAGGGAGAGGCAGCTGAGACTAGACTAGTGGGAGGTGTGGAGAAAGAGCCCTGGGTCTTTTGGGTATACCCTCAGGTGGGAGAAGGGAAGCGTTGAGAGGCTTTTGGGTACGCTGTAAGGGAACTCTGTATGCTTTGGGTTTCTTTTGTCACTATGTTTGTAGCTTTCTGTAAAACACTCATTGCTTTTCCATTTAAACTTTCCATCACCCCCACAATCCATATGTGAGAGTGCCATTCTTTTGCCCCTTTCAGGGGCAAGAGAGGATCTGCCTCAAACCAGGACAAGGAAACATATTTTGAGTTGAATACAGATGCAGTATTACTTACTTCTCAGAGCAACAGAGAAGCTATCAATATGATCAGGGGTAAATTTACCTGTTTCTGAGCAACTGCACTGCTCTTAAGCTCTGATCACTCATTACAAACTGATGTTTTAGGCAAGTAAGTAATACTTTATTTTCTTCCTATTTACTAAAGCCCTTTCAATTTTCTGCAGCGAGTGCTGGATTCCATCAAATGTATTTACATTTTTCTCCTTAAGTACTGTTTGCTGGATTTTCACTTCACATGTTTTAACCATCCAACAAATACTGTGGTTATGCAAATGTTTACACTGAGTTCATCTTATTTACTTTTGCACCAAAAAAGGGGTGTTGTTCTTAATTCCAAAAATATGGATTTGTTTAAAGAGAAAAATTATTAATAATTACTAAGACTTGTAATTTTCTAGTTGTAAACTGAACAAAACAGCTGAACAGCAAATCACATGGTGTTATTCCCACATCCTCCATCAAGCAGATCTTCACTAACATTAATGAGTATCTGCCAGCAAAGGTGTAGTCCATGTGCAAGTAAACATATCACTGTATCAACAGGTTTGTGAAGTGCTCATTTTGCAAAGGCAACATCAGGTATTAACAGACCTTCAATATTCTCAACCTGCCCACTCCCTCACACAGCAGCAATGGCTCTAGCTTCAGAAATGGTTCCACACTGACTCACTTCTTCTGCAATACCCATGAGAGATGAGACAAACCACACACAGAGAATTACTACTCCAAGTTATTGCTTCCCTTGAGCTATTTGAATAACAAACAAAAAAGAAAGCATAAAGTGAATCCAGATTTTCCTATTTCACTTATTTAGAAAATAAGCTCCTCAAGGCAGGAGGACTATCTTCATTTTAAATTTTGTACAGTGTTTTTCACCTTATCAACAATTCACGTAATAATACACAGAATTGTTCCACCCTTGTTTAAAATGTGTCATTTTGCACTTAAAGCTAGAGCTGTATGATGGCAAATACAGAAGTCTATGATGAAAGGCATCTTTTCAGTGCAGTTGGTTACCTAGCCTCATAATAAAGTATTATCTGAATACTTCCAGTTAGAGGGATTTACTTTGACTGAGAAAAAGAAGGATGGCTGGAAAAAAACCCACAAATATAGAAGGGTAAGATTCCAGTTTCCATGGAAGCTGAAGCTAGATAACAGTGCAGCAACATCCCTCAACACCAAGCCCATGTTAACTCATCCCACCACTGGTCATTACTGCAGCTAGTTTCAATAAAGAACTTCTGATGAGCTACTTGCATTAATCTCTTTTATACGTTTGGGTGATATAAGATTGTCAACACAGAAATAACTGAAACATGTTTCAATACTCGATAGTTATGCAAAAGAAGACATGATTCCATGTTCATTGATACAGACCCTGACAGATCTCTTGGCAGGACAGGTATGATTTGGATCAAGAAAGAATATACACTGAAGGCTGTTGTTGAATTAGCCAGAACACAGTATGGTAGTTCCACAAGATTTATGCTGTCTGTGGAAAAATATAGATGACATTCAACCATCAGAAAGCCAGGTCAGCACAGAAAGACAACACCTGATTCAATAACATATAAACACAACACCAATGCAACTTACAAATTTTCAAATGGTACTGTCTGTGTATCAGGTCCTTGCTCTGCATATCATGCCATTTTTATTCTATTGGAAGATACATTACAAGGTTTATGAACTCTTCAGTTCATACCCTAGAGACTAAATCTAGTCTTACTAGTTAGAAGGGTGTCTTCCACAGAATCGGTCAAAAATTTGCTTAGTTAGTCACAATGTCATTAGTAAATTTTTTATCAATCTAGACATTTACATAAACATCTTGATTAAACTAAATCCACAGAAATCTGAGAATTGCATTCCAGAGCAACACTCCCAATCCATTTCTATCAAGACAGAAAATGGAAAGATAGGGTCTGCATAAAACAGGATCTCCTGGTGCCTGGTTAGATACATGGCTTGACAACTCAGATGGAATGGAATGGACCAGGTTGGAAAAGACCTTTGAGATCATCGAGTCCAACCTATCACCCAACACCATCTAATCAACTAAACCATGGCACCAAGCACCCCATCCAGTCTCTTCCTAAACACCTCCAGTGATGGTGACTCCACCACCTCCCTGGGCAGCCCAGTCCAATGGACAATCACTAAGTATAGACAGAAACCTTCTTAAACTGCTCTAAGTAGTTGCCAGCATTTAAGCTGTCTCCAGGCACCTTGCTTTGTATTGTCAGTGCATGTATGTGGACATAAATCCTCTAACATATCCCTTCACCTAAGCTTATATTAAAGGTCATTTCAATATAAAAAGTATAGTCCAACTCATGACACACTGTACCCACTTAAAGCTGTGAGCCTTCTCACAGCCCCCAGCACCCTACACAGTCCTTGTACAAATCCACAAGGCAATTCCTCTACTTCTAGGAAAGCTCAGGAATTAGCAAGAGTGTGTTTGGAAACCAGCAGGTATCAAAGGTTCACTGACATGTGAAAGGTTAAGAAGGAAACTATGAATTTTGCAGGCTTGCCCATGAGCTGAAGAAACCATCGATTAACAATTATGTGTAAAGCACAAGCCTTCCAGCTCCAGAAAATAGAAAATCTGCTTCATACTAGATAGCATGCCAGCTTGCTACAGTACAACACTGTGGTTCCCAAATCTGTTCCTAGCTCTTGCTGTACTCCTGCTGGTCCTATAGGGCAGGCTGCCCCCCCTACAGCAACTTAATGCCACTCAGCTGATCCCCAGTATTTCATAACACCTGCAATACTGGAACCTCTATGCAGGTAAGAATTTCCAAGAGGAACTGGAATATAGATACTCACACCACTACCATCATTAAAAAAAGGTGGGTTTTTTGCATACTAGCATGTGCAGGTCTGTTACACACTTGGACTGTGACTGTCCGATCTGACCCCTAGTATCACAGAGGCCACTGCACAAGCATGCAACTCCCAGCGTAAGGTCTCTGACCAAAGCTTAAGCCAGTGTCAATTGTTCCAACAGCTTATCCTTAAATCTTTTTTTTTTTTTGAGTTCCTACTTTCCAAAACACAGTCCTCAACTAAGCATAAGCTTCACTGTTACCACCAAAGTGAAATCTTTGCCTCAGTGAAGTTACCAGCAAAAATAACTCCTGCCTTCAATGAGCTCAGATCCAGATTTTGTTGTATGAGATTCCCATGACAAAATGCAGATATGTACATCCAGGTTAACCATCTAGGTTCCTTTGATCATCAGTGAATAAAAACAGACACTTTTAGACTCAACTTCTAGACACCTAAAATAGGCTTACTGATTTATACCCAAAAATGGTTTTTTTCCTCCTCAGGTTGAAACAAAGATTTAAGTGACAAGCTCTATATTGCACATATCTAAAATAAGCAGAAAGAAACCCACACAGAATTTTATTCTTGGTTTTCAGATGAAAACACAACTTGTATAAATGGAATCAAGCATATCACATAACACAGACTGCTCTGTAGAAAGACCAGAACACAAAGTTATCCATCACTGCTTCACTAGGATGGCTCCAAATATTTAGATACCAGACAACAAGATGGAAAGCTGCAAACATTAACTATCCATATAACCAAAGTGTTGAAATAAAATTTTCAAATCATTTGATCAGGTTCTCTGAAGATCCTGCAAGATTAGTGCATTTTTGAACTGTCATAACTGATAATTTATTTTCTATTTTAATACAGATATTCTGTATATTTTAAGTATTATTATTATACTTTATTAACTCTTCACAGATTAAAAACAAACAGAACAATAATTTTGCTTTTCTGCAGCTTCAACACCCTTACTATAATCTTTGCTGAAGCAGGATACACTCAGTAATTTATTCAACATCACCTCTTACAGGCTGTGTCTTTGGTTCAGCTACTTAAATAGTTGTTACCACCTCACCATGGATAACCTGCCCATGGTTCCACGTGGCTTCAAAAAATTTGTCTTCTCATTTTCCTCCTATTTTTCACCTTGCCTGCCAAAGCTAACATTCTGTTTGTGATCTCTGAACTGGACTCCCATGAACAGGAGAGGAACATCTTGAGGCCCCTAATGCTCTGTTACATACCACAGTACTATAAATAGAACAGAATAGAACAGAACAGAACAGAATAGAATTAACCAGGTTGGAAAAGACCTTTGAGATCATCGAGTCCAACCTATCACCCAACACCATCTAATCAACTAAACCATGGCACCAAGCACCCCATCCAGTCTCTTCACTTTTCTACCTTGTCTTTTCATCAACACTGGTTGTTTCTAATAATGGATATTGATTACTCCAACCTTAATTTCCTGATTTTTCCTTTCTTGTTGTTCCTCATTAATTACCTTACATGAAACTAATGCATCATCTCTCCTACCATGCCTTGAACAAGAAGATCAGACTGCAGAAGATCAGACGGAAACATTTCAGTAAGTGATACATTATAGTAAAATCTTCACCAGTAACTCTGAAACTGAAAATTGTTCTGAATCTGAACTGAAATATGCAACTATCAGAAAATGGCCACATTAAAAAAAAAAAAAAAAAAATCTAGAGTCCCTTTGGACTTTAAGCATATAAAACTAAAGTTTATGCATTTTCAAAGGCAAAAATGCTAAGTATTGAATGCATGTAACAAGTAGACACTTCTTCAAGTTCTACTGAAATCACAACTTTTGCTGAACTCCCTTCATCAGAATGTATTTCATTAACTTATTGCAAGATATTGCAGTACCTTCATAACACCATATGACTGAAGGCTGAAATATGTACTTTTACAAAACCAAAACATATTTAAACAGACCATCAGCACAGTGCATCAGGTCCCCTACATTCAACACATGGGGAAAAGAAGATGAATCTTTCACACGCAGTGCTCTGCTTGAGCAAATTTATCCCTTCTACAGTCACTGTTTCCATCTTTCTTGTTAGTGTTAAATATATAATTTTACTTTATGTATCTACAGCAAAATTTCATTTTCCAATTTAGTGGTATGCTTCTCATTTTCTAGATTAAATAACTTTGACTGGGTACCCTTCGGTTCAATGAAGAATGTAAATTTGACATAACTCCTATTAGGCAGTGAATATTTTGGAGAGGAAACTCCATTTTTTTTCTTATGCATACCCTCATATCTTATAACCTACATAATTAATTTCTAAGACCTCTCTTGCTTAAATCCTCATCTTTACTGCTGGTATTCAACATGAACAAAGGCTCCTTCTCAAAGAGGAACAGGTTTCTGTACAACTATCTTCCAACCTAGACTTTTCTTCAAACAACAGAAATCTTCCACAATATTTCAAGAAATAATTACTAATCATAGTATCTCACCATAGCAAAAGATATTTACTCCTACCATAGATTTTGTAATCATATTTCAGTAAATTAAAGACTACTTATTATTATACTTCATTATATTAATGACTGTTTCAGTCTGTTACAGGCTCTGAAGCCTTTTCTGTGTTGTCATACTTCTATAGTTGATACTACAGGATGGATTCAATAACCTTTTACAACATATTCTTTTAAAATACACTCTGTAACAAAGATTCAATTAATTATTAATAAAGAAAAAAATCCTAATTGCCAAAAGCAATTTTGACTATAAACAGTAAGCTGTTCTTGTAAGTCAGGGTTGAAGCACACAAACAATGTTACAGCGACAATTAAGCAACAACCTCTGAAGAACGGATATTAGCCTTCAATTTTCAAAAAAAATCTAGCATTTACATTAAAAGGAAAGTCAAAATGCTTCATCTAGCTTTTAGATGACTTACATACTATACTCATCATATGCAAGCTAACGATTCTAAAGATTATACAGATTCCAATTTGTATCAAAGAATCACAGAATCAGAATTGTCAAGTCCGACCATGACTAATTCTGCAAAGTCTGATGCTAAACCATACCCCTCAGCACCACATCTCTGTATCTCTTAAACAACCCCAGGCATGGGGATTCAACTACCTCCCTGGGAAGCCTGTTCCCATGTTTGGGAACCCTTTCAGTGGAAAAGTTTCTTCTAACACCCAACCTCAAACTCCCCTAGTAAACCCAGGGCCATTTCCTCTCATCCGGTCCCTTGTTACTAGGGAGAAGAAACCAACACACACTTCAACATCCTTTCAAAGCTGGTGTATCAGCAATGGGGTTTCAAAATTTTATTTACATTTTTCAGTGGACTGAATGAGTCATCTCACTGATTACAGCACCATGTCTTGCTTTCAGCTTGCGTCATGTGAACCTCAGCTGTGCCTCTGAAGGACCACAGTGCTGCTTTAGTCCAGTCCTATACAACTATTGACTAGATAACCAGAACATGAAGATCAGACTTCTAAATGACCATAATTTTCATCGAGTCAGCCAATTACTTTCACAATTTTTTCAAGAACCAAACCCTCTTTAAAATACAGCTGAAACCCGTGAGTGAACTCAAAAATCAGTAGATATAACTACATCACAGACCTGCAGACAGCATGGTTGTATTAAGTGTCATTTCCTTCAGAAACTAGGCCAAAAAACTACCCATTTCAGACCCTGTACCTGAGGCTTTGCAGGGGGAGGGGAGAGAATCAGTCTGCTGAGGTAGCTGGAGAATATACCATGTCCATTCATGTTACAGTTTATAATATATAGAATATATTGCTCTCCGTCAATTATAATGCAAGATTTATTTTCATAGTTACAGTATCAACCTAACAAGGGAGGGAATTCCTACCATTTATATCTTAATTAGTCAATAATCTGAAGGACTAATGCAGAATCAAACAAGCAAATAATTATTCAGATCAGCTCATCCTGAATTTAATGAACTGGTTTTGTTTTCTGGAATAAAGAAAGTTACTCTCACTGAAGACCCAAATCTACTTTGTTTTCCACCACCAGTTTAAAAAACTGATCCTTATTTTAAGTTAGTTCCAGAATAGAAAGTATATACTGAGTACAGAATTCTTACACACAATTTACTTATTCAGTATCACTCTGAAGTAGTATTAACTTCAAAGGTGGTTTTTTTTTATTTTTAAATTAGTATTTTTCTCCTAAGATAATGAACTCTTAAAGGATAACCTTTTTCCACCAAAAAAAAAAAATTCCTTATTGTCAATGAATCAATGTGCAAAGAGATATAAGGAAAAGGTGCTGGAGCTGTATACCTCAATGAGAACAACTGTAAGAATTGTCAAAAGCCACTGATAACTTAAGATCTGAAAAATTTTCTGTAGGGACTTAATAGTTTTGTATTTTTAAAAATGCTCTTCATGATTTATTCCATAAATACAAAAGTTCAAACTATGTACTTACTTCCACATGTGAGAACAAGGTTTGCTCAACGTCACCACTGTCCTTCTCCTTAAGATCTGGTGTGATATTTCTATTTCTGACTTGGAAGTATGTTTTACTCAGATAACCATCACCGAGGTCCTGTGTTCAAAAAAACAAGAAAGAAAAGAAAATTTCTGTAACCAAATTGCTAAATACCATCACTGTTCTAGAAAATAAACAGAGCATGCTATTAGGCATAAGCTCCAAGTCTTTTTATAGGCACCAATGACTGCACTGCTTTTCAGCATCTTCTCACGGGTAGTTCTTGGTGTTAAAGGAAGTCAGAGACCTGAACAGTAAAAGAAACCTTAATATAGCTATTAATTGAGTAAGACAACTGCTACCCAGGGATCAGGATGAATGCCAAAGGACTGGAAGACAGTGCATCAAGGTCATCAAGAGATGAGCAACTATTAACTATTTTGACCTGCTTCAAGCAATTCATTCATGCCAGTATAAACTTGCCAGTTCTTGGTAGACTGTTTTATTTTTGCTCTGCTGCACTTCTAACTTTTCTTAAAATCCTGAATAAAAAACAACCCAACACTCAGAATGATGTGCAGAGTCACAACTTGCTCCCTTTTCTTGATCACCTCCAAGGGTCAAATGTCAAAGAAAACAGACAAAGCTGTACCTTCTCCCAGTTTGCTTTTTATCATTGTTTCCCAGGCCACATAGTCTGCTGCTGTAAAAGGCCCTTGTGCAATCTGAGTGACAGAAGGTTTTAGAAGCTTTCCTCCCTTGCTGACCTGACTATCTGCACACATATATAAACTTTTTATTATTTATTAAAAGTAAGAAAAGAAAATAAGTACAGTAGTTACATGTTAAGAACTTATTTCTTAAAGGAAACAAATAAATTGGGAGTTTATTAGCTGTTTCATTATGACTTATTTTAGATAAACACAGAAAGCATATGTGCAACATCTGATGAAAAAGGATCCTATTCAAAACAGTCTCTCTACAAAATTCATTAATGTAGCATTAAATTGCTTGACAAGGCTGCAAATTTAACCATAATTTAACTCTTCAGTTAATCTGTCACTGCTGACAGCTTATTTCATGTATTCTGATCTTTAAATCAACCTGAGTTTTATTCTGACACACTAGTTCTTCCTTTTCAAGGACAGTTTAGAATGCATGCACCTCCAAAATCTGCTATGGACTACTTGTACTTTGTTCTCCTAAAGTTTCATACTTTAAAAAATTATAATGCTTTCTAAATACATTTTGGTCCACCAATTTTTAACCATGAATCTTACTAACACAAATTACCTTGATTGTAACTTCTCCTACTACATACTTCAGTCTCACTAAATCTCATGAAGAGTATATACCTGCCAAACTTTGTTGGATGTCCTAAATGCAGAGCCACCTGCATCCTGCACAAAGAAGCATCAAGAGAATGATAAAAATTAAGCCTAACTTGGTGATACAAAAGCCACCTCTTACTCTCAACACTCAAGTCTCTCCCTGTGAAGCTTTCTGCAAGTGTCAGCAGGAGTACAGCTACCTGCACCGGTATTTATCCCCCTAATAGCAGTGAAGAAAGTACTACAGCCACCCACAGAGGTAAAATGCCTCAAGACACAATGAGCTTTGCCAGAGAAGGGCTGGATATAGCATTCACCTCCCTGAACCAGTTCTTCCTGTCAGCAGAGTCAAGCGTTCTTTAGCATCTGAGTGCCATGAAAAAGCGTCCATGGATAACTGGAAACATGGAACTAACAGTCTCTGTATTTCATAGCTGCATGTCAGCAGCTAGGGAAGAGGTGGCAGGAAAGAGAAGCTTCCGTCCTGCTGCACTCTGTAGTGTTATGTGTTTTGTGCACTGCCCCTATAAATAAATTAATATTTTATCAGGCACTTTGATCCCATTAATGTGGAAAGTGAGTCCATTTCTACTCCAGATGTCTACTGATATATAGCCTTTGATATGATTACCTAGATTAACCTAACTAAACATGAAATAAACATAAAACTGGAAGCAAACAGAAGGTGGCCTTCACAGCCAAGATTTAACTATCAGTTTCTAATTAGAGGATTCATGTTTAACTCCATCAGGTCCCACAGTGGAGGGGCTCCTGGCTTTCTCCTGGGGGAACAAAAAAAAAAAAATATAAATAACTGTTTAGAACATGTCTCTTACCACTTATAAAAACAGGGTTCTGTTAGGCCCATGTAAACTTATGCCACTAGAGCCAACTCCACAAAAACATTAGTTCATCATCTAAATTTAATCTTACAGAAAACATAGAAATACAAGAACACAGCTCTACAAGCCTGGGTTACATGTGTGGTCTTACTGCTATCAATGGGTCTATTCACGTGAGTATGGCCAAGAACAAGCATTACATCAGTAAAATTTAGGGTGTCCCAAACTACCCACAACACATATTGGTAAAAAAAGGCAATAAGACAATGAGACATCTTGTTAATAAAAAGCTTCCTTCCCCAACTACATACTATAAATGGATGGTCTCAATGGCCAGGTTTTAATCACACACTGAAATCACAGTCATCAACTCTGCCCACTAAAAAAACCAACCAAACAACATGAAGAAGAACAAAAATTAGAGGTTTTTTTTCCAGTGGAAACAAAAATCTACTTCATTCTGCTATTTCCAGCAAAGCTTCTTATTTCACAGAAAGTTCAAACTTTGACCCATGTATTAAATTCCCAACAGAGGCTCAGAGCATCTTTCTTTGTCGAATAAATCCTCACAAATAGAGCCTTGGACTGAAATATAAAGTTTCAAATGGCTGCCTGTTAAGAAAGAGTGCATTGTAACACTTGGCTAATATTTGCACTTTTCTATAAACTTCTAAACAGAATGCATCTAAGGCCAAGATTCTGCTTCTTACTGAAATTCTGTTTCATCTGTGATGAAAGAGTTACAAATGCCACTGTACAGTTACTTACATAGAAAGGATGGTGTATATTTACTCCAGGATTTCTTGCATTTCAAAATGGTACAGACATGATCTTTCTCCCCAAAATTCATAAAAGCATGGGAAACCATTAAAGCCATTAAAGTTAAAATAACAAACAAACAAAACCAAACACCCCAATGGCACAATAAATTTTCTACAGCAGAAAGAAACACACAGATAAGACGTATCTTAAACCATCCAAAAACTAGTCAAAGAAGCAAGAGAACATATAAAAGCTACATCACCCACCCACCAAAAAAAGAAAAAACCCACAGCAGCATGAATTTATTAAATGGAAAATAACAGAAGAATTCAAAGCAGAAAAATCAAGTATTCAAGATATTTCTGTTGTTATTAGACAATAGGATAGGATAGGATAGGATAGGATAGGATAGGATAGGATAGGATAGGATAGGATAGGATAGGATAGGATAGGATAGGATAGGATAGGATAGGATAGGATAGGATAGGATAGAATGGGATAGGATAGGATAGGATAGGATGGGATAGGATAGGACAGGTTGGAAGAGACCTTCAAGATCATTGCGTCCAACCTATCATCCAACACCATCTAATCAACTAAACCATGGCACCAAGCACCCCATCCAGACTCTTCCTAAACACCTCCAGTGATGGGGACTCCACCACCACCCCAGGCAGCCCATTCCAATGGCCACTCACTCTCTCTATGAAGAATTTCTTCCTAACATCCAGCCTAAACCTCCCCTGGCACAGCTTGAGACTGTGTTCTCATATCCTGGTGCTGGTTGCCTGGGAGAAAGACCAGTCCCCACCTGGCTACAACCTCCCTGCAGGTAGTTGTAGAGAGCAATAAGGTCTCCTCTGAGCCTCCTCTTCTCTAGGCTAAGCAACCCCAGCTCCCTCAGCCTCTCCTCATAGCCATAAGCCATAACTACTACATTTCAGCAGTGGCTGAGCAGAACATCAGCATGTAGTGGACATCACCAGGTACTTTTAAACCAGTATGTAAAAACTGCTGGTTTTCTTCAAGTCTTTGAGCACTGTTAACATTACACAGAATTACAGAAGCATTCAGGTTGGAAAAGACCTCAGGGATCATCAAGTCTGACTGATAACCCTACCCTACAAAGTTCACCCCTAAACCATATCCAAACAACCTTTAAAACATACTCAGGGCTGGTGACTCAACCACCTCCATGGGCAGCCCACTCCAATGCTTGACCACTCTTTCTGTCAAACAACTTTGGTGAAAACCTGCATGTATCAATGTGAATTTATATACTGGATAATTTGTGTAACTCTATGTGCATTAACCTGGTGTCATTCCAAGAAAAATAACTGAAGATGTCACATAGAATTCAGTAAATAAATACACAGTGAGCCTAGTTGTTTCTTAAGACAAAACAGACTTTGTCAGGGTCCACTTAAGAAGACATGTTTGGGTCATTAAAACTCATAACAAAATATTCTCAGTCTTCCATAAAATAACTGTTGATTCTGCATGTAAAAATTAAAAAATTAAGGTAATCCCACACTAATCTGACACACACCAAAGGATGAAAAATGATTAATTCACAGACTTCAAATGTAACTGAAAAAAATGGAGAATCATCATAAAAGAAGTGATTCTAATGGGGTCCTATGGGACTAGTCTTGGTCCCGTGCTATTTAAATTTTTGATTAATGACTTAGAAACAACACGTAATTATTTTTGGTAAGAACTGAGTTATGGGGAAGAAGCAAATAATGAGGACTGATCAGTAATACAGGCTTTTCTGATGGCTGCATGCAACTAACATGTATTTTAATACATAGTATTAAGATACACACCTAGAGCAAGGGTTATGTGCTATTTCAGCTTAAAAGTGCTAGCCTGATCCTTGGATGTATAACCATAAGTACTTGCCCAGAGTAGGAAGGTTTGAATTTCACAGTGATACAGCATTCATTGTCTAGTTCTGCCCACAAATGAAAAAGGATTTTTGTAATACTGGAAAGGATTCAGAAAAGATCCACAAGACTGATTAAAATATTGGAAAACATGTCAAATAGGGAGCTCAACATGCCTTGCTTGAGCACTGACAAGGTGAAGGGATGAATTGATCTGAATCTAAACTACCAAAAGAGGGAGAGTTCTGATAAAAGAAAGGTTGTCAGCTTAGCAGACAAGGTACAGATACCAACAGCTGGAATATGAATTTCAACAGTGAAAATTAAAAGTAACAGGTTTTGTTTTTGTTCAGTTTTGTTTGCTTGTTTAAAAAATTCAACTTTAAATACAGCCAACCATTCAGAAGGCTTGCAAGAGCTGTGACTTTCCCTATCATTATGAACTCTGAAAAGACAAGACTGCCTAATGTCTAAACACACATTTTCTGATCAAATCAGAAATTATTTCAGGTAACCTTACCTCTCTGTTATACAAGTTACAGGGGTTTTTTTGGATTCTCAAAGCCCATTCATGTGCCAGCCCAAATCTCCATATATATCACCTATGCACTATTTTTGTTCTTGGGCCAGTTGTGCCAAGGGCCATTTAATGCACGTGCTGAAAACTCCCTCTAAAGGATGTTCCAGCTTGTGGTGGTTGTCAACAGCTCAAAAAGAAGACCAGTAAGGCTACCTAAAATTAACACCATCATTACTTTACCTTGCTAATTCTCCACTCCCAACCATCTCCTATCTTCTGAGAATGTTTAATAAATTCTTCACAGTGCTGCTTGAATCTTTTTTCTTCCAAAAAGAAGTCCTCTTCACCTGCCATGCTACAGGACATCTGCAGAACAAACAAAATTTTAGTACCGACAGTTGAAATTAACTCTAAAAACTTTCACTGATTTACAACAATTGTAAAGTAACAAAGTACTGGGGGGGGGGGAATGGTTTCTTTAAATACCACATTTCTTCAAGTACATTAAAGAATCAGAGATAAACACAATGCCTAAGTGTGGAAGGCACTTCTGGAGACTATCTAGTTCTGTCTCCCTGCTCACAGTAGGGTCAACTAATGCAGGTGGCTGGAGATACCTCAACCTCTCTATGCTACCTGTTACAGCATTCAATTACCATAACCGCAATTTCTTTTGTTTGGAGAGGGGGGAAAAAAGTGCTAGCATGTGTTCACTGCTTCTTGTGCTTTTATTGCATTGTACTGAAAAAAAAATCAGGCTCCATCTTCTTTGCTCCCCACCCTCAGGTACTTACACATATTTATGAGCTCCCACTGCCTTTTCTTTTTTCCAGGCTGGAGTCCCAGCTCTATCAGCCTTGCCTCATAGATAAGACACCCTCAGTCATCTCTGTGGATATTCACTGGACTTGCTCGAGCATGGTATTGTCTTTCTCATACTAGGGAACCCAGTGCTGAACACAGTACTGCAGTTTTGACATGTTTCCTTAGTAGCATGATCCAACTAGTGACCAAAAGCCTGAACCCACTTGTGGGCTACTTCAACAGGCTTACCATGCTTTTCAGCTCCACAAAAGCCAGTGTTTGTAGACCCAGAGCCCATACCATGGCCAGCCAGGTCCAGCAGAAGCAACTGTTCCTGCTCATGCCAGCAGTACAGCTCTAAATGGCCCAACAATGTGGCTTCAGGGCTTTATAGGAGTGCTTCAAATTAGTACCTTCCTTACCTAGTTTCCCTTCTAGGGTCTTAAAGTTAACACAAACATTCTGAAAATGTGTTTACAGACATCAGGCATCACTGCAGCACCACATACAAATACTCAGTAACTATTACAACTAGATCACACCTTTTCTTAGCAAGAAATAGAAAGGACACAGCACCTCATGCATCATTTTTCCAGATCTGGCCTTGACTCACATCATGCTATGACATAAATCATTTACCCAGCACTTGAAAACACATTATTTCCTATGGCTGTTGATTCAAGCCCTCGTTACTCTGGGCTACTTGGCTGTCAAGGAAGAGGAAATGTGGCAAACAGACATTGTCAATGTTTCTGCAATTCCTAAATTTCCCAGCCCAGATGATGGACTGCAAAACTGTGGTATGTGCATCTAATGAGCGTGTTGCTCCCACCTCAGTTTAAAGATTTATGTGCTAGTGGAAACTGGTGGCTGTAAAGATACCAGGCTGCTAACACCTGTGCACCATGCCTCCCTTTCTTAAACCACCTCGGAAAAGAGTGACGAGCAGAACCACATTAATAGGTCCCACTCGGCCGCGGGCCTCACAGGCAGCCGGAAGGGCACCAAACCGCGGCCAGCCAAGCTCTCTCCCCCTTGCCCGTCACTCTCTGATGACCCCCCTGCTGCCCCGCCGGGCCGGCTCCCACGGCACCGCCCACGTCCCCGCGCCGAGGGAGCTTCCAGGCGGGACAGGCAGGCGACGTCTACCAGAGGCTATGAATAAGGTGACAGCAGGGCCCGGGGGGAGGCGCGGGCGCCCCGTCCCGCCTGAGGCGAGGCGGGAGGAAGGCCCGGCGCACGCCGCGCACAGAGCGCCTCCGAAGACAGCCCCAGAAAAGGGCGCCGGCCGTTCAGAGCGGGAGGAAGCAGCCCCGCCGCACCGCCCCCACATACCGTGCCCTCCTCCTCCTCCTCCTCCCGCCAGCTCGCAGTCCCGCACCCGCCCCGCCCGCTACGCATGCGCGGCCCGCGGCGGCCCACGGAGGTGGACGCGCATGCGTGGCTGTGAGGGCGGCTGGGGTGGCAGGGAGCGCTGCTCTTGGCTCTGCCGTCAGCGTTGGGTTTCGCTGCGTGTCGTGATCTGTGGGGCAATGTATGAGGTGCTTGGCGAGAGCGTCTTCATCACGACTCTGGAAAGGTCTCTCAGAGCTTCTCTGTCGGCTCCCGCCCCCAAAAGTGTTGCCCCAGACAAATTTGGTAAGGCTGGCCTTCTTCCAGGAGCTCAACAATGCCAGTTCTATGTGAATGTTTCTCATTGGTTCCACAGACATAATCGCCTTTCTTCCCCTACAATATAAATATGATGGTATTGCTTTTCCCTGATGGGGAGTGGGGGAATGTGAAACTAAAACGGCCAGCTCACCCAAGTGCTCTCTTACAGCAGGGGGGCTGGATAGAAGAGCAGCCCAAAATGACTGCAGAGAGTTGTCTGGGTGAAGATTGAAAAGCACAGGATCTCACCAAAAACATAATGCTGAGCTATATCCAGGAGATGGCCAAAGTTGATTTCAGTGTTCATTCTGTTAACCCAGCTGTGTTGTCTGCCTAGTTGCTTCAGGTCTGAGAATTTGGTAGGTGCACAGAAGCTCTTCTGCTACACGAATCTTAGAATTCTTTTTAAATTCACAAGCCTATTAAACCATGCATTTTTCAGGGGTAAGGTCTTGTCTGGCATGACTAAGCTATCCAAACTGTAGTATGTGCAGAATGTACTGCATTTGGATAGACCTAAGTGGAACTTAAATGTTGACGTAGCCTATTTAGCTGTAATCTGCCATTTTAAAGAATTTTGTGACTGTTGAATTTAAAGTAAACAAGACCTATGCCCTCAGCTTTGGCAATCATCATACTCAGTGGAGAGCTTTTGTATGCAAATGGTGCTGTGCTCTAGATGGCTGTAATGTGATGTTCAGTTCCCAGTTTGTTATTTGCTGGGTGTAGAAAGCTCACATGGGCCATAAGTTTTGTGCTGGAATATTCCTGAGGTAAACCATTTCTCTTTGTTCTTTAAAATTCCATTTTCTAGAGTTTGGCAGTTAGCAGCCAAGTTCTTCAAATATGACTCATATTTAAATATAACTTTCACTACTCTTTGTGAACAATAAACATGTTCCATCTAAGTCTGTAGTTTTCAACAATATGTATAGTTAAGGAAAGGTTTGTTTCATGAAGGTATTCTGGAGAAGGACAAATTGTGTGATGTGCTTTGAACAGGTTATGGTACCTCCACAGATTACCATTTTTGACTGCATGTATTACTGTTTTAAAACGGTTGTGTAGCTTGGGTGATGCCATTATAACTACAAGTTGTGATCCTATGGTCATTATCTGATAATCACAATTAATTATTTACATTGTTCTTTCATTTTTTACATCTTGGGGTTCTGAAATTTGGGAGAGCAAGCACCATGTTGTCATCCAACCCTGAGTTTTTAAGGAACATTTTTACATTGTGGAATATATTCTGTAAGCCATTTTTGCTAACAGAAAATGCCTGTGGTATTGAAAAAATGTCACATAATGTGCATTGCCTTGGAAGCTACAGCTCCTGATTTCTAATTTTAGCTTTGTTACTGGCTCTCTGGATTTTCTTAGGGAAGAATCATCGGGCTTTTTACAGCTCATTTTAAAAGTGGCTGATAGGGCTCTGATTTTGCATTGAAGTTAGTAAACGAGTCACTGTGACTGTCAGTTTCCAGAATATGAAGCCATAGCTTCATAGATGCAGATCCATTTGCTTTATTTAAAATTCTGAGCCTCTGTAAAAATCAGTAAAAGACCCCTGTAAAGATCCAGTAACTAGGATCTTAATACTAGTGGTCATTTTTAGGATAGAGGTTTAGCCATACTGTTGGAGCGTCGTGAATAGGCCATATTATCTGCAGACCTTAACCTGAACATATACAACAATTACTGTTAAAAAAATTCTTACCTGAATATTCCTTTTCAGAACTTGCTGGCTTCCTCATAACAAGCATAACTAACTCTTGTGTTATAGAAGTAAAGGTCTAAAATGCTTAACTTTGAAAATGCTAGTATCCATACATTATTGCTAACAGAAATATTACCTCAGGTAGGCAGGGTATTCTGCCTACTAGAGGCAGATTCCAACCTCGGCTCTGCTGTTGACAAATTTGGGCTAATAGTTTGAGTTTTCTACATCTGTTTTCCTTTTTGTCTGTCTGCAGAGCAAATCAGACTCATGGTATATTCTTAGCATCTGGTATCAGCTTGGTCATCTCCAGTATTGTTACCAGGGCTTTTCAGTAATTTGCAGTGGGAGCCTCTTTATCATAGGAACTCCATTTGCTGTACTCTGAATAAATGTCTCAGGTTTCCATTTCATCTCTGCTACACAAAAGCATTAATTGTCCTGTTCCTTGTGTCACTATTTAGATGTCCATACACTTAAAACTGATAAAACAGGTCATCAGTTTTATTTATTCTAAACAGATTCATGTATGCATGTTAATATATGTTATCACACGTTGATACTTTTTTGGGGATAAAGTAAATTGTTGTAGGAACTTTAGTGGTTGTATCTTTTAGACCTAAACTGAACAAAGATCATGGAGAATAATCCTTCATCAACCAGGCAGTGAACTGGGTGATCTTTAAAAGGTCTTTTTTCATTTCTTCATCCTGTTGTTTGGTCCCAAGAAACACAGCTTCATTCAAAATCCACTGATCAGTCAGGCAGTTCAGGCAACACTACACTCTCCAAAGAAAAAAGGTAACATTACAGCTCTCAGACTGATAGGATTAACAGAAACTACACTGAATTTCACAAATCCCTCCTTAGTATGGTTCAGATCCCAAGCAATTCACAGTATAATTCCTTTGCTGCTTCTTTCAATTCAGTTTTTGATTACTCTTAAATTCAGATGTTGGCCAAATAAAAAGGTCATAATCTGTTATTGCCAATGCCTGGCAGAACCTGGGTTGCAAAGTTTTATAATAAAGGAATATTGCCAGGTGGGCCAAATACAAAGTAATGATATAGCCAAAGCAAGATGGTCATTAAGCAAACCTCATGAGACTAAGGGACAGCACATTCAAACCCAACGTATCATTTGTCCCAACAGTTTCTTCATTTGCTTTACTAACATGGTCACAGCAGCAAATGTACCCTATCTACATTTTCAGAAGGATACATCTGCAAAAATAAAACACTGGAATTCATTCCAGTTGAAAATCAGTACTAGCAGACACTCACCATGGACAACTCCTTAATTTAAATCTCTTCATTGTCTGTCATTAATATTGTTTATGGAGTTCTTGTTCCAGTAATACATAGTAAGAATTTAGAAGTAAGATATTCTGCTTCGTTCTTTAGGAAGCTTAATAGTTGAAATTCCCCTGATAGAACCTGGTAGGTGGAGAGTTGCAATTTGAAAACTTAACAAACCATATTTTCCAAGAAACACTGTAATACTACAGTGCTCTTATGAAGTAGACAAGTAGTGTTATTTTCCTTTTGCTGGCAGAAAAAGAGGAATTAAGTAATTTGTGGAGGGCTTTGGTAACTGTTAGGCTGGTGAATGGAGCTGAATTTTGCAGATGCATGGTCCGCGCCTTCAACACACACAATCTTGTGCCCTGTGATTGTTCTGAAAGTTCAAAAGGAAACAAACTGAGAGGTATGCAAACAGTATACATTTTTCATGAGTATTTTTATTCCACTCCAGCAGCTACCAACCAGCACTGAAGAAACTACTAGCATAATGCAGTGAGTGTTGCCACCTTCTGCTTTTGGCAGTTTTTCCTACTGCTTTCTACTTAATTTCATCTAACATTTTAGTAATTATTTCAGGCTTCAGATCCTTTCCTTTTTTTTTTTTTTTTTTTTTTCATTTGTTTTGTGTTCTCTTTCTGTGACTTCTGTTTCATTCTTGGGATTTGGTTGGTTGTTTTTTTTCCCCCTATTAGACCAATACATATTGTAATCAACTTGACATAGGCTACCTGTGAAATACTCCGATAATTAATATAAAAGATAATAGCAATCGAAGACCTCAATAATGTTGCTCCTAAGCAGGGCTATTGGATTTGGGATGTTGAGAATAATGAGGAGGACTAATTGATACAGAAAGATAAATTTTTTAATCAGCTTACAAGTTCATGGTCAAAACACCATTAAAATATCTACAGAGAGAGAGAAGCAAAGGTCATTACAACACAGGATTGCATGGAAGTCCAATAAAAGAATACTGTTAGAACCTATAGTAAATAAATAAGCAAATTACCACCTGTCTCTTTTGGTTTTATTAAACCAGCAAACCTATACTCCCTCTGTTCAGTTTGCTAAAATCAACAAGTCAGAAGCCAGTTCAAAGTACAATGTGTGAAATATTTTTGTTCAAGTTGCTAGCTATATCAGAACTGGGATTCATTTTACACATGGAAGGTAAATAAAGCCCAGTGCTAAGCTCCAGAGTAAATTATTCCAATTATTCATCTGGTATAGGTCTGCAGGCCCACATTTAAAATTAGCAGCTCATAATTAACACTGAAGTCAGTCAAGACAGACAGATATTGATGCTAAGAGAACAGGATTTTATTCATGATTCCTACAAAATATTACGAACCCAATACGATAGAATGTAACATGCAAAGATTGTGTTTGGAGAATATTTTCTTTAGATGATAGATAGAAAGGTCAAGAGGGAAGCTGGCTGCATGGGAAATGACAGGCAAGAGCAGACCAAACCATCTGCTTTGTGTAGAGCTTAACTTGAAAGTTTACTGAAAAAGTAATAACTTTTTTCAGGAGACTGGCTGAACTGAAGAACAAGGGAATTTTTTCTTAAATAGTGACAGATTCTACACTTTTCTTTTTCCTATTTTTTTCTTGTAGAATATTTCAACAACAGAAACTACCCAAGACAGAGGAAAAAGTAAAAGAAGCTTGCACCCTCTATCAGTGATCTGGTTTTGGGGATTGAGTGCACCCTCAGTAAGTTTGCAAATGATAATAAATTGTGCAGGAGCATTGATCTTGCTGGAAGATGGGAAGGCTCTTGCAAAGAGACCAGGACAGGCTGGATTGATAGGCTGAGGTCAGTTGTGTGAGGTTTAACAAGACCAAGTACTAGGTCCTGCACTTGGGTCACAACAACCCCCAGCAGCACTACAGTCTTGGGGCAAAGTGGCTGGAGAGTTGCCTGGCAGAAAGGACCTGGGGGTGCTGGTTGACAGCTGTTTGAACATTAGCCAGCAGTGTGCTCAGGTGGCCAAGAAGGCCAACAGCATCCTGGCCTGGAGCAGGAACAGTCTACACTGTACAGTCCTGCCCCTGTATTCAGTATTGTTGAAGCCACACCTTGAATACTGGGTTCAGTTTTAGACTAGACTAGACTAGACTAGACTAGAATAGACCAGGTTGGAAGAGACCTTCAAGATTATCGTGTCCAACCTATCATCCAACACCACCTAATCAACTAAACCATGCAACCAAGCACCCTATCAAGTCTCCTCCTGAACACCTCCATTGATGGTGACTCCACCACCTCCCTGGGCAGCCCATTCCAATGGGCAATCACACTCCCTGTGTAGAACTTCCTCCTAACCTTCAGCCTAAACCTCCCCTGGTGCAGCTTGAGACTGTGTCCTCTTGTTGTGGTGCTGGTTGCCTGGGGGAAGAGACCAACCTCTGCCTGTCTACAACCTCCCTTAAGGTAGTTGTAGAGAGCAATAAGGTCACCCCTGAGTCTCCTCTTCTCCAGGCTAAGCAACCCCAGCTCCCTCAGTCTCTCCTCATGGGGCTTGTGTTCCAAGCCCCTCACCAACTTTGTTGCCCTTTTCTGGAAGTGTCTTTAGGCCTCTCAATGCAAGAATCATGGAATCACAGAATGTTAAGGGCTAGAAGGGACCTCAAAAGATCATCTAGTCCAAATGCCCTGCCAGAGCAGGATCACCTATACCCAATCATACAGGAACTCATCCAGGAGGGTCTTTAATGTTTCCAGAGAGGGAGACTCCACAACCCTCCTGGGCAGCCTGTTCCAGTGTTCCCTCACCCTCATAGTGAAAAAAATTTCCCTCTTGTTTCTATGGAACTTCCTATGCCTCAGCTTCCACCCATTGCCCTTTGTCCAATTATTGGGCATCACTGAGAAGAGCCTGACTCCATCCTCTTGGCACTCATCCTTTACATATTTATAAACATTAATGAGATCACCTCTTAGTCTCCATTGAGTTGCTGGAGCTCTTACAAGGAGCATCTGAGGCAATAAGGGGTTGTTTAGACTGGAGAAGAGGAGGCTGAAAGGAGATCTTATAGCTCTCTACAACTACCTGAAAGGAGGTTGTAGTGAGGTAGGGGATTTGTTTCTTCTCCTAGTATCAAGTAATAGAACAAGGGGAAATTATTTCAAATTGCATCAGGGTGGTTTTACATCAACAGTTGAACTTGATTATCTTAAAGGTCTTTTTCAACTGAAACAATTGTATGGTTCTATGTCCATTTAGACATAGAATCAAGAAGTAAGTAGTAGTGGACATCACATAATGTTACTGATCAATAATTACAGATGAATTCCTATCATTACTGCACAGGTTCTTGTGAACAAATGGATAGTGACAAGAATTCAAGTTCCACCAAAATACGTAAAACACTACTTTGAACAAATGCTGTCTTTTTCTTTAGTAGAAGTTGTAACATCCCAGCCATATTTACTAGGATTCTCTGTGTGGGTACCTTCTCTTGATCAATCTGACCAACATGCAGCTACTAAAGAATTGTCATATGGGAAAGGACATCAAAAGGAGATCTTGTCTGTCATAGCAAATTCCTGACTGCAGGTGGTGTCTTGAAGGGTCAAACCCCCAAACATGTCCTAGACCAGACAATGAGCTAAGCACCCACAAATGTGCAAACCTGGACACCTCCTGGGGTCCAGATAAACATGTACCACATGTAATTAACTTTGTAACACAGCTGTGAACTGTGTGTGCCCCTGGCCATGTTTGGATATGCCCCATCCTATAGGTCCAGTTATCAGGGTTCTTTGTTACCAAAGGGCATTCATTGTCCTGGGACAGTATTTAAACCAGCCAAGAAGTCAACAACTTGCCTTGTTCTCACCCAAAGAGCAACAAGAGCCAAATGCTGCCCAAGTAGCAGATGAAGAATCTGCTCTAGCAGACCAACAACTTCACCCAGGCCTTGCACTTGGACCAAGGCAGAAAGGGGAATAGCTCCAAGGGAACTGAATCACTGGTTTTCTAGTTCAGCCTTCCCAATGGCACAGCTAACTGTTCTTATTTGGAAGTAATCTGTCATAGAAATGGAAGAGGGAGTATTTATCCAGTTTGATGCACAGCACTGGAGAAAAGACTTCATTGTCTTCATCAACATAAGATCATAACCTCTAACTTAACATTTATTGTATTTGCCCATTCCTGAGAAATCTAGCAAGAGAATAGCCTCAGCATGATGAAAACAAAATCTTTTCTAAAGCTACTTTTATTATTTTAAGTCATACTGCATGCATTACAAATGGAGAATAGGGTTGATTCCTAAACACATAGAAGCATACAATTACAGGATCACAGAATGGTCTGGGTTGGAAGGGACCTCCAAAGGTCATCTAGTTCAATCCCTTGTGCAGTCAGCAAGGGTATCCTCAACTAAATCAGGTTGCCCAGAGCCCTTTTGGGCCTCACCTTGAGTATCTCCAGGGAAACCTGTTCCAGAGTTTCACTACCCTCATAGTAAAGAACTTGTTCCTAACATCCTAACATCATCTTTTATTGTTTTCAAAACCTACTACTGAAATTATAAATGTACTGAATGCTTCAGAACACAAGAACAAAAATGTCATTGCAGGCAGTGATGGGGGTTTCATCAGGGTATACAAAGGAGATTTCTAGAAGGACATCAATTAATGGAGAGTTTGGGAATCAGTCTGCTGAGTTTGTTTCTTCATCAGCTCAGACTGACAATCTTCATTACCTGAAAGATACACACAAGGATTTGCCTTCCAGGACTGGAAAAAGAAGCCATCCTCATAAAATGATGAAGTGAGAATGAACTGACCATGAATGTGATGATGAATTGAGCATTCAGTTGTCACTGAACTATTAATGAAAAGGTTTTTCTGTACAGGAAAGACCTACTGTATAAAATGGACAGGTTAGCACATTCTGAAAATACATCTCTACACTAGACTTCACCACATTCTATTAACTAACATTAGTAAGTGTATGACACTCATGCTTTTGTTTGTCCTCATTTAGACAAAGTCTTTTTTTCATTCCCTTGAATTATGTGAAACCTACCAGACTTTCAAAATTCACATCAGCTCTTGATTTACTGAGATATTATCAAACCTAGTTTGTAGGGTTTCTCTCCCCAGAAAAAAATGAGCATTTATTCTGATATTTAACTTGTAGCATGGCTGCATAAAATCACTGTGTCTGTCAAGTAAGATGATCCTTTGAATGATGCTGGAATACTTTCCTGACCCTGAAACTGTTGATTGCCACCACAGAAATGAGTGTGAAGTAAGAATTTGTAGGAGTCTAGTCCTCCAAACCCCTGCCAGCAGAATTTCAATATAAGTCATCTTGAAGCCTCAGTATTCTTCCCTACCACTACTACTCACCTCGTAATTTCTTCCTTGTCTATGATTCCCCAATGCACTGACCCAGCTGACCAAGTGTACCCTGGCTGTGGAGGCTGTAACTCCACTCTGTTCACTGAAGTTATATTTACCTGTAACACAGTTACACTGCGCTGGAATACTTGATGCAGGGAAGGTATAGAGGTTGCCCAAACCACTTCAAGTTCTAAGCTGAAGCCATTGTACTCCAGCCACGTGCTGAGTTTCCACAAGGTAAATAATACAGTAAGAGTCAAAGAAAGTCAGGAAGGCAAGAGGATGAAGGGCAGACTGACACTGAAATGGGAATGGTTTATTTAATAACACTGTGAAATAGCACACTTTAGCTTCACCAGCTTATCAGAATCAGCACTGACAGTTTCTGAACATAATGATGAAATTACAGGATCATAGAATGGTCTGGGTTGGAACGGACCTCCAAAGGTCATCTAGTCCAAGCCCCTCTGCAGTAAGAAGGGGCATCCTCAATTAGATCAGGTTGCCCAGAGCCCTGTCAAGCCTCACTCTGAATGTCCCCTGGCATGGGGCCCCAACCACTTTCCCAGTGCAACCTGCTCCACTACCCTCATGGTAAAGAACTTCCTAACATCCAACCGAAATCTGCTCTTCTAGTTTGAAGCTGTTTGAAGCAGTTCCCCCTTGTCCTATCACTACAGGCCTTTGTAAACAGTCTCTATCCATCCTTCTTGTAGGCCCCCTTCAGGTACTGGAAGGCTGCTATTAGGTTTCTCCCAAGCTGCCTGTTTTTCCAGGCTGAAAAACCTCAGCTTCCTCAGCCTGTCTTTGTAGCAGAAGTGTTGCAACCCCCGATCATTTTAATGGCCCTCCTCTGAATCTGCTCCATCAGCTCCATGTCCTTCCTATATTGAGGGCTCCAGACCTGGATGTAGTACTCCAGGTGAGGTCTTACCAGAGCAGAATAAAGTGGCAGAATCACCTCCCTTGATCCACCTCACTCACTCTACCAGCCAAATTCATCTCCAGCATAACTCTGCTTATGTCAACGTAGGTATGTCAGGATAGGCTTATGACAGAAATTAATCCTCATTATATGGCGTAATGGTGGGGCTGCAACACCTAATGAATGACATAACTGGGTACTACAGGTACCATGGTGCAAGACTGAGATCATCAGCATTACTGGGAGTAGCTGAGATCCAACACAGCTAGCAAGGCCCAGAACTTCTGCTGACCTTCTCAAGTGTCTTCACAGAGTGCTACAGAATGCTATATGCTGGGTACATGTTGCAGAGCCCGCACATTCTCTCCAGCACAGCAAAGCATCATGCAAAGTTCTAGCAAATGGATTCCCTCCAACCACATTTACTATTTCAGCATCATCCAGATGGGTCCATACAGAATCAGCACCCCATGCTACTCATATCTGGAGGACAATGCTGAGACACTGTGGCTGGATAAGCACAGAGCTGACATGAATTTATAGAGGGGTTTAGCTGATATATAGCTAAAATATAGCTTAAAAGCGTTTAGCTTACATATAGCTCCACAGCAAAATGGGCCACATCTGGCACATATTGTCCGCAGATAATTGAGAGTTGGCTGGATATGATTCAAGCTAAATCATGTTTAAGAGACAGATTTCTTTTCCTATGAATTTTCACAAAACAGCCAAATTCAAGAAGCAAAGCCAAAATAAGATGTAAATTTAAATTGTGGATCCCTAATGTACAATGTATGCATATTGTATGTGATTTGTAATTTAGAGGCCAGAGAGGTAGTAATTCTGTATGTAACAACAGCAGAATGTACCCCAAAGCACCAATTCAAATGAGACCCACCCAGCAGAAGTGAACACTGTGTTTTCCCAGCCCTGGTTCTTTTGCCTGCCATCCAGAAAGCTTAGGCACATCCCCAATGCTTTCTGTCTAATCCCTTTCATCCCAACATGTCTTAACTTTTCCTGTCCTTTCACCTGATCATGGTCAAACACTGTGGCTTTATGGATGGATGTATTTTGTTCAGGTATAAATTTTCATGCCTGTTTTCAACAGCACTTACAGTATTGCCTGTCTAATGACTGTCTTGCCTTTTTTTAGGAAGAGGCTAACACTGGTGGTTAGTACCCTTGGAGACAGCTGCTGCACCCAGATTTATCAGCTGGAGGGTTTCTGGGGCCTAGTCATGAGGGTGGTATCATCCACTTCCAGTTCTCTTCTGCTGGTAAGGGCCTTCCACCTGAGGCATGCTAGGGACATTGCAGCACAGTCAAAATCCTGCACAGATGAGGCAGAGATGTTTCCCTAAGGTGACATGGCCAACTGCCCAGCTGAAGTGGCTCTACAGGAATGTACACAGCATGGGCAAAAAAGAGGAGTTGGAAGCTACTGTCCTGCTGGAAAATTACAATATAGTGACCATCACGGAAACTTGGTAAGATGAATCTTTTGACTGGAGTGTAGTTATCAATGGCTACAAGCTTTCCAGAAGGGACAGGACAGGAGGGGAGAAGGTCTTGTCCTCTAAGCTAAGAAATGGTTGGGGTGTGAAGAAATGTCCCTAAAGAATAACCAGGGGCAAGTTAAAAGCTTTCAAGTAGGAATTAGAGACCAAGGCAAGAAGGAGAACCTTGTAGTTGATGTCTACTATAGGCCACCTGATCAAGAGGACCATACTGAGTTAAGTCTTCTTACTTCAGCTACAGGAGGCATCATGCTCACAGGCTCTCATCCTTGCTGGGGGATTTCAACCACCCCCACATCCACTAGAAAAGGCACACAGCAAGCTGTAGGCAATCCAGGAGGCTGCTGCAGTGCCTCAATGATAACTTCTAAAGACAGGAAATAGACAGCCCTCCCCAAGGGGACCTGGTGGTCACCAGTGCAGGGCAGCTCATCAGGGATGTCAAGACTGGAGGCAACCTGGGCTACAACAACCATGCACTGGTGGAGTTCCCAGTCCTAAAGCACAGGAATCAGACAAAGCATAGTCAGGACCCTGAATTTTAGGAAAACACACTTCCAGCTCGTCAAGGATCAAGTCAGTAGGGACCCCCTGGGAAAGGACCCTCTGAGACAAGGGATCAGAACAGGTATGGCAAATCTTCCCATGGAGCACAAGAGCTCTCAATCCTCAGGTGTAAGAAAAGGCAAGGAAGGGAAGAGACCAGCAAAGGGTTGAAAAGACAACCCCAGGAACTACAAACCTGCCAGTCTCACCTCTGTGCCCAAGAAGATCATGGATCAGATCATCCTAGAAGCTCTGATGAGGCACACGGAGGACAGGGAGGGGATTCAAGACAGCCAGCATGGCTTTACCAAGGGCAAGTCCTTGCCTGACCAGCCTAGTGGCTTTCTACAATGGAATGACAACAGCAGTGGACAGGGCAAGGTAATGGATGTCATCGCTCTGGACTTCTGCAAGGCCTTTGACACAGCCTCCCACAACATCCTTCTAAGTTGGAGAGAGATGGATTCGATGGGTGAACTGTTCAGTGGGTAAGGAACTGGCTGGATAGTCACATCCAGAGGGTGGTGCTAAATGGCTCAATGTCTACATGGAGAGCAGTGACAAGTGGTATCCCTTAGGGGTCCATACTGGGATCTGTGGTGCTTAATATCTTCATCAATGATATAGATATCAAGATTGAGTGCACCCTCAGGAGGTTTGCAGATGGTGCAGTTGATAGGCCAGAGAGACAGGTGGTTACCAGAGGGACCTGGACAAGCTGGAGAAGTGGGCCCAGGTAAATCTCATGAGGTTCAACAAGCCAAGTGCAAGGTTCTGCACCTGGGTTGGGGCAATCACCCCCAGCTGGGTAACAAGGTGACAGCAGCCCTGTGGAAAAGGACTTAGGGGTACTAGTGGATGAAAAGCTGAACACAAGCCAGCGCCAGGGGAAGTTCAGGCTCGAGGTGAGGAGAAAGTTCTTCACGGAGAGAGTTGTTAGCCATTGGAATGTACTGCCCAAGGAGGTGGTGGAGTCACCATTATTGGAGGTGTTCAAGAGGTGATTGTATGTGGCAGTTGGTGCTATGGTTTAGTAGTCATGAGGTGTAGGGTGACAGGTTGGACTTGATGATTTTTGAGGTCTTTTCCAACCTTTTTGATTCTATGATTCTATGAATGTGCACTTGCAGCCCAGAAGGAAAATCACATCCTGGGTGGTATCAAAAGATGCCTGATCAAGATCAAGAGAGGAGATTCTGCCACTCCACTCTGCTCTGTTGAAACCTCACCTGGAGTACTGTGTTGAGCTCTGGGGTCTGCAAGACAAGACGGGCATGGACCTGATGGAGCAGGTCCAGAGCGAGGCCTCAAAAATTTTTAGAGGGCTGAAGCACCTCTCCTACAAAGATAGGCTGAAAGACTTGTTCAGCATGGAGAAGAGAAGACTCTGAAGAGACCTTATAGCTGCCTTCCAGAAGGGCTTGCAGTGATAGGACAAGGGGCAATAGTTTTAAACTAGACCGTGGCAGGTTTAGATTGGACTTTAGGAAGAAATTCTTCACTATGATGGGGGTGGAACACTGGAACAGGTTGCTGACGGAAATGGTGGAGGTCCCATCTGTGGAGACATTCAAAGTCTGGCTTGATGGGTCTCTGAGCAACCTGATCTAGCTGGGGATGGCCTTATTTACTACAGCAGGGTTGGACTAGATGACCTCGAGAGGTCCCTTCCAACCAGTGCATTCTATGATTCTATGATAAGGTAGAAAAGAAAATTCACACTGTTCCACCTCTGCCACAACCTCTCTCGTGTACCTTAGGCAAGTTTCTTGATTCTTGCTGTTATTTTCATTTAACTGCAGAATGAGGATGAGGAGGAAAATGTAATAGGTGTTTTGAAGATTACCTCAATAGTACTTAAGGCCCTTTCAGACACTCAAGTGAAAACATGGGTGTATAGAAAATCAAAGTATAATTATTATGAAAATGTACATTATTGTTTGGAGTAAATGGGAATTAAAGGCAGGATGATGAGATAATCAGACCACTGGAACTGAAGGATTTTGAGACATGATATTAAATAAGTGAAAAGCAGAACACTTAATTGAGCTTAGGGAGGGTTTTCCTAGCAAGAAATGTTCATTTCCTTCATTATTTTTGTTTTTCATATTGGCATCTGAAACAAGATGTAAGATGTTTCAGTATGATTAGAAATAGGAAGTTGTAAAATAGTGTCTTAAGGGCCCAATCTTGTAACCATATTCACAGACCCAGTGATACATTAACAAACCTAAGTCCTGATGCAGGTCCCTACTGGTATCACCCTGTTGGTGATTACCAACAGCTGAAGATCTAGTGGAGACAGTATCAGTTTATTATAATTGTGAGCCTTTTAAAGAATTATGTATTCATGAAGTACCTGAAGATTTACTGTATTTTGGTTTAGTAAAGATGAAAGATCCAAACAAACCTACAATGCCCTTAAGTGTCCTGGCTGATCTGAGAAGCCCATGTTGCTTCTGTAACTAATGTTCTTTTTCAGAAAACATTTAGTCTGTCTTGAAATGGAGTAGCTACAACTCGATCCAGAAAAGGCTAAAGGAATGACATTTATAAAGCTCAGGTTGCCACAAATCAGATTTAACTATAACTGTACTGCACATGATGTAAAGTCAGACATAAATGAGATATAACACTAAGAGAGTAGAAGTTGTATTACCCTGCATTTCATTTATTGAACTTCCTTTATCTGTTTGTTTGGATTACAGAGTGTGGTAGTGAGCACTCCAGTAGCAACCCTCTAGTTGGGATTTCTATTTATAGCATGCTCTCTCTTCATTGGATGCCCCTCCACATTAGTTTCAATGAGGCAGCAATTAGGCCCTTAAAGCAGAATTAAGGTATCTTTAATAACTGAATTTAGATACAAAATTCACTTAGCATTCTTTCAAAAGACAATCAGTTTTTATCATTCTTTGGGACTGTGAAGGACACATTTCTAAATGTTCCTCACTTACATTTTCTCATTTTTCTTTTATGTATTTTGGGGCTCAACAGCCACCATCTCCAGAAATTTCAGGTTTCACATGTGCACACATTTAGCCACAAGGCAATTCTGAACTTTCAGAATTAAGCACACAACTCTTCCCTGTAGAACAGAAGACAAGGGCAATGGATACAAACTGGAACACAGGAGGTTCAGCCTCAACGGGAGGAAGAGCTGAGAGAGCTGGCAGATGAGCTGGCCAAGCTGCTCTCCATCATTTTCCTCCAGTCCTGGCTCACTGCAGAGGTCCCAGATGACTGGAAACTGGCCAGTGTGGTCCCCATCCACAAGAAGGGTTGGATGGAGGAACCTGGAAACTCCAGGCCAGTCAGCCTGACCTCAGTGCCAGGGAAAGTGATGGAACAGATTATCCTGGCAGCAATAACTGCGCACCTGAAGGATGGCCAAGGGCTCAGGTCCAGCCAGCATGGATTTAGGAAGGGCAGGTCCTGCCTCTCCAACCTGATCTCCTTCTATGATCAGGTGACCCGTCTGGTGGACACGGGGATGCCTGTGGATGTGGTCTACCTGGACTTCAGCAAGGCCTTTGACACCGTCCCCCACAGTAAACTGCTGGCTAAGCTGTCAGCTCGTGGCTTGGACAGCAACACTCTGTGCTGGGTTAGGAACTGGCTGGAGGGCCGAGCCCAGAGAGTGGTGGTGAATGGTGCCACATCCAGCTGGCAGCCAGTCACCAGTGGCGTCCCCCAGGGATCGGTGCTGGGCCCCATCCTCTTTAACATCTTCATTGATGATCTGGATGAGGGGATTGAGTCAGTCATCAGCAAGTTTGCAGATGACACCAAGTTGGGAACAGATGTTAGTCAGTTAGAGGGTAGAAAGGCTCTGCAGAGGGACCTTGACCGACTGGACAGATGGGCAGAGGCCAATGGGATGGCATTTAATAAGTCCAAGTGCCAGGTGCTGCACTTTGGCCACGGCAGCCCCATGCAGAGCTACAGGCTGGGGTCAGAGTGGCTGGAGAGCTGCCAAACAGAGAGGGACCTGGGGGTGCTGATTGACAGCTGCCTAAACATGAGCCAGCAGTGTGCCCAGGTGGCCAAGAAGGCCAATGACATCCTGGCCTGTATTAGGAATAGTGTGGCCAGCAGGAGCAGGGAGGTCATTGTGCCCCTCTACTCTGCATTGGTTAGGCCACACCTTGAGTACTGTGTCCAGTTCTGGGCCCCTCAGTTTAAGAAGGACATCGAGACACTTGAACATGTCCAGAGAAGGGCAACAAGGCTGGGGAGAGGCCTTGAGCACAGCCCTATGAGGAGAGGCTGAGGGAACTGGGATTGTTTAGCCTGGAGAAGAGAAGGCTCAGGGGTGGCCTCATTGCCCTCTACAACTACCTGAAAGGTGGTTGTAGACAGGAGGGGGTTGGTCTCTTCTCCCAGGCAACCAGCACCAGAACAAGGGGACACAGTCTCAAGCTGCACCAGGGGAGGTTTAGACTCGAAGTGAGGAGGAAGTTCTTCACTGAGCGAGTCGTTCGCCATTGGAATGTGCCGCCCAGGGAGGTGGTGGAGTCACCGTCCCTGGAGGTGTTCAAGGGGAGATTGGACGTGGCACTTGGTGCCATGGTCTATTCATGAGGTCTGTGGAGACAGGTTGGACTTGATGATCCTTGGGGTCTCTCCCAACCTTAGTTATACTGTGATACTGTGATATATGGTGAGGGTGATGGAGCACTGAACAGGCTGGCCAGAGAGGTGATGTCTCTTTATATGGAGACTTTCAAAACCTGCTTTGATGTGTTCCTGTGCAACCTGACCTAGGTGAACCTGATTTGGCAGGGAGGTTGGACTTGAGTCTCCAGAGGTCCCTTTTTATGCCTACCGTTCTGTAATTCTGTGATTTCTTTTGCTAAGTAATTTCTGTCTTATGTATAACATCTTTCTATTCAGCTCTGTGTCATGCTTAACTGAACTCAGCCTTTGTCACTAGACTGGAGATAGATGGGTTTGGTTTGGTGGGTGGACAGTTAGATGGATAAGGAACTGGCTGGATAGCTGTGTCCAAATAGTTCAGCAATGGCTCAGCATCCAAGTGGAAACTAATAATGAGAGATGTCCCTCAGGGGTCCGTGCTGGGACCAATATCATTGACTGTCTTCATCAATGGCATAGTGGGATCAAGTGCACCCCCAGCAGCTTTGCAAGTGCATGGTGCAGTTGTCACACCTGAGGGAAGAGGTGCCATCCAGAGGGACCTGGCCAAGCCGGAGAATTAGGCCCAAGTGAACTTCACAACGTACACCAAGGCCAAGTGCAAAGCTGGGGTAATCCTCAGCATCAATACAGGCCCAGGGAGGACAGGATGGAGAGCAGCTCTGCAGAGAAGAACTTGAGGGTACAGGTGGATGAAAAGCTGAACATGAGCCAGTAATGTCCACTGACAGCACAGAAAGCCAACTGTATCCTGGGCTGCATCAAAAGAATGGTGGCCAGCGGAGGCGATTATGCTCCTATGCTCTGGTGAGACCCCACCTAGATTACTGTGTCCACCTTTGAAGTGCAGCCTGTTGGGAGCCAGTCCAGAGAAGGCCACAAAAATGACCATTCCTGTGAGGACAGGCTGTGAGAGTTGGCATTGTTCAGCACTGCGAAGAGAGGGCTCTGTGAAGACCTTATAATGGCCTTTCAGTACTTAAAGGGACTTGGAAGAAAAGTGGGGACAGACTCTTTTTCCTGTTGCAACAGGACAAAGGGTAATGGTTTGAAACTAAAAGAGAGATTTAGATTGGACACGAGAAAGACATTTTTTGCAATGAAGGTTTTGAAGCACTGAAACAGGCTGCCCAGAGAAATCATGGATGTCCCTACCCTGGAAATGTTCAAGATCAGCTCAGACAGGGCCCCGAGCAATCTGACCTAGGGAAAGATGTGTCTGCCCATAGCAGGAGGTTTGGCTTAGATGATGGTTGAAGATCTGTTCCAACTCAAACCACTTTATGATTCTACTGTTCTATAATTGTAAAGGAACAAACCCAAGAAATACTCAAGAACCTTCGCTCCTGAGTACATTGCCAGTGCAGCTGTCAGTATTGCAGCCATCCAGACTGACACTACAGATAAATATTTATCACCATCTCTTATCTGACATATACACCAGTTAAGAAAACCATGCACATTAGTTTTCACTGTTTAATGTGTACAATCCACACTGACTGTGCCTATCATGAAAACCTATGAGCTATGGTGTGGCTGCTCAGGGTAGTAGGTTGGGTACATCAGCTTTGGATGGTGGAGTCAACATGGCAGAGGCTTAGAAAGGAAATCAATGAGTGTTTAGGGGTTTGAATGATATGGCTCTTATTTCTTTCCTCTGACTTTTTGGGTTGTGTTTTTCAGTGTTGAAACTTTACTCCAGAATTACCTTTTTAGTGTGTGGGAATCAGACAGGTAGCAATTTTGAGAATGTCTGGAGGGAGGCAAGGTGATTTGAGTGATGAGACTCATAACCCTTGTAATTACAGTAATTATGAGACCATACCTCTACAGGTAAGAACTCATAAGTAAAGACATTAGCATGGCCATTTAAGAAGCTTGGTAATTAATTCCAAGGCATGTGGTTACAGTGCAAAGCTTATCATAAACTTCATGATTCTGTTGGCACTTGGTCTTACCTCTGAAGCAAGTATCTGTCCTGTAAGTATTGTACATTTGTCCTATACTCTTTGGGTATAGTCTTTTTTAAGACAAGTCTATAGCATTTCTACCAGCTGGTTATAGGTGGTTAAATCTTATTAGGTGTTTCATATATCATTTGTCCTGCAGCTCTATAAAGAAATAGCCAGAAACACTGGAGTGTTCTGACTTAGGCAGGTTCTACTCAGAGAACTAAATGTTGGGAACACTTCTGTGGACTTCCCACAAAGGAAAGTTTTCCGTCCCACGTATCCAGCACAGGCTTTACTGTAGCCCAGACCTGCTGTCTAATGGGATGGATGAAAAAGAAAAGTTTGTTAGTGCCTCCTTCCTAGTCATTCTGTGTCTTTTTTTTTTCTTCTTATTTACTCGGCACTTCAGTTCCAGGTGTGTCTTCTGTCACTGTGAACTAGTAACATCACAAGCCTTTTGAATGGTACTGAGAGAAGCCTGTCAAAAAGAAGAAAGCTTCTCCTTGAGTAGACATGCCGAGACAGAGAACATAAAAAACACAGAGTCATTAGATGGGATATTGTTAATATTCTTCAAAGTTTGTGTCCATGAGCTATAACACTATAGCTATAGTGTTATAACCCACCACACACTAAATGCCAGTCCTGAAATGATGGTATCATATGGAAACTGCAGATGATCCCTTTTGATCACAGCTGCATATAATATTTCTTGAAGGTGTGTGCAGGACAAGTTCATACATATCTGAGCATGTCTGGTTTTTTATTTAGACTCACTTCACTGTATTTTGCTCTCATTGGGAGATACCTGCATTGTTTATCATTGACATTTATGGTGATAACAGACATATTTTATCAGACTGTGATTATTCTACTGCAGTGTTACAATTTTGTTTGGAATTTGGAACATTCTGATCATATAAAGTTACTACTCCATAAGAAAATCACTTTTAATACCAATCAGTTTCAGATACAGGTGAAAAAATATATATATTTAAAATGTTATCAATGAGGAGTGAGGTATAAACCATTAACAATGCAATCAAAACATGCCTTTTTAAAATGCACAAGCAAAGTTCTGGCATAGATACTAGGAAAGAACTTTGCATCATGAGGACAGTCAAGGTTGTCTGGAGAGATTTTCCAGTCTCTTGTCTACAACACTGGAGGTTTTCAAGACCCTGCTGAGAAAAGCCCTCAGCAACCTGGTCCAGTTTCATAACTCACTCTGCTTTGGGCAAAAGGGAGGAATAGAGGCCTCCTAAGATCCCTTCCAGCATGGATTATCCTACAAACCTATGAGTTACTTCAGTTATCTGCAATGGTTGCTGACAGTGTGTATGTCAGCACTCAGCGCCGTAAGTGTGTATTTCACTCCTGAACACCTACCAGCGTATTCGGACATCTTCAGACTTTTGTCACAAAGCTCAGCTTTTATGTGCAGTTGGTTATTATGAATTCCTCCTAAAACCTGGAGTTTCCAATAAAATATGAAATCACTGCATCTGTCTTTCCAAAACCTGCCATATGAAGCAAAACCAGCCTCATAACCTTTGCATTATCTCTGTCTTCCTATTTGTGCTAATCTTGCATTAAAAGGTTGCAATAGCTACTTTCCAGATAAGGGAAGAATTTGCTTTTTGATCTAAACATGTTTTTAAGCATTTTTTTCTCCCGTGGCCTTTTTGGTTTCTGTGTAATAAAAATGACTCCCCCTAGAATATTGCATGCTTTCTCACCTCCAGATATGTTTTAAAAGGAGATTTTGGTGAAAGATGTAAAATTTATAAGATCCTGAATTGCACTGTTTTGAAAACAAGCTGAACATTCTTTCTGGTTTTATTTTGGCTTAACTTTTCTCTGGAATCTTTCCTTCAGTATTTTTTCAGTTGTGCTGACCTCGTTAAGGAGAAGTGCCCTTTAGTATTTTAGGAAGACTGCTGAGGGATTAAGATGCATATACAGGCTTATTTCTTTGGGTACTTCTGTGTTTATTATTTCTTTGGTTTTATGAAACAGGGATTTATCCAGGACTTTAAGTGACCCTCCCACTAGTAAAGTGGCCCTCTGAAGAGCAACATTAGCAAAATTATCAGCATTTATACATACATTATAGAAAAGAGTATGTTAAAAGAATATTACTGTATTTGCCAAGGCAAGTACTGAGAAGTCACAAATAAAGAATCAAGCTTTAATTTGCCCACCTTACCCATCAGCATCCTGGTATAGTAATTAGTGACTGAATTGTATAGTACATGCCCACCTTTAGCAGGCACAGGATAGATGATATTCCTTTAATGAGCAGCTATACATTTTTTATGCTTTCCCCTGTTCTCTAGTATGTTGTTGCAGGTCACATTTACTGTACTAAATTTAAACCCTGTTTGAAAGACTGAATAATTGCTTTTTTGGGGTGTTTATCATACAGAAAGCATTCCACTTCATCAGAGGAACCTTCACTGTTCCTGTGTGGGGTGGGGCAGTACTCCTTACAACTGACACTGTTTTATAGGAGGGAACTGAAGAAAACCAGAGATATCTGTAAATTTGGTAGTCCTAGGAGTTTTGGTTTTCTTTTTCCAGAGAACTTAACATATGCCAAGGACAGTCCTCTCTGGTTTTGTTTGCCACCATGAGGACTCACAACTTCCACAAATTAAGTCACACAATCTCCAGTAAGCAAGCTAGAAAAAGAGGAGAGCATAGACCATGACCAGCTGTGATAAATTTGGTTAAATTAATTGCTTCATGTCACATATGAATCCCATGACAGGGACAGAGTCCTGTCATGAGACTTACCAGAGTAGAATTCAGTGGTTCTAATCATTAAAATACTGTTTTTGTGTTAGCAGTATCCTGATTCAACAACCAAATAGCTTCTGCCTTCTGAAATGAGTTCGAGGTCCCTTCTTATGGGCCATAGTTCATCTGGAAGCAGGTCCCATCTGGGCACTCACCAAGGCTGGAAAAGACCTTCAAGATCAAGGATTCCAACCATAACACAACTACCATGACCACTAAACCATATCCTGCAGCAACACATCTACACACTTCTTGAATACCTCCAGGGATAGTAACTCTAGCACCTCCTTGTTCCAACACCTCACTACTCTCTCAGCAAATAAGCTTTTCCTAGTGTCCTACCTAAACCTCTGCTGGCACCACTAAATCCCATCTCCTCTCATCCTATTGCTAGTTACTTGGGAGAAGAGACCAACATCAGCCTCACTATGAGCTCCTTTCAGGTAGTTGTGGAGAGCACTAAGATGTCTCTTCTCTTCTCCAGCCTAAGCAACCTGAGCTCCCTCGTATGACATGCTCTCCAAGCCCCTCACCAGCCTCACTGCTCTTCTGTGGACACACTCCAGAACCTCTATGTCTTTCCTACACTGCGGGAAACCAGAACTGAACACAGTAGTCAAGCTGCAGCCTCATCAAGGCTGAGTACAGGGGCACCATCACTTTCCTATGCCTGTGAGGAACACTACAACTACCTGTAGACAGGTGGGGGTTGGTCTTTTCTCCCAGGCAACCAGCACCAGGACAAAAGGACACAGTCTCAAGCTGCACAGAGAGAAGTTCAGGCTTGAGCTTACAAAGAAGTTCTTCACAGAAAGAGTAATTGCCCATTGGAATGGTCTGCCCAGGGAGGTGGTGGTGTCAGTGTTCCTGGAGGTGTTTAAGACAAGACTGGATGAGGCACCCAGTGCCAATGTCTAGTTGATTAGTTAGGGTTGGGTGATTGGTTGGACTTGATGATCTTGGAGGTCTCTTTCAACCTGGCTGATTCTGTGATACACTATCACCTAACTCAAATACACAAGCATGTTTACGTGCCTAAGTTGGATGTGGACAACTGGCATGGCAAGAAGCCTGGCAAGATACTGCTCACTGAACATTCCCACGTTAGCAGGAAATGTGAGTCGCAGTCATGTGAAGCAACTATTGATACCATATCACTTGCCATAAACTTGTAGTAACATAATTACTGATTTAAAAGGTGGTCTAATACTCAGGATTATGAGAACAGGTAAACTGTGTGTTAGGTCCAAATTAGGGAGAAATGCAGAAGAGACAGAATACATCAGAACATCAAGCTCAGAGAGCAGCATCTTGAGGAGATGTCTCCAGGCAAAGACTAGGGATGAGTCCAGAGGCAGTTCTCACAGCTGGAGGGGTTTGTAGGCACAGGAAGGGGCTGGCTTGAAACCAAATTGCAGTAGCTTCTTTGCAGTTCAAGCACCAGAGCTTTGCAATGAGACCAGTCAGTACTGTGACCTGAGCTGGTAAGTAATCTTGAGCTCCAGAGATGGAGAGAGCAGTCCTGTTGTCACTCTGCAAGTTGTTTTGTCAACTTCAACTCTCTGAATCACTCATTAAGTATCTCCTCCTGACTCCTATACCCCACAAACACAGGAAGATTTTAGTAGCAGGATCTAAAATCAGGAACTGCTTTTCTGGTACTGTCATCATTCTTGCACAAACCCACATGAAATGTCTGGGCTAGTTGGGGGGCTGGGGCGGGGAGGGGGTGGGTTGTGAATCATGGGTCCCTCAGGAATGTCTCTCTTATTGCTGTCCTCCTCTATGTGCAAGAAGACTTCCTTGCATATCAATAGGACTTCCCCTTCTGGGAGAAGAAGCAGAAGTTCTAACTACTCCCTTTTAAAAAAAAAATCTTAAAGGAACTGATTTACTCTTTTTTTTCTCTTCTTTCTTCAGGGGGAAAAAAACCATTCCCTCTCTCCAAATTCCTCACACACCCTGTTTTAAAAAACAGAGCACTGGAGCTCTGCTTTGTTTTCACGTCTTCTTGCTCAGCTCCCAGAAACAAGTCTATGATTATTATACCCTGCTCAGCCAATCTTTGTAGAGGGAATACAACTTAGTCTGTAGAGCTGAGTAATCTACCTCTTTAACACTGGCTACAGTCTTCCATGCTTATGTTATTCCTTCCCAGTTTACAACATGTACATTTTTAGGGCACTAGCATAGATGTGTGCAAGGCTGAAGACATTACAGACATTAATTCTTCCCAGTCAAAAATATTTGTATCTAGACTTAACAGCTAAGTGTAACCACCCCACCCCCCAAAAGTGAAAACCTTAAGGACACACAGAAGACACAAATTACAACAGTAACACAGAAATTATCAATACAAGCTCACTAGTCTGAATAGCTACATAATCATATAATCAACATATTTCCTAGTACCAGTCAGATGAATCAATTTAATTCTGTTCATTAAAAAATTCCTTTACTACCCTAGCTAATCCCAGCAGGAGAGCACCTACCAAGCTGCTATGTGTCAATACTGGAGAGATACTTCTTCTTACATCTTTACTACATCTAACTTCTGGCATACAAAACAGACCAAATACTTCCCTTTACTACCACAGAGCACTAAATTAAAGGTAAGTGTGAGCAGGGTGGCAGGCAATGATGAACATTTGCAAGGCTATGGGGAATAGGTCAGCTCTTGTGGGACTTTTGTAAGCAGTATCTGGACATTGTAGACTGTTGGTACATTTTTGTAGTAAAAAAAAAACTTGTTATATGAGCTCTCCATCCTTGTGTTATCAAACACAGCTCTTGGATGGCAGAGAAAATCTTTCTCGTCTGTCAAAATGCTTTTAATTTTGGGACATGCTTGATACGCATTCTGAGAGAATCACAGCACTTCTTCAAACAATGTACAGGCAAAAGACTAGGAGTCCTTTTCAAGAACCATTTCTGTCTGGTGTACTACAGTATAACTCCAGCTGAACCTTGAGAGCTGCATTAGCACACAGGGGTATATGAAAGAATACACATTGTGCACTAGTCTAAAACAACCTTTTCCAGACTGCTCCAGGAGAAAGACACATTCACTCCTCCTTAACTGAGGAATGCTTCCTGCTGTGGTACCTCACTGTTGATCAGTATGGGCTGGCAGGAGACTCTGGCTCTTGGCAATACAGTCCTTGTTCATATTGCATCATGCCAAGCCCTTCCTCTGGCAAAGACCAATTCTGCACTCCCTGAAGTCACTGCAGAGGTCATCCACATCAGACTTTCACCCGACATGTTCTTCTTCTCCCAACCAACTATGTGTAGACTAATTTTTTCAGCAAGGAAGAAACTCTCTCAAAACCAGTATGACAGTTCTCAGTCATACCATATATATATCCAAACACATGAAGGCTCTGAAATCACTCAACACTTGGGATCAAAGTTTGGTCCCTAATGATGGATCAAAGGAACCAAGGGGTATTTTGGGGAGTACCCAAAGTCTCACCCTAACTCACTAGAACTCAGAATAAAATTTTCTGGCATACATTACATGTGAAATGTTTTAAATAGACAGAAAGCTTACTTCACAGGAGATGCATCTCGATAGTTCCAGTATTTACCTCCTGGTTTTTCTTAGATTTACTACAAACAGAAATCAATACAACTGTTAACTTGTGGAGCTAAAAGAAATACAAGCAGATAGAGTGTGTAAAGAAGGTGCAGGAAAAGGTGAATGTTAGTTTCATGCATCATCGTGAATATAGGAGTAAGCCTCTGCCCAGGCAATAATAAAATAAGCAAAACAGTTTACCTTACAGACTGTCAGATACAGGACTGTGCAGTCACTACAGCTGTCCTTTACTCTGTAGTTCAGACTTGTATCATTAGTGGGACACAAGCACAGATTTCAGCTTTATATTGAGTTCATTTGCTGACCATATTCACATTTTAGAGGGCCACTGAAATGTTAAATCCATCCTTCAGATGCTTATGCTTTCTCATTTTATATGTTAATGAATCAAGCCACATGCTAAATGGGCATTTGGTACATTATTTAATTTCCCAATACAAAGTAAGAAAAAATGTTTTGTAAGTTCTGCCATAAGAAGGATAGCTTTAGGATTTGTCCACAGGGGTTACTTAAATACTCTGCCATGATTCATGACTAGAAGATTGGTAGCCACTGTATTAATAAATAAACTGCTGCCCAAATCTAAAACAATTCAGGAAAACTTAATTATAAATTACCAGGCCTTCTTTTCCAGCATTTCTAGGCTCAGAAATTTCTCTAGCAGTTAGACAACACTATGTAATTCTTTTTCAGAATAAAAATATATATTATTTATTATAACTTAATCTCTTAGCAACTGTTTATTCAGATCTCATTTATCTACTTTTTACCACCTTAACTTTCAAACCTAAGCATTACACATGTTTTTTAGCTAAACATAAATCAGCACACCCTCTACATATCGTACCTTCGTTAGCACTGCTGCTCAACATGTAAAAACATGACAGACATTATGAAACACTCAGAGATTCCAACTTCAGGCAAGGTATTCTTGGGTTAAAACTGGCATCAACACTAACATAAAATTATTCTCACAGAAATTGATAGAGATGGTTATCAACTGCAGTGAAGAAGAACAAGAAGTTAGCTTGAAAAGTTGAGAACAAGCTTAATTTTGTCCGCATGGGCCATGGAACAGTTTGATTTTCCAACGGTTTGTGCCTTTTTTCCTTAATTATTTCTGTTATTTGTATGCCATGTTTTTAGGAAACTCATCCTGTACCCAAGACACCTCTGGAGTTTTGTCACCAACTTCAGTGAAAGCAGTTACAGCATTTTACAAAGATGCCTTTTGTTTATGGACGTTGATTATTCTGCCCAGAGACTGTACTGCCCCCTTCATGAATGGGGAACACTGCATTTGGATTGAAAATGTGCACAAGATGCACTTACAGGGCTGATAAAACACATTTTTGTGCAAAATATGGAACAGATAATAGCTCATATTCGGGAAATAAACCCCAAACCAAACACCATCTTTTGCTAATTTCAGGAGGTTTTGACACCACCTAGTTACAACCAGGTAACGTAAAAAAAGTTGGATCTACTGTTTTGAGAACAGTTTTTAAACATGATTTGATTTTTTTTTTTACAATGCAGTCACTTCTGATGCTTTTCCTCAAGTGTAACTGAGTTAGGATTTAGCCTTCCCTGAATATACAGAGGTTGAACTCTAAAGAGATTAAACCTTTTCTTCCAGTTGCTTTCATTTCATCTGTGTATTAAATCATTACACCAGCTCAATGTGGAGTGTGACCATAGTGCACAAACTCTTTCTTTTTATCACAGCTGTAACTACTAGCCCACCATATTTTTATTTCTTTTGTGCAGAACAATGCTCCACCAAATTTATCTCTACATTCATGCAACACATTCTCCCACCTTATTATTAAATATGCATAAAACAAAGCCAGCAGGACTGGGTCTTTGGTTTAAGAAGAGTTTAAAAGTTACTGCATGAGAATACTAAACACAGACTGGAAAATCATAATGTTCCAATCATTCCAGACAATACTTCAATGTTTAAGTACAGTTTTTAACATAAATACTACTTAAATTAAAAATAAAAATAAAAATAAATAAAGGTGTGCACTTCAATGACACCTATTGACAAGAACAAGAATCTCATGATTACTGTGTTCTGGTCAACCCTGTGCGAATTCTTTCGCAACTGGAGCTGATGACCACCTTCAGTTAACGCTGTTATAAACAGAGACATTTTATAAACATAGCTAGAGTGACCTCAGGCTGCTATGGCAGTATACAAACTAAGAGTACAGAAGACACACTTTTATTCCACTCACTTTTATTTTTCCTGTTTACCCCAAGCTGGACTAAATTTACCAAAATCTGTCATGGGGTCTGTGTGACTAATGACAAGAAAATTTGACTGTTGGCTAGTTCACTGTCTTCAGTGCAGGCACAAGTTCTGCCACCCTGTGTGTATGCAGAACAAATCTTGCTCTTCTGTTTATGTGACCTGCAAAGAAAATGGTGGCGAGTGGGTAGAATTAGAGTGCAGGCATTCATTTGCCATTTTCAGAAGAAATTTGCGTAGGCAGTCTCTAATATGCCTCATCAAATTTAGATGGATGAATGGGTCATCTTGGCAATCACTGACATTATGTACTATATAATCATGCATGAAACAATGAAGTTGTTTAGTCATTCTTTTTCAGGTACCAAAATGTTTCTATAGGTACAGATTAGAGAAGGAAGCCCTTAAAAGTCTCACAAGGGAATTTCTCATGATGACAAATGTGCATCTTGAGACCTCACTCAGAGACAGCTTTGATAAACAGCTGGATCGAATAATTTGTGTCTCTCCAAGAAGATTTAAGAAGTCAAACGCACAAAAGTCACTATTTATCTGCAATGATAAAACATTATATTATCCACAGATCTCTTAATGGCAGACTCGCTGCAGTCAGCTGAGGCAACAGACTTAGGAGAGCCCAGGGCCCAATCCATCAAGGTGCCAACCACTTCATGCACAAAGAGCACCACTGGTTCTGGCAGACATCGAAAGGACTGAAAATACCATCTTTGCCAGAGGCTTGAATAGCTTAGAGTAAGGTACTTAAACAGACCAGTAGACCCATAAAAGTAACAGAAAACAAACTGCATCTGAAGGATCATAGGAAATCACAGAATCACAGAATGTAAGGGGTTGGGAGGAACCTCAAAAGATTATCTAGTCCAACACCCCTGCCAGAGCAGGATCACCTATACCAGATCACACAGGAATGCATCCAGGTGGGTTTTGAGTATCTCCAAAGAAGACTCCACAACTCCCCCTAGGGAGCTTGTTCCAGTGTTTCCCCACCTTCACGGTGAAAATTCTTACCTCGTGTTTGCACGGAACTTCCTATTCCTCAACTTCCACCCATTGCTCCTAGTCCTGTCTTTGGACATCACCAAGGAGAGCCTGGCTCCATCCTCCTGGCACTCATCCTTTACATTCATGGGGCCACCCCTTAGTCTCCTCTTGTCCAAGCTATAGAGACCCAGCTCCCTCAGTCTCTCCTCATAAGGGAGATGTTCCACTCCCTCGATCATCAGCTGCAGTCCATGTCGGTATGCAGTTCCAATGGGAAGACATATTAAGATCCCAAAGCCAAATGAACTCTTTAACAGTTCTGTGACTCAAGCTGTTATCCACATGAAGTTATTTTAAAACAGTCTTTAAAATGAAGCCACTTTAAAATAAAACTTTTGGAATAAAAATCACAGAATTGCAAACTGTAATTAACACATTAAAATGTGGCATGAAGTTCCTAGAAAATATTCAATTAACAATATGTCTTCAATATCCCAAGCACCCTGCCCCACATACCTTTGGTACTTAGATGTCCCACTTTGGCCCTAGACTAAGGCATCTGATACCAACATTTGCAAATTAATGTATTATTTAACAGACGAGTAATTGAATTCAAATGAGTACAGTGCCCAGAGTTTTCACACAGGCTAATACCTTTCACTTACAGACTGGGCAATTAGTGTTGAAGAAAAATGCAATTAAAGAGGTAAAAGGATCACAAAAATATGAAACTGTGCATATTTCAAATGTGTACAGCCATATTCATTGTTTTCCTGAATCAAGCAGCAATTTTTGAAAGTTTCAAAAACTATGCAGAGTTTTCATTGCTGATGTAGTTTATTTTGGTTACAAATAAGGACTGGTGAAAACTGCTTGGCTGTGTATCTGAAAACTTGTCCTGAAACATGTCTTACCTGTGTCTCACAGCTGGCAAAGCCAGAGTCATATAGTGGACAAATTATTACAGGATCTCTGACTCCTTTTTCTCAGAAACACAACTGTGCTAACTAGAAAGATATAGAAAGAAGTAAATCAGGTCAGCATGATCATCTTAGGCACTAACATAGTACTTTCTAGAAACTTTACAAGATGGTACAGTTTTCCTTAAAGAGCAGTGAGAGCATCTCTGCTTTTTGTTCAGGCAGCTTGAGACATTCCAAAATAAATCAGCAAGCTGCCATTGGTACAACCGTAATTTTTGTTTGAGAAACCCAAAGACAGCTATTCACCAGTTCTAATCAAATAAATTTTAGAGGAATTTAAAATGTATCTCTTTGATCACCCCAAAATAAGGAGGTTTTCTATAGCTCTGAGGAGTCAGAGACAAGCATTCCTTCTCTTCCTAATGGTAAAAATATTCTTTGATAGTTTTAAGATAAATATCTCTCAATCAATCCATACAATGTGTTCAGGATTTTTTTTTTACAGTTACTACAGAACATAAAATTACTACTTCATTTAAAAAGTTGATCAGGATGAATTGCCTGTTGTCCATAGCACAATGAAGATGATCATCTTGCTCTGTCCTTTATGAATTTGTTTGCCCTCGGCTAGCCCTGAAAGTACTCCACCTCACACCTTCTTCCTCATAGCACAAACATCCACAGACACATTCATTTCAATAAGCATCTTCTCCTCCTAGTTCCTTTTCCCATATCAGGGTTGCTGGGGAGGACTGAAACAATGCTGCATCCTTATTACATAGCACAAGATCACTGTGGACAGATGCTCAGTTTAGGCTGAAAATAAACAGCATATTTGAAGCACTGCAAGCAAGAGCAGTACTGAGATTCCTCCTTTTCAGGACCATATCCTTCCAAAGCAAGTGGGACTGCTCACTTGGTGAAAGATAAACCTGTGCTCTGAGCACTTCCTTAGCATTAGCTAATGGTCGTCACTTGGCAAGCCAAAGCTTTTCAGCTTTTAGGCTTTCTCCATACAGATGAGGGCACTGATGCAGGTATGCTTGCATGCTTTCTGCTCAGTGTGCTGTAAAACATAAACTAAATGAGAGGCAAGGGAAAAGAGCCACCACCGCCAGTAAATTCAAGTGTTACCACTTTGCTCACTCTCCTTCCCTTCAGTCATGACCCTTAGGTATGCCAAGTTATGGCTTTGCTAAAGAGGCCCCTTATTTTCAAAGAAGTCAGCCCTGAAAAGGGCTGTGCACATGGAACATGCATTTCGAGCCCTGCAAAGAGTTAATCCTTCTTTCGGGAAGCTTTCAGAGGACTCGGAGGGCACAAAGCCAATAGCAAACCACCCCCCCTGAAACCTCCAAACCCTTAAGATTATGTCGAAGCAACTTCAAGCAACCTTGGTCCAATGTCAGCAGAAGGCATCAACTGCAGTCGTTGGCCTTCCTGACAATGGAAGTGTGGGCATACCTGCTTCTGCACCACGTGTGTACGTGCGCGTGTTCCTACAGCCGGCATGCCTCAGCTGTGCTCAGCTTCCACAGGCAAGGACATTTTGGGCACCTCTCTTGGTTTTTAAGGATGGCCACCACAGGGGCAGATACCATCGCGTGAATCCCAACTCTGACTTTGCTGGGCTGCCCTCTCCAAGGCACACCATGGTAAGCCCAAGGTGCATTGTCACTTTCCCCACACACTAAAGAAAGGAAAAAAGAAAAAAAACCCAAAGCCAACCGAAAAATACTCGTGGGCAACACTGAACTTCCTGCCCACCTCTCTGCCAGGCAAGCGCACGCCTGCCCTCAGAGGACACTGCAGCCCATTCCACCACCCCACAGCCCAGCGCTTAGCACAGGACTCCCCACGCCACAGGCCACCCCGCGCACACACACTGCCGGGCTGCGGGGTGCCAGGGAGGGTCACCCCCAGCTGAGGGGCGTCGCGTCGCCCCCCCGTTGTCCCCCAAAGTGAGATGGCGGCCGCCCCGCTCACGCCGGCGGGCGGAGCGCGCGGCTGTGGACAAACTTGGTGCAGCAGCCAGCCTGTGTCAGCACAACTTCGGCAGCGGCAGCAGCAGGAGGAGGAGGAGAGGCAGCGGGGCCGGCGGGAGGCGGCCGCGGGGACGGAACAGCAAATGCTATTCAGCCCGAGCAGTTTCAAGCCGCCCATGCTGGGGAATTACTGTAGTCTAGCTACGGCTCTTAGCGCTGGCTGTGTGTATGTGTGTGTGTGCGTGTGTGTGTGTGCGTGAGTGTGTGCGTGCGCCGGGCGGGCGGGGGAACCGGGCGGCAGCGCGGAGTTGCTGCGCCGCAGCCCCGCGCCCGCCTGAGGAGAGGGGTGGCGGGGAACGGGGCGGGGGGGGGGGGGCAGGGGGCACCCAACTTTCCTCCGAAAACTCCTTCCTTGTGCCCCCTCGGTAGAACTCGTCCAATTTAAAATCATAATCATAATAAATATATATATATATGTTATTTTTTTTTTAAAGAGCCAAGCGTGTTTTCGGGCAGACTGACAGCCGGGGTCAAGAAACAGCTGCTGGAGTTAATGTTTCTTCCTCCCACTCCGTCTGATGGCGGTGCCCTGCCAAGACGAAGTGGGAGCGGGAGCGCGGCTCCTGCCTACCCGGGTTTGGGGGGGCAGGCGGTGGCGGTGGCAGACTGGCACATGCCGGCCGGGCCGCGGTCAGGGTCGTACCGGGGGAGGCAGAAGGTGTCAAGGAGCAGCGATAGGTGGGGGGCGGTCTCCTTTCTCTGTTTTGGGGGTTGGGGTTTTTTTTAATTGTTATTATTATTTCCCCCCTCTTCTCTCTCCTCCAGGAACCTAGCAGGCGCAGGGAAGGCACTGCGTCTGCTGGCAAGGGCTGATTCACGCTGCAGATCGCTGCCCAGAGAGGGCCGCTGGGCACCCAGCCCTCCCTCCGGCGCCGGGCCCCAGCCGCCGAGTTGCGGCCGGACCCCAGGTCTGCCCCGCTGCCGAGTACGGGACTGACACCCTGCCCCGGGCTGACCCCCGCTGTCCACCGGCCCTCGGCGGGGCAGGTGTCGGCAGAACTCCTTCCCTGCCGGGCAGTGAGTTCTCCTTGGGGTCTGTCCTTACCCGCAGGCCTGCCCAGGGTGTGGGGCCCGGCGGCGCTTCAACGACCTAGATGCTTTATCTCCAGCATCACCTGGCGTGAGCGCTGCCTGCACGGTGCCCCGGGACACAAAAACAGCCACCGGGGGCTCCTGCACTAGGCAGTGGGTGAAGTCGGCCCGATCCTGGTGGACCTGGAGGTGTTTGGCAGCAGATGGGCCACTGTGCTGGCCCTCCTTGAAAACGCAGCATTTTGGGTTCCAAAAGTAATTTTCTGGACCCATAGTAAGAGGCCCATTTTGAATTTAAAAGTCCAGTATCCAGCAATTCCCACTGACCCAGCTGCTCAACATCTTCCGAAGACCAGACGCCTAGGGAGGGAGGGATGGATGGACCTACCTTTGCGCACCCCTTTTTAAGGAAGTTGGGCAGTACTTCATGTTGGGGAGCAGTAGCATCACGTTGCTCTTGTTTTTGCCACGAAAGACGAAGCTGCCCCTGTGCTCTCATCTTATGCATGTCAGATCAACCCCGCTATCAGCAGTGTTACAGCTGCCGTTAACTGCAGTATCTTGATACTTCATCACCACATCAGCCGCCACTTAATGTCATGACACATTTTACTGTGTTGTGACACGGCTTCATCATGTGAAGATGTGGTGTCGACTGTTAACAGTTTTGTATCTTTGGAATATTTATGCATTCATCATTGCCACAGAGATGTCTTTTCATAAATAAAATAAATGCAGCATGAGTACTATTGACATCCTGCAAACGTGGCTTGCAAGAGACTCATTAAAACCAGAGCTGTCCAGTAAGCCCTGCTGCCTCCTGGCAAGCTGGCCTATTTCATTTCTTCTTTAATTCCCTGTCCAGGATGGTTCACTATTCCAGCCTATCGCTTTATATCATTCTATGAACTCCACTCCGTCTGCTGCTTTTTCCAGACTGGTCCACTTTGCTCTTTCAGCTGCATTCTCCACACAGCTCACTGCCCAACTCCGCTACTTGCTACTAATTAATGTCTGATTTTTTCACTACCTAAAAAAGATAGCACTTTGATTAGACACACACACATACACCAACATTAACTCTTCTTTTTCTGAAGAATAAATGACATGAAATCCAGAGGCTGAAGTATGGGTTCCGAATTCCCACTGAGTTCAGGGTTTCACATATGGTACCCAGAGCTATGTACCTTTAACACTCGCTCATCAAACAGATGGGCACCCATTACCCTAATTTGGCTTTTCTGTATCAGATTCAGACTCACCCATTGCCCTAGTTCAGATTCACCCATTACCATAATTCAGCTTTTCTGTTCAGTTCTGTAATTCAGATGGAACATCTATACATATTTTGTTTGTATTAAACAAGGGCTTCTCTGAGCCAAATCCTTCTATGCTACCTATGCAAAACTGAATTTTCTTTCTTCCTTTTTTAAAAACATTTTCTACAATCTCCAAAGAGTTGACATTCTTGCTTTTTTGGAGACTTCTTTCAAGAACTGAAGATGCAGTTCCTAGCTTTTTCAGCCATCTTTTTTCATGCAAGTAGCTTCTAAGTATTAGATGCTCTGTGTCCAGATTTTTCTTGTGCACAAACAGCATGTGAATTGGAACAACACCTGGATTAAGGCAAGAAAGAGTCTGGTCCAGAAGCTCCAAGAAGATCTCCAAGAAGATCTCCAGAGATCCTGAAGATCATGAAGAGAAACCATCCACTTCTAAGCCTTAGTGCCATAGCAGGGTGATCTAGCACATAAAACAAAAACAAAAACAAACAAACAAAACACCTGAGTTTGGGAATTGGGAGTTGGGAACTGAGAGTGTTTTCAGTCTCAGGCAGAGGAGTCAGAAGCTTCGTCATGTGCTGTTTCAGTTGTACATTTAGAGGAGTTCTTTGCAAGGGCTTTTTGACAAATCTGGAAGAAGTCAGGTGTCCTATAGCATTGTGCAGGAATCCCCATTTGCAGAGTAAGAAGGATATATATATATATATATATTATATATATATATATATATATATGATATATATATGTATCTCCTATATATATATATAGGAGATATATATATATATCTCTCCTATATATATATATGATATATATATGAGATATATATATATATATATATATATATATCTCATATATATATATATAAATAAAAGAAAAACTAGTACCTGAAGCCAAAGAATTTCTCATACTACATCTTTGGAAACTAGCTCAGCACAACAGAAAAGTTACGAGGGAGCACAGGACCCTTTTCAAGCCTTTGCTTTAGAGGTGTTTGGACCTCATAACTGAAAATCAGTCACTGTAAGATACTGTTTACAAAAGATACATGATCTTGTCGATGCAGCAGCAAGGGCCAGGCAGCATTTTGGACAGTTGGGTCTCCATAAGGATCACTCTGTCCTTATTTGCTACACCAATGCTGATTTCATGGTTTGTGGCAGAAAAAAAAAAAAATTAAGAGCTTCTGTTCCCACTGTTTGATACACAAGGACAGTGGAACAGTCACTGAAAATCAAAGTTTACAAATTCACTAGCAGTGAAAGAAAATATTTTATCAAACCACATGATACTAGATGAGGGAACACATTGCCACAATAGATAATTGGAGTCAAGTAGCTCCCAAGCTACAACAGAAAGCAATGTTTTGGTACGAGCGCATTCAAAACCATAATAGCTAAACTGAAACAAACATATACAGAGGGAGATACATAACCTCAAATTCCAGATCATCACTCAATCTGAGAATAAACAAGTGAGATATGAGGCAGATTACCACACATCTTTACTGACAGCTCCTTGAACTTTTATTTGAAACATCTGATTCTAGCAAGTACTGAAACAGATTAAAGAACCACTGAGAATAAGATATCTAATCCCTAAATGATACACCTATGTTTGTTTTGAACTAAGAAGAAATTGCAAATTAATGAGTTGTTTCAAACTGTGTGGTCACTTTCATCTGCTGGAAAATACCTACTGTGGAGACATGCTCTTTCAATTATATTTGTTGGTGCACGTGACTTGGGTTTCTCAAGCTGAGAGACTAGTATTAACCCACTTCACATCCACCAAAACACTTATTCATATAGCAGATTCTTGGTTTACAAACTTGGCTCTTACTTTGATGGGTAGGAAGTCATTCATCTCTGTGTCAGGACAGTAATAACATCCTCACTTCCACTGTGACACCATGTTAGACCAGATGGCCTTCGGATATGAATACATGGACAAGTCACTTCAGGGGTGAGTAAGGGCAGGAATTTGCAACAGTCAGCTCCTATGGTGGAGCATGGACTGCATACATGCCTAAAATGAGAGTTAAGAGTACCTTGAATTACCTCACTTTTGTCTCTGAGTAGGAATGTGCACACAAGCTGTTACCATGGAGAGGGCAGCACACTTTAAATTCAGTGTTTCACTTTAGCCTGTGATCAGGGCCAGGATGAGGTTTTTCCACCCCACTGAAATGTCTGCCTATCACACCTTACTTCAGGCTGCTGGCAGAGGCTACGAGAAACCTGCTTTCATTCCTTCTGCTGCAGGACAGAGCAAATAGCCACAGGGACATCAACCCATTGAACTGGGCAAGCAAAGTCATGGTAGCCAAGTGCCCGCCTGCTGCTGAGTATGGTTGAACAACACATCAGCTGTAGTATCATAGTATCAGGCAGGGTTGGAAGGGACCACAAGGATCTTCTAGTTCCAACTCCCCTGCCATGGGCAGGGACACCCCACGCTAGATCAGGCTGGCCAGAGCCTCATCCAGCCTGGGCTTAAACACCTCCAGGGACGGGGCCTCAACCACCTCTCTGGACAACCCATTCCAGGGTTTCACCACTCTCATAGTGAAGAACTTCCTTCTCACGTCCAGCCTGAATCTCCCCACCTCCAGCTTCATTCCATTCCCCCTAGTCCTATCACCACCTGCTATCCTGAGAAGTCCCTCCCCAACCTTCTTGTAGGCCCCCTTCAGCTATTGTGGTCTGCAGCCTGCATCTTGCAGGCCTTGTTGGTGCAATCATCCAATCATCAACATTGTTTGTTAAAGGCCTCTGTACAACTTGTTGCCTCTCCCATCCTGTGCTTGGCCATCCATCAGTGTAGCTGATCTTGCCCAACACAGCTCGTCTTGCTTCTTCACTCTTATGTCTACAGCATTACAAGGGAGCAGCCAAGAGTATCTTTCTAATTTCTATTCATCTTTACATCATATGAAAAACAACAATAGAGGAGTGAAAGCAACTAATCCTAACAGGATGTTTTACAGTGTATCTGACTGTGCTGCTGGTATTTACCCCGATGCAGACAAGAGAAAAGTGCTTTTAGCACTCTTAAATATGCAGCCTGTGAAGATCACTGTTGCAGGGCACAAAGTTACTGCCTATCAAATCCAGTTAGTCATTGCTGGGATTTTGCTTTGATTATGAAGGATGACAGGGCTAGTCACCTTTTGTCATTCCACTAAACCAATGCTGTGTGCTCCATGCTCTGGTAGATTTCCAGCAACTCAGAGATTGCTCTAAAGCCTGTAGGAGGCTTGTCTCCTACTGGGCTTGGATCTGTATTTTCATCCAGAAGTTGAAGTTTCTTCAGTGGACTTGGACAGTAATTATTCCTCAATGTGGACTGATACAGCCAAGAAGTCACAGCTGGCTGTAATGTGTTATATCTTTCTGTTTTCCTGAGGCTGGCTCCAAGAAGAGAGGGGCAAAAGTGGCAGAGTAATTGTGCTGAGTGAATGAACAGAGACGGTTTTAAAACCACCTAAGGAACTTAGGCACTGTACACCACCACCACATGTATTTCTCCAGCGTTTCAAGCAGCCCTCCTCATTGCCAGCCCTTGTTCCCGTACCGCCCGCTGCATTGTGCGGGCACAGCTGTTTCTTTGGCTGTGGGCGGCCCAGAGGTGGGAAGAAGCAGCTGGAGGGGTGGGAGAGCTGCTTACGCTGGCTTCAGCAGCTCTGTCACTGAAGATCCGCCGAAGGTGCTCAGGAGGCAAGACCCTCTGGTTTTCAGGTCACATCCAAGTCACCCAAGTATTTTCTTCTGAGCTTTCAGTAAGCTATAGCTGTAGCACTCCAGATACCATTGTATGGTCATTGCTGGTAAATGTTGGCTTATTCATGGTGACTGCAATGTATTAGTTTTCATTAGAAACATCACATAAACTGGAAGCACTGAAAAACAGCAACAGCAGCAATTATGCATGTGATCATCACAGAGAGTTTGAAAATCATGCTTCAATAAAGCCTGAGTAGAGAGAAAGCAAATTCTTCCACATGAATATGATTTGCTTTTGCATTTACCAAGTGATGGCAATTATCAGTGGCATTAAAATATATCATGTTGATATTTTTCACATAATTTTATGACAGAGAGGGTTCTGCATTACAAACAACATCTTCTGCTAATCTGAAAAACATCATCATACTCTAGATGACAGTGTTCTGGAAAAATCCTAGAAAATAGGAACCTGTCCCTCAAATTGTTACAAAATTTTCTGAGAAGCTTCCAATCCCAGTCTCAGCCATCTACAGAAAAAAAAGGAAAAATATATATCTATAGATATTAACTAATAAGAGTTCCTTTTAGTATTCGATCTAGAGAAAGTGCTTAAGGGACTTTCAGAAGACAAAGATTCTCGTGCAGCTGATGATTCAATGGAATCAAAATATGCCTTTTTTTTTTTTCTTTACAAACATCTGGTAGAAAATGTGCTTTCACAAAATGCTGAAAAGCCCTCCTGAATCCCCCCCAAATTTTTCCTAACAGCTTCTCTAAATATCCGTGGAGCTCCAGTAATCCAGGGAATTTTAATGTTATTTAATAGCAGAAGCGCTCAACATTTTCATTATTTCCACAAAACTGGGCCTTATTTTAACAAGCATTTCAGAAACCACTTTTCAGTTGGGTCCCTTGCTCAGCCTACTGTTTTGTATATTTTTCAGCAGGGTCCTTGATGACTTCTGGTAACGTCACATTATTTTAAAGGAGTCTTTGTGATGATCTGCCTTTTGCAAATATCAGAAAAATGAAAAGGGGGCAAGGGTGGGGCTGGGAAGCTCCATCCTTCTTCAAAAAAGTAGAGAAAAGGCAATGTCAGAATTCATGATTTTTCAAATGCCTGACAACAGTTGTGGCCACATCAGAATACTGCCACTGATGTGCAGGTTTGAGCTGATTATGTGGGCTGCTTTCAGAGGTCAAAATGAGCTATTTGGGGCCTCCCCAGGTTTCAGCTGCACTGTGCATTTCAGCAGTTCAGTGCATTTCTACCTTTTACTGTATTATTTTCCAGATTTGGTTTAGGTCTATATTAGTCTAGGGCTTAAGCAGACACTTAAGTCCCAATCCTTTATAAAGCCCATACATCAGCTCACTGCTATGCTGCTAGTCTTGAAAAAGCCAGATGGCTTCTGTGTGCAAAGGAGCTCAAGTGTAGGTGTAAAATGTCTCACACTTGAAACCTCTACTTGAAACTCTACAGTGAGCACTGATGCATGGCAGGAACTGCATGACTGTGAGACTCATACCCAAAGCCAGGTTTGACTATGGAGTGCAGGACAGTAACCAGTCAATGGAACCCCAAATGTCAGGATGAATGCTTCAGCCCATCATGGGGGGAATATCTCATTACTCCTTTTGTTTGTGGCCGATGTGTTTGTGCTTCAATGAAATGTGTGCTCAACATTCTCCACTTTGCCACAGTAATCTGCAGAAAATGGGCAAGAGCTGGTTATTTAACAGTGAAATAAAGTATTTGTGGAAGAAAGGCTTCCAAGAAGGAGTTTACACACCTATTTATCTTATCTCGACCTCTCTCCTTCCTGATTGCATCCCAGACAGTCTTCCATGTCTCAGTCTGGTTCCCCTGAACAAGTAATTTCTTTTAAGCTTGCCAAGTTTACTTGATCTCCACTTTTAGCCAGCCCTTTCTTTTCCTGCTTTCAGACACCTTGCAAGTTAGCTGGAGAGGAGGAAGCATGTTTAAAATGAATTTTTCCAATTTGTCTTTTTCAGTTGGGTTGGCATAGGTTTGCAACCCTTCTTTTGAGGTCATTAAATTAGAGATAATGTGAATTTGCTACAAGAATCCATGTGTTTGGTACAACAGAAGTTCAGCTCAAAGTCCCACAAGTAGAACAGTTGGGGATATTCATAGGAGCATTACAGCAGGGACAAGGAGGTAGGTGAAGCCATCTACTCAATATCTTACAATTCTGTACAGAAAAAAGTAGAGGGGTTAACAGGAAGAGCTGAAAGTCGCAGTGCGTGATCAAAACTGCAAGTTAATTGGCATAGCAGGCACTTGCTCAAGTAATTTACATGACTGGAATATTAATATGAAAGGGTATAACTTGCTCTGACAGGGTGGGGAGGGCAAAAGAGAGGTAATGTTTCTTTCATACCAAGATTATGCAAGAATTGTTCCAAGGTCTCCAGGGTGGGAAAGAAGATCGATGGGTTCTAAGTTTGTGGGTGAAAGTAACAGGGGAAAAAAAATGAGGGCACTGTGACAGCATAGGCTTTTGTATGCCACTGAAGCGGGAAGATTAAGTGAATGATGCTTTTGTAAACTGACAGAATTGTGTGAAAGCACTGGACTTGGTGAAATGCAGAAATTTAATGGCTCTGGACATCTGGTAGGAAACCAGAAAAATAGGATACGAACCAGCACGTTCTAGCAAAAACCAGCTTTAATCAATTGTGAAAAAGAAAACCACCCCGCATGCTCTTCTAGATTTTATTCAAGCCAGCCATTGGGACTGTTTGAGAATGTGAGGGTGTAAAGCAACTTGGTTGAGACTGACCATGAAATACCTGAGTCCCTAGTCCTCAGTTTGGGAAGGCAAGACAAAACCAATAGACATCCATAAGTTGTTACTCAATAAATACACACAATTGGAAAGATTTTCTGGGAAATGAGATGGAGATATCCAACAGATTTGACAGTTCCTTTAAAACCTTATATTAAAGGCAGAAGTGTAAACTCATCCAATGCAGAAGGACACTAAGACATGAATGTAGCTAAACCAGGAGTGTTTCAATGACTTAAAACACAAGAATACAGTATAGGAGGTTGGAAACAAATTACAAAGGGTATAAAACCAGGAGGATAAATTAAAAGGGCCATGACAAAAAATGAAATACAACTAATAAGAAAGATAAATCAGAGGAGGAGGGTATTCTAAAGGTGTTGTAGTAGTAAGAAGAAAATCAAAGGAGAAAGTTGGTTTACTTCTCAAAAGGAAGAAAAAGATACTGATACTAAAAGAGCTCTCAAAAAAAAAGATCTATCAACAGCAACAAAACCCATGATCAGAAAACAGAAGTATTTAACACCAAAGATAAAGGCATAAGAACTGAAACTACAACTTGGAGGGGAAAAAAAAAAAACAACAACTTGGATACCTGAGCAACATCAGGTATATTTAAATGGGTTGAATCTGGTGAAATCCAGCCTGGATAATACTTAGAGATCTAGCCAGGGCAGTTGCAGCATTACCACTAGTTATTTCTGAAAGTGCATGAAGGGTGGTTGAGGTCCCAGACTGCTGAAAAGGGGCAAAAAGGTGAGAGAGGACAAACTCATAAAAGATCAGTCTTCTTAACTTCAGTTGTGGACCAATTAATTAAACTATTTGTGGGGTTCTGAAAGAAAAAGAAAAAAAGGAAAAAAGAGATAAGTAGCAACCAAGATAAATTTGTCAAGAGCAAATAATGTCAAACCAGTGTAGTTTTTTTTTTCCTGTGATAGAGTAACAGGCATCAAGAATAATAATAAGAGATTCATTATGAAAGTGGAAACACATATCAAATGGAGTTCCACATTGGGAATCTTTTCTGCTTCAATACCATTTAGTAGTGTTAGTAATGACTTAGACAATAGACTAGGAAAGGTATCTGTCATCCGAAGATAACAGTAAGTGGAAGGCAGCCACAGTCATGCTCAGGTACAGGACAATAATTCAAAATTTTCTTGAAAAATCTGAAAAATGCTGAAAAACAGATTGAAATTCAGTGTGGATAGTTGCAAAATTTCACTCTAAGGAAGTAGTGATCAGCTGCAAAGGTTAAGGACAGACTTTGTGCTGCAGAGACAAAAGACTAGAGTCATAGTATACCAAAGTTTAACAAGACTCAAAACCTGGTAGCAGGCTGTTGCAAAAAGAGGTTGATGTTATTCAGGGATAGTTGTGAGTGCCATCAGCAAAACTTGTAAAGTAATCCCTCTGATTTACCTGTTGCTGAAAGGTCTCTTCTGATACACCCCTACATAAGATCCACAATTTGACAACAGTCTAGAGAGAGACAAGAGATGAGCTGGAGAATCAGGGCCAGAAAACTTCACCTGTGAGGGAAGAGTGAATGAAATGGGGTTGGGTAGTCTACACAGAGGAAGAGAGAGAGAGAAGCATGGTACAAGACTTCAAATACCAAAAAAAACAGCTGCGAAAGAGACAATACATTTTTGTCTATGTTTGCTGGTGGATTAAATTGCAGTTAGGAAGATAGAGGTTAGGAATTAAGAATTTTTTTTCTAATAGGAAGGCTAGAGAAACACTGAAATAGACAGCCTAGGGTGAAATCTTCATCACAGGGTTTTTCTAGGATGAATTAGACAGACCACATATGCAGAATTGTGTGTCTGGAACTGAATCTTCACTGAGGCAGTGGCATTGACTAGAAGATATTCTAAATACTTCCTATGACTTGTCTGATTCAACACCTTTAAATTATTGTGGGAGAGGTGTGGTTTCAATTTGTCATATTACTTTGAGTTTAATATAACTGTAAAATACTATAGTAACTGGAGCTACTGCAAACCCTCTGCAAGAGTGCTGCAAGTTAAAATTTTGCAAGTTGCATACTCATTTCCCCATCCCCTACACAGAGGTTTTAATAAATTTACCTGGACAAATGCAGCAATTTTATTCAGTCTGGTTATATTAGTCTCATGTGAGTGCCACAGATCTCTACATCTCCTTCTCATTGGCTGTGGTACATATATTAATGAATAAAAAATTGATGAGCTTTAGGCCTTCCTCTTTCCCTCCCTTCCCCCTCTCCCATCAACAACCCAAGTGATGAGCTAATAGAAACTTTACCGAGAAGGAGAAACCTTCGTGTAAGTAACTGCCAGTCTGTTGCTGAGGATAGAAACATATGCATAGGCTGGAGAGCTGCCTGCAGTGCTGAAAAAAAAACAACCAGGTGCAGGGAAATCACTAAAGGACAAAAGCATGTTTGCTGCTAAGAAATTTAATTTTTAATGTTTGGTATTTGTGACACTTCACCGAGGTTCAATGGTTGCCAGTATTACAATGCATTTAATCACTGGTGTCTACAAAACAACATATGACTTAAGTTATATGTGCAAAGGCGTAAGCCACAAATATTTAGTCTGTTGCCTTTCTTGAATCAGGTAGCAGCTAAAGTTTATAATTCTGCAAGATTTGTCTGTGAGGAGAGAAACAGATGCAGGAGCTGGCAGCTCCAACATGATCCAGTTTATTTACCAGAAGTGTACACAAGATGAATGAGAAAAAGGGATTGTTTCTTCACTTTTCCTTCACAGTGCTCCGTAAGTATCTGATACTGTGCCTGGTGCATCCTTGCTTGTAGCTTCCCTGCTTTTTGCCCACAGCATTCAGAGGCATGAAAACAAAAATCAGAGATTTCTAATTCAGATAATACCCAGCCACCATCCATACCCCACTGTGTTGTAAGTACACAGTATAGCCTGATGACATACCTGTGTTCTTCATAGTGGCCTCTATTGTTTAAATTACTTGATTGCACAACAGCAGCCAGGCAATTTTAACAGCTTCTTCACATTTGCACTATGTGGAAGATACCTCTTAAACTGATCGGTTTTAGCTATGCTTAAATGAACTGGTAGCACCATGTGTTGCTGGTACTTAGATGCATCTAAGAATTATTCACAACAACCATGAAAAAAGTGTTGGGAATTGTGGGGGTTCAGGCAAATATACCTGCACTGTTCACCCTGGGCCTGATCCAAATCTCATGGAAGCCTGTGAAAGGATCCCCACTGATGTCAGTGGGCTTTGGATCAGGACCAAGGCTACTCCAGCCTTTACTCAGATCTTACTCTGGCAGTTCTCCCATTGAAGTCAATGAGATTATTCCCTGGTATAATAGAGCTCACTGTCAGGAAGATTTTAATGATATTCAACCTACATTTTCCATGTCTTCACATCACCCCATTATTCCTAGTTATGTCTCATTATCTTCTTTTTTTCAAGGACCCAATCCTAACCTTCTTACTCAGGAAAAACTCCCACTGACTACGATTAAGGAAGCAGGATCTCACTGTTATCTTTACTGTTCTGAGGTTGCTCTAATGCCCCCCCATGATGTCATCATATAGGCAAACCATGCATGGTATTTTTGCTTGTAAAGACCACAGTGTTGAGCTGATGGCAGTACTGAAGAGGAGAGAAAAGTGAAAGGATTTGCCAGTACCATTTCAAGAAATAGAGCAATATGAATTTTTAAATAACATTTGATCTTATAAAAAAAAAAAAGTATCATCTTTCCCTCAGACATACAACCTCACAGCTATATAAAAATCCATAGTAAAATGATTGTAAGCAGTTTCTTTGATTAAGAACTCAACATTTGTGGTTTAAAATAGTTTCATAATTTGCCATGGACAAGACAGATAATGTGGTACCTATTTCTCAACAATAATTTATTATGTACAATTTGGCCTTTCTGGAGAGTTGGATTGGAACGTGTTCAAATTACCAGAACTTAAGTACTTCTTTCACATACCCAAAATGGTATTTTCAAATAAAATTTTGTTAGAAGCTTGAATTTTATTTAGAATTAAGACACCATATATCTCTCATGGCCTTCATGCTAATAGTTTTCTTCACACTTACAATTCTGTTAGCTTAAAAGGTTAACCTCTGATAGTGGAATCTCATTATTTTCTCCTATTGGTCCATGGCATGCCAGGCAAGAGTCTACAGAGTGCTTTTCTTTTTTGTCAAAAGAGTACCAAGACAGGGGACACCACCAAGGCAACCTGGTTAAGATGGTACCTGTGGCTGTTGGGCTAAGATGCTGTATTACATCATCACAGAACAATGCTGAGCCCAAAATCTCCGGGTCAGATGCCATGGGTAACTGTACCTGTGCTTGTTTTTGAAGTTCTTTCATCAAGAGCCTTCTTTTTGTCTGTGATGGCACAGCAATGGCCACTGAATAATGGGGATTTTATGGTAGTACAGTGACACTAAGGATAGTATTTACAGGTAAATAAAATAATACCAACTAAAAATACTCAAAAATGTTATCCCATACTTGTTAGTCTGTCCTGAAGAAACAGTATGAATTCCTTCATCAGATACATGGGACTCCCTAGTGAGGACATGATTTTTCCAGTGAGGGATAACAGCTATGGTAAACCACTTTTTGTCTACATGCCAGATTTTCTGTCTTTGTGTGGGGGGGTTTGGTTGGTTGGTTTGGGGTCTTTTTTGTTTCTTTGTTGTTTTTTTTTAAATCATATCCTAGTAATTAATCATTTTATATTTACGTGTGTAATCCCTTTGCTATTAGTTATATTCATTTTTCAGTAACTGTCTAGACAACATATACATTAAGATTAAAAATGTAAAACACTATTGCATGTTCTGTGTTCATCACCATTGTCTGTATTTGCCCTACCACTCTAATGCTCTGCTGGTTTACAGCAAATGGAAGTCCAGCTCTCAGGTGACTGGCAGACCTCTGTCTTCAATAAGAGAAATCAAAACACTCTAATGTTTGTGCAGTTATGGAATTGTTCAGGAATGCTGCTCTGAAATTCGGAATATTCAAAAGGTCTTTACTCACTGACTGAAGAAGTTTGCTTCTCTGTTCCAGTCCATCTCTCCTTTTCAGACATGAGGAAGCACAGACAAGGAAGATGCAGAAATGTATGCTAAAGAGTGACCTAATGAGCCCATCTGCATTATCACTTTTAGTTCAGACCAGTTTGCTTTTTAAGTGGATCTCCCAATTATCCTATCTTAACATGCTTTTGTTTGCATCATGAAGCGTGCAAATTAGTTTTCTTTCAGACAATGCTGCATCAAAATATTCACCCTAAAAGCCCAGACAATTTGTTCCAAGATATCTTTCTGTTCATTGGACCAGACTTGAGTTAGTCTTAAGTGAAACACACACACACACACACACCCCAAAATAGTGTGAACATCAGGACATAGAATTATAGAATCATAAAGTCACAAAATTGTTTTGGTTGGAAAATACCTCTGAGCACAACCATTCCCTAATTCTACCAAGCCCGCTGCTAAATGATGTCCCTCAGCACCACATCTCTTCCTCTTTTAAACACCTCCATGGATGGGGATTCAACTACCTCCCTAGGGAGCCAGTTCCAGTCTTTGATAACCCTTACAGTGAAAAAGTTTCTTCTAACATCCAATCTAAACCTCTCTGGGTGCAACTGCAGGGTATTTTCTCTTGTCCTGTCACTTGTTACTAGGGAAACAAGACTAACACCCATGACCAAGACCAACTCCACAGATCTTCATTGCACTGCAGTTACAGGGACTCTTCCACTATGTCTTTTCCACTCCATCTTCCAGTATTTAATTTGATCCTTTGACTCACGGTGTAGTTTTCTCAATAAAACAAATCGGACAGATCAGGAGGAATGCTTTCCACCAGAGCCCAGGCCCTGTCTTACCTTGTTTACAGGACAACCAGGAAAAATTCACCCCTCCAGCCTGGATATCCTGTATGAGAAGAGCAGTAGCACCCTGTTCAGAAGCAGCATCAGCTTGAGTCTTGAATCATCCCTAAGGTTTAATTATAACTAGTGAAATTACCCAGTCACATTAATGCATTGTGTGTATATCTATTTTTTATTGTAGCTACTTTCTTTTGTGTTCTATATCAAAAAAGTGTCCAGTTAAACATGTTTGAAAAGCATCTGATTTTGTAATTGGCATGACATGAGTACTATTTTTGTCCAATATTACATGTGTTTCACAGAAAGATAAATGTTGGGCTGTCTGCATCTCCTGTTTCCATTAACCTTCTTTTCCTCATTAATAACTGACCTAGAGCAGTAAGAGCCACCCATGAATTCAAGCAAATCAAACAATCTACTTCTTTAGGCCCAGTGCTTTCTGCTGCATTGAGCCTTAGCAGAATAAACAGCAACATGCCTGCTGGAAACTATTTACAGCTCCACAGACAACAGCTTTTTACTGCATTTCTTTGGTTTCACCCATTTCACCATCCTGTCCCTAATATAATAATCTAATCTGTGCATGCTCAAACCCCCGTTAATATTCTGGATGTGGACAATCAACACCACCACCAAAAATTCCATGGAAGATAAAATAAAACACAGATGATTAACACATGTATTCAGCATAACAGATCCCTCATTCAGTATCTTCTCTGTATTCTTTCTTTCCAATTCAGACCAGCTTTGTAAATCTCAACCAGGAGATTGTATCTGATGGAACAGTAAAGGACAGTGAAGAAACAATGGACAAATAAATAAATAAATAATGTTTGTAATATGAAAATGGTGTTTGAGATTTTAATACACTCTAATTGACCACAGAGCTTCTTTTCTGTGAAAAGATAATTTGGTATTAAAATTGTGCAGTGCTTAATGTCATTTCGATAATGACAGTAAAATACAATTTCTGTAGCGCAAGTGAATCACAAACTTTTTCTCATTCAAATTGGGTGTGTGATATGTCTGAATGCTGTCACTTTTCCACATTTTTAAAAGAACTCTGCCATGAACTGTTATTGAATACTATTATATTTCAAATGCATAACAAAACCCTGGTGAAGTCACAATATAAACATGTTGAAATGCCATGTTGCATTTATTTGGGAAATGATGAATCCTGCAGGGGCGAGTCAAACTTTGTGTTCTAGGCAGATTTATTACAGGGTTTTTTTTTTAAAGAGCTGAACCTTTAAGGAACTCTTTCCCCATATTAAGTTGAAAACTGAAACTGTGAGAGGTTTTGACCTTCCAAAGATAAACATTAATTCTCATGGATACTCAGGGTTCCCATTGTTTCTTGCATTGTATTAGGCTTCTGAGATGAAGGGGTTTTTTCTATCAAGGATCTAACCAGAATGAAATTTCACTAATGATGAAAGTGCTGCTTTACTCGTGCCATTGATCCTAAGACTTTCCACTGCTGTTTTTCCAAGAGCTAGCATTGCACCACTTCTAGGAGACCTTGAAAGAATTTTGATACGCAGAGCAGTTAGAATGAAAGAAGCTATCTAAGTAATTTTTGCAAGTTAGTTCAGTTATTTTTTCAATATATAACATTCCTGCTTTTTCTTTTCCTGGGGGCTCCTTCCTTCTCTCCTGCACAGAGAGATGTATGCTACTTCTCCATGAGCAGCACAGGTTTCATTATGAGACTTGTGCAGTTCCCACAGTAGGCTGTGTAATCTGGGGCACCACAAAAGTCTACTTTGATGTTTTTAACTTATGGTGTTTTTCTCTTTACAGCTGGCAAGTGGAGTGGTGCAGATAAGTCTGCACCACATCATGGGGATCTTTGTATAAACGGAGGTGAGTGTTGGATAGATTATGACTTGCACTGTTGCCCTCTTTGATCTGTGCATATATTCACATCTGATCCCTGCATAACATACTCAGCCATGCACAAAGCAATCGTGTCTCCTTTGTCTAAGGCTGCTAGATATGATGCTGGGCATTCTTTTCTGTTTTCTCAACTATATGTTTAAAGTGGAATCTATCTATCTATCTATGTATTACATATATACACATATAGATATGTGTGTGTGTGTGTATATAAAATGTTCCCTTATGCTGCTACATTTCATTTGCAAAGATGTGTTTTATATACTGTAAATTTTACTTCTTACCAAAAATACATTACCCTGGAAGCAAACTGAGTCAAGTGTTCTCAATGTGCCTGTAATTCCTTTGCAATTGTGTGAGGTGTGAAATTCACTTGACTGTTCTTACTGAAAGAGCTGAAGGGTAGAAGATAAAAAATTGTTTTACTTCTGCCAAGCAAACACAGAGAAGTATAGATTATGCGCATCATTTCTGGAAAGAAGATGGAGGAATTGTACTTCCAAAAGACATCCTCGAAAGAAAAAGACCTTGGACAAATATTTTCTGGGGTTTTCCTCACGTATATGATACATGTAAAGAAACTGTAATGGTTTGTTGCACCAAGACATAAAATAAATGGTTATTTGAGTGAAATTCAAGTTCCAAGTAGGAAAATAAAAGACAGAAATGCAGAACATCCCTGGCACAAAATTCTTAAGACAAGGTGTTTCTCTAACTCATGACAGAATCCAGAAACCACCAGTTTTGGGGGGTGGACAAAATTGTCTTTTCTTTTTTGGTTCTTCTTAAAGTGGATTTAAGATAATTTTTACTCTTTATTTGAAAATTGTGATTTACTCATAAAAGCAGGCATTAAATTTCATAACAAGGAATTTACTCATTAATTAAATGCAGGACTCACAAGAAAGTACATGTGTTGGTGCTGGTGATTTGGAATTTTGCCTTCTCGGTCATTACCTTAGCGTGGCACTAGGAGGCAATCTGCTATTAGAGGTGTCATCCCTCAGGCATCAAAGTCTTCGAATAGTTATCTTTCAGCATCGAATGGGACTGTTCATGAGAAATTTCTTGTGTGTCTAACCCCAGCCTGCACTACTACAGTGTCCTTAGCATCTTCCTCATACTGGTAGAAAATGGCAGACTGGTGATTAAGAATACCTTCCTGGGACTCTGACCATAGGTTTAGCCAGCCACTCCAATTTCTAGTACACCAAATACATAAGGAAGGTTAAGAGAAGAGATATTTAGACTTCAGGTCTTGGCAGGACTGTGAGAGACACACTGCCTGCGTCCACAGAATGTATGAGCTTCCAGGCATGCCCAGAAGCCAACCAACTTAGATAACCTTAACAGGAAAAACTCAGGCATCCCTCTCTGCTATGGACATCTCTAGAACAGAAAGCACTCAAAAAGGGGTTGGGGTTGAAAATGTACAGTGTGGATTCAGGTACCAATAGGGCAGCTAGAAAGAGTTTATGCTTTTAATGGAAATGAACACACAGACTAATCAAAATGGTAACTGGTCAGAGCACCAAAATGTGGTAATTTTTAATTTTTCTTTGCCTCAGTTTTCATCCTTATTGTTTTCATAGTTGTTCTGAAACTAAATTGATTAATACTTTTGTGCCTCCAGAGGTTATAAACATATGAGAACCACAGGCAAATCCAGGGGAAAGTTAATGGTGCTGTTTTCACAACAGGGTCAGGAAAGTGTACTGTATTATACATAAGGCTGTGGCCATAGAGTGAAAAATGAGGTTGAATAAATATTCATTAGCTTGTAAATCTATTCTGTGTGCTAAATTAGCAGGTGATCTTTAAATAAGAAGAAAAAAAAATTAGCCTCAGTACATGTCCTGCAAGATTGCATCAGCATGCATATGGGCAGTAACTAAGGTTTCATGGGCAACAGTCATGCCAGCTCTTCCTGTCTGCTGAGTGCTTGATTTCACCACCTTACATTGCCTTATTTTCCTAAGAGTTCCTTTCTTGTTTTTTGGAAGCAAATATCTATTTATGTGTTTTGTAATTCTGTAAAGAACAGCATTTAGAAGTTTTGAAAGATTCTATGCCAATCACAGAGGGACCCTGCAATAAATAAGAGCTGGAAACATGCTTTTAAAAATGCTCTCACAGGTTTCTACCAAGGCAGAAAGTTGAATTTGATTTGGCTCTGTTTGTGCTCTTTTTGTTTACTTTCTGTGAATATTTTAGCTAATAGGGTTCACTGTTGGTAGAAACAATGTATTTTAAGCAAACATTGTAAAGGTTTCATGGATAATAAATTTTTGGCTGACAAATGTAAATGTTTTCACTAGGCATCTCATCATTACTGGTTTTAATGTATGTTGTACTATGTAATCATTAGGTTGGGAAGTACGTCCATGCACACATGGTTTTACATTCAGTTAGGAACTACTAACTCCTGGGTTAAACAGCAACTACAAAGAGGCCACTGCAGCTCACCTACTTGACTCTCAAGTATTCTCGATATTAAGCACTTTCAACAATGTAGTAAAAATCCTGGGGCCTTTTCATTCCCTTAGATGCTGCCCTTTACATAAGCCAGTCTTAAAGTCTGTATTTCCAGTGCTGGGATGTGTTGCAGTATTGTTAGGTCTGTCAGAGGAATGCAACAAAACAGATAACTGCATAGCTTTCAAAGAAAACAGAATTCTGAACTGAGATCATGTAGAGGAAAATCTTTCCAATCATTTCAGCTCTCATGTCTGTTTAAATGTAATTTTTTATGTCCAAAGTCTCTGGCAGATTTGAACCCTCATACAGAATTTTGCCTGGGTTTTTAAAAAGCTCTCCCTTCACATTTTAGCAAAACCATGTTTGTGTCCCTCTAATATGAACACAATTAGCATCAAGTGATCTATGGAATTAATGCTGCTTGTAAGGAAAGAGCTTCACAATTAAATCATAGCTTTGCTGCTGTGCAGTTTGAAGACGTGAGCCTCACTCACAAGACAATGGGTTCATATGCCATATTCCATAGATTATCATTACGTCTTGTGTCAGCAAAATTATATTAGGCATCTCACCACTTGCATCAGCTCATATTAATATTGTTTGTAAGGCAAAATGGTCCTTGATATTATGCTTCTAGTCATTATAAGAAATCACTCCGCTCTAGAACATTAATATTAAGGTTCATATGTGATAATGTTATTATTTGTTTTAATAATTTCCAATAAAAACAACTACTGTTTTAGTGACTCATTTTATTTTCTTATATTCTCTGGCAAGTACTGCATGTCTTTTCAAGGAATACAAAACCAACTTGGCTAGAGCTTTAGCTGAGGGGCTGCCTCCATGGGCTGTGCTTGCTGGAGGCTTCCATTTAAACCAGCGGCCTGGACAGGAGATACAGGATGGGCTACCTTTTTCCAGCTTCTGCATTATGCTCTTTAGTACCGAAACACTACAAAACAACATTAATTAAGACTTTAAATGTAATGGAAAACTGCTAATCATGAAATAAAAGCCAGGCAGGAACAGAGAGAGAGAGAGACTGAGGTGGGGGGAGGGAAGAGGTGGCGTGCCATCAACTCTGTTGTCTGGGACATGTCATGTCAACATCAGCTCATGAAACGGCAGCTGCTTGGGCACACACACCATCCCAGACATGCATTACTTACTAAACTATTAATCTATGAGTACATATGTAGAATATGCTACCAAATTCAGGGGTTTGTTTGTTTATTTTCTTTACGGAATAATTCAGGATAAAAAAAGCCAGTTCAGATAGCATTTTGGCATAATTAAATATACTTCAGTTTCAAACTCAAGAACAAATTCACTGTCCGTGCATAACCAAGGCCCTCAGTGCATATAATGCATATGCATTGCCAGATCATTCCACATTATGTAATGCTTGAAATACCAAAGCCTACCTATCAGAAGATAGCATGGAAAACGTAATTTTGTTGGTATATTTTAGGGAAACACATTAAGCTTTGTTCGTAGTTTAAAGAAAATTGTATGCAAATGCATTTCTCATAACTACCCTATCTGAGCTATTTCAGGGGGAAAAAAGAAAATTCAAATCTTTATGGTTTGAATTATGGTTTGGCCAGTTCAACATGTATGTTATTGGTCATTGTGATTTAGGACAGCAAACATTCTTGCTCTTATCTCTTTTCAGGAAGAAGGAAACCATTCAGACCTAAAACTCAAGGCTGTTCTTACTCTCTTCAGATCTTCTTTTCGTACAGCATTTATATTTGTTCTGGTGCTCTACTTTGGCTAGTCTGGTTTTATTTCCAAACAAAATGGACAAATCCTACAGTCATTTAGATCTACACAACCCCTATCAACTTCGACCATATTCTTATCCTGATTTACAGCCTCAGTAGGACTTTAATGATGCAAATGAAAGTAGAATCTGCTCCTAAATGTTCACTCTGCAGAGTGTATTCACCTCTCAGTGCAGGATGTGGGGGTATGTGCCTCAAACAGGGAACACACACTAAAACTTGGCAGGCAGGGTCTCGGCTAGAGGGTGGATTTTTTGTTGTTTTTTTTCAATGTTGAGCTCACTTCTTTCCTTAGATAAGCAGGCACACATTCCCATGTATCTCGTAAAATCTTTAACAGTTCTACACATGCATGTACAAGTGTAGCGCTGTTTTTACAAGATAGACAACAATTCTTACTCACATATCTTTCTGATGAGAGAATCAAGTCATCAGTCTAAATATATTTAGTTTTACTGAAGTCTCAAGACTATGGAAAGAACAGACTCTTGCCAGCCCTTGGTACTTTCCTGGAGTACCTGTAGTACAAAAACAAGTCCTCCTGCACCAGGGTCCAGTCCTAAACATCTTTAATTGGGTGGTGAATGAGAAAGTGTGTGAGTATTTTTTGTTATTACTATTTAATGTAATTTAAGTTGATTTTATTTCATTTTATTTTAGTTCATTTTGTTTAATTCCATTTAATTTCATGTTATTTCACATGTAGAAGTCTTAGCCTTAAAGCCTGATCTAAAGCTCACAGACAAAAAAAATCCTCATTAATTTACAGAGGCTTGAATCAGTTACTGAAAGAGAAAATACCATGTATCTCTTACAGTATCCTCCATAAATTTAAGCCAGAAAAGCTTCACCACACTGTGGATTAAATGGTGGCTACAAAGGAGTTAGTATTTATATTGCACAAATTTAGTATTTATATTAAACACAACAGTGTTTAAATGCATTTTATAGCACTGACTGGGAATGGCCATAAGCAGCACAATCACTCTGCCCTTACACTCTTTGTAGCTCAGATGTACATGTAACTCCTAGTATAGACTCACGTTACCAAAACTCATTCCCTACTCACCCTCTGAACTGCGTCTATTACCAAAGAAGACATTTGCCAGGACTTGCTCCAGAGGAGTAATTTCCATACAGTCTTCTCTTTAAAAAAGTTAGAGAAGCAGACTGGTGAGAGATCAGAATGAGCCAGGGCAGCTGATTCTATATGCTGAGCCTGGAGTTCGTTCAGTCATTGCCACACAAATGCCAATAAATTGTAAATGGTGTCATTTATATTATATACCATTAATGAAGAGTGATGGTGTGGCTGGTAACACCAGTACCATGGTTAGGGGGTGCTTGACCTGGGACACAGATTCACAAGTGCAGCAAGATCTTCAGTGCAAGATTGGGCTGCATGTCATATGGCCAGCTTTGAAAAATTATGCATGAGAGGAAGAAGAATTTCTTGCTTGTATTAAATTAGGGCTGTTTGGCTTCAAGTTTATTTTAAAGCATACTGAAGCTTGATTACTTTTAGTAATAGGTGAAGTACTGCAGAGTCAAGAAGCAGAATGATTTTTAAAGATCTTATGTAACTCTAGTGATATTTTAAGCATATTAATTGGCAGGTGCTTCTCACAAATAAGGAGGTGACTTTCTGAAAATATATCTGCCCCTTGAGTATAGCATGGCTTATTTTGTAGCTTTTATCAACAACAGAATAATTTGTCACCTGGAAAAATGAGGAAGGTGGCACTCATTTGCAGAAAGAAGTAATCGGAGGAAGCTTTCCTCCCCAAAACCAAATGAAACCCCGAAAAGACCCGATCAGGAAGGGAACACGGTCAGAACCAGGCACTTTTCACATTCCGCACAAGTGTTCAGGCTCCCCATACCCGCCCCCGCCCCCTGCCCTCCCCGCAACCCATCCTGATTGCAAGTGCATAGGACCCCATTATACAACATTATCTCTTCGAAGTGATGGCTGCATCAGTAGAAATTCCTCACACAATCAAAGTTCGCAGGATCTGGTCAGCATATATACAGCGTGAATGCTGCCCCAGCAAGCCGATGGGTGGGCAGCCCCAAGCATCACTCAACTGCCTGTGGCCCTCACCGCCTAAAAAGGCAGTTCGTGGAAAAATTTGGGGGGGGGGGGATTAAATGTTTAACAACAGTGCTGTCAGTAACTGGTTTATATTCATTTTCTCCCTTTTGCTTGATACAGCTACCCTCAACACCCAGCAGAGAGAAACACTTGGATCATGCTGCATACACGCGGCTGAGCAGGAGGAAGAATCAGATGCTGCATACCTCACCTTGAGGGTGACAGACAGGGCATTTTACTATAAATGTTTATGCATTAATACGCAGAAACCTGTCTTAGTAGGGTTTTTCTGGATATCTTAATTCTGCTGATGCAAAGTGAGAGTGAAATTACAGGTGCCAGTTCGCAATGTAGAATGCTGATAAACAACTTGCCATTTTGCAGTGGCTGGTCACATCTGGAGCCTTTTGGGATGCAAAAGTACTGGAGGATTATTGCAAAACTTAGAGACACTTATGTTACCATAACTTTTGTTTTTAACCTAAATTTGTAGATTTTTGTTTTATTTTGGAGGATTTTAGGGGCTGTATTATACTTATTCAGCTAACCAGCCAAGTCAGCAGCAAAGCAAAAGGCCAGTCGGACCTATAGCTTTTGTCAGAAAACTTTTCTTGTTTGACCTTAGACGGAGACAGGTTGCTATAAAACCATGGATCACTGGATTCTGCCTCACAAATTTCGGCATATTTTAAAACTCCATCATCTACAGCCCCCAACTCTGACCTAGCACTCTGTTTAGTGCACAGCATTCAACATGATTGTACCATATTAAAAAGCAAAGCAAAACAAAACAAAACAAAAACCCCCAAACACCCTCTGTGATAAATTTGAATCTTTCTTTTTTTCCACCTTTAGGGTTTTCATAATACTTCCATGACACAGAAAATGAACAGACACACATAGAGACAGATGGATCCACAACACAGACTGCGAAGGCTAGGGCAGTAAGAGTCCCTCGCTCTTGCTGTATTTTTTAAATGTCTTTCTTTTTTCTCCTTTTTTTTTGGTAGTTATTCCTGTATGGACTACATGCATGTAATATCCAATTTGATTTTATGTGTCACTGCAGCCTTCTACCATTTTCAAAGCACTCAGTTCCTCTCTTTTGAAAATCCCTGCTGAAATCTGAGAGGGCGTAAGGAATTAATATCTGTTTGTAATATTATTTGCCATCTTTATCTGTTAGCCTGTGTACAGAAGCACAAAAGGGCTTGGGAAAGGTTTCACTCTTCATGTTTGTAGCACACAGTAGTATTTTGAAATCCTTGCAGAATTTCCATCAGGTCACTGTAGTAATAATTATGCATGTATGCAGTTAATGTTCCCTGACTGCTTCTGATCCGCTATGTCTGTTCCCTTTCTGTGCTCTCCTGTTGAGATCATACAGCCTGAATATAACGCACAGCAGACTGGTCAGAACTCCACGCCCCAGCAAATTTATAAACCCTGCTCATGGAAGGAACATTCCTACCCATGCAAAACAAAAAAAAACAAATGCCAACATGCACATTTACACACACATACCCCCCCAAAAAAAATAAGAAAACCAACAATACCAACCCCCCTAACATTTAGTATACACTTGTTGTGTTAGAAATATCTGAAATGGCTTTGATGTATTTTTCTGTGATTATCCACAATTTCCTGTTATGTAAGGTATCTCTCAGGAGACTTTATACTCATGAATAGGTTGCATTGGGAATTATAACTAAGATCTGGCCCAGTCTGTTTTTTTAGCTCACTGAGCTTTACTGTTGTGGAGAGCACTGTATTTTTCCTATACTGTTTAGTGTGTTTATATAAAATATTCACTCTGAAACTGAGAATGCTCCAAATTTATCCTCTTGTGGCACACGTGATCTTTCATGAGAATCCAGTTAAATATAGTTTTTGTGCTTCAGAGAAGACATTGTCAAGTTGGGTCTGGCTTTCTTCCCCCTTCTGTTTGAAGGTCAGTGATCATTTAGGACAGTTTTCTATCATGCATTTCAAATGCTAAGGTGGTGTTTGTAGCAGAATATGGGCCATAATTTATCAGTGAATCTCAATGTATTCTTCAACCTCTTTCTGGTAATGTGATGCAGAGAAGCATGGTTTCATTGAAGTTTCCGCTTGATGAAGGTAAACATCTGTAACAGTGTGACTTCAGTCTTTAGTCCTGTGACAATGCCACACATGCTAGTTCCATCCCATTGAGAAGTATTTGGTTGCACATTAGTAGCAAAATCACATAGTTCTTCCCCTTGACCATATGTGCTGGCTTCTGGTGTCACCTTTGGTAGCTTTCTTGGGAAGAGTAGTGCAGAGAACGTAATGTTACAGTTGGATGTGAACCTTAGTGCTCAGCAGCATTGCCACCTCCCCCATCCAAGCATATGATCATCCTTCCTCCACTTCTGTGCATTTAATTGTAGCATCTCCTATCTCAGCTTCATACCTGACAGTGTCCTTGACTTTCAATGTTGTCCTCTTATAGCTGCTTCATTCAAAGTCTGTTCTGCAACTAGTTCCATCTTATTCTACTTCTCCAGCACAAAACAGCTCCACACAAAGACAATAGATGTGTGTTTGCAAATGTAAGCGCATGGATAAAGAACTCTCAGCATGTGCAGGATTTTTTCCATTGTTTCCTGTAGCTAAAGCTGCCCTTCTTGCCTTTCTTGATGTTGTCTGTGTGCAGAACATGAGAAAACTCCCTCACAGTTCCATGGCTCAGTGCAGAAATATCTATAGCTTTAAAATTTTGCCAATAAAATATTTTAAGAGATATTTAAACTGTTAAATGTGTCAAATATATTCAGCTTTTATTAACTGAGCCAGCTAATAACATACAGATTTTCTTAGTGATTTTTGCCCTACCTATCTGCAGGCAACAGGGCCCCAGCTACCCCCCCCCCCCCCCCCCCCCCCGCTTTTAGTTCTTGCCTTGTTTCCATCCCTGCATTCCAGCACCCAAAAGGCAACAGAGAAACTTTCCCATTCAGCTGAAACACACTAAACGGCTTGTACTTTTGACTGGGCCATGCATGCTGTCTTCATGCAAACAAAACAAAAATAAGAAGTGGCTGCTTTGCTGTACCTTCAGGGGAGCTGGGCATTCGTTTTGTTATGCTGTTATCTAGTGTGGCACACCTACACACACCATGAAGGGTCCTTAACTGAGCCACATAACCTTAGCGTTTGATTTTACTTCACCGAGGGAGATTTCTTGACCCTGATTTCAATGGCAGCCATCCAGAGGTCTTTCAACAAAGCACTGGCTCAACAGTGTCCACAGAACCACCCCTTTCAGAGCACGGCACGGATGCTCAGCACACCATCCTGCACTGTCAGCAGGCAGAGAGCAAGTATTACAAGGATTTACAGCTCTCTGAATACTGCTGATTCATTGACAAAACCAGAATTAAACTGTATGATATTAGTACTATTCATAGCCCCTTCCACCTCTGTTGCAGGCTGTAATATTTCTGAAGACATTGGTGGCAGAAAGTGAAGATCACCTGCAGAACTCTCTGATCAGCACTGGATCAGAAATCACCAGTGTTTTCTTACCCACAACTCTACTCTTGTTTGTAGGTTAGGATTTTGTACACTACCTAGAAATATAGCACCTGAGTAACTTGATAAAGATTAGTGATGCATTTAAGGAAAACAAAATTAAAAACTAAAGATTTCTGTTCAGCTGGGTAGCATTATGGATCAGTCTGGTGCAGCAAAAACTGCATCCCACTAGATGATTTCACATGAGGAGTTTCAGGGCTGGATGTCTGAATGCTATACTTGACCCTCAAGGCTTTCTTGACAGTTGGCTGAAGTATGTCTGCCACACTGGTAAATGATATAATGAATATGGTTAAAAGGAGAAAGATACAAGGGTTAATGAGCTGTTGGCATTTCTCCTTTGCTTTGTGGTCTGATAAGTGCACAAAATAACTTCATGCCAAATTCAGCACATTTGGGAGTCCTTATTAGAAAGAATCTAAACTTGGGCACAGAAGATTTATGGTGAAATGGGGGATCCCTCTAAAAAGATGTGGTTGCTGTGAATGCACTGTGCTAGGGGAACGGAAGGGAAGGAGGGGGAAAAAAGGGGACAAAAAAAAATGCTATGTGGCTTCTAAGCTCCATCCCTCAGGGAGGAGCCCAGGTCTGCTTGTAAACCCAGGGGCTGTTGAGCAAAGCATGGAGCCCCAGACGGCAACCAAGTTGCTCACTGGGCAGATTCCTCGAGATTGCAGTCTATGAATCTGGGGATATCCTGTGTTCTGAGCTGCGCTCACAGAACTGTTCTTACTTCTTGACTGATGGCCTAAGATTGCAAGCTGCAGATAATGTTGTGGAAGTGAGGCAAATGCCCTGCAGGGTCACAGTCACCTTTGGTACACAATCCTCCTGAAATCTGGCATGTATTTCCAGGGAGGTGGGTCTGTCTTCCAGCTAGCCAGGTCTCTCTCTCTGCAGTATGTTGAAAAATGGTGGCCAGAACTGTGTTATTGGAAGGGTCTAATACTATGTCATATATCCTAGGAATTTTTACCAGGGACAGTGGAGGGAACCTGGATGGAAAGACTTCTTGTTTCCATAGTGCAGTGGAAGTTAAGGCAGCAGATGTCAAACTAAGCTGGTGGTGCCTGACAAAAAAGGATCAAGCCTATGATCCTACAGCTGTCAGCAGCTGGAAGGGGATATTTTAGATCACAGCATTCTGCTTAGTGCTTCAGTAACAGCCAAGCCATTTTTCAGGTACCTGCATACATCCTTTGCTGAATCTGGCCCATCTAGTTTACATAACATTTTGAAGAATTAAAATGCTGTGCAATTAGTATTGAGATTGTGATAGCTCAGGCAGGATCAGGGCTGTACTGTGCTAAGCTCTTCCAGACGGCTAGATAAAAGTCTCTGATCCATAAAGTAGACAAGGCATTAGTAGAAATACAACAGATAAAGCTGAGAAAACAAAGAAAGCTGCAACAGCAGCTCACACATTTGTCCATGCTGAAGGGCTGACAGTCAATCTCATGCAGTGTGGAGAAGGGGACAAGGAGAGGTGGCTCTGCTTGGCCTCACAGAGCACTAACTGTTATTGCAATCACTATCAAAGTTAGAGGAACTTGCTTCCATTTTACTGTTGAAATGTACAAAATGTACAAAGCTTTCCTAGCATCCATAAACAGTGAAGTATATTAGAAAACAGAGAACATGAGCTTGTTGCTGTTCTCCAGTCTCAACTTGCATTGCTTTCACTGGCCATTCAACCTTGATAAAGGCAGAAGGATCCAGGCACAATGTTTTTAATTACAAGTGGCATTTCTAAGCCTTCTGTGGTCAGCACCTAATCCAAGAAAGTGACTTCATCTTGGACTCTGGCAATATGGATGCTCTGTGTGAAAGGCAGACTGCAAACTAGTTTCCATCCTGCTTTAATAATAGGTTCACAATCCAAAAAGGATCTTTAAACACTTTACTTTAATATTCAGACTTAAAGCTGTAAATTCTGTAAAGGGGTTTATAACCCAGCAATAAAAGACTGCCTTTGAAAGTTGACTTAAAAGGTCTTAAGAAAGCAGTACAGTTTTTAAATCTAAGCTTCCAGTATTTAAAAAAAGATTAGCCATCGAACAGAGATAAACAAATTGGTGGCTTGCATGATCACATCTGCCCTGACGAGGTGATGGAGTCAACCACCTTGGCACAGGCAAAATGTGCAGGATACTCCAATGCAGAAATACTTTCAGTAGTGCTTCCTGAAAAGCGAAACTGATGGGGATTGATGCTACTGAGGAGATGTTCTGTGGACCATGGCATGAACCACACTCCTCTGGACCTGCAGACCTGGCCTTTACCAAGAGGCCAAAAGCATGCAGAATGAGTGTGGAAGGAGAGATGGCATGCGAGAAACTTAGAGAAAGAACTGAAATGAACACTAAGATCTGGTTTCCACATGGCAGCTAGCCAGAAGAAATATTTTTCTACTGGGTGGATAAGGGCTTGTCTTCTGCTGAGGTGTAACCAAACCCTACTGAGAATCCTGGGAGCTTTCACAGAATTGGCAGGGGCCAGGGGAATCTGTGTGGAAAAAAAAGAGGTTTTACCCAAATTAGATGTAAATTTTGTGATGGATGATGCCTACTTACCGTTTCCTTTGAGAATGTTGTAAGATTTTCAGTTAGGAGTTTTCCCTTTATTTCAACTATTTACTTCTTTATTGATTTCGGCCCAGTTTGCCTAGCTATACCACGTTCTCCACAGTCAGCTACTCTGATAAACCCCAAGGATCCACCTTTCCCTCAGGAAGCTCCAGCTGGAGTCAGCTGCAGTGTCTCTGAATTGACTGGTAAGGTCTATTTGTATTCTTATGGCCATCTGAATGCTGGTACCTTGCCAAACCCCAATGGCTGCCTTTTAGCCAAGCTATTTATACCATATATATATATACGTGTATGAAAACACAAATTCTATCACATCAGCATCTGGACATTTTGCTTTGTTCCTTCTCTAAAATTATCTCTGTTTGTCAATACTTTTTTTTCTTAAGATGATGCCCTCAGAACACAATGTGAAATCACAGCAAACTATTTTACATAACAGTGTAGAGTCTCTTTTCCTTGACAAAGAGGAACAAATCTGTCCTGAGATAGTTTGTATTCTTTAGAGAACTCTGTCTCCATTACTTTACCTGGTAGATCATCATCCTTTTAGGGGCTCTCACTCTTTTCTCAACAAGGCAGGTGGGTTTTGCCTTTGTTATCCCATGTGCCCTGCATTCATTGATCAGGAGAACCACAATCTCCTCTCTCAGATGTCAGCACCACTGACTTCCAGGAAAGCAGCATGTGACTCCCACCATGACACAAAGCCCCCATCCCACACAGCATTTTCCCTGGTCACATCAGCAGGCTAAGTTCCAGTCCTCCACCCTAATCAAATATGACTAAGGCAGCAGAGGCAGACCCAGCAGGAGCCCAAGGAGAGTCTTATGGCTATATCTCCTTGTGGAGGACCAAAGGTGATGTCCTCAGAGCGCTAAGGTCAGGAGCACAAGCAGACCTCTGCTGCCGTTTGTCATTGTCCTTTTTCAGGAGATTTGAGCTCCTTGTCCCATGTGACAAGACAATGTTATACTTGCAGACGATCTGAATTAATTTTTCAAGTAAGATTTCATGAGGCAGTATCAAATGCTTTCCTGAAATCCAAATATATTACATCTACTGCTTTCCCATCATCTGCTAATTTTGTAATTCCATCAAAAATGCAATCAAGTTTGTCTGGCGAGGTTTAGTCTTTATAAATCTCATGATTCAATTTACCTGCCAGTGGAGGATGAAGGACTGAGTCAACCTTTGCAAGCTTAATCAAACTCATCCAAACCTCTGGAAGTTCTGCAAGAAGAGGCTTGCTCTCAGCATTTGCCTCACTTTGTGGTTTCTAATGGGATGGAAATACTGGAAGAAAAGGCTTTGGCACTGCATTTCAGTACTTCTCCACTGTTTAGAAAGAGGGAGAAGCATTAAAAAAAAAGCAGTGTTCCTTTTCATGTAGACTGTTTAAGACTGTAAAGAAGGGTTCTGGAAAGAGAAAACCAAATCATTAGGTAACAAAGCTCAGGCCCAACTCTACCCTTAGCTATTTGTTTCCATTACCCTTGCTGAGCTTGCAGGGAAAAAAAAATAAATCAAGACAAATAAAAATCCCAGAGAGTTTAGGAAGGTTTTTGGTTCCTGAGATGGCCCCAGCACATCTGGATCCTCCAGAGCCCAAATCTAAGAGACAGTTGACAGACATACAACTGCATGACAGACAGAAAATGTATGCTATTTAAGACTCTCAAATTAGCACAGCATCTGATGGACTTTGAGATCTTCCTCAGTATACTGGTCCTCGTTTCAGAAAAAAAACACCCCACATCTCCCTTTGTAAAGATTTATCATTTAAATTTTCCTAGACAATTACTTTCCCCTGTTAAACAGTTTATCCTTTCATTTTCTTTCCACTGGGTAGTGAAAACCATTCTTGTTTGCATTTTTGTGTTTGCATTTTGTGGTTTTTACATTCCCACTTGCTTTTATGTATTTGAATTTGAGGGGCTCTCTTTGTGTCTCTAGTGCATGTACTGCTCAGAAATGGGAATTCTTAGGGCTTGTAGGGAATTTGGGCACTGAATCTATGATCCATAGAAGATTATTTCTCCAAACTAAACACAGAGAAATATAGTAGTGGACACAAATAATAATTGGACTGGAAAGAGATTTAGAGAGAGTGAATGCATTGTATACTGTTGAGTGAAATAGGAGTTACCTTAAAGATAAGTCCAGTGTGTTGGTGCACACAGTTCAATCAAGTGGTCAAAAAACCAAACAATCAACAAACACACACATAAAAAAAGGAGAAAACAGAAAACTAGCCTGACTGATTAAAGGGTAAAATATCTGTCCTTTGAGTATTGGCTGGCTAAACTGTGCACAAGTGGTTAGCACTGCAGTTTAACACTGAAGATGCCAAAAGGGGTGAAGTTCACATGAGTGTGAGGCATCCACATAGCCTCCCTGTACTGGGTAAGTGGGCATTGCCAAAGCAAGTGCGGTGAGAACATCTGCCCACAGGTCCTCTGCTGCAGCTGAAAAAGCATCAGCACTTTGTGTTATGTAGCTTCTATGTGACTTGTGCTATAATGGGGGGATAGTTTACTTTGACTAACATGCTGAAGCAGCTTGCCTGGCAGATCTGGAAACACAGCCCTCAGAGGGCTAACAGCAACAGGGCACCATGCTGCACTGATAGTTTCTCCAGCTGGTAAAGCTGCAGCTGGAAGAGGACATGCCCACAGCCTGCCTTGCTTGCCCCTTTCAAAATGTGTTTGGTCAGTCTGGCTGGCAGCTGTTCCTTTACTGCTCGGTCCTGGGTAGTGAAGAGATTGTCTCTTATTTGCAGTCAAGTAATTCTTCAATGCCTTGGAGAGCCATTGTATCCATATCCAGATACACAGGCAGTCCTTCTTTGGAAAAACTGGTAAGTAATTGTATAATCATTTCTATGGTGACAAAGAATGAGAGCATAACTTCAAGATGTTTAGAATAATAATGTGCCTAAGCAAGTGCATATTTTAAAATGCGTTGCTTGTGCATGAAAAGGTCCTAGGCAGCTTCTGGCAGTCAGGAGAGAGTCTGCCATAAACCTTCTCACAGCAGGCAGCTACCCAGTCTGAAAATTAATTTCAAGAAACACAACTGACCACTGAGCAGTTTTAGAAGTAGTTTTTGCTGAACCTTTTGTGGTAAACAATGTTGTTAGCTGAGCACAGAGTGACTGGACTTTAAAATGAAGAGGCAGGCCTACAGGCAAGTAGAGAAATGCTGTGCTGCCTGTGGTAAGCTTGAGCATCCTTTGTTATGAGGCACACTCACTCCTGAATTCTTACAAGTGCAGCACCTGGAAAAGCAAACCAGACAACTTGCTTATGTGATACCCAACTACATTAATCTACATACCATTTTTCAGAATGGTTTCAGAAAAAAACAACTACCCTGCTAAAATACTTCCAGTAAGTCCATTTAAAAATGGGCTCAAAGACCTCTGTTGAAAGATATTAATAGATTTTAAGCAGTAAATAAATGCTTTTGCTAACACAGGTTGGAATGAATGACTTCCTCAGGAAATGCAGTTGACTGAATTCAAATTCAAATTGCAAGACAAGAGCAAGTATATACATACATATATATATATATATAAGTATATATGTGTGTGTGTGTATATATATATACACACACATACATATATAAAATATACACACACACACATTATATATATATATATATATATATATATAAAGATGCATCAGGTTGCTCTTAAAAGAATAGACAAGAATAGAGCGACTCTTGCCTTCTCTGAGTACTTATTGTACATGATCCTATATGAACTGATTTTTCTCCCAAATCTTGAGAGAAAAGATTCATAGAGTACCAGGTTGGAAAGGACCTCAAAGATCATCTAGTCCAACCTTTTAGGGTAAGAATATGGCTTAAATGAGATGGCCCAGCACCCTGTCAAGCTGGGCCTTTAGGGTGGATGTTAGGAACAAGTTCTTTGTAGAAAGAGTTATTGGCCATTAGAATAGGCTGCCCAGGTAGGTGGTGGAGTCACCATCACCTGAGGTGTTCAGGAAGAGACTGGATGGTGCCATGGTTTAGTTGATTAGATGGTGTTGGATGATAGGTTGGACTTGATGCATTGTAAAGGTCTCTTCCAATCTGGTTAATTCATTCTATTCTATTCTATTCTATTCTATTCTATTCTATTCTATTCTATTCTATTCTATTCTATTCTATTCTATTCTATTCTATTCTATTCTATTCTATTCCATTCCATTCCATTCCATTCCATTCCATTCCATTCCATTCCATTCCATTCCATTCCATTCCATTCCATCTACTGCAGGGGAATCCACCACCTCACTGGTGAGTTTATTCCCATGCCTAATAGTTTGAATGGTGACAAAATGCTTCTGGCATCCAGTCTGAATCTCCCCAGTAGCCGCTTGTACCCATTACCCTTTGCCTTTACTGCGAGACATTTTGTAAAAAGGGAGTCTCCCTTCTCATGATAGATGCCCTTTATCTACTTGTACATGGTTATGAGATCTCCCCTAGGCCTGCCCTTCTCAAGGCTGAACAAATCCTGTTCTCTCAGCCTTCCTTCATATGACAGGCCTCCCAGTCCTCTGATCATTCCTGTGGCCCTTCTCTGGACCCTTTCCAGCCTGTCCACATCCTTCTTGTATAGCAGGGACCTGAGCTGCACACAGTACTCAAGTATAAAACTGTACACTGCACACAAGTACATCAAGGAACATTTTAATAGCTTCAGAAGTATTATATAGTGAGTTGTGTGAAACATGTTGATTACTCTTAAGCCTTTTGCTTTGACTTGGTCACTTTTAGCTTGAATCTTGACATGGTTGTCTTTTGCTGTACACTTAAACAATAAATATATAATGTATTTCAAATGCTGATGTGCTTTTCCTTTTGCAAGACACTTGCTGTGTTTCAGATAGCCTGGACAATGTCACTAAATTTGTCAGATTCCCCTTCTGCTTCTCATAAACTAACACAATACTGTAGAGTTAGGCTTCACATTCATGCAGAGAAAGATCCAAATCCATCCAAAAGATTGTTTACATTCACATCAGAGGGGATGGAAAAGAAATTACGACATTTGTATTTATGTTGGGAGCCAGAAGCAGCCAGAACCATGGAAATCAGTGCAACACTCTGATTGGATGCTAGCATTTACAGATCCATTTTTTTTATTATTTTTAAGCAGACCTAATTTGGGAACCTTGAAACAGTTTATTAGACTCCTACTGTTTTGACTTCCATCTGTCCAAGTACTTCTTGAATGAGAAAGAAGATTGTTGGGTAATAGCTGTTCAAGATTATTTGCCTACCTACCTACCTACCTACCTACCTACCTACCTACCTACGTACCTACCTCTCTCTCTCTCTCTTTTTCTCCATCTATCTATGGTAGATTCACTGGAAGGAGTTAAGAGAAATATTTTCTTCGCAGTTTCCCTCATGTCCTTCCAAACATTTGAAGTCTGTTTTTTCCTTACTCCTTAGCAGTAAGACTTTGTCCTACACCGCTATCCACCCTGGTTTCAGTGGGAAACTTGCTCATGAATAGACAACACAAGCAGAACTGGTGCATCCAAATTTACAGAGTTAACCAGCTTGGAAAAGACCTCAGAAATCACCAAGTCCAACCTATTACCTAATACCTAACACCTAAACCTAACAACTAATACCTAACAACTAAACCATGGCTCCAAGTGCCACATCCAATCCCCTCTTGACCGACTCCAGGGATGGTGACTCCACCACCTCCCTGGGCAGCACATTCCAATGGCCAATATCTCTTTCTGGAAAGAACTTTATCCTAACCTCCAGCCTAAACGTCCCTTGGCACAGCTTGAGACTGTGTCCTCTTGTTCAAATTTAGAATTTGTTTCCTTAGAAGCACCTATGGAAGTGAAAAGGGAAAGAGAAATACAAACTGAAATTGACTCTCTTTATTTTCGTGTATTTCTTTGCTGGATTAATTTGTCATTTCCATTAACATTAAACTTACCTTTAATACTGACAGCTTTACCAAAACCAAACCAAACCAAACAAACCACCAAACAAACCATCATGTTTGTCAGGATTGAATACACTCAAACAGCAGTATCAAATCCAGAACAATTCTCCTGAGCAGCCACTGACTGATGATGGAAAGTGGAGTATTTGGGAAGTCACATCAAGTGCCTGCTCCTGCTTCCACTTAAGGCAAGAAGAATCAACACCACAATCTTTGAAGTATGGTAGTCTTACAGAAGAAAGACCAAGGAGAAAACTCACGTATGGAAGTGAAATGGCGCCCTGATTCCATAGGGTTCTGGGCAACGCAGTAACCTTTTCTAGTGAAACATTTTTATCCCCATATTCATATATGACTCTATTTTTCCATTTTAAGGTGGGACAGTTCAGGCTTACATGACATTTCAAAACAGTGAACAGAGAATCTTGTCAAGGACAGAGAAAATAACACAGCTTTATTAATAGCATTAATAAACCGTTAATAGATGCCTGGCTAGTCTAGCATGGGCTTGTTGAATTCAACATGTTGGAAATTACTCAGTGTTTGGGCTAACTAAAAATGGCATTAGAAGGACCAGCTATGCAGGGAAATTAAAATTATCTCTTTCAGAAAAGGTTCATGATAGGACAGACATGCCAGTCTCAGGATTGCTGCAAGGGTTTTGTACTGGGCAAAGAGAGTAATAAGAAACTAAAAAACTTCTGGCATTTCAACTTTATTGAAAAGGGTACAAAGGAACCACCTCTGGATATTGTAAAACTCACAAATAAATTCTTTACAGCTGCACAAGGAAAGATAACAATGAGAGCCTGATATTTCATTCCTAGCACAGTAAAAAATCCTATTATAGCCAATGCAGTTATGGGTGCACCAGCTGTATTCTGGGAATTCTATATAACTCCTCTCTGTTTCTGAACCAAAACCCCTGAGGCCAGCTTGCGAGATTAAAAAGTTCTCCTCTTTCATATACATGCCCTTCCACATCCTTGTTCATTTACCAAGGTCTGGAATTAAGTAAGTTGTCATAATCAGACATGGTGTCCTTCCAGGCTGGGGTGGAGCTTCTCAAGGGCTGACTTCCTACCCTGCACTCTTGTATATTAGCAACAGTCATATTAAAAAAAAAAAATGCACCTCTTCCTTCCTTACTAGAGTATCTACCTTGGGATGCACTTGTCAGACATCTAGTGATGCTGGAAGAATGTTTTGGGTGTTTTTTTTAAGTGCACAAGAGACTTAAGAAATAAAAAATAAAACAAAAGGAAGTGGAAGAAATCAAAGCTTCTCTGTCTCTCAAATTTACTTGTAAATCACCAGGGGGAAAAGCCTACCACAGGTCAGATAAGCATCATGAAGCTGGGCTATAAATGTTGACCTTGGGTATGAAGAACAATAGAAGAAAGGTATTTAAAATAACACAACTCACCTATATTTCAGGTTTCTTTGCTCAGCTATCCTAGGAAACTACAATGCCAACAGTAAGTATGTGGAGAAATCAACAGGAGAGAACAGATGGGAGAAGCCACTGTTTCTAATACAGCCCTAAGGCATCTCCGTTCTCTTGTTCGAGACTTCATTTTGTAACCTTCCCTGTTCCAGCTGCTCAGATCCGGACTTGACTCTCCCCAGAGACCCACAGTACCACCCTTCTTTGGACAGAGAGACCACCTGAGGAGAAAGCAAGGGGCTTCAACCATGAGAACCACTCTGCCTGCATAAACAAACCTTTCACAGGCCAAAAGAAGAGGTCAGAGGAGCTCATTCAGGTCAGCTCCCAAAATAGTACCACCAGACTTAAATATGGGAAGTGTAACTCAAGAAACCAGCAGACAAGTCATCAGCAAAGGTTTTTTATTCAAATATACTCTTTATATCCAGAAATGGAGAAGCAGGAAACCTTTTGGAGCTCTCACTTCATTCCAGTCCCATGACTTTTGTAGGCCTTCACGTCCCTTTGTGTGCAAAGAGTTCCTTGTGCTAGAAAGCCCAAAGAGGATTAACTTTATGTTTGCATTAGATGCAGTAGTCCCTGGAGACCCTACATTTGGGTTGTCTTTTCTAATTAATCACAATGGATTTCCAGCAGTTGGCTTAAATGAGTGTCCTTTAACCTAAAAAAATTTGTGATGTGCTAAACTTTGGCAGGTAATTTCAGCATCTTGATCAATTTATTTGAAAGTGAAGCCTGAATGGTTCTAGAAAAGAACAGCAATAGAAAGTGTATCATCTTGCAAGAGTCCAGCACAGACCCACAAAGATGATGAAGGGAGTAGAATATCTCCCTTATGAGGAAAGGCTGAGGGAGCTGGGTCTCTTCAGGATGGAGGAGACTGAAAGGTGATCACACTGATGTTTATAAAGACGTGAAGAGTGAGTGTTGGGAGGACGAAGCCAGGCTCTGCTCAGTGATGTCCAATGATAGGACAAGGGGCAATGGGGGCAAACTGAAGAACAGGAGGTTCAGTGTGAACTGAAGGAAAAACCTTTTCACTGTGAGAGTGACAGCACTAGCACAGGCTGCCCAAAGAGGTTGTGGAGTCTCCTCTGGAGACATTAAAAAACTGCATTGCAGTGCAACCTGGTCTAGGTGATCCTGCTCTGGCAGGGGATTTGGAGTAGGTGTTCTTTCAAGGTCCCTTCCAAGCCCTAACATTCTGTGATACTGTGATCGAGAAACCTTCCTAGATACATCATCAATGATGTGTCTAATGATGGAAGTTAAAGACATTCACGCTGTACAGACAGCACAGGTGTGGATATGTACCAGGTAACACTGTGCTACTGTTTGCTTTGTTGAAGTTCAGTCATTTGTGCCTATTCATTTTCAATAAATGCTTAATATTTTTATTCTTTTGCAAGCCAGAAGTTATTATTTCCACACCTACTCTTGGCACAGTGATGGCAGAAGGAAAGCCTGCAGACTCATGCTATATTAGTTTATTAATTGAATATATAATTGCAGCTACATCAATCAATTGGGATTTTTCTCTCTTGAATATTCATAGGTTAGTCTTATATGACACTCACTGAAGTCAGTACACAGGATTTGGAAAAAGTGGGCTCTACTCTTCCTTTGCAGTTCATCCTGGACTTCCATGGAAGTAACTGCAAGAAAGTACAACGATGAGGCAGAAGTGCAGAGAAGGAAGGGGAGAGAAAGGAGAAGGAGGCTTTGCTATTCCCATTAATATTAAACTGCCCATTTCCCAGCTGCAGGATCATGAAAAGGAGACTTCTTGGTGATTACCTACTAATTCAAACCTTACAAACCCAACTCAGAACACACAAAGACAAGGTAAAAAAAAGGACTTTTTTGGTTTTTCTTTTTAAACTGCAGTTTCATGAAACCTGATCCACAGCAGAGCTTGAAGAACTCACTAAAGCTTTTGAACACATATGCTGCAGACTGGTACCAATTTATTTTTTTATTTCTTCCTTACCAGATGAACACTATACATGAAGAATATCATGGACACACATTTGTGTGTGTGTAAACATGAGTTGCTTTTATAAATGGAAAAGCCAAAGAACACAAGTAATTGTCTGGTTTCTATAAAGGGCTCTGCCTCACAAAGCAATCTGCTGCACAAAACCAAAACAAATCTCTGTAACAATATTCATGTCTTAACATTACAAAGTGTGCTTGCCTTTTACCTGTTTACCTATTCAAAATGGATGCCAAGCAATACTGAATCAAAGATGAACCTTTCAGCAAACTATTTTCACAATGCCCCCAAAACTGTCATCACAGAAGCTGTTTAGAGTCAAAGGGTTCTACCTCCTGAGTTGACACCTCCCACTAGATCAGGTTGCTCAAAGCCTCATACAGCCTGGTCCTAAACACTTCCAGGGATGAGGTGTCTACAATGTCTCTGGGCAACCTCTTCCAGCATCTCACCGCCCTCATAGTAAAGGACTTCTTCCTAATGTCTCATCTAAATCTACCTCTAGCTCCTCATTGCTCCCAGATACCCATAGAAAGCCAAAGATATTGACAAAATAAGTTCTGCAGTGAATACTACCTGAAAAGGGTCAGTGAAAGCCTGTGTGAGAAATCAGCAATGTGATCCTTTTCTCTTTTTTTCTGGGTTCCATACACTATCAATGATCCTTAAAGAGTTTTCCTTGTTCTGTGGATTATATTCCTGTAATGGTTTTAATAATTTATGCATCTGTGAGTTCTTGGAAGTTTAAGAGATAGAAAGCATACAGAAGTACAAATTAATGAATAGTATCACAATATCACAGTATCACCAAGGCTGGAAGAGACCTCAAAGATCATCAAGTCCAACCTGTCACCACAGACCTCATGACTAGACCATGGCACCAAGTGCCACGTCCAAACCCCTCTTGAACCCCTCCAGGGATGGTGACTCCACCACCTCCCTGGGCAGTCCCTTCTACTGTGGTTTTCTTTCCTACTTCTAACACTGCTATTGGCCAGCTGTTAAACAATCAGTTGGATCTGGTAAAACTTTGATCTGATATGTGGTAGTATTTTTAATCATCATCACTGTCTTCTTGGGTCCCAGGGCCTCCCCAAAAGGTTACAATTTTAGCAGGTTTCAGTATATCTGTTCTTAGCTGAATACAAAACCCTCAAATAGTTCATCAAATGCAGGAGATGACCAAGTGTTGGTGTTGAAAGCAAATGAAATAACACTCAGCTACCAGAGTCCAGTAGTACATTTCATACTTGTTGAAAAGAAGAGCAAGTCCCTAGACAATTATTTTATTTTTTACAATTCTTGAGATCCAGAGAAATTAGCTCCTTTGAATACTAAGTCCACACTGCAGGCTGCAATGATCTCCATCTCCCCTTGGTTATACACATCAAATAAGGCAGAAAAGTTCCACAAAACTAACATCCATTTGAATGTGTTGATAGAGCATGGCTGATACAGTACACCACTGGGATGATACTTAATTCATCAGTATGTGCTCAGTAAATATGTGGAGAGGGAGAACCATTTTATTAATCTTTCCTGTTAAGTATGAACTTCTAATGTAAAGACTTACCCAGAGAATAGAACATCACATGTGTTTGTTTTATAAAACTGTGTAAAGGTTTGCCAAAGCTGTCACAGTGTGATAGCTCTGGCCATTTATTTTCCCAGATCACTTCAAGTGCTACTGCTTGCTTGGGATTTTTTTTTTTTTTAATGAAAAAGGATTTAAAAAATGCAAAAATCTGAAGAGGTTACTTGTCCTAATCAGGGCAAATTGCTGGCTGAAGCCAAATTTTTCTGCTTCTACACCTGTGCAACCTGAGGCCTGCAACTCCAAGACTACAGCCCACAACCTCACTGGTATAACTTCACAAAATTGCATTTTGACTAATCCTAAATTCAGGAAAAACAAATGTGTTAAATAAGCCTGTTGAAGTCGACAGCAGTCTGCATATGTCAAACCAACTCAGGAATTATCAGCAGCTCCATACTGGGTTCATCCTTTTTCTGTAACATATTGCTGAGTGTAGTGACCCTGAAAATAAAAGCAATTTTGATTCTGCTAACAGCAGTTTTGATTCTGCTAATGTGATTTCTGGGCTGCTTTTTTTTTAGCTTAACACTAAATGCTAAAAGTGGCAGCAAAGACACCATAGCAGTAAAGTCCTTACCCATAAATCCCTGCACCCACATCATGTAAAGATAGATCTGCCCATGTGGAGCTCTGTGTAGGATCAAGGTCCAATGTAGCCTTATACCCACATATATCCCAAATTTTCAGGCTGTCTTTCTTCCAGTTATTGGCACATACAGCACAAAGAATCACATTTCTGAAGTAACATCACAGAACCAACAATGGTGACTTTCAGCTATCCTTCACATGATTAATAAATCAGGCTACACACTCCTTTTCTTTTTTCATTTTCCTCTTATTTTTTTTTCTTTTATATTTTCCTTTTCTTCTTATTTTTTTTCTTTCTTTTTTTTTTCCCCACAGACTGCATTGTCTCATAACATATAGTTTCAGTCAGCTTAAAACAAATAGCTGTAGTTTTAGCTATACTAACCAAAGAAATGAGGGCAATCCCTTCCTTTATGTTATTGTTATGTCTGTCATAATTTTGAACCCATTACCCAATTGTCAACTAGATTTGATAAAAAAGTATTAATTCAAGTTCTAGAAGTGAAAATACATGGTTGGGAAGAAGAGGGAGACCATGTTGGAACTAGTCTACATGAAAGGCAATATGAGTTCAAGCCCCAGCCGGCACCAGAGAAGACACACACGTGAGTAAGAGCTAGCAGGCAAGATGTTGTCAAAGCCCCTCTGGTGGAAATAGCATCAGGGAGATCAGAAACCACATAAGACACCAGAGAACAAAGTCATAAGAGCTAATACAGAGGAAACCAGTACTTGCAAAGATGTTTTTTTCCATTGTATGAACTCAGTCTGTGTCACTGTGCCCTTTACAGATAATTTCTGATACTCCAAATTGCACATATACACAAACTGCAAGCCAGAGTACTTACATGCACAAGCAACCATATCACTGCCACAGAGACCAATAAAGCAATTAAATTTTTATCCTTACCAAGTTTTATTTATAAGCTAAACATAGTCAGGTTCTCCCTGGCCCCTTCATGGATAATCTTCATAAAAGGAGGCTGCAAAGCATTCTTGCTTCCTCTCGAAAGACAGGAGGAAATTGTGGCTCTCACTGGAAAAAGAAAGTGCAAGCAGGAAGCAAGGCTGTAACTTAGGTTTCATGGGAGAATGAGAGTGAAAAAGCAACAGCAGACTGTGTTACAGAAGTAACTGCAGAAGACTGGTAATTCTTCAGCTGGTTTCTGCATACAGCAGTCCTTCTCCATATCCTGTAGCTCTGTGCTGGAAGATGTCCCTTCAGTGAGCTGCCCTCAGGACTGCTGTCCTTTAGCAGGAAATAATTCAGGCAACCAAATACTGCAGAACAGTGCTGGCTTTCTGTGGTGGTGGAGACTCCTTCCAGAAGAACTGCAGAAAAAGCAGTAAAAAGTATCATGGAGGGAAAGAGAGAGCCCTTGCCAGCAGGAGATCTCAGCAACAAACAGGGTATTAGTAAGACTTTCTCTGAGTCTTAGAATCATAGAACTTATAGGATATCTCAAGTTGGAAGGAACCCATTAAGATCATCCCTCCCTGTCACTGAGCTATAATTACTTTTATTTCCTCCCAACTGGAGAATAAGAACAAATAAAGCTTTTGTTCTGCACTTGTGCCCCATGCATTCCTCCTGTCTTCATTCTTCAAAAATGATTTAGGGCTCATCTCAATCACCTGAGCAATTCTTACTCATCTATATGGCACAGGAATGAAAATCTGCTGAATGAGGTTCACAGTTAGAAACTTCAAAGTTAAACATTCTACAGAAGGAGGAATGATTCTTCAGAAAGCTGCCCTAGCTCTGTACAAGTTGGAAAAGACCAAACAAAAATGTATCTTTCCCATAGCATCTTGTCCAAAAACTCTTTCCAGCCACACAACAATAATTACAACTAAAATAAGGGAGTACCATTTACCGTCTTAATTTCCTGCACAGCCCTGCGTTAAGAGCTGCGTGAAACCTGACAGATTAACTGATGATTTTGAAAATCAACAGAATGTGTAGAACTATACAGTAATTGTATCTATTACTGCAAGTGGATGAGGAAAATCATGATTCTGTAATATAAGTTGTATTGTTCAAGGAGGTCTTACACAGCCACACCGCCAATGTTTCACAGCAGACATTCTTAACGTTAATCCACAACGTAACTAGCAGCAGTAAGAGAGAGGGAAAAAACCCCACCACCCAGTTTGTAGCTATCCTATATCTCAGACAGGGTGATATAACATAACATATGTTTTAAAATGATAAAGACTTCCAAGAATAAGATGCAGTTTCCAGAAAAAATACTCATACACGCCCAAACAAAAGCAAAATCCTGTAATAATTGAATAATTGTAGCTTTCTGGATCCAAGAAGTTTAAAAAAGAGGAAAAAAAATCCAGCCCAAACCAGCCTTTTGCAGTGGCTTAGCTGGTCAACACTCTTATACACAAAGCCCAGTGCTCTTCCCTAAAACCTAAGAATTAATCAGCATTATGTAAGAGATTTTTATAACGCTCTAAAAATACATTGTGAATTCCTTTCCAGTGTCGGACTGAGAAGCTTTAAAGTACTGCCACCCCTCATCCCCTTTTTAAACAAAGACTGGATCTTCATTTCTGATATTAGAAACTTAAATTTGTCTCAGTATTTGTGCCTCAAATCTCATTAATTACAGTATTGGCCTCATGAGATACAACTGCTGCTGCTAAGAGCAGTGTTTGTGCTCAAAATTACTGGAGCAAGGGCACACATACACACATATTATACGTGTATAAACATTTATAAGAGGGAATTAATGACACATAAAACTTCATAAGACTATTTGGATGTTTTCACATTAATTTACCTGCTTACTAAGCAAACGTGGTAACATTTTGTTTGTATGGTGCTGACAGATATTACACCATGATAGCATTTCTGCAAAGGCAGTTGTAACATTACCCTGGCAAACCTACAGCAGAGTCTTACGAGTACCTTATTCCTCTTTGTGCTCTATTTTTCATATGCATAATAAATAAGTGCCAGCACTATTTCTGTATTTTCTACCAAAGGATCTTTAAGCAAAATTACAAAGTCATCACCTGAATGTTAATGGTAGCTTGAAAAATAGACCTGTAAAGAGAAGGAGTTTTAACACTGTTATTTGGAACAGTGCCATCCTGCTCATGTCCAATTGTCCATCCCTGCCCTCCCGAAGTTCCTCTGGACTGCCCCAACTCACAATTTGATCTATGAACACACAAAGCATTTGCAGTCCTTCAGAGCAAAACAAATCACAAGAATGCAAATAAATCACATGAAGAACAGGAACAAAGCATATTCGGCTGTAAAAATCTTGTCATGGAATGCATATCCACAGGATATTACAGCAATCTTATCATCACATTTTTAGGAAACACCTCAACATTGTCCTTTTCAACAAAACTTTTCCCCATACAAGGCTGACACAACACTGACATAGCCATCTTTTAAAAATAACCCCCCCACCCTTCAAACCACAAACAAGTCAATCAAAACTATTGAGGCAAACAAAACAAGAGATTTTGCTGGGGAAAAGTAAAAGATGAAAAGACTACTGCCTTGCCCAAGGATGATTTCACCACTGTTACCAGTTTCATCTGAAAGCCATGCTGATACTATGGCTGATGGGTGACAGCATAAAGCCTTGAACAGGAGGTAGTCAAGGTATCTGATGGGATGATAATGGCTCTTCCACAAGTTCAAGGAAATATTTAGATTAAAATTGTACTCTGGATTATGATGCTTCTGTACCAAATTCAGTGTCAACTATCCTTCCTGTGTTTGCCCAATAATATTAATGTTCAACCTTTTTCTTCCCACAGCAACTCTTAAAAAAAAATATTTTACCCACAACCCAAGTCCTTCTTTGTTATCTGTCCTGATTCTTTCTCTGCCTTTCTTTCTTTGTACCATTTTCTGCTACCCTTACACACACTGAATGCAGTCAGTCACATGGCTAGCCTCCACCTGAATTCCATGGTACAAGGCATGTTAAGCATTATTCTGCAGGAATGAGAGCAAAATATCTCCTTTGGTTCATGCTTCATTAACGTGTTCTTCTCAGACTCCCTCCCCAGTCTTTCCACCCCTTCCATCACCCACATTGACTGTCCAAGTGCCCATTGTTCTTGTACTTAGTTCCTTTTTTTGCTCTCACCCATTCTCATTTTTGCCTCCTTTGTTTCCTCTGTCAGCTTCTCCTATGTTTCCACTAGCTCCTTCCTCGCTTGTTTTCTCCTGCTACTTCCCAATTACTTCTTCTACCACCACAAACCTGTTGCCACCTTGTTCAGCGTTCTTCCTCTGGTTTCACGGGTGTAATTTTGATGTAAGCAGGAGCCTTGGTCCTGCCACCATGTGGAGGCTGGAGCGACCACCATCAGTGGGCTGCATGCAAAGCCTAATGCACTTCTTCACTACACCCACTCCAACCATTCTATTCCATTGACCTGGTAATTAAAAAATAATAATAATTAAAGAAAAGGTCCGAGACAGCCAACTTTGGCACAAAATGGCTTTTGTTGCAGCGTGCTTTAATCTGATGAATTATTGCAGTGAGTTGCAAAAGTGCACATCCCACACAACCCGTGCTGTGACAGGGAAGAGCTGGTGTGCAGCTATAAGCACCTCAGATTCTTCAGCCTCTCACTCCTTCCTCTTGTCTCTGCAACTCCTTTGCTAATTTGTTCCAGTCGCCCATTGATACTCTCTTAATCTCCCCCCAACAATTTCACCATTCTTTTCACTCTACCAGTTCAAAATCCAGAGGATATATATATATATATATATATATATATAATTTTTTTTTTTTTTTACCCCTGCAGCTCCAACAATGATAAACAGATGCTGGTGGTCTATGCCTTGTACAGTTTCCCTCTTTGAATTTTGCGTGTCGCTTATTGTTGGTGACCTTTGCCTGCCAACACAATGGGGAGATGGGTATATTTACAACCTGGCCTGACCAAAGAAGAAAACAAACCACAAACCCACACTCAGAGGGCTTGACATTAAACACGAAAAGCCCCCTCGGGTTACACATGCGAGTAGGTTTACAAGATTAGTCATACGTTTGTAAAGATAAGCAGGTATCTACATCTCCAAAATTTGGGATTATGCTCTAGCAGCATGGGTAACAAAAAAATCCAGACAGCGAGGTACTTAAAAAAAAAAAAGAGGCGAGCAATAAATGGTCCTAGTGGTTGCGCTCTTCCTATCATCTCTCTGGAGCACACAATTATTTGCAATGTACCTTTAAAAAAAAAATCAAAGCATTTCCTTGAATTTTCTTTAGACGACTCTTTAAAAAAAAAAAAAAAAAAAAGGCAGCGCTTTTCTAAGACATTCTGTTTTGGTTCAGGAAATGTTTCCTCCCAACCTCCAATAGCCAAAGGCTGGTCTCGGCTCTAGCCCACGAGGCCCAAGCTACCCTCTGGCTACGGGCGTGCAGACGTGTCTCTGCCGGGAAGCCCCCTCCCCTCGGGGCTCGCCCTCCTGTCGCAGGGAAAGACTCTCGACCCGTCCCGACCCTTCTTAGCTCAGCTGGGAGGGAAAGGGTTTGACCTTCAGCGCTAAGGAAATAGGGGCGCCGGACCGGCCTCTGTGGGAGGTGGCGGGACTCGGGGGTCGCCACCCAGGCGCGTGGTTCTGATGGGCTGGGTCGAGACGACCCCTGTGGCCCTGAGAGTAGGGACAAGGAGCAGTAGGGCGCGGTCCCTGAGGTGACCCGAGGTTGGCAGAAGCTGAGGAGGGGGCTCCAGGAGTGGGGAACACGGCGGGGACTTGATGGGGGATGCCGGGGTTAGGGGAGCGTCCGCCAAACCCGTGCCGCCCGAGCCCCCACTTCGGGGTGTGTACTGCTGGTCGTGGGCGGCTGGAGCCACCGCACACCGGCTGCGACCCCTTCCCGCAGGGGACGGGAGACGGCTGCGCGGCCAGCTGAGGAGAGGGTCGGGGTGGCGGGAAGGGGCCAGTGCCGGAGGGCGGGCGGCGAGGAGGCCGCGAGCTGCCTGGCGTTGCCAGCTGCCGAGCGAGTCCGGTCCGCAGTTTGCCGCTCGCCGCCGCGCTCTCCCTCGCCGGCAGCGGCGGCGGGCGGGTGGCACGCGCTCGGAACAGCCGGTTGTTTAAAATCCTTCTAGAACCGTTTCTAATTCCCCCTTGCGCCGGGGAAGGGAGAGAGAGAGCGGGAGGGGGGGGAGGAGGAGCCGAGGGGGCAGGGGGGGAAGGAGGAGGGAGCAGCCCGTCCGGGTCTCCGCCTGTCGATCACGGCGCGGGGGGCGTGTCCGCCCTGCCGCCGGCCAATGGGGTGTGTGTGTGGCGGCGTCTCCATGGTGACGGGGCTGTTCCCGGGGAGGCTGTGATGGGTTGACAGGTGCGTGACAGTCGGAGCTCTCTGCAGGCATGTACGGCAAAGGCAAGAGCAACAGCAGCGTCCCGTCCGACAGCCAGGCTAGGGAGAAGTGAGTACAGCCCGCCGGGCCGTGCCGGTGGACCGCGCCTTACGCGGGTGCACACCCTGCGCGCAAAGTAACTTTCCTGCCGGCGGGCAGTGCGCTGCGGGCGCGGCGGGAGGACGGAGGAACGGACAGACTAGAGGGGCCCGACGCCGCCCGGACCGGCATGAGAGGGGCAGGCTGCCGCGCTGCTTGGGCGGGAGGAGCCGCGGAGAAGGGGATCCCCGCGGCGGGACAGCGGCTGCTGGGCGAGGGGACAGCGGCGGGCGCCCCCTTCTCCTTGCCGCAGCCGCTCCTCCGCCGGGCAGGCGGGCGGGCAGGCGAGTGGCGCCGGCTTCCCCAGTTCCCCGTCCCCGGGGTCCTCCTCTGGGCTCGACGGCGCAAGGTGCCGGGACAACTTGGGTAACAAAGAGCCCTGGGTCGGGGACGGCGAGGCGGGGGACGAGAGGACGGAGGCGGCAGGGGGTTGTTGGGGAAGCGGGGGCCGCCTCCCGCTGCTTCTCAACTCGCCGCCTCGCAACTTTTCCCCGGGACCGCGCAGTCCGGCGGCCCCGGCCCCGAGGCGCATTGTTCTCCGGGGCGCACGGCGTGGGGGGACAGCCGCGCTCTGGCTCCCGCCCCGCCAAACAAAGGTACTGGCGGGATGAGCACCCCCTCCATTTTTGGGGGGGTTGGTTTGGGGTTTTTTTGGGGGGTGTGCCGGGGCGCGCTGGGACTCCCTCACATAACCCCTGTCCCCAGCCTGAATCGGGCTGGTGCCGAAGGAGCTTGCGAAAAGTACTTTTTAATTTTTATTTTCAAGAAAAAAAAAAGGCGAATAAATATATCAGCTGAATGGCGCGATGGCTCCTTTATTTTCCTCCCTCCTCCCCGTGTAAACATGCGGCTCTTCGGAGCGGGGAGAGCCCGACGGCAACGGCGGGAAGCGGGGGACTTGCTACCCGTGCGGCTGCCCGATGGGATGCGGCCCGGCTGGGCTGGGCAGGGGTGGGGGTGCCTCCCTTCCCCGGCCCTACGGTGCCGTTAGGGCAGGCGGGAAAGACTTGGGGAGGAAAACGAGTTTTTGAAAAGGACGGCGTTTCTTTAAGTTGTCTGTAGTGGCTGCTTCTTGGCGTTCCTGAGGCCGGTTTAGCACGGGGAGGAGGCGGCTGTGGTGAAGGGGAGGAAAAGCCTGTGTGAGGGGGGAGGAGGAAGAGTATCGGAGGTGGCTTCAGACGGGGGAAGGTCAGGATAAGGCTGCTGAGGGGGTCTGGAGATGGAGACCTCCATCCAGGAACCAGGTTTGCAGCAACTCGCAGCAAAAATTGCATTGCTCCAGCGTTGCATTTCACACCAGCCTCAACACTCCGGGCACGGCTGACAACTTTCCCTGTAGGCATTTTGTCCTGAACCTTCACCTAAAAGTTTGGGTTGGTTTCTTTTTTTTTTTTTGTGGTTTGGGGTTTTTTGTTTGTTTGTTTGCTTGCTTGCTTGCTTGGTGCTTTTCTATTTTTATTTTTTTTTTTAATTATTATTTTTTTATTGCTACAGCATTTTAGAGAATTCCTAATTCCAGAGTCTGACATACATACTTCTTGGACTAGCAGCAGGCCAGGCATCCCTGTTGCTACAGGAGAGAGAGATGCTAGGGGAAATTTGAAGTCCTGTTGTGTTCGGGAATTTCAAACCTAACTTTGCAATGGAAAGGTAAAGGACGACAGGCGGTACTGACATGAAATACTAATTGTTGAGATAGAGTGGGAGACACAAGTTGGGTGCTACAACCTAATCAGATAGGGGCACTTCTTACTCCCAGTGTAGGAATGATTTTTAAAATAAGTGACGAGTGGAAGTGTTGTTTGTTTTAGCAAAAATCACAAGATTAAAGCCATTTTCTCATGCTGTATAGTTGCTGATGTTTGTCGGTACACTTGTAAAGTTCCTGAAGGGCACAAGAAGATCGCACTGTTGGGACTAGATAAAACAAATCTAAAGAGCTGCTGTTTGTTGGATCAGTTGAAGATCTTGTTCTTTGGATTCTGCTTGCAGAAACTGCCCAATCATAACCACACATACAACTGTGCTGGTCCTATGGCAGAACATTTAAACTATTTTTTCCTTTCTCCTCTTTAATTGTAGCTGGTTTTTTTTTTTCTTTTGGAGTCTTGCTGCTGCAAAGCACATAGTATTTCATGGGGTATGAAAATGCTTAATAATTTTGAGGGCAAGTCTGCCAAACTGACCTATTGCCAAGTAGCAACTGCCCTCCTAAGTAAAGTTGTGGGGGCCTGCTAGATGGTGCTGTTCGATTTAAATACACTCATTATAACTAACAGCTGGAAATGTGGATTCCTCATGTATAGATGATTTTGTGTAAAACACTGAATTCGTTTGTCTTTAAGTCGTGGACTTGACAGATTGGTAACTTCTTGGTAGCATCTCATCTACTTATGGGTAAACACAACTGGGAATTTAGAGACATTCTTTGTCTCTCATCTCCACTCCCCCCCCCCCCCCCCTTACTTCTAATGATAAAAAAAGAAAAAGACAAAGCCTAAAGACTTGGTTTATGATTTGGAATACCACTATACATAGTCTGCATTCCAGGTATTTTTGGTAGTGCATCTTTTCAAATGTCTTCATAGTAGATGAGGTCAAATCATCACCATTTTCATACACTTTTTTTCCTGTGATCCATAAAGCTGTAATTACTTCCCCCCCGCCTTTCTTTCTTATGACATTAATTTGGAACATGCAATGTTTCTTCCAGGGCAGTGCATGAGCAGAGCAAGAGTTTTGCTCAAAAAAGTTTTCCATCGAATGAATCCTCTACAAAAATACAGCCCCAGCTTCTGCATGAGATTGTGTTAATTTGAAAACCACAGAGAAAATACATGTTTGATACATTAAGTACTTACTTAATCAAGAAGAGCAGGGTTATAATTATGTTTAATTTGAAAGTTTTTAGAACAGAACGTGAAACTTAACTGTGATGTGTCTCCTCATGGTTTTAAGTATCTAAAATTTGTAGGCAGTAACTGATCTCTGAAATACATTTGTAATAATTAAGGAAATAAAAGAAGGAAAAACAAACCTAAACACTACCTAGGGTTTGGACAGCCCAATTATATGGAACATGTTTCCTTCCCTTGAGGATGTGTGCCAGTGACAGGATTAGAGTGTGAAAAGAGTATTTATCAAGTGTGGAAAAGATGTGTGTTGTTGAGATGTTGTTTGCAATCAAGGATGTGAGATATATTTTACAGACTAATCCAGTGCCAAATATGTTTGTAGTGTGGTATCTCACTGTATGCTGCCTTTCATTTTTATGTCCTTTGAGGTTATGTAATTTCTATTAAAATGAACGAGTTTTGCAAGTCATTTGTGGTTCCAAAGATGGCATTCATTTTATGGTCTTTCTCTTTGTCCCTACTGCCTGACCTTTGGGGTAATTTATCAGCGTAGCTTTACAGCACATGTGAAGTATGAATATGTGAATTTGGGTAAAAAACAATACCTGATTCTATGCTGGAGAGGTAAAACACTAAGAATGAAGGCACGCAGTACCTGTGAGGTATGAAGGAGATGGAGAGAGGAAAATTGCAGGTAGGCTTGTGTGCCCATTCCTTCTGCTCTGAAATAGCTGTGGCTTAAAATTTTGGGTTCAAACCACCCTTACTGCATGAAGGATGGGAAAGTTGTATTAAACAGTAGCTCCTCCACCGTTTGTGCTGTGCTGGGGCCAAGTAAAAGGAAAAAGTTTACAATTTTGAATGTATCTTACTGTTTTCTTTTCCTTCCCCCCCCCCCCCCCCCCCCCCCTGTTTTCTTTCCTTCCTCCCCTTTCTTCCTCCCTCCCCCTTTATTCCTTAAAATTGAATTAATTCAGATCAGGTGCTCAGACCTGCTGCTATTTCATTGAATGGTGAAATCTTGTGAACTTTTTTAATCTTGGAGAAAGAAGGACCCAGACTATAAAAGTGTTTTGTAGCTCATCAAACAGGACTTTCGCAGGCATTCGCAAATCAAACTCTCTATCCAGCTATCAATAATGTGTTAAGCTAGAAAATATATGTAGAAGAAGAGTTAAAATACATCATAAGAAATACTAAATTCTGAATGGATTGCATGTTTTGTGTTCAGTCACCTTGATCTCTCAGTGGCCTTCTAAGGTAGTCTTTTTCCCGGGATGCTCATACTTTATTTGGGCGCAGCAGACATGCACTAACTGGGTGATTAGAGGCTGCGATTTACTTTGATGTTAAGGGATGCATGATCAAAACATCAACATCGAAGCAAACATTAACAGTGAGCTATTGATTGATTTTCAGCTCCGGTGTGGGAGGGAGAGGACATAAAGAAAGTGAAAATACTTGATTGCTGCCATCATGGCATTCTTTGCTTCATTTTTTTTTCTTTTTTGCATGACTTGATCTGTGAATGTCTGCTAAATTTGATCTTAGCCAGTTGGTCACATGGAAGGAGATGGACATTTTTCCACTTTGCTGCTGCTTTGGAGAAGAAAGATGTCTCTCCTTTTTTGTTTCTCCTCAAGTCCGTTCTGGGTGGTTGGCTGCTCGAGCAATGTGGGTGCCTGACTTGATAGATCTCTCTTCCCATGCAGGAAAGCAAAGTGGAATTTACACAATTTTGGCATTTTGTTAATACCAGTAGGGTTATCTGTAAATAGAAGAGAACTCAACAACACTTTCCTCACTTGATTCTGCTGCTGTTTAGGGAAACTTGAGATTTCTGAGGGCTTTTGAGGTTTTGTGGATTTCCAGATACAGGAGGTTTGGTTTTTCTTGTTTTGTTTGGTTTGGTTGGTTTGTTTTTAGTTTATAAAGACACCGATGGCATGAATTCACAGTTAGGTTATCTTTTTTCCACTGTAACATTTGCAAGCTACATAAAAATAAGATACAGATTAAAGTTAATTGGCTTCAGTGATAAATTTGTTGCTCATTCTTGGGAAATGGTGAGCTAGCTTTTCAAGCTTCAAGTAGCGAAAGATATATTGATCTGTTCTTTGCTGTTGTTTTGTTTCCTTTTGAAAACAAAACATACTTTAATCTATCCTGTTTTACAAAGTTTAGGTTTGATGTTTGTACACTGATTTAATCCATCAGGCCTAACTTAGCAGAATTTTCAGGTCTATGAGCATAACACTTTTTAGCATTTTAGAAGAATATACTTTTTAACAAGGAAGAGCACAGAAGGGAAGATTCTGGAAGTAGTAATTATTTACCAGTATTTATTGTTGATCACAGTGCATCATGTAGTCTTTTACACTGCACAGGTATCTTGCTTGGACAGCATATAAAGGCATTTCAGATAATGTGTATGCTGCAATTCAGACCACTAAAAATAACTGCTTTGGGGTTGGAGATTTAAATACCAGTGATGATAGTCAGAACATCATGTGTGGTGGACTGTGTAAATCTAACTTCAGCCTAGCAGTGCCTGGAGATAAATATCCACCTTTTAAGTGTGCTGCTTATGGCGGGGATATATGTTGTCTCACAGTTTAAGCACATACAAGTACTTCATTGAACTGGCAAGAACCAAGGCAACAATCATGCTTCCGTTTCTTTGTTCCTTGCTCTACACAACTGGTCTGCTCACAAAAGGCCTGGTTCCTTTTTCCTGTGCTTTTTCTTAATGGTGAACATTGAGGTGTCTTGATTCCAGCTTTTGTGGACTCTCAAGTGCTGAGCAAACTTCTGCTACTGAAGAGCAAAAGGACTTCTGGAGCCCGCTTTGACCCATTGGGTACAGCACTCTTGAGTACAGTGAGCACAATTCAGGCTTGGCTAAGAGATAATTAAATCTTGCTGGAGGAGACAGTAGTTAACAGAAAGTGTTATGTATTCATAATTATTTTTACTTAATTTATAGACATACATGTGATGGTGGTCAACAAGTATTAAAAGTAGCCAGACAAGATTTTCATAACTTTGCTGAACTTTCACTGTTTGGGTGGAAAATTTATAATGGCATATATATATATGCCTGGTGTTTATTGATTTCTTTCTGTTGAGACATCTTGTCTCATTTTGAAAAGTGGGCAAATAAAAAAAAAAAAAGAAAAGAAAAGAAAAAGGGGCATTTTTCTATCTTTAAAAAGTTCTCACAACTTTTTACCGTGGAAGACCAATAGTACTGCTCTCCCTTGAAACATTTGAAATCTAGTTGAAAAAGGATGAGAGATTTTATTCCAGGGGTGTGTAATTTTTTTTTTTCATTTGCATGACAAAGCCTCTGAATTTAGCCAGGATACAAGCCTTTAAAAAAAAAAAAGATCAATTTGCATATGCTTAGGGCTTACTAACTGTAATCGCTGAATATTTCATCTTTGCTGGGAGCGCAGCAGATACTGGAATCAGAGGAGTGGCTTGGGGATAAAAAATGGGACTGGGCTGGGGTGGGGTGGAGGGTGTAAATATGAGCAGTTGAAGCCTGCAGCCATGAGATGCCAGGATGCAGAGATAACAGGGGCTGGCACTTGAAGGAGGATGGAGGAAGCTGGGTGGAAATGGCCAGTCTGGAGAGACAAGACAAAGAATTGCTCCCTAAGGGTACTCGCATTGGAATCAGAGATCTGGGTGGGACCTGGTGCAGCTAGATGAGGAAAATAGACCCAGTGCAAAACAGGGAGTGGAGTGAGGACAGTGATATCTTGTAGGAGACAGGTCAGGAAGTGGAAGGTTAGGGGGAACATGCTGTCATTCCAGAAAACTAGTATTCCTTTGCTGCCAGCAAGTGTGTGTAAAATACCTTATTTTCGAGATAAAGACCTGCAAACACCTATGAAATATTGGCTCCACTGAAATGGTAGAGTTGTGTGGTAGTCCTAAAAACCTGTAGGTCAGATGAGACATCAGAGCGTTGGAATGGAAGGATAGGGCTCACCATTAAAAAGCAGCTGAGTAATGTGTCTGACTGCAATTTCTGAGCCTTGTGCTTGCATTCTCAAAAATGTCCTCTTTACTTGGAAAATACAAAGTGGTGTTCTTATGTTGTCCTCTTGCATGTTCATAGATTCCCTCTCCCCCCAACCCCGGAAAAACTCAGTGTTTTTTATTGTGCAGAATAGAGTATTGTTTTCATAATGAGTAGCTATTTGATAATTTGCTATTTTGCTGTCATGCAGCATGTGCCTTATGGCTGACTTGCTGTTTCATAATACAGCTGTTCCTGGAGGAAGAACATGTTGTGTCTTTGGTGCTCAGCACCATGATGTCCGAGTTTCACAAACCTGTGAAAATATGTGTCAAGCCTGCCTGCCAGTTTTAGAAATGGCAGTAAGGTGCAGAAGGGTGAAAGACAAAAGAATCTGCTCGATTTGAGTGCCAAATCTGAGCTGTGTAGCCCTGAACATGTTTTGGTTTTGTTTTGGGTTTTTTTGAGCATTAAACAAACACTGGTGTATATGTACAACTTTCACCACCTCTTTTGCCAGTGATTCAAAGGACAAGATGCCATTTTATCACATTGGGCATCCAGAAGATGAGGAATGGAAAATGATTCCTTCCCTTTGCAAAATTTGTTTTGGCTGAATGGTTTGGCTGAACAGTATCCTGTGACACACCTAGAGGTGGAGGATCATCTCAGGTGGTCTCAGAAGAACACATTTGCAAAACAGTTCACAGTATCACAGTATCACCAAGGTTGGAAGAGACCTCAAAGATCATCGAGTCCAACCTGTCACCACAGATCTCATGACTAGACCATGGCACCAAGTGCCACATCCAGTCTCCTCTTGAACACCTCCAGGGACGGTGACTCCACCACCTCCCTGGGCAGCCCATTCCAATGACGAACGACTCGCTCGGTGAGGAACTTTCTCCTCACCTCAAGCCTAAACTTCCCCTGGTGCAACTTGAGCCTGTGTCCCCTTGTTCTGGTGCTGGTTCCCTCCACTCTAGACTCTGCCATCTCTCCTGGTACAGTACACAGCTTCTGCCTTGGACAGGCTGTGATTTAGTTCCAGGCAAGATGGAAACAAGCAGTCCCATGAACTACAGAACGTGTGAAGCTGGTTTCCTGGACAGCTGTCTTCTTGAGGTCATGCTGCCCTGCTTCCATGGAGGCAGCTTGTAGAAATGTAATGGCTTTTTGAGACTGCTGTCTTTATTTTGGATATATTTCAAATGGGATAATGAACTAAAGGTTACCCACAGTGGACACTTGCACACTTAAACACATTGTGACCACACAAGCCTGTTTTCCTTAGTGAGGGAGACTTCAAACACATAATGGTGTGATTCAGGGTGGCATTGTGGTTGACTAGAGCCACTTCAAGTTGTCTGCTCCATGAACCCTTGGGGTGCAGAAATGAGCAGGATACCACACAGACCAGCATAGTACTCAGTGTAGGTGCTGAGAGCAACTGGTGAAAAAGGTTGTTTTTAAGAGTTCTCTGCAAAAGATCCTTTGGGCACCAGCAAGAGCACAGCATGTTAATGATTGATCTCCATGAATATGCAGCAGCTAAAACTTCATGGCATCCCAGCAATGTTGGTTTGGATTAAAAATACTTGGTTCCTGCTTTGCTGGTGCATGAACAAGCCAAAAAGCAGTGCTGGTCCAGGTTGTGTTGAAGCTGAAGTTTCTAGTGTATGCTCAGTGGAGCTACAGACCCCCAGGTCCATATTGTTTAGGTAGTGGTCAGGTAATCCATACCTGTTGTTTCCAGTACTATGAGATCCACAGATAGCAACAAATGTATTGATTCAGAAATCTTGATGTCTTCCATGCGTGCTTCTCTAGGCTTTAGGACATTTCTCTGTTCCAGTCTTGGGCAGGTGAAAGGTGAGAATATAAAATGTTCTTTTCTAAGAAACTGAAAGGTGGCTGTACTCAGAACCAGTGTTTCCTATCTTCTTATTTTCTTTTTCAACCCCCCCCCTCCCCCCCCTTTTTTTCCCTTTCCTGCTTCATTAAATATGGACATACAAAAAACTGAAAAGTGTTGTGGTGGATCATTTTTATCTCTTCAAACTTTCTCTGCTTCTTGCCTTTGGACTCTTTTGGTTTTCTACATATTATTAGCAGCATAGCCAGAGCACTGAACTGGGCAGAATGAAGTAATTATCTCTCTTTTGAGATCATATAGACCCATTGCTGCCAATACTCTGTAGAAAACTTGCTGGGTTTTGTCATTGTTCTGTTTTGTTTTGGCTTTGTGTTGGTTTTTTGGTTTGGTTTTTTTTTTTTTTCCCCCTCTGTTTTTCTCTTGGTTTTTTGGTTGGTTTTTTTTTTTTTAATAATCCATTTTGCTGTCTACATGCCCTCTAGGTTCTTTTTACAATACTGCTGCCTAGCCAATTATTCCCCATTTCATATTTGTGTATTCGATTTCTTATTCCTGAGCATGGTACTCTGCATTTGTCTCTATTGAATTTTCTCTTATTAACTTACCTCATTCTGTTCATGTCCCCAAAAGGGCTTATAATCTGTCCCAATTTATCATGTACACTTTTGTATTTCTACATACAGGTCACTAATGAAAGTCTTTTAGTGGAATTGGCTTAGGACAGCAAAGGCTTTCTTGAAGCATCTTCTCATTCATGGAAACATACTGATGACTCTTACATACAATTTTTTTTTTCATGTGACTTTACACCATCTTCATTCCATGAGGACTGTTTGCTTACCTAGATGAGACAGGCCAAGAATCAAAACTCTTCTGTCTTAACTTCTAGGAAGCCATCCATGTGTTCCTCCTTACCCATTGCATAGTCTCCTTTCCAAGTAAACCAAACAGCTGACGGGTTCTTTTTCTTGACATAATGTTGACTCCTTATCTTTGTATTCTGAATGTGTTTATAATTTGTCTCTGGCGTTGTTTTCTGTATATTTTTTGGTAGTTAAGGAGATGTCTGCATGATTACTATTACATTTTAAAGTATTTTACACATGCTGTGGCATGCTAAGATTTTTCAGTTTCTTGGTTTATTTTTTTGTTGTGTTTATTCCACTGCCAAGCTAATGTCATGTGTGTAAACAAGCCAAAATGTTGACTCCTGTGATTGAACAGGAAAGATGGACATTTCTGCTGAGCTGTAAATTACATTCTTTTCTGTGCCCTGGCATACTGTAGTATGAGTTAAAGTTGAACCTGAAATTCAGATTATCTTTCTTTCTTATTTTGTCTTTCCCAAAAAGTCTCTCTTGACACTTGACAAACATCTGTCACACTCTCCTAAGTGCCTTCTTATGACTTAGCCCCCATGAGGCCCTTCTGCTTACTTTGCATCTGCATTCCCTGTGTTATGGGTGACCTGAGCCCCTTGTGTACAAGCCTTTGGCTCCTTCAAACCCCAGTGTGCATGTAGCTTAGACATCCACATCTGTCTGTAGGAAAAACAATGTTATTTGTGATAAAAGAGTCAACATGTAAACATAATTTACGTTGCCCGTGTATTTTCTCTAGGCTTTCCAAAATGGCTTGCAGTCCTTCAGGGAAATGTATTGGAATTTTTGGGGTTTACTTTTAAGCTGGTCCCACCTGTGAAAGAAGAGTAACTGGATGGATTTCCTTCTTCTAAGTGTATTAAAAGCATGTTTCCAACACCCCTTGTTTTCTGTGCAAATACCAATTAGGAAATACCAATTCATAAAACATCTGAATGTCAGAAGTCAGACTTCTCATAGCACATATCAGCTGTGGATGTTGGGCCGTGGTAGTTGTCTAGCTCCTCAGTGCCTTCTAGCATTTCATTCACAGTCTGATTAATCCAGTCACTGTTCAGATTTCCAGCCTGCCTTTGGGCTTGTGTTTCAGTGGGAAGTTCAGTTCTTCAGGAAGAAGCATTTAACTGGGAGCTGACCATGATGTAACCAATACTTTTTGCTAAGTTCTTTTGGTCTAGTTGAAGTAAAACCCTTGATATTAATCCCAAAGTCTTCATGGCATTTGATCAAGCATAAAATTGCCAATGAAAGTGCTGGTTTGCTAGTTAGGCTTGGCTGTGTTGTTTCTTTTTATCTCTCACTCCTAAATAAAAGACTGTCTTTGAAAGAGGGAATTTCAGTGTGCAATGCCTCTTAACTTTTGGGAGAGATTTCACCTCAAAACCAGACCCCTTTAATTTTTCTGGAAAGAAGCCAATGTTCTGTAAATTCAGAAACATGGAGATATCCATAGTAGTAAGTTACCAATACATGTAAATTCCAATGCAAGCATTATGTTTTCCCTATTGATATGGAAAATGTCTTGCTACTAGCAGATGTGTTTTTAAATGAATGAGTTTGGAAACTTAGTAAGACTGTTCTGCAGTTGGGATTAAGTATTTTGGCAGGTATTCAGAGGAAGGTAAAATACTATCTTATGTTTACTGTGGTAATCAACTTAACGCTTATAAAAATGTGTGAGCACTGGTTTTGGAAACTATCTCTAGGTTAAAAAAAGTGATGGCAAAATCAGTGGCAAACTGAAGTAGCCTGTGTTGACACGGCCCTGGGAAGGGCTGTGGCTTCTGGAGAAAACACTGGAGTACAGAAATGGAACTATAATTCCTTAATAAATATGTTGTTCTTGACAGTCTCAAGACAAAATGGATCATGTGGCTGACAGGCAGTATGAGTGTGTCAGAAATATTCTGTGATTTATGAGGCTGGAAGTAAGGATGCCACCCAGTGCTCCTACTACGGAAGCTGTGCTTTATCAGGTCCTTGTAATTGCAACAGCAAGATTTGATAAACCAAAGCCCCTTTGCTTTCTGCATCCTTAATGCTTTCTTAAGTGTTCTTCTTTCCCAACTAATCCTTGAAGAACTTGGACTAGTCTTACGTTGCTCCTGTTTAGATCAACCTTTGAATTGAGGTGGTAGTGGTAAGTTTGTATATGCTATTTGTAGGTTTGGGAGTGTGGATGAGTTAATGAATTTCATCAGGTGTATTGGGAGCAATGAAGCTCCCCTGCTGAAATCTGCAACTGCCCTATGAGTGAAGGTTATGATTTGCATTGTCAGTCTCCTGAACAGTTTGTCCTCTAATTCTTCATTAGGAAACCCCTCCTAAATCAGTGTATATAATCTGCCTTGAAAAGTGAATTGCAAGTCAAAGGCTTTTGAGCAATACAGTGAAAAGTTGTCTGAACTTACTACATTTTCTATAAGTGCTTCCTAAACTTTGATAAACTGCTATTCGGTAGCTTTCTCCAGCCCTCAGTGGTCTTTGGTGAGGCGCAGCAGACCTGCTGGTGCCTCCTCCCACCACTCAGCGCTCCCTTCTGCAAGTCAGAAAGGCTTGTGTGATGATGCCAGTGTTAATCAAATATTTATAGTGTATGATACATGGACAGGCTGTTTTAAAAAACTTAGAGGCATATATATTGGCCTGAGGAGTGAAGTTTGTTTTTTTCTGTGTGTTTATATTCATGTTGTAAAATAATATAAATGAAAGTTGATTTTTTTTGGGTTGGAATAGGAAAAGTATGTGATCAACAAATAAACACCTAGAGCTTGCACACAGGACAGTATGAAAAAAAAAATACAAAGGTAGGAAAGATAAAGGGGAGCTTCAGATCTGAAGATGAAGAGCAGTGTGAGAAATATGGAAATATGCCTCTAGTAATGGTAATGTACTTGACAAGCAGATCTAAAAGGTATGATATGTTGGTGTTTGTGACTTCTGCTACAGCTCCTCAAATTCAGTGTCACTTTTAATTTTGCTATCTGTACATCTAATGATTCTTTATAAAAGAAAGATGTTTACTCTTATGAGACTAATATCTGTAGACATGTGTAACTGCAAAGATAGTTATGCATATTTTAAAATCCTTTTAGAAATAAATGAGAGACTGTAATGCAGCAAAAGAGAGATAAAGCTGTATGTTAAGTTTTGAGGATAATAGTAACTAACTAACTAACTAATCTCTCTGGCTATCGTTGGGGAACCTATAAAGAGTGAATGAAAAAAAAAAGGTATTTTAAATTATTTCACAGGATGTCTTTAATAGATCATTAACACCAAAATCAGACCTTTGGATGCAGGTATATTCATATTAATTCTAGTATTTGGGAAAGTTACTTATAAATCTTTCCCAGTAACCCCCAAACAGCCCTGTAAGTCTGTAGTTAATTATTCAAAATTAGAGGGGAAAAAATGGGTTTGGAGTTGCCTGCTGCTGTCAGTCTCCAGTTCTGTGTGGGATTGCTCATTTGAAAAAAATAAAAGGCATAATAGACAGGAAAAGGTTTTCTTGTCATAAAACCATGACTGTTTTTCTTGTTAAACAATACAACGGAATTAAGCAGTGTTTCATGCATACTGCTGTCTAGCAAAGCTCCTATAAAATACTTCAGAGCGTTGAAAAAAGGCTCTGAGGTTTTAGTATTTAGACTGCAGGCCACACAAATGCATCTGAAAATGTACAGTCATGGTTGTGGCAGACTGTGGGTGTACCTGTCCCATACTCCAGGCTCTAGTGCCAATGCTTTTGACAAAGAACACTGACCAAAAACCTGCTAACTGTAGTGAGCACTACAGGAAGATTCACAGTCATAGATGCATAGTATCATAGTATCAGTCAGGGTTGGAAGGGACCACAAGGATCTTCTAGTTCCAACCCCCCTGCCATGGGCAGGGACACCCCACACTAGATCAGGCTGGCCAGAGCCTCATCCAGCCTGGTCTTAAACAGATTCATAGTCATAGTCTTGTTTCTCCTTCTTTAGTCATCTTGATCATTAATAGCTTGGAATGGTAAAACCACCAAGATGTTAACCAAAGCTAAAAATTGTTGTTTCCTACTTTTTTTTAAGCAGCCAGCTTTGAAGATGTACTGTTGGTTCACAGTTACCCACTATTTAATGGAGCAGTTTCAGTTTCACAGTGCTTGAAAGCACGAAGTACTTGAAATGGTCAAGTCCTGTAGCTGGATGTCTTCTGGCATGGTCACCGGACTGTTTGTTACAAGAGGGTGTGGGTAAACCAGAAGAGAAGGTAGTGCAAAAGCGGTCTGCTGCTAATGCAAGACTAGGGATGTATGAAAGTGTTTAGGTATTAGTTTCTGTTTAATTTCTCTTTGCACAGTGTATGCATTCAATAGGGTAATTAGAGGGGTTCTCTCTTGTATAGTATATTGTTACAGAGAAGAGCTTTGCTTCTACAAAGGATTGTGTGCTTAAGTGAGCACGCTCTTCTGTTCAGCTCAAAGATTGGAAAGTCTCACTAATTCAGGGTACAAGTGAAAAAGCAATTGAGAAAATTAAAGGAAACGTAAACTATGATTGTGTCATATATGCCTCAGGCTTTCTAACACTTTATTTTGAAGCATTCCAAGAGGGCTGTAAAGGGAAACAAGAAACTAGATTAAAGAGGCCAGTGGTGTCATTTGACAAAGTAGTTGCTGCATATTCTGCAGCATCAGAATGAAAATGTTTTCATGTTCTTTTCTCCTTTGTGATTCAGTTACAGCTTTGAGCTGAACTTAAAGCCAGTGACAGTTACTTTTTGGCATGCCTGCAACTTTCTGGGGATTTCTGGTTTTCCAATCCAGTAGGATATCTGAAGAATTAATACAGCTGAAGAAAGATCACAGAGCATTAGGGGTTGGAAGAGATCATCCAGTCCAACCCTCCTGCTAGGGCAGGATCACCTAGAGTTGGTCACACAGGAATATGTCCAGGCGGGTTTTGAACGTTTTCAGAGAAGGAGACTCCACAACCTCCCTGGGCAGCCTGCTCCAGTGCTCTGTCACCCCCACAGTGAAAAAGTTTTTCCTTGCATTCACATGGAACTGTCTGTGCACCGTCTTGCACCCAGTGCCCCTTGTCCTATCATTGGGCATCTCTGAGAAGAGCTTGGCTCTGTCCGCCCCTCACATATTTATAAACATGAATGAGGTCACCTCTCAGTCTCCTCCAGGCTAACAAGCCCCAGCTCCTTCAGCCTTTCCTCATATGGGAGGTGTTCCACTCCATCATCTTTGTGGCTCTGCCCTGGACTCTTTCAAGCAGTTCTCTGTCCTTCTTGAACTAAGGGACCCAGAACTGGACATAATATTCCAGATGAGGCCTCACCAGGGCAGAGTACAGGAGGAAGAGAACTTCTCTCAACCTACTAACAGCTCTTCTAATACCCCCCTGGATACCATTTGCCTTTTTGGCCACTAGGGCTCATTACTGGTCATTGGTGACCACTGGATTCTCCCAATCTGAAATTGAGTGCACTGATTTTCTGTGTTGTGTGTTTATGCACAGGTCTATATAGGAATATCTTTATCTGTAGAGCAGGCAACTGGACCTCACCTGCGTGAATCGCAGAAGCAGGCTGATAAAACAACCAAGACAACAAACTGTTAGATTCAAATATAGAATAAAACTAGAAGAGGCATTTTCAGAGTTAATAGACTAACTGCATTGTTGATCCACTTTGGAGCTTATGCAGTGTCACCCTCATGCTCTTGTCACATCTCTTAATATGGAACCATGAGATTCACTGTCTCCTACCTGTGGCCTGTGTCTGTTGTGTATTAACAGCGCTTACCAAGGCTGTCTTTATATTGTGATTTACTTCTTTTTTGGGAGCAATGGTAGGAATTCTTGCTCCTAAAACATTGCACCCAACAACCAAACTTCCTAAAGCAAAGTGTTTATTTAGAGCAATGTGTAAATGAAAGCACCTGAAAACAAAAACTAAAGAGCTGTCTGTGTATGTTTTTTCTCACATGCCTAGGGATGTACCACTGCCTTAATGGTTATCTGATACAACAAGATTCAGATTCCTCCCCAAAGCTTCCATGGATGTTAAGGACAGCCCCCTGGCAATTGATACAAGTTTATCCAAACCCAGAGTTTTTTCTTGAATTTTGGCAGCCCAGGGGACTTGAAGAATCATTCATACTCCAAAAGTTCAGAGACCCTCACAGTCTCATTCCCTGATTTGAGGAAATTCCAAAAGCAACCTGAAAACCAAGATGAAGTATTGATGCTATTCTGTTTTCTCACCTGGTGGCCTTCTAGCTGATTCCTTGGCTTGTGCTTTGCAAAACTGATGGTTTTGTGTGGTGATAATGAACTTTACTGTGGTTGCTAGTGAAAGTTGTGTGATGTGATGCAGCATACTGAGGTACATCAAATGGGTAGAGACCTTGTGATTTGGGAAAGATGAGATTAATATATTGGATGTGGGGCATGAGGGAATGTGAATGGAACAGGGCCTGTGCTCTTAAGCTAGCAGCAGATATTTTGGCACATTCTGAGATTCTGTAAATGTAAGCATTAGAGGAGGACAGGCCCGTTGGTTTAAGCACAGCAAAGATATAATCTTTGTGGAGAATATACTGTTCCAGATCTTTTTCACTCCATTTGTACATCTCTCTCTTCCCACGTACATCTCTGATAGCGTTGGATATATGCTTGTAAAGTTGCACCTGGTCAAACTCAATGCCATGAATTATGAAGTAGTCAGTGACTGAAGAAAGCAGTGTCATTTCAGAAAGAGAAAAAATGTCCATAAGCTGCTTAAGTGACAGACTCCTGCCATAGAAGTCAGTGGTCTGGTGCAGTGGGATGTGCTGCATACCATCATCAGGCAGTGGTTTGAGCCCTCTGGGTGCTCTCCCCAGCTCGATGTAATGGAAAGCATTGACCTCCGTGAAAAGACTCTTTGGTACTTCATAGTGAAGTCCATGTATGGCAAACCCTGGAATGCAGTCAGACTTTTCAAGCCCCAAGCCCTTCTGGATACTTGAATTATTTGTTCTGTTCAGAATCACAGAATGTTAGGAATTGGAAGGGACCTCCAGAGATCATCAGGTTGAATCGCCGTGCAAAACACAGTCACGCAGGAATGCATCCAGGTGGGTTTTGAAGATCTCTTGAGAAGGAGACTCCACAGCCTCTCTGGGCAGCTGGTTCCAGTGCCCTGTCGCCCCCAGAGCAAAGAATTTTTTTCTCATGATGAGACGGAATTTCCTGTGATTGAGTTAACGTTCATTGCCCCTCATCCTATCACTGGGCATCACTGAAAAGAGACTGGCTTTAGCCTTCTGACAGCCACCTTTCAGATACTTGTAGACATTGATAAGGCTCCCTCTAATCTTTCTGTTCTCCAGATTAAAAAGCCCCAGGTCTCTCAGTCATTCCTCATGAGATGCTCCAGTCCCTTAATCATCCTTGTAGGATGTTCTGGCAGTGTTGAGTAACATAAAAAATTAAGTATTGGGTTTGTGTTTGAACCCTCTTTGCTCCACGGCTTTATGGCTTTGAGGATTGTATGATAAACCCCACCATGTTCTACACTGATGTATGTTGTGTTTCCCTGTTCAGAGGTGCTCCTTGGACTAGGTTTTCCATTTCTACTTCCTTCAAGCCACTGTTTAGCATAGGAAGCTTCTTGGCATCTGTCTGTGTTGTATTGTCCAGCATGTAAAAGTGAGAAATTAGCTCTGTAAATTGGTGGAAAAGATTTCAACACTCAGTGACATGGAACCCATGGTGGCATTCCTTCAGTGAAGATGTTGAGATGTCCTTACATAGTGGTCAAGGTTTTCTGACATTACATAAAAAATTTCACATTCAGTAGACTGTCATTTTCCAGCTAAGGATGCTCTGCCTCTTAATATTCTGTATTTGTAATTTAGAGTCCAGGAATGTCACTGCCTGGAGTGACAGGGATATGAGTGTTTCCTGATGGCAGAATTATCTTTTACTTCTCTTTTAATGTTACACAGTTTGTAAAATTATGTAGATTTCAATGATCTCTTGGGCATTTATTTAAGTTATGTTCATAGAATCATAGAATGGTTTTAGGTGGAAAAGACCTCCAAAATTGAGAAGTCCGACTATTGACCTAGCGCTGCCAAGGCCATTAAACCATGTCCCAAAGTGCCATGTGCTACCACAACGTCTGCTGGAGGTCAGGAAATTTGCCTTGGTATTCTCTTTCTTTACTGAATTTCTGTTTCTCCAGCTAAGTGGAGATGTTGGTGTGCAAAAGCATCTTGCCCTTCTTGTGGATGCTGGGTGGAAGGAATCATAGAATCATAGAATCATTTAGGGTTGGAAGGGACCAAGAGGACATCGAGACACTTGAAGGTGTCCAGAGAAGGGCAACAAAGCTGGGGAGAGGCCTTGAGCATAAGCCCTATGAAGAGAGGCTGGGGGAGCTGGGATTGTTTAGCCTGAAGAAGAGGAGACTCAGGGGTGACCTCATTGCCCTCCACAACTACCTGAAAGGTGGTTGTAGACAGGAAGGTGTTGGTCTCTTCTCCCAGGCAACCAGCACCAGAACAAGAGGAGGCAGTTTCAAGCTGCAGCAGGGGAGGTTTAGACTCGAGGTGAGGAGAAAGTTCTTCACTGAGTGAGTTGTTTGTCATTGGAATGTGCTGCCCAGGGAGGTGGTAGAGTCACCATCCCTGGAGGTGTTCAAGAAGAGATTGGATGTGGCACTTCGTGCCATGGTCTAGTCATGAGGTCTGTGGTTACAGGTCGGACTTGGTGATCCTTGAGGTCTCTTCCAACCTTGGTGATACTGTGATACTGTGATCATCTAGTTCCAACATCCTGCCATGGGCAGGGACACCTCACACTACATCAGGCTGGCCAGAGCCTCATCCAGCCTGGGCTTAAACACCTCCAGGAATGGGGCCTCAACCACCTCCCTGGACAACCCATTCCAGGGCTTCACCACTCTCACGGTGAAGAACTTCCTCCTCACCTCCAGCCTGAATCTCCCCACCTCCAGCTTCATTCCATTCCCCCTAGTCCTATCACTACCTGATAACCTGAGCAGTCCCTCCCCAGCCTTCTTGTAGCCCCCTTCAGATACTGGAAGGCCACAATGAGGTCACCTTGGAGCCTTCTCTTCTCCACACTGAACAGCCCCAACTCTTCCAGTCTGTCCTCATAGGAGAGGTGCTCCAGCCCTCTGATCATCCTTGTGGATGATCAGGAGATACTTGAGATGGTTCTAACATACCCAAACCCTTTTGAGTGTGTCTAGTATGGCCAAACATGATTACAAAATGGTAAGACTGTGTGATATGCTTTAGCACAATCATTTCTCCTTACGCAGTTCCTCCAGCATTTTAAGAATTTTCCTTCCAAAACGAATTAATGTGAAACAGTTGTAGAATATTTGCTGGTTTAATTGGCCCAAACCGTGGTTGCTGTGTTTCTTCTGTACTTGACATGAGCCTTTTGTTTCATCTGTCGTTGACATGAGCCTGTTCTGCTGGCCTTGTTTACTCTTCTGAGTGTGGAAGGCTGTAAATATAGGTGGATTGTGCTTGCTTTTCAGTACTGTGCCTCATCCCAAGAATGGAAAAACGGAATGATGTGCATGTGTCTGCCTGCAAACCAAAACAAAGCATGGTTTGTCTAGTTCTGGGTTTGCTCATGTGACTACCTCAGCTTAAATTTTAAGAATAAATATAAAATGAAGAATACAGATCAGGTCTGGGAACCTTGTTGACTAAAATACCCATGGCTGTTCAGTTCCTGTCATAGATGTTAGCAGCCTTCTAAATGAGTGTCTCCGACTTGAGAGACAGAGTAAACCTCTGCCGGTGGTTCCAGCAGCAGTCATTTACTCAGTTTGGTCATTTACCTTTCTCTGAAGACCTTCAAGTGCTACAGGTCAGCCTTCAGGGCAGGAGTATTGTCTGTATTACAAAACTATTGTGGTAACCCTTTCAGACTGACGCCGGGGGCAGGGACTGTATTTCGGGGGTGCAGGGAGCCAGGAATTTCTGCTGTCTCCTCCCACCCAGCAGGACTTCACGGTTGGGTTTGCATCCCCATTCCCCTCCGCCCCACCTTCCCTTCTAGTGTGTACTGTATGATGATAGGGGTGAGTCACCTCTTTTATTATGTTTTGAATACTTTCCTCCCAAATGTAGTTTATTTTCTGCAGGGAAGGGAAAGAATTTATGCTGTCCTGGTTCCTTATTTTTATCAGAGCTCTGCTAACAACTTCCAGCTGAGGGAGTTCTTGATATTTTTAGCCTGAGATATTTAGCTCTTCTAGCCTCTTTACATATTTCCCCCCCACTGTATATTAACTGGGGAGGGGGAATGGTTCTTGTCAGTTAATATATTCATGAGCATACTTGCCAAATTGCCAACACTTAATCCCAGGAATCTGAACACTTCAGAGTTGGGGAGAAGATTGAGTCCTGGCCTGAAGTGTTTGAATCAGCCTCATTACTCCATTTTCTGACTGATGCTGCTGTAGCTATGTTCTCTCTGAATCTTCCTCTTTATATTAAGAGGTGGTATTTAGTATTTTAAAAAAAAATAAATTATGTAATTGATATTCTGATTTAAAACACTCAGAACAAAATGGGGAGAGCAGAGAATCATGAAATGCACTATGAAATATAAATCCTCTGAAATTCTCTTTGTTTCTGTTTTGTTGTTGTTGGTTTCTTTTGTTTTCCAAGTATCTTTTAAGCAGCAGAATCCTCTGTCTTGTTACTAATGTCACTGTTTTATTGATTGCCTTGTTTAGGGTCTAATGAAGTTCTTTAGTATTCCAAATATTGGACCTGCTGGCACATCTTGTATACACAGCATTTTCAAGTTTCTGAATAGCCCTACCCTTTCATGAAGTTTATATGAATGTTACTTTGAAAGAAAACGTTAAAAATACTTCATATTGATCTTTTGCCTTTAAGAACCTCTTCAACTTGTTTGACCATGATTTTGCATATCCTATTATCATCAGTTCTTTCCCCTTTTCCTAACAAAGTTTCAGACTAAAGGTGAAAAGCTGCCTTGTTGTGCTGGCAAGGCTGTTGCTGTGTATTGAAAACAACAGTCTGCTGAATCATAATTCTCTTTAGGTCACTGGACTAAAACCGTCTTCAGGCAGATGATTCCTCCCTATTTCTTTGCCAGTGCTATTGCTACTGTATACATTGGTTACTTGCTGGTTATACATAGGTTTGCTTCAGTGAAATGTAGTGATTCCACCAAATACTCCAGAGGTTTCTCTGCAGGACTGGGGAGCTAAAGGTGAGAGGGACAGATGGTGGAAATCATGTTCAGTTTACAATGAGGACTAAATGACATTTGCTGGTGGTTATAATCTGTCCATACAATGTTTTTCTCATTATTCCCTCCAATATGTTTCTTTATGTATGGCAATATATTACATTGCTCTAAGCCTGTCCACTTAGCTTCCTGATGCAATTCTCTGTAGTGGGAAGATGACTTTGTGCCATCCATGCAGTCTTTGTCTTGAGTCCTCTGGCTCCCAGTCTGGTCTGTGGCATAAGTTAGAACGCCCGAAGGCTGTCAACAACTACCAGGATATATCCTATTAATTGGGACCAGCTGGATACAAGTATGTATTGGCAAGTCTACAGCAGCTCTATGCAGCCCGTTAGAGCAGCTCTTCGCCACCCAACTATTCCTTTCACAACCTTAAACCTTCCAGTAGTCATTTGCAAAGCTGAAGCCTTAAATCTGGCACCTAAAATAGTAGTGCTTTTTCTTTTTTGGTAGCTATTTGTTCAATCCTAACTCCCCTGCTCCTCCCTGAGATTGGGCAATCACCACTCCCTCATAGACATAAATCTGTGTTTGAGGATCCAGTTCAATACACGTCCACCAATTGTTTTGTTTGTGGTTTTCTTTAAGACAGCTAGAAAAATGTTTGTATCTAATACTTCTTAAAGATGGTGGAGAGATTTTTTTCCTGGTAAGTGTAATGTTTTTGAAAGTTGCAACTCTCAAGCTCTAAATTGTGAGGCCTTTTAAAGACCCCACAAGAGGAGTTCCATGTTGTACCCCTAGATAGGAACAGCTTTTGCTTTCAAAATGTAATTTTAGGTAACCTGCTGTTGTTTTGTCCTGCCAGTCACTGTGCTCCAAGTTGACTGATGCTGCTCAGGTATTGTGGAGCAACACTTAACCATGTCTGGTCTGTGCTGGGGCTTCTCAGTGGGACTGCCAGATTAGCTACATACTAATCTTAAGCTTCTTAACACTTAGAACAGTAAAAATTTCATTACTTTTAATTGTTTTGTAACAGGCTAATATAATTATACTGTTGGCATCATGGCTGGGAGTTTCTTGACTTTTTTTCTTTGCAGATCCAGTCCTAATAAGGATATTTTATTCTGCTGACTGAATTTCCAGTGCAACTTCCTTTAAACTGCCATGTGAGTTGCAGGGACCCTAAATAAACTGAACAGCTGACTCATAATTTTTGCCATTTGTACAACTAGTTTTGACAAATGATCCTTCCTGAACAGGGAAAAACAACACAGGAAAATACTTGGAGGAAAGGAAGATATTACAGAGAACCTTCACCAAGTGACTTCAACTCGGCATACAAAAAGTTTCATAGTCTTCTTTTAAGCTTATATGTGGAATATCCTATTCTAATAATGACCAGAACAGCTCTTGCTTTGCTTATGAGATCTGACAAGATCACCATCCATGTGATTTCATTTGTTGCATTCATGGCAGCCCTGGGGAGTGAAATAACTAGAGCAGGAATGAAGCTGTGCTTTCCTGCACAACACAACAGAGCTCTATAGCAACTTGGCCAGTAGGAAAAACAGCAGGGGTTTAAAATAGATAAATAGATTTAAGTTTTGTCTCTGTGTTTATGTATTTGTATTAAATGCAGAGTCACTTGCAAGCATCAGCTCAGCCCATTAGCAGAATAAATAGGAGATAATCACCTATCTTGGTACTAGGCAGGTCAAGCTGATGTAAGTTTTGGGGTATCAGAGTGCTTTGTAAAACTAGTTACCAAGTGTTCCCTGTTAATCTTCAGCTCCAGTTTACCGGCCTTGAAATCTAGTCCTGATGTTGTAGAGTTTGCATGTACCCATAGAAAAGTTTCCGTGCATTGTTTACCTTGAACGAAGTGTAAAAAGCACCTTAAGGGGCTAATCGTCCTTTTTTATCTGCAAGTATGCGAGAATGCATGTGAAAGAGAAAAGTCACAGTCTAAAGGCTCTGAAAAGTTGTTTCTAGAATTAACACACAAATACCGGGCATAGAAGCATTAGAAGAACCTATTCTCCTAACCTATTGAGGCTGGTGTGCTGAATGCTTTTTTTGAGATTGAAATCACAAACACTGATTTGAGATTTCAGTTACTGGATGGTGAAACCACTTGATGTTTTGTTCAAATCCAGGTAATACAGTCACCTAGGCTTTTGATGGATCGTGTTTTAAACAGTGAAGCTGAACAATGCAGATACTTCACCTTTCTAACAGAGATTAGTAACTTTCTGAAACACACCTTCTCAACTTTTGTTTGGGGGGAAGACTTGACACATCTTGAAATGAGAAGTGGTAATGTACTCTCTCTTCCCTCCCAGCTGTTTGGAAGAAAGTTCTTTTGTTTAAAAAAAAAAACCAAACCAAAACCTTAAAAGGTTTCTTCCAAAAAGCAGGGAGGATCATTCTGGTCTGAGGTGAATGATGGGAAATTTCAGGCTTGTAGATAACATTACTGAAATAATTATAAGGGCATGAAAGAGTACAGGTTGTCTAAGGCTGACTATAAAGAGAAGTTATTGTTGCTCTTTTATTTTGCTTCCAGAAAAAAAATGAAAATAATACTTCAGTCACTGTGGAGATGTGATCAAACTCATAAAAGAGTAGTAAATATTGCCTGCCGTTTGAATCCGATGTGAGATTTTTTCACAAACAAGCAAAAAGGCTTATTTTTCTTGAAGTTAATAGGTAAGATTACTAAAATAGAGAGAGGTAGTGAGAAAAGACTTCTCTCTGTTTTAACAAGTGCTCCTCCCAATGTACTGAAGAGGTGGTGATGATTTTTTTGCATACTTGGATTGTCAAGTGTTGCATTGAAAATTAAACGAAGTATGCGGTTTGGTTTCCTGAGGAATACTTGCAGCTGTTGTGTTGACCAAAACAGTGTTCTCAAACAGTCATAAGAAAACATCCATTTTGTCTAAAAGCAGCGAGGGTGGGGGAAAAAGCAAACACGGGACCAGTCTAAGCTCCAGGGCTGCTGGAGTACAAACACCAAGTCACCTGCAGCAGTGGAGGAGAAGGCTTTATAGGCAGGGCATGAAGACTAGATCTTCTGGCTTTTGCAGCCCTTAGCACAGGAGTGTGTAAATGACTAAAAGGAGAGCAAAAGTATTGTAAGGTCTTGAATGTGCTTTGTGTGAATGCAAACACTGAAAACTCCTGCCTGCAAAAAAAGAGCCCTCGACCCATCACTTGGGAGGCAGCTTGTCCCTGTTATCCCTGGCAGGTCAGGAAAGGAGTTGAAGCAGGGGCGGGCTTCTTAATTCACCTTCTTCTGGGGAAAGGTGGTCTCAATACCTTGAACTTGGGTAGGATGTAAGGATAAATGGAGCATGACTACTTGGAATTGGGGCACAGAATCTGGAAGTGAGCTGGCAAAAAAAAAAAGTGTAGCAAACCCGTCAGTGTGCTATCCTGGGATTGCTCTTTGAGCAATGCTTAGTCTTATCTTTAGGATTTGCTTTCCAAGGAGCTAAAAGTGGTCCCTTATACCTCTGGGTGAGCAGCTGGGCTGTTAGCTAGCATGGGACAAATTGTACCCCTCCTTTAAAAAGACAGCCCAAAAAATGTGTGATCCTGGTGCTAGCAGCCAGGATTATCTCTGTGAGCACCTGCACGATTTTCACTGTGTGCATGGAGGTGGGGGTTGTATGTCATGGGCTTTGTGAGGAAATGAGTTTTTCCTTTGGTTGGCCATAACAGATCTAGCTGGCAAAAAATACTTTTGTGATTGTAAGGAGGTCTTGGTAAAGGGCTAGTAGAAGGTAAATGCTCAGAAGTGAAAGATGCAGTCAGACTTTATGCACCATTAAATCCGTATATTGCCATGGAGCGTAAAACCAGTGTAATGGCTGATGACACAAGTTACTTTGGAAAAACACCCCTTTTATTAAGAATTATCTTTCTGTTCTCTGATTTCTTCAGAAAAAGATAGGGAATTGGTAGGATTCTCATTAAAGACATTTTGTAAAGGTAGGTTCCATGGGGCCACAGGCTTCTTTTACTTTTTTCCTAGTAAGACTGGTTTATCTCCAATTACTCATTTTTTCCTCCATTTCCACATATGTAGGGAGGAGGAGAGACCTCATAGTCTGACAGAAAACACTGTAGAGATTAACATGTTTCTAAGTGCATCTCTCCATCTGTTGCAGTTTCATGATTGATGCAATTACAGGCTTACCTATCTCTTGTTGTCCTCTGTGCTGTTTTCAAGGGCATCTCATGTTAGGCCTTGGGCCTCTGTTGTTTTCTCTGGGGTTCAAGACAGCTAAATCCTTGGGGTTTAGGTTGCAGTCCCTTTACCTTTTACTGTGATTATCACAGCAAGGCTTGAGCTGTCATGGAGAGAGCAAGCAACAAGCATCCATTGAGTAGCCATTTTCTAAAAAGCAAGGACAGTATTTAGGTTAAAAGCACTGTGAAGGAAACATGACAAAATAATGAGCAGCTTTTAATTATGCTGATCTTGCTGAAGTTGTCTGGAATTTCACACTGGACTTGACAGATCTTTATCTCAGGCTTGCTTGTTCAGTTACTATTCTCATACATGCACCTTTTTCACTGCACATGATTGTTGTTTTGTAGTTTAAGGACATCTTCAAAGCTAGTCAGTGGTGTGCACCTCCAGGGACTGAGCATCGAAGGACTGGACAGCTGCATAAAAGAGCGCTGGAAAGTTGTTTTCAACTGAGGGGTGCTAAAGAACTTTCTAGTGACTGCAAATTCCAGATGTAATTGGCTTGTTGACCAAATAATAGAAAGATTACATCACCTGTACAAGTATGATCATCTATGAGTATACCAGTGTGTTCTGCATACCGAAGTCTGCTGTATTGGCATGTAATTTGCCTTTGAGAGAGGAAGACTGGAAGATGTTGGTAGATGTTAATGTTCCTTGCACCCCCTGGTTGTCATGGCAGTATTGCTGTGTTCTTCCCTGCTGTCACCAGCGTATCTCTCCTCCAAACTCCCATCGGGTACCTCCACCCAGCCAGTTTAGGCTGTCTCTGCCCAAGGATCTCAAATGCTGTGTGTAGTGTTACGTGTCCTCCTGTGGTTGCTTCTCAGCCTCTGTACTTTCCTTATGTTTTCTTTTACATGCATGTACATGAGTATTGTCTCATGTACTTGCTCTGATTTCCTTTTTCCTCACATATCTTACAAGGCATTGATTGATCTCTTCATTTATGAACTTTAAACTTCTTTTCTGTTGGAATCAAATTATGCAGTTGTCCTTTGTCAGCTTTCCTGTGAACTTCATATTGGCAGCAACTTTTTCTCTGACTGTGCTTTTGTGTTGAGTGAGATGGCACATAGAAGGCATAATACAGGTTTGAAAGGAATGTTTTATTCTGTAAGACGTTTTTACATATACAAAGAGCAATTGACTTAAAAGAGATGAGTAATTTTGAACTGCATGAATTATTTTTACACTCCAAGCCTTTGTTTTTCTATTTTATTTTTCCCTGGTGCAGTGTGCCTTTTCTGAATGAGTCCCAGACTGCTGGGAGCAAGGAGTTAAGAGGCCATGCTGTGTTCTTCCTGATACCTGGATTGCATATTTGGTTTTTTTTCTTCTTTTGCATGTGGTCTTTCTGGTAGTTGATTGTTGTTCTCTGAGAGAACACACTTTGAAGGATGAGCAACACAAGTGACACATGTAGCACCACCGATACTTAGGTTTTGTGTTCTACCAGTTCATCTAGGTCACAGATTTCTTAGTGTTGCTCAGAAAGGATGTCTTCTGTAAGGAAATCTCTCAGTTTAATGATAATAAAAAAAAAAATAAAAACTCACAAGTTTGAGCACTGGTGCCAAGATGGTTTTGATTACTGTTACTGATTACCGAGTTGGAGAAAAAGCCCAGGGAAGGGAGGTGCAAACAGCAGACTTGAAAACTTGGAAGAATGTTCTTTGTGTCTTGACTTTGATGAACTTCTCTTGCATTTTGCTATGCTGTAAGTATTTGCTTTAAATGTAATGCAATTCTCATGCAAGAAGAGTAGAATTTATAGTAAAAGCAAGTCAGATCTATGTCAGGAGGAGTCACAGAATGCCTTATACATACTAAAACTAATAACTGATTTTAATACTAAAAATATATAGAGTGACAGCTACTCTGGAGATGAAGATTGACAGTTAACATACCGTACTATTTCCAAAGTCTCTGTTTAAAACCTGGAGTGGCAAAATACAGAATTTTCCTAAATTTTTCACTCTTTGTTGAGCAAGCAAGAGATCCTAGGCAGCCTCAGTTGAGATGATCTTGTTAAGAAGTACTTCTAAGACTCTCCAACCTGTGTGTGAGAAGGAGAGTGGTTGTGCAGGCTTTTCAGCATTCAGTGCTACCTTATGTAGCACCCTGGTGCTGAGCTTCTGGCTCTGGAGATTATTTGTGTCAACTGCAAGTTACTCAGAGAAGTAGAAAAGATGTCTGAAACTGTGGAGGAAAACAAAAGCTGGTCATAGTCCAGTGTTGGGGCAATGAAGATGTATGTGAGTTTTATAAATAACATATGGGTACCAACCTGGCATCTTAGCTGCCTACCTGAAATAGCACATGCAGATCACAGAGCTGAGGAGTGGGATTTTCAGAAGAATTTAGCATATGGACAAGCTGCTGCCAGGAATTTGGTATTAAAATTTGCCTTTGGTTCATTGGTGATGGGGTACCAGGCAGCCTGCCTGAATAGCACCTCCTGTGCTCACAAACCGGGTAGTCTAAGGTGAAGACTAAGTTTATACAATAGTTGCATGGCAGAGGTATAAAAAGCTTTTTTGATTCTACTTAAACACTTTAACTTACATTGCCATTGCAACCATTTCACATAAATTTTGGGGAAATGTTGCTGAATCCTGAGATGAATGATAGGCTATGATATTTGGTTGAATTGTGTATCACAAACTGTTTATTATTTCAGTTAAGTTCTTTGTAAGTAGGGTTTACTTCCCAATGCAGTATGCTGTTAAAATACTGCAGACTCTTGTTGTGCAAGTAGAGGCCAGTCCAGTCATGCTTTATAGTAAGGGTACATTTATAAATTGTTTATAGAGGGCTAATACATAATTAATGTCTGTTATTAAATAGGTTACAAGCATGAAGAGTGTGTATTATATATGGCAGTAAGCACACCAGTGGAAGGTGTTAAAGACAATGTTTTGTCTAACTGCTGTGCTAAAATTCATAATGTGACCCTTTGTTAAAATGTATATTAAACATTTAATTTACATAATACATATTTATAAATACTTCATATTTAATACTAAATATAATCCCCGGACTTGATTCCATCCCTCTAGTAAGATCCTGCTGAGGAAGGAATGAAGCATGGTTGGCTTTTTTAGGTGACAGTGAAATCCAGAGCTGTGAATTCCTGGTGCTGTGCTGACAAGCTGTCTTCTTGTAACATACTAATGAAAGGAAATTAAAAAATCCCTAATTAATGTGTTTTCTAAATAGACACAGGCCCAAGCTGAGCGTCAGAAACCAGGAAGGTAAAGTGGGGTGTTATAACTTGAGTACAGGATTTAAAGTCAGACCTCCTTTTGAGTCAGATTGAGACTAGAGAATGGTATTCCTAACAAAAGCAGCATTGTTCTGTTTATTTGTGTTTTTTAATGCAACCAGGTGCTGATGCAAACACAAATCTTGCACGTAATGCAGATTTATGTATATATGTACTATTTATTTTGGCCTGTGTTTCTCAGGTTCTTTCAAGGAGGGAAAGTTTTGCAGCTACATTCCACATCTTTCCAAATGAATATGAGGGAGATATCTTGTGAAGCTTTTTCTTTGGGACTGGGGAGAGGTGGCCCTTTGTGGTGCTTCTTTCCAACCCTTTTTTCTCTAATGGGAACTGGTTGTTTTCATTCCTTTGGGGTGTAGTCTGTCCTTTTCTCTGGTTACTCTGTTTCCACTAAACTAAGAGTCTGAAGGATGTTCAGCTAGTAGACTATTGGGAAACCCTTTTCCAGTGCAGGTTTGGGATGAGGTTTCCAGCAGCTCTTCTGTGGAAGAGAAGATACAAGCCTCTTCATAGTCCCTCTGTTGTCTTCTCTCTTAAATTCTTTTTTTTTTTTTTTTTGGTTGGAATGGCTCTGTAGAGAAATTTCATGTATGGTGGAAGGTAGAACTCAACTTGAAATCATTTCCTTTCATGTGGAGGAGCAGAATACTCTGTGTGATGGGGTAAGGGAAGATGGTGCAAATGCATTTTTGGGAAACATTTTATAGAATCATTGAAATGTTGGATAGATGGGGCCATAGGAGGTCATGCAGTCAGACATTTTCCTTGAGAGTGTGTCCATAATGAACAGCAGATCAGGTCAGCCGTGGATTTATTTAGTCCATCAAGATAACGGCAAAGATGGAGGTTCTCCAGCCTCTACAGGTAAACCTTTTCCAGTGCTTTCACTTTTGCATGAGTGTATGTTATACCACTGCAACCAAACTGAGAGGACATACAGCCCACTCACTTGAGAGACAAACTGGTCAGAGATTTCCAGAGTGAGCATCTTTGTGTGTCATCTGTGGTGTTCAACCTCAAGAATTTGTGCTTTATGCAGGACCCAGGATAACAAACCAAAAATAATGTGGACTACTTTTGTGTGCCAGGTGGAGGGGAGATTGCTTTATGCAGAGGTTGGTTCCTTCCCTGTGTTGCTGAATCTTACTGAAATTTAATACTGGCAAAGAGGTAGTTTTATTGTTAGCCATACTCTGGTGCAACTTGTGCTAATTTCTCATCCAAACAGTAAGGATTTTTACAAACAGCCTGTTTTGCAACCATCATTCAGCTATCATTTAACCACAAAAATGTAGTGATTTGTAAGCCTATTGATTTATACTGTTTTTAGTGAGAAGTGGTATTTTTTTTTAAACTCAGTTTCAGAGGAACAGTTAATACAGAAATGAATCACAAGTGTTACCTTTCTGTTCACATCAATGCTATTCATTGCAAATTTGATACCATTTTCTTCACTCTTAGTTTTCAGTTATTCAGCAACTTGAATTAACATTTATTTAGAAAAATTATACACGTGCCGAAAGATTGTATTTTGGTACATGGTCTTAATTTACCTTCTAAAAGTTTAATGTAACATAAAATCATAGTTTTATGGTTGAAGTGGTTGTGTCTGAAAAATTCTGATGTCTTCAGCCTTTCTTTCCATGTATAAAACATGCAACAGGGAAGCTTTAATTGATTCATTTATGTAAGGTGGCAAAAAGAAATAAATAGTTTGGTAGAAAAAGTAAAACAATCTCGCTATCTTCTTTTCATCAGCTGGTACTTGAAGCAACTTGTACAATATCTTTGGAGCAGTCTTAAAGCTTCACTCCCCTTCACCTTTCCCACACTAACATTAGTAGAGGTAATGCTTGTAGACTGGAGGAGCCATAGTCATTAAAAAAAGTAAGTCTCCTTTTCCTTGCATCTGCAGGTAGAAGTCTTGTTTAGGATAAGATTCAGCAAGGCAAAGCTCTTGTTTCCTGCTATTTCTAACTCTCCTAAGGATAGGATAGGATAGGATAGGATAGGATAGGATAGGATAGGATAGGATAGGATAGACCAGGTTGGAAGAGACCTTCAAGATCATCGTGTCCAACCTATCAACTACTCCAACCCACCTAATCAATGCTGAGCAGACTGCTGCTTCTAACATTGGAATCTGCTCTTAAAGAGTAATTGAAGATTAATTTGTTTTTTCCTGGTAACAGACAAAGAAAATGAAGAAAGGATGAGGAAGGTAATAAATGAAGCATGGAATATCAGCTCTGTGTGTGTGTGTGTGTAGCTTTGTGGCTTGAGATCAGATCTATTCAATACCATATAAATAACTGAAGTCAATTTCAAAGTGTGTGTAAACAGTCTCTTAAATACAAATATTTGCTGAATTTTAGTATTCATATTTAACAGAAAAATGAAAACACATTGAAGTTGTGTAAGTATTTTTAATCAATTTTCTGTGTTCTCAAGCAGTTTGATCAGAATTCTTTAAAATGTCACTGAGTAGAAATATGAAAGTGCTGCTCAGGCAGTAGTTTGGACCTGAGCAATAAACAAAGCAGTATATATGTTCAGCAAAACCCTTTTGAGTGCATTTTGAAAGTTAATTATTCCCTCCCCCCTTTATTATTATGGGAGGTGTTATGATTTATCCCTGATCATATTTTGGAAAAGCTTTCTGAAATCCTCCTTCAGGAAAATTTTACCTCGATGCCTAAACTTATTGCATAAACCTCACCAGTATTTTTAAATTGAGGCCATCAAGACACCTTCACTGTCTTTTTTCCTTTTTGGGCAGAAGCTGCTGATTCTAAGTATTTCTTTGCTGTATGGCACTGATGGTAGTCCCCAAGACCATTGGTGATTACAGTTGTGCAGCCCTGGCTGGGGTTAGGTGTGGACTCATTCAGCTCTATTAATAGGTGTACAGTGTTGAGGGTGCATTAGCTTATTGAATCATAAGCCTTGATGCTAACTTCTGGAAGCTTAAATTGTTTGGCTTCAAAGAACCCATTTGGCTTTGGGTGTTGTGACTTTTCTTTTCTTATTTTTTCTTCCCCCCCACTATTATTTATTTTTTTCCCTTGCAATGCCATCTCCTCCCATCTTATCTGCCCTGTTGAAGTCTCTCGTTTGACACCACTGTGCTACAAGAATTGCAGCTTGGCAATATGACATTGTTATCCCCAAAGCAGGGTCATTCAGCTGGTGTGCAACAGTCGAAATACACACAGAGTGGAGGCACTTTCATTTGTTTGGGGTTTGCACAAAGCCTGGAGCTAGGTGGTATTCCACAAAGCTAGGTCAACCTAATTACAAAGTTCCATACATTTATACAAGCCTGGTTAACATACTCTTCCTATCCATACATACTTCCTGTTATTCTGCTTCTTAATAGGTTTGCAGCCTCTTTGCCTTCAATTAAAACAAAAGTAATATGCTCTAATTAAAAAAATTAATTGTGCATGTTCTGAGAGGGGTAGTCTTGCAGGCAAGGGGCTTTCCAGCTCAAGGGGGTGTGTGTTGTAGTATTATGATGATATGTTAGCAAGTAAAGTTCACTCGCTAGGAACATATGTTGCAACAGTTCTACATCTTCACGGTTTGCTGTTAAAAGTTTCTTTCCTTGACAGCAAGTTCTTGTTTCTTTAGGTCTTGATGTCCTTGGTGTCTTCTTACAGCCTTTTGTTTTACTTTGATGGGAATTTCCAGCACAAGCCAGGCATCATCAATCTTTGGGCTTGTCTTCAAGGATATAGTCCCCAGAGAGGCATGCATTGTTTATTCGAAGTAGCCAGCTTTACACCATAAAGCCCCTGATCAATGGTCCTCCTTGGAAGACCAGTGCAGTATAGTTAACCCTAAGTGAAACAGTGTCACTGGGCATCTATTTGCAGTTTCACTTAGATAACAGTATTTACTTGCAATTTGTATTTCCTGACTTAACTGTCCAGGAAATATCAACGAAGTTAAAACTGGAATCCAGTATAGATTGTATCATTCTTGTAGTATTTGCTTACAAAACTGAGCAAACGGAATTTTCTATTTTCCAGTGTAAGCCAAATGTAAGACAATGCTTTCTGAATTGTATATGTAATTGAGGAAAACCAGCCAGTCTGAACAGTGTTCTGCACAGGGTAGAACTGCAGTCTTTCTGATGCTTATGTCCTTTAAATCCGGATTTAGAAATAACAAGTGCTCAGCCAGAGATTGTAGGAGAGTGGCTTGCTTATTTCCCCTGTTTTAGCTATGAGGAAATACAGTGTATCAATTTGTTCACCAAACATCAGCCATAAGTACGAAATCGAATAATGGTCATCCCTTTTGTCCAGTGTCTGGTTTCTTCCTTTCAAAGACCTGAAAGTAGAAGCAATTTGGATAGTTAGCATGAAGATTTTCTATACTGCTAGTTAAACATTTGCAAGTTTAACTTCACAGCTGGAAGATTTTATTGTTGCTGGGGTGGATGAGTTTTTTTGGTCAGTGACTTTTTTGGGAACCCTTTATTATTTTTTTTTAGCCAGATTTTCATGTATCTTCCTTCTGATGATTAAAATCTTTCTGTTTGGGAACTATTGTCACTACAAAAAAAATTGTGGGAGGATATTTGAAGTAGTATTTTTTCAGTAACTACCATTTCAGAAGAGAAACTTGTTTATTTTTTAAACTTTCAGTTTGAAGTTTAAGCATTATTTGTGGAGTACATTTATTTGGGTAGTAGTCTATCCCCTGGACAGCATGAGGGAGGACTTGAAGCTCAGCAAACTTGTCATGCATGGGTTGTAGCTTGCGCCTGGGTGCTTGAGCTTATCTGGCGTTGTAGCTGAGTGGCAGTGTGGAGTAAGCTGGGGGTCTCGGCTAATCTTTCTTGGCCATGATCCAGTTTGGGGAGCAGCAGGAGGATACCTCCAGCTGTCTGCTCAGTATGTCTCTATCAGCCAAGGGGAAGGGAAATGCTTAAAACCTTCTAGTAGGTTAGCCAGATGTGTGAGAATCAGCAGACAGGTGTAATGGTGCTGGCAGCCATATGGCTGTTGGTAGGTCTGATAATATCAAATTGCATGCAGTTGTCCTGTGGGTGAAAATTGCAGTGATTTGAGGAGGAATACTGTACATGAAGTGTGGCATGATCAATTCATGTCTGCTGAGAACTTCTGTGCGGTACTTAACACCTGCACATATAAGGACTTTTTCGGTTGGCAAAGTTTCTGTTGGTTTGTGCTCACTTTCCAGAGAAATAACCTTGAGTTCTTCCACTTCAGTCTTCTATGCAGAACTTGTCATCCAACATGAGTAGCAGTCTCAAAGACAGTAGTTGATTATTCCCAGGGACCAGAATAGAATATAATAGAATAAACCACGTTGGAAAAGACCTTCGAGATCATCGAGTCCAACCTATCATCCAACACCATCTAATCAACTAAACCATGGCACCAAGTGCCTCATCCAGTCTCCTCTTAAACACCTCCAGTGATGGTGACCCACCACCTCCTCGGGCAGCCCATTTCAATGGTCAGCTCTTTCTGTGAAGAACTTCTTCCTAACATCCAGCCTAAACCTCCCCTGGCACAGCTTGAGACTGTGTCCTCTTGTTCTGGTGCTGGTTGCCTGGGAGAAGAGACCAACCCCCACCTGGCTACAACCTCCCTTCAGGTAGCTGTAGACAGCAATAAGGTCTTCTCTGAGCCTCCTCTTCTCCAGGCTAAGCAACCCCAGCTCCCTCAGCCTCTCCTCATAGGGCTTGTGGTCATCATAGCTGCCTGTTTAGGAAAGGAAGCTTTGGCTTAGGCAGATGTTTAGTTGTCATCAGATGGACCCCAAAGTTTAGAAAGTTGAAACAAGTAGCACACCCTTGAAATCTGCTTTTCCAGGTGGCCTCAGCTGTCTGGTATTGCTTGAGCCTACTCCATTTAGTGCACTGTTAAGCAAGCAAGCAGTATTCCTGACCTCTGCAGAGAAACTGACTCAGAAGGAATGAAGGAACTACATAAAAGTTCATGTCAGAGTTGTTGTTGTGTAATCTGCAGCTCTGGAATTCAAAGGCATTCAAAGGCAATGACCTGGTCCCCAAAATAAATACAGGAAAGCCATTCTAAACTGGGGGAGGAGTGCATGTCTTTAGAGTAAGTTTTCTTTTATTGTTTTTTTGTTCCCTCTCATACCTGAGTCTCTGGCCTTTGCAGAACAGTGGCGTTAGAGAAGTAATAAACATGCTGCTGACTCTTTTCTGACATCTAAATGGAGACCTTCTGCTACCATTGGGTTGGTCGCAACTGTTTTCAGTGCTGCACCAAATGAAACTTAACAGCTGCCATGTGTCGGGCATTGTGACATGCAGCCAGGGCTGCTGCTGGATGCCTTTCTGGACAGAGAGGCCGGGATGATTTATGCTGAAGTCAAGGTCTCCATTTCTAGCAGCACTGGTTCTTCTATCAGAGAAGAATTTTACTGCTGTTGAATTCATGTGATTTATTCTTAAGAAATGGAGCCATGTTACATACACTGAGACTTCAGACTTCCCTGTCTTGTCTTTGGTTTGCACAATTCTTGCATTGAATCTAGGTGTTTCTGCTCTAATGGAGGGCTTTGACTAGATAATCTTCAGAGGTTCCTTCCAGCCCCTGGCATTCTGTGATTCTGTGTGACTCAGTGAGTAGTGGAACTCCAGCTGTGTGGTGATACAGGCATCATTCTTGAGGTCCTTCTTGTCTCATTCCTTAATACTGTTCTGTGCCCTTTCTTCCTTTCTTTTTGTGTGGTGTTTGTTTTGTTTTGTTTGTTTTTGTTGGTTTTGTTTTGTTGTTGCACCTTCTGCTTGGATCACTGAGGAATTTTTGATATAGCCAGAGGAACCTCTTATTATTTTCTGTCTGTCTTCCATTGATATTTCTCAGTGAGGTTTTGTAATATAGACTGAATCACATGATGTTTTTCTTGTATTTTTTTTTCTTCTTCTGAGGTGTTTTTGGTTTTTGAAACTGTTTCCACCAGTTCCCTGAATCTGTTTGACTTCTGAGGTCTGTTGGCCTTACTCAGATGCTTTCAGACAGAGCCTCCTTTCTCCAGAAGCAAATGCTGTCATTTCATAATAATTACTACAAATTACTTTCCACTATCACTTTTTAGATTGATACTCAGGGAAATTCATCCTCAGTTTTCTCATCCCATGTGATTCCTGTAAGATTCTTGAGGTGATGTGTTACTGCTTGTCTCCTTATCCTTGTTTTATCTGCTTCCCTCTTGAGACTAATTCTACATTCCATGATTGATTGTGGCTCCTGGAAGTCTACTGTTTTATTCTTTTGTGATAATGTTGGTTACTTCAGCTTGCCATTGAGATAATCTGTGAGCCAGGAGTGTTAGTAATACTCAGACTTGGACTATGTAGATCCAACAAGAACCTTGCAGTGAAATTCAGAAAACATTTTGCTGTTAAGCCTGAGATGCATTATGTCTAATCCAGCCACTAAACTTGCAGGTCTTCTCTCCAGAACAGTGAGCCTTTTACAGGAGGAGATCTCTATGTACTAGAAACTGCCACAGCTGTATGCTGCTCTCTGAACCCAAATCTTCACCTCTTTCTTACTTGTGGGTTGCCATATGTGTGTGCTGAAAGGCTGGGCAGGATCAGCTTGATGGCATTCTGAGCAGATGACTGAGTTTGTGTCTGTTACCAGTTGGCTGCCCCATCAGCCTGCGGGTGCGCTGACGTCTATGCTGACATATTCCTGTGGCAATTCGCCAGCTTCTGAAACCTGGAAGGGAGCTCTTTAGAGCATCCTATCAACCTTGGAGTACAGAGTTTGTTCATGACAGAGTTTAAAAACAGAACTAGAGCAGGCAGTAAATGGGGAGGAAAGATTGCAATCTTTATTTGACTAAGTGTCAGCAATTATGTTTAGCCATGATATGCTTGTAAAAGAAGAAAAATAAATTGAAAATTGCCCAGTGTTAACCCTGACTCTCATGAAGGCGACCTCCAGCCTGTCTGTGGTACTGGCCAGGGTCCTTCTCTTCCTCTTCAAACTCCTTCTTTGGACAAGTTGCATTCTAATCTGCTGTCTCCCCCTGCAGCTTTGAAGAATAGAATAGAATAGAATAGAATAGAATAGAATAGAATAGAATAGAATAGAATAGACCAGACCAGGTTGGAAGAGACCTTCAAGATCATCATGTCCAACGCATCATCCAACACCACCTAATCAACTAAACCATGCAACCAAGCACCTATCAAGTCTCCTCCTGAACACCTCCAATGATGGTGACTCCACTGCCTCCTTAGGCAGCCCATTCCAATGGGCAATCACTCTCTCTGTGTAGAAGACTTTTTCATTAACAGTGATTCCTGCTCATCTTCAATGTTGTGGACCCACCCATCATTTTTTATAAGATACTAAACCTGTACTTTCTGAGAGGACCTGGGAAAGCTACTAGCTAAAACACAGGCCCTGCTAGGAGCTGGATACTCAGAAATACTGGTTTCTTCATATGAGTGAAATCTGGTAACATGGTTTAGTTGATAAGATGGTGTTGGGTGATAGGTTGGACTTGATGATCTCAAAGGTCTTTTCCAACCTGGTTAATTCAATTCAATTCTATTCTATTCTATTCTACTCTACTCTACTCTACTCTACTCTACTCTATTCAATGAGGATTGATCTGTGGCGTTGATAAGCATATTTCATGTCAGGTCAGTGGTGATCTGAGACGAGTTGAACATCCTTCGGTAGCTGGCTGTGTACATTCATGCTTCGTCCTCCTTACTGATGTTCTGGTGCTGCTGCAGACAGGGTGAAGTTTCTGCTCCAGGGTATGCAGTTGCTTTAGGAACAGCTGTAATATTTTAACATAATACTGCTCCACTGCTTGGAGCTATTACTACAACAGAGCCATGGTAACCTCTTGCTGGCATCTGTGCAGCATAAGTTGTTGTGGCTCCAGTTGCTGCTGAAGCTGATCAAAGGTGACCTGACTGGCTTTGCACAGATGCAGGCTGGGAGCACTCCAGTACTCAGTAGTACATCTCCCTGTGAGGCAAAGGGACTCTTCCATCTAAAAGACCACCATAAAGTCTTGAAGGTGGTAGCCTCTGAAGCCACTGTAGCTTGTGACATCTGCTTGTGCTGCAAGCAAGCAGTGCTGAAGCACTGGCTGTACAGCAGCAATGTTCTCAGCAGCTTGTGTGTTCTACGACAGCATTGGTTAGAAGCCATTTAGTGTTTTTCTGTATGAACACAAGTGTATTATTTTTCTTCTTATGTGATTTAAAAACATTCCACTCACTGGGAAATTCTGCAAATTAACTTTTGGGTACAGTGAGTGGCAGGTGGCAAATGGTGAGTAATAAATGAAACCTGATTTTGTAGTGTCAGCCTTGGTTTCTGCTGATACAGGATTTTAAAGCAACTTTCTGTCATATGTGACAAGTGTCCACAGAAAAAGTCGTATATTAGCTACTCAGCTAGATACCACCTCCTCATAATGCTGTGGCACAAATACAGCTTTAAAGTTTGCTAAGTACTGTGCTTTGCTCTCCACTGTTGACCCTCCTATGATAGCTCCATGCTAGTAAGCTCTGCTTACTGTCAGGGCTGGATGCATTGCATTAAACTCATTATCTGTAGCAAATTATATACCGGGTCAAAAATAGCTTGTAGTAAACTGTTACTATCCCATTGAAAGCAGCAGGAGAGACCGAGGTTAGCACCTTTATTATCAGGAGGAGGTGAGATTTCACATATTGTTACAAAGTACCCATGCAACTAATTTTTTTGCCTGCCATTTAGTATATTTTACAGTTGTGGTAGGTTGAATAGTTTGTAAGGTTCAAGCTCAAGGAACTACTTAGAGATTACCTTAAAAACATATCTATTTTCATAAAATGCCAAGTTTGAGATGCTAGCCAGCAGGAGGAATTGACAGTGCAGGCAGAGCTGTGTTAGCAGTCTGGGACTGCCAAAATGAGCACTCCTGCTTCCTGCTGCTCCTGTGTGCCTGCTCTGGGCATGGCAGGCTGATTGAGCTCATGTATAAAACAGAAAACCGTTGGCTTTTTATTTGTTTGTTTGGGATACTTTTGTAATCCCTAAGATAGGAAGGAGAGGAGAAACGAGAGAGTAAAGAGAATGCTTTTGGTCCTCAGTGTCAGTGGTTGTGTGGATGAACTCTGCTTTGTCTTCTGGGAAGGAATTGGGCTGTTTAATGTAAACGGCTTGCCCTTGATGAGAAGCAGAAAGGGCAAAGGCTTCTTAGATGGGCTTTGTGTTAGACAGCACTGAGAGTTCATGATAAAGGCATTTTACTGCCTGTGGTCTCTGCAAGATACCACAGCACCCAAAGAGCTTGTCTTGCTTCGTTTGCTACAGCAAACTCATCCCTGACAGCCAAAGGTTTTAATCATCATAATTTCGGTTAGTCTGGAGTGAGCCTCTGCTTCTGGATCCCCAGTGCAGGGAAGAAGGGGATGCTGCCTTTCAAACTGGGCAGTGAGCAAAGAGCTGTCTGTAATGTGACTTCAGAAATGATACATCTAAATGGTTTAGCTTTCTAGGCTGATGACATTCGGTTGAGGCAGGCAGGATGGGAGATGAAGCTTTAGGAATACACAGTGTGTTAAGCAGAGGAAAGTGGCACCTGAGCAAACTGGAGGCATTGGGTGCAGGGAAGCTCCATAAACTGAAAATAAAACATGAAATGATTTCATCATATTGCACTCTCATTTGCAAAAGAAGTGATGTTGTCTTATTGTTGAGGATTGCAGTTACGACACACTAGAGATGTTGAGTAACTTTCACATGGGAATATTGTGAGAAAGACACTCTAGCTGTAGTGACCCAGGAGAACTAGGTTTGAAAGAGGGTTTACTACTTTATTGCATGAGCAAACATAGCTGGAAAACTAGAAACAAACTTCCAGGTGCATAACCTTTACTTCTTTCTTAACCATAGGCTAGGAAGGCTGTGAATTTCTACGGGACAACTTTTTGAGGACTATATGTGCAAAACAGAGGTGCAAAAAGGTCAAATAATTTTATCTGAAATTGCCAAAAATATCTAGATTGCGATGAAGTGTTAGGAAATAAATGGAAAATACCTTGTTCAGTATGGAGTCGACAGAAGAGTGTTTTAATTTTGCAGTACTTTGAATCTGTAGTAATTTGCACAAGCTGAGACCCGAGACAAAACTCTGTATGAAATTCAACCAGAGTCAGATGAAAGTAGGTAACGCTGTGCAGTGTAACATCTTAGCACAAACCAAGACATACCTAGCAGATGAGAATACATAAACCCATGCAATTAAGTGCTTGTAGGAGAGAATGCAGACACCACCACAGCATGTATCTCTGATATTTTGTGAAAGATCAGTGGATAGCAGTTATCTATTCATTGTTTAGTTATATACTGGTGCACAAGTGTTGTTGAAAGTAGTTATGCTAATGCTTGAAGGCTGCAGGAGGTTAAAGTAGTAAAAGCATGTGAAAATAGGAGGCAAAAAGGATTTAGGAGTTGTAAGTGTGTAAAAGAGGGAAAAATGCTGCCATTAGTTCTAATATGGTTGGCAAAATAGGACACTTCTAAGGTTACAACTGTTTTTTGACATGTAAAGCAGTACATGTTTAGTCAAGGGGAGAGTGATCAAACTTAATACATGAAGACAGATTTTTCAGGACATCTTACAAACAATCAAGTAGAAGAGAAACTAGAGGTGAGTTTACCTGCCCAAAGTCATGGCAAGGGAAGGCTTCCCCTCCATGTAAAACTGGAATAAAGGAGAAGGATCAGCTCATTGGGAAAGTACCATCAGCTTAATACAAGGCATTGAGGCCACTATTCAGGATAGCCCTTGGTATACACCACACAAGACTTACAAGGAGCATGTTTTCTCCTATGTGCAGAAAGGAAGAAATAAATGGGTATGAATAATGTTGAATGCATACACTTGTATGCTGCCTATGCTTGCCAAGCTGCAGTAGGAGCTCTGAGAAAAGGCAGTGCACATAGCCAAAAACACAGTGAGTATCTCCTTTGGGACATACTGTTTCCTCAAGACCAGTGTTTGGGTTTCATTTAATATCCAGTGTTTCCGTGAAAACTGATCATGTTGATAATATACAGAGCACTAACATTAAGATAGATCATGTTTTGAACTGGGGAAAAAACATCCAGTAGACTGGCATGATTAGAGGCTTTGAAAAGAGCAGTCGCTGGCCTCGAGCTAAACAAACCAAAATGTAAATTATGTATAGCTGAAATAGTGTGCTCAGGAGAGGTGATGTGCTAGGGATATCTGTGCAGGTAAATCACTATAATGTTGAGGCCATTGTTAATGTACCTGCCTAAGCAAATGAAGCACAGAATCACAGAATTAACCAGGAAAAGACCCCAGAGATCATCAAGTCCAACCTATTACTTACACCATCCAATCAACTACACCATGGTGCTAAGTGCCACATCCAGTCTTCTTTTAAACACTTCCAGGGACTGTGACTCCACCACCTCTCTGGGCAGCCCATTCCAATGGTCAGTCACTCTTTCTGTGGAGAATTTTTTCCTGACATGCAGCTTAAACTTCCCCTGGTGCAGCTTGAGACTGTCCTCTTACTCTTTCACTGGTTGTCTGGGAGAAGAGACCAACCCCCACCTGGCTACAGCCACTCTTCAGATAGTTGTACAGAGCAGTAAGGTCTGCCTTGAGCCTTCTCTTCTCCAGGCTAAATAATCCCAGCTCCTTCAGCTTCTCCTCATAGGGTTTGTGCTCCAGTATAAAAAAGTGTCGCTAAATTCTTTGGTATGACTTGGGTTTGATGCTGCATCCCAGCTGACCTTCCTACCAAATGGGAAAGCTGAGCAGACATACACGCTAGTAGTACTGTGTGATTTAGTGTTGTGAAGCAAAGCTCTGTACCCAGCATGGCCTGTGTTGGCCTCTCTTATTGTTGGTAATTGGCATCAGACTAAATCAGCTCAATCTCAGATGAGATGTATGGGAAAGGATTATATGTGTGTATATATATATACACATATGTATATATGAAAAATATATAAGGGATAATTGTGTTAGTTATAAATATGTGGGAAAAGAAAGAGGAAAATGATGGTTTGATCAAATATAGGAGAAAGAGTGATTTGGTATATGTGTCTGTAAAAATATGAAACTTTCAAAAAAAACCACCAAATTGTTTGCTGTTAGTTGAAATGTAATAAAACCAGCTCACCATCAAGCGCTTCAGAGCAGTTATTAAAAGTGCTGGATTGATGAATTCAAGAAAATACCTTAAAGAAACCCCAGATTTGACATGTTTTTAGCTGTTGTATTATATTTAAAATGTGGGTTCAGTGCTACTTGCTCTCATTGGAGAGAATGAGGTTTGTGTTTCAGATGTTAAATGGGTGAGATTCCTAGGAGTCTCTGCATTGGAAATGAAGTGAACATACCTTTTTGGGAACAAATGAAAAAAAGAAAGCAAGCTGCTTCCCTGTGTGAGTCAGAGAAGTGATTTGGAGTACTGCAAGTCTCCTGAAACACAGAGAGGAACATTTTCATTCTTTTCTGTGGAGCTACTTTTAAATGTTGCTCAGTAGCTTCGCTCTTCTTCACACCAACTAAAAATGATCTGTGAGTATTAATTTGCTAGTTTTCATTGTGGTTTTTTTTAATTACTGTTGAAAAAGGAAATGGTGTGTCATGTGCAGAACTTAGCATACATGAATAGTTTAAAAAAAACTTAAGTCTTAACAAACCAAAAATGCTGGATGTATCTTGGTGTTGCTCAGATCTGGAACATTCCCATTATAGACACTTTGGGTTATTTTAACATCCAGCATCAGATGTGAACAGCATAATGTCTGTTGCTGGCAGAGGAGGAGGTAGCATCTAGGGACATTTCTGTGATGTGCAGTCGTTCACCATTGTAGATACCGTAGGGAGGAGGCAGCAGTTGCTTATCACAGTGGTGAGTTGACTGGTGGTGCTGCAGCAGGCAGGTACAGTCCCCAGGCTGTGCTTTGACATGCTGCCAAAGCTGAGAAACTGCAGGCTCTTGCTTTGCCACATTGATTCTTTTAACTTCCTGAATAATGGTTGTACACCACCGTACCCTCATTTAAAATACATATATTTTTAGTTATGACATGTGGTTAATAAAACAATGGAAGCAACTGCTGCACTTTTTCTCAACTGCGTGAAGCTATGTGTAACAGTTGCCTGCTTCTGGCAAGCTTACTGGGCAGCTTTCAGAGGCAAGCAGTATTTAATGTATTGCGATTCCTTACTCGTTGAAGCCCAGCTTTGGAACTTTGTGGGAAAATGTGGCCATTATCATTTTGTTCTTCCTCTCCTTTGAAATAATCATAGAATCAATAAGGTTGGAAAAGACCTCAAAGATCATCAGGTCCAACCTGTCACCCAACACCTCATGACTACTAAACCATGGCACCAAGTGCCACATCCAGTCGCTTTTTGAACACCTCCTGGGGTGGTGACTCCACCACCTCCCTGGGCAGCCCATTCCAATGGCTAACAACTCTCTCTGTGAAGAACTTTCTCCTCACCTCAAGCCTAAACTTCCCCTGGTGCAGTTTGAGATGGTGATAATAATAAATAACAATAAACCAAACTTGGTTCCTGAAGTTCAGTCTAAGGCTAAGAGACAAAAGCCTTCTTGACACACAGCTTCTTATGAAACAAGACAAAGCTACTGCTGTTTTATTTATTTATGGACAAATTATCTCCTGAAAGGCTTTGTGATAATAACTCAAGCCGTGCTTCTGTAAGCATATGTTCGTCTGACCAGCCAGTTGAGTACCTGACATTCAGTTAGTGAAGCCTGCCAGGGTGGTGCAGGGAGTGTGACTCAGAGCAGCAGAGTTACCTACCAAAACCAGATAAGGTGAACATACTCCTGGTGCTTTCAGGTTTTCACGGCCTTTTATGAAGAGTCAGGTCTTACTCTTTCAACTTGGAATTGGAGGAATTTACTGCTTAGTGTTTTCATTAGAGGACATACTGCTTGCAGGGCTTTGGTTGTAAGTTCTTATTAAGCTAATTGCATTTTCCCACCTTAACATTTAAGAAGATCATTTCAACAGCACAGTGGAATGATTGCTGTTTATTTCCTAGTAATACTCTGATAACTAGTGGTTGACTAAAGCCACTTAAATGGTTCTTCTCTTTTGGAGTTCAGTAGGTATCTGGCAGATGTATGACTGCCTTGTCCAATTAAAGCAGAAACTTGAGGCAAAAGATAGTGGCTTAGCAAAATGAGCACTATAGCAGTTAAAGCTAGTCAGTGACTTCTCGCTCATTTATTTTTTTTTAATAGAGGGACTGTATCAACAGGGCGTGGATGAATGTATGATCTAATTGTCTTGATGAGGAGGGGGAACTCTGACCTATGGTATGTCTGTAACAAAAACTACTTCAGCATTGTCATAAATGGATTGGGAGTATTTCTCCTCACATTACTCATGGGATGTCAACAAGTATGCAAATGTGAAAATTTAACATATGTCTCTTTGCTGCTTTTACATGGTTTCTCCCACCAGTTTAATGAGTAAACCCAGCCTTTTAAATGCCACTTCAAAACCAAGTCCTTGAGTGTTAAAGACTACCACACTATTATGTTCTTAGTCTTCTGCTGAGATGCTGAGTAGTTTATTCTTTCATTAATTTCACACACTTGGACTGTAGCCTGATTTTTATGTTGTTGTGGTCTTACACTGTAGTTGAAGTTTGCGTATCTAGTGGTCCTCCTTGCTACACAGTGTCACATATTTTCAGGTTTCTTTGCTTTCTTTCCTCACAGCATCAGTTTCCATTGATCCTTTTGCTGCAGCTAACACAGCAAAGCTTTAGTATCTTTCTTTTGATCTCTGTGGTAAATGCATTTATTTCTGAATGAAGCTCTAATGTTGTTAACTTCTGTAAAGACTTCCTGACAGCATAATAACTAGGGATGGACTGGCGATTTAGATCTAATAAGACCCAATAAGGTATTTTGTGTTGTGCATTCTATCTCACATCTGTTCGTCAGAGGTGGTCCTGGCTTTCCTGTCACAGGAGCCAGGCAGTCCTCTTGCCAGTGTGGTCCTGCTCTTGATCTACCACAGGTGGATCAACTTGGACGCCTAAAATCTGGAATATTTATTCTTTTACTGAAATGGGACACATTTATTCCTCAACATTTAATAAACACAGTTGTTGCATCATTTCATTTCACTGCTAATATGTTTAGACCAAGATGTAATAATGCATGCCAAAGAGATTTAGGTGTTGTTATAGTTTTAATTACGCTTAATTAGCACATTCCGTGTGTTTAAGTCAAAGTCTTAGGGTTGTCTTTTTCACAGTGTTGAAGTATCTTGGATTTTTTAGATCACAGAAGATGTGCACAGGGTAGCAATGTTGACTTATGCTGGAGGGTGGCTGCATGTGCTGTGTTTTACTTGCAGACTCCAGGAGTCCTGAGATGAGACTCAAATCTGTCTTGATATTAAAGTATTGCACTGTCGGGTTTGGGTATCACAGTGCAGTATTTGCTAAAGCTTTCAACAGATGGCAGACTTATGAAGGTGGTGTGCCTACAATAAACTCCTGGGTTTTGTGCTGTCTCACTTTCCTTGGCGAAGTAGAGAGGATATGATCATACAAATCCTTTTATCTGGACTGTAGGCTTCATGTTTTGATAAGAACAAAAAAGGGAATCTCAGAAGACAAATGAGATGCTTTAAAGTGTTACTGGGTATTCAAGTCAATTGGCTGCTGTAGAAAGTGCTTCCTTTCTGCCTTTTACATCTTTCTTAGATCTTAGGTTTTGTCTACAACTGTTTATTGCCTAAAAATTGAATGACAGTTGAACTGAGAAGAATTAAGTCAACAAGATGGGACCTTTTGTTTGTTTGTTTTGTTTTCCCCTGGGGGATGCTGCTGTGCTTTTGGGGTGAAACGCTAGAGAATAAGTGATCCTCTCCACTGTACTTACAGTGGCATAACACAGAGCTGCGTTTCAGATGAGCACTGGGTTGTACTGTGTTCCATCAGAAGAACCAAGTGTTTTCTGCTTGGTACACTGAGCTCTACATTTGTTGGTGTGGCACCATGCAAGCTGATAAAGGACTCTGGTAAAATACTGTGATTAAAAAGTGGACTTGACCCTTCTCGAAGTTTAAACCAAAGCATGTCTGAATATCAGTTTGTTTAAATTAATATTTAATTTGAGGAAGAGTACATTTTTTTTTGCTTTACAAGTTGGAGAGAGAGCAAAGTAGTGTGTGTATGACATATATAAAGTATAAACAACCAGTGAAAACAATTTTAATTAAATGCTTCTCCTAGATTTTAACATTTCACACGTAATAGATTGCTGCAATAATTACTTTACTTGTCAGTGCTATGAAGAGAGTCGCTGCATCTTAATATGGCATAAAGTTTTGAACAGTAATGAGAAAATAGATATTCTCTGTCTCTCCACTTCATGAAGTTAAACTACATATTTTTTTTCATATGAATAGTAAAATGTTTCAAATAAGAATAGCAGTGTGTCACAAAGTGCACACGAATACATTTTACATCTTAAAAACAGTTCAGCTAGCAAATGTAAAAGACACACAGCTTGGCTTTTCTGTTCTTGGGCTGAAATATTTTACAGACACTTTCTAGGTATTATTAAATCATTATTTTAAATGAGATTTCATTGTGAAACACTTGAAATGTGAAGACAAGACGTCAGCCTCTCTGGAGAGTCCGCTGAGGAATACAGAGTGTTACTTCTTCAGTTTTCTAATCCAGATCTAGCTTACATAGTATATACCAACATACATTGGTTTTTGTTGCTGCTTCCTTTTTATTGGGCTGCTGGAGTATAGAAGTGCTTGTTGCCATAGGACAAGTAGCAATGGTTTTAAACTGGAGCAGGGTAGATTTAGATTGGACCATGAGGAGGAAGTTCTTTACTATGAGAGTGGTGAAATACTGGAGCAGGTTGCCCAGTTGGTTGAGGAGACATTCAAAGTCAAGCTTGATGGGGCCCTGAGCAACCTGATCTAGCTGAAGATGTCCCTGCTTATTGCAGGGCTGACCTGCAAAGATGACTTTTGAGGATCCCTTCCAGCCTGACGCATTCCACGATTCTGCACTACTCTGTGACAGGGCTTCGTAGCTCAAGTTGTGGGTGGTCATTGTTCAGGAAATGAGTCCTCTTTCTGCAGTGAGATCCTTATTCCAGTTCTTTGAACATATTTGGAGATGTGTCTGGGAAGCTCTTTTTGGGAAGCTCCTCTGGGAGCCATGACAGTCATTTATACTTCATTTTGTCACTGGAGCTCCTAGATGCAGAAGTCTCAATGAATCTAAAAATCTATTGGCACTTCCCTTGAGAGGTGTGGTGGTACTGCATGCTATGGGGATGGATGCTGGGATTACTTTTCCTGATGCAGACCAAAGTCTGCATGTTCTTCAAATAAATAGGCTAATTGCTTGAGATATATTCCATATGTGAAAAACCTAGATCTGAAAGAAATAATTGGTGTCACTGTCTGAATACATCATATTTACAGTAAGCATGGGATAGAATGGGCAAATACAGAGCAGCAGCAGGTCAGTTGTCAGCTCACTGGGCAGTTGTCCAAAACCACTAAAATATTGACATTAAATAATTTGGGGGCTTAATAGTATGTAATTGACTACTATTTAAACACCTCTGCTCAGATTGACCTACACATCTAGTTCAGAAATTCTGGTGTAGGTAATAGATTGGACATGTTCAGTATATAGTGGTTTGTGAAAGGCAATAGAATGCACATCAAACTTCTGATAATCCTTTGCTTTTTCTAAAGAAAATGAGCATACAAATGCACAATACTTAATACTGTCCTTTTTGTTTATTTTTCAGATTAGCACTGTACGTATATGAATATCTGCTCCATGTAGGAGCACAGAAATCAGCCCAGACGTTTTTATCAGAGGTATGTTTCTCCATCCTTCTTCTCCTTACACAGCTTGCCAGTGTGTACAAGTGAAATCTGGGAAATATGTTGGTCTAGAATAAACAGCAGTGACAACCTTGAATATGTGTTCACACTGATCAGCATAGATTCCTGGTTCTGGGAAGCCAGTTTGCCGTGTGATTTAACATATGCCTTTGGAAAACTACTTTGCTCTGATTTGCTATCACTGCATGGATTTGCCAACACACTGGGGAAAGAGTAATCTATTTTCTGTAATAAATGTGTATGTTAGAAGATGCATCAAGGGTACTTTTTTTGGATGACCCTCTAAGATGCTGTTGATATTTGCAGTTGTGGATGATGTACCATTACAAAATACACAGCAATCCTACTGCCATACACTTGCAGTTCTCATTCTCATAAGCATTGCTGATGACTTTGTGTATTCATACCATGCTTCTGACCACTTTACTTCTTTTCATCTGGTGAATCAATTATGACTGCAACCATTTAGGTCATGTTTCTTAAATACTTTCAACTACTAATGGAACTTTTACCTTTAAACAATAGCTATTATTTTCCATAGTCTTCCATCTTTTTGTATACATCTTTTGAAGACTGAAGTACATCATGTCTCCTTAGCTCTTTACTCTAGGATGCAAAAATGTCTATCATCCAAACAAACTGAGGTCTTTTGGGTTTATTATTGTTTGAAATCTTTCTGTGATGAGAACATTTAAAATAGTAATAATGCTTGAATAGTAAGAAGAAATGAGGACAAAATAGGCAAGGTGTTTTACCAGGAAAATCTGCTGCTTCAGCTGATACTCCTCCAAAAGCTAATAAAATTGCTATGCTGGTGATGATATTTTCGAGGTGAGAGAGGGGGAGATGAGAACCCAGGACATTGTCTGTGGTGTTTATAGAAAATTCGTATAACAGAGATAGGAAAAAAAGGGGTAGAATTATGGTAATATCAGTTTATGTTAATAGTAAAGTATGTTTTTGACAATTGTTTTTCCTCTTTGGTAAAGGAATGGAAAAATAAGAGAGAAAATAATGGAGAATATCATCTTTGCTTTCCCAAAACCAGCTGTCATTTGTAAATAATACACTGCACAAGATTAATTTTGCTCATTTTGTTTTTATGGTATGTTTGCAAAATGAGGAGTTGGCAGAAGTGTGACTAGTATGGCATTTGGATTTCTAGAAAACATTTAATACACTTTCTTGAAACTTAACTTTTAAAACCAGTTGAGGCTATAGAGAAATTCTTGGGTCTGAATGAATATAGTATGGGAATGTATCAACTCTTTCAAGTTAAGACTGATACTAGCTAACAGACAGTAAACATGGGAGTTGGTATGAGGTGTCTGTATGATTTCACACAAAGCTGTGAGTTTATTTACCTCATTCATTAGCAGTGCAGAAGGGTAAATACTGTGCTGACAATACTTGTGAATGGTTGTATGTTAGAGCCAACTAGAGGCAGTTAGCACTGATATGGAGAAACCTGGGAAAAAGATAACATTTTGGAGAAAACTGCACATTAATACAGCTTGGAGAAAATAAACTGAAATGCACAAGTTAAATGGCAAGTGGTAAGAGCAGCAGCAGAAAAAATGGTAGTTGATTGCAGGTGCAATGCCCATTCAAGCCTGGGCTCTAAACCACAAATAGCTCTACCCTGACTCTGTACCCCATGTGAATCAGCTGGTTTTGTTAGAGTATGGGCATACAGGATGAAAATAGGAGCATCAACTGAGAGGAGTGCAAAAAAAGTACTCTAGTGTATTTGCAATCTGATTAAAGTGACAGCTTTCCATGTGTTTCTGTTCTTGTCTGGCTCATAGCTGTTAAGAAGCAACCACCCTGTTGTGTTGCGTAGAAGACACCTGGGTGGCACAGGAGTGGAAGTTCGTATTGGTTTAGTCCCTCCCTAAAAGCATGGCTATTTAGGCTCAATGCTCTCTCTGCTCTGGCAGTCTGTAGCCACCAGAATAGGTTGGGTGGATTTTGTTAAAAATAAAATGGTTCAGAGTCATTGTAAAACTGAAAGCAAGCACACGGGTTGCCTGAGCTATACAGCAGTCAGTGAGTACACATAGCACAGGATGGGGTTTCATCTCGATACAAGAAAGGAATTTTTTGGAGGTAGGTTTTTGTTTATTTTTAATTTTCTCTTTACATTGAGAACCTTTATTCACTGGAACAGTCTCCTCAGGGGCACCGTCACAGAGTGCCCATTACTGCAGGTTATCAAGGTGTAAGTGGACAGGGTACTAGGTAATTTCATCTAGGCTTCCCACAAAAGGCTGTACCGGATGATCTTTTGAGGTCCCTTCCAGTCTGAGCTGTGCTGTAATTTTATGATTCTGTGTGTCAGTACGGTCTAGAAGTCCTCTGCTGATCATTTAGGTGGAAGATAACTGTGTCTTGGGGTACTTGTTGAATACAGCCTTCAAAGCTTCTGTTGCTTTTCTCTCTAAAGCACAGAACCTCGCAATCATCCTAGTGTTTTCCTGGATGTCTTGGTAGCAGAGACCTCTTCAGTGTGTTGGCTGTAACTCTTCTATCTGGGTCTGCAAGTTTGCTTTCTTTCAGGAGATTTGGCATGAAGTACTGGGTTCAAGTAACTGAACTGCTGTTCGTTGCCATTTCATCATACAATTGGCAAAATGGGAAGGGGCTGGCACAACTGGCTTTCATCTAAACCATGTCACTGCTTATAAAGGTTGAACAGAGTTACTCAGGTGGGGTGCACACATTTTTTTGAAACAAAAGAAGCTGCTTTGCTCTAGAAACTTTCTTTTGATGTCAAGCTGCTATGTTTTACTTGAAGAGCTGATATTTTTCCCACATATTTTCTGCCCCTGATGTTAGGTTCTAGACTTGGAAGAATAATTCCAAAATTCCATTAGCCTTGCTGGAACAGGAATTTGGGCATTTCTCATTTAGTCAGTCACTGGCTAGAAGCTTAATTTGTACAATTGACAATGAGAGCATTTTTCTAAAATCAATAATTCTTTATGAATATTTTTAAGTCTCTGGGTTTAGACAGACTGACACCTGCCATCTAAGACAAACAAGCCCCAAACTTTCATATTCCCTTCAGCTCCTTCTGTGAATAAATTCCTCAAGATGAAATCTGTCATGTTAAGACATGTGAATTGGGTAATATCCTCATGAAGCCCTGCTTTGAAGAGCATGAATACTGGGGAGACAAAGTGAGGGCTTCCTATGCAGGTGTAATTTTTACTCTTAACTGAATGATATTTCTACTTCAGGAACTATTTTTCATTTTGGGTGTACGTTGTGTCTCTTCATGGTGTTGAAACTTCTCAGAAGTACTGTGTCTTCCTGGTGATTAATAGAAGTCCTTCCAGGCCGTTTCCATTGTGTGTGAGGAGCAATAGTGCCTCAGAGGAGTTTATTTGAAGAGTGCACAAAACCTTTGCAGTAACTTTGGCTTTTATTTATATTTTTCATTGTCATTAACATTTTTATCTGCCAATACTTAAATGGGAGCTTTTAAATATGCACTTTTTACATACTGTCTACCATTAGGGATGGTGGTGGTGCAGTTTGTTCAATGCAAACATTAATAGCAGAAGCGATAGTGTGTCAAGGTCACCTCTTAAAAATAATTCTTAAATATCAAAATTAATTTTGAATAGCTGTATTCATATACTATATCAAAATCATCCTAAGTTACTTTGTAGGAGTGCAAAGCCATTTTTAGGTGTAAAAATTATATATTCTTCTCCTGCAAGCTATTGACAGAATTCAAACAGATGTTTAAATTTCTTAAGAACTGGATGTGGGATTCATAAGTTGGATTTGAGAAGCAAAGTTTTAGTTTCTGATGGAAAGTGCCAGCTTTGCCAGTGCTTCTGGCAGTGTGAACACTATATCTAGCTCTTGTAGTCAGCTTTTATGTACATATATATATATACATACACACACACATTTCATGTAAAGGCTTTTTAAGCTTTTCATTAAAATAATCCTCTTTTTATCTACCATTACGTCTGCCTCTAGAGCAGAATATGGTTTGTGTTTAAACAACTTTTTTTTTCAACAAAATGGGACAGGAAATAATACTAAGTGTAGTTGTAACTGGAGGAATTTGGAGTGCATGCAACGCCCTAGTTTCCACCCAGTTTTCACATGAGACATTCTTCAGTACAGCGTCACGTAGATTTACACAGGACCTCCAGTTGTTTGCCACAGACCTCCTTAAGCAGTTGCACAGGCTTTATTACAGCCCAAACCATTTAAATTTTGTAGTTAAGTATGAACTAATGAGTATAGCATTAATAAAATGGTTGTGTGATTATAGTTAAGACACAACATTCGGGAAGTATTCCAGAGAGACGCAACACTGTCACCGTAGTTTATGTTGTCTAATGGGTTGGCTGATCAACAGAAAAAGTGTGAAGGGTAAGACTTAACTGAAGTGTGTTTCCCATGAAAACAGTGTTAAACCAGGATTCCTAGGTGGGAAAGAATTTGGAGGCAGTATGGCTGTTCAGGAGATGTTGCCAGCAGAGGCAAAGCAAGTCAAACCAGCTTTGCGTATTCACTGAGTGTTGGGAGAGTGGATTATAACTCTGACACATTACCTCTAGGAGTAGGATTATCAAGCACCTGCAGGCTATCGCTGTGGGGGGAAGACTGCCACCTGCTGAATCAGTGACATGAGTTCTATGTCTCTGTCTAATCCTTAGTGCTAACGGGAAAATCTTTCACGTCATTTTAAGGGTACTTTGTAACCCATTTTTTAATTTTCTTTCTTTTCTTCATCATTCATTTTTGACATTAAATTAATGTTTGCCTGAGTGGTGTAATTAAAAAATTGTATTTAGATTCCACCCCCTCCCCCCCCATTCTAAAACAGAATCATAGTATCATAGTATCAGTCAGGGTTGGAAGGGACCACAAGGATCATCTAGTTCCAACCCCCCTGCCATGGGCAGGGACACCCCACACTAGATCAGGCTGGCCAGAGCCTCATCCAGCCTGGGCTTAAACACCTCCAGGGACGGGGCCTCAACCACCTCCCTGGACAACCCATTCCAGGGCTTCACCACTCTCACGATGAAGAACTTCCTCCTCACGTCCAGCCTGAATCTCCTCACCTCCAGCTTCATTCCATTCCCCCTAGTCCTATCACTACCTGACATCCTGAGAAGTCCCTCCCCAGCCTTCTTGTAGGCCCCCTTCAGATACTGGAAGGCCACAATGAGGTCACCTTGGAGCCTTCTCTTCTCCAGACTGAACAGCTCCAACTCCTTCAGTCTGTCCTCATAGGAAAGGTGCTTCAGCCCTCTATCATCCTTGTGGCCCTTCTCTGGACACCTTCCAGCACCTCCAGATCCCTCTTGTAATAGGGGCTCCACAACTGGATGCTGTACTCCAGGTGGGTCTCACCAGAGCTGAGTAGAGGGGGAGAATCACCTCCCTTGACCTGCTGGTCACACTTCTCTTGATGCAGCCTAGGATCTGATTGGCTTTCCAGGCTGCAAGTGCACACTGAGAGCTCCTGTTGAGCTTCTTGTCTACCAGCACCCCCAAGTCTCTCTCCTCAGGGCTGCTTTCCAGCCTGGATTTGTGCCTGGGATTGACTCGACCCAGATGCAGGACCCTGCCCTTGGTCTTGTTGAACCTCATGAGGTTGGCTTGTGCCCACCTCTCCAGCCTGTCAAGGTCCCTCTGGATGGCATCCCTTCCCTCCAGCGTGTCTGCTGCACCACACAGCTTGGTGTCATCAGCAAACTTGCTGAGGGTGCCAGTCAATGCCACTGTCCATGGCACCCACAAAGATGTTGAACAAGCCTGGTCCCAGGACTGATCCCTGAAGGACTCTGCTTGTCCCTGGCCTCCCCTGGGACATGGACCCATTGACAGCCACTCTTTGGGTGCAGCCATCAAGCCAGTTCTTGATCCGTCTAGTGGTTCACCCATCAAACCCATGTGTCACCAGTTTGGAGACCAGGATGTGGTGCAGGACAGTGTTGAAGGCTTTGCTCAGGTCCAGGTAAACGACATCAGTTGCTCTTCCCTCATCTATTAATGTTGTCACCTGATTTCCTAGAATAAGAAGAGTTTGTTTTAAGTATCAGCAATGTTAATAATTGTTATGAAGTATATCACCATCCAGATCGATGACAATGAAGCCTTTCACAGCTACAGGATTCTTCTTCTTTTTTAGCTATCTACATGAATTGTGTAATACTTTTCAGTCACAATGATCACAAATATACACACCTCTGTTTTTACTGTTTTATTTTAGATAAGATGGGAAAAAAACATCACACTGGGGGAGCCCCCAGGATTCTTACATTCCTGGTGGTGGTAAGTATAGATTTTCTATTCCTCTCATTTTTAGAATGTCAATTGCTAGTTCCAGCACCTGAAGGCAAGCAGTTCAGGTGAATATTGTAAAGGGAAGATGAAGGTGAGGATCAAGAACCATTTTCTTGTTAAGGAATGTAAGAACAGAAAATTAGGCATAGGAAAAAAAAAAGGCAGCTATTAGATACAGGAGAAGAAATACTGTGCAGTGCATTGATAAGAAAGCATCTTTGAAAGGAGGTAGCCTGTATTGCTTTCTTCACTACTCTTCAGTAAATTGTGCATGTAAGAGATGATGCTACATATCCTAAATAATTACATTGTAAAAACCCCAATGTGTACAGAGACTGCATAGAGATGTGAGCTTCCTCAGTCTATAATCCACATTATAGCTGAACCCCAGCCACCTGCCTTTTTTGTGAGGAAGTGTGCATTAGCATGGGTTTGGTGCTGCAGTGTCTGCATCTGCACAGTTTCTCTCAGCTCAGAAGATGGGTAGACATGGGGTTGACTTGTAATTTTTCATGCATGATGCCATTTTCTGAGGTAGAATTCCCAGGGACTAAAGAGTGCTCACAGTCCCTGCTATGTAGCCATGGTATTTATTAGTTGTCAGATGATTTGAATATATCCAACATGCCTGTGTTTGAAAGAATACAGAATTACAGAGAATATGTCCAGCTGTCAGGAGTACAAGAATTTACAAGTTCTAAAGTGATCCTGTTTGAACCCAAGTGATTTATACAGCTGAATGGAAGGTGGCATATTCCTCACTGACCTTTCTTTAATAGCTTATAGCTGTGTGGTAGAAGCCTGGCAAGAAGAACATGTCCCTTGTATCTATGATGTCTGCATTATCTTTAATCATCTGCAGCAGAGTGCTCAAATTTTCCACAGTTACTTATTATGGTGCTGGACTAAGTTACAGAGGACTAAGTCTGAAACAATAAAGAAACACTATGAAATGCTAACAAACTTCATGCTTTTAATTGTTCTGGCATACACATACTGTCATTCCAGAAACTTTATGTTAGAACTGATTCGTGTGTATCTCTATTTGAAGGGGGTTGGGAGTATCAAAAATCCTTTCACTCTTAATAAACCAAGACCATACCCATCTATTTTAGACTCTTGTTCATACACCTGTTTCCTAGGAACTTTTAAAAAGCACAATATTGGACCTTTGAAGAACTTTAGAGTTTTCTCTCCAGTTTCTTCCCTTTTCATGTTATCATGGATCAGTCCCTTCCCATGCTTTGTGGAAGTTAATTGCAGCAGTTGACAGAGGGATGAAGTTAAATGCAGAGCTTCAGTAATATGCTTTATACCTTTAAATCTTGTATATCAGACTAGCTTTTTGGTCTAAACTACAGCAGTATTAAAGGAACACAGCACTGCTTGACTCAGAGAATCAGATAGCAGTCCTTGCTTCCTGAGATGTTTTACAAAGCAAAATTCTTCCATAGAGGAAAGTGTTTTCATCCCTTGGCAGGGGAGTGGTGTGCTTGTTTCTATCTATAATCATGTACGTGTAGTGTGCATATACCATAAACCCCACACAATTACTACAATGATTTTCTCATCGTCTCTCTAACTTCTTAATTTGCAGTGTATTTTGGGATCTTTACTGTGCAGCTCCAGAAAGACGAGAAACATGTGAACATTCAAGTGAAGCAAAAGCCTTTCATGACTATGTAAGTTTTGTGTGTCTTTACCACACTTCCATTAATTGTATGTATAAATGTGATACAGGAGTATCTCTATAATGCAGTGGCTCAAAAATACTGGTGTTGGTCAAACATAAGTAACCCTCAGATGCCTTAGAATTCTTTGATTACCCAGCCCCTATATGGATGCCTCCTGAGAGCCATATCAGAGATCAAAGTACTGTCACATGTTAATGCAGAACAAAAAAGTGTCCCTCTGTACCTCTTGCCATACATGCATCAGACTGGTCACAAGAGCATGGGACAAATGGAAACACAGATATGTCCTCTCCAAATCATCATACTCTGTTAGTGCTAATGGTAAAATTACTCAGTAGTTGGAATTGGTCCCCTGACTTCTGTCAGGACCATGCTAACTTGAAGTGTGATTGACCTTCAGGTAATTTCACATCCTGAAGTAGGTATTTTTTAATCAGCCTAACAAACACTCAGTCATCCTATAATAAGTTAGATGTAAAATCCTATGGTTCAAGAGAATGGGAGGAATAAAGGGTAAAGTTACTATGCCAATTTTGATGCCTTTGGGACTTAGTTCAAAACACAGCAGGGAGTTTGGTTGTGCAAGGGCTACTACTGCTACTACTAAAAGCAATAATAGTAATAATAATAATAGTAATAATAATAATAACAACAACAACAACAGTGATATTGTAGAAACTAGGATTCAAAACAATTGCAATGGTTTTACTCCCATTTTCTCCATTATCAAAGTGAAATGGAGCTCTCTGGAAATGTCGCAGTGCTTTCCAGAGTTAGGATGTGAGCACCTCTCCATCTGGTGGTTTCATTTTTACTGACAAAATCCTTAGGAGGCTGACCATTCTTGAGTTAGTAGCCTTGTGGGATTTTGATGTAGTCTAAAGAGGGAGTATAACTCTTTCATGATACATCCTTGAGAGTTTTCCAGGTCTGTCTTAGAAATACTGTGTAGTTACTGCAGAAAAATACTTCTACAGATAAAATTAAAGTTAGACCTCCCTAGCTGAGTATCTCAGAAACACAAATTTTGAAAAATGGAAATAAATGAGCTAAGTGACCTTTCTGCCTTTTCTGTTGTCATAATCTGATAATGGCTTGGTGTCCTGCAGTACATGAGCGAATGGTGATCTTAACCTTACTTGTAGTTCACAATGACTTACATTGTGAATGCACCATCAACACAGTTAGAAGTGTTCAACGTGTTTTATGTACAGACCAGTGCCACTTTAATGCCCTGTTCTTGGTTAGATAATTGGAGCTAACTGATAAAGGAGCTTGGGCATTTTGCATGGTCAGTTGCTGAATTGTTCACTAGTCATAATTAATGAAAAAAAAATTGTCAGAAAGAGAAATGCAAGTAGAAGAAAGGTTTTCACCCACAGAGATGTTAAGGTCAACCAGCTTGGTAAAGCCTATCCCTCAAATTAAAAATGAAGTAACTCTTGCTAGTACAAAAGCTGCAATCTTTTTTGCTTGTTATTGTTTTAAATATGCAGTGGTTGGGAAAACAATGTATAGCAGTTGTTTCGGATCCTTGTTATTTGGGCAAGGTTTAATTCCCTACTGAAGGAGAAAGAGTTTTACAGGAGTAGTTTATATCTGCAGGGAATGGCATTAGTGGAATTAAATTTGTGGAGATTGGCATCCACAGTGTGACATTTGGCTTCAGTAGGGGACATTGTGCTCTGAAAATACAATGTGTGTAATGGAAGCCAAAAATCTAAAACCTGTAAATGTTGTTGTGAAATAACTTTGAAACAAAATGATCAGTGAGAAGAAATTTTCAATGAAAGAGTATTTTGAACTCTAAAGAGTAGCGGAGTCCACAAATCATGCAGTTTTCATTGATCAGTAAGTTCACTATTTGTCATGGCTTGAGTTTATGGGTGAATTTAAATTTTGAGGTATACTAAGAATTTGAATCAAAAGAATGTTTTAAAAAAAAAAAGGGTCTTAGTTTCTCTCCTCTAGCGTTTCTAACTGCTACAGGTCTTGGGATATTACATTGCCTTATTGCTCTGTTCTGCCTGCCTTATTGTGTATTGTCATAAATAAAAACAAAAGGGAAAGCACTCAAATGAGTTTTGTGCGCAATACAGTTTTGTGATTGAACATCTTAAGTTGCTGTATGAAGTCATGTTTGATGAGGGAACGATGCTCCTGTGTGCACGTCGATCAGTGTTAAGACAGAATGAATCTTTATTTTAGAAATAAACTGGTTTATTTTAGAAATTAGGGCACCAGGTATTTCTAAAACCAGTGCTCTCTTAATCTTTTAAGGGGACAAGAAGTCTAGCTTTTGCATTATTTTTTGTCAGTGTTGAGATAAACTTGTCCAATATCTAGCAAGACTCATGATGTTACTTAGCACTGCGATTTTTTGCCTAGTAAGACAGCCTGCATCATGATAACTGCATACTTTTGAAATCTTGTGTGTATTTAATATTTCATAAGCATAATGTGTGCTCATATTAAAGAGCATGAAAAACCATTATAAAGTACAGCCAGGCATATTTTGTGGCAGAGGAAGGTGAACCTTGTTTAAGTGAAGCCCTGACCCATGAAGGCGTTTTGCCATTGACTCCAGAATGGTCAAAATTCCATTGGTGGGGAAGACCAGAAAACTGTTTTCTGGATTCTGACTTCTCCATGAGACTGAGGGATCTGGTGAATGAAAACACTCTTGTCACATTGTAGGCCAAGTAACAGACCATTTGTAGCTGTGCTGCCATGCCTGGAAACTGTAATTTTGAGTACAAAATACACAGAAGGCCTGTTTATTAATTCATAATAGCAATTCAGTTGGGTTTTTTAAATTATTTATGTGTTCTGTTTGACCTAAGAAAGTTGCAAGTGGTCTGGCTACACCAGATGTGTCATAACACCATGTAGGCTGTACTGGCTGCACCAATGTCTTGTCTTTGCTTTTGTAAAGACAGAAAGGTTTAAGAATGTTTAACAGAGAAGGAAAGCACTTGCAGGTTATTTAATATCTGGTATACGGCTGCCTCAGTCAACAATAACTGTGGGACAGTTTGGAACACACACATGCCAACATGCCAACATGATTCCTCCCCCTCTTTTTGGACAGTGCCTTTTTGAGAGACATTATTTTACTACAAAATTTCAACATGTGCTTTGCATGTTGTTGAATACAGCTCAGATGGATTTTGTACAGCTGGAGTATATTTGGGTAAGGATCCTTCATGGATTCTGTCTATAGTGCTGTCCTAAAAAATTGTCCAAGAAGTTTCCTTTAATATTAAGCAAAGCAAACTGAGTCTTAATCTGGGTGTGCCTATCAGTCTGTTCTAATGAGTTTGTTCTTGACTATTTGAGTAAAACAACAGTAAGCCCAAATCCTTTTTTATTTTTAGGTACTATTACTTAAAATTTCTAATACCTGTGTGTACTGGTTTCTTTATATAGTAGCATCCCTGTTCTGCAGAGAGAGGATTTGGAAGTACTATTTCATAGTGTTCAATTGTACTAATACAACTTCTGATTTTTATCGAGCTAGTGAGAGGAGAAGAATCTTTCATGTCTGACAGCAGGAACATGAAGTGACTCTCAAGGTGGAGGCTGTAACTGCATGTTGCAGTACTACAATGCTAATCTTACTAAAAATCCAATAAATAGCAAAGCAAAGGTCTATTTTAACTTTAGAAAGAAGATTTTCTGTACTCATCCTAACTATATCTGAGTGATATCCTGAAGTATTTGTAGCTCCTCCGTAGTATCTAAAAGGGATTCTATTTTTATTTTCTATTGAGAATATCAATTGGAAATGTTTCCTTCTGAATGAACAGGGTTCTGAATTCATGAGGTACATTTATATAATATATTTTAGACAGATGCATGTCATGAAATTGCATGTGATGAATCAGGGAGATAGGTTCTGGCCTTGAAGTTTTAATGTAGAAGGTTTAGAATTGAAATTTTTTTTACATTTCATGTAACTGTAAAAAAAACTGGTACTGGCTCATGTAGCCTTTTAATATTGCAGGCTTTTCAGTAGGAGTGGCTTATTGAAGCAGAAAAGCCCTCATGTTCCTTTTCCAGATACCTGCTACTTTTCACTTCACTGTGATTTGAAGTTTTGTGAAAAATCATTTACATGGATGGTTTGAGACAAAATTTAGTCTTCACTGTTCTTCTTTCCTCACAGTGTCTTAAAGAGATCTCATTTTGAACTGAGGTGTTCTGTTGAGAAAAGAGGGTTCCAATGTACATCTTGTTCCTGTCTTCTTTCTACTCCTTTCCAAACTGAAAATGTATTGCGTCAAAAGGGGCCATAAACTGTGGGTTTCCTCAGAAAAAGAATGGATTTTTACCAGTACACCTACCAAAAAACTTCTGACTGCCACAAGTGACCATTCTGTTGCTGCTGCATTCCTGACCATTCATTCACATCTCTGGACACTGGGTTTGGAGGGGTGGTATCTGAAAAATCCTTTCGTACAGGATGATTTCAATACGTAAGAAATTGCTATCCTTTCACAGTCCACAAGTTCCTGTGCCTCTATTACTCTCCTAACAATGGAAGTTCTTCCATGTGGTGTTGGTGCAAAGGATTTTCGTTCTTACAAGTAGTTATAGTAAAATTTTGATTATTTTCCAGCTAAGGATTTTTAAGTATCTTCTTCACAGCTCTTTGAAAGATTGCTTTTGGTACAAGTAAAGGTCTCTTGTTTGTTTTTATGGCTCCCAAAAGAAAGCCATGTAATTTACAGGGTAAGAAAAAGGACACATGCATTGACCCTGAGACTATACAGTCTCATAAGCTGGTGTCACATTTCCTCCTGACTTGTTAGCATGTTTTAATAGTGAGCTGTATGACAGGGAGCTTAGCTTCACATGAAGCTTGTAGGGTAAAGAGTGTGCTGTAATCAGCTGTATGGAGATTATTCCTTTTAAAGGTCATAGTGATATATGGTGCCATGGTTTAGTTGATTAGATAGTGTTGCAAGATAGGTTGGAGTTGATGATCTCAAAGGTCTTTTCCAACCTGGTTAATTCTGTTCTGTTCTGTTCTGTTCTGTTCTGTTCTGTTCTATTCTATTCTATTCTATTCTATTCTATTCTATTCTATTCTATTCTATATAGAATTCTAGAATTTACTGGGCACATTTGAGATGGCTGCTCATTCTGATTGGGACATTTTCCTAAGAACAAGTTGGATCTCTACATTTATTGCTCTTTTCGGGGTGGGGGGGGGGGGGGGGGGAAGAGATCGCTTTCTTCTCTGAACCCTTCTTCCTTCAGCAGAACTAAGAGGCACTTGCCTGCTCTAAACCCCAAATGCCCTAAACCCCTAATTTATGATTAGCATTAGATGGGTCTAAAATTATAATTTGAGGCATTATGAATATTTTTTCATCTCTTTTCTGTCCTCAAGGTTATCATGAAAGGCCTGTGAGCAGACATTCTCTGAAGGCATCATTAAATGCTGTTTGAATGTGACCATAAATCTCATGCCTTACATTCCCGTAGCATGGTGAAACTGTATTCTTCAACAAGGACTGCTCTATTCTAGTTTCATTAAGCTACCTTTTTACTTCTAAAACCCCCACAGAACTGCCTCTGAGATGAAGAGTTTTAAAAATCTACATGCATGGCTTACTCTGTTTCAGGTTAATTTTTTTTGAAAATCTGTTTTCATACCGTAGACTAGGTGGTCTGAGTCCATATTTAACAGCAGTCACAATCTTTTCCAGGCAGTCTATCACAGGACCTCCTTCTCTATTCTTTGTGTATTGGGGATGGAAGAACTCAGTTTATCTGTTGAGTTTCTTGCCTTCTGTAGCTCTTGCTACCAGGATCTTCTGCAGGCAACCTAGCTAGGGCAGCGTGTGCTTCTAGGTTCTCTCAGGTTTCTTGCCTAAAACTGAATTCTACATCTGGTTTCCGTTTGTCTGCTTCCATGGAGAATGCATATTAACTCCTTCTGCTTAAAACAGAAATCAAAACATAAGCTCACCATCATCCCCCAGTATGACAGAGCAAGAGAGAAGTAAGTACCAAGGGGGAAGTAGGAAATCAAAGATAATACACAAAATGCTGAGTTTAGTGTCAGTCATGGGGCGAATGCCAAACTATTGCCATGGGATCACGAAATGTATGGATCCATGAATGAGAATAATAAATATCAGATCCCTGAGCAATTGGTAGCTTTCCTGAAAAATAGGCAGAGTTCCTAGGTACAGTTCTGTGGGTAGGTGTGATTTCCTTTGAATGAGGCATGAGTGTGACACTCTGCATAGTTTGTGCTTGGCTTGCTTTGCTCAGTAGTGATCAAGAATGGTTGTATCAAAAGCAGTGCTTCTGGTCTGAGTTACTATTAATTCAGTGTGGCCAGCAGGAGCAGGGAGGTCATTCTGTCCCTGTACTCCGCACTAGTTAGGTCAAACCTTGAGTACTGTGTCCTGTTCTGGGCCCCTCAGTTTAGGAAAGACGTTGACTTGCTGGAACGTGTCGAGGGAAGGGCAACAAAGCTTGGGAGGGGTTTGGAGCACAGCCCTGTGAGGAGAGGCTGAGGGAGCTGGGGTTGTTTAGCCTGGAGAAGAGGAAGCTCAGAGGAGACCTTATTGCTCTCTACAAGGTAGAGGTTGTAGACAGGTGGGGGCTGGTCTCTTCTCCCAGGCAACCAGCACCAGAACAAGAGGACACAGTCTCAAGCTGTACCAGGAGAGGTTTAGGCTGGATGTTAGGAAGAAGTTCCTCATGGAAAGAGTTGTTGGCCATTGGAATGTGCTACCCAGGGAGGTGGTGGAGTCACCATCACTGGAGGTGTTTAGGAAGAGACTGGATGGGGTGCTTGGTGCCATGGTTTAGTTGATTAGATGGTGTTGGGTGATAGATTGGACTCAATGATCTTGAAAGTCTTTTCCAGCCTGGTGAATTTGGTATTCTGTAATTCCTTACATTGTTTCTGCAAACTTGTTTTAAGGCCCTTTTGTGGTATTTACTATATAATCACTATATAATTTGTCTTCAGACATATGATCCTTCCTACTGCATAGACAGTACCTGTGTCCATCTGGAGAGGTTATTTCATAAAGCTAGAAAAAATTACTTGAAATGGCCATAGCAGTCTTGTTATAAGTGATATGGAAATGAAAACTATCTTACTCCATGTGGAAATGGAACCTCCTTCCATACAGTCATTGTTAAAACAATATCCTTTGCTTTTTGTGTAAATAGTGTTCTTTTTTTAAGTATGAATGAAATGCCTTTCTTCACTGCTCTTTTTATTCCTCAGAGATCATGTCTCACTTCCTGGTGTTCAGGTATATGTATAATAAAACAGATTCTTAGGTATGAATGCTAGAAGGAGACTAATGAAGTCTGGCATTTGCTTTGAAATTCTATATGTGAATACACTAACTAAATCCATACAGGTAGAGATAGCTGCAGACTATTAGAAAACTCAGATGAACAACTAATAAACCATATTCAGTGCAGAATACTCCCTTTAATGTGTCTCACAAGGTGCTAAGTCCTTGGTTTTCTCATACGTGCAATGAAAAACCTGGGGGGACCATGTGGCTCACTTGGTAGTACATAAGCCTTTTATTGGAAAGGTAGTGAGTGTTCACACTGGGCGGCAGTGTCCTTCCTTTTTGTGCCAGTGTGCCAGAAGATGAGCTGCTGGGGCAGACATCCAGCCTGGATGGGCAATGAACTTCTAATAGAACTAAGGGGAAAAAAAGAGGGTGTATCATCTTTGGAAGAAAGGGGAGGCAACCCATGGAATATTTAAGGATGTTGGTAGGTCATGTAGGAAAAAAATTAGGGAGGCAAAAGCACATTTAAAGCTTAAACTGGCCTCTGCTGTGAAGGACAAGAAGAAATCGTTCTGTAAATAGCAAGAGGAGGGGCACGGGATGGGGTGGATGGGGTGCTTGGTGCCATGGTTTAGTTGATTAGGTGGGTTGGATTAGTTGATAGGTTGGATGCGATGATCTTGAAGGTCTCTTCCAACATGGTCTACTCTAGTCTAGTCTAAATGCAAAACCCATGATAAACATTTAGAATTCTTACCTGCCTTTAGCCGTCAATTGTGTAGGAACACTTGTAGTATCCAGTGAGGGGAATGTCTTCATGTGAGGACAGCATTTATTGGAAGGTTTGAAGAGCACAGCATGGTTCACAGTCTGAAAGCCTCATACAATGGTATTGCCAGATTTGTACAAAGGCAAGTTTAATGCCTTCAGTCTCTTCAGCTCCTTGATTTTATTGCTTAGTGGACGTTCTTTAATGCAGTTGTGTAAAAAGGATTAGTTAAAAGCAAGCTTCAGCTCCCAAAGTAGTCACCACTTCCTGCAAAACTGTATTGGCTTGTGTCAAGATTTCGTTCATGTATTTGCAGGTTTATCTCAGAATGTTGCACATAATCTCCAGGCCTATGAAACAGGTTGTGTTTGCTCTTCAAATGTTTTCAAAGTTGAGAAATCAGTGTTTTCCTTGGATTGTAGAGACTCCTTTTTGCAGGAAAGAAGTTTTTATTTTCTGTTTCCAGTTAAGAAACCCCAAGGAGAGTTCTCATTCTTGTAACTCCCTGAAGAAGGAATCCGTGTCCATTCTGCTCCTACCATCCTTCCTATACACTGTTGGACTATATAATGATTGGATTTGAACTGCTTTGTGTCACAAATGTTATTGTATGCTCTGATACAGAAATGTGTTGTTTCTTACAGTCCACGCAATTTTTTTGTCTTTCCAGGAGCAATTTATGCTGCCCTCCTCATTTATTGTGAGACTAAGCCATTTGTTTCAGAGAGAAAAAGAAACATACCCTCCCAAGAATTTCAACACTTCTCCTTTGAGTGGAGGTTTAATTTTCTCAGAATGTAGAAGTAAAATGGTTAATTAGTTTGAGTTGAGTAGAAGCCTCTGACAGTACACAGAACCACCGTTTCCCCTGAAGGTAGTTCAGTGCCTCTTTCATGGCTCCCTGAGGGAGTCAATGGACATGTTCAAAGAGTGCCTCTTTTCCAAGGAAAGGAAAAAAAGGCTGCTTTCTGGGAATGTTCTGTGGAAAAAAAATAGTATTGATTAGAATAGATCACTAGAAAGATCTATATACACTATATGTAAAACCGTGCCAAATTTATGAAATGGGACAAAACTTCATTCACTTGATTGAAAGGAGGGGAGAGGATGTGAAGATTCAATGAGTTAAAGGGGAAGTCAGTGATTTAAGAGTTAATGCAGTGTGCACAGCATGAGGTAGAGGTCAACAGACTCAAGAGAAGTGGCTGGAATGCTAGGACTGCTTTGCAGCCTTCCACAGTAGTTTACTATGTCCAGGATGAAGGTAAAATGTGGTTGTAAGTGTATTTTTATTTACTGTTGATCGACACACTGTTAAATTACTAGATGATGTAGTTTGTAACAGATGTCTCCATGGATTCACTTCCCTGTGTTCTGAAGTTTATGTCTTTCTTTATAATAAAAATGAAACTAAGGCACTTCTGTTCTAAAGTTATGACATATGTTACTGCCTGAAAGAAGGCTTCACTGGAAATTTTTGACCAGCTCAATGGAAATCCAAGGATATTGCTTTTTTTTTTGGTCCTGCTTGGTTGCCTTGATGAGCAATTGCTAACTTCAACCATTTATCAAGGTGATGTCGTTTAATGTATCTTAGTGTAAAATTCCATGAAACACTCCTGATGTATTTGGAGTAGAACTCTGCTGATGCACATTTTAATATTTTTTTTTCCATTTGCTGTAATGGATTATTTGTGTTACCACAGCGAAAGTTACATTACAGTTTTAAGTTTTAAACTTGCCCAGTTGGACTGAACTCAAAATCAAGGTTTCCATGGAGAGAGAATATTTTCTTTTCTTTTGCAAATGGAAGCATTTCTTATGCATAAACAGATGTCATGATGTATGTGTTAGTAATTTAATATATAAAAGTGTAAACTATGTAGATTTCAGGTAAAGTTAGAGAAATTGTACTACTTTTTAATGCATTTAGCTTTAAAGAATGAGAAGGTAGATTCTTTGAGTTTAAGTAGCATGCATTGGGAAATGTCCCATTTCTAAATGTTGTTGCTAGTAGTTAAATATAATATCATATTTACCACTGTTGAAATACAACAGATCATTCTCATTCACTGCCTAGTGCACACAGTATGCTTTTACAGCATTCCAGAAAGTTGTTAGAATAGAATAGAATAGAATGGAATTAACCAAGTTGGCAAAGACCTTTGAGATCATCAAGTCCAACCTATCATCCAACACTGTCTAATCACAGTATCACAGTATCACAAAGATTGGAAGAGACCTCAAAGATCATTGAGTCCAACCTGTCACCACAGACCTCATGACTAGACCATGGCACCAAGTGCCATGTCCAATCCCCTATTGAACACCTCCAGGGACGGTGACTCCACCACCTCCCTGGGCAGCACATTCCAATGACGAATGACTTTCTCAGTGAAGAACTTTCTCCTCACCTTGAGCCAAATCAGTCAACTAAATCATGGCACCAGGCACCCCATCCAGTCTCTTCTGAAATGCCTCCAGTGACGGTGACTCCACCACCTCCCTGGGCAGCACATTCCAGTAGCCAATCACTCTTGCTGTGAAGAACTTCTTCCTAATATCCAGCCTAAACCTCCCCTGGCACAGCTTGAGACTGTGTTCTCTTGTTCTGCTGCTGATTGCTTGGGAGAAGAGACCAACCCCCACCTGGCTGCAGCCTCCCTTCAGGCAGTTGCAGAGAGCAATAAGGTCTCCCCTGAGCCTTCTCTTCTCCTGGCTAAGCAACCCCAGCTGCCTCAGCCTCTCTTCATAGGGCTTGTGCTCCAAACCCCTCCCAAGCTTTGTTACCCTTCTCTGGACACCTTCCAGCAACTCAACATCTTTCCTAAATTGACAGGCCCAGAACTGGACACAGGACTCAAGGTGTGGCCTAACCAGTGCAGTGTACAGGAGCAGAATGACCTCCCTGCTCCTGCTGGCCACACAGTTCCTGATCCAGGCCAGGATGCCATTGGCCCTCTTGGCCACCTGGGCACACTGCTAGCTCATGTTCAGCCTGCTATCAACCAGTACCCCCAGGTCCCTTTCTGCCTTGCCACTCTCCAGCCACTCTGACCCCAGCCTGTAACACTGCTTGGGGTTGTTGTGGCCAAAGTGTAGAACCTGGCTTTTGGATGTGTGAAATCTCATGCCCCTGGACTCTGCCCATCTGTCCAGTCTGTCAAGGTCTCTCTGCAGAGCCTCTCTACCCTCTAACAGATCAACTCCTGCCCCAGCTTGGTGTCATCTGCAAATCTACTGATGACGGACTCAATGCCCTCATCCAGATCATCAATAAAGATATTAAAGAGCATGGGGCCCAGCACTGATCCCTGGGGCACACCACTAGTGTCTGGCTGCCAGCTGGATGTGGCACCATTCACCACCACTCTCTGGGCTCGGCCCTCCAGCCAGTTCCTAACCCATCTCAGTGTGCTCCCATCCAAGCCATGGGCTGACAGCTTGGCCAGGAGTTTGCTGTGGGGGATGGTGTCAAAGGCCTTGCTGAAGTCCAGGTAGACTACATCCACAGTCTGCCCTACATCCACCAGGTGGTCACCTGATCATAGAAGGAGATCAGGTTGGTCAGGCAGGACCTGCCCTTCCTAAATCCATGCTGGCTGGGCCTGATCCCTTGGCCATCCTGTAAGTGCTGTGTGACTGCACTCAAGATGACCTGTTCCATAATCTTGCCTGGCACTGAGGTCAGGCTGACAGGCCTGGAATTCCCTGGCTCATTCAACCGGCCCTTCTTGTGGATGGGTACCACACTGGCAGCTTCCAGTCATCTGGGACCTCTCCAGTGAGCCAGGACTGCTGAAAAATGATGGAGAGCAGCTTGGCCAGCTCATCTGCCAGCTCTCTCAGCACCCTAGGATGGATCCCATCTGGCCCCATGGACTAGTGGGGATCCAAGTAGCTAAGGAGATCTGTAACTTCTTCCTCCTGGATCACAGGGGAACTATACTGCTCCCTGGCTTCATCTGCCTGCTCCAGAGGCCAGCTGTCTGGAAGACAACCTATACTGCTATTAAAAATTGAGGCAAAGGAGGTGTTAAGTACTTTTCCTCATCTTTTGTTACTATTTTCCCCTCCATGTCCACTAAGGAGTGAAGGTTGTCCTTGGCCTCCTCTTGCCATTAATATATTTGTAGAAGGCTTTTTTGTTGTCCTTCACAGCAGAGGCCAGTCTAAACTCTAAATGTGCTTTTGCCTCCCTAATTTTCTTCCTACATGACCTAGCAACATCCTTAAACATTCCAGGGGTTACCTCACCTTTCTTCCAAAGATGATACACCTTTTTTTTCCCCCTTAATTTGCCCAGCAGTTCATTGCCCATCCAGGCTGGACATCTGCCCCGGCGGCTCATCTTCCGGCGCATTGGCACAGCCTGTTTCTGTGCCTGCAAGAATTCTTCCTTGAAGTAGGTGCAGCCCTCCTGGACCCCTTTTTAAGGGCTGTTTCCCAAGGAGCCTTCTGAGTTAGTTCCTTGAGTAACCTGAAGCCTGCCCTCTGGAAATCCAGAGTGGAGGTTTTGTTACTGCCCTTCTTAGCTTGACTGCATATTGAAAACTCAATTATTTCATGGTCACTGGACCCCAGACAGTCTCCAGCCACCACATCTCCCACCAGCCCTTCTCTCTTTGTAAAAAGGAGGTCTAGCAAATCCTTACCCCTGGTAGGCTCATGCAGCAACTGGGATAAGAAGCTGTCCTCCATACACAAGGAGATTAAGTTGTAGCTAGTAACATTGGGAATATTAAATTGACTAACAAATGCTCTGAACTTAGAGTTAAAGATGTTCTGGCATTAATATTTAATGCTGATTGTGCGTAATGCTTTACATCAATAATGTACTGAACAAACATTTGATCAATAGAGAACAAATGTTGGATTAAAGCCTTGCAACAACCCACTTCCTCTGCACACTCTTCCTCCCCCTCAGAATTCTTTCTTTTGATGCTTTATTTTCCATACCAGGATTTCATCTGATGTTTATAATGCTAAATGATTTAGGTATCCTTCTATTAAATGCTTACTTTCAGCAGTTCCAATTTAGCTGGTGAGTTCTCTCTGTGAGATAATTACCAGGGGGTGTTTTCCGAGCTCTGCAGAGGTGTGCACTTCCATGTGTAGCGATACATTTGTCTCTACCAGAACGATGTAGTAGAAGCCCAGTACTACACTGTAAAGTGTTTTTCTGATACCAGTATTTGACCAGATTTGAGGCACTTTGCTGAAATATGTTCTTCTTTAGCCTCATAAAAAGTAAAAGTGAAAGTGGGTCTTATTTCTGCACAATATGCCAAACGCAGATTTTGTCGTAAGCTTGACTGCTCTGTTAATACGTCTAAGTGACTCATTTCAGACTTGCTTAACACATGCCTGGAAAAACCAAAGACTTATAACTTCCATCTGCTCCCTAATACGATGAAAGATGAATCCTGAAGATCACAAATTGCAGGAGACATGCGGCTTTTAATAAGAACAGCTGAACAACAAATGCTTTATGAGAGGTGGTGAAAAATGAAGTAATGAGGAGGAAAGGCAGGCAGGCCTCCTGAGGGAACATGGATATCCATGGCTAACTAGAACTGTCACGACCAAAAATTACCCTAAACATGAGATGCACATTATGTAACAGGAGTCACAGGGAGCACATAACAGTCTTTCTGAGTTTTCTACCAAATCTATGGCTTGATATTACAAGCAATTGTTCTAACATGGATTCTTGAACTTGCACAGAATGTTTTACTTGAGAAGAAATGTTGTGCAGATGTCCACGACAGAATATCTGTTTTGCAAATGAGATTTTGAAATCTCTGCACTCTAAATGTGTTAATTTAGCTACCAAATATATACAAACCTTCGAGATATACAAATAGGGAATTTCATTCCTGTGTATAGTGTTGCAGAAAAAACCCCACATCTCTGTGTACCTGGAGACAGCTGGAGACTGTGGCATAATTAAGAATAATCAAAATTAAGTTAGACTTCAGCTGAAAATCAGCTTTGCACTTTCTCATAGTAGGCTGTTTCATTTTGAACTCCTTCTGAAGTGGACATCTCAATAGTGCTGCCACAGTAACATCCACAAACTAGATTTATGCCAGCTAGAAAGGAATACCTATAGGAAAACTCAAACGCAGCAATCTGTACCCCATCAGAGGCTAATTTAGCCTGCCAAGAAAGTAGTACTCTGCATAATTCACACCAGAAGAGGTACATGGCCTGTCTAGTTTATTTTGACTTCAGAAGAGGAAGACAAAGCTCTTTATAAGGTGTATGATAAATATTATGTTCTGAGCCACAGAGACTCTGAGAAACATTTTCCAGTTCTGCTTTCCAGTTCCTGTTAACTGCATTGTAAAACTGAGATTTTTTTGCCTATGAAATGCCCAAATTTCTTAACTATAAAATAGTTAACTGTGTATAATCTGTTAGTTTTAATATCTTTTTGATTTTAAGAGAGAGGCAGAAAAATACACAGATAGTGTGTGTATGTGTGTATGTGTAGTAGAGTATGATATTACACTTCATAAATCAATTTTACATGAGTAGGATTTGCAGTGAGATTTGTAAAGACAGACGCTTGAATCCCTGTGGAGCATGACCTCACTGACTTTATCACAGATCTACACTGATGTTGTGATCTGCCTGTACAGATCTGATGGTGGGATCAGGGTCTTTGGCCCTAGTCTGGCAAACAATTTCATGGTCAAATAGCATCTTGTATGTGAATACTCTGTTAAAACTCATGTATATGTTTGAAGTATCAGGATCACAGGAAACAGTATGAACACAGTGCATCATTCTTGCTTATTGTCCAATTTTTGAATAATTTCTGAATATAAACCCTGGCTATTAGTTTATTTAATCTTTTCTCCAGAATATTTGTGTTGAAAAGGCCTTTTTCTGATTCCCTTCCTTGAGAAGAAAATGTCAAAATCTCTGTTTATAAGGGACAAATCCATTGACGAGGTACTCCCTGGATGACTCTTGCATATCACCACAGGAAGATTTTTCTCCATCATAGCAGTTAATTAATAATATTCTGTTTGTTCACAGGGCTTTATGTTGTTCTGTGTACAGTACCAATGGTGTTTACTGACACCCATTGCCAACTGCTGTGTTTTTCTTGCTTCAGCTGCTTTCTTCCGGTTGTTACACAATAGGCATGTGTTGGATTGGGGATGGATGGATCACAAGAGTATAGCTCCTACCGCTCCTGAGTCACATCCAGCTGCTGCCTTGGCTTTCACTCATTTAAAACAATTTACTTTCTGCTAGTTGGATATAGTTAATTTAGCATTTGCAGTAACTGCCCTCCTCCCTTGAAAGATAAACAAGATTAAAAATGAACAACCTCCTACCAACTGCTCTTTCTCTTGCTGTGTGATGGCCATCCCTAGAGTGTTTGTAGGATCTTTTGTCCTCCTTGATACTGGCGATAAAGAAGGCTTCCTCTCTGTCTGCAGGGATACCTTTTCCTGTGTCATTCAGAGGGAATTTCTGGGTCTGTCAGCATCTCAGGTTTCTGTTTTCCTTTTGTCAGTGGCCTTTCTTGATGCTCAGTGGTGGTGGTCTCTTGGAGCTTAGCTAATTCCAGTAGCTGGCTGAATATGATTCTTGGAGAGTTACTATGGTGCTTTCTCTGTACCCCCATGAATATTAATGTGGGGCTTTGAAACAATGCTTCTTGCTGCTCTGTCAAATTTGAGGTTTAAGCCCATGCCTTTTCTACAGTGAGAAACAGGGAAAATGGTTATTTCCTTTTGCTCTTAACAGAAAATATCCCTGCTGTCTTTCCTGGTAATTTGCAGAATATCTTCTACCTGGAACAAAATTGGTATTGTGGTTTTTTTGGTGCAGCATTACAGTATGTGAAGGGTTTTGTCAAAGCTTCTCTTCCCTAAATCGTGTTTCGTAAGTTGAGTAAGGAACTAAGCCTTCATTATTCTCTAATTTTAAAGTATCCTTGCCAGCCTGCTTGATTACTTAGAAAACATGACCTTAGGAAATGATGGAAAATGATCAGGTACCAAAAACAAAAAAAGAACTGTCCCCAGTAATGTTGAAATTCCTTTTATTCAGTTTCCTGAAATCCAGATTAGCACAAGAAAATGGTATCTCCAAGAGAGAGATTTAAAACCAGGGCTTTAATAGGTTTTTAGTGTTCTACCCTGTTAGTACATGTCATCCCATACTGGTAGTCCTAGGGCCTTTAGAATTAATAAACACACATGTTTTTATTATCACTAAAATACACAAAGAAGTGTAAACTGCAACATGTGTAATAATTTTATAAGTGGAATCTGTATGTTTTAGATGAAAAAAACTCCCGAACCAGTAACTATTTATAGTTACTTGAAATTGTCTTAAATTCAGCAGTTTCATCTGAATTGTCTGTCCAAGGTGTCAGCTACAGACTGAAATCTCTTTTCTCAGTACCTTTCAGCAGAAATGACTCTGAGGGTTTATAGAGAAATCTCTAGGTGAATGGGTGGATAGAAAGTAAGAATGAATGATTGAACAGCATTGTTCCTTTGATTGGAACTGCTGTCTTTTGTTGGGGGAGAAAGAAATGGATGAGGCAGATGAGCTACCATGGGCAAAGTAATCTCTGATATGATGCTGGTGCATACTGGAAGTATTATTAGGGGCTGGCATCATCTGTTTCATAAATGACCTAAATACTTTATTTGTGAAGACTGTCCTTGTAGTCAGTATGCTCATCCCTTACCATCCTCTTGTGCTATGAGAGGCTGGTGCTGTTCTCTTCTCCCTGGTAGTTAGTGATAGAACAAGATGGAATGGCCTCAAGCTGCAACTGGGTAGGTTTAGGCTGGACATTAGGAAATTTTTTTTCACAGAAGGGTGGTCAGACATTGGAATATGCTGCCCAGGGAGGTGGTGGAGTCACCAGTACTCTGCATTGGTTAGGCCGCACCTTAAATACTGTGTCCAGTTCTGGGCCCCTCAGTTTAAGAAGGACATCGAGACACTTGAACATGTCCAGAGAAGGGCAACAAGGCTGGTGAGAGGCCTTGAGCACAGCCCTATGAGGAGAGGCTGAGGGAGCTGGGATTGTTTAGCCTGGAGAAGAGAAGGCTCAGAGGGGACCTCATTGCCCTCTACAACTACCTGAAAGGTTGTTGTAGCCAGGAAGGGGTTGGTCTCTTCTCCCAGGCAACCAGCACCAGAACAAGGGGACACAGTCTCAAGCTGTACCAGGGCGGGTTTAGACTCGAGGTGAGGAGAAAGTTCTTCACTGAGCGAGTCATTCGTCATTGGAATGTGCTGCCCAGGGAGGTGGTGGAGTCACCGTCCCTGGAGGTGTTCAAGAGGACATTGGACGTGGCACTTGGTGCCATGGTCTAGTTATGAGGTCTGTGGAGACAGGTTGGACTCAATGATCCTTGGGGTCTCTTCCAACCTTAGTTATACTGTGATACCAAGCCTGGATGTGTTTAAAGGTCGTTTGGATGTGGTGCTTGGGGATACGGTTTTCGGGTGAACCTTGTACAATGGGGTTATCAGTTGGGCTTGGTGATCCTGAGGGTCTTTTCCAACCTGAATATTTCTGTCATTCTGTGAGATGAAGCTGGAGGAATGTGCAGCCCAGTCTTAGCCGTGGAGCAGCAGTTACACAGGGAAAAAAAAACTATGCATGATGAAATAGTTACCATGTGATTCACCATACTTACAGGCCATTTTCAGAGGAAAAGCAGAGATTTGACACCCCTAGCAGTTGCTTGAGGAAAATGGTGGTTTGCACTCCCCCTCCCTATGAAGCTGCTCAGTACAAGTGTTTTCTATTGGAGTTCTGCTGCAAATGCCTGATATCTGAAGTTGAAATTGCAGTTGAGGCACCAAACTGCAGAAGCACTAACAACTGTTGGGGAGAAAAAGAAAGGTTATTCAACTACAAACTGCTTAGGTTTATGAAAAGAGTTGGACATCCCTCGAGCTACATGGAGGCAGAGCTGGATTTTTCTAGAAGGTGTTTTTTAATTAAATACCTATGTTCAGCTGTGTTGCATTTAAATCCCAGGATAGGCATGCAGTTATCTTCTCTGGAACCCTCATGTCCTTCCAGAATATCCTTTTTAACACTACTGCAGTTTTTGAAGCATCTGTCAGTGACAGTTTGGGTCAATCCTTGTTTCTGTGGATGAGGGAGCCCTAACAAGCAGTGCATTTATTGCTCAGTGACCCATGACTTAAAAATTTCATTACGAATGGAAGAGAAAAAATTACATGCTTGATGTGCTCATTTTATACTTTCTGCTTAATTTTTCAGCCACCTAAAATGCAAAATAAATCAGTAAAGAAAAGGTAGTTGAATGACGGCATGCACATTGTAATGCAATTCAGCTACCCCAGCAATTCTGTTCCTGTGAGCTGCAGGGGACTGATGTTAATGAGGTTCCCATCTCCTGTTCTCGGGGAGTGGGATTTTGTGTAACGCCTGCCCACGCTGGTTCAAAAATGGCACTGGCAGAAAGAGCAGAGGATGATTTGTTGAGAGTGTCAATTGGAAATGGCCCAGTTAACACCATTAACATCGTTACCATTGAGTAAAGGTTTGAATGATGGTTAAAACTTCTTGGTTTTGTTACGTGCCTTAAAAAGCAGGAGCAGGAGATGATGCCTTACAAAGCAGGAGATGAAAGAGCTAGTAGTTTGGACTCTGATTTTGACACTAAGAATTAAATGTCAGCTCTGTGTGCTTTAAGGTAGGCTACAAGTTCTCGTAAATATAGGTAGTCAAGTTTGGGGCATGTGTGTGTCTCTTTTTTCTTTTCTCCCTTCCAAATCTCTGGAGTATGCAGCAGCTTTTATTGAAGTGAGATGAACTCCAGAGGTGCTCCAGCTGTTGTAAATCAGGCTGCCAGTTTAAGCACCTGAGTACATGTATAGGCATTAGGATACTGATCCGTGTAAATCCGGGGTTTATTGTTTCAAGCTATGGTTCAGTTCATACATGTGGCTGTAGTAATATCTTTGTTCTTAACAAATAGTCGTTTTTTTTCAATGCAGGAGATTAACCAAAAGGACTTTGTAAACCAGTCACATAAAAGGATGTAGTCTACCCTGGTTCTGTCAGGGTTTAGGAAAGTCATATTAAACCATACTAATTCAAAAACTTGTTCTCTTATCTTTTTTTATATTGCTCACAGTTTTCAGAATTTCAGGTTGAGATCGAAGGGAATATTTCAAGAAATAGAATGTAATACATTTACAATCTGGATTTCTTATTTATTAGTGACTAGAAGCCGTGTCAGAAAACGTGTTCCAACTTTATTAAATGGGGCCTGGCAAATGCTGCAGTTCTTGAGGTACTGCCTTGATAATAGCAGAAAATGAATTACTGTTTCTGTGTGTGTCGTAAGCAATTGCACACAGCCTTACCTGAACATATGTATTACGGCTTCTGGAAGAAGAATTCTGTCAGTGAAAATTGCTTTTTCTTCAGTAATTTCTGTCTTATGTTTTTGCTGATTCAGCAAAGCATGGAGCTGTTGAAGCAGCAGAACTGAAACACATCCATTTTTGTGTTGCAGATAACGCCTCTTACCCGAACATTTTAGAACATGTGCAGTTTAAATCTTCTAAGTGTTCACAATATTTTAGGGTAGCTTGCCAGAATCTTACTATGAATATCTTCCAAGGGTGTATGTAGAGCTGACCAGCTCTGTGCTCGAAAGAGGCTGTGAGGATCTGATGAGGAACCAGCATTGCTAGCGAGGGAGTCAGCTGATTCAACATCAGGAGATCTAGACAGAAAAGGAGGAGAGGTTGTGGGGGATATTGTCATTATTCATGGTGGATCGATTTTCTCTGTTTCTACATGCAGCATTTTTAAAAGCTTGCAAGATCACTGAGATAAAAAGCTGGAGGAGACAATTTCTGCAGGTCACCATGTAAGCATTTCTGCAACAAAATTGCTTCCTTGTTTATTAGCTATTAATGTAGACTTGGAGGTGTTTCATTATCTAACATTTCCTTTCCTTCTATGACTTAAGGGAGCACATGGCCCAGTTACTTAACCCCAGAACCCCTTCATGCCATGGCAGTTGTTTGGCTGCTAGATTTACATACTTCAGCTCAGTGTTGTTCCTAGTCTGCCCATGACTCCTAGTATCATGTTGATGTCTTGCTTATTTTGGGGAAAGCGGTCAAATGCTGTCTCTAGAGCTGTCATTTTTGTGTTCATTCATGGATCAATCAGCAGGAGGTGATTAAGTTTGTAGAGTACTCAATTTCTGGTAACCTAAGATCTGTCAACTTCTGATTTCTACGTCTGTGATGAAAGAACATGTGTTACTTGGAAGTGCCAGTCCATTAGCAAGGTTTCCACAGATTCCTATCTTCAGCTTGTTTTACCTTTTCGTTTTCACACTTTAGACCAAAAAGACGTACATGGTGAAATACATATGTATAAACATAGAAACTCATTTTCATCTTAAACAAATAATGGAGAATGGCAGTGCACCAAGCAAAAGTGTTCATGTGTGGTAGTTCACAACTAGTTCAAAACTAACTTCCATCAGTTTTGTTTCAGGTCAATTTTACTTTAAAATGAAGTGTTCTTTCAAGTATGAAATAGAGAAATACAAATGAAGGGTCCATAATCATTACTCCCCTTCTTTTATGTCCTTTTATTTTATAAATAAATAGAAAGTGGTAGACTGAAACAAAATTACACTTTCTTAGTGGTGAATGTTACCGATTAACACCAGTGCAATTGTTGCAGCAAGAAGATTGTTCTGTAAAGCCCAGGAGCACAAGTCCTATGAGGAGAGGCTGAGGGAGCTGGGGTTGCTTAGCCTGGAGAAGAGGAGGCTCAGGGCAGACCTGCTGTCTACAGCTACCTGAAGGAAGGTTGTAGCCAGGTGAGGGTTGGCCTCTTCTCCTGGGTGGCCAGCACCAGAACAAGAGGACACAGTCTCAAGCTGCACCAGGGGAGGTTTAGGCTGGATGTTAGGATGAAGTTCTTCACAGAAAGAGTGATTTGCCATGGGAATGTGCTGCCCAGGGAGGTGGTGGAGTCAGCATCACTGGAGGTGTTTAAGAGGAGACTGGATGGGGTGCTTGGTGCCATGGTTTAGTTGATTAGATCATGTTGGATGATAGGTTGGACTTGATGATGTCAAAGGTCTTTTCCAACCTGGTCTGGTCGATTCTATTCTATTCTATTCTATTCTATTCTATTCTATTCTATTCTATTCTATTCTATTCTACTCTACTCTACTCTACTCTACTCTACTCTACTCTACTCTACTCTACTCTGTTCTATTCTCTGAGCACTTTTCTTTGATCTGTTCGTGTAATAAATAAGCCAAGACACAGATTCTTCCTTCACCTGTGCTTTCCTGGCATTTTTAGTAGTGTTGGATCACTGCATTTATTTATCTTGACTTCTTACCTTTTAAGGTTAAGTCAGTTAATACTTTTGTGTCAGCTTAGCTGTGTGCAGACAGATGTCTCATCTTGTTGAGTGACGTAACCAGGGTGGTTGTTTTTTTCATAAGCCATCTAGTATCATCTGTATAGTACCAGCTTGCAGGCACAGCTAACGTTACTCAAATTGAACCTATGCTTTTGGGGTTGTGTGCAACAGAATAAATCCTTTCAGCTTGTTTATTTCTGTACAGGTATTTAGTCATGTTGTAAAAATGGTAAAAACCGGCCTTAAAATATTTCTCCTTCAAGCATTCAGGCTGGATGTGAGGAAGAAGTTCTTCACTGTGGGAGTGGTGAAGCCCTGGAATGGGTTGTCCAGGGAGGTGATTGAGGCCCCATCCCTTGAGGTGTTTAAGACCAGGGTGGATGAGGCTCTGGCCAGCCTGATCTAGTGTGGGGTGTCCCTGCCCATGGCAAGGGGGTTGGAACTAGGATGATCCTTGTGGTCCCTTCCAACCCTGACTGATTCTATGATTCTCGAATTTCTGACTCAAAATTTGCTATCATCCTGGACAAGATATGTAAATTTTCTTGCTTGACTTTTCTCCTCCTTTTCTCAACCCACTGGCACTATTGTTCTGGTAATTCTCCACTGCTAAGTGATTTAGCTTCAAAAACCTTTTTCTTTTTTTTTTTTTTTAAATTGGAACTTCTCACTTCTCTGACATACCTATTTTGGTTCACAACTGCTCTAGGCAAAGATGCAGCCCTGCAAATTTCCTCACAAGAAGCCTCGTGGTGTGTTATACCTTCCCTCCAAACCTGTTCTAGCATTACTGTCTCAGAAAACAACATCAGTTCCTGACATGCCAAGACCTCTGCTTTAATTTTTAATCCTGAACTGACAGGCATTCAGATTCATTGCCTGTAACTGCACTAGAATCAACATATTATTGCGTATGTTTGATGAACCGTAGAATTGGTTCAGGTCTTGTTTCCAGTTACTTGGTTTCTAAATGTACTCTTTTGGGACCTAAACAGTGTTGTCAATATTCTTTGTTCTGGTTGTTCAGCAGTTTGCAGCTTAATATTGTTGAAGTATTGCAGCAGCTGCCACAGTTAAATCTTTCTTAGGGAATGGAAGAAATTCAGGAAGGGGCTCTGTATCCAGTGTCCAACAGTAGAAAATGTTTTTCTTTGCAGTTCTATGCTAGGCTTAGATAAAAGTACAACAATATTCTTCATAACTTGTTTTCAGTCACGGACTTCTTGGTGGCTTTTAAGTTTAAGCAGCAACTCCAAAATTCATCAGTTTACCATTTTATTCAGGAAGTTGTTTTAGTATTTTTCCTTCTGTGTTCGAGTTCTTCCAGTGTTTGTTTCTCCTTTATATATGAAGTTATGTGGTTAGCACACACTGTGTCTTTGCAGTAGATTTTTAATTTTTTTCTTAGAAGAAAATTAAAATGCTTATTTGTATTCAATAGTTTGGCTTTTGCCCTGAGATCTGGAACCATGCTTTTGTCTCCTCTTTTGCATTCAACATTTTTTATCTACTCTTTAGCATTCTACTCTTTGGCATTCCGCAAATCCAAGTGCCGGGTGCTGCACTTTGTCCACAGCAACCCCATGCAGCGTTACAGGCTGGGGTCAGAGTGGCTGGAGAGCTCCCAAACAGAGAGGGACCTGGGGGTGCTGATAGACAGCCACCTAAACATGAGCCAGCAGTGTGCCCAGGTGGCCAAGAGGGCCAATGGCATCCTGGCCTGCATTAGGAATAGTGTGGCCAGCAGGAGCAGGGAGGTCATTGTGCCCCTGTACTCTGCATTGGTTAGGCCACACCTTGAGTCCTGTGTCCACTTCTGGGCCCCTCAGTTTAGGAAGGACATGGAGACAATTGAATGTGTCCCATGAAGGGCAACAAGGCTGGTGAGAGGCCTTCAGTGCAAGCCCTGTGAGGAGAGGCTGAGGGAGCTGGGATTGTTTAGCCTGGAGAAGAAGAGCCTCAGAGGTGCTGCCCAGGGAGGTGGTGGAGTCACCATCCCTGGAGGTGTTCAAGAGGAGATTGGACATGGCACTTGGTGCCATGGTCTAGTCATGAGGTCTGTGGTGACAGGTTGGACTTGATGATCTTTGAGGTCTCTTCCAACCTTGGTGATACTGTGGTAACACCACCCTCCCCACCCCCTTTTTGCTTATTAGGTTGTACAGTATACGTACTTGTTCCTGAAACACTCTTCCTGACCCAAAGTCTAATATGTAAAAAATTCCACTACTCTTCAGCAAAATCCAATTTCCTGTACTCTGGCAAAATTCTTGGGAATTTCAGGAGGATTAGCGAGTAAATAAGGACCAGTGTTGTCAGGATTTGGTTAATTTGCATGCCTGCTAATTTAATATCACTGGAGTGGGGATTTGGAGACTCTGCTGCAAGATTGTTTGAGGATTGGGAGATTTTACGAAAGACTGCAGTTTAGGTTCCCAGAACAATTGATCGAGACCTAAAGTAGTCTTTTCTACAGGATGACTAATGGTATTGTATAGTCTTCTTAAAAGAAAATTGATATTGCTGCACATGAACTTGATTTTTTGAAGGTGATTATAGAAAAAATAATTTTCAGAGCTAGAAATCAGGAACTTCTGAAAATACTCCCCCACTCTCCATACTTCCCAGCCCCCTCCCCCTCCCTCCCCCCCAGTAAAGACTGACTGCTGGGTTGCACTGCAATGCAATTTGAATTAGATCTGCAAGATGTATAAACATATGTATGTAAATATAACTGTTGCATGCAGGCGTTATAATCTGTGTGTCTGAAAATGGAGCTGTCTCCAATTTCAATATTTTATTGGTGTAATGATGTCAAGTGTATATCTTTCAGCAGTACTTACGATGAAAACAATTACTTGTCACAGAATTTGGATTATGTTACTGCTCCTAACTATCGCTGAAGGAGGAGGTGTGTATTTAAGCCTGCGACTGTGTGGTTGATGTGAGCAGGAACTGCTTGAATGTTGACATGCTGCTATGTAGAACTGAAGACTGAAAAATCACTATTCTTGCCGAGGACTTGTAATGAGTACTGGATCAAAACCGCGTCTACATCAAGGGACTGGTATCCTAGGCATGCAAAAATATCTCACAAGCCTCTAGCTCTGCATGCATGTGCTCTATGCCATTGGGAAGCTGGGATTCCCCAAATCAAAGGGGAGATTTCCTGGAGATAATGAATATTTTAAGGTAATTAGCATTTCAGTTTTCTGCATGCTCAGTTGTAATGTCTTTTTTTTTTTTCTTTTCTGTTTTTCCACCCCCCATCTGAGAGTAAGACTCAGCCAGTCAAATCCCCTGCAAATTCTGTTCTGCAGAAGCAAACACTTCAGGTCCTGACCTCTGTTTGCTCTGACTCCTGGGTTTGTCCTTCTCTAACCATGTATTTAAACAGAGCTCTTAGGTAAACTATGCTGTCCTCTCCCCCCCCTCCCCCCCAAATGCAGGCCCTGGCAGTCTCCCAACATCCGCTTCCTCCAGTCCTGCTCTCATGTAGCGCAGTATCTCTAGCGGAAATCCTGTGACCAGCCCGACTTCCTTTTGCTACAGATTTATCTCTCTTTTTTTCCAGCTCTGCCATCTTTGTCCCTGAGCAGCTTTACACTTGGACTTACTCGCCATCTCATCTGACTCTTCTCTGCTGGTTTTTTGGGTTTTTTTTGGTTTGGTTGGTTTTTTGTTTTGTGCTGAAGTCTTAGGCTTCTCCATCCTATCTGTCTCCATGTGTGATCTCACTGACTTCTTAAAAATAACAAAATAATAGCATGATAGCATGTAGTGTGACCTTTCCCCTCTTTTTGGTTTGCCTTTCCTTCTCTCCTTTCCTTTTCAAGTTTTGTTGTCAGTTTCACTGAGGGGTTTTAGCTCTCCTGCTTGTTCCAGTTTTTCAGCTCCCTTCTCTTGCATTGTGTGAATAATTCTTCTTAATCTCCATTCCCACCTGATTGTTAACTAAAGTTTTTTGGTTTCTCTTGTATTCAAGACCACAAACAGCAGCAATAACAAAAAAAAACCAAACAAAAACCCCCAACCCAACCCAACAAAAAACCAAACCACAATGAATTCTCTTTTTCTTGAGACACATTATTACTGTCTGCCACCAGCTTTTCATCTGTTGCTGTGTGCATGTGGGCTACCTCTCCTTTGAAGGCAAGAGACCTGCAATCCAGATTTCACCTGTTATGTTGAAGTCTTGACCCACTCTTGATGCAGTTCAATCTGTCCCACCCTCGGTGTCATTAGTTACTTAACTGTGCACTAAAATTATTCATCTCCTTTCTTCCCAGGTGCTCTTTCAGTGTTTCTTGTGGTAGCTTTTCCTCATCTCTTCACCTCATCACTTCACTTAAGCAATGTCTTGATTACGGAATTTTGTTTTTCACTGGCTTTGAAAAATTTGGGTTTGTTGCACCAGTGTTTATCCAGAATACTTAGGTAAAAATTATTTTCTATCTTCCTGATCTCATTCTTTGTTATATGCTATATGGTCTCGAGTGCAAACCCTATGAGGAGAGGCTGAGGGAGCTGGGGTTGTTTAGCCTGGAGAAGAGGAGGCTGAGGGGAGACCTAATTGCTGTCTGCAACTACCTGAAGGGAGGTTGTAGCCAGGAGGGGGTTGGTCTGTTTTCCCAGGCAACCGGCACCAGAACAAGAGGACACAGTCTCAAGCTGTACCAGAGGAAGTTAGGCTTGAGGTGAGGAGAAAGTTCTTCACAGAAAGAGTAATTGGCCATTGGAATGTGCTGCCCAGGGAGAGGGTGGAGTCACCGTCCCTGGAAGTGTTCCAAAAAAGGATTGGATGTGGCACTTGAATCCATGGTTTAGTTAATCATGAGGTGTTGGGTGATAGGTTGGACTTGATCTCTGAGGTCTTTTCCAACCTTCTTGATTCTATGATTCTGTGATTCTATGATCCTATGATTCTATGCTACTGGTTGCCAATTCTATGTTCCTTTCCATTCCTTTTAGAGAACACACTCTTCTGTTACCACTTACTACAGAAAAGTTAACCACCTGCCATAGTACTGTTTTGTCCTTCCCACACAGATTTTCAAGCAGCCACTTAAGTGCTTTTGCATGGAGAGAAGCTCTATGAATGTTGACAGACTTACCTACTTAATCCCTAAAATCTGTCTCAGTTTTATTTTATTTTATTTTATTTTATTTTGGTTTGGGTTTTATTTTTTTCCACTGGCTTTCTGGTGGGTTTTTGTTTGTTGTTTGTTTGTTTTTCTTATTTATTTGTCAGGGTTTTTTATTACATCTATTTTTTACATTAAAAATCGGGGAAATGATTTGACATGTCTGCTGCCCAGGTGCTGGTCAATATTTTCTCTTGTTTTTTTTCTTCAGTCCTCATGGTTCGCTGTATCTATCTGTTCAGAGTCCTAGGTGTTACAGTAGCTGAGAAAACTAGTATTAATAATATTTACCTGACACTGTAATTAGTTTTACCTTATTTCAGGAAGACTTACTTGGGAGTTCTTCAGAAGGAGTCAGTCAGGCTTTGTGTCATACAGGAAAAATAATTTTTGTCTTAACATGGCATTACAGAGGATGGTGTGATACGCAGTGCTTGAACAAGCTCTTAGAGCTGCTAGTCTTAAGGAAGCTCTGTTCCACATCAGCTTGTGAGCAGCTGCTGCTCTTGTTTCGTGCAGACAGGTCTTACACAGATACCTACCTCAACCTTCTCTACCATCAGACACAATATTTAAGATATTGTGGGGAGGTGCAGCACTTGAAAGAGAACAGAATAGAATAAGAATAGGAATAGGAATAGGAATAGGAATAGGAATAGGAATAGAATAGAATAGAATAGAATAGAATAGAATAGAATAGAATAGAATAGAATAGACCAGACCAGGTTAGACCTTCAAGATCATCACGTCCAACCAATCCAACCCACCTAATCAACTAAACCATGGCACCAAGCACCCCATCAAGTTTCCTCCTGAACACCTCCAATGATGGTGACTCCACCACCTCCCCGGGCAGCCCATTCCAAAGGGCAATCTCTCTGCGTAGAACTTCTTCCTAACATCCAGCCTAAACCTCCCCTGGTGCAGCCTGAGACTGTGTCCTCTTGTTCTGGTGCTGGCCGCCTGTGAGAAGAGCCGAACCTTCGTCTGTCTATAACCTCCCTTCAGGTAGTTGCAGAGAGCAAGAAGGTCTGCCCTGAGCCTCCTCTTCTCCCGGCTAAGCAACCCCAGCTCCCTCAGCCTCTCCTCATAGGGCTTGTGTTCCAAACCCCTCACCAACTTAATTACCTTTCTCTCGACATGTTCCAGCAAGTCAACATCCTTAGGATACATGATGACCCAAAAAGCAGAGTAAATAGCAAAGTGCTCCTCATTTCACTATCTGCAGTGATAGAGTGAGACACAATAGAAAAAACAACCAGTCAAAAAAGTTCCTTTTGTTCTCTTTCCTTTATACATAAAACTTGGCAAAGGTATTTTTTTTAACCCACATGTCTAATTTATTTTATTATGTGTAATTTTCTTTTGCTTCTACTCAAGCTGAATAAAAAGATGGAATTACATTTAAGAAATTTGATACCAGCATCAAGGACAGCATATGTTATTGGATGCAGGATGTTTTGCATACCATTTGCTCTTTAGCCTGGAGAACAGCAGAGTGAGAGGGGACCTTACAAATTCATATGAATATCTGAAGGGTAGAGGTCATGAGGATGGGGCTCTTCACTGGTGCCTAAGACAAGGGGCAATTGGTACAAACAAGGTTTCACTTGAACTCAAAGAGAGAAGTCTCTTATTTTGAGGATCACAGGGCACTTAGATGTGTTCCTTTGCAATGTGTACTAGGTGAAACTGCTTTGGCAGAGGGGTTTGGATTGGGGCATCTCCTTCCACCTGTACCATTCTGTGTTTCTTGGTATCTACCCATTGCAGACCTAATGAGGTCAGATTTGGTTGCCAGAAAGGCATGTAGTGACCTCAGAGCTATTCTGTAGGTTAGAGATATATATCAACAACTGAGAAAGACTGATCAAGCAAACAACAGTGATTGTTTGGGTAGAGTCAGGCAGTACCAGCAAGACCATAACCTTCATGTCTAATTATAGATAACAAAATTGCTGCTAACATTAAACCAGAAGAGTACACACCATTTTCCATTTATGCAGAAAAATAGGTGTTTTTCCAGTTACGTATAGCTCTGCTATTTGCAAATCATAGAATAGAATAGAATAGAATAGAATAGAATAGAATAGAATAGAATAGAATAGAATAGAATAGACTTGACTTGACTTAACTTGACTAGATTGGAAAAGACCTTTGAGATCCTTGAGTCCAGCTTGGTGCCAACTAAACCATGGCACCAAGTGCCCCATCCGGTCTCTTCCTAAACACCTCCAGTGATGGTGACTCCACCACCTCCCTGGGCCACACACTCCAATGGCCAATCACTCTATTCAGATCTTGTGATTGATAATGTCATAGGTAGTAGGTGGTAAAAAAATGACCCACACCAACAAAACCCCAAAACCAACACAAAGGGAAAGTCCTGAGAGGGAGATCATTGGAGTTTGACATTGCAGGTCCTTAGGCTGGAGAAGAATGCAGGCTTATGATCAAAGATGGTATCTGGAAGATGTGTATTCCCAGTAAGTTGTTTTAAAATAAATCAGAGAAGTAAAAGACACATCCCATTTTATTAGCATGTTTTTTGAATAAAATACTGAGTTTCCAATGAGCAAATTTAAGAAGTAGAGCTGTGATCAGTAGTGTCTTTAGCAGTCCAAACAGTAGTTTTGAAAATGAGGTACAAACTCAAGGGAAGTATAAAGTGTAGGGGTGGAATTAGACAGCTATGGAGAAATAGTTGAGAGAATAATGGAAATGCATGTGGAGATGATTTTATGATTATTGTCATACTTATATGGCCTGAGTTTGAAAAATTTTAGCTGTTATTTAGTATGCTGATTGTGTTAAAAACTTGGGTACCAAGTTTTTATACAGTTCACTGCTGTGGCCTGCATGGTTGAAGTATGGTAGAAAAATTGCTCTGGAGTTTTGGGTTAATTTGTGTTTGTGACTTAGCTACTTCACGTTTCCATTCCTAGTGTAGTTAAGATTTGTTTTCAGAATTCCCAGATAAAGTCTCATTATTGTCATTAACACTGTTGCAGGACACAAAGGTTGCTGTTCAGTGGTTTAGGATTTTTTCCTGACTTTTTTTTGCACTTGAATTCAGCGGCCTTCTTTGCAGCTGCAAGTGCCCTGATTTATAAAGCAATTAATTCAGTCTTACTCTAGAGTAACAAACTGCCTTTCTCCACTTACTCTGAATCTTTGCCTGCCACTTTATACCAGTTCTCTGCAGAGGAAGCATGGTGTGATCCCTTGTCTCTCAAGAATGCAAACAGACACCTGGTCAACATCTGTCACCCTTAAAGGGCAGAGTCAGTATGTTTTTGTCATAGTAAGTAAATGTGCCACAAAGTCTTACTGTTAGTTTGATTTCTTTGTATTTTCCAGAAGGGATACTGATAGGAAGACTAATTCCTCTTACTTAGAAAGAGAAGTTTGGAAAGAATATTTAAAGAAACAAAGTATAGTTGAAACTCCTCAATTGAGTATGAAGACCAAAGGAAAAAAAAACCCTAAACATGAAGAAACAAGGGTATGTGCATCTTTTCCTCTCTCATCTGTAGGAGAAAAAGAATTCTCAGAACTGGATCTGGATAGATCTAAGGAAGAAATTCAGGAAGGATTATTCCCCTAGGGTGTACGTGTTTGTTTTCTAAAACAATGATTGAGTTATTTTAATACCCTGGATGTTCATCCTCATGTACAGCACAGGAAAAAAAGAATAAACAAAAGAGAAAATAGTTTCCACTCAGCAGCATTAAAAAAAAATAAAAATAAAGAATTATTCCTCTCTATGGAGATTTGGAAGACTTTCTTTGAGTAATGGGAACACAGTAATAACAGAAAGAGCTTGTAGATTAGAATAATATAAAAATAATATAAATTAATAGAATTATTAATAAACATTATTAGAAAATATTTATATACTATAAAAATTCATTTGGCTGTACCTTTAACACATCTGCAGTTAACCATGATGCAATCTAAGAGTAGATTCTCTCCCAGAGATTCAAGTAGAAGACAGTTGTGCCTGCGAAAATACTACTACATCTAAGTGACAGTGTTCATAACCTCTTTGATGGTAATTTCACATTGAACATAAAGTCTCAAACAAAGCAATTTCCCTTCTTCAGGAAGGGAGATTTGAATGCGTTTTCTCTTTTCTCATTAACTTGTGGCCTTCCAGTATCTTAAGGGGGCCTACAAGAAAGCTGGGGAGGGACTTTTTAGGGTGTCAGGTAATGATAGGACTAGGGGGAATAGAGCAAAAATAGAAATGGGTAGATTCATGTTGGATATTAGGAAGAAGTTCTTCCCCATGAGGGTGGTGAGACAGTGGAACAGGTTGCCCAGTGAGGTGGTAGAAGCCCCATCCCTGGATGTTTTTAAGGCCAGGCTGGATGTTCCTCTAAGCAACCTGATCTAGTGTGAGCTGTCCCTGCCCATGGCAACAGGGTTGGAAGTAGATGATCCTTGAGGTCCCTTTCAACCCTAACAATGCTATGATTCTATGACTCCCCCTGCACAGTTGTACTAGTCAATCTGTTGCAGTCCATTCTGAGTCCGGGAGGTCAAAAGGACCTCAACATTTAGAAGATCTTTATTGTAAGTAGTGGCAAGCCTGACATGTTGAGGCCAGCAAGAGACTGCCAAAGGGAACAGTTGTGTACAGTTTTTAAACACTGGGTTGATGAGCTATGAGCTTTGAGGTCTCTTCCAACCTTGGTGATACTGTGATGAACTGAATGCTGGATGCAGACTGAGCTGTGTATTCCTTTTTCTTGTAAACTCTGAAGGAGTAGGCAAATAAGTTTTGTCTAATAATTAACAGAGAACAAAAAGGCAAAATATTTTCTTCTTTCTATTACTTTTTAGAGGTGAGCACACTGTTAAAAGAATGTACACAACAAGAATGATTCTCTAGCCCCTTAAAAGAGATTCAACATCACAGGTTAAGGCTTGCTATGTCTTAAGAACTAAGTATTCAAAGGAAATTCAGTATTAGCAGTCTAATGCAAGTATGAATAAGTGAAATGATATACCTTGGGTAATCTCATATTAGCAGTGTGTTTCAGATGAGATCTTTTCAGAGTTTCCTGCTCCTGTGGCCATTTCTCAATATCCTTTTCCTTTGCAAAAGCCAAGACCTGAGTAGCAACAATTCTCTGAAGTTTTCCTTTATCTGCGCTGGGGTGGGAAACAAATTTACCCGTTTAATCCTCCAATTACTGTTCTACAACAACAAATCAACTTTTGAGTTATGATGGTGGGACTGAAGTATACTTCTCAGTCATTAAATGAGGCAACAGTTAACTTGACCATAGAGCATAGATTAAAATCTGACATGTGTCATAGGGTCATAGAGTCAATAAGGTTGGAAAAGACCTCAATGATCATTAAGTCCAACCTGTCACCCAAGACGTCATGACCACTAAACCATGGCACCAAGTGCCTTGTCCAGTCCCCTCTTGAACACGTCCAGGGATGTATCTTTGTGTAAAAGCTCATATTTATCAATGTTTTTAGAGCAAAGAGGTTGGGATATCAAATAGAACAGCTTATATAAATATGCACATAAAAACTAAATGCAGTGTGTAGTTTGATAGAGCCAATTTTGACAAAGTGAACTATTCTGCTTCAGAGAAGTCATACTGTTTCTTTGACAATACTTAGGTCATGGGAAGGTACATGTCTGTTGACAAATTGTTGGTTCACATCCCTTCTGGGATACCTGGTTTATACAAAAATATTTAAAGTCTTCTGTGAAGGTTATTCCTGGTGAAAGTTTCCGTAGTTTCCAGTTTCAAAATCAGTGTCTTTGGTGTGTGTGACTAATTTCCTTTGTAATGTATAGACAGGCTTAATTGTCAACATCACTGTATGTCCTTTATGACAGAGACATGTTTGCTAGCATACAGAACAAATAATACAAGTATGGCATTTCTAGTATTTAATCAAAGAATGTTAAAGTAAACTCAGACAGTGAAAGAAACAGTGAAGAAAAGTTGTCACTGGTCTTTCCAATTAGTCTCAAAAGAGTTAATAATTAAGTTATCTGTATGGCAAAACAGTGCAAATGTTAAAAGCCGTTAAGGAGGATACTCAGCTGTTGCTGTGTGTTGTTTAAGTTCTTTTGTATGGTAATGAATTCCTTTTCCACCAATAGACTCTTAATGAGAGACACGTTGATCACTTCCATCAAGGTATCATGCATACCTGTGTTCTGCATCATGATATTTTGTAATGGTTTTGTGGTTTCTGATTTTTCTAATATCCTCTCCACATAAGCAAGATATTGTAGAAATACCACAAACAATACTCTATTAACAGAGACTAACTACTCTAACAGAGGAATTAAACATGGCTAACTTTCTCAATTATAGACAATCTTTTTGACTCTGTCAATGACATTATCATGGTGTGTTGAACCATTCAGTACATGAAAGTCAGAGGTAGAGGGGAGGACATTCAGTTATTTAATTTTATTCAATCTCTTGCAATCCAGAAAGAAAGGATAATGTTTTAGTTAAATTACTAAGTGTAAAGTGGGGAAGGAGAATGCTCAACTTTGTGGGAGAATTCCTCTATGAAGGTGATTTCATTTCTCTATCTCATCAGATTCTCCCTGTAAAGTCGGCATAACAGTCTTTTTCTCAGATCTCTTTTCTCTGTTTAAACTATAAATTTGTGGTAAGAAGTGTCTCTTGCTTTTTGTTTGTATGATATCTCCCACAATCAAATTCTGATTTAGCTGGGCTTTTTTAATAAAGTGCAAACAATAAGTTATAATAGGCATGGAATCTCATGGCAAATTAAAAAGGCCTTAAGGCAGGCTGAAATTTATTAGCCCCTGGAGGCAAAGCTTGCCAGAGTATACAAGGTTTTGGCTGTAGTTCTAGATGAGGTGTGCATTTCTGTGTGGAAGTGCAAAAGTGAGGAATAGCAGTCAGTCATAGCCCTCAAACAATGCTTGTTTTATTCAAATTTTTTCTTCTTTCTTTACATAGGCATTGTTAGCTGGTGGATTTAAAGCCACTAATTTTCAGATTTTCATCCCCAACTGAAAAAATCTGTGTATGCTGCATAATCAATCATACATTTTAAGAAAATGATACTGAAACACCAACATAAAGAGTTGGAGTGTCAGTGTAATCTTGTCTAAATTATTATAATAATGCAGGACTTCAGTTAGCCAGAATTTAAATGGGTGGCTAGCACAAAACTTTCTGCTATTCATATTAAAGGACTTGTTGGTGAGCCAATGTTATTGTCAATGTAATATTAAATAGCAAACAATATGGCAAACTATTAAACAGCAAAAAATAGTTTGAGGTGGAATGGCTGAGCCACCAATTTAATACTAATTGCAGTATAATTAAATGGAACATCCTGGGGGGTGATACAGAACCAGAAGGCAACACAGAATCAACAGCACTAAGGTACAGGAGGAAGTTATTTTAATAAGATTAGATAGTTAGTCAGGCAGACCCTGAAGTTAAAAGTTAAAAAGGAAAACAAAACCAAATCAGAACTAGAGACATGGTCTGGATGTTACTTAAGAGAATTCCAACAGTTTATTTTAAAGTTAATGTGCCATTAAACAGGAAGGAGAGTTAAGATGGGACACTTATCCAGTAAAGTGTAAAGTGCTTTTCAAACAAAAACACATGGCCATTTGAAGAGCTTTTGTGAGGTAAATGTTAAGGAATGTGAATTTCGGCAAGCAGTATTTAAGGGAAAATGAGAAGGATGAGAATGGCATTTCAAGTTAATGTGGGCAAAAATGAAAAACTAAAATAATTCTTAAGGCTTATTAACAGCAGACTTGGGGGGAAAAAAAAAGGTTTAGGAAAGCTGAGAACTATTCACCTGTATAAAAATTTGGACTAATTTGTAAAATACTTTCATGCCATGACAAATGACAGAGTCTGGGCAGAGTCCCAGGGCATGAGATTCGACACATCTAAGTGCCGGGTGCTACACATTGGCTGCAGCAACCCCATGCAGTGCTACAGCCTGGGGTCACAGTAGCTGGAGAGCAGCCAGGCAAAAAGGGACCTGGGGGTACTGGTTGATATTAGGCTGAATATGAGCCAACAGTGTGCCCAGGTGGCCAAGAAGGCCAATGGCATCCTGACCTGTATCAGGAACAGTGTGGCCAGCAGGAGCAGGGAAGTCATTGTGACCCTGTATACCACACTGGTTAGGCCACACCTTGAGTCCTGTATCCAGTTCTGGGCCCCTCAATTTAGGAAAGATGCTGAGTTGCTGGAATGTGTCCAGAGAAGGGCAGCAAAGCTTGGGAGGGGTTTGGAGCACAAGCCCTATGAGGAGAGGCTGAGGGAGCTGGGGTTGCTTAGCCTGGAGAAGAGGAGACTCAGGGGAGACCTTCTTGCTCTCTCCAGCTACCTGAAGGGAGGTTGTAGGCAGGTGAGGGTTATTCTGTTTTCCCAGGCAACCAGCACCAGAACAAGAGGACACAGTCTCAAGTTGCACCAGGGGAGGTTCAGACTGGATGTTAGGAAGAAGTTCTTCACAGAAAGAGAGATTGGCCATTGGAATGTGCTGCCCAGGGAGGTGGTGGAATCACCATCACTGGAAATGTTTAAGAAGAGACTGGATGAGGCGCTTGGTGCCGTGGCTTAGTTGATTAGATGGTGTTTGGTGATAGGTTGGACTCAATGATCTTGAGGGTCTTTTCCAACCTGCTTAACTCTGTATTAACTTTAGTAGTAGAATACAAGCCTGGATCTGTATTCTGCATTAAATTATAACAATGGTGAAGAAGGCATAGATGATTGTGGGTAGTAGGCACATCTGTGCAGTGTGTTTATATGTAGTTCTGATCCAGAACAGTGATTAAGGTCATATTACAAGTAGAAAGGATCAGTCTAACTTCCTGGCTTTCTCAAACCATGAAGTATCATCCATCTCATTGTCAAAAGTTAGCTTCTAAAGTCACTGTTACATCAGAGCAGTGATCATCATTACCTTATCATATCCAGTCTTTCCTTCTTCAGTGAAAAGTGAAGAATCAAAAGCACAAGGTACTGACAGAAGCCATCAAGAATGACGTTTTCTTATGAATGGTGCCATCATGGAGTGTTGTGATGTGCTGCAAACACATTGAGGGCAATGCAAGCAACTCAGTTCTCTCTGGATTGAAAGGAGGAAAGAAGCAGAGAAAATTGAGCTCCAGTGAACACAAACCAATATTTTCTTCTCAAGGTAGATAAGAGCTTAACTTTAAAGAAAGCCATGGTCTCACCTTAATGACTGCCAGCTAGTAGTAAGCCCATGACCTCTCTTAGTGACTGAGTTCAGAGTTTGATAGTCCTGACTTTTAGAAAATAGAATTTAGTGTTGAAAAGGTCTCAGTTTTAGCAATATAATTTAACCTCCAGCTACTGGATCTTGTTATGCTCCAGTAAGACTGCTAAGCCCTTTATGATCAAAGATTTTCATGTATGTGAATGCCTATACCCACAGAGTGAATAATTTTAAACAGTCTCTGTTGTAAGGTGGATGTTTAGTGTCATAAATAGTCAGTTCATAACTTGTGTTGTTCAGAAGCTCAGTCATTTTTTTATATTCATCCTTGGGAAATTCCAGTATTTCCAGATCACAGTGTCGTAGTATCAGTCAGGGTTGGAAAGGGACCATAAGGATCATCTAGTTCGAAGCCCCCAGTCATGGGCAGGGACACCCCACACTAGATCAGGCTGGCCAGAGCCTCATCCAGCCTGGTCTTAAACACCTTCAGGGACAGGGCCTCAACCACCTCCCTGGACAACCCATTCCAGGGCTTCACCACTCTCATGGGGAAGAACTTCCTCCTTACATCCAGCCTGAATCTCCCCACCTCCAGCTTCATTCCATTCCCCCTAGTCCTATCACTACCTGATACCTGAGAAGTCTCTCCCCAGCCTTCTTGTAGCACCCCTTCAGATTAGAGTGCAGTATCTATTTGTGGGAATACTGCTCTTTGGTTTTCACATTTATCACTAAAATTGGTAATCCTTCCTAATACCTAAGCAAATCTAGATTAATATAATTACTACATAATTAATATGTACACAAAATGAAAAAAAGAAGTTTGCCAAAACACACCACCTATGCAAAACACTACGTAGTTGTTCACATCATGTATAAACCCAGGGCTCAAACTAACCCAACTTTTCTGAGACAAGTATTTTATATTTGACCTTCTCACGTTGTTTGATGGCTTATTTTGGTGTCAGCTGTATGTGTGAAACTTAGCTATCAAAAAAAAACAACAACCCAACAAACAAACCCACAAAACAAAAAACAAACCTCCAAAAACCTGAGTTTGAAATTATTTATGATAACACAGGAAAATAAGGTTCTGTAAGACTTGCATAATAAAGAAGAGTGGAAAATAATATGGAAAATTTTATACCCTCATTATGGGTGGGTTTGCCTAATGTATCTTCTGTGTGGAGTAGTGGTCACCTTAGCCACAAAAATGCATACTTCTGCATGAACAGCAAGAAAGTTGTAAGGGGTGGTGAAGGATACAAAAGTTATGTGACATAGAAGAAATTTGGTCTAATTACTCAGGTAGTTTTATCTTCCTTCTCAACTCCTGCTTTGTCCAAAAACTGTACTATTCCTGTGTTGTGGTTTAGAGAAGCAATGCAAATATTATGTCCCATGCAGAAGTAAGAGCTGTATGAAACAATGTTATTTGTGTCATAACTAGATTAAAACTTTTTTTAAACCATGAAATGAAGTGATAAAAAGCAAGATTTATTCTTGGTTATGCAGTAGGTAAGGATACAAAAGAGAATCAGTCCTTTGAGTTAAAGGGATGTAAATTTGTTAACATAGAGATGGGATGAGCATGAAGTTGGTGATGAGTTGTAATCAGTGAGACTTTATAGAGTGGAGCAATGCAAAATCCAATGTTTATTAATTAAGATGGACGACTTCTAAGGCTATTCACAACAAAAGAGGTATGGAATAAAATTTAAATATCATGAAGGCAAATAAAACCAATTCTCAGTATGTATGTTTAGGCTGTAAGGTGGTCTACCATTTAAATCGTACAGTTAGGCTGCAAGATGACAGAAAGGGTTTGATATTTTTGGGAATAATGGCAGCATTAAAATGATTAGTGTGAAAACATCAGGAAGTTGTGTTTAAATCTGTTACATGAAGTAAATACATTACATTAGAAAACCAAGATTAAATACAATGCCACAATCATCTCACCTCACTTCTGCTTTCAGCTTGCATTCAAGTTTTTTTTTAATTCCCTTTAGAGATTGGATAAGGTTCTGGAAGACTCTCATGTCCATTCCCCAGCAGTATTGGTAACTAGCAAAAAGCAAACATAATAATAAAATAATAAAAGCAAAAATAATTTTGGTTTTCATTTTAAAAACAATCGTAGTGTTTTAAGCATTTTTTTCCCCATAGTTGGTGTGTTGAAGGATTCTGCATTTTGGTCCATGTCTTGAAATTACACTGCTCAGTTTTAAGTGATGAAAATGTTGTATAAACCAGATGGGTCTCCTCTCCTTCTCTTTTCTCTCTCTCTCTTTTTTTTTTTTTTTTTTGCAAAGACTTCTTTCTCCTTTTCCTTATTCACTCTTCTTGCTACTTGAACCTGTGCCATGGTTATGCTTTCTGTCATTTCTTTATCTCCAATTAGATGCACCTCTCCTTAGCAATAGTTCTGTTTCCTAGCATTATATTCCCCGGGTGCATATCAGGCATCCAGTACTGACAATATCTTTTTTTGGTTTTGTTTTTTTTTTGGCTAAAATATTTCAACCACACTGTCTAAGAAAATTTGGAAAATAGATTAGTTTTTTCAGAGCCAGTGAGGTGTTGTTTTTTTCAAAAGGTCTTGGAATATGGCACTTGAAAAAAATCAGCAGATGCACTGGAGGGCAGGTTTGGTTTATACTTCTGTTATTAAAATATTCAGAAAAGCTGAGTCTACTCAACAGGCATTTTGTTAATAGCTAAACATGGTTGTACATTATCTTTGTGTACTGTAGAAGCAGGACTTACTTTAAGATGTGGCACAACTCCACTTGTTTCATAACAGTGCTAGGTTATGATCATTGTCATTTATTTGTGTGAAAAAGTACTGTTTTCAGACTCTCATCCCTTTAGGCTTGATTACTAGGATTTTTTTATAGTACACTCAGCTCTCACTCACAAAAACTATTTCATTGAAAAAAGATGTAAAAAACAATTGAATAACTACAAAATCATGTGTGTCATAGTACCACATAATAAATATGGATTTCAACATTGGATTCAAATTATATATTTTATTAGACAGTGTTTCCATTATTGGCATCTTAATTCATAAACATGTGAGGGCTTTCTAGAATAATTAAAATAAAGCTTCTGTTTATGATAACCATCAATACAGTTTTATTGAAGCAATTTTTAAAAGAAAATGTTGTTTACTTACATGCTAGGTTTCCCCATTATTGATGTCCATTTAGGTAACTTCTACTATGTAAGTAGTGTTTAAAAGTGGAGAATTACTTGATTCTGAAAACAGTACTGTGATAGAAGAATATGCCTTTTTAATTTCAAGATACACATTGTAAGTTTTTTTCCCCCTCTACTATTAGATTTTATATCTTTAAACTGTTTGATGATTATGCCAAACCAAATCCTGTCCAGAGGAGGGCCACAAAGCTGATCCCAAGGCCTGAATCACCTCTAGTATGAGGGTAGGCCGAGGGAGCTGGGATTGTTCAGCCTGGAGAAGAGTCTGGGGAGACCTTAGAGCTGCCTTACAATACCTGAAGGGCTCCCAAAGGAAGGGTGGGGAGGGACTTTTCATAAGGGTATCTAGCCACAGGACAAGGGGGAATAGTTTTAAGCTGAGGGAGAATAGATTTAGACTGGATTTCAGAAAGAAGGAGGTTCAGGGAGACCTTATTGCTCTCTACAAGTACTTGAAAAGAGGTTGTAGACAGGTGGGGGTTGGTTGCTTCTTCCAGACAACCAGTGATAGAGCAAGAGTAGACAGTCTCAAGATGTGCCAGGCGATGTTTAGGCTCGAGGTGAGGAGAAAGTTCTTCACAGAAAGAATACCTGGCCATTGGAATGTGCTGTCCAGGGAAGTGGTGGAGTCACCGTCCCTCGAGAGCCCTGGTTTACTTGTTGGGTGGCATCAGGTAATAGGTTGGACTATATCTCTGAGGTCTTTTCCAACCTGGTTGATTCTGTGATTCTGTAATACAAGGGTGACTCTGGAATGGGTTGCCCGGGGATGTTGTGCATGCCTCCTTCTTGGGGATGTTCATGGGCAGACTGGATGAAGATACGAGCAGACAAATCTAGTTGTGAGGCATCCCTGCCCATGACGGGGAGGTTGGAGTAGATGATCTCTAAGGTCTCTTACAACCTGATCCATTCTATTCTTATAATTTAAAAATAATACTTTATCATTTAAAAATAAAAAGCTTAGGTTTGACCTACCTGTTTTCAGACATTTTATAACATACTTAAGTGACTTGTGCCGAGGAATACAGAAATCAAATATGAAGCTTCTACAATGAAGCTGTTGTTAGTTTCTACTTGACGGATTTACACTAGATAAGTAGTATAAATGGTTCTCAATAAACAGTGTAAATGGCTCTATTCACTCTCTCGGTAAGCCTATTCAGAGCATGCTTCTCAAGAATTGTAACTGAGAAAATGCCTTCTCTTGAAAATGCTGAAGAACATTGTGTTCCTGGGCAGGCACATGACATTTACAGTAAGTAATGACAAGGAGTGTGGAGCTAAGGATACTTCTGAACTCTCTGTTGATGGCAGCAAGATGTCTTCGCCTTTCTGCTTCAAGAAAGTACTTAGTAGAGTTTCAGTAGAGTGTGAATGCAAAAGTTAGCTTGACATCTGGCAACTAGTACTGTCCCTAACATGCAGACAGGAAGCACATTTCTCCTCTTTCAAAAACAAGATCCAACTGTTTAAAAATTTTCTTCCTTCCAACTTTCTTGTACATACCCTTGTGATAAAAACAAGTGCTTTTAGGATCATTCCTATTTAATATAAAGCAAGCTTTGGTTGTGGGATTATATTTTCCAGAAAGTATTCAAAGCAGTTATTCCAGGTAGAACATTTGTTATTGCAAATCATTACACAGTGAGCTAGATTTTTACTGTTCAAGGATTTTTTTAAAAAATGAGAGCAGTTTTGATGTTTGTAGGCTGGAGGAGTAATAGACTGGATTTGAATGGTGAATGAGTAGGTTAGTTTTCTAGAAGCTATGCATGCAGTGCCTAATAATGGTGGTGGCTTAACTTACTAAATCATTAGCAGGTCTTGGGTATGCCTAGAGGTCAAGCCTGTCTTTGTGCACACAATGGGATGCTGGTTTGGGGAGAGCCTAAAAGGAAGTGTGGAAGCATCTGATGCCAGAGTATGGGCATCTGATTTTAGCATAAAACTAATTTTTAATGCCCACTGTAGAAAAAAACAGGCTGTAGTTTTACTGTGATCCAATCATTCATTAACCCCTTCACTGATGTGTTGTTGTGACAACAGTTGATGTCTCCTAAAATGTACCTTTAGCAAAGATAACATATGTGATCAAAGTAATTCCTTGACATACCTACCTCTCTGCAGCAGTGCACCAGATTTCTCTCCACTGTACAAAGATGTGTCTGATCATTTCATTTTCTTATGAAGATGTTCATATTTTAACCCATTTTTGCATTTGAAGATAGTCTTAACATTTGACACTTGCAGCTGCTTTGAATGGAAAAGAAATAATGAGATTTGTAGTCAGAGGAATTTCTTGTTTATCTTTAAGGCAGCATTCATGCCGAGACCCTTTGCATAATTACAGTGTAATATTTAAACTAACTGCAGACAGTGTCTTCCAAGAGTAAGTCTCATACCTCATCACCTCATCAGAGGTGAGGGGATGCAGTGGTAGTGAAGGAGAGAAAATGAAACCAAAGTTCTTGATTATCATTGTTAGATTACTGATGGAAAATTTTCCTTTAGTACAAGCTCAGGTACATTAGTTCACCAGGATTTTATGTCAGGGATTTTTGCTGTTGCAAATTACTTACACATATTACAGTAATTTTAGGATTTTTTTTTTCCTTTCTTTAGAAGAAGTAGTGTTTTGTCTCTTATCTTTGAAAAAGAAGTAATAATTTATTTGAGTTTATATTTTCTGTCAGTATGTAAACTACTCATATTTAATGTAGAATCAGTGTGGGACTGGGATTTCCAGCATTAGCTGCAATCTTTTTTTAGAAAACAACATCACAGGTTTAAATTTAAATTCAAGGACATTCTCTGGATTCTGGAACCTCACAGTGACTCCCTTACCTCCAACTGGAATTTTCCACTTCTCTATACACAGTTATTACGTGCCGAGAAAACCTTTTGTTCTAAAATATCTTTCACTGGCCTGCATCACCAGTGATCACCCTAAAATGACCAGCTGCCATCTCTTAGCATCATGGATGAAATATGACGTCAAGATAAATGCTTGTCTATTGTTGAGCATGATTGCCTTTTCCTTTTTTTTGGTTGTTTTTGTTTTTAATCCCAGTTCTGTTCAAGTACAATTTGTTCTCTTGGGTCTTTTCAATGAGGAGAGGTTTTTAATAAGCTCTCCTATCTACAGGTCTGCTGCAGTTAACACTGGGGCATGACAATAAGCAAGTAGTTTCAGGGTAGTTATGTTTCAAGTGTGCTTGATCACTTGGTGCAGTTTGTGTTTTCTTGCATGCTACTTCAGGAGGCATCAGCCAGATTTTGGATATTTGTCCCTAGTGGGCTGCTCGCCAGGGCTGTGGACAGAGCACGTGACCGATGCCTCTCTGCAGTGTCTTAATGCAATTAACATCTTGGGTGCTTTTTCCAACTGAATACTCATGGCTACAGGTCTGAAAAATATCTATGTGACTGTACATGTTTATCAGATCACAAGTGTTTGAAATTAAGTAGGAGAAGATTTATATGTGTTAAGTAAACACAAAGCTGTTACCACACTTACTTAAACAATAAAGCTAGGAGAGTGGCAGTTTCCAGTTCTTAATCTAAAATAACTTGCATTGTGTAATCAGCAGACAGTTTCAGAAAGAGATAATGTGATAAAAAGTTTTCTATGTTGGGCTGGGACTTAAGGGATCCCCTGTCTGCACCTTGTGATGTTGTCATTGTTGCCAAACTTGCTGTATCTTTTCTGTGCTGCTGTAAAAAGAGAGAAGTGAGTGTTACCACCTCTAAAATGCACATGGACTTCTTTACTTCTTTATGAGGCTGGGGAAGGACTTCTCAGGATCTCAGGTAGTGATAGGACTAGGGGGAATGGAATGAAGCTGGAGGTGGGGAGATTCAGGCTGGACGTGAGGAGGAAGTTCTTCACTGTGAGAGTGGTGAAGCCCTGGAATGGGTTGTCCAGGGAGGTGGTTGGGGCACCATCCCTGGAGGTGTTTAAGCCCAGGCTGGATGAGGCTCTGTCCAGCCTGATCTAGCATGGAGTGTCCCTGCCCATGGCAGTGGGGTTGGAACTGGATGATCCTTGTGGTCCCTTCCAACCCTGACTGATACTATGACACTTTAGTATAGAAGACCAGTAAAATAAAACCCAGAACATACACTGTTAGCATTATCTATAAACATTGAGAGGAATAATCTATTTTGAGTATTAACATGCAAGAAAAAATGCTTGGGTGTAATTTTCAGAAACTGCCTTACCTTGGTTGTCTCAGTCTTTTTATTTCTTTTTCCCTGTTCCGTGCTACTGGAAGCAGAATTTTGGCATTTATGTTTAGGGGCAGCTTTTCAGACATGGTAACTCAGTGGAGTTTGATCAAAGTGAAAAACAGTATTTGCAATTCTCTTTGCTAGGAGTTTATTTAGTCATTTTGGTCATAAGAGCCTATGATGATGATTCTGCATAAGGCTGTTACAAAATAATGTACAGACATGGGCACCCTTAACAGTTGTCAAGTGTTTTAGGAAAGGGACAGTTGTGAAGGGAGATTAAATGGCTTATTTTTCACTTTACTGCAAAAATATGGGGTCTGGAACAAACCTTTCTATTAATATAATTTTATTTAGTTTCATTCTGTCTGCTGGCTCTGTAATAGTTTGGGTGAACCTGCTGTTAAACCACCACTACACCTCTTAAATCAGAAAAGAGACTGCATGTGGAACATCATAATGCTTCAAAACTAAAGAGTACACTCCATCTGAAAATGCTGAATCTTAAGTTGGTTCTGCCAGTATTTCTAACGTACATAATGAAAATAGGCATGGTTAATAAATGGCCTAATTAGATCTCCACCAATATTTAATGATCAAATCTTTACTCACTGTTGCAGTTGTCATACTAGCGTTTCTATAATTCTGTCCCAGTTCAGCTTAGTTTTATTTAGACTGAGTGGTACTGAGTGGTTGAAGTAGAATCATAGGATCAATAAGGTTGGAGATCATCAGGTCCAACCCAGCACCCAACACCTCATGACTAACTAAACTATGGCTTCAAGTGCCATGTCCAATCCTTTTTGGAACACCTCCAGGGACGGTGACTCTACCACCTCCCTGGGCAACACATTCCAATGGCCAATTTCTCTTTCTGAAGAACTTTCTCCTCACCTCCAGCCTAAACTTCCCTGGCGCAGCTTGAGACTGTGTCCTCTTGTTCTGGTGCTGGTTGCCTGGGAATAGAAGTATTCACAGTGTACCAGGTGTACATTTGCTTTCATGCTCTCCTAATTGTTCTTTGTTATATGTTGTTACACATTAATAACTGGGTTTTTTTAAAAGAATACATTATATTAATTTGTGAGTGTGCTATTCATCTTCTAGTTTACACTTGTTATATTTAATCCCTTTGAGGGTCATCCTGTCCATCTGTTCCCTCTTCACTACAGAGACTTTTCAGCTTCATGAAATCACGAAATTTTATTGGTACGGTTCTACTACAACATGATGTCCCTAAATGCAGGATGAGTCTGTATATTCACAAAGATAAGCTTCAAACTTTGATTTATGCATATTTGCACTGTAAACCACAATGCAAAAGTGCTTCTGATTTTCTTGTTTATATTTCTTCAGATTCAGACAGTGCTTTTCATAGTGGGTAATAAATATGTCACTTCCCATTGCAGTGCTGTCTCTTCTGACTTTTCAATTTCCGTTTTCAAGTGTTCAATAAAGGGTTTGCACAGGACATCTCCAATCGAGGAAACATGAGCTTGACCTCCTCAGCTCACTAGCAGACTTGAGTAGGAAGAGTTGTAATGATTATTTAACTTTCTCAATTTCTTTAAACTTATTTGCAAAAATACTTTGTGAATTATAACTTAGAATTTATTAAGTAAAGAAAGTATTTTCCCAAGCTGAAAGAAAAGTTCCATTAATTAAAGAGCATATAATTCTGTGCTTAGGTCTCTCCAGGTTCACTGAGTTGGTGCTATTCTTCTGCTCTGAGCAGTTGGGCATCATGTTGCCCTGTGAAACAGAGACAAAAATGCAATGAAAGGTGTCTGATTGCAGTGAATCTCCTGTTAGAATGTACATTTATCTAACTCTAAAGTTCTACTCAATCCTCCTTCTTTAAAAGTTTTAGCCATTACACAGACTGGCTCCTTGCTATCTCAGTAAGTGATAATCTTCAAAGCATGAGTTGTTTATTTTCTTCGTAAAATAATTCATATTATGTACTGGGGGAATCTGAATAGTATGGCATTAATAATCTGCATATTTTGATCCCTTGCCAGAAAAAAAGTTTATTGTTGTTGTGTTTTAATTCAATTTTGTATAGTATTTATATACAAGAAAAAAACAGAGGTGACATATATGATTAATGTATTTCTGAGTCGTACTAAAATGGTAATATTTCCGGGTCTGACATTTGTCCATCTGTCTGCATGTCCCTATTGAACTTAACTCTTAATCTGTTTTATAATTTCCATGTACAAGTTTTTCACTCAAGGTAGATTTTGTCATAAAATCAAGAGGTGGAAGTCTTGGCAAAGCTGACATCAAAGCTTCTACTTTTATCTGCAAGCCCAGAATTTGCAAGTATTTTATGCTGCATTCTTACAGCCCTGTTCTTACGTAATAAAGTCCCTCAATAAATCTAATAAGATAAGGTTTTGAAGCTCTTCCTTTATGATGAATTTTCATGGTGGAGCCATTTAATCAGTTCCTTTCATTTAATGATGTAAAAACTAAAAAACCATAAACGTGCCTTTGAAGATGATAAAAGGAAAATTCCACTTAATGCTTGCAAATTGTGGGAGGAGTAATGGCTAGTGAGATCCCAGTGTCGGATCAGCTGCACTGACAATAGTTGTTGGGGAATGACTGCCAAAATTGACATATGGTACGAGAAGAGGAATCATTACAGAGTATTAAAGCTTCTTGGAAGCATAACCATTGGAGATTTTTGTGTACACTTGGTTCTTCTGGATCGTTTTTGATTTTAACTTAAGCAGCTTCTATATAGTTCAGATCTGGTTTTCCCCCATGTGCAATAACCAGTAATTTTATTTCTTTAGGTTCTGTGAAAGAAAACAAGATAACTTTGCTTCAACAATGTGTTTCATTAAGACAGCACATTTGTTAACTATTTAATTTGGAGCTGTAAATCTTAGCACACATTTTTACCTAACTCTTTTCTTTCTGTGAAATGAGATTTTAAATTCAGCTTACTGTACTTCGGGTGGAATCAGGGCAGTTAGAATCATAGAATCATTGAATTTTTTTGATTGGAAAAGGTCTCTAAAATCATCATCACTGTGTAATGCATGAAGATCCACAACTTGGGTCCTTTGAGGGAGTTTAAAGTGTGAAAAGCCTGAACTCTATCCCCTGAATTAAGGTGTCTAAACTGTACTTCCACTTTGTGCTGAGGACATACACTGTAGGAAAGGGCATATTCCTTCCTCATCCCTGTCCATAAAATTTAATTTCCTTCTGTGCAATGCCTTGAAATGCACTTAGTATACAGTGTTCTCTCCTCTTGTCTCAGGCTGCCTCACAGTGATCAGACTACTGGTTCTGTGATAACCTCCCTGATTTTGAAGGATTTTATTCATGTGATGTGATTGTCAGAAAAACTCTGCCTGGGCAGTAGCAAATTTGAATCAATGGACACAGCCCTGGGATTGTCCCTGGCCTTGGAATTATCTGCACAGAAGAGTGACTCAGCAGCAGGATAAATGGTGTTTGTGTGGAGCATCTTTGTTTTTTTTCAACACAAATTTGTAATTCTTACTGTTTTGGAGAAAACTTAGCAAAGAAGTTTGGGAAATCTCAGGTTGGCTGACTTTTGTTTAGTAGCTTTGAAACACTCTGTAATATTTGACTTTTTTCACAGACTATCTTAGGTATTTAAAACAATTAGGATAGTCAAATTCTACCTCCTAAGACTTTGCAGCCAGTTATTACCAGTTTGCAGTGTAGTGTATGTTACTGAAAGAGATCTATCAAATTGTGTGTCTGGGAATATTCTATACATAAAAATACATACATATATATATAATCTTACATGTAAAATTTAAAACTGATTTTTTTCCTCTCTTTATAATTGTAAAAGTCTGCATCATAAATCAAGACTGGATTAAATGGCAATTTGTATACACAATTCATAAATAATGCTTTATGTCAGAATGACAAATGCTAATTGCAGTTGCTAAAGATATTTACATTAGTACTTCTTGCTGTCCATCTGCTTGTAATCTTCAGCTTTCTAAATGATTACATTTTAGTTGTGATGTTCCTTACATATGTTCTACACAGTTTTGATTCTTAGGTACATCTCTTTTTTTATGGGAAAAGTGTAAAATAATGCTGTTATTAAAAAACCTCAACCATTTCAGCAATTCAAGATAGAATAACAGAGTTGTTTAAGTTGGAAAAGGCCTTTAAGATTATTGAATCCAACCATTAACCCAGCACAGCCAACTCTACCACTAAACCATTTCCTTCAGCACCACTTGTACATGTCTTTCAAATATCTCGAGGGATGGTGGCTGTACCACTTTCCTGGACAGCCTGTTCCAGAGCTTGACAACTCTTCAATGACATTTTTTTTTCATGATGTCCAAACTAAATGTCCCCTGGCACAGCTCAAAGCCATTTCATTTTGTCCTCTCTCTTGTTACTTGGGAGAAGAGATCAACCCCTTCCTGCTTTAATGTAGTTGCAGGGAGTGAAAAGGTCTCCACTGAGCCTTCTTTCCTGTTGGTGGAATAGCACCAGCTGTTTCAGCTGCTGCTCCTGAGACTTGTGTTCTGGACCCTTCACTGCCTGTCTCTGGACCCGCTCCACTATGTAGCACATTTTAGCAAAAATAACAGCTTGTCAGGGATCTATGTGATAATTGCCATGAAACTCTGTCTTGTACTGCTTTAAAAGTGTAGCTATTTTATTGAGTTTGTAGTAGTAGAGTTTTTTTACAGTTCTTGAAGTACATGGGTTGTCAAAATCTTACGTTTAGCTAAAAGCAAAGCTGGGGAATTTTTCCTCCAATTTAAATCCAAGGAAATTTAGAAGAAGCAGAAATGACAGCATCTGCACGCTGTTTGTATGAGCAACAGTCAGATATTTCTGCTTCTGTGCTAAATGTATTAGATCCTGCTTGATTCCCTTGCTTTGCCAGCTAGCTGGTGAAATCAGGCTGACTAGGTTCACTCTGAGGTCACATCTAAAAAATGTATTTTCTGAGTTTGATATGAAATCATCTTGGATATCAGAACATCAAGCCCTGAGTGGTTAAAAGTATCACCAAAGACCTATGTGTTGATGCAATCTTGTAGTCATTCTTGAAGGGAGTGACCTATTCCTACCATATTGGTCTTGAAACAGAATTACTAAGTTTCTAAGTAATCATTTATTATGGAAATTAACCTATTCACTTGAAAATGGTAGTTGTGAAGAGAGTTGTTACAGCATTTTGTGTTGAAAAATATGTCACTTGCTGTTACATAATCTGGTATTTTTGGTCATTCTTCACTCTATTTTCATCATTTTAATCTCTAGACATGCCCTTCACTTAAAATACAGACTTTACAGATGAGATCAACTGAGGATTTTTTAACCTTACCAGAGACTGTAGTTTTGGAATAAATCTGTGCTAGGCAGCACAGGTGTAATTAATTTTAACTCCAGAAGATGCAGTCTCTAAGTACTACTGAAACACATTACACTGCCATTATTATGACAATAATGAGCTTTAATTTATTGTCACGTTAGATTTTGGCCGTATTTTCCAGCAGCACTAAAAGAAATCCTCTTGTGTTTAAAAATACTCAGCAACAGCTGTAGCTCTGCCAGTGTGGAAAAAATGCACAAAGTGCATGACAAGAAGAGGTTTAGATGCAGGATTTTGGTTTTAAACTTGTTCACTTGTTTGTTGGATGACGACATAATAAGGTTTAATTTGTGTGAAATAATGAGATTTTTGACTTGTTGGTATGAGGTACTTTCCGATATTTTTAGCCACTACCACAGGCAAAGAAAAGAAACTGTCAAGGAGTAGCATGAGTGAATTTAACTTAATGTCTTCCCTAGATTTTGCCTACTAGCTCTGATGGGCTAGCTGCTGAATGCCTTCTTCCATGACAGTAATTGAAAAGAAGGTGTTTTGCAGCTGACATTAACAAATGTCTTTGATTTTGATTTCTCAGCTGGTGTTTCCCTTCCATTTTATTGTATGTGTCCTTTTCTGGAGAGTTTCAAAACCTGCCTGTTTGTGTTCCTGTATGTCCTGCCCTAGATGACCCCACTTTGCAGAGGGGCTGGACTTGATGATCTTGGGAGGTCCCTTCCAGCTCCCTTAAAATTCTTTGATTCTGGGATTCTTACCTAGGCTTCCCAAATGTATCCTGTTTTAAACTGCACTCCTGCAGCGCTGTTCTGTACAGCCCTGTTCTCTACTTGTCTCACAGAAATCTTTTATTGCAAACCTAAATAAAGTAGAGATCTACAGCACCTGTTTCAGATTCTTCAAAACAAACCTTTTCTGGGTGTTGGCATTAGCAATATGCCAGCCAGGAAGGTGATTAATATTCTAAGAATTATTTACACCTGGCAATTATCATTAGTCTAGATGTGCCATGCCATATTTTGGTCTCTTCTTGAGTTCACTTGGCTGTTACACATTTTGAAAGTGAGCCACTTTGAACATTTGGACAATATGAATTCTGATTCAAATAGTTAGAGCTTCAAGCCAATAAGTATGTAAGATTGTGTGACTGATAAAAATGCTTCACCTTGGAGTGTAAATAGAGATGAATCCTTAAGGCGCTATACTTCTCATGCTTGGAGGCTTTAGCGTTGAGAAGAGTTGTACAAGGGCAGTAAGAAATACACCTGCCTGACCTCTGGAAACCATAAACCATCAGAAATGTTTAAGATACTACTTGTATAATTTAGGTACGTTGAAGCAGAGGAGAGATAGCCATTGCAGTCTAAATAATTTCAGCTCAAGTTAAAAAAAAAAATGGCCTTCCATTTGTAAGATAGCAGCCAGTGAAAGAGCAGAAAGCCCTTAGTGTGAAACAGAAAACAGGCTGCCATCATTTAAGCTATCTTCATGAATCCCTTGTATTTTCTTCTGCTTATGCTCCCTGCTTTCCCAGACATGGGAAACAGCATTTTAATAACATACTTAGGGGATGTCCAGGTTGTAGGGAGCATCACAGCTCAGTGCAAAAAAATCTAAGTCCTCTCTGAAGTGACTCAGAGTATCTTTTGATGAGGCCCAGTATAGGTACAAGCTATGACCTATTTGTAACAAGATATTAGGGGAAAATCACCTGAGGAGTAGGAATGTTTAAATAGTTTGGAATACTGACTAGAATAATTAACTTTTTGAATTAAAAAAAGCTCAGAGTAGATAGGTATGAGCAGGTATGAAAAGAGAAGTTTAAATCAATCTCATGGCTCTTCTTCTGGCAGACTAACTGCCTGGGGAAAGCCTCCACTGCTGTGTAATTAATGATTAGTTTTCTGATTGCTTTCTCTGTCCTGCTCAGGCACTCTATAGAGTTTCTGAGGTGGTGCAAAAGCTTGGTATATTTGCAGCAGTACTCCTCCGTCAGCTTGTGTCTAAGGAAAAGTACCAATTAGTGTGGTAATTAATTCACCATGAATCCCTACTGTGTGCAGGAGAAAGTAGGAGCTCAATCCTAGTTGCATCCAAACTGTGAAAGCAAATGGATGTGGCTGTTTTCAAATTAAAGACTTCATTTAGAATGGTGATATGAAAACTAGGGAATGAAGAGCCACGGTTAAGACTTCTTAGGTGTATCAACAGCAAGAGGAAGACTGGAAAACATGGATCCACTGCTGAAACAGGCAGGAGCTCTGGTGACAAAAGACATGGAAATGGCCAAGATCCTTTATGCCTTCTTCACCTTGGTCTTCACTAGTGTGACTTGCCTTCAGGTATCTGGAGTTCCTGATACCCATGAGGAGATATAAAGCAGTGAAGACTTACATTACCCTTGTTGGGGAGGATGAGGTTAAGGAAAATTCGATGAAAGAGAGATAAGGAAGTTCTGTGTGTTGTGATGGCATGTACCCACGGATGTAGAATGAGCTGGTCTATCTCTTTGTAAGCCACTGTATCTGTGAAACACTGTGTTGATCAGGGTATGTTCCTGAGGACTAGAAGAAAGAAAATGCCTCCTGTCTTTTAGAACAACAGTGAAGAAGCTAGAGAGAACTACAGGCCAGACAACTTCACCTCCATTTTTCTGAAGCTGGTGAAGTTGTATGTGCATCTTCATAATGACCTGAATGATGGGACAGAGGGAACCCTCAGTGAGATTATACAGAAACAGTAGGAGTGGTTGATACAGCAGAAGGTTGTGTTGCTATTCAGAGGAGGTTTACAAACTTGAGAAATGGAGGAAGAGGAACCAGGTGAACATCAACCAAGAAAAATGCAAAGTCCTCATTACTGAAGAGGGGTAACCGCAGGTACCAGTAAAGGCTGGGGACCATCCAGCTGGGAGGCAGCTTAGCAGAAAGGACCTTGGGTGTTCAGGTGGACACCAAACTCACTGAGGCAGTAGTGTGCTCTGGTAGCTAATGGCAGCCAGGGTTGTGTAGCCAGCATGTTGAGGAAGTTATCCTTTTCTGTTCAGCCCTGGTGAGGCACATCTGGGGTGCTGTGTCCAATTCTGGATTCCTCAGTACATACAAAGAACTTACTGGACTGAGTCCAGCAAAGGGCTGCAAAGATGGTTCAGGGCTTGGAACATCTGTTGCACAAGGAATGGCTCAGAGAAATGGGACTGTTCAGCCTGGAGGGGATTTTATCCATGTGTATAAATAAAACCTGATGAGAGTAAGGAATGCAAATCCACACTTTTCTCAGTGGTGCCCAGTCAAAGGACAAGAGGCAAGCAGCACAAATTTTGAAATACATGAAATTAGTTTTTGACATAAAAAAGGCTTCACCATAAGGGTGGTAAGGTAGAAAAAGTTTTCCAGAGAGGACATAGAGGCCATCCATGGAGATATTCAGAACTCATCTGGGCATGGTCCTGAGCAGTCTGCTCTAGATGACCCTTCTGTGAACCCTACAGTTGGACTTGGCGATCTCCAGATACACCTTCCAACCTCAAGCATTCTGTGAATTTCTGAACAACTGTAATTTTGGCTTAGTTTAGGTAGCACTAAATTGCCCATGTGTTAGTTTGTCTAAATCATACTGCCTATTTTGAAGTTCTGTCAGCAGCTTAAGGAAATATGACTTGGTATTGTATGCAGGCAGGTAATATTTATCAGTGACGCTTGAAAATTTCCTGTTCCACCTCTGCCAAGTGGTGGAAGGACTTTCTGTACTCTTCCAGCTTACTTGGCACAGTGTGGTATGAAAAGCTTGGAACAAAAAAGTGCAGTGCAAACAAGCTAGGACGAAAGTTGAAAATTAGATGGAATCAAATGCAAAAGACAGAACAATAAAAAGGAGATAAGTTTCAACCATTTAAACAAAAGTAAGGTGACCATGATTAGAGGCACCTTCATGTATCTAATGGCCATCAATACGCCTTTTGCTCTGGATAAACTGCTGTTTTTCTCACTCTTAATTCTCTTGCTCACTGCTTTCACTTCATTTATGGGGAAATGACACAATTTTTCTGTCACCACTAGTGCTAACTCTATGCAGGTGTTACTTTGCAACACTTGGTTTAGTGTTGCCAAAGACAAGAGTATTGAATATTGAGAAAAAAATGATGTTGTGTTTGTTTTGCTAATAACACAAAATTGATAGACTCGTGTATTACAGAATCACTGTATGTATTAACAAGAACATACTCTGCCTAGGTCAGTAATGTGCAAGTTTTAGATTCTAATCCACATAGCTGAGTTCTGTGCACTGATTTGTGTTTAGGTCTTGTTACTAATAAAGGAACAGATTTTTCCACACACAATTACTGGTTTTGCATGCCTCAGATTGTGGCTGCCTAAAAAAAAAAAAAATCCAAAACCAAAACAAAACAGAGAAAAGTTATCCATTTCTTTTATAAAAGACTGTAGCACAACCCCTGTGAGGAGAGGCTGAGGGAACTGGGGTTGTTTAGCCTGGAGAAGAGGAGGCTCAGGGGAGACCTTATTGCTCTCTATAACTACCTGAAGGGAGGTTGTAGCCAGGTGAGGCTTGGTCTCTTCTCTCAGGCAACCAGCACCAGAACACAGTCTCAAGCTGCACCAGGGAAAGTTTAGGCTCGAGATGAGGAGAAAGTTCTTCACAGAGTGATTGGCCATTGGAATGTGCCACCAGGGAGGTGGTGGAGTCACCATCCCTGGAGGTGTTCAAAAAAGGATTGGATGTGGCACTTGGTACCATGGTTTATATAGTCATGAGGTGTTGGGTCATAGGTTGGACTTGATCTGAGGTCTTTTCCAACCTTACTGATTGTATGATTCCCTGACCTTACAATTACTTGGAAATCCTGTGTTGGAACGCTATTTACAGTAATGTTGAGACCTTTGAAGTGTGGGTTATCTAAGTTATTTTAATAGCCACTAAGTAGAAAGAGGTGAAGGATTGTAGGGGGAAAAAAAAAGGAAAATAGCTAATTTGTTGAATGCAACAAAACAACATCCAACTTGGAGGATTAGTGAGAACAAATACATTGTGTTTTGCTAGCGGGTGTATCTCAAGTCTTAGGATAGAAATTATCATCAATGAGTTTTACAGACTTTAGAAAACTTGGTAGAAATCTCAAGTAAAATTTTCTCCAGTTCCAAGTTCTTCCACAACAGACTTGTGAAATTGCAGACACTGTGAAAAATCAGATTTTTATTCTGTTACCTCTGAAGCATTGCAAACTGGATTTTTTAATAGAATGTGTGGATTACTTGGGCATGATATATTCTACAGTTTAAAAAAAATTGATCAGTCTCACAAAAGTCAGCTATTGACAGTGAACTGTGACAGATCTTCATCTTTAAATACATTTAAAATTGTGTTTCTGTTCATGTTTTCACTGAGCATCTAAAATGTTACCTAAGTAAGAAGCTAATCCATGCCCACAAAGTGTGCCATTATGTTTACAACCTCAATTGGGGCTTCTTGAAAGTCTGTGGGAGGAGAGGAAATTGTAGAAAGGAAAACCACCATTCTGTTTACTTAATCTTGTAATTACAGGTATTAAAAAACAATTGCAGAGAATGTTTGTGTCTAGCGAACACCTTCCATCAACTCTTAGTTTTCTTGTCTTTGAACAAGTCTTGTGATCTGATGCAAAGTTTTAGCTTGAAACTTGATTAAATTAGAGGAATTTTTTGTGTATCCACATCTCCTAGGTGTATGACTCATGTGCTCATCTTGTTCATCAGCACTGCTCAGTTCTTTGGGCTTGACTGCCCGTGGTGGAAAACACCACTTTCTCCTCATTGCCAGCCTTTGCTGATCCTGAGATTGAGTTGTCAGAAGCTGAAGTTTCTAGGATGAGTGGCAATGGTTTTAAATTGGAGAAGAGTAGATGTAGGTGGGACATTAGGAAGAAGCTCTTTACCATGGGGTTAATGGAACCCTGTAACAAGTTGCCAGGGGACGTAGTTGAGGCCCCCTCCTTGGAGATATTCAGGGTCAGGCTCCACAGGGCTCTGGGCAACCTAATTTAGTGGAGGAAACCCCTGCTCACTGCAGGAGGGGTGGACTAGATGACTTTTGGAGGTCACTTCTAACCCAAGCCATTCTGTGGTTTTGTGAAGTTCAGAAGAGGTAGTCTGTCAAAATTGTAGACAGCCTGATGCTACTTGGCCATTTCCAGATGATTTTTAAAAGGAATACATTTAAAATAATCAGAGGCCTGAATTGCTAGCCAGATATGGCATTTTAAATTTTGAAATGGGGGGGTTCAAATTAATCCCCAGATTAGAAGCAGTTTCATTACCATCTTTTGATTATTCATTTCTGAGTAAATAGATGGCAGTGTAGCAAAACCACTCCATCACTTTTGGCACTAATTGCCTGAACTCTCATGGAGAATGAGAGTGAAATATTCGTGTCCTAGGAGAGAGCTTGGATTTTCTTCACAGTTGTACTAACTAGAAACTTCATTTTTGTAAGAAAGGTAAAATTCTATGTGACCATGGAAACTGAACTGCTGTGAACATCAGGTTGATATCCTCCTTTATATCATTTTTGGCAGAGATGTTTGAACCATTGTGAAATGGTCCAGCTGCAGTATGGATTATCAAAATAAATTACACCCAAATATACTAATATAATTGTTGAATTAAAACAAATAAACAAAAAAAAACCCCAAACCAACAAACCAACAATTTCCAGTGTTGTCTGTCCATATATTTCACAATGATTAATAGGTATTTGAGAAACAAACTGCTATCTTTTCATAGAGTTTGTGATCACACACATGTGCTGGCATTATTAATGGAATCCTGCCAGAAGCTCTAGCAGGAAGACCCCCCCCAGTAAACACATTTCCAGTGCATCAGGTTGTGGTTCCTCTTCAGGTAGTCCTCCTGACTGTAATTACATTATGTGTGATTAAAGGTCTTTACTTGTCTCTCTCGAGTAAACTCTCACAATTCATCTTCAGATTTATTTGGAACTTAACCTGGATGGAAAAAAAATGCTTCTGCCAGCATAATTTATACCAATTCAAGTAAAGTCAGTGGTTTTTCATCAGCTTGATGACACCTAGGAAACTACATAGTGAGTTTTGTGAGGAGCAACACAGCAGAACAACGATAAGCATGTGGAAGATGGAAGAGAACTATTTTGCCAGCAAATCTTGAGAAGCCAATGGAGGATTCCTGACTGCACAGAGCTTGAAGTTCTATATGTGGTAGGCTGAAGGATAGCCATCTTAGAAGCAGCAAAGGGATCAAGAAGTAGTGATAAAGAACATAAAGGGATTAGGGATTAGGAGTGAAGTGAAAGTGTGACAGGGGAGACTTTGGTCAAGAAGAGTAATGCATGAGAAGACAGAGACAAATGTATGCATTGCTTTGCAAAGGCCTCTGCATTGCTTGCCACCTAGCACTTCAGAGACTTGCAATCCTCCCCAGTCCCATCACCAGCAAAAAGTAATGCAAGGTTTTTACTCTGGGTCATGCCATGGAGTGGTTCATCAAGTCCAAGTGTGCTTTTTCGAGCCTCCTGTTGTCATTAGCTAACATGGTCATGGGCAAGTCAGAAGGAGTTGAAACTGGGACCACAGAATGTTTGTCTCTTATTTTGCATTCTTGGTTGTTCCACAATGGGTTTTTTAATACATCTTGTCCTCTTTTATGGAGGCTGAAAGTACTGGTCCTTCAGAGGAATATATATTTGAGATAGTGTCTCCCTGAGTTGGAAGTCAAATAAGCAGATATTTTCCATTTCCACAAAGTTCTTAGTAAGTGCAGTGGTGCATGAATATTCTTGAGACAGTCTGTAATTAAAATCTTTGAGAAGCTTCTCTTTGTCTATTCAGTAGGCAAGTTGGAATTACTTTTCTGCTTAGTAGTGATTCACCTGGATCCAGAGTACTTTCTGAATTTTCTGTGCTGCAGTGGTTCATTTAGTGTCAGACATCTGATCAAGAATAAATCTGAAGTAGGATGTCATGTGCTGTCCAAGAGATACTCTTTCATTTAATGCAGAAAAATACTAAGAATGAGAATTTGGGCATAGCTCTTTTATTTCAGTTGACAGGTAGTACCCTCCCACTGAGACTGCACTTGCAGATAGTTGATTATATTGCTCTAGGTTGATGTAATTACCACCCTTACTTCAAGTATGAGAATTTTGCACAGTGCTTCTTCAACTACAAAGACAAGCTTACTTTCTGACTTAAAATTGCAGGTTTTAAGGGACCTTTTGCCATTTTCCAATTCATTCATCTTCAGTTGTGTTCAAAGGAGCCTAAGGACACTGTAAGAGTACTGATGCAGAGCCTGTGGTGAATACAAAGGTGGTTCACCTTAAGCTTTAGAGACATAGTATTGCAAGGCCAAATAATTTTTGTGGTTGCATTATCTGAAATGATCCCTGTCTTGGCAGTGAGACAAGCAAACTTGTGTGTTTCTGATCTCGATTCATAGATTTGGCTACTGAATAATTTTGTAATACTGGGCAATAAAAACAAATCCAGTGTGCAGATATGAGAAAATTTTAGGTTTGAAGTGCCTCAGTATTCATGATACTCCTATGAAAATGAGTGTGATTTTAATCTAAGTTAGGATGTGTATGGGTTTGTGCACAAGTATAAACAAATGATCTCAAAGGTATCTTCCAACCTGTTCTGTTCTGTTCTGTTCTATTCTATTCTATTCTATTCTAAACGCTGGTATTGACTGGAAGAACTATGAAGATGTCATCAAATGTGATCATGCAATAACATCTCAATGAAGTATAGTCTTCAATACAGAATTACTCTGAACATCTCGCTTATAGGGAACTTTCTCCATAGACATACTATTGCTGTTAAAGCTCTTCAGCTTTTGTTGTATACTTTTTTAAAAAGATTTTTAACTTAGTGCAGCAAATGCCTAATACTCTGTAGTAAAAAAGGCATCTTTTAGGTCCATGTCTGAGTCAGAATAATGTATCCATTTGAATGTGCTGGAAAATTAGCCAAAGACTAACAGGAACACTCAGATTCTTCTCAAAAAACAGTTACTTGGTGTTCTCTGTATTCTTCTGTGATTTTCTCTTCTGTTCGTAATTGCTTGAAGATTTTATAATTTCACATCTTACCCAAACTCTTCATTTAAATGTATTTCTTAACACGACTTATTAATTTGTTCAAGAAATTAGGCCAGTTCTAGTTGCATTGCATGGTGGCTGTGCTCAGCCTGTGACATGGCAGAGAGTTTAAGTTGCCCTTACTATTAAGAGAAATATGTATACTCATACAATTTGGATGTAGCAGAATGCCCTATACCTTCAGGATAGACTGGTTTCCATGACAACATTATCTTTTGTATTTTTGAGGCTAGGAAAGATGGGCAAGAGCTGTTTTATTCAGCAGTGTTTAGGTCAGTCTTTGGGTTTTGGTTAATAAAAGAATGCAACCGCAAGTGACTGCCAAAGTAAATGTTAACCCTTTCTGTCTGTGTTCACCTGGTATCCTTACAGGTGTGCATCATTACTGCAAATACCTAGGTAGGAGCAGAAATGTTTTGATTTCATAAAAAATTTGCTCAAGAGCAATTGAAAAAGCAACATTATTTGAATTTCATAAAATCTCCTGCTTGAGCAGAATAGTATGCCTCATTAGAATGCTCAAAATCTATTTTTAAATTCTATTGTGGTACCATAAAATAGTCATACTGTGTGTGAAAAATACTGAGCTCACTAAACAACTGCATGGACTTGGTTTGTGTGAAATGGTACCTTTCTTTTAATTTTGAAGAATCCTCCTAGAGAGCCACAGTGTGTTGGTCTTGTAAGATGCCCTAGAAGACATTTCTTGATGAGAAATCTAATGTCCCTGAGAAATTGTGTTAATAATCTTTGGTTTTAGCCATCAGTACAGACAGTTCCAAGGAAGTGCTTATCTTCATCAGAAGGTTAAATCCCAGAAAATCTAAACCTGTTTCCCATATATTAATTTAATCTGGTTGCAGTAGACAGGTAAATTGTAAGGGCCAGATCTTAATAAGTATTGGCACTTCTTTTGCATTGATTATCATTTAGCTTAGAAACAATGTGTTAGTTCTTCTTTTTCTAGCTCTGTTCTCCTCTAATCACTTCTCAACACAAGAGTTAAGACCAAGCAGCTTTGGGTACTGCAGTTGCCTTAAAGCACATTCAAAAATCCTAATGACTCATATTTGTTTTTAATCTTTGCTTATCTACTGAGACCTGCAAATTGTTTCCGTGTCCTTTCAAAGGGAGCATACATGGATATTTAAAAATAAACCTGATAAATTCTCCAGAATCCTTGCAAATACATACTGATATATTTCTCCCTGTGGATGTCAAATTCCACTGCACTGGTTAGGCCACACCTTGAGTCCTGTGTCCAGTTCTGGGCCCCTCAGTTTAGGAAGGATGCTGACTTGCTGTAACAAGTCCAGAGAAGGGCAACAAAGCTGGTGAGGGGTTTGGAACACAAGCCCTATGAGGAGAGGCTGAGGAAGTTGTGGTTGCTTAGCCTGGAGAAGAGGAACCTCAGGGGAGACCTCCTTGCTGTCTACAACTACCTGAAGGGAGGTTGTGGACAGGTGGGGGCTGGTCTCTTTTCCCAGGCAACCAGCACCAGAACAAGAGGATACAGTCTCAAGCTGCACCAGGGGAGGTTTAGGCTGGATGTTAGGAAGAAGTTCTTCACAGAAAGAGTGATTGGCCATTGGAATGGGCTGCCCATGGAGATGGTGGAGCCACCAGCACTGGAGGTGTTTAGGAGGAGACTGCATGAGGCACTTGGTGCCATGGTTTAGTTGATTAGGTGGTATTGGTTGGTAGGTTGGACTTTATGATCTCAGAAGTCTTTTCCAACCTGGTTAATTCTGTTCTGTTCTGTTCTAGTCTAGTCTAGTCTAGTCTATTCACCTTGAGCTTAAACTTCCCCTGGTGCAGCTTGAGACTGTGTCCTCTTGTTCTGATGCTGGGTGCCTGGGAGAAGAGACCAACCCCCACCTGGCTACAACCTCCCTTCAGGTAGTTGCAGAAAGCAATAAGGTCACCCCTGAGCCTCCTCTTCTCCTGGCTAAGCAACCCCAGCTGTCTTAGCCTCTCCTTATAGGGCTTGTACTCTAAACACCTCCCCAGCTTTGTTACCCTTCTCTGGACACCTTCCAGCAACTCAACATCTTTCCTAAGCTGAGGGGCCCAGAACTGGACACAGGACTCAAGGTGTGGCCTAACCAGTGCTGAGTACAGGGGCACAATGACTTCCCTGCTCCTGCTGGCCACGCTATTTCTGATACAGGCCAGGATGCCATTGGCGTTCTTGGCTGCCTGGGCACACTTCTTGCTCATGTTCAGCTTGCTATCAAACAGTACCCCCAGGTCCCTTTCTGCCTGGCTGCTCTCCAGCCACTCTGACCCCAGCCTGTAGCACTGCATGGGGTTATTGTGGCCAAAGTGCAGCACCCGGGCTTGGACTTGTTAAATACTATCATGTTGGACTCTGCCCATCTGTCCAGCCTGTCAAGGTCCCTCTGCAGAACAGCCAGGTCCTTCCCAGTCACTGAAAGATCCAGCTTTATAATTTTTGAGTCATCATCACCTTGGTAGCCATCAGAATTTTGAAGTGAATTTGCCTTGAGTTGCTTTGAACAAAGAAATGCTAAGACAATAGATTCTTGAGGAAGCAACATGAAAATAATCTTCTCAAACAAACAGCCTCAGCTTTGGTTTTGACCTTGGATTCAGATTTGTGATCTGGACAGCCAGCTCTGGAATATATGTGAGCCCAGCAAGCATACTTTCTACTCATGGGTCTGTTTGATACATTTCTATTCCAAGTTTGATGAAAATTATCTCTTTTCAAAGTTCCTCTTGAATTGGTACCTATTATTCAAGTAAACTCTTTGAGTCCTGTTTATTCTGCTAGTACTGACCACACTTTTCTCCTTGACAGCCATTCATCTAGAATTAATTCTTTTTAAGTGATACCACATGGTGAATTTGAGATAGCTTTTGAAACTAACAGGAGTCATTATACAGCATTTCATTCATTTTAATGTGTGCCCATTGTAACCTGAATATTGAGTACAAATTAATACAAGATCTTGCTAACTGAGATGAGCTAATATACAAGGGCACACAATGAAATACAGGAAATTCCACTTGGACATCACAAAACCCTGTTTTTCTGTGGTAGTATTCAGATGCTAGAAGTTCCTGAGAGAGACTATGGAGCATTTTTGGAGATTTCTCAAACCCTGGCTGGACCCTGTCCTTCTGCAGTCATTTCTGCTGTGAGGAAAGGAGGTGCACTAAACTTAGTATGAAGCTGTTTTCCTAAGGGTATTGTGGAGGTTCATGGGATTACAGTGGTCATTGTTCGTTGGCCACATTCTCTTCCTACTTCTTTCTCCCCCTTTTGGGTTTTGTTTTTCTTTTCTTTCCGGGAAACCAGTAAGGGTGAAGCGTGATTTAAGTGCTGACTGCCTCCACTAAAGTAAGCTGAATAGTAATGTGTTCATTTATTCTTCTGTGGGTCTCAGTTAAATTGCAGTTTATCTGACTTCTCCCAGAAGAGAAAAGATATCTGTTGTGGTGATCAACCAGAGCCAGATTTTGGTAAAATCCTGCTTTTGTCTTTCTGACTTTTCATCATAATCCTTGAAGTCTATTCCTTAATCCTCTCGAATGAGGCAACTTCCAAGTTTCTTCAACAGAAATCCAGAGAAGCCTCTGTGGGATGTGCAGTACCTTTTAATACTCGTGAAGACCTTCATGTCCGCATTGATTCTGCAGAGAGAACCCTTTAGGGTTGATGGTGCTCAAAGCTAGGAACAGCCACAGGTGTCAGCCTGTCCAACTGAAGGTACCTTTTATGGTATAAAGATACATGGCACAGTGATTTTATTCTATTCTTTCCATGAACAAAGACTTCAAGCAGATGTCTTTGAAACAAGTAAGATCTTTAAAGCTCTCTTGAAACTGAGAAGCCTGTTGTGAAAGGAAATCGCTCTGAACTTGCTACGGAACCACCACAGGCAAGAACTACTGCTTAGGGGCCTGTGGAGGTCTGTCACAAACAGATTAACATTTGTTAAAACTAGAAGAAAAGTTATACCAAGTTATGAACCTGCTAAACTGAAGATATTTACTGAAGACAGTGCAGAATCATTTTGTAGACCTTTCTAAAATTACCTCTTGAGATGTAACTTCATTTGAGGATGGGAAAAAGTTCTTCACTGAGCGAGTCATTCGTCGTTGGAATGGGCTGCCCAGGGAGGTGGTGGAGTCGCCGTCCCTGGAGGTGTTCAAGGGGAGATTGGACGTGGCGCTTGGTGCTATGATCTAGTTGTGAGGTCTGTTGGAACAGGTTGGACTTGGTGATCCTTGGGGTCTCTTCCAACCTTAGTTACTGTGATACTGTGATACTATTGCCAGTTTTGTATGCACAGGGCTTGTGACCTCAGTAACAGAGTAACTCAGTCCAGAGAGGGAAAGAATAGAATAGAATAGAATAGAATAGAATAGAATAGAATAGAATAGAATAGAATAGAATAGAATAGAATAGACCAGGTTGGAAGAGACCTTCAAGATCATCGCGTCCAACCCACCTAAACATCTAAACCATGGTACCAAGCACCCCATCAAGTCTCCTCCTGAACACCTGCAATGATGGTGACTCCACCACCTCCCCGGGCAGCCCATTCCAATGGGCAATCTGTCTGTGTAGAACTTCTTCCTAACCTCCAGCCTAAACCTCCCCTGGTGCAGCCTGAGACTGTGTCCTCTTGTTCTGGTGCTGGCTGCCTGGGAGAAGAGACCAACATCCGTCTGTCTACAACCTCCCTTCAGGGAGTTGTGGACAGCAAGAAGGTCTCTCCTGAGCCTCCTCTTCTCCAGGCTAAGCAACCCCAGCTCCCTCAGTCTTTCCTCATAGGGCTTGTGCTCCAAGCCCCTCACCCAACTTCGTTGTCCTTCTCTGGACATGTTCCAGCAAGTCAACATCCTCCCTAAACTGAGGGGCCCAGAACTAGACACAGTACTCGAGGTGTGGCCTAACCAGTGCAGTGTACAAGGGCAGAATGACCTCCTTGCTCCTGCTGGCCACACTGTTTCTGATGCAGGCCAGGATGCCCTTGGCCCTCTTGGCTGCCTGGGCACACTGCAGGCTCATGTTCAGCCTACCATCGACCAGCACCGCCAGGTCCCTCTCAGCCTGACTGCTCTCCAGCCACTCTGACCCCAGCCTGTAGCTCTGCATGGGATTGCTGTGGCCAATGTGCAGAACCCGGCACTTGGATGTGTTCAATCTCATTCCGTTGGACTCTGCTCATCTGTCCAGCCTGTTGAGGTCCCTCTGCAGAGCCTCTCTACCCTCCAGCAGATCAACTCCTGCCCCCATCTTGGTGTTGTCCACAAATTTACCGATGATGGACTCAATGTCCTCGTCCAGATCATCAATAAAGATGTTAAAGAGCACAGGGCCCAGCACTGGTCCTTGGGGCACACCACTAGTGACTGGCCACCAGCTGGATGTGACTCAGTTCTTTTGAATATTCCCGTGTTGTGAAATCAGTGGCACAAATGAGGCCAAAATACCAACAGCTAGACTATTTATTACACAAATAAAGTGGATGGATCAGAAGGGGGGAGAGAGAAAATAGAGAGTGAGAGAGAGAAGAGGAAAGGAATTAATTTACCACACCCCTCACCCCCCAAGGCAGTTTGAGTCTGTGGAGGAAAGGTGCTGCAGGAGATGTTGGGTCTGTAGAGAAAGGGTGCTGAGGCTTTGTCTGTAGAAGAGAGGTGGTCCTCTGGGCAGCCTCTTCAGCTCCATGAGTTGCAGCAGGCAGAACTTAGGACACAGAGAGAGGGTTCTGCTTCTTCCAGGCTCCATGGTGATGTCTCTGTCATTTTTCCTCTCCTGGTTTTTCTTCAGAGCAGCATTGCCCCGGGCTTTTCCTTCTCTTGTGTTTTCCTTCTCAGCAGCATTGTCCTTCTCCTGTGTTTTTCTTCATCTGTGTTTTTGGTTCTGTGTTTTTCTTCTCCTGAGCCAGTAGTTGCTCAAATCTTTTATACAGTTTTTAGTCCTTAGGTATGTGTCCAAGCATTGTCCCTCAGGAAATCAGGGGCCAGGGGGTGAATCCATTGTCTCACCATCCTCCCTTTACAGGGTACTTGATGGGTGGAGATTATCTTGTCTTATGCATATTCCCAAAGGTGGTCTTGGTCCGTTGTTGTCAGACCACCTGTGGTCCAGTGAGCAATGTTATCTTTGCAACTTCCCAACAGTCGTTCCAGTGGCTCTGCCCAATACACATCAGCTATTGTCTGGGCAAGCAGCAAAGGTGATTTTATCTTTGTTGAGTCACATCAGGAGAGACAAGCTTTAGTCTCTTACAGTAACTTATAAAATAAAATAATTCATTTTAGAGTAAGACATTCCTTTTCCAACTTAATTTTGGAGGCAATTGACTGATACCCTGTTAAGTGAGGTTTAGCTGGCACAACTGTAAGACTTGTGGATACCCATAAGTACAATCACTTCCCTTGAATGCTGGGAAGGTTTAAACTTTTCTATTTGCTCCATTTCTTAGGAAGAGCTTTTACAGTGAGGACTTTTCCCGCCTGTTTTGTTACTAGATGGTACAAAATGTCCAGCTCTACATGCTTGTATTTTCATCCTGTATTTACTCCACTTCTCTCAACCCACATCAGCCAGCAGTACAATAATTACAGAACATTAATGTTACTCCCTGCTGAATAAAATTACTTTATTTCTGTCCATAGCATAGATATATTTTTTTCAGTTATATCTGAGATCCCTAGCATTTTTCGTGGCAATACATGTAAATGATGTCCCACCCTTGACGTTTCCTTTCCTGCTGCTGAGGGAAGAGGAAGGAGTTGACAGTTTACACACAAGGCCTTCTCGGTCCCCAGAGAAGTTATATCCTGCTTGGTCTGGAGTTTCTTTTGCAAGGACAGACTGCTGATTTATATTAAGATACTCTTCATTGTTATGACTATTCCAAAGAAACCATTACTTATTTAAATACATAATGGAAGTGCAAGGTTGTAGCTGTTAGAAACCATATATCTAATTACCAGGTGACCTCTCAGGGAAGCTTGGTTTACACTTTTTGAAAACCTGTGTCAAAAAAGGCTTTAATTTCCCTTTAACGATAGTTTTGCTAGGGGGAAGGCCAACAAGGCAGACATCCTGGTTGGAGTCTGTTATATGCCACCCAACCAGGCTGAAGAGGGTGATGAATTATTCTATAGGCAGCTAGAGGCTGTCTCAAGATCACCAGACCTTGTTCTTATTGGAGACTTTAACCTGCCTGATATCTGCTGGGAACTTAACACAGCAGAGCGGAGGCAGTCTAGAAGGTACTTGGAATGTATGGAGGATAGCTTCTTATCCCAGCTGCTGTGTGAGCCTACCAGGGGTAAGGCTTTGCTTGACCTTCTTTTTATCAATAGAGGAGGGCTGGTGAGAGATGTGGTGGTTGGAGGCTGTCTGGCATCCAGTGACCATGAAATAATTGAATTTTCAATACACAGTCAAGCTAAGAGGGGCAGCAACAAAGCCTCTACTCTGGACTTCCAGAGGGCAGACTTCAGGTTACTCAAGGAACTAACTCAGAAGGAGCCCATTTAGAGCTGGAGGTGTTTAAAAAGAGACTGGATGGGGCACTTAGTGCCATGGTTTAGTTGATTAGATGGTGTTGGATGATAGGTTGGACTCGATGATCTTGAAGGTCTTTTCCAACCTGGTTAATTCATATTCGATTCGATTCTAAATCTTGGATGCCCATTGTTGTAATAGCCATCGCTATAAATCTGTGATTTATAGTATTGTAATGAATTTAGCTTTGAAACATCGCTGTAAGAACAGCCTATATTAGTTTTAAATATTAGGATGTTTTGTTTCAGTTGTATTATTTAATAACTGCAACAGTTCAGATCAGTTTGACTGTTTTTCAGGACTGTTAGATGGCTTAGTTCAAGATTTTGCTGTATCAGGGGAATCTGAAGCAGTGATTTAATGCTACATAAATGCTCTCTTTATGCCTTATAAAGCATTTAAAGTGCTTCTGAAGAGGTGGGTCTCCCCCTGAGATGGAGTAAGAAATATGAGGGCAAAATGAGCATCGTTCTAAATATGGGTTAAAAATATTTTCTGAGCTTTGATGAAGTTATTGTGCAGTCTTTTCTATCTTCTGAAGTAAAAAAAGTGCGCTCAGAAATTCAGAAATCCAAAACTGCCGTCTCTGGAGTTCAAAATATACAATGGGAATGAAACATTACTATCTTTAGGCTTGGTGTGGGAGGCATTCTTTGAATATTCACATCTTAATTTCAGAGATGTTGAATACCTTAGAGATAAACAGGTTTCTATGCTGAGCATGTTGGAGATCTTCAGGTGAAAAGAAGCTTGCTCTTCATATGGATATTCAAGTGATAACATCAGTATAATAGGCTAAAAAGAAAAATATTACTGAATTAAAATGGATTTCGAGCAGTTCTGATTTTTTTAGCATGGTGGAACAATTTTCTCAACAAAACCTATGATAGGGCATGTGAAATGAAAGATAATAGAAGGGTATAAGAGTAATTACTGCTTCATTACTTCATTATTAGGAAGTCCTTTCTTATCAGGGAGGAACAAAAATCAGAAAAAAGACTAAAGGGTTTTTTTTGTTACCTTTGGTTTTCATCTTTAAAATAGTTTATCTCTATCTGGAGATGCAGAGTTTGTGTTTGGGCTCTAGAGTTTATGTTTGCATTCTGTAGCAGAGAACTAAGCTGCGGAAGTTTTGGACTGAGGCTGTCTGGCTCAGAGCATCACCTGCAGCAAAGGTACAGGGCTGTGCCCTGGGGGATACAGTAGTTGTAAAATGTCTATGCTGTTTTAATACCTTTCTTATCTTGGGATGATCTCTAGTCCCTTTTGTTGGCTTTGAAACATGTCACTAGAAAAAAACATAACAGAAAAAAAACCAAAAAACCACCAAAACCCCAAACAAAAAAACCATACCCCACAACCCAAACAGAGAAACTGTATGGTTTAGTATGTTAATGTCTCAATGTCACGTTCATTGGCTTTGTAACAGAAAAACAAAAAAAGTTGTTTGTTAGTGGGGTAATAATTGTTAAGCTACAAAGTGAGGGTTGTGTGAAGTTTTGCTTAACTTCAACTGATAAGAAAAATTGTGGGGAATCGTTCTGTGTATTTACAGTTTACGCTGGTACTAGGACAATATGGCTGTATCAGAAACCACAGATGTAGAGGCTCTGTTATTTAAGAAGCTGCAAACTGTTAGATATTTGGCAGGTGATTAACGACAAGCTTTGTGAGGAGTATGAGAAAACATACTCAGATAGGTTTTATGCACAAAGTTAGATGTTTTGGGTGTTGCAAAAACAAAAGAAAACAGTCCGTTTGGGGGAAATTATTGGGTTATTTTTTGGTAAGCAGCATTAATTAATCTTGCTGTGCTGTTCTGATTTTCTATGGCATGAACAAGTGCAGAAATATAACTTCACAAACATTTAATTTGTGGAGAGTAAGAGACCTTCCAAAAACAGTGACAGGTTCTGTGCATATATGTGCTTTTTGTTTTGCTGGGAGTGATTTTACTGATGGCTTCTGTCTATACCACACTGTCCGAAGGCATTCTAGTCTTCAGGGATTCACCTTAGATAGGATCAGTGTGAACAAAACCTGGTTTAAACTGACTAGTAGTGTTTGCCTCAGATTGACCTCTGTGGTAGTTTTCAACCCACCACAACCTCCTACTCCATGAAGGAATTTTTGTGAGTAATTTCATCTTGTTTTGTTGTTCAAAACGCTGCTTAGCTATGTTCAGAATTTCTGTAGCCAAAGGCTGCTAGTTTTGGCTGGAAATAATGGCTGTACTTCTTGAATGGGTAAATAAACTGGAAATTCAGATTTTGGGGTGTTTGCCATTTAACTACTATATGCTAACATCACTAATATGATGTTTATCTACAATGGGTAGCAAAGTCACTGTAGATTAAATGACACACTTCTTTTTTTTTTTTTTTCAATTTTAAACATGATTTAGGGACTTGTGTGATTTCTTTAAAAAAAAAGTAAGATCCTGTAATTAAATCTTGAACAGGCCCTGTGTCATGTTGGCATATTGCCCTGTCTTAATTTCCATGAAAGATGAAAAGCCAAGTGGTGAAATGTTAAGATCCCAGCATGAGACATAGTCTAAAATGTCGTAGTGTGATTATGACATGGCTTTATTTTATAGTACAACTACAATGAAATAGTGCATGTCTTGTAACACCAGGAAAAGTATGTGTCAAATTAAAATTATGTAAGTTAAGGTCTTAATTATTTTGTTTTCTACATTTTAAGGTGTTGTGTGGAATTAAAGCTAGGTGGCAATGATTCTGAGTCAGTGTTTAGATACCGGAGAAGTGACAGAATACAAATACTGGAAGAAACTATGACAAAGAGTTGCTCTCTTCCCATTAACTTGATTTTTTTTTTTCCCTTCTGATGTGTACTATGTGCTGATAATGCATCTGGCCCAGATAGTGTACCAATGGAGACACTTTTATTCCCCATTTGTTTTTTGCCAGTAAGAGCAAGAATGTAGATCATATTAAATCTCAGCAAGTAATGTAAATCAGAAGAGGTAAAAGGCATAGTGGATCAAGAAATGGAGAGGGATGCAAAGAAGGCAAGGAAACAAGCAGATTTTTGAAGATAAAAGAAATTAGAACAGAATGAGCCAAAGCAGAAAAAATAGTATTTGTAGATGCTTTCTTGAAAATACTGGAGAGGAAAGAGAAGGGAGGAAGTGCTATTGCTCACAGGCCCTACCCAAGAGGGCACTGTAGGTGACATGAAGTGCCATACGTAGCATGGGCATTTGTACTGGAAACATACCCACAGGTCTCTCTGGTGGTCATGCTGAGGTAGCCAGAAAAGCCCAGCTCATCCTGACTACCTAGAAACTGATATTTTTTTTGTGTTCATGGTCAAACCACCAATAAGAGGGCAGTTTTCTATAGGGAAGGTTTGCTTCTGTGAAGATTTCAAACAGGTGCAAACCCTCACTCTTTCGTATTTTATTCATATGGCATCTGCTTATATTTTTGGAGAATTGCCCCTGGAATTACTTGCAGTAACTTGATGATTTTTGAGTAAAAACAATACACCAAGAATGAATTAAAATAACTGCAGTCCAGAATACGTTAACACAAATTAGCTACGTGGAAAGCTTGATGATTTTGACTTAAGTCTTAATATAATTAACATTTATCAGCACAGAAATATTTACATTGTGTTCCCTGAAAAAGTTAACTGCATTTTTAAAAGCTGAATAATGCTGAATGTTAATAACATGGCAGGGGCACTCACTGAGCCTCCAGAAATTTGGCATTTGGTATTTTGTTTATTTTTCAGGCTTTGGATATTTTCCAGATTGGGAAATCCCTCAGTCCAAAGAACGTCCAAAATCTACAAAACCAAACCAAACAATAAAAGCTGAGATTTATTTTTTTTTTTAAATTTTAATTTTTATTGAGTGACCCTAAATTCAAAACAATAAACCACATGAACAGAGTGTCTTACAAGTATGTGCATGAAAAACGCTCCTTACAAGGAGTTGTTTTATCGCCCAACATACTCTCCCAGAGGAAGTGATGAAAACATCACTGCTTTTGAGTCGTTTAAAAGCAGAATGGACAAAGCAATCTGGCACAGATATTACAAGGCAGTGTAATGGTGGTGGTGCATTAGGGTAGCTGACGTGGTGTTCCTTCTCCATCCAGAAACTGTATGGAGCTTAAATCATACGGCAGGCTCAGCTTCTGGTTACTTACGTACCACCGTTCTTTATATTAATGTGCTTCTCCTTTATTCAGGAAGTGTCTAATGGCATTTGGGGGAGGGGAAACTCATTAGCTTCCTTCCTGAGTAATATAATTTTTATTTCCTGTTGTAACAGCAGCCTCAGCCAAAACCAACAGCCGAAAAATTGTAGGGGGGAGGGTTGCCTGTGCAAAACATTTCCATCCCTGAAGTGAAATGTTGGTTACAAGCTAATTTTGAGACCAAGAAGCAGTTCTAATATATCCTTTGCACCCGTCTTTTGAGCTTTCTGTCCTGCATCACAGTTTTCTTTTAATTAAGAAGATAGAGGTGTCTCAGTACTGCACTAAGTGAACTGTTAACCTTTGCCTTCCCCACTGTGAGTCCTAGACTGCCTTGCTACCTTCCATTCTCCTCCTTTGACCTCCAAAGGCCACCCAAAATAAACCTCTTTCCAGGCCTCAGGTGTGGTTTCTGCACCTTCTGGCGAGTGTGGTGAGCGTCAGTATAATTCCTCATGCCCACATCTGAGCAGCATTGCAGGAATTGGAGGGGAGCTCTGTAGATGATGGCCAAGAGTATCCAAAATTTACATAGAATACATAGAATAAACCAGGTTGGAAGACACCTTCAAGATCATCGCATCCAACCCATCAACCAATCCAACCCACCTAAACAACTAAACCATGGCACCAAGCACCCCATCAAGTCTTCTCCTGAACACCTCCAATGATGGTGACTTCACCACCTCCCTGGGCAGCCCATTCCAATGGGCAATCACTCTCTCTGTGTAGAACTTCTTCCTAACATCCAGCCTAAACCTCCCCTGGTGCAGCCTGAGACTGTGTCCTCTTGTTCTGGTGCTGGCTGCCTGGGAGAAGAGACCAACATCCACCTGTCTACAACCTCTCTTCAGGTAGTTGTAGAGAGCAATAAGGTCACCCCTGAGTCTCCTCTTCTCCAGGCTAAAATTGGGGTGTTGGACATGCCCTGTGTCTTCCTGCAGACATTCTCATCTGTCTTCATGTGCCAATTGTGACACAACTTGCGTATTTGAAATGTAGCACAGCTTACCTTCCCTTGTAATTCTGTCTTGACACTATATTGTGACAAAACCACTTACAAAAAAGGATTGTTAAAACATTTTTTTTCAAACATAACCTGTACAATCAGAACTTAGAGTGCTTGACAAGTATCACCTGAATGCCTAGGCACTGGTAAAGTTGAGGGTTGTTGAGTATGAGAAGAATTTAACAATGGTTACATCAAGTCAAGTAATAAAAAGTGAGATGATTTTTTATGATGTCTTATCGAGTGCACATATATCATTGTCATGCTAAAATTGAATGCTGTTCTGTGCATAAAGGAGGATTTTAAAAAATAATTGGAAGGCTGTATAAGTTCATTGCTGTGGCTGATAAAAACTGTGACAATATTACCTCAGCCTGAGAAGTTCAGCATTTTATCCAAGCTTCGTATTGTATATATTTAAGCCCAGATTTTTGTCACCATTTCACACAGTTATTACTATGTTATGGACTTCTCTACACATCAGAAACTGCAAGTTATTTTATTCTGTTTAGCTATAGCTAGACATTCACTGACCTGAAATAATTGCACTAAATGTGATTCTTGCTATGTTTACAATAGTACACAATATGTCACAATCACACATCTACCTAGGAATAATATGAAGGTGTGGCCTCTAGGAGTAAAAATAAACTTTTGGTTATCCTTCTATTATACAAAATTAGCACATTTCTCTTGGATTTCAGGGCTTAAGTGGTGGTATTTTAATTGGACAACAGATGAAATACAGCTAAGTAGGAATTATGTATTGCAAGTTTGAACCTTCTTCTTACTAAATTATCAAAAAATTCCTGTATTGTTTTCTTTGTCCAGCTCCTCTATTTTGACACTGTTTAGAGTCCAGTAGTATTTGTAATGTCCTTAATCATAACTCACTGCTGGTATGAAGGGGCTAATTGGACAACAGGAGTGAGAAGACTCATAACAGAACAATACTTGTTGCCTATAAACTCTATGAAGTATTTCCCATACAATATGAGCAGTTTTAAGAAGGTGGTGGTCTTAGTAATTTTAAAGTGGTAGCATATTGTGTGCTTAGGAATTGAGAACAGTCAGAGCCACAAAGATGATGAAGGGTGGGGATCATCTTCCTTATGAAGGAAGGCTGAGGGAGCTGGGTCTCTGCAGCTTGGAGGAGTCTGAGGGGTGACCTTATTAATGTTTATAAATTAATGAAGGGTGAGTGTTGGGAGGATGGAGGCAGGCTGTTCTCAGTGGTGTCCAATGATAGTACACAAGGGGCAGTAGATGCAAACATAGGAGCATAAGAACACTTTTTCACTGTGAGGGTGACAGAACACTGGAACAGGCTGCCCAGAGAGGTTGTGGAGTCTCCTTCTCTGGAGACATTCAGATCTTGCCTGGACATGTTCCTATGTGACCTACTCTAGGTGATCCTGCTCTGGCAGGGACTTTGGACTCAGTAATCTTTCAGGGTGCCTTCCAACCCCTAACATTCTGTGATTCTGTGATTTTGGTTAGCAAAGTATCAATGTCAATAGTCATGACAAGTAATGGAAAACCAAACTGTTTTCTAGAAGTCAAAAGGGGAAAGAGAAGCATAGACAGCAGATCAAGGGAGGGGATTCTCACCCTCTACTCCACTCTGGTGAGACCCTAACTGGAATACTGCATCCAGTTTTGGAGCCCCTATTACAGTAAAGATATGGACGTGCTGGAAGGTGTCCAGAGAAGGGCCACGAGGATGATCAGAGGGCTGAAGCACCTCTCCTATGGAGACAGAGTGATGGAGTTGGGGCTGTTCAGTCTAGAGAAGAGAAGGCTCCGAGGAGACCTTATTTTGTCTGAAGGAGGCCTGCAAGAAAACAAGGGAGGGATTTTTTACGGTGTCAGGTAATGATAGGACTAGGGGGAGTGGAACAAATCTAAAAGTGGGGAGATTCATACTGGATGTTAGAAAGTTCTTCACTATGAGGGTGATGAGACACTGGAACAGGTTGCCTGGGGAGGTGGTAGAAGCCCCATCCCTGGATGTTTTTAAGGTGAGGCTGGATGTGGCTCTGAGCAACCTGATACAGTGTGAGATGTCCCTGCCCATGGCAGGGGGTTGGAACTGAATGATCCTTGAGGTCTCTTCCAACCCTAATGATTCTATGATCCTATGAAGCAAAGGCACTGTGATGTGCTGCATCACTGGTGTACTCAGATAGGAAAGTTAAATGTGGTAGGCCTCCATTTCCCGTGAACTTCAGGGCATGAAGGACATCAAGCCCACAGGACAGTAGCTTTAAGCTTTGCTGAAGTAGTTTGCCAAAGAAACAGTGTAACCATCCCAGAAGTCCTGCATCCTTTTAGTTTCTTCAGTTCTTGCTGTGTTAAGGCAACCAGAGTAGATGCATCAGTCAAATGAAGTTATAGTTAATTATCCACTGATGCTAACTCAGTTTTATCAGCTTTGGTACTAAACCTGAGTATCCCTCCTATGGGATCCTCTGCCTGCAGAAACCTGGTAATTTGTGTGAGATGAGCTGCAGTCCCTGGGGAGTGAAAAGATAATACTAGTTTCTTAGGGATCTGAAGACTTAGAACTGGAAGTGAAGGTGAAGAACTTCAGAGTTCTGTGTCCTGGCTTTGGCTCAGAGAAAATCCCAATAAATGCTTCATTTACCTCATTCTCTTAAGAAAACAACATGTGGATGTCAACTTCAAATCTGGTAACTCAGCCACTCTTTTGTTGAATGGGTATTTGTCAAAACTTCCCCTGTTCAAGATTGAAGGAAGAAGGAATCAGCTCTCCACCACTTACTGATGTGAATCTTACCAGCAGGTAGTGAGAGCTGTATAATTTCCCATAAAAAGTCTATATTATCACTGCCAGCTTCTCCAACTTAGTATAGGCTTTTTACCTGATAATAGAGCCACACTGCTAGGGTGCTGGTTTTCTTCAGCAATTTTTACTTTATATTGTCTCCTGATACCACAGCACTTTGGACCAGCCAGCTCCCTGTAATTAACCAACCTGATTGAGAAATGGTTGTTTTTTCTCTGAAAGAGAAGGATGCAATGGAGTCAGAATGGAGAGGGAAAATGCCTAATGACTGTTGTAGTTTTTAGGTAGTTTAGGATAGGATAGGATAGGAAGAATAGAATGGAATGGAATGGAATGGAATGGAATGGAATGGAATGGAATGGAATGGAATAGAATGGAATGGCATGGCATGGCATGGAATAGACTAGAGTAGACTAGACTAGACTAGACTAGAATAGAATTAACTAGGTTGGAAAAGACCTTTGAGATCATCGAGTCCAACCCAGAGAAGTGGCCAAAATATTATTGTTTTTTTTCAGTATGAGAAGTGGACTTTAGGCTTACTGTTTCTTGTTGTCAGTCTTTACATCACGTACCTCTTAGACTGCTGTGGCTTAACCATAACTTAAACTAACTTCTGATCAGCTATGGACAAAGAAGTGTTAAAGTGGCACATGGGTGTCTAATGGCTTTCCTCCACTTTACATGATTTTCCTCAATAAGTGAAGCTAAAGTGCATCTCTATACTTCCCTTCCTGCTAAGTTTCTCTGTGAATAGAATAGAATAGAATAGACCAGGTTGGAAGAGACCTTCAAGATCATTGCATCCAACCTATCATCCAACACCACCTAATCAACTAAACCATGCAACCAAGCACCCTATCAAGTCTCCTCCTGAACACCTCCAATGATGGTGACTCCACCACCTCCCTGGGCAGCCCATTCCAATGGGCAATCACTCTCTCTGTGTAGAACTTCTTCCTAACATGCAGCCTAGACCTCCCCTGGTGCAGCTTGAGACTGTGTCCCCTTGTTCTGGTGCTGGTTGCCTGGGAGAAGAGACCAACCTCTGCCTGTCTACAACCTCCCTTCAGGTAGTTGTAGAGAGCAATAAGGTCACCCCTGAGTCTCCTCTTCTCCAGGCTAATCCAGAAATACTGCAGAAAGCCAGTCCTTATGTATAGCAAAATATGGATTATTGCAACTAGTAAGTACTAGCATCTCAAGTCCTTTGGGTCACCTTAGAGATGTGCTGAAGTGAAGGTGACCCAACAGACACTCAAGACACTCTTGTTGTGGAGCTTAGGAAAACATGCTTGTTTATAGTTTGGATTGCTGTTATGTGACATGACTTTTTTTTTTCCCCACATGCTTGTCTGTATAAAGCTTCCTTTCCCATAGTATGTACATTTTCAGTGCAGATATGCCTACCTGTGCTTCACATTTAAGGGCAATTTGTGCCATGCAATCTATACATGTATTAATGTTTATTACAGGCAAGGCTGGGTTGTACCAAATGCCTGTTGCCAACTGCTTATAATTCTACCAGTTTGTGAATGGAATTTTTCATACCATATTTCTTGTTTTAGCTGAGGTTTTGTTTGCTGGTTTTTGGTTTGGTGGTTTTGTTTTGTTTTGTTTTGTTTTCCCATGGGGTGCAACAAAGAATTGCATGGCGAATCAAAAGTTCTGGTAAATAGTCTTAAATGACCTGGATTTTATCTCTTTTTTACCCTGTATAACATATGTATTCAAAAATACACTACCAGTACTGGTGTTTTCCACATGGGTGACCCCATGGCCTACAGAAGTACATGACCAGCATGGAGGGATTGCCTAAGTGCAGGGTGTGTATGAATCAGCATTCCTCCAGGAGAGCAGGTGCTTTAACTCCACTCCCCATGTCCAGGGCTTGCTGGCATCCTGAGGGAAGTGCCACATAAGTGTCTGTGTAGGCACTACTGGAAAACAAAAGATAAAAGATTTTAAAGGTATGTTTAAAGAGCTGTAGGAGTTAGTTAACCCTAAAAGACTCAAATTCTCATTATTGCCACTATGCATTTTCACACCACAGGGCATAAAATAATGAGTTCCCTGAGGAGAAGCAATGTGAGACAACCACTTGGGTTTACCAGCTTTGCAATGTGACTTGGGGGCCCAGTGATATAATTTTCTTGTGTGAGGCACTGTATGTAATTCCCTAAGAAAGGGGTGAGTTTAGGGGTTTATAGCTTAAAAAAACCAATTTGTGTTTGAATTCAGGAACACTAAAGTTCTACTGGAACACTGCTTTTCTAACTGGCATCTTTCATGGGGTGGTAGAAGACCTGCTGGGTTTTAAATGCCATTTCTTAGGGTTTATTTTTGTGTGTGGGTTTTAATGTTTGTTGTTTGTTCCCTTCCCCTCCCCCCCCCAATTTAAATAAAAGTCTTAGATACGTGCATCAGACAGCTCAGACAGAAAGTTTTTGAGATACAGCAGAGTATTTCAGATACTGAAGCACTCAGGAACACATCTGAAAAGCAGTACCTGGGCAAGGTACCTGGAGTTACTGAGCCCTCTGCCTCTGCTCTCCCTCAAGTATGGATTGTTGGCTCTTTCTTGAACTGTGGTACTCCATGGGGTAGGCAGATTGGGCTCCTGTTATTTGTAGACTCCCAAAGATAAGCACTTTGTATCAATTATTAGCTGCCAGCATGAAAACGTTAGGTGTTCATAAACACAGCATATAATTCTCTTTCAGCACTTAGAGGTGTTAATTCTGTGCTCAACAAGTTACATTTGTCCAAAGATAGATACTCAGACAACATGATGAAAATTACATGCTTTACAGGCTGCCTTTCCATCCATGACTTTTAACTTCATCATGTTTTCCTTCAAACTGGTAATGTTTCTCTAGGAGTGAGTTGCTAACAATTAAACATTCTAGCTGTTCTTGAAAACCCAAGTTACAGGCATGTCTGCAAAGCCCTGTCCAGTGGGCTGGGTGTTTTTTTGTAGTAAATGCTGTGCAAATGTTGTCATACATTGCATGCAACACTAGAGTTAAACAGATAGGGAGTTTTCACTCAGCCTTGGTAAGGCTGGTCTCCCTGCACATCCTTTGTAGGTGATGGGAAATGATAACACTCTTCCAAAGGATGTCTCTGAATGTCTTTCCCTTTGTGGTGCCCGAGGAGATGAGCCTCACTGGGCTAGTTAGTCTTGCATGGCACAGGGGTGTATTCCTAAAGGTTTTATTTAGTGTTGTATGGAAATTGAGACATTCCAAGATTTATCTTCTAATTTTCAGATGCTTGTTATTTTCCTGAAAATGTTGTTCTTGTGATGACATTTCTGCTTATAGAACTAACTTCTGGACATGTAGGGAACAGCTTCGCTCTTGCAAACCCTGGAGAAATATCTTTTTTTAAAAGAGTAATAATACTGTGTGGCAGTTTTTAAATGGCAGCCTCCCAGTATTTTAAAATGAACATGTAGTTCTTACAGAATCAAGCATTAATTTTTTTGATCACCTGATACTACAGATTTGAAGGTACTGAAATTCAGGCTAGAGACTGAAGAAAACCATGTGTGGTGTTACCTACCAGTAACTCAACCAACAATGGAGCAAACATTCACAAAATAGTGGCTGCTCCAGTTCTTTCTCTTCCTTTCCTTTCTTCCTTTCCCTCCTTTCCCTCCTTCCCTTCCTTTCCTTCCCTCCTTCCCTCTTTCTTTCTTTCCTTCCTTTCTTTCTTTCCCTTCCTTCCTTCCTTCCTTCCTTCCTTCCTTCCTTCCTTCCTTCCTTCCTTCCTTCCTTCCTTCCTTCCTTCCTTCCTTCCTTCCTTCCTTCCTTCCTTTTCTTTCTTTCTTTTCTTTCTCTTTCTTTCTTTCTTTCTTTCTTTCTTTCTTTCTTTCTTTCTTTCTTTCTTTCTTTCTTTCTTTCTTTCTTTCTTTCTTTCTTTCTTTCTTTCTTTCTTTCTTTCTTTCTTTCTTTCTTTCTTTCTTTCTTTCTTTCTCTTTCTTTCTTTCTTCTTTCTTTCTTTCTTTCTTTCTTTCTTTCTTTCTTTCTTTCTTTCTTTCTTTCTTTCTTTCTTTCTTTCTCTTTCTTTCTTTCTCTTTCTCTTTCTTTCTTTTTCTTTCTTTCTCTTTCTTTCTTTCTTTTTCTTTCATTCTTTATCTTCTTTCTTTTTCTTTTTCTTTCTCTTTCTTTTCCTTCCCTTTCTTTCTTTTCCTTCCTTTCTTCTTTTCCTTCCTTCCTTCTTTTCCTTCCTTCCTTTCTTTTCCTTCCATCCTCCCTTCTTCCCTCCCTCCCTCCCTTCCTTCCTTCCTTCCTTCCTTCCTTCCTTCTTTCCTCTCTCCCTCCCCTTCCTTTCCCCCATTCCTTCCTTTCCCTCTTTCTCTCTATATTTCTCTCTTTCAAATTTTGTTGTTGGCTTATTTTTGGTGTGAGTTATTTGTGTGTGTATGTGTTTGGTTGGTTGTTTATGTGTTTGTTTGTGTTGTCTTTTCTTATTTTGTTTGCCAAGGTTGCTGAATCACTCCCAGGTGACCTAAGGATAACCCCAAAGCAGTCTACTTTGCTTTTCATCATCATAATTCAGCCTTTACATTCACAGCATATTTATTAATTTGTGTTTCATAACATAGAAAAGAAAGGGAAATGCAGGAAAGTTTAATCTTACTGTTGCTAATCAATATATCCTTAAAATGGGACAGCTCTTGACTATTGTGTGGAGAGCAGTGGCAGAAGAACTGGAATGCAATACTATGGCAATCCTAATGCAACACTATGGCAATCCTAACACCCTTGGAAAACAAAGTGTGCTTAGTAATTAGATTAATTAAAAGATTAAAAGACACTGTGACAACTAGCTGAATTATCAGAGTCGAGTCACAGCAACATCAACAGAACAAAACAGAGCATGCTTGGAGCAGGAAGAAAAGACCAGCAGTGATCAGCTCACCTTGTGCAGTATGTCATGGCTTAAGCACAGTGATGATCTGGGTATTACTCAAACTCACAGGTGGACTAAGTGGTATATTTCTAAGAACTAGCTTTAGCTACCTATCTTTGACCTAACCAGAGAGGATGCCATATGACTGATCATCATTTATATTTATTTGGAGTAATGATCCCAGGAGCTAGCCATAGTTGACTGTGCAGATCAAAAATCTGCAGCAGTTGTTTCTTTCTTTGCAGTCTTAGTATCATGACCTTGGCAAACAATAGATGCAGTTTTGTGTTTCAGCAATCTTAAATGTAAAAGTCATGCTTCCATCTGATAAGACTTAAAGACTCCATCAGATACTCATGTCATATCAGGTAAGTTAAACAATTTCCTCTGATCAGTTTCTTGCTAACTTTTTATTAGGAGAAGCATTTTCACACATTTTTCATTCAAATTCCTTGTGATGAGGAAGGCAGTGGGTTAAACCTGTGGCCTATGATGTCAGTTCTTCAACAAAGATGTGATCTGGAGGTGCAGCATGGGAAAATATAGCGCATTGAGTATTTTGTGGTTGTTAAGCTAGCAGACTGAAGCAGTCTTGGTCTCCAGGGAATCTGGAGGAGGGGTGTAAGTGTCACTTCTGGAAAGAAGTCATTTCATTGAAATATCACTGCAACTCAGCTCCAAGCTGCAGCAACACTGTTTTGTGTCCTCAAGTGCCTTTAACTTGTCGGCAGCGTGGCTATTACTGATGAATCTGATAATGCTGTTGCTGTTTATCAAAAGTCTAACACAATTCAGCTGGCTAGCCTCTGGTGGTTTGATTTTATACATAGGTACACGCAGCTAAATAACACAGGGCTTGGAATTAAGCCGATATAAATTTCCTCACTTTCCTCAAAAATTGTCTGAAAAAATGATTTGAAATAGTACTGTGAGGTTGTTTTTTTTTTTTTTCTTTCTTTTTTTTTCACAAAGAAACAGCAAAAGCCAAGTCTTCAGCTTTTAAGTGTAACTCTGTTTGGATTTGAAAACAGAATTTTGTACAGAAATTTGCACTTAAATTCCATATTTGAAACACAGATTTTTTTGGTACTTTTTAAATTTTACAAGCAAACATCGCCTTGTTACCTAGGGATAGTAATGACTTCAGTGACTTACAGTGCATAATAGAAGTTAATTTTAGAAGAATTTCTTTACCTCTTTTACATAAAATCTTTGAAAACTGTGTTCTAAATAATCCAAGAAGCAACAGCAAAGAGTGGTATGCTGTCTTTTGACAAGGGTTTGAAATCCTTTTAGTCACTGACAGCAAAGCTTTTCTTTAAAATACTGTCGTCCTTAACAGTATACTTCCGACCTGATACCTGGCTTTCAGATCTGTAATAGAATTTCACTATCTCAACTAAGTAGAATGAAACCCCCAGATTGGGAACTGAGATACAGTAAACCAAACTGCAGTCCTGCTTTGGCTATGGGGAGGCTTTGCTTACAATAGGGTTGTTTTCAGGGTAGGATTATTTCTTGGAGGAAGAAGAATGTATGGGGACCCTGGAGTGTTCCATTCTTATCCAACAGACTAACAGGTGGACAGGTCTGATGGTGTAAACCAAACAAACCAAATTTTTTCCTCAAAGAAAAAAAGATTAAATGGTTTTGTTTTGTTTTGTTTTTTCTAGTAACAGATAAACAACTTGGTTAGTAATAGAATTTTTGTTATAGGACACTATACATTTTAAGTCAGTTACAATAATGTATAATATGGATTGAATGGAAATAAAATCTGCCAGAGTCCAGATCAAACTGTGAGGGCTGAAGTTTGAGGAAAACTCAGAAGTTGCAACAAAGCATTATGAACTTCTACACTAACTACTACTACTACTGCAATCTGAATGCCTTCCTATTCGAGAACAGGAACTAAACATTTTAGACAAACACGTATCAGTGGATCTACCCCAAGAATACATTAGGTCTTGTGATCCAGATTGTTTCGATTTGTTCGTTCAAGGTCTTCATTTTAAGTAAACCACAGATGCTCAGTCTAGGGATTTTGGATCTTTTGTGTACAGCTGAGCATTCAAAGGCTCTGTAAAAGCAATAACAGATAATTCAATTTTAAAATTTTATTTATTTTTCATTACAGGTGGTGAGTAGCTTTATGTTCCATCTTAGAGAAAATTGGTTTTCTAGTGGTTAATCAGTGTAGTTACTCTTAATGTTTCATTCTCTGATTTGTAGTAGGTGAAAAATAATGAAACCCTCTCATGGTAACTAGCTAGTGGCTGAGAAATACTTAATAAGTTACAAGCTGAAGTGTTTATAAATGGGGATTTACTAATCTTGTTACAATATTGGCCACAGTCTGTCTAACACTATGAAGCTATCAATGATGAGAAATTAAGCGTGTGGTGAATGTGACTGGAAATACTAATCATCCATTGTCTTAAAAAAACCCACACAACCCAAAACCCAAAGCAACAAAACCCCAACAACAAAAAACCTAAAATGGAACTCCCTAATCCCCATAATTTCCTAAATTCATAAACTTGAAAAAGTAGTCCTCACTGTTTATCCTCCATCCTCAGGGGAAAAAACCAAACTAACAAAAGTGTTCTCTCCTAGAGAAGTCAACAGAGTTATGGGGAGGGAAAAAAAAAAGGCAGTAAACTGTTATAAAATATAACAGACAATTTTGCATGTTTATGTCTGTTCAGTTTCTTGTTTGTTTCCAGTAAGTTGGGAAAGGCATGAAATACTGTGAATTAGAAGGTATTCTTTAAGATAATAACTAGCAAGTCAGTAATAAGTGGTTAGCTACTTGGTGCATTATGCATATCGATGCCTTTATGGGAAAGGAACCAGAATGTTGTGTTTAACTTAACAAAATTGCTGGGAAAAAAAAGAGGTTATGAGAAAGTGACAAAAATAGGCAGTTAGATTTTAGGTTATTTTTCTCATAGTATTGCTGCCTTTAGTGCATCAGAGACTGGTCACAGATAAACATGATGGCCCCAGTGTCATCTGTTCCTGTTTATTTACAGTTCTCTTAATTGGCATCACTGGATGTGATGAAATAAGCTATAATGATTTGGAAAGACATTTGACTTTCATATGAACTTACTTGTATGTTCACCTCAGAGCTATCAACTGACTAGCAGAGTCTTATTTATGCTTAGCATCAGTGTGAGTGTTCAGCATGGGTTTCAAGGAGATATTTACCAAACATTAAATATATTCTGCTTTTCCTGCCAACAGTATGCTGCTGTCATCAGTATTTCAAGCTTGGTAACAGTGGTGGTTGTAGTTTCCCTGCATTGTCCTTCACATCCATCCTTGCTGTTCTGTTTGTTTGAATTATTTGTGCATATGAACATATACAAAAGTAACCTGCCGTGATGAATGTTTCTGCTCTTGTTTTGAGTCAGATGATTTTATTAATATCCACCATGACAAGAGTATTTTTGTCTGGGTACTGTGTATTTTGGTTGCCTTTATGAATATGTGAAACCATTGTATCAACACACCATAATTTTGAGAAGAACATTAAATTAATTTAGGTTAGAAAGCCTAGTGATTTTGAAATAAAATAATAATTGGTTTATTTATTACGAGGTCAAAATGGCCCTTAACACCACATTAAGTGACAGTTGTATCTATACTTCAGTATTTGAACTTCAGGAGTGAAATACATCTTAGTCACATTAAAATTTAGTTTACATGTAAAATAATACTGTGTATATAATGCAGCTAGTTCTAGGCATTGCTCTGGAGTTAGATTTCTTGTGAAGAATTCACTCTTGAATGAAAAACCTGGGTTTTTTTCAGAGAAACCGATTTGAGTGTTACTATTTCTGCTGAATTTCTCATGACCTAACTTCTCTCTGAAGCAGGATTCAGAAGAAGGAAAGGCAAAGCATGTCAAGCATTGCGTACAAAAGAGTACATTAGGAGGTGGTTTTTTTTCTGATTATCACTCAAAATCATATATTAAATTTTGGAATAACAAAAAGCAAGGCTTTCAGTTGTGTCGTTAAAGGAATTGGAGTCTCAGATGATGGAGTATAAGAAGTATGAGAAGTTTTGGATCAGGACCTGCTGGAATGTGTCCAGAGAAGGGCCACAAGGATGATTAGGGCTGGAGCACCTCCCCTATGAGGACAGACTGAGGGAGTTGGGGATATTCAGTCTGGAGAAGAGAAGGCTCTGAGGAGACCTAATTGTGGCCTTCCAGTATCTGAAGGGGACCTACAAGAAAGCTGGGGAGGGACTTTCTAGGGTGTCAGAGAGTGATAGGACTGGGGCAAATGGAGCAAAACTAGAAGTGAGTAGTTTCAATATTGGATGTTAGGAAGTTCTTCCCCATGAGGGTGCTGAGACACTGGAACAGGGTGCCCAGGGAGGTGGTAGAAGCCTCATCCCTGGTTTTAAGGCCAGGCTGGATATAAGCTCTGGGCAGTCTGTTCTAATGTGAGGTGTCCCTGCCCATGGCAGGAGGTTGGAACTGGATGATCCTTGAGGTCCCTTCCAACCCTAACAATTCTATGATTCTTTGATTTTATTGTACAGCACAAAGTACTTTCAGCAAATGCTGATTTTGGCTTTAGAACTTCTGAGGTCTGGCATAAAACCAGTTTTTCTTACATATTTTTGATTGGTTTGTCTTTTCTTGACCTTGAACCCAGACAAACAGTGCATACAACAGTGCAGTTGAAATAATTTGCAGCCAGTTCTGCAGTAGGATATTTCTGCTCAGACTGTTCAGATTATAGGACTCAGGAAGGCAGGTTGGAAGTTTGTTTTTCCAGAGTGTGCTCGGACACATCTGTGCTACAAAATTTTACCAGCAGGGAGATTTTAAAATAATTATACTGAAAACTGCTAATTCACTTCCATGTGTTCACCCAGGGCTGCCTTTACTGCTGCATTCACAGTGCATCACACTGACTGTGCATCAAGCTGTACAGGAAAAATGTGTGAACCTTAATAGGTCAACACCATAGTGCCCCTCCAGCGAACACCTTGTTTTACCTTAGTATTAGGGGATAAGGGCTGTCTGATTTCAGAGTTCTGGAAATGGCCTATGGAGGCATCAACAGGGTGTGGCTTCCAGCAGTGTATGCAGGCTTCAGAAGTCCAGCTGATGGTGAAGTGTTCTCAGGTACACATCACTGGTATGTGCTATATAGAATCATAGAGTCATGGAAGGGTCTGGGTTGGAAGGGACCTCCAAATGTCATCTTGTCCAAACCCCTCTGTACTAAGCAGGGGCATCCTCAACTAGATCAGGCTGCCCAGAGCCCTGTCCAGCCTCACGTTGAATATCTCCAGGGATGGGGCCCCAGCCACCTCCCTGGGCAACCCAACCTGTTCCAGTGTTCCACTACCCTTATGGTCAATAACCTGTTCCTATCACCCAATCTAAACCTGCTCTTCTCTAGTTTGAAGCCATTGCCCCTCATCCTATCATTGCAGGCCTTTGCAAACAATCTCTCTATCCTTCTTGTAGGCCCCCTTCACATACTGACAGGAGGCTTTCTGGAGGGTGGGAAAACATGGTTGCATCTACTGTGCAAATGGCAAGGGGTAACATCATTAAATGAGAAAACGGACTCTAACTATTCCAGATGCTTCCTATAGAAATAACTCATTTTTGAAGAGAGAATCTCAAACTAGCACACTTGACAGCAATGGCAAACTTCTGTGCATTACTCATTACTAGGACTACTATCTCTACACCTTCTTCCAAACCATAATTATTAATGCAGCCCCTTCTTCACCCTGATGCTATTACTTTGCTCTCAACAACCCCTTGTTCCTTTTCCTCTTTGATGCCAATTTAGCATCATTAAATCCTAAGACAGGGGGTTAAACCTGCCTGCATCATGGACATAGGTGCTAGTAGTTTCAGTGTCATCTAGAGGTACTACCTTGTCTCTGCCTAGAGTCCAGCAGGGACTTCAGAGCGCAGCATACATGTAATGTGTTCATGCTTTGCCACAGACAACAGGACATCAGAATTAGACAGTAACAGGAGGAACTGGCTGGGTGCTTGATGAAGCTGAAGTAGTGGGTACCCACCACCTATAGTAATTCATCAGGAACTAAGACTGTCCAGCGAACTCAGTAGATTTAGGACTGAAATAGAGGTAGTTTATGGAGGAGGCTTGGATAATGAAGGCCAAATCTGTGATTGCAAATGGAATTCTTCTGTGAACTTCCATCATAAGCCGGTTTGTCTGATAGCCTCAAAAAAAAAGTGTTTTGCAAACTTCTCTCTGTATTTTTCTATTTCAGTTGCTGTACTAATGGAATAGCTAACCTATTTTATTTTTTATTTACTTTGTGGTTATTTGATTGTGAGAACCAACCTAAACTGTGGCTAGTTACAATTTTTAATGTAATAATCTATTTTTACATTGTTGAGGGTGGCTTTGGTGGAGCAAAGAATGACCACAATATGTTTCGTTCAAGTACACTGTTCTAATTAATGTAAATTAATGGTAAGGAGATACCATAAATTCAGCACTTTAGCTATAAAAGCAAATACAGTTTTCCCTTTTTAAGGAGGTGTGATACTGTACAGAAAGATTAGAGCATTTATATTTTCCTATTTCATCTTTTTATGAAAAGCAGGAAAGGCAAATTGCAAATATTTAAAATGTCAAAGTAATGGAAGTATAAATGATGAATAACTTGTAATGCATGCAAAAAGAAGCCATGGTTCGCTGTGGGACTCTGAAAAAAAGAACTGAATAATTTATCAGCATGGAATAAATAAGAATATTTCAAGGCAGCAGTTGCAGGTTTGTTTATTGATCTACCTGGTATAAGTTCTTAAAACATTCATTGGATAGTGCAAGCTAGGAAATGTAATATACCTAAAACATTGAAAATGCCTTTTTTTTTTCCTTCTGGTTTGGGGACTTCATTGCCCATCAGGGAAGAAAATCCCAAAGAAACAAACAAACATGAAAACAGAAAAGAAAAACAAAACAAACCCAAACCCCAGTACATTGTGTAATGAAAGATGGAAACTGAGGTTTATGCAACACCTAAGACTGAAATTCTGCAGAATGAGTGTAACGACTACTATTCTTACAATTATTAAGTCATACTTCAAATGTCAGTAAAACTGACCTGCTGTTGTGGCCACTCAAACTTTGCACTGTTCTGTCCTCCTTCCCACTTGGAAATACAGGGGAGAGAGTCTCTGTAAACTGCACAGTGGAGCACAAGCCCTATGAGGAGAGGCTGAGGGAGCTGGGGTTGCTTAGCCCGGAGAAGAGGAGGCTCAGGGGAGACCTTATTGCTATCTACAACTACCTGAAAAGAGGTTGTAGCCAGGTGGGGGTTGGTCTCTTCTCCCAGGCAACTAGCACCAGAACAAGAGGACACAGTCTCAAGCTGCACCAGGGGAGGTTTAGGCTGGATGTTAGGAAGAAATTCTTCATAAAGTGATTGGCCATTGGAATGGGCTGCCCAGGGAGGTGGTGGAGTCACCATCAGTGGAGGTGTTTAGGAAGAGACTGGATGGGGTGCTTGGTGCCATGGTTTAGTTGGTTAGATGGTGTTGGATGATAGGTTGGATTTCAAAGGTCTCTTCCAACCTGGTTAATTCTATTCTATTCTGTTCTATAAAGTCTTAAATAATTAGGCCAGTTAAAAGCTACACATCAAATACCTCCCTGAAGCATCATGATCCATGGTCAAAAAAGGCCAATATTAATAAATTAATTTTATTTAAGTAATCAGATATAAAGAGCTAGTTAATTTCTAGTTGAGACATTTTTCTCTGAAGCTATGAGACTCATGGTTAAGTAAATCACTCTGGATTACTTCTGTAATCATTTCCACAAGACCTTGTTTTTCTTCCCATTTCATCATCACAAATGATCCCTCCAATTTCCAGCTTGTAGCACTGCTCAGATGTTTGGGCCACCCTCAGGGCAGCTCTCCAGAATGGGACTTAAGTCTTCAAGCAGAAAGAGGCTGTAGAAGGTCCCCATTCTCATGTGTTGAATTCATCCAGCTTCATCCTATGTATCTTCTTCATCAATAAAGTTGTACAAGACCCATTCCTTCTAAAAAGTGGTAACTTTGGAGTCATATCCTCTTCACAGTAATCAGCAGTAGCTCTGAAAGTAGTTTGTGTCATTACATGTGTGAGGTAGGTTTATGATCATTCCTCTGTTGCTCAGTGGACAGAGAATTGCCCTGTGCCTTCTGGCCAGTTGCATGCTGATGTCGGGGGCTCACAAAAGAAGAAAGCTGCATTCTTCTTTTATCAGTGCTAATGCAAATTCAGAAACAGGGAAAACCTTTCCCACCCCGCAAAAGAACACAAAACAAAACACAACCCCTCCCTCCCAAAAAAAAAAAAAAAAAAAGTAGTAGTGAGACACTTACAAAAAAGTTATATTTAGGTATATTTGTCATAAAGCCTTGTAACAGTTAATGTAAATATCAACAGATATAATTTTAATCCTTTTCTCCCCCAATTTTTGGTTTATTCTATTCTATTACTTCCATCATTTAAAAAAAAAAATACTTTACTCTTTTTTTTTTTTTTTTAAGTGATTTTCAAAGTGTGAGAAATGGCATGGACTCATCAGGGAGATATCCCTGCATCCCTTTAGGAGCACTTCATCCTAAGAACTTGTTCCCTCATCTCTTACAATCATCATTTTGTAACCTGGGGGCTCTGGCAGAGGCTGCAGTTGAAGAAGACATCTAAGCCCTCCTGAGTGCATTAAGGCACTCTTGGCGTGCATTTATGCCTGGTATAGTTTAAATAATATGGAGAGGAGTTAGGCAACCTGGGACAGGAGGCTTCTGAAAACTGGGCATGTATTAGAGGAGGTGTTGCTTAGCTCTCTTTCTGAGATCTCTCTACTTAATAATGTTTTGCCTATTTGGCATAATACTCTTGAGATGTGTTTTCCCAGTGATTTATTGTAGTCTGTTGAAATGCTTTATTCTGTATCATTGGCTCCTTTGGACATGTTGCAATGCATATTACGTGGCCAGTAATGATGGACACAGCTAAGTAGCACCAGGGGGATCAGTAATTAGCGTCCAAAGATGGGTGATATTGTAATAAGCTTTGTTAATATTAGTGGGACTGCTCCTTCGTAGCCAAAGATTGCAGTGGATGCTACTTCATACACTGGAAGATGCTGAGGCTTTTAGTGTCATTGATTTGCTTCATCAGTGATGCTGCTGTTGTCATTCTCAATCTAGAAACCTGTACGTATTAGAATCCAACATGCCCCACTCAAAATGTGTTTGTACCTACTCATGATTGTACTTGACATTGTGACTGATGCTTCAGTTTAAAAGGGCCTTTAGAACCAAACAAGTTTCTCTTCCTTTTTCCTTTGGGAATTAAGATTTTATAAAAAAAAAAAAAAGGGAAACGTTTTGTTTTGTTCTTTAAGAATTATTTCTATGCATTCACACCACTTGCTTATTTTTCCCTCTGTCTGGGAAACCAAGAGTCTGCAACAGACCTGAGAGAAGTACCTGAGACATTCCAGGGAGAAGCCATATGATTTTTGCTTGCATCTCAGCAGTATCATACCCTTGTTTCACAAACTTCAGGCAGTGCTCAAAGAATGGCATTGAAGAATCATCTCTCTTTTCTACAGCTTTATAGGCTGGGTTGGTTGATTTGTGGCAGCCTCTTGTGAGGAGGTATTATGATTGAGAAGTGTTGCTACATCTAATTCACCTGTCAATTACAATTATCTGGTATTTTAATACTGATCCTGCTGACCAAATCTTTGCATAAATAAGTCTCTTAAATACTGGGGTTTTCTAGTGAATCAAAGTCTTACACTCAGTTCTGAAGCCAGCACTTTCTGCAATCTGTGTATTTAAATGGTATGTCCTAGACTTTTGTTTGGAAAGAACCTAAGAACACGCAGCTTAGATACTAAACATGCTACTGCTGGTTGTTCAGAAATTTGGTTCTAAAGCACAGCTTAAGCCATTGAAAAAAATCTGTGGTAATTAACTGAATATTTCCTTTCTGCTTGGTTTAAAAAGGTCAGCCCTTCTTTCTGCCCGTTTTCAGATCTTCCCAGAATTATTCTTCAATTTCCTAAATAGTGTGCCAAACACCTGGAAATACAATTTCCAGATCTGCATCTCTTGGATGTCAACTGTGAGCATACAATAGAGTGATAAGTTAATAAACATAAGCCATTTATATTCTGTAGGGCAGATATTGGCAGGTCATTAGTAAGCTGCAAGTGACTCTCAGTGCATTGTGTGCTGCATGAGTACTTTCACAGAAGACTGTAAGCCTTTATAGGTGATTCAGCCTTATACCCTACAGAAACATATTGCAGGAAGGAAGACTGCTAGAAATTAAAAGTAATTTAGGTTCCAATACATGACAACAATAACAGTTTGGCTTCCCTTTTTGTGACAATCTCCTGCTTGTAAATTGCCAGAAGCAATATTCTTTCCTTGCTTATTCCAACTGAAGGATTTGTAAAGGTAACTAATTTCATCCTCTGATTCACTTCTTAGAAATCTCTTTTTTCTTTTCCCTTCCAAAAATGTAACCTGAATTCCTCTAATTCGTCAAGGTGGTTATTTTGGGGGTTGGAAAAATCATGAGCATTACCAGCAGAACTGTGAGCATTCCTCCTTGTACTGTTTGTAACAGAATCCTGTTTTGAAGCTTGATGTAGTTCTGAAAGAATATTGCAATCTGCTGAGATTATCTTTAAAGTGCTTGGAAATGCTGATAAAATGCATAAATTACTTTCTTTATGCTATATGTATATCCTTGTGCATGTATGAGGATGTTTATACACATAATACAAGAAAAAGTAGAGGTTACATTCACATTTGTAAATATATAGACACACTTGGATGCAGTATTTTAAAACATCTAGTCAAGATTTTTCTAATTGACACATATTTGTGTATCCATGCAATCTCTAGCATCCTTCACCTTAACATACATTATTGTTTTAAGGAAACAGTCTACTTATATAAATGAAGACTCAACATTATAAAATTTTAATTTAACTTCAGGTGAAACAATGCCATTATAATATATCCAGAGAATTACTTTCTGCATTTTGGTCAGGTTTTGAATTTTTTTTTTTTCCTTTGGGATTCTTTTTTTTTTGGGGGGTGGTGGTGTTTAATGCCTACCATGCAATTACAAAGGTTTATTCTCCCTTTGTTCTTTTCAGAGTGCTGCAGCAGCTCCCAGTCCAGTGCTAGGAAACATTCCCCCAGGAGATGGCATGCCAGTAGGTCCTGTACCACCGGGTTTTTTTCAGGTATTCAGAAAAATTATGATTACAGGAATTTTAGGATAGAAAATCCTCCATTATACTGTTTATAAGTCTGCAGAAAAAGTCCTGTTCTAAACTGTTTCTCACTATATGGTGCAATACTTGAGAGTTTATTTTTTGACAAAAGTGAATAGGTGGAAAGGAAAGGTACTTTTCAGACTGATGAGTATTTTGTTTATGAAATAGTACAGCACAACTCATTTCAGAATTGCAAGGATAAGAAATGGTGCCAGTTTATAAGTAGAGATCTTAAATGCTTGAATGTAATTCTGAAATAATTCCTTGTGATAATAAACATACATTGAACTGAAACTTCAGAGTAAGAACATTGTTGGTTGTGTTTAGCTTTGTGGTAAAGCCACAGGCCAGATTTTCAAGATGTTCAAGTTTCAGTGGGAATTAAACCTAGGCAATTATGAATATCCCACTGAGCATCTCCTTGCACATTGAAGATCTCAGCCATAATGCCTGAAAAAACAAGCCAAGGATTTAGACCGTGTATTGCTTCTATTAAGTCTTGTCATAAATGAAACTGAATACCCAGTTAGCACTTTGGACAGTAACAGTACAGAATACTATGATGGGAAGAAGCCAGCTTTTAGAGCAAGGCCAGCTAACAGTTGTAATCTGAGATTGGATTGCTCCAGTGAGAGAGCTTGCATCTCCTCTTCACCCAAGCGTCGTTATTTTTCTTCATGCTGGCAAGGTGTGGCTTGGTACAGCAGGATCAAAAGTAGTGGCTTCTCTAGCACTGAAACAACTCCTCAGGAAGAACTGAGATTTCCACTTTGTGTAAGTGATTTTATGACAGGATAGAAACCACCCAGATTTCCAGGATTGTGATGTCCTGATACTGATGTTCCATAAAAACTCAAGGGCTGAAATCCAGATAGAGGCCTGTGTCTTTTTCCTTCTTCCCTGAGATGCTCACACAAAACACACAGTTCTAAGCTGGAAGAAAAGATAAGTTTTGTTCATTTATTTTTTTATTCAAATGGTGCTTGTGCAAAAATGGCAGTGTCTCAGCAGTCCCTATTTACACCTTATATTTGACAGAGTTATTGTTATGGTCTTCCTCTTCCAGCAGTCAGAGGAGGGAAAACCTTTTATCTGCCATGTTGGTACCTACCTAAAGAAACCACGAACCTGGCTAGAGCATGTTGTTTCCCTCATCAGTTAAAATCCTGAGGCATGGTTTAGCTGATTAGGTGGTGTTGGATGATAGGTTGGACATGATGATCTTGAAGGTCTCTTCCAACCTGGTCTATTCTATTCTATTCTGTTCTATACATGAATTAACTATATGTGCAAATGAAACAGAAAATACTCTATCATTGTCAGTCACAAAATCCTCAGGATTTGGCAGGACTGATTAATTATTTAATTTCTGCTTCTAGTGTTTAGAAGAGCTGATTAGGTAGCACTTTTTAAACACAGTTTTATCTTCATTTTTACATTGCATAAATATTTCACCTTTTCATATTTTAGCTGTCCACTCCAGATGTATTGTCAAAGGAACTAATGCTTACATTTTTTTCTTCTGTTGTCTTTGAGGGCATCTAAGAGGGGGAAGGAGCACAGATAGGACATGTGTGTGAAGTACGGAGGAAAGAGTAACTGTTTTAAAGGTTTGGCAGGAGGAGGGTATGGGAGTTTTGACTTTAGAAGCATAAAAAGACTTCTAGCCACTCTAGATCCTTAAAGATGCATGGAAGATGATAGAAAGTTAGGTGTGGATGGACTTTCATTGTCTGTCAGTATCTGACTTCAGTCTTACGTGAAGCCTCACCAACAGCCTGCTCCTTTTGCAAGGCCTGGGAGTGAAAATAAACAGGAGAATCCGTTTTCAGTATAACACGGTTTGTGACATTTATCAGACCTATCATCTGCTCAACAGCACAGATTAATGAGTCTTCTGCAAGGCAGATTCCAAGAGCTGGCCTGCACAGTCTGGTATGGACTCCTCTAGACATCACCCTTCACCACTCCTTGACGCTGTTGGGTCTGTGCCATTGTGTCTCTCTGTCACATGCAGTACTGAAGGTGCTACCCTTACAGTTACAGTGGATAGACATCTACTACCCTCAGCTGAATGGCCCTGTCAGCAAAACAAACATTTCTCAAGAGATGATTAGTTTTTTGCTGTAATTATTTGCTTAAGAATATAGTAGAAGTAATAACATGCCAGTTCACAAGTCCAACTGCAAACTTGATACCAGATACACAGATATGGTTGGGAGCAATCCCAGCAGTGGGCTCAAAGCCAGAATCCAGTCAGTTACATAACAGTAAAATGCTGAAACTGTAAGGTGTGTATAAAGAAAAGCTGTACAAATAGTCCATGACAATGTGTTCTTGTGATGGGGTCAGTGTTGTCAAGAACCAGTAATATCACTGGTTGTAATACCTTTAGATGGAGGTGGATCTTACCAGTGGCAATTTATCTGAGGACAGGAAAATATGTTGGCAGACATAGCCATGAATGTGAACCCTGAACACTGAGGAGCATCATCTGCTGCCACCAAAGCAGGTGAAGGGACAAGCAAGAAAGAGAAACTCATGATTGGAACTTCCTGCTTCTTCATAGGTGCTTTCATTCTAGAACACCTGGGGTTGGACTGGCTGGAGAGCAGCCAAACAGAAAGGGACCTGGGGGTACTGATTGACAGCCAGCAGAACATGAGCCAGCAGTGTGCCCAGGTGGCCAGGAAGGCCAATGGCATCCTGGCCTGCATCAGAAACAGTGTGGCCAGCAGGAGCAGGGAAGTCATTCTGCCCCTGTACTCAGCACTGGTTAGGCCACACCTTGAGTCCTGTGTCCAGTTCTGGGCCACTCAGTTAAAGGACATTGAGACACTTGAATGTGTCCAGAGAAGGGCAACAAGGCTGGGGAGAGGCCTTGAGCATAAGTCCTATGAGGAGAGGCTGAGGGAGCTGGGATTGTTTAGCCTGGAGAAGAGGAGGCTCAGGGGAGACCTTATTGTTGTCTGTAACTACCTGTTGGGAGGTTGTAGCCAGGCAGAGGTTGGTCTCTTCTTCCGGGCACCCAGCACCAGAACAAGAGGACACAGTCTCAAGCTGCACCAGGGGAATTTTAGGCTCGAGGTGAGGAGAAAGTTCCTCACTGAGAGAGTTGTTAGCCATTGCAATGTGCTGCCCAGGGAGGTGGTGGAGTCGCCATCCCTGGAGGTGTTCAAGAGGGGACTGGATGTGGCACTTGGTTGCATGGTTCAGTAGTCATGACGTCTTGGGTGACAGGTTGGACTTGATGATCTTTGAGGTCTTTTCCAACCTTATTGGTTCTATGATTCTATGAACTAGATAGTAGGTTTCTGTATACTCTTCTGTTATTCTACTTCACTGATCATGGGAATAAACCAAACATGGTCATCTGCCCTGATCTGAATACTGACAAACTTGAGCCTTTGTTGCTCTGAGAGTTTGGAATCTAGACCTTTAATGCACTCATAGTTGATGAAAGTGAACAATTTCGGTTTTTAATAGTTCGAAGATTATAGGAGCAGTGGGGGAATGATAACTTGTATCTGTATTTAGTTGACTAAGACTGTACTACAAAAGAATTGTAATGTTACAACTTCTTGCAACCTAAAATTTATATAGAAGGTCATCTGGGAATGATAAGGATGCCTTTTGTTGCTTTCATGAAATGTTTGGATTAGCCTAAGCTAAAGCTTTTGACAGCCTCTACATTCCAGCTTTGCTTGGCAATTTAAAGTAATTTCTTTTCTCATCAATACTGTTCTTGGCAGTGCAACTCTATTTCAGCATGTGGCACTAGCCACTAACTAGGATGTAAGTGAAATGGATGCTCTTGCTGCTGCAGTCGCTTCTTACCAAACAGATCAAGAGAAGCTGGCAACCAAGGTAGAGACTGTGAGCAAGCCAAGAAACATTACCTGGGTTCCAGTTCTGTGGCACTACTGACCACTAGCATTAGTTCTCTAGTCTTTAATTTTTATTAAAGAAATTTAATTTCTTTTATTTTTTTTCTTACAAAATAATGCAGTCAGGATGGCACATGGAGGTAGATAACTGTGGAAGAGGGACGGTTTCTTAGACAGGAATTGCTAAAACTCTATCTACTCTTAATAAAATTGTCTTTTCATAGTATCATAGTATCAGTCAGGGTTGGAAAGGGACCACAAGGATCATCTAGTTCCAACCCCCCTGCCATGGGCCTCATCCAGCCTGCTCTTAAACACCTCCAGGGATGGTGCCCCAACCACCTCCCTGGACAACCCATTCCAGGGCTTCACCACTCTCATGGTGAAGAACTTCCTCCTCACGTCCAGCCTGAATCTCCCCACCTCCAGCTTCATTCCATTCCCCCTAGTCCTATCACTACCTGAGATCCTGAGAAGTCCCTCCCCAGCCTTCTTGGAGGCCCCCTTCAGATACTGGAAGGCCACAATGAGGTCACCTCAGAGCCTTCTCTTCTCCAGACTGAACAGCCCCAACTCCTTCAGTCTGTCCTCACAGGAGAGGTGCTCCAGTCCTCTGATCATCCTCGTGGCCCTTCTCTGGACACCTTCCAGCTCCTCCATATCCCTCTTGTAATAGGAGCTCCAGAACTGGATGCAGTACTCCAGGTGGGGTCTCAGCAGAGCTGAGTAGAGGGGGAGAATCACCTCCCTTGAGCTGCTGGCCACACTTCTCTTGATGCAGCCCAGGATCTGATTGGCTTTCTGGGCTGCAAGTGCATACTGGGAGCTCATGTTGAGCTTCTTGTCCACCAGCACCCTGCCAAGTCCCTCTCCTCAGGGCTGCTTTCCAGCCAGTCACTGCCCAGCCTGGATTTGTGCCTGGGATTGCTTTGCCCCAGCTGCAGGACCCTGCCCTTGGTCTTGTTGAACCTCATGAGGTTGGCTTGTGCCCACCTCTCCAGTCTGTCCAGGTCCCTCTGGATGGCCTCCCTTCCCTCCAGCGTTTCTGCTGCACCACACAGCTTGGTGTCATCAGCAAACTTGCTGAGGGTGCACTCAATGCCACTGTCCATGGCACCCACAAAGATGTTGAACAAGCCTGGTCCCAGGACTGATCCCTGAGGGACTCCTCTTGTCCCTGGCCTCCACTGGGACATGGACCCATTGACAGCCACTCTTTGGGTGCAGCCATCAAGCCAGTTCTTCATCCATCTAGAGGTCATGTTTTCATGTATATGCAGACCACTAGCACTGATGTTAATTAGCAGCAGCCTCAGGTATTTTATGCCTGTTCCACAGAGCTGAAGTTCTGAAGGCAGCAGCTGAGTTTGTCTTGTATCTCTCTGTATTTTTATACTTCAGTTCAGTGATAGATAATGATCACTACAGTGCTGACAGTCCAAAATTCATGGGCATACAATGCTGAGAAGAAGGTGGTAGAGCTGTGCACAGTTATTGCCATCAATTAAATGTTTGTTTATTTGTTTTTAAGAGAATTGTTTACAGTGTCAAAAACAAAATTTGAAAAAAAAACCAAACAAGTTTATCACAGAATCATAGAGAACGTGTTGGTTTGGAAGGGACCCTGGATGTTCATCTTATCCAGCTCCCCTGTCGTGAGCAGGGACATCTCTAACTACAGCTGCAAATTTGACCTTGAATGTCTCCAGGGACAGGGCCTCAACCATATATCTGGGCAAACCTATTCCAGTATTTCACCACTCTCAGAGTAAATTCCTACTTATGTCTAACCTGAATCTACCCAGCTCTATTTTGAAACCAGATATTGAAAGGTAGCTATATGGTCTCCCCAGAGCCTTCTTTTCTCCAGGCTGCACAGCCCCAGCTCTCTCAGCCTGTCTTTGTAGGAGAGCTCTCTGATCATCTTTGTGGCCCTCCTCCAGATCCTCTCTCTCAGGTCCATATCCTTTCTTTGCTGGGGGGCACAGACTGACACAGTGCTCCAGGTGAGGTCTTGCCAGAGCAAGGCAGGCTGGCAGAATCACCCAGCCCAGGATGAGATTGGCCTTCTGGGATTGTTTGTCTTCTGGGGTTGCTGGCTCATGTCTAGCTTCCTATTCACAAATATCCTCAAGTCCTTTTGTCCAGGGCTGCTGCTTATGTGGAGTTAGGATTGTCTCAATTTCATCTATTGATGTGTATGTATTTTAACTTGAAATTTCATAGCTACATACATTCTGTGATAATTTTCTTTCAGTATGTAGAATAGGTGATGCTCTGGAATTAAATTGGAGTTATACACTAACTGAATCTGCTCTTGGTTTATTAGCAGCAAAACTGAATGTGTACGACTGCAGGAGGAAGCATAGACAATAGTTTTGTCATGTAAGACTCAATCTCCAAATAAGAGAACCCAAACTAACTTTAGAGTTGGTTTTGTCTTGGGCTGAAGTAGTGTTCAAGTACAGTTCAATAATGATGATGTCTGGTGGATCAGTGCTTTTTGGCAATTCGCTTTCTTAAATCCAGAGCCTCAGATGAGGATAGTGGCTGGGAATCAGAGCAAGCCTGTGTGCAGTTCACCCTAAGTTCCCTGTTTTTTCTCCTGAGTAAGTCAAGATATGCCAGTCCAACTCTCATTTCTTCATGTTTCTCCACATACTAAAATGGAATGTCCTAAGTGATGATTCTTTTGAAAGATAATTGTGATGGGTTGAAATTTCCCCCCAGCATTAATTTTGCCAGACCAATTCAGTTGGAAGCAAACAAGCAACTGTATTTACAAGTAAAATTTACACTCTGCAATGGAAAATGCAATGACTATGCACAAAATATACAAGATTTACAATATTTTACAGATATTTGCAATTAATAACACAAACCCTGCCCTGGTCAAAAAGTCCAGGGAAGCCATTCCTCTGCCCACCTACCCCATGTCCAAGAACGGAGCAGAGAGAAAGCAGTGGTTAGACTTAACCAAAATAATGCAGCCAAGGTCAGCAAAACCATATTAATCTCTCCTGAGTGAAGGGAGCAGAGAAGTCCCCCTGAAACTCCAGAATGTTTTGGTACAGTCTTGTAGCAGATATTTCTCCAATGAACTTGTTTAGAGTTATCTTTATTTTCTCTCTTACACCCAATAGTGATTTATTTACATTTTTCTATTTTCCTGCTCAAAATATGTAATAAAATTTTAAAGGCGTAGCCTAAAACTACCACAATAATGAACTATTTGGGCAACACAAGTCACAAATCTATAGAGGACTGCATAAGGGTAAGGTGGCTGAAATGCTCATCTAACTCCAGTCTGTCTTGAAATAAATCATCAGTTTGAGGTTCTGTCTGGGCTGAATCCAGTATAGAGAGCTAAGGTGTGAGGAAGGCTCTTAGCTGCTACGTTCGTAACATGAAGTCACATTATCTCTACCATTTCGTAGTATCACACTTACTCCTGTTAGTTTCATATGGCCATCCACAAAGTGTGGCTACCTGGACTTCAGCAAGGCTTTTGACACTGTCCCCCACAGTAAACTGCTGGCTAAGCTGTCACCTCATAGATTGGACTGCAGCACTCTGTGCTGGGTTAGGAACTGGCTGGAGGGCTGAGCCCAAAGAGTGGTAGTGAATGGTGCCACATCCAGCTGGTGGCCAGTCACCAGTGGCGTCCCCCAGGGATCAGTGCTGGGCCCCATCCTCTTTAACATCTTCACTGATGATCTGGATGAGGGGGTTGAGTCAGTCATCAGCAAATTTGCAGATGACACCAAGTTAAGAGCAGATGTTGGTCAGTTAGAGGGTTGAAGGGCTCTGCAGAGGGACCTCGACCGACTGGACAGATGGGCAGAGTCCAATGGGATGGCATTTAACAAATCCAAGTGCCGGGTGCTGCACTTCGGCCACGGCAACCCCATGCAGAGCTACAGGCTGGGGGCAGAGTGACTGGAGAGCTGCCAGAGAGGGACCTGGGGGTGCTGATTGACAGCTGCCTAAACATGAGCCAGCAGTGTGCCCAGGTGGCCAAGAGGGCCAATGACGTCCTGGCCTGTATCAGGAATAGTGTGGCCAGCAGGAGCAGGGAAGTCATTGTGCCCCTGTACTCTGCATTGGTTAGGCCACACCTTGAGTCCTGTGTCCAGTTCTGGGCCCCTCAGTTTAAGAAGGACATCGAGACACTTGAATGTGTCCAAAGAAGGGCAAGAAGGCTGGGGACAGGCCTTGAGCACAAGCCCTGTGAGGAGAGGCTGAGGGAACTGCGATTTTTTAGCCTGGAGAAGAGGAGGCTCAAGGGGGAACCTCATTGCTGTCTACAACTACCTGAAGGAAGGTTGTAGCCAGGAGGGGGTTGGTTTCTTCTCCAAGGCAACCAGCACCAGAACAAGAGGACACAGTCTCAAGCTGCACCAGGGGAGGTTTAGACTTGAGGTGAGGAGAAAGTTCTTTACCAAGCAAGTCGTTCATCATTGGAATGTGCTGCCCAGGGAGGTGGTGGAGTCACCATCCCTGGAGGTGTTCAAGAGGGGATTGGATGTGGCACTTGGAGCCATGGTCTAGTCATGAGGTTTGTGGTGACAGGTTGGACTCGATGATCCTCAAGGTCTCTTCCAACCATAGTGATACTGTGATACTGTGATACCTCTAGTCATCATCCTTCTTCTAACTCATGCTGAAATACCAGGGCAACTGGAGGACTGAATAAGGTTTTTAATAATTATTTATCTTTGGGCCCAGGTGTTAGAGGGTGCATTTCATGTTAGCAGCCAAGGCTTTGCACAAGGTTCTAATAAAAAACTTATTTATAGTGAGTTAAATTCATCCACTTATCATCAAAGGGGATTAGGTCATAGAATTCAAAGACCCTCAGATTTTCACATCCAATCCTATTTCCAGTTTCTGGTCTGAGGATAACGACTATTTTTCACCATTATTTCTTGTGCAGTACAGAGTTGCTGCTTTTGAAAGCTCTCTTGGATACAGGCAGAGCAAGGTTTTCAGAGTGTTCAGTGCCAGCCTCACTCCCTTCTTCTTCAGGAGAATGAGACTGGAAAAAAACATGTTTTATGCTTTCATGTTATGGAACAGTATGAATTTAGAAAGTAACAACATGAGCATTGGGAAATACTGTCATGAAAATTTTGAAGCCCTGATATCATCTTTGTTTCATGACACATGCCTGTGTGTCTGTGAATGGTGAGGGCTGTGTTCAGGGGCAAACTGATGCTCTTCAGGTAGTGGCATGCTGGCCCATTTCCATCCATCTCTTTACAAATCTTTAGCTAAAAATCATATTACATGTGTTCTTTCACAGGCTAGTTATTCAATCTTTTTGGACCCCAGCAGTTTCAGTAAGCAGATAAACAGAGGCCAGTGAGAACTTTTGGAGCTTGTGTTCACTGAAGTATTTAAACAGAATGAAAAGTATTGATTTCACAGGATTTTATTTTCCTTTTAGTTACTTTTCCAGTAACTAAGTGCAGAGTTATAATCACAGAATCATGGAATGCTTTGGGCTGGAAGGAACCTTCAAAGGTGATCTAGTCCAACCCCTCTGCACAGAGCAGCAACATCTTCAACTAGACCAACTTACTCAAACATTCTGGACTCTAATCCATTACAAGTATTTTTTCTTCTCCAAGTTAGTGACTTCTGTCACTGCTCAATATCTGACACTAGTTCCTTAATTTTGCACTGCAGTTAGGACAAACATTAATTAATTAAATCCTAGTTTTAGAATAGAATAGAATAGAATAGAATAGAACAGAATAGACCAGGTTGGAAGAGACCTTCAAGATCATCGCATCCAACCCATCAACCAATCCAACACCACCTAAACAACTAACCCATGGCACCAAGCACCCCATCAAATCTCCTCCTGAACACCTTCAATGATGGCGACTCCACCACCTCCCCAGGCAGCCCATTCCAATGGGCAATCACTCTCTCTGTATAGAACTTCTTCCTAACATCCAACCTAAACCTCCCCTGGTGCAGCCTGAGACTGTGTCCTCTCGTTCTAGTACTGGCTGTCTGGGAGAAGAGACCATCATCCGTCTGTCTACAACCTCACTTCAGGTAGTTGTAGAGAGTGATAAGGTCACCCCTGAGTCTCCTTTTCTCCAAGCTAAGCAACCCCAACTCCCTCAGTCTCTCCTCATAGGGCTTGTGTTCCAAACTCCTCACCAACTTTGTTGCCCTTCTCTGGACATGCTCCAGCAAGTCAACCTCCTTCCTAAACTGAGGGGCCCAGAACTGGACACAGGACTCAAGGTGTGGCCTAACCAGTGCAGTGTACAGGGGCAGAATGACCTCCCTGCTCCTGCTGGCCACACTGTTTCTGATGCAGGCCAGGATGCCATTGGCCCTCTTGGCTGCCTGGGTACACCTCTTTTTATTACATGGTTGACCAAAACTTTTCCATGTCTGCTGCATCTGTTTTTCAAAGGCACTCAGGCAGGTAACAACACTGGGTTTGTACTGAACTCACCTGAGAGATGCTGCTGAATAGTTAACTCAGCGAGTACCAACTGAGATTTAGAAGAAACAGTTTGATAATGGACAACTCACTTGGTAATTGTTATTATTCAATATAAATTCTACCTCTGAGTACACCTTTTCTTACATAAATAAAGCACTCTTTATTTTAAATTCATTACTTTTTTTTTTTTTCAGCACGGTTCTTAAAATCTGTAGTAGTTGAGCTGAGCACTAAACCTTATTTCCATAGTGCATACATGCTCCAAAGGAATTGTCTGGTAGTTTACTTCATTCAACAATTTGTGATCATCAGATACACTTGAATGGCATGGGAAAAATGTGTCGGCACCATGTTTGAAATACAAATGTTACATATTCCTCTTATATAAAGGGGAGAAAAACAACTAAACAGACCAAAGCCAACCCACTGAAGTAATGTAAGGCTGTCATGCCATCTAGTGGCACTTGTTCATTCCCATTTTAGCTCAGTATTACTCTAAAGTACTATGTTAAGCTTTTTTTGTGCCTTGGTAGAGCTGATCTAATGCTTTAGGAGAGCATCGTTACAGTAAGGCACATAAGCAGAAAGAACTTTTCCATGTGTCTTCCTGCCTAGCATTACTGTTTGCTAACAAAAAAAAAGAAGAAAAGAAAAAACCAAGAGAGAGCAAAAAGGGGGAGTTTACATTGTATTTAGAAAGTGAAAATAAGCAAAGTTAAGTTATTGAACTAAGAATCATTCAAAACACACCTCTTGCATTTTAAACCAGAAATACTTGGCCTATTTATACATAAAAAAAAAAAAAATGGATTTGTAAACTTCTGTGTAAGGCTGTAAAATATCTTTATCGTGTACTATTTGAATCTGTACTTACAGGTGCAATATAAAGCCATACATTTTTAAGAAGGAGTGCTTGTATTATGGATTCTATAAATGCAGTATTTGATTAAAACAGTTCAATCTTTGCTGTGTGCCCCCCAAAAGATAGCAAGCAAAATGGAAATTAAACTGTTTTCCAAGGGGCAGTATAGAACACCTGCTCCTTTAAAAAAGTCATTGGTCCAAGTATCCCAAATAAACAAAGAATCATAGAATGCATCAGGTTGGCAAGGACCCTTGAAGGTCACCTTGTCCAACCTCCCTGCATTTAGTAGTGACATCTTTAACTAGATCAGGTTGCTCAGACCCACATCCAGTTAGACCTTGAACATCTCCAGGGATGAGGGCCTCATAAGCAGTAAAAGTGGCTGGCATTTCTATATCACTTCTGATTCCACAACAGATGGGGTTAAAACAGCCCACTTGTGGTTTCATTTAGTCCTTGCACTCACTTTGATCTAGCTCACATGTATTTGTTTCCTGGAAACTATTACACTGGCCAGAGAACTGATGGGTATGTGATCCTCTTCCCTCAGCCCCTTCACACTCACAGAACATCCTTCCAGATTGCTCATTTGAACAGGCATCCAACAGTAGAGAAGATGAGGAGAGAGATATTCTCCAGTGTCCCTTTAAAGCCATTTTGCAGTGGCTTTGTTGCTTTGATGAATTGTCCACCTAGGGGTTGTTATTTGCACAAGAAATCAGGATTCCTAATTCCAACTGCTAAATTGCATGCCTAAAACTGGAAGATGCAGGCATCTTTCAGACTGGCCTTTGCAGGACCACAATGTGTATGTATGTTGATTTTAAAATATTTTGTTTCTTTTTGAAGTCCTATGAACTGTTTCAGCTATTGTCTTCCCCTAGCACTCATGTAGTGTTCTGGTTTTCCAAGGCTGCACTATTTTTTATTCCCCATCTTCAAACAGCCATACTTCATTAACAGTGGTATCATCCTGCTTTGCAACTTAACCTTTTACTGATGATCCACATGTTTTCCCCACACTGACAGCATTGACTGTGCATTTTTTTTGTTGTTAAACTAAAATGTACAAATTACTAAAAATGAACTGGAGCATGGCTGCAAAATTAGCAGGATTTGCTATGTGTTGATACCCACCCTAAGCTCCAGTGCAGCACATGAGATGGTTGGTCTCTGAGCAGTGATGTCCCAGAAGCTTGAAAAGCATCATGGATTGTTGAAACATTACTGTGAGCGAAAGAAACATCACCAAATCTACAAGTTCAGTTCACAAGTAAAGCTTGCACCTTTGGTAGACCTTGAAAGGCTTTGAAAATAGCTTTTAAAGGGGATTGGTTTATCTTGTGTTTATACAGTTAATGTTAGTAAAAATAACTTTATTGTATTTTTGGAGTCTCCTTTGTCTGTAAACTCACTCCATTGTAGCAGACTGACACCCACTGGGATACTCAAGAAGGTAAAATTACATGTATGTCTGATTTTTTTGCAAGACTGGGATGTATGCATTTGTGTCCTTGCCACCATCACAATCTTCTTAAAAACATTTCATGGAAAAAATTATTTGGAGTTTAATCTATGTGAGAGGGTATTAGCATCTAGAAAGACCTGTGAGTAGTTTGTGTTTGTTCCTCTCTTTGTTTATTTTCTCTGAACACCAGGAATAAAGTAAACTTTAAACAGATAAAGGTGCCTGACATCTGCTGGCTTTGATAATTCTATCCTGCAGTTGTGGTAATGGTTTTACTGCTCGTAACTGTTAGAACAAATTAAAACTGCTCAGCTTGAGTAGCTAAATAAGCTCTGAGCCTTCACTTCCCCCACCTCCCCTCCCACATGTAAATCTCAATTGCCAGAGACCCACTGCTCATTGTGGTGCAAGGGGAAGAGATGACATTCGGCACAAGTAATTTCTCTAGGAAATCTGTTCTGAACTTTACAATCTTACCCTGAAATTGAAATCTCTGAAACTTAAAGAGTACTGACCATACACTGAAACTGGCATTGTAGCTGCTGATGAAGTGGTACTAAAGGGTAGGGGAAGGGTTGTCATTTATGTATGATGCGTCCTTCTGCTGAGGTTAATTCAATTCCTGTCATAATCTGACTCTCTCTTTTTACATGAACCACAATTGCTTGGGTTTGAAGCCAAAATCTTTGAATTATGATAATGCATGTAGCTTTAAAATAAGATATTTATTATATATATATATTTATATATATAACAACAGCAGGAATAACAAACTCCAGCTTGTCTTCGTCAAAGTTGTTCCAAGAAATCAATCATGTATCATAATCAGGGGTGACTAATAGGTTTGATAAATTTAAGGAAATGCTTTCTCAGGCTTAGTGAGCTGTGTAGATGATGTCTGAATTCTAAAAAGGGGTTGTTTTGGTTTTGTTTTTGTTTTAAAAAAGGTGATATTTCTTCATGTCTTAGTTGCAGCTTGAAATACTTTGTTTTCTGTACTATTTGGATGTAACAACAAGTAAGGTAAAACCTATTAACATGGTTTGAAATGCATGTACATAGTTTTAGACTTTGTGAAATTGTGCTTGTTTCAGAATTGCTGTTAAACATCATGTACAAAACTTGGCCCCCTTCTCTCCTACTTGTTGAATCTTCTTCTGTGTGAGACAATGATATTTCCCCACACATACATAGTAACAGCACGATTTCTAAGGATCATCTGTTATCAGAACTAATGTTTCTTATTTTCTCACATTCCTGGAGAAGTAGCCAGGTGAGGGAGCAGATCCTGCTTTTAGCATCACAGAGAAATGCTTAGCTAGGGACAAAAAGGGTTGGGTGGGTTTTTTTGGTTTGTTTGGTTGGTTTAAAGCAGTTTTGTTTATTAATTTTTCTATGCAGAGTGTGCAAGGTGTGTATTGGCAGTATTCTTTCATATGGATTCTGTATTTCTTGATCTGAGATAAAGCCTTAATCATGTCTAAAATGCTACTATTGTTGTAACTTTGGGGATTTGGTATGTGGAAAGAGAGATGTTGGTGGAAGGCTTCATGATTATTTATTTTTGTTTAATTAATTTTACTCTATACTTTAAACCACAGTTCTTACTGTTGCTGTTGCAGCATGTCAGGCTGCTCTTAGAAAACCATAAATAAGGAAATCATGTTTTCAGGGATCCCCTTCTAAAGTGCAAAAATAGAACTTGCTCATGGAAACAGGTTTGGTCATCAGGAAAGGCCAAAACAGAGAGAAATCCTGTCTCAGTGCTAAGAATTTGACACAATTTACCTGTTTTCCTCTCTACTATTTCACATTAGTTTGGATTATATAATGTGAATAATGAATTATATATTATTTAGTGTGAAATAGTAGAGAGGATAACAGCTAGTTTGAATTACACTGACAGATGATAAGATACATAGCATGTAGCCCAAATTTCATCTCTGAAACACTTTAGCAAAATATAAAAGAAAGACCTTTTACCCTGTAGTAGCTATTTGAGGGGCAAAAGAGAACAAGGGTTGTATAATGAACAGTGAAATGCAGTTGTATTTCTTGGTTGAGAATGCATGATAGCCTGTCCTAACTTTTCAGAGGGTAAGTTATATATTTGTGCCTATCAGCAGAATGTTGCAGCATAAATGTACCATTTTGAGAAGCAGTTTAATTTAGTAGTGGTTAGACTTGGAATGTGTTAATGAAGAGTGTTTTATGCACTGTGGTAACTTACTCCTGATGGAGGTGACCACGAAAAAGTTAGGGAAGCCAAGTAAAGGGAAGTGTATGAGTTGTAAACTAACTTGGATAAATTCAGTCCCACTTCATTACTACTACTCTTCAAGAGTAAAAAAGCCCATTTCATTGGGAATGGAAGCACACACACACAGTGGTATAGTACCTCTAAACCATTTTGTGAAAAGTAGAACTTAAGGAGATCTATTAAAATACTACTTTCCAGTGGTTTTTTTAGTACTCATACCATGATAAGAAAAGAAATCAAAATACCAAGTAGTCTTACCTTGTTTCACTTAGACTATAAACAGTTAAGTGATGCCAGTCCATGTAATGCTGTACTCAGCACTGGTTAGGCCACACCTTGAGTCCTGTGTCCAATTCTGGGCCCCTCAGTTTAGGAAAGATGTTGAGTTGCAGAGAAGGGCAGCAAAGCTGGGGAGGGGTTTGGAGCACAAGCCCTATGAGGAGAGGCTGAGGGAGCTGGGGTTGCTTAGCCTGGAGAAGAGGAGGCTCAGGGAAGACCTTCTTGCTGTCTACAACTACCTGAAAGGCGGTTGTAGCCAAATGAGGGTAGGTCTCTTCTCCCAGGCAGCCAGCACCAGAACAAGAGGACGTTCTCAAGCTGCTCTTGGGAGGTTTAGGCTGGATGTTAGGAAGAAGTTTTTCCCAGAAAGAGTGATTGGCCATTAGAATGGGCTGCCCAGGGAGGTGTTGGAGTCACCATCACTGGGGTTGTTTAGGAAGAAAGTGGATGAGACACTTAGTGCCATGGTTCAGTTGATTAGATAGTGTTGGATGATAGGTTGGATAGGTCTTTTCCAACCTTGTTAATTCTATTCTATTCTATTCTATTCTATTCTATTCTATTCTATTCTATTCTATTCTATTCTATTCTATTCTAACCAGGAACACAGTTTTAACACCCAAAAAGATGGAAATAGGTTGTATTTTCAGAGACAGAATATGTAACTTGTCAGTGGAATTAATGTTTTAATTGTAGAGAGGAGAACAAAGGGTTTTATTTTGTTTATTTCACTTCTTGTCATTTAGCAATTGCAAATGATAAGTGAAGAGATGTGGTCATTATAAATATTCCCATCTGGCTCATGACCTCCGTGCTGGCCGCTCTCATACAATACCTGTGTTTCAAGTAGCAGCATAATTAATTTAAAATAATTTGTCCTACTGTGAACAAATCAAGTCTGTGCCTCCATTTTCAGGTTTCAGTGGTAAGTAGTTTAGAGTTTGGTGACTGAATTATACAAAACAATTAATACAATTTCAGCCCTTTTTTCTATACTGAGTGCTAGAAGTGTGTTTCACCTTGTTAGTTTTAATATGTGGTGTGCTCTCGTTGCTCTCCAGTTAGAAGCATTGTCTGCCACTCAGGGTGTTGAGACATACAATTGTTCTAAATTTGATAATGCAGGTATGCAGGTATGAAAAAATAGAATACTGGTTATCACTTTGTGGTAGTTTGAGGCAGATCCTCCCTTGCCTCACACCAGGGCAGGATAAAAATGACACTCAAGTAAACGTATTGCAGAAGTGATGGAAAGTTTAAGTGCAAAAGCAGTGAGTGTTTTGCAGAGAACCACAAGCACAGTGACAAAGCAAAATCCCGAAGCATACCCAGAAACCTCCCAGCACTTCCCTTCTCCCTACCTGAGAGCACACCCAAAACCCCCAGGGCTCTTTCTTCCTCCCCTCCACTGTTAGGCTAATCTCAGATGGCCAAATCTGAGATTGCCCTTCCCCCTTCTCCTCCTGGCATTAGGCCTAGCCAAGCCCAAGAGCCCTTGAAATAACTCCCCCTCCATTACCAGATAGGGAGCATCTCCCATGGGAGCAGCGAGGGAAGAAAGAGGAAGTGTGAGACCTTGCGGATGGATTTATAGGGAGCAGGACATCATGGGTATGGAATACTCAGCTTCCTGTGTCCACCCACTGGGCTGGACACTTGGGGCACCAGAGGTGCACCCCGTATGGCAGCAACAGCAGGAGGCACCCAGCCCAAACTGCTACACACTTTTTTTTTTCTCTTTTTCTTCTTAACCCATGAATTCAGATTTGGTTTTGGGAAGCCCTGCAGAGCACTGTCTAATGCAAGCAGAAGCCATTTCTCTGCTTTCCTAAGTAAGAGCATCCTTTTCCAGATCTGCATAGAGTTGAGGTTGGAGACAGATAGTCTGGCACTGTCCCACGCTGGGGCAGAGGAGAGGTCCCTGGCAGACAGAGGTCTCCAGGTGAGGTCACTTGCTGGTGGTTGGTCAGGCATGGCTGACACTGTGCTGGAAGTACCTGAGATACATAAAACACCTTCACCTTTGTGGGAACACTCTTCTTGGACACAGCAGGAGGGCTTAGCTGGGCAAGGGTCATCTTCAATGGGTTGAACGCTCAGTGCATCCCTCCTGTGGCTTTGCAAGTCATTCTGCTGCAAACTGGTCAGTGTCAGAGGGTGTATTTTGACTGTATGAGACCAGTCGAGTGACTGCCCTGCCTTCTACAGCAGCCTTAAATGTACTCATTTAAACCAGATTGGTGGTGTGCTTTAAATCATACCTTCTGTCCTGCTTTGAGCAGACAAACAAACATGTATTTTCCCCAGCTGAAAAAAGAACCCCATGTTTTAGTATCCCTGGCTGGGAGGATGTTAATGTGAACCTAGATGGATGTTGTTATTTTAAGCTACCCTAAAAACAGTGGGGGTTTTTGATGCCATATAGACAGAGTTCTCCTGTTCCAGCAATATTAATTCCATTTTATTCTCACCCCAATCTTTGTTCACTGGCATTTTGGCTCATGGTATTTTTACAGTTATCAGATGTGTGCAACCTTCCATTACTCATTTCAAATAACTGCAGCAGTTCTTTTTGAGCTACATTTACTTGTTTTCCTGGGGTGTGTATTTGTTGCATGATGTTTTGCTCTGCAGTGTAACAAGTCATAGGTAATCATGTAATGTATTGGAACAGATACAGATCTTCATGGAAAAATCATCTCAGTAGGAATTACATCTCAGAAGGAACTGAAATGTAAACAATATTCAGGATTAGTTCTTTTACTGTGGATTATTGTAAATTTTGTGATATATGTGGGACAAAATATGGTTGACAAATGTAACAACATGAGAAAAAATGATAAAAATATCTGCAAACACCTTCCCCCTATATTTGGAAGAAAGAAAAACTGTGTTCTCAGTTTTTGAAGTGGAAGTAAATGTAAAGAAAAAATAGATTTACTGAAATCTGTAGAACACCACCTTATGAATTCTTCTATTCCATGATTATTAGGTACAAGGAAACTAGAATACACCATATTCTAGAGATTCCCAAACAGCTCAAGAAAATACAGAGAGAGAATTACACAGCTGGCAGAGAAAAATGCCTTGCTGGTGGATATTTTTTGTGAAATATTTTTTCCTGAATACTGGAACCAAAAATGGGCGTAGTGAGGCTACTGTGCATAGGTGTTGCTTCTTCAAAGACGTCTCTGCTGAGAAACTCATTACCTGTTTGTCCATTTGTGTTCCCAGTGATTAAGGAAAACAGTATTTTACACAATTTGTGCATTGCACATGGATACATAACTCACAAAATTATAATAAATACAGTTTCTAAGATACCCTACTCTCTCTATATATGCAGTTGGATTCCTTCTTTGACAAGAAGATATCACAAAGTACAAGAACATGTGGCACCATCTTTCAAGTTCTTGAACTTTCCTTCTTTGAAGTATTAAAAATTGGACACAATTGGATACTGCAAGGAAGGGCAGGGAGCCCATGGTTCTTTACCATGAGGGTGGTGGAATGCTGGAACAGGTTGCTTGGAGAGGTGTTTGGGGCCCCATCCCTGGGGATATTTAAATTGAGGCTCCACAGGGCCCTGGGCAACCTGATCTAGTTGAGGATGCTCCTGCTTATTGCAGAGGAGGTTGGACTAGATGACCTTCAGAGGTCCTTTCCAACCCAGACCATTCTATGTTTCCAGGATTCTACTAAATTTTACACTTTTCCTTTATGTTGTCTCTCTGCTTTTAGCATGTTTATAGTATTCTTTTTTAAGTATTTTTCTTCTTTTACGTGTTTTTTTTGGTTTTCAGTTTAAGTTGGTAAATGCATGCATTTTGCATTGACTACACAAAAGGTTTTTCCTCTCTGATTTCTTTTTCACCTAGTTCAGCAGAACTTCTGCTTATATTATTTTGGTCCTTCAAGATGCTTTCTGAGATACCAAATTACTGGGTTTTCTACCTGGAGGCAGTAATTACAGTATACTGGTGTTCATAGACCTTTTACTTGGCTGCTCTCCAACAGAGTTACCAGAATCTTCTGCTGTTGCTGCAGCTTGCATGACACATGTTTTACAAGGCTGGTAACACCTGCATCTCAGTTGTGGCTTAGATATGACAGGCTTTCCTGTTATTTTGTGCTTTTCATGGACTTCTTTGGGTGTTTTGTTTGTTTGTTTGTTTTGTGTGCGTTTGGTTGCTTGGGTTTTTTTGGGGGTGGTGGTGGTGTTTTGCTTTTCTTAATACATTAGTGTATGTGCCAGTTCCTGACCTCCATTTGAGAAGTAGCTTAGAGTAGTGCACAACACCATTGTTTACACGTCAGGTATAACCTCCCTGTTATGGACCTGAAGGATGCAGTAGTGACTGGAAACCCTCGAGAGCCATTTCAGCACCTGAAAATTTCTGTGGGGTAAGGTACACTGGTAATGTCCTTCTTCCTCAGTGACATCAGCTTCAAATGGTAGGTTTCCCTAACACAGGCTTTGCAACATCTTAATCATGATCTGGCCCTGAAATGCCAGATACATTATTTGAAGAGGATTCTGCATCCTTAAGTGCAGAGAGGCCTCCAGGAGATAAGATGTTTTGCCCCTCTGTCTCCTTCTTGTTGTTGCTGCATTATTAAATCACATAGCATATCTTCTGGCATATTTTCCAGCTTAATTATTCCTTTCTATTTTTATCCTGGCTATTTTTTGAAGAGTCATATGTCTATAATACTTAGTTGGAAGAAGAAGTGCTCTTGTACTCTCTGTATTGCTGACAGCCCTCTCCCTCCCTGCTAGCTGGGGTAACTATGGAAGTATTTGATTCTCTGGTGTGGCAGCTAAACAGTCCTTTGTTGAACTGTAGTCAAAAAAAGCAGCCTGTCTTGCTGAGAATTTAGTGTTGGGATCCTTTAGATATTTTTGACTGTCATGATACTGAATTTTAAATTGACACAGAGCTTAGGTAGGAGGCAGGAAGTCCCAAGTCTTCAACATGCAAAGCATTTATTTTTTGTCTTCAGAAGTCCAGTTCAAAATATGTGTTCACTGGTTTTAATTTTCATGCCCATGTATTGAACCTATTACTGTTTGTGATGTATGTGCCCAGTATCATTAGAAGAAGGGGAGGAAAAAAGCTTCTGAGAAGTCAAGGAAAGAGTGCTGCTAGCTGTAAGAAAAGTAAGTTCATTGTGGTTCCTCCCTAAGCCATAGTTATTTCAGCAACTCAAAGTAAACTGGATGCCAGCTGTTCTTACTAATTACAAAGGGTGTAGCAAAACAACATGTGACAGAAAGTGTATACTGCTAGAGCTTGTGTCTCACATGTATTTTCATAATGTGTGTGAGAGAGACTTGGGAAAAACTTCTTCCAGTGTAGTGGAAAGCTGTATTTAATTTATTTCCACTAAACTGTTTGACAGACTCTCTTTGTTGGCTTGATATGTCTTGGTAGAACATTTTGTGGACCAACATAACATTGGTGATGGAGAGGGATAAGTTTAGTAACTGACACAGAAACAAAAACTTGTAACTTTTTCTTTCTAATGGTAGAATTTTTGTGGTAAACGTAAGTACTAAATCTTGGTCCAAAACGGCATGTTTTTTTTTTACATTGCGGTTCAGCATCACTGTTTTCTGCAGTGCTGTGTGGACCTTTATTGGTACTTTTGTTCATGAAAACATCAGTTGTGCTTCCCCCACGAAATACATATTTCCCTGCCTGTAGAACTGTGCAGTGTTTGTATCCATGACCATCAAGAACCATAAGAACTATTTGATACTTACTAGATGAAGTTACTTGTTGCAATCCCATTTGGGTTCAGTTGCTTAAAAGAACAGGAGAAGGTATAAATGCTGGAACAAACATGTTTAAAGGGAATACATAAATTCACACATATTGTCAGTACATAAACCATCCTGTAAGACAGAATCAGTGTTAGTTCACAGCCTCATTCAAGTCAGTTAAGAATAGATGCACTGGCTCTCGAAGTCTGCTTTGATGCTTGCTTGAGGAACAATAACTAAAAAAAATACAAATCACAGTATCACAGAATCACCAAGGTTGGAAGAGACCTCAAAGATCATCAAGTCCAACCTGTCACCACAGACCTCATGACTAAACCATGGTACCAAGTGCCACATCCAATCCCCTCTTGAACCCCTCCAGGGATGGTGACTCCACCACCTCCCTGGCAGCCCATTCCAATGGCTAACGATTCTCTCAGTGAAGAACTTTCTCCTCACCTCGAGCCCTGGAATGTGTTGTCCAGGGAGATGGTTGGGGCTCCGTCCCTGGAAGTGTTTAAGACCAGGCTGGATGAGTCTCTGGCCAGCCTGATCTAGTGTGGGGTGTCCCTGCCCATGGCAGGGGGGTTGGAACTAGATGATCCTTGTAGTCCCTTCCAACCCTGACTGATACTATGATACTATGATACACTTCCACTGGCACAGCTTGAGACTGTGTCCTCTTGTTCTGGTGCTGGTTGCCTGGGAGAAGAGACCAACCCCCTCCTGGCTACAACCCCCCTTCAGGTAGTTGTAGACAGCAATGAGGTCTCCCCTGAGCCTCCTCTTCTCCAGGCTAAGCAATCCCAGCTCCCTCAGCCTTTCCTCATAGGGCTTGTGCTCAAGACCTCTGCCCAGCCTTGTTGTCCTTCTCTGGACACGTTCAAGTGTCTCAATGTCCTTAAACTGAGGGGCCCAGAACTGGACACAGGACTCAAGGTGTGGCCTAACCAATGCAGAGTACAGGGGCACAATGACTTCCCTGCTCCTGCTGGCCACACTATTCTTGATACAGGCCAGGATGCCATTGGCCTTCTTGGCCACCTGGGCACACTGCTGGTTCATGTTTAGGCAGCTGTCAATCAGCACCCCCAGGTCCCTCTCTGTTTGGCAGCTCTCCAGCCACTCTGACCCCAGCCTGTAGTTCTGCATGGGGTTGCTGTAGCCAAAGTGCAGCACCCGGCACTTAGACTTGTGGAATGCCATCCCATTGGACTCTGCCCATCTGTCCAGTCGGTCGAGGTCCCTCTGCAGAGCCTTTCTACCCTCTAACTGACCAACATCTGCTCTTAACTTGGTGTCATCTACAAATTTGCTGATGACTGACTCAATCCTTTCATCCAGATCATCAGTGAAGATGTTAAAGAGGATGGGGCCCAGCACTGATCCCTGGGGCACACCACTGGTGACTGGCTGCCAGCTGGGTGTGGGGCACCATTCACGCCACTCTCTGGGCTCGGCCTCCAGCCAGTTCCTAACCCATCACAGAGTGTTGCTGTCCAAGCCACGAGCTGACAGCTTAGACAGCAGTTTACTGTGGGGGACAGTGTCAAAGGCCTTGCTGAAGTCCAAGTAGACTACATCCACAGGCCTCCCCACGTCCACCAGACGGGTCACCTGATCATAGAATAAATTAGTTTCTTCTGTATGATTTCAGAGAAGAATGCATTCTGTGAGTCACTTTTATTAAGTAGACTTGAGACTTACCTAGATTTAGACCTTCTCAAAGATCTGAATCAGCTACTAACCCTGGGGGCTCACCAAACCAAAGAATGTGGACACTTAATTGTCAGGCATTAGAAACGATATGAGTCATATTCTGAAAAGTGAAATAGTGACTTTATATCTGTAACTTTTTCCTCAATGCAGTGTGGGTCATTTGTTTCAGATTTTACAATACATTTCTAAATTCTCTACAAACCCCAAGTGTTTATGTGTTTTTACAATCTTCACAGAAAGATGTACCCACTGGGAAGAGAGGGGACAAGCAAATTTCCATCCTGCTTGACAGGAGCAGATGTTTGGCAAATTGCACACTATTATGTACTAATCTTAGTAGTGTGATTCTACATTAATATATGGTTGAATTCAGAGACACTCCTGATTTCCCTTTTATGAGCTATACAACTCTAAGTGAAAGTTAAGGTTTCATTTGCTGGATGAGGCAAGCCAAATCCAAGATGCTAGAGTGTGCTGCACTCCATACAATGCTCTTGGTTGACCTTTATGGAAATTGTTGAAATTCTAATTTCCTTGCACTTCTGCTGCTTTAGAAGGGCCTGCATGTTTAGAGCCTTCATGACATGCACAACCCTTTTTACTTTGTTTCTTATCAGAGAGCAGACATGAAGAAGCTTTCCTTTTTTTATGGCACATAATTTCAAATACCCTTTTTATTCATCTTTTCACAGAACTTTGTTCTCCAGTTTGCAAAACCTCTGTATTTTAAATTGCTGTACTTGTATTTGAATACATGTTTATGTAGGTTGCATTATTTCAGCTTTCATCTGATCCTAAGATGTGAAAGGTTCCCTCGTTTCCTTTTTTTAATGCAAGATTAGTTGGAAGATTCCATTGTTATTATTGGTAAAATAATTATAATGTTTTAAAAACCCATATAATTCTGATAGTAACTATTGCTACATGCATTACTGGCATTGATGATGACTGGATGATGGAGCTGAAGTATGCCATGAAGTTATAAAACAGTGAAAATGATTATAGACTTCTAGTGACCTGCCCCAGTGGTATTTAACTGCAGCTTAGTAGATGATGCCTATGTGTGTTTCTTTTTGAGGAGACCCCAAAGACTGAGTTTCAATGTGCAGCATCTCATTTGTCATCAGTGTTTGCCCCTGGGAAGTCCCAGCAGTCTCCTTTCCTTAATCTCTCTCCCCTGTCTCCAGTGGCAGTGTCATAAACAGTAGTGAATCCCTCTTTCAGACATACAAAGAATCACTTTTTGTCCCTTTGCTCTCAGTCAAAGCATACTTTTAGCTCTTCATTTTCTTCTGGAGTTAAAGGTACACTTGCTTGCCAAAACGATCCTCTTCATCATCTGTTTAAGTCAGATGTTTGTGCATTTTTCCTGTAGATCTGACTCTTGCCACAAATCTACCCCCTTTTTAGATATACAGACTTTGGTCACACTTCAGGCTAGGATAGGTGGAGATGTTCAACATATTTGCTGGTGCTACCATTTGTTTGTCATAAGGGACAGATATTGTTTGTGGGATATGAAATAGTAGCCAAGAGTTGCTGGAATCTCAGAAGGTGCAGGATGGTATGACAGATTTCAGTATAAATTTGGATTTGAGAGAGGAGATTTACTGTGTGACCATGGGGTTGGATATGGTAGGGTGGGATGAGTGGGAAATTGAATTAATTATGTGTAATGGAACCACCAAAGTCCTGAATAGTCATGACAGAAACTTGAAAATGGTGCCCTCACATGTTACTTCTTCTATTATGTTTTACTGTGTCATTCTGAAGAGGCGAAGGGAGAGTATTTGTGAATTGTTGTGCTATTACTTACCTTTGACTCTTCCAAGAACATCTTTGTTTTTTGTTCTGGGGTTCCTATTATTCCCCCTTCTGAGGTGGAAAGTACAGATGTGTGATTAATGATCTAACCAGTTTTTATTATTCTTCACTGCTAATGTATTAAAGTTGTTTATATTCTACATTCTCAATTGCTGTAACAAAGGTTTAAGTAATACATTTTGATGAAAGTATTCACTTAGAATCTCTGTATTTATTCATTCTGCTAAGCATTGTAGAATAAAATAATGAAGGTTATGTGGAAGTATTTAAGCTGGATGCTTGAGATGTGAGCATGGTGCACGCCATGCACCCAGTGACTCAAAGTGGTATTTACAAGCTAATTTTTATTATTTAACAGTTTGTTGTTGTTTGTTTGTTTGTTTTTAATAGCCTTTCATGTCCCCTCGGTACCCTGGAGGTCCAAGGCCACCTTTAAGAATACCCAATCAGGTAAGGCTTCATCACTGCCTCACTGTTGAAGTCCTGGGTCATGGTGCCATGGTGAGAAGAAGGAAAGTTGTCTTGTTGCCTGCCAGTGGCTTGTGAGCTACAGAACTCAATCTGTCCCTCTCCATCCCATTCTGACAGTTATTTTGATAAGATGTGGCCATGCCACTCCTAGCTCACTTTCCTGTGCTTAATTAATGTCTACACCTCAAAACTTGCTGTGTGTTAAAACTGTTTGCAGAGGAAGAATATGCATGGTGCTGCACTAAAGTTAGCTGCCTGCTCTGAGATGAGGGTAGAATGTCCCCATGACTGTTAAACTTTCTGAAGTTTCCTACCCACAGTCACCTAATTCTGCATAAAATACATCACTCCATGCTATTATTTTTTTGTATGTATGAACTATATTTATTTCATAGTAAATTCAGAGATCGTTGGTTGGAAACAGGTATGAAGTGCTCCATGGCTCTTAGAGATACTCCAAGGACTTTATAAATGCATCGAATTCCTAGTTTTGTATCATTTCCATCAAAGGATATGCATGCCAGTGTAACAAGGATGAGTAATGATCTGCTGTTCGTCATCAGAGACCTTTATTGGCCCATCTGTGAAGAGATGGCTATGGAAGCAGATAGAATTTGTATTTTTAAGTTCTCCATAGTACAGCTAGAGGAGGAGAAAGCAGTTGTCAGCAAATGAAAAGTTAAAGATAAGCAGACAGAGAAATGTAGGTGGAACTCTGAAAGAAAAACTGTCACTGACAATACTGGCAAAGACAGGTAGGATAGATGGAATGAGATGGTTCAGCTTAGGCTTCAAGGGCTGCCTTTCTTGTTGCCACAGGTTGATGAGGAAAGTTTGATGCCCCAGCCTCAGTTCTAGCTGTGTTTTTATATCTGGATAACATGATGTCAATGAACTTGTTCTTTAGCACTAGCTCAGTATTGCCAGAAACTGTGAATTCTTAATTCTAGTGAGCAGGACATACCAACTCCAGGTTGAAAGACTTCTTCATATATTCTTCCACATCCAGCATCATGTTTGGGAGCAGGTTACGTTATCTGTACCATACCTGCTTTCTCACAAGGAAATGGTTGACTTAATTAACCTTGCTGAAGTAATCATCAAGGGACAAAATAAGCATGCATTGTCATTAATGTTTTAGTTAAGTATTTCCTCCAGACATACCATAACTCAGTACAAAATATGTTCCTGATTTTTGCATCTTTCAGTAATACCGTAGCCGAAGATACACCACTGTTTGGGTTTCACATAGGCCCTTTGTTTCTCTCTTTATATTTCTGATCCAGGTAAATAGTGGATGTGGTGAGTGCTGTGAAAGCACTGCCAACCTGCATTTTTAGTTTCAGAAGTGTTTTTGCCTGCACATTGTGATATTTTCAGTTCAGAGCTATAACATAATCACGTAATCTCAGTGAATTACAGCTCTTGCAATTCATTTAAATTATGCCACATTCATCAGTTACTGCTTTTAACAACACTGACATTATTTAAGTTGTAGTATAGATGGGCCCTGTGTGGAAGTAATAAGCTATTGTTGTGTAGCTTTAAAGCAAAAATTTTGATTAGAGAAAGTCAGTAAAAATAAGAGTTAAACTTCCCACTGTAACTATAAGTCTGTTCCTTAATGGCTTGCAGGAGGGAATGTGTTTCTTAGGCAAGGAACAGGCATGCACAGTGCAGTCTAGTGCTGTGTAAGAGCTATGTGAGCTAGATATAGGCTTTACAGCAAGCAAGTTAATGCCTGCTGAGTGGTAGACCTAAGTTAACTTTTGCTATTCCATCTAATGCAAATTGTAAATGAAAGCTTAGAGGTACTTAACACATATTCTGACAATAAGGACATGCACAGAGTATTCACCCTGGATGAAATGACCAACGTGGTTAAAGAATGCACCCAGAGTACACATCTGCAGAGATAAGCAGCCACATTGCAGCTACTCATAGCAGCTCTGCACATCCACCAACTGCAAACCTGTTACAAAGGGATAAGGTGGAGGGCCAGTTTTGACTGCACATCCAGCAAATGCAGTATATCCCTCTAACACAGAGCCTTTGTTCTTATCAGATACTTGGAAGAGCAGTCAATGATCTGTTCCTTGTTGCAGACAGGGAGTAGCATGCATGAGACCAAGCCCTACAAGGGCATATGCTGTTGGCAATGCATTGTGCTGTGCAGGTACTCTCATTTGGCACAAAAAGTGGTATTACGTGAAAAGGTAGCCACAGACCTGCATGTAATGATCTGCAGTGCAATGACTGCATGAGTTAACTCTGCAGTCATGTGTGCTCACAGCAGCTAATCATAGAATTATTAAGGTTGGAGTAGACCTCTTAAGATAATGAAGTCCAGCTATCAACCCAGCATCACTGTGTGTCTCTTGCTATCTCTGGCAGAAGTTCCTGCTTTGCCAGTATTTGACACTTTGTGCAACAACACTTTGTGTTGTTCTCCTGTATCACCCCACCTTCAAGCCACAAAAGTACACGTAAAACTCTGATTTTAATGATGTCATCTCAGATTATGTATTTGTTCATTAACCTTGCAGTGCAGTGCCTTGACTGTATTGCCTTTCAAGCAATAATGTACATCTTAATTCTGAGTTTCCTACTTATTATGGAAACAAACCATGTAGCATTTGTAGATAGGTTCTCTTCTGTATGTGTCCAAGACTACTGCAGTATTTCTGGGTCAAGAGCAATTTGTCTATTCACACAGTAAACAGCAACCTATATTAGTAGCCTGAGTAGATCACTTGCTTAGTAACAGATCTACTCATTTTGGATACATGTTTACTGAAAACATGGTATTGTTTTGAAATGCTAAACAGCACCTATTTGAAGGGCTGCAAAGATCCATTCATGAAAACATTTTTCTAGCTGACTGAGCTGTAGGTAACAGACTAGAAGTAAGCCCTAAAAGTAATTCAGTTACTGTAAACCCAAAGGGCAGATTAAGATGTGGGGACATAAAAACAAAGTGTTTGATTTTTAGACCACAGGTGAAGTAACAGCACAATGTGCCTTCATCCTTGACACCAGGATTCAGGAGGTATTATTGTGACTGTTGTTATCTCTTGCAGATGAATAATAAGCTTATCTTGGCATTGATGCCCTTCAAGAGTAAGGCAGGGTGGAAGATAAAATGTCCCTTACATCACAGCCCTAATTAACCATACCCTGTGTGATTGACTCAGTTATGGCTCACTCTCAGCAAATATCTGTGTCTGTGTCCTGACCTCTGAAAGAAAATGTTTAAATTGTGGTTAAAAGGGAAAACTGTAGCAATATAAGCTTTGGATAACATGCCATTCACACAAGGAGAAGGCGGTGCTCAGCAAGTTTGCTGACAATACCAAACTGGGAGGCTTGGCTGATACACCTGAAGGCTGTGCAGCCATTCAGCAATACCTGGACAGACTGGGGAGCTGGGCAGAGAGGAACCTAATGAGGTTCAACAAGGATAAGTGCAGAGTCCTGCATCTGGCAAGGAATAATAAACTGAACCAGTATGGGTTAGGAGAAGATCTGCTAGAGAGCAGCCCTGTGGAGTAGGACCTGGTGGATAAGAAACTATCCACAGGACAACAATGTACCCTTGTGGCCAAGAGGGCCAATGGGATCCTGGGGGGCATTAAGAGGAGTATATGCAGCAGATCAAGGGAGGTTCTCCTTCCCCTTTACTCTGCCCTAGTGAGACCTCACCTGGAATACTGCATCCAATTTTGGGGTCCCCAGTTCAAGAGGGACAGGGATCTACTTGAGAGAGTTCAAAGGAGGGCTATGAGGATCATTAAGGGACTGGAGCATGTGGCCTACAAGGAGAGGCTGAGAGACTGGTGGGTGTTTAGTCTGGAGAAGACTGAGAATGGATTTAATAAATGTTTATAAATATCTGAGAGCTGGGTGTCAAGAGGGAGGGGACAGCCTTTGCCCAGTTGCACCCTGTGGTAGGACAAGGGACAATGGATATAAACTACAGCACAGGATGTTGCACCTCAATGTAAGGAGTAACTTCTTCACTTCGAGGGTCGCTGAGCACTGGAACACACTGCCCAGAGAAGTTGTGGCGTCTCCTTCTCTGGAGACTTTCAAGACCCATCTGGATGCATTCCTGTGCAACCTGCATGAGTTTCTATAGTCTTGCTCTGGCAGGGGGTGTTGGACATGATGATATCCAGAGGTACCTTTCAACCCCTAACATCCTATGATCCTGTGATGAAGTATTTCAAGGTTAAATAATAGGTAAGCTAAAATGGAGGAAGTATTGAGGCAGAATCAAATAAATATCAGAATTCTATTTGGAGATAGTTTATACATAATTCCATAGAAGCCCAAGAGTTGGTCCATACAAATCCATAGCCAAGGTTCTGGGACATTAGACACTTAGGACATTTAGCTAGGGCATTTAGGAACATTAACTCTTCCACATTACTCTTGATTCAGAATAAACATCTGGGAATTGAAACCAAAGTGTCTGCATGTTGTCTTTACCATAAATTTCAAAGCATTATGTTCTCGTAACATATGGTTTCTATGCCTGCAGGCACTTGGAGGTGTCCCAGGAAGTCAGCCATTATTGCCTAGTGGGATGGACCCAACACGGCAGCAAGGTGAATGACAGTTATTTGGACCATTCAGAAGTCCTCTATTCTCAGACTTGCTTCTTTTCTTTCTGTGTTTCAAAGCTCCCTGCAGCTTTTTAAACTTTTTGTTAATGAGTTGTTGAAGTGTTGTGCTTTGGGAGTTTGGGGGGGTGTGTGTGTTTTATTTTTTCAGAAGGTTCTTGTGTATTTTGTGGTTTCTAAAATGACATCATTTATTTGCAGGACATCCAAACATGGGTGGGCCAATGCAGAGAATGACTCCTCCAAGAGGAATGGTTCCATTAGGACCCCAGGTACCTTCCAGAGAGAGACAGACATTTTTATTTGCCTATACTTGCAATATATTACTCTGGCTTTCCATCACTTGAAGATGGTTAGGACGTGTTCTTCTAACCCCGTTTTAGAATAAAATTTCTGTCTTACAGAAATTAATTCTGAGTTGTAGTTCATCAGTGATTTAAATTAAGATTTTAAATTAAAAGAGGAATCTCTTAACTTGCTTATTTCACTGTCTGTCCTACAGACAGTGTATGTTGTAATCAAAAGCTGACATTTGTAAAGGAAACCAAGGATGGAGGAGGTGTTTCCTCATCTTCCCAACTTCTTTGATTATGTTTTTTAAGAGGAAAGCATTAATGCTTCTTATCAAGCAAATTCTTTGTACCAAAAGTACTTAACAAAATTCTGTAAAGTTTTTCTTTCATCCACTACTGATGTAGATTTTTAGTGAGTGCCATGTAAAATGTGAAGTTGGTGTTATCATTTCTCCTCCTTCTCAATCACAAGCATCTCTCTAGCATTGTTTTTGAGGAGAAAAGCAACCTTGGATTGTAAGAATCTGCCTTCTCTGTGGTGCTGACTTGGCCATAGTTCTTAATAGGCACTTTCTTCAAAAGTGTGAAAAGATGAATTAATATTTGTCAGTATTACACTTCATCACCAAACGAAGGTAGAAAGCAAATTAATTCTGATGCATACCTGAAACTCGAATCCAAAAGATTGTTCTGTATCTAGTCAGCACTCTCACAGGGAGAAAATTTAGATGTTAGTGTTATATACTGGCATTGCCAGTATTTTGTTTTACAGCATGCTTGTTGTGCCCACACTTTGCATTTTTACTTCCCCATTTCAGATAATCTCTCTAGTGACTTCTTTGTGCCTTGGAACAAGAACTGAATTTTAAATGACAAATTGCTTTACCTTTCAAATCCGTTCATGACTGCCTTTACAATTTTGGGGCTTCTTCATGGTAGAAACCAGTTCTGTAGTTCTATTGTAGACCTGCTATGTGACCAACAGATCATTATTCAATGCATTTGTTAATATATTTTTTTCTGCAGCATTGAAATATATTTACCACTTGCTTTTGGAGGTAGAAAGAGAAGCTTTACAATGCTGCCATATGAGATTGAGCTGATACTTTATGCAGCACCATTAGTCACACAGCAGTCGTGCCAATTTTCATTCCATTTTTGCTGTCTCTTAAAATCCACTGTTTTTGCAAGGTTCTTACTTTGTGTGCTGAACATCCTCTTAAAATGGGGGGAAAATGTAGCTAATCTGCACAAAATTCAAGTTCACAAACCAATCTTTTCTATAAATGGATTATCATCTATCTTTGTATCTGGCATTTAGGATCTTGTCACAATGTAGTTCTAACCCCAAATTTCATTAATCTTTCACACCTGCTTTTAATACCTTGCTGTAGTGCTGTAAAATTGGCTTAGGTGTGCCTATAGTGGGAGGACCTGCTGCCTTGCTGCACAGGCAGTCAACTAGAAAGACACTTTATGGGCTGATATAGAAATACTTAAAGCCACTATAGCATGAATATGCTGGAAAACTTGGAGGAAAATTTACCTCAGTTTTGTGCTTGATGATTCTAAGTCATTGCAAACGAAGTAACGTGAAGCAGAAAGCAGTGGATGGTTATAAATGCTCAGATCTGTGAAAAGCTCCCAAGAATTAGGTTCAGCTGCAGTTGTGCTAGATGAATTGGTGCTGTCTCCAGTCTATGACCAGACCTACTCTCTGTCCTTCATACCTGCTGGTGAGCCTCCTACATGCTCCCTTAGGCTTTCTGGTCAATAAGTCATCTTAAATATTTAAGGAAAAAAATAATCTTGGCTAATCTGTCTCTTTTTGGCCATTTCCATGAAAAACTTAACAACCAGGTAAACTGGTGGTTGTGGTAACTGAGTAAAAAGCTGTAAGGAACAAAATGGGACACTAACTTCTGCAGAGAGCATGGCTGCAGCTGAGAGAACATATATTGGCAGCCTTAATGAAAGCTCTCTTATTTTAGGACGAAGGAGTACATTTGATTAGAATTAGCAGTAATGAGAGTTAAAAGTACATTTGATTAGGATTATTCCAGCCCTGCAGGATCCTGTAAAGATCTTTACCCTCAGTCCACACAAATAATTCCTGAATTAAAATAAAAAGGGAAGATACCAGATAGGCAAAACAGGGGGAATGGCTCAGCACTCCCCACATCAAGATGGAGAAGTGAAGTAAACCAGATAGGGAGCTGCTGTTCTGTAACCTATAGGCCTTTATTGTGTTGCCAGTGTACTACCCATGACGGAAAGTGTATTAGTTTTGGTTTTGGAAAACAGACTGCAAAGAGTCCCCTTCCTCCTTCCAAAATGCACAGCTGTTCATTTTACAGAATCTACTGTTTTCCAGTCTTTTTAAATATCAGAAAAATGTAGCAGGATTAGCACAGATTAGGGAGCACATTATAACTGTCAGGTGAGATACACTGTTCTGCTTGAAATCTGCTCAATACAAACAGATATAATTTAGTTTTTTCATATTGTAAATAATACAGTTAGCCTTTTGTCATAAAATCAGAGCATAAGCTCAGGTTTCATAGATACTGGGCAATTCATTTGTTGGCACCACTATGACACTCATTATTGTGTTAAATGCTTCTCATATTAGTGACTGTAGATTTGGTATTATTATTAGAAATTACTGAGTGGAAGAGTAATGTAATGGTTATGGTGTATTTCCTCAAAGTGGTATCATATGATGTAATTTTATACAAGCATTTATTGATATTTTAAGAAAAATAATTCTGTTTAAATTCCATGATTCAGAAATCTTAGAATTTTCACTCCGGCTTTGTGATTTTCAATGAGCTTCCATGGTATAAATGTTAAATATGTTATAAAACGGCCCTTAGCTGGCCATTGACTTGACCTCTATATGTATAAATAATTCTTCCTGAAGCAGCTGACATTTAAAGTATTATATTTCTGTTGTTTGTAATTCTTCCTCCTTGGTTTTAACAATGTTAATTTTTTAAGTCAACAATGGAAACTCCTGAAAGATTGAATTACATTGGCCTATCCAGCCAGCAGTTACATAGGGATATAATTAACTTGCTGTCCTTTCTTTCCCCCTCCTCTTTGGTTTTGTTTTTTTGTTTTGTGGTAGTCTGACCCTTGGTTATCATTGCAGAACTATGGAGGTGCAATGAGACCCCCACTGAATGCTTTAGGTGGCCCGGGGATGCCTGGAATGAACATGTAAGCACAATAATATAATCTTAAAATGTTTCCAAAAATTGTTATTTCATTGTTAAAGTAACATTTGGGATACATGAGACAAGGAGGACATGTTTTAATAAGTTACCTGCTTTGATAACTAGTAATTGCAATTAAAAAAAGTAAACCCACAGCAATCTCTTTCTTTGGTGTGCATCTCTTATAGGCACCTTTGCTCTCCCTAAGAGTCTGTACAAATATTCAGTTTCTTTCACAGGTCAGAGTTCAAATGCTGGGAATATTTTGTTAGCATACTCATTTGACATATTCTTGTATGTATTGCTTTCTTAGCAGTCACATGGTTTACATGACCAGAGCAACTAATGGTTTTTGTCTTAAATAATAATTTTAGCAAAGTAAAAACTCTGCCTAGAACTATTTATGAAAAAGGACATACTTGAAAGAAGAACTGTGAATGATTCTCTCTGTTGCTGTTTTGATTTCCATAGCTACATTTATTTCCACACTAAACAGATAGAAGAGTATTAGAGATATGAGTGTAGGGTTTCACCGTTTCTATGTACTTCGGGGATCATCAGATGGTGAAAGTGTCTGTAGTCTGAGTTCAGTTAAGCTGTGCTGATTTATTGCAGGCATGGATTTAATCATGGGAATGTAACATGCTTCTTATACCTGTAGACAACCCCTCTTTCTAAGTGTCTAGAAAAATTTCACATGTAAAATTACTGTATCTGGAGTAGACTAGATTTAGGATGAAGAATTTAGCATAGTAAGTGGCCCAACATGAGCAATCTTCACTTCAGAGAAATCTTTTACTTACCTAGAGTTATTTACATGATTAACAAGCCTGGGGAGGAAAAATAAGGTGCTCCATATATTATTTAGATTTCTTTCTCAAAAGATGCACGGATTTTAAGGAGCTGGTTTACATAACATAACACAAACCACAGATTATCAAGCTATTCCTGTATCCTACCTCTGTATCCCTACCTCTACTGAAGTTAGTACATTTTTTTCATTACCAACATTTAGCAGACCCTGACATGGTCGCAGAAGGCAGCATGGTGTTCCAACCATCAAGAGAATCAAATGATTTTACAACTCAAAGCAGAGACCATGTTCTTTCCTTATTCCTTCTACACCTTTGTCTTTCAAGAATGAGTTTTCAGCAGATTGACAGAGAGGACACAGTGCTTGTTATTGTGATGTCATAGATACCCATTTTTACAGAAAACATAAATGGGAGGTGCTCATTTTCATAGCCAGTAGAGTTACCAACCTGAACAAATAAAAGAGGTATTGAGATAGGTAACACCCTCAAAAAATACCTAATCCAACCTATTCTTAATTTCCTCAGATTTGCAGATACACCTTGAATTCATGAATCAAATAAATGTAAAGTATCATAGACATCATATATTTAACTCTAGACAATTCTAGGAACCTTCCCAAGGGTATGCATTTCTCCTCCTTCTCCTTCTCCTTCTCCTTCTCCTTCTCCTTCTCCTTCTCCTTCTCCTTCTCCTTCTCCTTCTCCTTCTCCTTCTCCTTCTCCTTCTCCTTCTCCTTCTCCTTCTCCTTCTCCTTCTCCTTCTCCTTCTCCTTCTCCTTCTCCTTCTCCTTCTCCTTCTCCTTCTCCTTCTCCTTCTCCTTCTCCTTCTCCTTCTCCTTCTCCTTCTCCTTCTCCTTCTCCTTCTCCTTCTCCTTCTCCTCCTCCTCCTCCTTCTCCTTCTCCTCCTTCTCCTTCTCCTTCTTCCTCCTTCTTTTTTAATAAACTGGAGGTAGAGAAGAATTTTGCATATTTGGAAATTCAGTGTGAGTATAATAGAAGCACTACAGAGATTGTCCTAAGGAGCAGATTATAAGAAAAGCAGCTTTCCCAAATAAAATGTTGCAGAAGTATAACTGAGGACTGATAAGATATTTTGAGACTATTTTTCCATATAAATGAGAGTTTACATAGGAACAATAAGAAAACAGGTTCCTGGAAAAAAGAATTCCTAGTCTGCCAGGAAAAGGAGAGATGGGCTGAAATGCTAACATTTCCATATCGTAGCATTTCACAATCATTTCAGTCCATGTTGAGCCAGTAAGCATACAGAGATCATGGTCTTTTTATTCAGTGAAGTGGGAAGAGTACATTTTCCTTTCAGCTTGTTTGTACTCTTGAAGTGGACACCATGAATTGGAGTGAGATTCGTGACCTTTGATACAATCTTCTGAGAGGAACAAAGACTTTACTCCAGCTCAGATAAAAAGCAGTTCCATTACTTCCTGCCTGCCTATGTGAATAATTTTTATACTATCAAGCTAATTTCATTTTTTCCCTCTGTCAAATGGATCTACTGATCAAAAGTTGTATTTCCATGACATCAGGTTTTTTTCTAACTGCAGAGCTGCTGCTATCAATGTTTTCCTTACCAAGATCTTAGTGAAGACAACTTGTCTGTTCCAATTCCAGCATTCAGAGTTGAGCAGGGCAGCCAAGGATAACCTGTGGGCAATGGCAGTAGCTGGACCCAGCCCTGTTGAATGTGTATTTGGATTTTCCCTTGCAATTTATCTAAAGCATAGGGCTAAGAAATAACAGTCTAAATAATTTAGTGCACTTAGAATTCTAAGAAACAAGATTACTGTAGATAAAGCTATTGCCTGGTAGTAAGATATATTTGTCTTTACATAGCCATACTTTTTTCTTACTTGAAAAATTTTCAGTGCTCCAGTCAATGATTTTTGGATTATACTCTACAAAAGCATTTGCCATTTAAAGCCTAGCTTTTTTTCTTCTTGGAAAGCAGAAAAGGAAGTTGTTTTGGTTAAGAACAGAATACCTGCCAATTACAATTTAATCTTTATTTGAATGAAAAAGTGTTCTTTATTGTCAAAAACAGTAACAGCTAGCTTGAGAGCTCGTAGGCAATATTTCAGTCCAGGAGCATACACTCCCCAAATAAAGTACTGCTGAAGAATTGATTACTTTGTCATCCCTAATGCCTATCAGATTACTGTTTGAAACAGCTGAAACATACCCTATGTTCTTACACAAAATAATATTATTTTAGCTCTTAAGTTTTTTAAGTTGCTGTTTGGCGTAGCCATTTTTGGTAAGATTTTATTTCTTTGTGGAAAAAAATGCTGTCTTTCAAACAAAATTGAAGATTTCAGGGAGCAGAGTTACGTTTCAATGGCAGTTTTTAGTAGCCTGTGTGACCTGTGGTGCTGTCTCAAGTGCTAAGAATATCTCAGTCATGCCTGGGAAGAAAAAGAAAAAAAGGCAATTTGGTTTTTTCATTTAATGTACATTTACAAACTTGCATCTAGATGTTCAATTCCTTGATTGCATTCATAATAATGTTTTATGACACTGTTGGTGCTTCCAAAATATACTATTAATAAAGGTCAAAAGAAAACCTCCTTGCATTGCACAGGAAAAAAATCCTGCAGGTAGCTTTTGTGTGTGTGTGATGTGTTTTATAAGATAACAGCATGTGGCTCCACAAAACCCATACGGCTTTCCAGCAGAATCTGCTACAGTGTTTACTAAGTCTATACTTAGAGCTGTCTGTGGCATTCAGTAAATCTGCACATTCCAATAGCTTTTTAGATGAAAAGGTGAGCTTTCCAGTCTCCTAAACTTCCATGTTGCTGTGGCTTAACCCAGTCATGTGTCTGTATCTCAGAGTAATCTGCAGTCTCGTCACAGCTATTTTCTGTTTGATGCTTTTTGCCAGATATATTTGTGTTACTTAATGTCACACTTTGGGGGGTGAAAATAGACTTCTTACAAGGTTTCCTGATTTCTCTGAAAAAGAGGATTCAACAAATCATGCAGCTTACATAGAAAAACAAAACAAACCAAGACATTTTGGAAAGAACAACCACAAAAAATCATTGAAAAAAGAGCACCTAATGTTCCTCCTTGTAATCATTAGCAAAGGAGAAATTTCTGAGTTTGTGACCTGAGGATCATGAGAACTGTGAGTCACTTGCCTTGCTTTGCCACCTCTCCTCTCAATGAATAAGGCAAAAAAGAACCTCACCTATAGTCACTGTTTTCCAAACTTTCTTAAATAATGTCAGTGGGAATAAATTATCAGCTGATTTGTTTCAGTTGATAGTTTTAGCCAATTTCTTCATAGTTTCATCAATAATGTAATTTAAAATAAAAAAGGTTCAATATTAAATCTCTCAGGCAACATATCTATTTAATAGGTTTTTAGTTTTTCAAGACTTCAAAATGGATAGAAGACTTCCTCAACTCATTAATAAATCCTTCTTTCTTCTCTGTATTTAACTCACTCTCCCCTGTCTGGTGAGATGTTGCTTTTCTAAAGCTAATGAGGCCAAAATGCCATTTTATATGCAAAAGTTTTGTCATCTGCTGTGCCTCTCAGTTGTCAAGGCCTTCTAGAAGTGATTTTGTCTTTATTTATAAATAGCCAAGAGTTCTTAATTGTCCCCAAAATAATTACGGTTATTGAGATGTCAGGACTGTAAACATGGAGATTTTAGCTCCCATATGGCTTACTTCCCTCGGGACTGTTAAAAGACAAAGCCTAAAAACCAAGCTTTTTTTCTGAGCTCAGCTAAGAGTGGGAACCTTAAAATAACAGCAGGAGTTGAGAAAAAAACATGATCAAATTGTATATTTTTTCTTTTCTGCCTTTCCCCATTACTTTCTCTTTTTAGCTACACCTCGGATGTCAGACCTTAATACTAGCCAGGTCTTCTTTCTGTGAGAACAGTCTTGTCCCTCTTGCTTGGGAGCTGCCACTTAATCAAGTGTACACCACTTCCATTTGGGCCAAGTGTAATAAGAACATGTGAAAGGTTTTAAATTCCCATTTTGCCTCCTTCATGATAAATTTCATGTTTCTGTGCCTTCAGTGGGAATAATGTAGCCTTAGTCAAGTAGCAGACTTTTCAGATACATATCTAAATGTGTTTAAGGTGTGTGTGTAACCCATCATGTTTTCAATTTTTAATACAATGTTTTATTATTGTTATTATCATCACCATCAGATACAGGTTGTAGTAACATGTTTTCTGTGGGTTTTTCTTTTAAAAAGTATGTTTCCCCAAAACATTTGACAGGTACCAGCATTGCTTTCACTGGTGAAATCTTGCTATACCTGCAGAATGCTAGATTCATAATAAATGCATTCATCCTCAGTTCTTCAGGAAGGTATTTAATTACGTAAGCAAGAGTACTGTTCCTGTGCTTCCTCAAAACATTTTCAGGTTAGCAGAGTACGAGGATGAACACTCCTCATAAGAACTTAAATAATTTGGGAACTCTTTTATTTTACTCTTTATGAAACTGCTGTGCCACGTTGCATCATGCATCTATGTAACACGGAGTTGAATTTTCTATCAACAGGAGGAAAGCACTCGAGGAAACATGAATTTTCTATGTCTTTCAAATTGTTCCACTGAGAATATAAAAAGGGAATGTCTGTCACTTCCTAAATTTGCAAGTGTTTGTGACCATACAGAACTGTGTCATCTCCACTGTAGCCTCTGGCAGTGTGGCTGCTGAGGAAGGACTCTGACAGGTCCTGTCCTGAAAAGTACACAAGTACCAGAAATGAAGAGTCTTACATGTGAGGGGCAGGGTTGCAATAATAAATAAATTGCCTTTAATCAGCTCATAAACTGATTAAATGATGATGGTAGTGCAATGATGAGACTTCTGCTATGGCATTATATCTGAGTTGTGGTTTGTTATCCAATTTGATTTAAAAAAGGCTATCTGTCCTTACTCTGGAAACAGACTATTTTGATTTTCTTCCTCAAAACTGGTCAGGAAAATAGGATTGTTCTATGTCTTATCTGTCACCTTCTGTTACAGGGGTCCTGGGGGTGGTAGACCATGGCCAAATCCAACCAATGCCAATTCTGTAAGTAGTAAATATTTAAAATATATTAGATGTCATCTTAAACTTAGGGAGGTATTTCTCATTAATACACAAGGAAAGAAAAATCCTCTTCATTCAGCAAGGAGGATACTGCATGCTTTTTATTTTTCCCCATAACCCTAATATAGATCAGGTAGAATGAGAAGCAGATCTGAGCAGATAGCTCATTGACCTGCATATATCTTGCACTGCATCTTCACATCAGTTACAGCACTTCCAGAACACAAGGTTATTCTGGGGTACATTTGAAATACATTTTAGCATCCGTTAGTGCAACTTAGATGAGTTAGGTCAACGCTGTCTGGTCAGCAAGCTCTAGAGAAATCACAGCTTGTTAAGTTACAGCTTAATGTGTGGTCACATATTTTACATACTAAAAGCATGTTTGGTGCTCTTAACTAGTGAATATGGAGTCACAGAGCAATTGCTTGTGACACATCAGCAAATTTTAATGTTTTTTGTAAAAACTAGTGCACTCTATTGAATTTCATTGCAACAACCACAAAACAAGGTAGTCTAACAGCAGCTTGAAGGAAGAGGAAGTCAGTGAGGCAATCTCCTATGTCTGGTATGTCTTCAGAAAACACAAAGGTAAAGTTTTCATTCAGTGATCATTTATCATTAGTATAAAAACATGTCACTTTTTAACACAGGTAAGATGGGTCTGGCTTAACAGACTAACCTGATTCTCTCTGTTGTTCTCATTTAGTTTTTTCAGTTCTACTTAGGACAACTGGGGGAAAAAGGAGATGAAACTCTTTCTCAAATTTTGTTTTCTATGTACTCAACTAAAGTGGATGTTAGGGTATTTTTCATCTAGTAGCTGAAATATTTTAATTCTGTGAAATTAATTTAGAAGTCCAGTTACAGATGTACTTACAAAAATGAGTTGGCTGACAAGTCATCTACAGTCTTGTAAAAGACATCCCTGGATATCCTCTGTAACAAATATCAGAATTTGATTTATAATGAAAATAGAATTTGCTCCTTAAACAAAACAAAACAAAAAAAGCATAAGGCAAATAAATAAAATTGGTAACTTAGAATTGTAGAATCCTTGAAGTTGGAAAAGACCTCTAAGAGCATCAAGTCCAACTGTCAACCCAACACCACCATGCTCACTACACCATGTCCTGAAGCACTGTGTCTTTTAGAGGGAAAGATACAAAGGAGTTCCTTTTTCTTTTATGATCAAGATTTTAGACAAGAGTGAGTTATATAAGAACATAAAAATTCAGTCCCTGCTTGGGATGGCTTTGCATTCTTACTGACTTAAATGCCAGTATGTACTACTTAAGTTGTAAAGCTTATAAAGCATATAACATTAGTAATGTTATAGCTTCAGCTTTTACTATGGACCACAGAGTTTTACAGACCTTATTTTGGCTCCTGCAATAAGAATAACAATAAGAATTACTCTTGTAGTAGATGAAAGACCTGGGTTGGTATTAGATCTTGTAACCAAATATCTTTAAAAAGTGATGCCAGCTATTAAAAATGCATGCCTCACTCATTATTAAACAATGGAGAGCAGGTATCAGACCTCAGCCTACAGACATTTAAATGTCTAAATAATCTTTTTCACAATAATTTCATCAGAGTGCCTACGAGGACACAGTAATCTTAAACAGAAACATTTTTATTTGAAATATTGGGCATTAGATTTGATTTGTGCTTGTAGTGCTAGTTTTGAACCTGAATGTGTGTACAAGCTGTTGAAGACATGCTTGCTTTGACAAAATCAGCATTTTCCCATAGTCCTTAACCATGTCTTTGATATAAATTAAACAAATAACTGTTAACCTACAGCTGTACATAAATATATGTATGGACTCCATCTCACTGCAGTGGAAATTACTGTTTTGTTTCTGTTGAAATTGCAGATACCTTATTCTTCAGCATCTCCTGGGAACTATGTAGTAAGTACACTTGTGTGTGTGTTTGCTTATTAGAATAGATGTTACATTTTATTTAGGAAAAGAAATAGCTGTCCAGATGTTAAGAAGAACCCTTGTGTATTGGTTGAGAACCGAACATCTGATCTGCACTTAGTTTTTTTTTTCTGCCATCTCTGGTGCATATGTTGATGTTCATTACTGGAGTCATTATCAGTCTGGTCAAAATTGCCCTGAGTGCTGTTTTATTTCAGCCAACATTTATATAACAACACAACTTACTGTCTTTCAATAATAAAGGACAAAAAAAACCCAAACCACAAACAACCCAGCTTTCTTGGTAACATGATATCATGTATGCATTTATGAGCTACTTCCGAAAGTAAAAGCACTGGGAGAGTCAGAACAAGCTTTTATCTCCTCAAGGATATACAAAAGCATTTTAAGGGAAATTTTTATTCATTTAATTGCTTTCTAAAGACTTGAGAACTCCTTTTTTGTTTGGTTGGTTTGTGTTCTCCATAGTCTGTTATGTCTTAATTTCACAGGTGGTGTGTTTAATTTATTATGGATTAGTTGGTGTCATTGGTTTTTTAGTTTGTACTTTAGAATTAAATAGTTAATTTTTAATATTTTGGGTTTTTTTAAATGCAAAACACAAAATGCTAACTCCCTCTCTGGAGTTTAACAAACAGCCTTTACCTATCAACAGACTGGTTTTTGTTGGCGTGTATACTGCTTGTTTTTATCTCTATCCCAAGAAATTAACTTTGTTTATCCTTTTAGGCCCTTTATTGTTGTTGTTACTGCTGTACATGGATTATTTGTACTTTCAATGTACCCAGCTAAGGGATATTTTTCTATGTGTTTTTATCACATGCTTAGTACTGGTGTCACAGTGTAATGAGGGAGAGTTATATATATATATGTGTGTCTATATATATGTATATATGCATGCATATATATATATATATATGTCTATGTCTAAGATTCCAAATTTCTATTGGTTGGGCAGGTTTCAGTAGACTTCTCTTTTGATATTTCATGTTTTGTCACCTACAATTAGAAAACCACAGAGCACTAGCTTCAAACAGCATAAAACCTGAATCTGTTTTAGAATGTGGAAATCTCTGGTTCTTCACCATAAGGACAATATGCCAGTAGTGATTTTCATGCTTGTGCTGCTTATAGGTTTCTCTTACTTGTAGTCTTACTAAGAGACATGATCCTGAAGAGCTAAAGCCAAAGGATGAGTTCTAAGATTATCTTACTTTGTTTAGACAAAAATCAATTTATTTTGTCCTGTGTTTAGACAATCAGCTGTGAAAAAGGTTATGTCTCTCTTAAGTGTCCATAACTCTGGTACTCATTTAGCCACAGTTAGTGGAAATAGTCCAGATCTGTTGGGAAGAGGCTTTCTGGTTTTGCCCTAGACACTAGTGCTCAGTTATTGTTGCAGATTTTGAAGACTTTTGGAGAATATTTTACTTCATATTCTAATTTTTGTGAGAAGTCCTGAGAAAGCAGAAAAGAAGGTGCTACAGGGAATTACATCTTAAAAAGCAAACGTAAGGAAAATGCAATTTGTAGTAGCAGACTCTATGGCTGTACCAGGTCAGCTAGCATATACTATTTGAACAAAAGAGGGTTTCACCATATTTCATATAGACAGAGGAAGAGAAAGAGTCACTCTTTCAGAGACAATGATGAGGTTGGTGCTGGAATGTTACTTCTAATTGGCAGTGTTGAAGGGAAATCAAGAGATAGGCAAAGATGCAAGAATGAAACAAACAAAAGATTGACGTATTGGAGAAAATGCCTGAGGCTCTGTGAACTCCAGCTGTGCTACTGGAAAATGTTGCTGCCTGTTTCCTTGTCCTCACTCTTCTGCTGAAGGTTGCAAGTCCTTCAGGTCTGCTGCTGAAATTCCTTGAATTAGTGACCCTGTTTATCCAAAACAGCTGAGGTTGATTGAAGCATTTGAAGACCATGGTCCTTGTTGAAGCATTTTATCTGACCCAAAATATGTGGAGGGACACACAGAGGGAGCTCCAAGTGGAGCTGAGGCTGCCACTACCGGAGGATAGTGGTGGAGCAGCAGAGGTGGGCCAAGAGTTGAAATCTTCTGCAAGTATAAATGCTTGCACAGTGCATGTGTTATCTGATGCCTGCTTCAGAAAGGCTCACCACATTTTGGAAAAGGAATGCATGAACTCCAGCCATACAAAGGTCAGTAGCTTCCAAGAGAGCTAGCATTTGGGAGAGTTGAAGTCTGGAGAGCTCTGAAACCAGCTGTTACACCAAAGGATGTATGATCAGGAGCCTCATGCTTGATCTGGTTAGTTTATCAGAGAGTTTTTGAGACGTCCATTACTTAATGCATTCTCAAAGTGAAAATAGTTGATACCAAGAAGCTTTCTAAGAGAAGGAAGTGTACAAGCAATGAGAGTAAATACAAACTTAAAATCTGATGCAAAAGTTAGTAGTGAAGATAAGAAACTTTTCTAACTAATGAGTAATTTTTACACTTTTTTATGTGATGCTAAAAATACAGAAAAATCTAAAAAACTCCAGTGAGCCTAGTACACAGATATATGGATAAAGTCAGTCTGTAATGCTTACAGTCATTTATATAATCCAAAGGTCACTTTGAATTTGGAGTCTGTAGCTCTGCAGCAGCAGTGGTGGAATTTCTGGGCTGCACAGGCCTTTCAAACAGTTTGGGCAAGCCTGATTCCAACAGACTAACTTCTGATTCACTTGTAATTTGGGAAGAGAAAAAAAAGCTATGTGGTAGTATGAAAATGAACTTTTGACTGTGCCTTGATTTTTATAAGCTGATCCATGGGTTTCATGGTGGAGCAAGCCTTTGTTCTTAGCATGATTTACAAACAGTAGTTGGTGACCTTGCTTAGGTCACAAGCAAGGGGAAGTGCAAGATGAAGAGCTGCTAGGTGGGTGTTACACATAAGGGCATAGTGGTATATGTATATTGACTGACTGCAGGGATGTGCTGCTGCTTCTGGGTGGAAGATTTCTGTTTCATTTACAATGACTGTGGATGTATCCCTCTGGAAGTATTTCACTTGTACAAACCTACTGAGGAGTGCTACCAGTCAGGAAGCCAATACATTGCAGAGTTTGTCTGAAAATAGTGTTTGCTCCCGTATCATTGCTAAATGATATGTTCAGTAGGCCATGGAGAAACAGTGTCTGTGTTTTTTAGATCCAAAACTTCTCTGCCTGCTTCCAAAATACCTCAATGAATTACAGGAAATCTCAGCAGTGGCCTTGTAAGCAGAAAGGAACAACAGAACCTCTATATTCAGTGCCACTGAAAAAATACTCTGGGGCAGCAAAGCTGCTATTTTAAAATAAACAAAAGAGATAAAAATACAATAGTCATGTGGCAATTAAAATATTCATCTGTTTCTAGCAATCTGTGTATTGTTTGCTATGGAAAAGTCAATGCTTACTGACTTTCATTGATGCAGACAGTAGGAAGCCAGAAGTTGCAGTTCTGTTCTTCCTAAACAATTGGTATGTTTAGAATAAAAGTGCTGGATAAATTCTTAACCTTAAGAAAAAGTGTTTAACAACCAGAGCAGTTTGTGTGCAGTTCCTAGGCATGAACAGATTTGTAACACAGAAATAACTGAAAAAGAAAATAAATGTTCCATGATTCATGAGGTTTTGTCGTTGTTGTTTTTAATCTTTGATTTAGCAGTCTAGGCAAATTATATGACTGTGCCCAGCATTATCCTGACCTTTTAAATCTATTTGTCATTAATTTGGGAAGAACTGTTTTTTTTATAAAAATTTAGGATATTCTACAAACAGGATAAGATGCCTATGGCATCGAGATAAAAAGTCTACCTGAAAAAGAAAGCTTTCTTAACATAATTAGGCTCTTCTGTCGCCATAGGACATCCCCTTGTTTTGTGCTTAGCAAACATTGTTTACTGTGAATAAAAGAGAAATAGCAGCTGAAAAAACAGTGGTAATAAAAGTAGGTTCAAGGAATTAAATATAATTGTCTCAGGCCCTGCTCCAAGCATTTCTCTTGTCTGACTCACAGCATGACACAGAGTTAGTGACTAATGGATATTCTTGGGTCTGTATACCTCCATGCATCAGAAGTCTGTGCCAGAGCTTGCTGACCAATTGCCTTGTCTGAATCAGTGATGAGCTCTTTTGCTATGTTATCAAAAAATGTGCTCACCAGAGTAACTCATGATATTCATGGTGCTTTGTTTTGTTATTTGTACTGTGTTCATTTTTCATTGTGGTGTGTTTTTTTCCTTTGATGCTAACTGACATTTTCTACTTTCTCTAGGGTCCTCCAGGAGGTGGAGGCCCACCAGGAACACCCATCATGCCTAGTCCTGCAGGTATTGAAATCACTTGGAAATAATAAAAGACAATTATAAGTGATGTTAAGAAGCACAGAAATTATTTTTTAGTGTCTGATTTTCATAAGGAATCAGATGATGATAAATTACTAGGTTTATACTTGCTGTATCAGGCTTTTTCCTGTGCTTGCACTCTCTCTTCCTGCTATGTGCAGAGATAGGAAGCATTTTGTCTCTACAGTTAAGAGCAATCCATTTCTCTGGCTTATGTGCCCATCTTTTCTTGCACAATTTCAGTAACAGCACATTAAATGATAGGAGGCACAGGCTTTATTTTCTTTTGTTAGTGTTCTCCAGGACAATTCCACTAGTTTGGAAATAGGAGATCTCAGAATCTGGAGAAACTCCATGTGGTATCCTTTGGGTAAGACCTGATCAACATCATGCAGCAATGTCATCTGACTGACAGAAAGTCATGTGGACAGGTTGCTAGCCTCTCTCTTTCAGTGGAAGAGCAAGGCTCCAGTGGAGTCATTATCATGTCATACCAGTGATCTGTTCCCAGAACTTCAAGTTCCCCACTTTTACCCCAGGTAACATGGTCTGTGTCTTGCAACTTGGATCACATGGAGACCTTAGCTGCGTGCAAAAGATTGGCCACATTCCTACTAAGATTTGAGGAAATGAGAATGGGAGGATTCAACATGGCTACCTTCTCTAGGCTTAAAGAGGTTCAACTAGATGTGTTTCCTTCCACTGATGTCCTTCAAAGACTGTAATACAAAAGTGGAACTGCAGGATGTTGTGCTCTCCCACAGACATAATCAGAAATCTGCTAAAATGAAGCTCATTATGTTTTTTGTAACCCAGTATTCAATAGCTACTCCTTTCAGCAAATATCTGCCTTTGAAACTCACTTTCACCAGCTAAGAGGGACCCATTCACCTCAGTTCCAGCATCCTCAGTCCTTATGTCCTGAAACATGTTCTTGCTGTACTCTACAGCACAAGAGGGTAGGGAAGTTTCCTAGCTGACCATGAAAACTTACACCAATGTAAGATCTTCATTAAATACAATTCTGAAGTTTTGGAAAAAAAACCCCAGCAAACAACCTAAGATAAAACATAGGGCTTCCTTATTAATGTAATTAGTGAAAAAGATAATTAGTGCAAGATGGCATTTAAAAGTTAGAGTCTTTTTTAATACAAACCAAAGGTATGGACAGCCTGCACTTTAAAAATAGTCAGCACTGCTGTTATGGCACATGTTGGGCTGTCTGTGTGCAGCTCAAGTGAAGGTTCTGCTGGCAGTTGTTCCCATTTTCAGTTAGAGACTCAAAGATGTTCTGAGGCTTTGTTTTCCAAAGGATGAAAACATACAGAAATTGGACACCTGAGAGTTTTGCAAAGGTGTTTACTTGCCTGTGTGAACCAGCTCCAAGGGTTCCTGTGTACCAACCATCCTGTATGTGTTTTCACATGAGCAAGCATAACATGGGGAGAGCCAGTTTTACAGAAGGATCTGCTGGTTTGCCTACCTTACTGAATGTTAAAACTGACTTGTTATATGCTAATTTCACTTTGCTAACTTTAGGCTGAAAGCTTTTGCTGCCCCTATTCCTTAAACAGCATATTTTAGTATTCTAGCAGTAGACAGTGCTGTGTATGCAATGGAATTGTTTATTTATCAATTGATGCTTAGAAAACTGTATCAGGAAGATTAAGGAACAGACAAAAATCTTGATCTTAACTTCCCAGTGTACCTACAAATCCATTCTTGCAGGAGGTCAGGCCACATTCTCAGTTCCATCATGTTCCAGTGGCAGTGATTTTCTTGCTTTCACTGCTTCTGACTCAGAAGTCTCCCATTACCTTGTCTTGGAAAAGGAATTCATAGCTCAGCAGTGGGTTTTGTGTGTTTTATTAACCTCAAAACTCTGGTTCAAAGAGGCAGAACGGCCTTTTGGAGGATCTCTGTACAGAGGACGAAGCTATTCTTTATTCTGTTTGCAGATGCTATAGAGGTATTGATTCTCGAAAGCTGCCTGTTTTTTTTTAAATCATACTGTCCCCTTAGGGATGTATTTAGACTTTTCTTTGGCTATTCTCCTCCTAATAAACCTTTTCATTACATGGCCTATGTCCTGTCAAGTTCCCTTGGGAAAGGTTTTTGCCTGATTTGTCTACTCTCTGCTGCATTTTTTGCATTCTCTTTCATACTAACATTGATGAAACGCGTCAAGACTTTCATGTGTGTTAGCAGCGAGGATAAGCTGGAGATCAGACTGAATCATTTATGTCTACTAATGATTCTTAGGCTTTGGTTTCTTAAGTTCAGCCCAGAAGAGTTATCTGGATTGACTCGTGGATTTCAACTCTGGTGGTGCTCCACCAGGAAGTTCATGTGCATTGACTGAAGGGAAAGAGCTGAGATGCAATACAGCTGTGTTAATATTCTGGGAGAATTTATTAGCTTAACAACCATGCTGTGCAAGGATGCTTTTGCTGAGTTTGAACTCAGGTGTTTTTTTGAAGCATTGCACCACACTGTAGCATGAGGATACATCAGCTAAAGCTGTCCTTACAGTTAGTATCTTTGCACAATGTTCCACTCAACAGTTAGGTACATCCAAAATCAAATTGACTGACAGGGATGAGGAAAAAAAATAATTATGTGGTATACTAATTTGCCATCTGTATAATGAGAACCTATTTATCATTTATTACAGATGAAAAACAACTACAGGAAGTATTCTGTTTTATAGAGAATATTGAAGATCAGTGAAGTAATTTGGAACTCCAGGAAAAAGGGTTTATGGAATTAAATAATTACAGATACTTGGTGATTTATAAACCTTTTAACAGTCATGCATAAAACTGGAGACTAGAAGTAGTCACTTAGGGACCATCGCAATTATTTCTTTCCATAGCTCTGTTGTATGGTAGCAATAGATAGAAAGGGAATGAACTCTTCCATTATATTGCCACTGTGTATCGGTGATTCAGGCACAGAAATAATACGAACAAAATGACAGGAAACGTATTAGGTGGGTAGTTTTATTTAAAGGTATATATTAGCACTTAAAGTAATCTTTTATTACAGATTCAACCAACTCTGGAGACAACATGTACACTTTAATGAATGCAGTACCACCTGGACCCAACAGACCTAATGTAAATATGAACCTAGTTACATATTTCTCTGAATTCCACAGCCTTTTATTAATCCAAACTCTACATTGCCATCACATATCATTAACTCTTAAGTTTTTCATTTTTATGGGTAACACTTAAGTTGCTTTCCTCCCACCACGTGCTTTTTAATGTTGCCCAAATCAGTCATGCTAACACATGGAAAATAATGATTGGAACATATTCATCTACATGGAAAAGACCTTAAAAGCTTCTGCATGTGAATCATGGGGACAACTTGGTTTATCACACAGCAGTGGAACTTTGTTCTGTGTGATAGGGTGTCATCCTAGGAGCTGCCACTAAGCATTAGTTCCTGCAGCATTCAAAATCTTTGTATATAAAAGTATCTGTCCTTAAAAGAGGAGGAGAAAATTGCTGAAAGTGACCCAGTACTATGTTGCCCTGCCATTCTGTAAAAAAATCATCAGATTAACACCTCTGAGAAGAAACAAACTTCCTATTGATATAAATGAAACCTATTGATTTAAGTGTTTGCCTAATGAGCTAGTTAACTTTTGAACATTTTTGCTTAAATTTCAGCAGATAAAAATCTGAATTCTTGGAAAGAACTTGTTTCTTCTCTGATCCTCCTCTATGCCTGTAGTATTATTTGCATATCTGCTTACAACCGTGTGGGGTTTTTTTAATGACAATTCATATCACAGGCCAGTAGAACTTAAAAATATAAATATGTAGATACTGCTAAACCATTATGCAGTGAATGTTATAATTTTTTCTGTAATGTTAATGGCTTTAAGATTTGGAGAGGCCTATATTTAAGGTTAATGGCTGAAACTGTTCAGAAACTGCTCCTGCTGTAGAGGCCAGTATGGAAGAAGTGGAGCTTGCGAGCTGTTAATGAGTCACTCAGTGAAAAGACCTGTGAAGTTCCTTCTAACTTCAGTGGCAGCAGAGCTAGGTCACCACTAGCAGAGTCATACACAATGTGCTAAAGTAAATAACAAATTATTCCTAAGTTAAACTCCAGTCTACAGAGGTGAGAGTTTCCAAAAATCACAAAGGTAGCACTGGAAAAAGTGAACAAAACCAATTGATGTTTTTTCAGTCTCTTCTCATGAAAGAGTTTCACTTTCCTTAGGTTTTTCAAGCTGGGATTGTCCATTTTTCCTTCATATTTTTTTTTTCTCTTTTGAGAAGTACTTTCTTCTTACTAGATTGTCTATAAAAAATGTTCAGTGATGCTATTTTTAAATGTTTGATCCTTTTGTAGTTTCCCATGGGGCCAGGGTCGGATGGACCTATGAGTGGACTGGGTGGAATGGATTCACATCATATGAATGGATCATTAGGTAATGATAGTGACTGTTAAAAACATTGTGTGTTTCTAATGACTGGTGCCATTTTCTGTAATAAGTTCCCTCTTCCCATCTTTTTTAAACCAAAAAAAGATGTATATGCATCAAAAAACAGCATTAAAATACTTTTTAAGCATATGAGACATATGGCATACATCATGCACCTCTGGAAGAAAAATACCATGTAAGAAGAGTGTAGTTCTAATCCAGTTAATGAAAACCAGTCTAAAAACATGCCATCACAGTAGTGTAAAGGTGAAGACTTAAGACCTATTTTTATTTACCTCTCTTCCTCTTTGGAAGCGTTGGGAAGGTGTCATTGTTGCATGCTGGTACACGTTCTTAGTAATTACCTGTAAGTAATTTATTACATATTTTGATGTATGCATTAAGCTGGTTTTATTCCAAAATCTTGATATGCTCATTTGTTCTATACTTAGCCATATGTCTGTTAAGTGTGTTATTAATACATCCCCATTAACATCTTCAGAGCAGTGCTGATTTGAATGCACGCAAAAGAAGATGAATTCTTGTCGATGCATGCAGAGGGAGAAGGAGTAGTGTAATGCTTGTCTTTGGGCACTTTTTGAAGGGCTTGTCTGTAGTGGAGAACCTTTACATAACTGCAAAAATACACTGCTTCATCTCATGACTGTCCTGATAAGTCTTCACTTCTACTCTTTTCTGAAAGCATTGCAGACACTTGAAAAGTGTCTGTTTAAGACACTGTTTAAGACATTTAAGAAACAAGCCACAGCTAAATAAACTGCTTTTATACCTTCCTCTTCCATACCCTCAAGTAAATAAATACCTTTGTTTTATTTCTGCTTATGCCCTAACATCAGGGCAGTAGCTGGGAATGCAGTTCTTGTGCTGTATTCAGAATGTTGGTCATGCAGACAATGCAGGGGGAATCGTGGGCTGCAAAAACTTAAGATGTCTTTGTTCTTCTATATCTTGGCCCATCATCAAGGTTCTCTTTTACATTTGGAAGCTGGCCTGTTGCCACAAGGAGCACCAGCAACAATGCAAAGTAGTTCAAGCAAGCTGGATACAGGTCAGGCAGGCAGAAGTGAAGCTGTCAGTGTTCCCTTTGTTTATATCCTCAAAGAAAAGCACCATCACCTTCCCAGCACTGGTGCAAATCAACCTAAACACTATGCCATTTAAGTCACAGAATCACAGAAAACATCTACTTGGAAGAGTCCTCAAAGATCAACCAGTCCAACCCTTAACCCAGCACTGAAGGGTCAACACTAAACCATGTCCCAGGTCCACATGCTGCTTGAACACACCCAGTGACAATGATTCCACCACTGCCCTGGGTAGACCATTCCAATGTCTGATAATCCTCTCTATGAAGAAATATTTACCAATATCCAGCCTGAACATCCCCTGGTGCAGCTTGAAACTATTTCCTCTGGTCCTGTTACTTGACACCAAGGCAAAGAGGCTGCATCCTCCTCACTCCAACCTCTCTTCAGGTAGTTGTAGACAGCAATGAGGCCTCCCCTCAGCCTGCTCTTCTCCAGACTGAACAACACCGGCTCCCTCAGATGCTCCTCACAGGTCATGTGCTCCAGGCCCTTCAGTGTCTCTCACTGCCCTTCTCTGGACATACTCCAGCAACTCAATGTCCCTCTTGTAGTGAGGGATGCAAAACTGGACACAATACTTGAGGTGTGACCTCACCAGTGCTGAGTACAGGGGGATGATCACCTCCCTGTTGCTGATGGCCACTGTGTGTCTAATATAAGCCAGGATGCCGTTGGCTTTGTTGGCCACCTGTGCACACTGCTGACTCCTGTTCAGTCAACTGTCAACCAAAATCCCCAGGTCCCTCTCTGAGTTGCAGCTTTCCAGCCTCACATCCCCAAGCCTGTAGCTTACCATGAGATTGTTGTGACCCAGGTGCACAGATGAGCAGAATCCAACAGTATGAGATTTAACACATCCAAGTGCCAGGCTCTGCACATTGGCCACAACAACCCCAGGCAGTGCTACAGGCTGGGGTCAGAGTGGCTGGAGAGTGGCCAGGCAGAGAGGGACCTGGGGGTACTGGTCTGAACATGAGCCTGCAGTGTGCCCGGGTGGCCAAGAAGGCCAATGGCATCCTGGCCTGCATCAGACACAGTGTGGCCAGCAGGAGCAGGGAGGGAGGTCATTCTGCCCCTATACACTGCACTGGTTAGGCCGCACCTTGAGTCCTGTGTCCAGTTCTGGGCCCCTCAGTTTAGGAAAGATGTTGACTTGCTGGAAGGTGTCCAGAGAAGGGCAACAAAGTTGGTGTGGGGTTTGGAACACAAGCCCTATGAGGAGAGACTGAGGGAGCTGGGGTTGCTTAGCCTGGAGAAGAGGAGACTCAGGAGAGACCTTCTTGCTCTCTACAACTACCTTAAGGGAGCCTGTAGACAGGCGGATGTTGGTCTCTTCTCCCAGGCACACAGCACCAGAACAAGAGGACACAGTCTCAACTGTGCTAGGGGAGGTTCAGACTAGATGTTAGGAGGAAATTCTACACAGAGAGAGTGATTGCCCATTGGAATGGGCTCCCCAGGGAGGTGGTGGAGTCACCATCATTGGAGGTGTTTAGGAGGAGACTGGATGGGGTGCTTGGTGCCATGGTTTAGTTGATTGGGTGGCGTTGGATGATTGGTTGGACACGATGATCTTGAAGTTCTCTTCCAACCTGGTCTACTCTATTCTACCCTATTCTACTTCTATTCTATTCTATTCTATTCTATTCTACTCTATTCTATTCTATTCTACTCTATTCTTTTCTATTCTATTCTACTCTATTCTATTCTATTCTTCGCTTGGCTTTGTTAAACTTCATACAATCAACCTTGGCTCATCCATCTAACCTGTTCAGATGCCGTACCCTCCAGCAGATCAACACAGCCACCCAGCTTGGTGTCATCTGCAAACTTACTGAGGGTGCATTCAATCCCCTCATCCAAATTGTTGATAAAGATATTAAAGAGAACATGCCCCAGTACTGAACCTTCAGGGACTTTGCTAGTGACTGGGAACCAGCCAGACTTTAACTCCTTTCACCACCACTCTTTGGGCCTGGCCATCCAGCCCGTTTTTAATCCAGTGCAGCATGCACTTAACTAAGCCTTGTCCTGTAACTTTCTGAAGGAAAATGCTGTCCATACTACTATGGGAGGTGGACATCTCGTAGCTGAAAGGTTGGGAGGCTGTGAGACAGGAATTATATAAGACAAAGGGAGAAATTTGCAGAGGCTGTGACAAGATGGCAAAAAAACTAAGCCGTCAAACCTCATTTAGCAGAACAATTAAAATTCAACAGTAGGCATCTATCTCCTAATAGAATTACCTTCTTTTCTAGGAAAGCATGTCCCTGAAATTCCTAGATTACTTTCCTTAAGGACACCTTGTGATTTTTCAGCCTTTCTTTACATATTGCAGTCCAAAAATGGATTGTTGCTTTAATTAATAATGATGCACATTACAGCCAAATAAATTTAAAACTGTGTAAAAGCTAATCACATCTTCTTCTGTCACTTTCTATAGCCTCAGCATTACTTTTTAACTAAAAAAAAGTTGAAACAGTTATGGAAGGATTTTACACATACCTAGCATTTGGTTAGTTACTTTCTCCACTGAAAGTGCTGAAGTTCTTAGTCAATTAATGATGACTGCTTTTTAGTGGTAACTTCATATCTGAACTGGAACCTGAGTTCTTTGAGGACCAGGGGGCAGGGAGAGATTTGCTGTATTCATTTCCATGCTGCAGTGGGCAGCTTTGTCTTATAGTCAGATGGATAAATTCAAGGTCTCTCTTGAGCATCTAAAACTTCCTTGATTACAAACCTTCTATCGGGTATCTTTTGTAGCTGCAATGTTTAGCAAGAAATCTTTTCTTGATTTCCACCAGATTTATCCTTTGGTCCATGACAAAATAACCCCATAGCACTTAGGTATCTGATGAGAAGCCTTATTTAGCCAGGCTAAGCAGAGTAAGCTGTTTTAACCTCCTCCCACATCTCATTTTCTTAATTGTTTTCCTCTGATAATTCTTCTGGTTCTGTATTTAGTACTCTTGCAGAATTTATTTTTCCTGAAAATGGGTTACTGGAATTGTTTACTGTCTGAAGATCCTAAAAATTCTTTTATTGATACAGGCATCCTAAAGTTGGATTTCCTTTATTCTTGGCATTGCCTGAGAGCTATAACATGTGAAAAATTCTTTTCAATATTCTTGCACTCATTATATTTGATTTTATTTGGTTTCTGTTACTCTGATCCTCAGGATCATCTGCTTTCTTCTGAAGGATACTGTTGTCATCAGTATTTGTACTGCATTGAAAGCTGATGTCATTTCAGTCAATTTCAATGGCAGGCTTCTGCTTCCATCAGCAAAAGACATTGATGAAACCCTCCCAGATGACCATACTAATAACAGTGGTCTTTTTTCCTCCGGGGTATATCAACTTCTACTACTTATCCATGATTTTGATTGTTTTCTTCTCAGGCTGGAGCACTATTTCCCCTAGGTGGATATACCCCAAATTAATTGTATTACCTGTGTCTGCTATGCCTAAGAGGACAAGGAGGTGGGACATAGGGTTTCTTGGGTTGTGCTGAGCTGTTCCACCCTGAAAGGATTCTGTCCAAATAACTGATGCAGATCAGAAGTCTGTCCTTCGTTCTCCTCTCTTATTTTGCACTGAATGTGTACACAGAGAAAGGACTAACTTTATTCAATGCTGCTGACTGTAAACGTTTACTGAGACACATGGGAAAGGAAGTGAGATGGCACATTGATGGCTATGCTTTAAAGTATTGCTGCTGCACTATATATTTACTATGAAAAGGAAACCTTAGATTAACTTCAGCTCAGAACTAACTGAATAATTGTCTTATTTTCATTTAAAGGCTCAGGAGACATGGACAGTATTTCCAAAGTGAGTATGTTACTTGGGATTTTTAGAATGTTTCACTCTAAACATGTTTTCTTGGTCTTTATTGTGAAGCTTTTATCTATGTCTACATTTTCTGCTTGTCAACTTTTTGGGAGGCTATGCAGACAGACTTAAGTTTCAATTGAAAATAAAAAAAATAATATATAAATCAATAGGAGTAGTAGACTTTATAAGTCTACTAAATTGATAACATAGTCTACTACTAAGTAGACTTATTTCCTACTGCATAATAATGTCTGTTAATGAATGATTAATTATATCCAGTTCATAATCTGATCATGTCACAGTTTTTCACACTGTTAAGATAAATGAATATAGTTCTAATAATCAATCCTAGTTAAATGTAAATTTGGGAAAATGTCATTAGGATGTTACGTTTATGCACTACTTGATTGCTTTTGCCACCTCTGTAGGCAGTGTTAATACCTTAATCATTAGTATAATTTCCTAAAAGCTAGATGAAGAAGCACTATTTTGATATCACAACCATTAAATAGTTGGAAATTAATGTGAGTTTCACCTGCAGGGGTTTTACATCTACAAAAATAATATTGTACTTGAATCCATCACTTCTTCCACAAAAATAAAACTCCTGCATATGTGATCATCACTAATTTAGGCATTAATGAGCTTATTTGTTACTGGCAAAGTAGCATAAATCTGTCCCCTGCAAAACTAAGGAAACTGTTTTGTACTCAGCATTTTCACATCTAACTGACTGAAACTAATAAATACATTGCTACCACAGTCTCCCTGCACTTTCGTACTTGTGATCTATAAATACAGAAACTGATGAAAAGGTTGTTTCAGTTGAAACTTTATCATTCATTTGTTTGTAGCTAAATTATTTAAGATCTTCCAAGAAAGGAGCATGGGTTTGTTTTGAGCTTATCACCCGCTGCTGTACCGTGATGCTGTCACTGGATCTCTCCCTGTGCCGACTTTGCCATTTTAAATCTAAGAATGAACTGCACATGCTCCAGTCACGATAAATACCTCACTGTAGGTCTGTTCTCAGGAGCTGTGATGAGTTGCCAGTATGTAGGGAACAAAACACTGAGCTAAATTCCTGTGGATTATACGCAGAAGCTTGTAGTATGACTTCGTAGAGAATACACTTCCAGGTGTTTAGAAGGCAGGGATCATTCTTCACTTAATCATAGATATTTATATATACAAATAGGAGGAAGAGGAGGACCCTATACAGTTTCACAGATTGTGGTCTTCTGGTGGCATGGTATGGGAGAAGGGTAGCTTGTAAAATATGCTTAGCTTATCCTTCCCAGAAAGGAGGACCTTGGCAATATGTGTCCAAGGCCACTGCTGCTCCTGTGAGGAAGCAGTGTCTATAGCAATCCTATGTTTTTGTACATTTTTAAGATGTATGGCATATTCAGTCTCTGCAAAGAGTGAAATGATCTTTTTGCCTTAGTTATGCTGTACCTTTACATACAGCGATGGTTGAGGTTGGGTGAGGCCTTGAGCAGTGTGGTCTAGCAGAAGGTGTCCCTGCCCTTAGCAGGGAGGTTGGAACTTGATGATCTTTAAGGTTCCTTCCAACTCCAACCATTCTGTGATTCAGTAAAAGCCTCCAATGAGATAACAAGCTTACAGTACTTTAAAAAAAAAATCAATGTCCACATTTATTCTTCAGTATTTTTATTGAAAACCACAGCATTTTTTAAGGAAAAACCCCCAGACATTTCTATTAGTTTGTCACAAGATTGTTTTTTAAAGCCTGTATTCAACTCACTGGTATTGAGTATCAGCATATCTGCTAATACAAGTATCAAGAGCTCTGAAAACTTCAATGGAAGTATTCACCTGGAAATCTTGTAATTCATTAACCTTAATGAATAACTCACAGAAATCACATTCAGTGCCTCTCTTTTTCAAATAACTAAAAGAAAAGTGTTGCTAAATTTGGAAGTAACCGAGTTGTCCTGTTACACCATTATGTCTACTTCTGAATAGCAGTGCCCAGTATGCAGCCTTCATTGATAGCAGTAAAAGCGTGTGGGTAGCATTGGTAATTTCAGGCAGGTAGTAGTATGTAATGCTTTTGGAACTTGAAAGGAAAGTTCTGCCTGCAAGGAACAGCACATTTCTGGGTCTGTTGCATGCAAAACTATTATGTGGCTGCCTTCCAATTTTGTACAGTTACCAGGATTGTTCTTGCTGAGGCTCCCTGCATACATCACTGGCTAGCCTTGCAGTTGGGCTTTTTCACAAGTAAAACTGCCAGTGACAGAAATTCTTCACTGAATTTAACATAGTTTGGAGGGGTGGGGGTGGGTGGGTGATGCTCAAGTTACAGGTTAGGACTTCAGTGGAGCAAAACACATGTTGGAGGAGCAGATTATCAATTCTCAGGAGATACAAAAAATTAATCCAGTCTTGGTGGAATCAGAACAGCTCAGAAAACTCAGAGCGACATTTTCTAGAGATTTTAATTTAGTTGGCTGAATAGCAAAACGTTTTTGTGAAGTAGATTGAGATGTGATAAATAAATGAACTGAAATGATGCATATTAAATAAACATTAATAATGACCAGTGTTTCTTGCAGTGCCCATAGAGTTTGTGCAGGCATCAAAGACATACTTGCTTTATCAAAACACAGCTTGTGCCACGGTGTAAGACCCCATATTGGCCATACAAGCAGCCCAGGAGAGTTGCTATAAAAGTGTTTATGTCAGGAACTGGACCCTTTGGGACTGTAGCAATTGCAGAATTTCAAAGTTTTGTGCTACACAGAGCAAGATGAAATAGGGGTAAATCCCCTAGGAATTAAAAAAGTGTGGGAGCCTCATATAAAATAAATGTGACAAGGCCTTTAGTAGGGTTTACATTTTCTGGTCTTAGAGTTTAAGGCCAGAAGGGACTGACAGGATTGTGTAGTAAGACCTCCTGCATAACACAGGCAACAAGACTTCCCTGAATTACTTCCTGATGAAGGTACAGTAGCTGTAGTTGAACTAAAGCAATAGTTTTCAACCTTTTTCAAGTTGTGAATCCCTGAATATTTGCTATACTAACTCGCTGAACAGCAAACTTCATTGTCTGGTGTTAATCAATTACTTAGGCTTCTTAGTTATCTTTGGTGGACATGTTGCTGTGTGATTTCTGGAAATGTGAGAACCACAGTTCCAGAAGCAGTGAATAAAGCTTAAGAGACAAAGCAGAGGTTTTTTGACCCAACTCTTTCGGACGTGCATAAAAAAGGTACACTTCCATGTAATTAATTTTAGATTTAATCTACAGCTGAAAACAAATGCATCAAACTGAACCCATATACATACTTGACCATTCATACTGAGAATGGTGATCTTCCTTCAGAGGAATATAATGAAAGCTTAACAGAGCCTTTCCCTAACCATACCAAATACATTACAAAGCAGACAGCATATACAGCAGTCAATTGTACCACTCTGCTAATGTAGCAGAATAGAATAGAATAGAATAGAATAGAATAGAATAGAATAGAATAGAATAGAATAGAATAGACCAGACCAGGTTGGAAGAGTAGCAAAAAGTAACTGATTTAAGTCATGGTATTTGGTGAAGCTCAGAACACCACTTTTGGTTCTCCTTGGAAGTGAGGTAAATCTGTGGAACAGTGGAATATGTTGCAATATACAAATTGTGGGCAGTGGTCAACATAAGATTACAAAGAGAAGCGTCCAGAAACATGGTGGGAAAGGGAAGTAGAAGACGTAGCTGTTTTCTGTGCAGTGAACACTCCAGTGCACATCTTAAAAGCACCAGGGTAGGATAGATAGCCTGTGTAGTTCTGGGGGAAGCCTCAAGAAATTAAGGGGATGTTTTTTTAAGGATATATTTTTTCTTCCCCCAAAATGTCTCCAGTTTCAGTTGAAAGTTTGCCTTGACTGTACATGGCATTTTCAGAGTCCAAAACACCTGGGTTTTGTAAAGAAAAATCTGTATGCTAACAGACATACTGTGTCAGGATTGTAACTGAGAAAAACATTAAAAAAATAGAGGACATTAAAAAAACAAGGACACATTCAATTAGGACTCCCAACATCCATTGTGATTTGATCCCTTTGATCAGGATCACTACTCCAAGTTGCGTTTTGTTAGCTTGCCCATTGACTGCATTTGGTTTGTGTTAAAATTATTATGGCATTCCAGATTTGCGTTTGTGTTAAGTAAAATCTTGACAACAATACTGCCTTCTGTTTTGGGGGATCAAAAGAAAATAATAATAAAGGGAAGGACTGTGATAGATGTAAATGCTTCATAGTGATGTTCACTGTTTCAGTACCCCCACCCCTCCCTTCCCCTGACTGCTCCTTTTCCATCACAAATCCTCTATAAGTAGTAGTCTTAGCAGTGATGGAAGGAGAATTGCCCATGCTCCAGGCAGGGCAGGGTACTGCAAATCAACTTTGTAAAAAAGCCTAACCAATTACAGTGTCTACAATAATCATGTATTATCTATTGACTCAGAACAGTTTCTGTGACAATTACCATGTTTCACCCTTTAAGTAACTGAACTTGAAAGCATTTTCTGAACATTGCAGAGGTAGTTGTGCACTTCAGGGGAAAAAGGGAATTTAGCTTCACAAACCCTTATGCTTTTGTTACTTACTAACATTTCAGTTACACCTAGGCACTGAACAGGTAGGTTACAGTCTTGTTGCATTATGTTCTGTATGAGCAAATAGCAGAGCTCCTCCTGAAAGTATTTCTGAGCCCAGTGCAGGGGCCAACTGTTACTCAGGAGTCTTATCTAAAACTCTGGTTAACACTTTTATGTGTGAATGCTGCGTATTATCTGTGCTCACTGGAGTGGTTTAGCACTTGAAGCAGACTTGTGAATCAACTTGCAAAACTGTATTTTGATAAACTGTGAACACTATAAACAAGGAGCCCTGGCACAGGCCTTTACAATGATCTGTGTAGACTAGATCCAGCCATATGACTACCTTATGAGTGCATACTGGTTAAGTCAGATATGGCGAGGCATGTGCTCGACCACGTCATGTAATACAGTGATAGAGCTACCTCATATACCTGCTGCAGTCATTTATAGCTTTTCCTGACTTCAGTAGGAGGAGATGCTCTCTATAACCTGAAAGCAAGAATTACAGATAAATAATTCTTGCTACAGGGGAGAAAACGTTAATTTACAGGCTAAAATTAGTGACTGAATCATGCAGAACCCTGCAGAGGCTCATGTTTTTTCCCCGTGACAATCCCAGTGCATCTTAGCACACTACAGTATCATAAAAAGTATGCCTGTGGCATGTTTGGTGAAGCTGGGAAATAAACTGAAATCTTCAGCACTTAATCTGATTTTAAAATTTTATTTAACAGAACTCTCCCAGTAATATGAGCATGAGCAATCAGCCTGGCACTCCCAGGGATGACGGTGAGATGGGTGGAAACTTCCTAAACCCTTTTCAGAGTGAGAGCGTAAGTATTTCTTCACCTATTTTGTTGTTGTTCTGTTGCTGGTTTTTTTCACTTTGTGAACTTTTATCTCTATCATTTTGTCTCATTTTAAAGAAAATAAGAAAAAATAGCAGCAAGAACAAACAATTCTGTAGTGTACTTGTAATGCAGTACTGTGCCTTGCATGCTTCTTACTAGCTTCTAAAATTACAGTACTGATTTCACCAAAAAAAATTGTGCAAAAGATGCCTAGAAGTTGAGCTGAAACTGGAAACTGTGGGAGGCATAGATTTACTGCAGAAACTCTTTTTTTCTAGACTAAGAGGTCAGTTGTCAGTGAAAGTTAAATCTGTCAAGCAGTAATAATTACACCAAACATACTCAGTAACGCACAATGGGCATTTGTCAGGCAATATCCAAGCAGCCTGCGTACACATAGTTGACAGATCCTTACATACAAGTGTTCCAATGTGTGGCTGCCCAACCTTTCACTCCTGTGTTTTGCAGGGAATGTGATTTAGAACAGGATTTGCACTTAAGTGTATAATTAGAGCACCCTTAGATACCATGTTGGAAAGATGCAGCTTGCTGTCAGAGCCAGGAAAAGCAAAGGGTCCCTCTAGTGTTCATTGAGACCAATGATGCCTTTTTAAGATGGAGAATGCTTGAGGCAGCAAAACAGTGGTGTAAAATACATTTAAAAGCAAGACTACAGTATTTTCCTACTCATGTGCCTGAAGCTGGGTTTCTAAATCCACATTTAGGTTCCTAAATAGGAGTGGCCTGATTTTTCAGAAGTGCTGAGTGACTTCAACACTTCTATTCTTATTGGAAATCACTGCTGCCAGAAGTGAGTGCAACTTCATTAACTATGCCAGTGGTGAACTTCAGCTCAGAAATTGTGACAAGTAGAGTTTCTATTAGATCACAAACAGTTGAACTGCATGATAGATTTCCTGGTAATCAGATTTTGTGGGGGGTTGGGGTTTCCTTCTGTAACTAGTGAAAAGGAAGAGTTTCTGCATGTTAGCTGTTGGTTACCTCATAAAGAGGGCACAGACTCAGATTGTGTGGATCATTGGAGAAAAATGGTTTGTTCAGTCCCAAAAGACTGATGTTTCGATGTCTGCCAAGAAACCAGTAACTGCAGGACCTCCACTAAATGTCATCCTTGGTTATGGTAATTCTTGACTCTCAATGTGGCATATATTGCTTGTACTGAAGGCAGGCAGTCTGATTAGCAGGCAGGCCAGTTCACAAGCTAAGGTCACAAAAAGAGGAGCATTAGTCGTAGTCATAGAAAATTAGTTTTCCCAGACAGTTACTGGATTCTAGGTCCTCCTAGATGTTATTTACCTACCTTGAAGAACCTGGGATCATCTTCAGGGTTCTACATGAAATGTATGCCCACAAGCCATGCATTTTACATGCCACATGCATCTGAATCTGCTTCTAGGTATCAGTCCCTTTCTAACATTGTAGCTCTTGGGAACTGTCTTGCTTTCTGATTGATATTTTGTTACTTGGCTACCTAGAGTAGGTATTCTTATGATGTCCTGGCTCACAGAAATTTGCTGTTCAGTTCACCAGGAGTGTTGGCTGGGGTTTGAAAATAATGCTTAGCTAATAAGTCACAAACACCTTTAGATCACTTTGCAATTCCTTGCCCAAAGCGATTACCCACGTACTTTGGGTTTAGAAACAGGCAATCACTTGAACAGATGCTTTGCTTTAAGCAGTGGACCTGGGCTCTTACTGTAGCTAAAGATAAGCATGTTCTTATTAGCTTTGCTGGACCACTGTGGGAGTGCTCAGCAGGACATGCGAGTAAGCCTTAAAGGCAGACAAACCATCAAGAACATGACAAGGGGCAAAACAGACTTTACCCACATAGTCCATTCTGTGTAGTTCACATGACAGGGAAGACCCAACCAAAATGCTTTTTCTAATATTCTTGGACACTTGGAAATGGCCAGCTCAAAACTCCAGCTTGGCAGGACTTGTATTACATACCTGTTTTTCTCAAGGCAAATTTATCTTTCTGTTTCTTGTATCAGTTTTCATAATGATAATACTTCTTGTATTTGAACAGTTTCCTCTACTTAGAAAGATTTTAGACCAAATTAAGTGTTTCTGCAGACAGCAGTTTTCAATTTAAAAGCAAATCAGGCATATAGATGTGCACTTCTAGGCGTTGTGGTGTCCCATTGATTATTGTAATGAAGTATGGATAACTTGAGGGCAACTGTAGCTTGTATAAAGGCTTCAGTTCAATTTGTGTTACAGTAATAATGTATTGTGGTGATTGAATTTCTGGTTCACACAGAGAATAAACCATTGATCCTGGATTCAGCTTGCCTACTAAAACTGATAATACAGAGTAATACAAACCAAAAGCCTGGTTTAGTTCCAGTCATGTGTTTTCTCTCCTTTCTTCCCATAAAGTAACAAAAAGCTTTCAAAGTTATTTATGTGATTCAGCTAACTATGAATGCAACTGCCCTGCTTGAGACTGGCCACTTGTCCAGCTAAATTCCCCTAGTAGCTAGCCCTGAGCAGGAAAAGTTACGGAAAGCATTGGTGAAGAATTGGTTCAGCACAGCACACAGTAAGGCTGACAACACCAAACCAGCGTTAAGGGAGTTGTTTTATCATCAATAGCTGTATTTTTGCATAACAGAAGTCATAGTACCACAAATTGAACTACTGCCTTAGCAGAGGCTACAGTACAAATTTAAGAGAATAGTTCAAAGAGCATGTTCATGTTGACGTTGGAACTCGTTGCTGTGGTCCAGAAAGTGGTAACTAACTTGGGGGGAGGGGGGGAAAAATGGTTGTTAAAATATGGATTCCTCTTTTTTCAGTACTCCCCTAGCATGACAATGAGTGTGTGATCCGTTAACAAGTCTCGCCGTGAAGACCACAGTGAGTTGGCCCTCTTCAGAGAGCTACCACAGAAGAAAATTATTCGTCCCAGTGTACAGTTTAACAAAAGGATCTCTGATACAATCAGACCCACCTTTTTCTTTGTTTTTATTCTTTTTTTTTAATTATTTTGTTCTTTTTTTTTTCTTTTGTCTCTGCCATCTCCCCCATTTATGTCGAGAAAGTGGGTCCCAAACATGATTGAGACAACTGTAAAGAGTGGCATAACAAAACTGCCCAAGATGGAACTGCAAACAATTATCTGTGTATGTACATGTGTGGGTTAAAAATGTATGGATGTGTGTGGGTTGTAGAAACACACACATACATACATGGATCCACAGGACATTGTAAAATATTATCCCATTACATCTTAAGTAGAAATGAGAAGTAGGGACTTTTATTCTTTTCTCAATTGTTTTTCCTCCACGTTTACATTTTAATTATTAAAATTTGCTTTCCCTCTCCCCTCCTGAACTGTTTTATGTTGCATATATCACTGCTTTATAAGTTATTTTTTAAGGTGAACTCAAATGGTAAATTCTTCTGATTTTGTAAATGTCTGCCATTATGGATAGGAATAAAATTGCTTATAAGAGCTTTCATTAACTTGTGTTTGATACCAGTTACCCTGTGAATCACAAACTGTACTGTCTCAAGAAATAGAAGAAAGCTCATCTTAATTTTTTGGAGAAATTTAGTAACTTTCAACAAAACTTTGGGGATTTTTTTTTATACTTTGCCTTTAAAAAAAGAAGCACTGAAGGTTATTTTTCTTCATTAATTGAAGCCTAATATCTGCAATATCTATTTTAAATGGAAGCCTGAATTTGATACAAGCTTCTCAGTTTATATAGAGTACTATAAGGTTACTGTAAGTGAGCTCCCATTGCTATAGAATCTAGCAATAAAGTGTTAGGGCTTCTTCAGCCCTTGGAAATGAGTTTTCTATTTAGCATGATCTTCCTTATGGGTGATAGTGGGAATACAGTAGATCCCTTTTCTAACAATTTACTATTATATATCCCATTTTCAGTGGTTCTCAACCAAATTGTAACAACCCCTGCTCCTAATTATAAACAGCATTTTCCAAGGCCATTGAGAAAATCAGGTCAGCCTGCTACTTGGTTGTGTATTTTTCATGACATCTCCCAGAATTTATTCCCTCAAAACTTGCCAGTAAGCAGTCATTCTGTTTTGAGCCAAAATAACATGAGTCAGCTTTTGATGACTAGTAGCCTTGTGAGGATCTTAACCTTTTCCCATCAACACAGGAGCAACAAAGTTCTGGGCCATTTTATAAGGGGGTCAGCCTATTAGACATGAAAGGTGGGGCTAGAATGGAGAAAAGGCATATATGGTCTTAGGGAAATGCTTCTGGAAGCAATGCCATGTCTTTTCAGGCAAAGCTCCAAACCCAAGATTATGGTGCCTTTTGTTCCTAATGACTTCCAGCTCCCCCCAAAACCCAAAAGTTTTGGTTCTGTAGCGATCAGAAGCTTGATGATCAGCAATGCAGGCACACAGTGGTTGAACAAAAATTCATGCCACAGAAGAGAATCAAAGTCCCCTCCTTGGACCTGGCAAGTAGAAAAGACAGTTACTTAGTGGGAGCAGTTCTGAGATATGATTACATCCATGAAGGTTTGCAGTGAGATTTCTTTAATGAACTTCTGATAAGGAAGCATGTGCAATGGGTTTATTGTGATGGTAGCTGCACACAACAGGATGTGTAAGGAATACTGCAGTCTCCTAACTACCTTTTATTTACATGTATTATATAATTACATTTATAATACAGGAAAATAAAAATACCACTTTTTACCCTTTTTTTTGTTAGGGCTATTCAAAGATTAAACTTTTGGAGGCTTAAAATTGTTAAATCACCAAAAATTTGGTAGCATTACTCCTTGTAATGACTTCAGTAGCCATTACTTGGTTTTGTGGATTTTATTCCCAGTGACAATGAAAATCACTTCAATTGCTTATCCTTAGAAGACACTTTGTTGCTGGCTCAAAAGGTGCTTGAAGCCCCTGCTATTGATTTGAGTTACACACCCACAAAAAAAGATCTAATTTCCTCATACCCTTTGCTGTTGTCACGAATAGCATTGGTTTCAGTGGCTGTCCCCCACCTTCTCCCACAAGCACTGCAGAGTTCAGGTGTCCTTGCAGCCTGCATTTGGCATCTATATTATTACTTTGGTAGTCTTCTAAGAAGGACTTCAAGACTCCTCTCTGCCCAGTTTCAGTCAGGTGATGTCACTGCCACTGATCTAAGATAGATGGATGCATCTAGACTATGCATCAAGTGCCAAAGCCCATTAACACACTAGATAAGTGTGCCCTCAAGTGAAATCCTTAAACCACTGAGTGCATCTGGGGTCTGCTCTGTATCTCCAGGGGAACCCCCTGTCCTCTCATGCCAAGCTGGAGTTCCTGCAGGCAAGCAGTGTGTCCAGTAGCCATGCAACTGCAGCCTGTGGTGACATCACAGGGCTCTCTTACAAGGCAGAGCACGTGCAGCCACTGAAGCTTCATACTGTGGCAAAATTAAGCAGAATTGAAGCTTAGTATTAATCAGAGACTTGATTTTTTTTTTTCTTTCTGAATTTGGTATTATCTGCAATATTTTTTCCTTATAGGCATCCGTTAAGGATGAAAGTCTGACCATTAAATTAAGTCTGTGCAAAGAAACCCCTTAAATGGAGCTGCCAACACATATTGAATGTCATTACCAAAATATGTTATCCTGATTTATATGCAGGAGCATAACATCCTTTCAGGCACATAATTTTTCTTCTGTAGTTCTTTTGAACTCTTTTCTATACAATCTTTGTTTCCCCTTTCTTTTCCAAAACATTTACATCATTAAACAGCTGCATTAATCTCAGTAAATACATTCCTGGCTGCAAAATGGAGGGGGATCAGGCCACGCTTCTTACAACCTGTCATTGTATGCCCTGATGTTGTGAGCTGCTAGGTGTGTCCAGCTCTTCTCATACCTACATAGCTCCAGAGACCAGATGGTCAAGCACAGAATTTTAGATTTGGGAGATCTGCTTGAATACTCACTGCCTATCTTACTGTTAGAATTTTAATCAGATAGAAGGAAGCCAAATCGTCTTGGTTTGTGTAGGGAATGCTTGCATTTCTGTGCTTATGCACAGGAGCAAAGTTACTGTAGGATCAGGTGATAATAACCATTCATAAGGTCTGCAGCTGAAAACAATCTTGCATGCTAAATACTCAACTTTAAAATTAACACATATGCTTTTTGGTTTTATTTTTAAATATGCATAGAGCTCGTTTTCTTTGGTTCTTTCTTTCATTTGTTTTCTTTCTTTTGCTTATAAACCTTTGCAGGATATTAACTATAGCTAGTGTATTAATGTGAATAGAAAGACTTTTTCCAAGCACTGACTTTCCCACTTGTGTTTCTTTATGCTAGAAGCTAGATACCAGCATGTAATGTAACTGCTGTTTATGTCTGTCCTTATGCAAGAGCATTATTAATAGTGGCAGAACTTGTCCAGTTCTGGGAGGAATTAAGTGGTGCAGGGTAGTTTTTCCACAGTACATTTTCAGATAGATTTCTCTCATTAATAAAGAGATCATAAATGGGTGTTTAAGACAAGGTTAAAGTGAGGTGTTTTAAAAGCAGATGTGACGAAATCTTAAGGGCAGCAGAAATAGGGAGTAGTGGAGCTCTCACACAGTGAGAGCTCTGGGCAGGTATTCTGGCCATATAGAAATCAGCCAAATGTGAGATTCCCTTTGGCATTTTACAGTGAAACTAGTATTTTACCTGCTGGATATAAAAATGAAGTATTCATACCAAAATTTTACTTCCACGGAGCCCAGATTTTATCTCCATGCGCAAGTCTTGTGTAGGCAAGAGCAGGGTTTAGGGCAAGAAAGAAGCTGTATGAATCACATGTAAAGCCTGTAGCCTGACATGTGTGTTAAAAAAATACTTGGATATCTGCCTGTATGGGTTGCATTATTTTCTTAGTTGTTTCTGCATGCAGAGGAACTACATTTACACTCTGGGTTCCCCTCTCCACTATAGAGTGAGTTTCCTGCATGTGCAAAACATGGCAGTAACTTTGAGTTGAGTCTTCAATGCACTGTGTGCTGCCCAGTTACGTAAGTGTGCCTCAGATCTACTCAGAGGCATCTCACAGTGATAGTCTCCAGATCAGAGGGTCATCCGTCAGCATGTGGCTAAGGCTACCTATGCCAGCTTCTGTTCAGAACACTTCTGGTTGCAGAGCCACCAGGGGGTCACTTAATCAGAGATGGTAACTTTCAGACTTACCAGCCTGCTCCCCTTAATATGGGATTAAATGCCCCACGTCCTAAGACATCCAGCTGTGCTTTCCCTTACAATGGGAATACACAAGAAATAGGTAGGCTAATTATTTATTTTAAATAATTAAAAAGAAGTGAATGGAATCTTGCTTCTGTATAGATAGCAAATCATATGTCAAAAGGAGACCTTCTTGAACTGGATAAAACTAATTGGAATTTTCCCGTGTTCTGTGGCTAGCAATGAAATACTGCATGTAAAGATGATTTGGAATTAGATGGGCAATTTAGTGAGGGACCAGCTGTTAACAATATTCAGTGTTAAACATGTTATTCTTTTTCTTTTTTCACTTTGCCAGTTGAAATGACTTTTCAGCTGATACATATTGCACTGATCTCTATTTCTGCAGATCAGTTAATTATTTTCAAATGTTATCTCCTGTTCATAGCCAGCCCTAATTCTTTGTTGTTGTTGTTGTTGATGTTGCTAAATATGCACTGGATTCTTCAGTATTAGAGCCCTGCCCATTTGCATTTGGAGAGTGTAAAAGGGAGTATAACAATATAAAATAAAAGATCAGCACAGGTAAATTTTTTTTTTCTCTTCAGTTCACCATAAATGATGATATAAGCACAGCTCCTATCCCAAACACACATAGGTTTGGTTGGGCCCTGAGGATGGGGGTCCTGACAAGGCATTTCTTTAAAATAAAACCCACAAAACTCCTTCAGCAGTAGCAGCTTGTTTCTCCTCAAACTGATCACACTAAGGATCTAATGCAGGTCTTGATGATAGAAAACAACTGTAAAATTCCAGTGTACACATCTTTCTTTACTTTCCAGACATACAAGCTGATGATGATGTCAGTTCTCCTAGTGAAGCTTTCCTGGAACCACTGACATGAGATCAGTTTTTGGTAGGATTTCACCCTGAACCGGGTGAAATATATAATCTGTCTGTGGTGTGACATTATTTGGCAGATACATAAATTGAATAAACAGAGCAAAATAAAGAGGGTCTGATGAAATTACCAAGATCATGTTTCAACCTGAAAAATGAAAAAGAAGTCCTCATCTAAATTACTGCTTTGAGTGCATGCATGCAAATTGTCTGCCAGGGCTGTTATCTTGGAAACAAATTAGAGTAACAAATTTGGAGAAAATAAATGGATCATCCACTCAGCACATTAAAGCTCTGATCCTGCAAAGGCATTCACAGTGGTTTGAAATAAAGCCTGCACATAGTTAATTTTAAACAGATTTAAGAATAAAGTAGTATCCTTCAAGGAAGTGGAACTGCTAATACGCTAAAATCGCGCTCGAGCGTGGACAGTCTGGAAGCTCAAATTAAGTCTTCCCTAAAGAGGCATTATTTTAACAATTTTACCACTGCAGGAGCATGTTTATGTATCTAGTACTGATACATGGAACAAATTTGGCTTTCTTCTCTTTCTTAGTTTATTACAGCATTGTTCAATATTACATGAGCTATTTTTTTTGTGAACTTGTCCTTCCGTCTTGTTTTCAACTGTGCAGCCATAATTTCCTCCACATAGCTAACAGCTTTACAGTTTTAGTCCAAACTTCTCTTTGGTCACTGTTCTTCCTTTAAGCTTAAAATGTGTAAGAAAGTCTCTCATGTAATGGGAAAACTTGCCATAAAAATGTATAAAGGTTTTCTTGGGTACATGTTTTCACATTTAATAAAAATGCAGTTTTCAGTTATAATTTGAAATGGTCACTTTCTAGCCACTATTGAATTTCAGTGTGCAAAAGAAATTAAGAACACAAATTACCTTTTGGTTTTGTTTTAAATTTATTTGAGTCATAAATATTTGCTAAAAAGATATGGTTTGGGGGAAATCAGATCAAAACAATATTTACTCTACCTAGCTGCTGTTTATAATACAGCTGGACTTTATGCTGAAAGCTCCTTCCACATCCCCAAAAAGTGGATTGACTAACATCTGATATGTATGACTTTGTAAAGTCCTGATTCACAAATAGTCATTTCATTTCTCTCTCCTGTTTTTTCACTGTATCACATAGATGATTCAGGGTGCCCCTTAGCTGTGCAGGGTTCTGTGGTTGTATCTCTCAGAAGAGTAGCCAAGTGGTCAGGCAGGCTTGTTCTGGTAGTTAAGGACTGTATAATATATCCACCAGGTGTGTGTTCAGAAATAAGGTATTCATACGCTACCTCGCTGTTCTCTTGAGAACTTGTACAATTATTCTTGCAGTTAGGTCCGGGGCTCCCTTAAGATTTTACAATGCTGAGACAAGAAGCCTAATCCTGCTAAGAGTTTTGGACCAGTTTTCATAGAGAATCAGCACAAAACATGGGGATTTTGAAAGGTGATGCATTCTCTATACCCTGGGTGTACTAGGAAATAGACCATACCATTTAGAAGTTTGGTCTGTTACAGCGGTATCTACAGTCCCTCAGATGAGGAGGGAATTATAACAATAACCATGACCAAACCTATGTTTGTCCCTATAGAGAGAATCATCACTAATTGCTTTTGTTGTGAAGAATTATTACTATGGAACAACCGCTCCAATCCTTGAGGAGCCAAATTATCAACTGGATGAACTGGATGTTTGTAGGCTTTATTTTTTGTTGTTTAATCTTCCTGGGTTCTTCTCTCTCATTTGGATTTTCCCATTAAATGTACTATGCCAGATCTTTGCACAAAAACAACAACTATTTGCCCAGTAAACGTACTGAAAGTTCACATCTGTAACTAGAGCTCTATGGCAGAGAGTTAATTTCATTAGAGACACTGAGTGTAACAAGAAGTGCAGAGTGGCAATACAATATCCTGAGAGCTCTTACTGTGCGAGAGTCTGAAAGTTAGCATCTCACAGACTCAGGCATTAGACATAAAATAGCATGAAACAAAAGCTGATGATTGCCATGCAGACTAGAGGAAAGTCAAATCCAAATAGAGCGTATTTAATTGAAGTAGAAATTCACTAAAGCTGTAATTTACTAGGAGAGTTTGAAGAGTATGACAACAAGCGTGTTAGCAGCCAAAGCTAGGATTCAGTAGCTGCTCTCTTTTTTAACGCAGAGGTGCACCATGCAGAGTCTGTAATCCCCAGCAGAGAAGTTGGGTTTCTTGATCTAGTCAGGTTGTGGGCCGGGGACTGCAATAGCCACAGGCCACACCTTTGGTTACAGGTGAGCACAGTGCAAGTGCCCTTCCAGCACACGTCAAAGACCTTCTCTAATGGGGAGCACAGAACATGTCCAACAGTTCAGCAGAAAAGAAGCAGTGTTTGCTAAATTGCTGTCTATAAACATGACATTCAGAGCAGGTATAAGCTGTTCCCAAGTCTGTTCATTTTTCTGATTAACTCCTAGTTTTGATTTGATTTACCGGTTCGCATTAATGGTTAAGAAAGAAAATACAAGTTCCTAAAGTAGGGCTGAAATACAGACCTGGAAGGCTGACATGAGTAAAGTGGAAGCTGGAGCTTTCTGTTAGTTGAGAATCAAGTAAATTTTACTATATTTTTTCAGGATAAAAAGCATCCATACAATAAACTTTGGGTTGGTTTGTTTGTTTTTTTTTTAGCCTTGTAGTGGCTGTTTGAGAAGTGTGAATCAAAATGTTGTATATGCTTAGAGACCAATTTGGAGGGCTTTATTTTCTCTCTCTCTCTCTCTTTTCTTGATTTTATTTTGTGGCAAGTATCCCTGTGCAAAAATGTTGCGGTGCATCTAATTTTGTGCATGTTTGCCTAAAAACCACGGAAATAAATTTCTTTTAGGGATTGCTGTACACGCATCTGCAAACACTTGTTTCTGGTGTGAAGAGGAGGAAATTTTGATAACTGGTGGGTTAGCATATTTATGTGAATTACTTAAAGCATTGGTAAACTATTGTCAACTTTGTTCACATTGCACAAGATACTCTGTGTAGTCTACTGCTGGCATTATAACCTCAGTGATCCATGCATATTCTGTAAATTCTTGTAGGTTTTGTGTAAGAAACCTTGTCACCATTGCTTACTACTGTAAATTCTTGTTTTGAAGCAAGGGGTGGCTTTTGATTGTACAGCTTTGTGTATTATACGCTACAACAGTACTTGTTCTGTCATCGAAACTTGCTGTTCACATATAGTTTAAAGCTTTGTTAAGCACGCTTAGTGGTTTCAGAATTTATTTCAAACAGCAGATATACAAGCCATTTGCAGGAATATTAAATGTAACGTAAGAGAACTCAGCCTAGTTCATATCCTTTCTGAGAGTGTGGGGTTGGGGTTTAGCAGACAACAGGCAGCTGCAGTTAAGCGCACTGTGGCTCTGTGCTGGTCATGCAGTGTCTGCTTTCCCACTGTGGGCACCCGCAAGCCTGAGATCAAACCCTGTGCAGGGAACTGCACGGGAGGGAGGAAGGTCTCTCCTCTTGCTGTCCCCTGGCCAAGGTACCAATGGGACCTCAGCAGACTGTCACAGAGAGACCTGCCAGCCTGCAGGTCTGAGCAAAGACACACAAGTGTTTCCTCTGGTGTCTCTGAGGTTGTGTCCAAAAACTTCGGCATCAGTGCCAGGACAGAAACCCACCTCTGAGGGTATGCAAGCGGGTAAAGCACTGCCTTCATGTTGTGTCTTCGTCCCCAGCTACGACAGGCTTTACATGAGGCAGTGTTTTAAGAATTTAATTATTTATCTGTTTATTGAGATAGAAAAATAATCTGAATTCTTGAACTCTCAGTTCTTTTTTCATTGGTATTTTATGATATACAGCAAAGACTTGAAAATGTGTATGTGTTCTTTGCTGGTTTCTGACATTGGAAATTCAAGTCTTGTCTAGACTGAAAGACAATGTGAAAAAGTGAAAAAAAATTAAAAAGCTGGGAAAGCTGAAGGGGATTCTTACTTGTATTATTTTAAGTTCTGTGTTTTATTTGTTGATAGTTTAAATGACTAGGTTAATCTTTTGAATAAAGGCAGTCTTTGTAAATGACTTTGCACCTTCACCTTTTCATGTAAGACTTTGAGTATTTGCAATAAATGTTCCTCACGTTTCCAAGCCACTCTCTAGATCAATTCCCTGTATTTCTAAAGTGAAAAAAAAAAAAAACCAAGAAAAAAAAAAAAAAAACAACTTATTGCAGATGACTTCAACTCTTTGCAGAGAACAACAGGGTAATCCTGATCCCATAATCCCAAGTATTTGCAGGTCATATTTAAACAATTCGACAAGTCTGGTTTAGAAAATGAAAATTTACCTTCAACTTCATAAATTAAACTAATGTTTAAACCCCAGTCTCTGAAAGTGTAGAGAACCTTAGTAATTTTCCAAACCAGGAAGAACTAAATTTGTCAGTATAAATATTCATGTTAAAAAAAAAAAATTACATGCAAAACTTGATAATGCCTCTGACCTTAAGCATTAGTATTGCTGATACTGGGGATCTCACAAAGTCTGTGTGTTTCAGAACCAGCTGTATTACTCCGCAGTGTGTCCTTCGTCTTCATTATTGGCAGCTACCACAAAGAGCCAAACCCTGCTATACTAAAAGAGTTCAAAACCACGGCCATACAAAATTTCCACAGCATCATAAATATGCAGATGTGTGTGAGTGATTTTTTTAGCATGATGACCACTCCCAACTTCTCCAGGCCTTGTGTGTAATTTTAAAAAGCAGCCTCTGGGAGGGTTTCAGAAGGGCAGTAGTCTGTGTTGATGAAAGGTCCAACACACTGCCTGGCAGTGATCCCTTTCCAAATGGTTTAGGATCTTGCTTTGGGGCATTGTAATTTTTCCAGCCACAGCACTTGGAAAGGGTTGTACCACAGATACATCTTTCTGTGAAGCCCTTTGGCTGGGTCATAAAACAAACCTACCCCTGAATGCTTCCCATCTTTCAGTTTCTTTTGTGAAATATACAGCTGTTTTCCACAGCTGTTTCAAAGTGCAAAGAGATTTGGCAGTGCTGGTTTTGTTGTACCAAAACACAAACCTGAGTGCATTTGTGTATTCAGAGAGCCTCCCCTCGTGGAGTGCCTCTGACAGCCAGTGTGACACAGCTCTGGGACTCCACTGTTCAGGGAAGCTGCCTTGTGTAACACCCAAATGAGGGAAACAAAGTCATAAAACCAAGCCTCACTTTTATTTTTTTTTTAATTCCTTGCAAGACTGGGGAGCTGTAAAGACATGGATCCTGTGGGTCACGAACCACAAAGTGTGTCCGGGTTGGAGCCTCAGAGGAGCCTCTGTTACAGACTGTGTTTTGTAACGGTAATACTGTACCACCACATCAGACTTGCTTCTGCTCCACGCTGTGGCCTGGTTCATCCTACCCTAATTGTACCTACTTAAAAATTACTAGCCTAGGTCTCTTCTGTAAGAGGAAAGACAGAAAAGGAGATGCCAATGGAATATTGTATATAGCATCAATTGCCCTCTCCACTGATGAATCCTGCCTGCTTCCAAAGTCCTACAGTTAGGTGGAATAAATCCAAGTGTTTATATCTAGCTTCATATCCTGCTACATAAAAGTTTATTTGAGCCTGGTGCAGGCATGAATAATGCAGCTTCTAAGAACCTGAATCTGAGTGGCATCCAGATGAGTTTCTGAGACCTTGCAATCTCAAACCACAAGATTCCTGCCCTGTAGTTGCTATCATCTTTGTCTTTACTTCCTTTTTTATAAACAGGTGTAGCTCGAATGACTTACTTGAACATTTCTAGGTTTATACCAGCCTAGAAATCCTCACCTGTATCTGTAAAGTGGGCTCTCACTCTTTGCCTACACTAAATTGAAAGCAACACATGAAGAAACAAATGTATGGAAGAATCAACACCAGCAACAGCATATGCTGCTTTTAAATTCAGATGTGAGGTTGTAACTAAGATATTCATGCTCATACTTTCTAGGGATGGCTAAATACTCCATCCCTGAGAGCTTTAGGGGATAAATCTAGGAGCTCCTAATTTAGGATTGTGAGAATACAGGTAGCAAAGGGAGTTTATGGGGGATTTTTTTTGTAAACTTGTAGTAAATGTGTAAGATTTCACATGCTGGTTTGGAGATGAGGAAAGTGTCCACTTTTAGATAGACCTGATCTTTGCCGACAGCATTACTGCAGATTAGCAAAGCCCATTTATAGGAAGTATCACCTCAGGCTTGCACCATACACCTACCTTATTCTAGTTCAGCTTGATACCTTTCTTGATTAACTGCTGGTACGAGATCATAACAGCAAGTTGTATCAGTCTTGTTACCAACTGGGGAATAGCTTAAGTATAAAAAACTTCAAAGGTTCTAACTTGCACTGCATGCAGTGTCCACCTTCTCACAGCTGGGCCTGAGACAGCAGCTGCCTCCAAGGTTGCCATGTATCTCCTTCGTCACACAAAAGTGGGTGTGATTTTGTGTGTGTGCGCGCGCGCGTGTGTGTGAGCTTAACAGGAGTGGCATTGATAGATTTGCCTTATTTCCTGAGTTGTGAGTCACCCTGTGTTGAAAATGATAGGCATCTTGTGTAGCTATGACTAGGAAAAAAAAATTGAGAATTGTTATTTATGATATGCTAGTACAATCCCTGCTCTGCTCTTCAATATTTTGAGTGCCGAACTTAACCAAAACGTTACCTTCACGGATTATCTTAGCCTCATCTCTTCATGAAGATGGGTATGAATTCCCAGTTACTGTTTCTGGGTGCTCAGTGAATTCTGGGCCAAAGGTAAGACAGTTGCAGTGGGAAAGATTGCTGTGGCAGCCACTTATTGACAACTTTATAGATGCGTGAAGCCATTCTGTTTTCTGACACCCTTCCCATTTTCTCAGTGGATCAGCATGGTCTTTGAGTATCTTGATGGGCATTGTCAGCCACTGGAGGAAAGATGGGAGAAGCTCACCACCCAAGAAGGGTGAATGTAGCAAGTAATCAGCTGTCTTGTCCCACAATAGTTTCTTTTTAGTGCTTAATTTCCAATCAACATTTGTATCTTCAGTTATTATTTTACCATTCAGTATCTTGAGGTGGTATGAGCAAAAATATATGAATATATGTAATCTAAAAGAAATATAGGCTTGTATCATGCCTTTGTAATTCTCTTCAGCTTCAGTATCTATAAGCTATGAGCAGACAAACTTCTTCCCTCTTTTGGGGTGTTCTTTACTACATAGTAGCTGATGGCTTCATTAATACTGGCTATTTGAGTCTTCTGGGGCTAACATTTATATTTTCCTGGGTGAAAATGCCATAGTATTCTCACCAGACATAAGCACAATGCCATATCACTGCTGCATGTTGTCTTTTTAGCTTCTCTCTACATGTGCTTGCATGTTGGAAATCTAGAAATGCTGCCGTATAAACTGCTACATTGATTACCTAATACAGGTGGTTTTCTGCATCCTTTCCTGCTCAAAACTCCCACTATCTTGAAAGTTAGCAATGGCTTTTAAAAGGGGGTATTGGAAGCACAAAGGATGCAGGGGGCAACTCTTCAGTAGTTTACAGGCTGCTGTAAATTAACGTCTTCTCAGCAAAGAAATGTAGCATTTTAGCAGTAACTTCCTAGTGAAAACACTGAGCGTGCTTATCACTTGAGATTTTAAGGGGGGGGGGGGTAAAAAAAAAAAGAAGTGTCAATCTGTGTAATTGTAGTCATCTAATTTTGACACTTAACCAGTAATATTCCACAAGGTATGAACCTCAGTTTTAGCTACGTGTTCATGATACGCCAGCCGACGCAGAACCGAAAGGTGAACAGCCATGTTTTAGCATTGCAGCTACACAAGAAATCACAGTTTTCAAGAGGTTCTGTTTGGGTTTTATTTCTTTATCTCTTAAAATTTTGGTTTTAACTGCTGAAGTATTTTTCGAGATAGTTTCCTGAGGCTTCCTTTCACCAACCAAAAGAGTCTTGTAGCCTTCTGCACTGTGAAAGGCAAGCCCTGTGGAGAAATACAGGCTTTGTGCTTGCCCAGCAAATTAGCAGAAATTTCATCCAAGCCATAAAAGCCTCTTACGTTATTCTGTGTTGAAGTAATTAAAGCAATTAGGGATGGGAGCTTCAGGAATAATGAGGTGTCTCTATCCTCTGTTTTACTCTCTCCCTGTGTTTCGCAGGGATCGAAGAGTGCTTTTTTTTTCAAGGCTCAGCTCTGTCTCTTTAAACCCATGCAGTCTAAGCATCATGTGAGATTGAGTTTATGGAGATAGCTCTGGAGTGTGAAGGATTTACTTTTGGTAGCAAGGAGTAATGCATGTCCCTCTGGGCATGGACACTTGCAAGCAAGTCTGATACCAAGAATTAAAACAAACCACAAGATGGTACCAGTACATCAGACTCTGTAGTACAGTGGGGTTTTTAGCTGTTGTCACTTGTGTTTTATTCTGCGGGAGAGGAGTTGGGGAATATCAGATCACATGGGGAATTTTAGAAGTAATATCACTCAAGAATCATTTTGTCAAGTCTAACTTCAAAGTGCACTATGATTTGTTAACAAAAATGTGTTTTCTTCTGTTTGCCAACATGGTTGTTCCATTCTGTGATAAGTTAAACTCAGCAGTTAATTTGTTGCACTGCCTAGCTGCATGAATTCATCCAGTGTACACACGTACCTGTGCAGCATTTCTTTGGGTTTTGTATTTGAATTTGCAGTATTGATTATTATTTTTGTATTTTACTTTGCCTCTGTTATTGGAATTGTAGTAAACATAATTTATACATATGATTTTACAACTGTTTTGCAACTGAAAAGTCTTCTTTAAATTGTAAAGTTTTATGGATGGATACTCATTAAAATGGTATAAGAGTTATATTAACAATTGTTTTGTGTTTTGATGCTCTCTGTACATAAATATATGTCTATTTATCTGTTTAATGGTGCTTGTGTCTTGCAATTTTGGATACATTTTAGAATAAAGTTTCATTTTACAAGAAGTATTTGTATTTTCACCAGCTGTGTCAAGAAAACAACCCTTTTTTTCCCCCTAAAATAATTAGGGTTACAAAAAAGTAGCATGTGAATCTCTGAAACATTTAGAACTTAAGGCAGTCATACATCTTTTTCAAGAATATAGAGGTATACAGTCTACAAAGGTGCACAGCGACACGTTGTAGTTGATTTACTGCAGTAACTGACACCTGTATACATTCTGGAGGCCTGTCCTACAGCTGCTGACTCCATTAGTAAGAAAATACTGGTTGAAGTGTTAACAAATATCACATTAGTCTTACTTCCCACAGAACACTAAAGCTCTGCAGTCATGCACTCAACTGTTCAAATACAGAAGGCATTTTGTTAGAAACCCAAAAGCCAATTCTAGATTACATGCTTCTGTGGAATTTTGGGTCATAACTGGATCTTCTTTGCTACCCTCTTGTTCTATACTGTTTCTCAGAATGAATTCTGACCTGGATGAAAAGCAGGTCTGGGACAGTTACACCACTAGTTGAGGGGACTGCTAGCTTGCCTTTGTGATGTATGGTTGAATAGTACTTCTTACTAGCCATAGTGGCTTTACTTTACACAAGATTTATTCACATCTAATACTGACCTCGTCTTTTATTAGTAAAATGACTTGCTTCTTCTGGTACAATTCTACAGGCATTGCACTGTGGCTTGCTCTTCACCATGCTGGTGAGATACACTACTGCACAGCACAAAGCTTTTTTAAAGTTAACATTAAGTACAAATGCATGTTATGAGGAGATAACCTAATGTTCATTCTGGTTTTGCTTTGTAAATGTATTTAAAACAGTCCTTCATATTTCAGTTCTTGTCCTCAGTATTTCAGTTCAAAAGGAGAAGCCTTATGTATTGACAGTACTTTTTACAACTGCATTAGCAAGCCAGCAGTTGTGAAGGGAAGTCAGTTTCTTAGATGGTTAACCAGACTTCAGAAGTTCAGTTCTTTAATTCAACATCTGTTCTCAGCTGAGAATAATAATTTCACCAAAGTTAGTGACTGAGTGGTGTATGGGCTTGGATGTAGAGGAGGTAAGGTAGCCTCCATCTGCCTTTGACCATTTGTTCCTCTCACCACTAGGGGCATCAGTAAATCGAAATCTTGATGGTTCACAAAGATGCTTTTCAACCCTCAGCCATGCAGGGTTGATCCAGCTACTTTTACCTGGTGGTGATACCAGAGGTGCTGGTATAGCCTACTGTGCTACAAAAGGTACTTTTCAAATGGGAAGTCATTGAATGGCACAGATCTATTCTGTGAACTTAGACCAGTAACACGTTTGCTAATTTTTCAGCTGTGAAAGGAGATTTATCTTGCAGGTATTTTCTGAGGACAAATACACTGAAAACTGTAAAATACTCAGTTACTCCAATGGAGCCAAAGGAGTATAAGGGACACAGAAAAAGGAATCAATGAAGCCAACTGGAAAGCAGGCTTTAGAGACAGTTACCTCAGCAGACTGGGTCTAAGAAGAGGAGAAATGCAGCTTAAAAAAGCAGAGGGTTATTTGCAAAAGGTGCATTTTAGTCTGCGAGGTTCCTCAACTCACTCTCCAAGTGTGTCTGCCAAGTGTCCAAAGCAGTAGTGTGCATTGCTCATTTGGGCCCTGGGTAGCCATTCCTGTTCTTGAAGGGTAGCATCTGTTTCAACGGAGGTACTTCAAATGGCATCCTTCCCCTCAGTAAGTATGTGCAGATCTGAGGTGTGTGTTCCAAATACCAGCTTTCCCTTACACCATCAGAAGTGAGAGAAGTTACCTATTCTATTACTCTAAAACTCCTCCATATGAGGAGTGGTCAGCTCAGCTGACCACTTACCCTCAATCATACTTCAGAAAGTTTAAATATGTGCAGATTTAGACTTTACTTTTACTTCTCTGCGAAACTAACACCTTTGTAGCTCCCAATCTCACAGCAGACAACAGATACATTATGGGCTATTAAGGGCCATTATCCAGAATCCATGGTGTGAGAAGTTGATACCAGAGTTTTTGTCATATGGACTAAGCAAAGGAGAAAATACTGTTTACAAACCCTATTCAGGTAGCAGGACTGAGGTATGACACCACCACTTCCAAAACAGTGTTTCTTTCCTTCACAGCAGCCAGTCAAAGAAAGAAAATCAGTGCAAACTTTTTTTCTGAAGCAGCAGAATAGAAATAAATCCAAGGGGATAACACAGCATGCTCATTTTCAGAGCCAATATCCTCTGAAATGTAACTACTGTGTTGCTAAAAGAGTATGTGACAAAGAACCAGAGATCTGCTGTAGTGCAATGATAGTAACAGACCATGGGAGAAGAAAATCCCTACTGCGCTATCTTGGTGAGGTAGGTTTGTTAAACCCCAGATTTTCCTGGATGTTAACACTGGATCTTTCATGGTATAAATTCATTTCTGTATGCTTTTAACAAACTTGGGAAGCCTGTCATTGCAATAGTGGGTGACAAGTCATAGCTAGATGATAAAGAGGAAAGGCTGAAAACAGTCTTGGTGCTCTACTGAAAACCACACTATTGACAATACTGGGAATGGGGGGTGAGGGGGTGTGTGTGCAATGTATCACAAATATAAGTCACAGTCTTTCCTTACAGATCATTTGCAGGTTACACAACACTGCTATGTTGAAGCAACAAGTTTGCTCCACTGAACAATCCTGCCTTAACACCTGATAAACCCTGCTGGTGAGCATCTCCAACCTGCTCTCTTGACATAGTTGAGCCTTCCATAGTAATAAAGCTGTATCCATAATCATAGTCAAAAGTTGACATTCCTGATGATTCAGAAGCATTTGCTCTACTATTCTTCAGCAGTACTTGTTGATGCACTAAGTCTTCATTGTATTGTCATAGTTTGCAAGACCAGCAATATCCTGCAGTACTTTACCAGCCATGAGAGGAGAAGGAGGTAAGAAGTGGCGGGAACCCTCTGTAAGGTTTCCAGTTATTAACTTCTGCAGGAGCACCTGACTGGAACTGCGACCACCGAGGCAGGTGTCAAAATGTGGCAGCAGTGATGGTGATTCACTAGGCCATGGAACCTTCCTGCCAGGCTCAGCAGCGTCTGGAGATGGGAATGTGTCATCTCCAGGCCCATCTGCCAGGCTCTCAAGTTGGTGACAATATGAGAGAGCAAGACTTTAAAAAAAAAAAAGAAAAGAAAAGAAAAAGAAAAAGAAAAAAAGAAAATAAAAGAAAAAAAAATAAGGGGGGGGAGGTAAAAAATCGTCTGAGCCAGATTACAGTTATTTCAGTGGTGAGGTGCGTGCCAAAGCCCAGCAGCACCACAGGCTCTGGGTGGCTGACGCCAGGCCTCAAGGGGTCCCGGAGTAGGAGAAAACCGCACAGGACGCAAACGGGAAGCAGGGCGGTAAAACTGGGCCACAGTCGCGCTGCCGCCCTGCTCTCACCTTCGGGCCCCGCGGACGCGCCGCGCTGCCCCTGTTCGCGACCCAGCTGCCCAGGCACCCTCCCCGGGGGGATCCTTCCCTCCGCCTGACAGCGGCGGAGGCCGGGCCGGGGCGATTCCACCTCAGCCCTGGAGCGTTGGGGCGGGACCGACCCGCCCAAGCCCGGTAGGCAGTGTCGAGGCCGGGCTCTTGCCGGCGCTGCTGCCTCTCCGTGCCCGGAGAGGGAGCTTCGGCCGGCGCTGCTCCCCTCACTCCCGGCGCCATGGAGCGGCGCGGGGCGGCAGCGGCGGCGGGCGGCGATGTCTGCATGTGCCAGACCGTCTGCCCGGCCCACGCCAACCACCGCGGCGAGCTGAGCGCCGGGGAACTCCTCAAGTGGATGGATGCGACTGCCTGCCTCGCAGGTAGAGGGACGGCAACGGCCCCGCGGGCGGCCGGCGCCGAGGGTCTGAGGGCGGCGGCTGGCGAGGAGAGGTGCTTGAGGGCGGCGGGGAGAGGCCGCCCGGTGACCCGCCTCGGCCCCTCAGAAATTTTCCTTAAACTCGTGGGCTGTGTGAGCAGAGCGTCTCCTTTGCCGAAAACCCGTTGCCCCGTCCCTATATTGGCCGATGACAGGAGAGGAGGGGGCGAGATTTTGTTCCTGGGGAGCTGGGAGGGAGGGGGGCAGTGCTGGAGGGGAAGATTTCAGGGGGGGAGTGCGTGAGATTTGATGGTTCAGATTAGGAACCGGCATCAGATTAGGAACAGGCATCAAGGGAGTGAGAAATTTTGGGGGGCTGGAGAGGAGTGTCACATCTCAGGGGAGAGTGAGGAAAAGAGAGACAGGGGCGGTTAGGATGAGAAAAAAGCCGGAGAGGGAGAAAGGGGCTAGGGAAAAAAATCAGAAAGGAAAAGTACTAATTTAGGAATATTGGCACATGGGTAGGAGAAAAAAAACCCAACAACCACAAATCCAATCAGTGTGCAGAGCACTGTGTGCCTGGTTTAACTCGGCTTCGAAAACTTTTATAATCTCCTCAGCTAACTTCTGGAAGCGAAAGCGGCATCAAAAGCACGAAGAAAACCCAAGGCTCTGCCATGGGTCTGTCACTGAACTCCGTTTCCAAGTACAGCTGCATACATTAGCAGCCCATAATGAGCCTTGCAGAGAATAGCGGGTGTATATTTGGGGAGCTCGTGTCTGCACGGCGTCTCCATGCGACGCGGTGACCGCGGAGCACACGCTGCGTAGGTGTGTGCCGCGCTCGGTGCGGCTTTATGTAATCCGCTGTTCCTACATAGGAAGAGTTGGGATCCTGGAGAGCTTGTCCCACACAATAACCCAGAAACTACCTAGCACGCAGCGAGTTCCCAGTATGATTTTTTTTTTCCTTTATTTTTTTTTTGAGATTTATTTTAGCATGAAGGAGTCATTGGATTTCAGCCCTTCAATGATTTACCCGTTAACTGCTTTTTGGCAGAGAGACTCTGAATTGACCTCAGCATCCCCTGAACTTGAATCCCTGCTCTGAAGTGGCACAGCCCCAGCTGCCACAAATTTGTCTTTGCTCTCTGGACCTCAGTTAAGCTGTGGTGATCTAAATCAGTTACAAATCTGCCACCAAAGATCACCTTTATAGTTGCTTTTAGTTAATTAGGCTTAGGGCAGCAGCAGTCATCACTGCCAATCCTGTTGCACACAATGGATTTTTTTAACGTCTTTCCTCACCTTTTTTTTCCCCTCCACAGTAAACTCAGCATACTAGGCAGGAATTTGTGTGGCTTTGCCATCTTTCACCTGCATTACTGCCAGCAAGTACAGTTTTGAGTGCCTGGGATTTGCACCTTCTTCATTTCATTCCCTGGTGCTCCAGGTGTGATCCACCTTGCTGGCTGCTTTCTGACTTTTAAAGCTGTTTATGATTATCTCCACCTTACTCATCACGTTGCACCTATCACAATGCCAACTCCATCCTCTTAGTTGTTAGTGACCTCCTCTCTTTCAACACATCTTTCTGTGTTTCTAGTAAGTGCCTTCATATATTTTGCTCTCATATTTTCAAAGGAAACTGCTTAGTTGCTGAGACAACTAATGCACCATCCTCTAATTCCTCCAAATCTTTTCTTAAAATGCTCACTAAAAATACTGCTGCTTGGGAGAAGCACTCCTGCCTATTGTGTACTGCTGTGTTCTAGCTTTCCTGCTTGTCCTCTTTTTTTGCCTCTTTCACTCAGGAAGCTCTTCTGGAGCAAGGGCTCCCTTGCTGTAAAAAGGGGGCTGTTAAATATTAGCAGGAAAGATGTTTAGCTTTTCCAGATTAACTTTCATAATTAATACAAATAGGGTGCATTATTCTTCACAATCACATGCATCCTAGGGAGAGGAAGAACACAACTTGAACTTTGTTAAATATATTTTCCAGTAATAAATACTTGGGTTTGATGTTTCACATCATGTTGGTTATTTGTTGTTATTTAATTCCTGTGGTTTTAGTACAGCACTGGGGGTGCTTTCCACTGCTGTGACCACACTAATGATCCAGTAGACATTTCTCCTATGTCTGAGAATCCTCAACTGACAAAACTTCTACACTGGTTTAAGATAAACAAGATTCATGATACCCTGTTTTGAGGGAGATTGCTGAGATTTCTGTAGGCTTTTTAATGCTTTGTGGCTCTTTTTCTCTTGCACCATGCTTGTCATGGCTGTTTTACTGAAATGTTCATTTTTAAAGACCTGAAGTAGAGCTTTCCAGAGTGAGTGGGATCATTGTCATAATTTATTCTCATCTCCTAATGTTGCCTTTATTTCATGGTAAATATTAACTTTAATCTTATTTAGCTTCTTTTTTCCCCCTAGGGGTCCACTGCAGACTTGCATTAAGGTGATCAAAAGAAGACCTGTAATCTACTGTGTTTTGTCTCTGTTTCTCCTGCACAAGTGTACAGGGGAATACCTTCCTGCAAATGCAATGTGTTAATTGTGTGTCCATGTGTCTCTTTTGAAGCTGAGAAACATGCTGGTGTATCTTGTGTGACAGCATCTATGGATGACATACAGTTTGAAGAGGCTGCCAGGTACAAAAACCAGCTGACAACAGTCAAATGTTTGCATTCTAGAAATTCTTTATTTGGCAGAGGTAAATGGAGGCATTATAAAATCTGAGGTGGCACTCTGGTGGACTCACCAGAGTCACAGGGTTAAGTGTCAAAATTGGTCTTTTCAGTCTGTGATAGCCTCACCCACTAAGAAAACAGATCAATTTCACAGGTCGTGTTACGTTGATGTGGCAACCTAGATGCCTGGTGAAAAACTCATGGCCCAGTGATCTTTGGTTCTACTTAAGAGAACGTTTCAGGGCATTACTTATCTCTGTTAAATAAGGAAGACATACCTATAACAGTCATTGTATAATATTTTTTATTGCTGTAAGTGTCCAGAGAAGGGCAACAAAGCTGGGGAGGGGTTTGGAGCACAAGCCCTGTGAGGAGAGGCTGAGAGAGCTGGGGTTGCTTAGCCTGGAGAAGAGGAGGCTCAGAGCAAACCTTATTGCTGTCTACAACTACCTGAGGGGAGGTTGTAGCCACGTGGGGGTTGGTCTCTTCTCCCAGGCAACCAGCAGCAGAACAAGAGGACACAGTCTCAAGCTGTGGCAGGGAGGTTTAGGCTGGATGTAAGGAAGAAGTTCTTCACAGAAAGAGAGATTGGCCATTGGAATGTGCTGCCCAGGGAGGTGGTGGAGTCACCATCACTGGAGGTGTTTAGGAAGAGACTGGATGGGGTGCTTGGTGCAATGGTTTAGTTGATTAGATGGTGTTGGATGTTAGGTTGGACTCGATGATCTCAAAGGTCTTTTCCAACCTGGTTAATTCTATTCTATTCTATTCTATTCTATTCTATTCTATTCTATTCTATTCTATTCTATTCTAGTGTTCTTTCAGTTTATTCCTTACCATCTCTTCCTTTCAGCTCTTTTTAAAAGATGTGTTCATGTAACAAAACAGAAATCTTTTGCATTATCACTGAATAGTGACTCAGTCTTCAAGATAAAAGAGGATTTTAGTTTTTGTTTTAACCATTTTTCACGATTTACCAAGAGATGAAAGACTCTGTAAGAAGAAACAGAACATTTATTCCTAAACTATATTTTACAGAAATGTTGTTGGTTTTCTTCTTCTTCTTTTTTTTTTTCCCCCCCACACCTTGCAGTCTAGAAATTAATGAGTGCTTAAATGGGATGGACTCAGTTGCACAGACCAGTGCACATGCTGTTGTCCTGACTGTGAGCCAAGCAAAACTGTGTGTTAGATGTACAGCAGATGTCAATCTAAAATAGTTTACAGTACACAAGTGTAAAATAGGCATTCAGTCACACTTCTGAACAGAAGCTTTTGGGAGTAGTGTCCATTAGCATGAGAACTAGAACAGGAAACAAAAGTGAGCATGGTCATACTGAATCTAGAACTCAAGATAATTGCTTGGTCTGTTTTACAAGTGTTTTAAAGTGCTTGTCCTGCCTGTAATTGTTCTCTGGTTTTAAGTTTGTCCTTAGGAAAAAGCCCTGTCTGTGAAAAGTGTAATCAGAGTCCTACAAATGAATTCAGGGTGATGGTTTTTCTTTCAGACATTGTATTTCAGACTTCAGTAGCTTCAGAGGAATTTTCTCTCTCATTTCTGAGAGCAGAACAGAACTTCTGAAATACAATGAAAATACTTCCCTTACAAATTTGTTTCTAAGTATGTCTCTACTTATCCTTGCACTTGGAGTGGCAGTGTTTCATTCTTGACACAAATGTAAGCTACAGGTGTGTTAACAGTGATGTGGTTTCATTAACTATTTTTTCAGCCTCAGGTCATCCCTAACATCCCCTTTTTAACTTAGTGTGCAGTTTCCTAAATTTTGCCAGATCTTGTTGATTACACACGTCTTGCATACACAGATTCATTAAGAAGAGTGTGTCCAGCAGGTTCTCCTTCTCCTCTATTCTGTTTCTGGAGTATTGTGTCCAATGCTGGGCTCCCCAGCTCAAGAGAGACCCAACAGAGAACTATGAGAATGATCAAGGGGCTGGATCATCTGTCTTATGAGGAAAGGCTGAGAGTCCTGGGGCTGTTTAGTGTGGAGAGAAGACTGAAGGGGGAATCTTATCAATGTTTACAAATACCTGAGTGGTGGGTGTCAAGAAGGAGCCAGTTTCTTTTCAGTGGTGCCTTGTGATAGGACGAGGGACAATGGGCACAAACTAGAACACAGGAAGTTCCACCTCTATGTGAGGGAAAACTTTTGTGTGGGGCTGAAAGAACACTGGAAGAGGCTGCCCAGAGAGTTTGTGGAGTCTCCTTCTCTTTTTCAAAACCCACCTGGATGTGTTCTGTGTGGCCTGTCCTAGGTCAACCTGCTTTGACAGTGGGGTTGGATTTGATCTCCAGAGATCCCTTCCAACCCCTGCCATTCTATATGTGATTCTGTGAAATAAGAGAGCTCTTGTATCTCACTATAGTGATATTAAAAGATGGTTCTTTAAGTCACCTGCTGTAAGGTTTCATTTACCTAACTCAGGTTACCAAATGGTAAGCACTAGTTCTGCATATATTTTTCCCAGTTGACATGGAAACAGATATTTCCACAAGTCTGTATATTGCAAAACCCGGTTTTATGCCATGACAACAACTAAGTCCTTCTTATTTGTCTTTTAATGTCTGCCATTTCAGTGGTATTAAGAACATCTGATTTTAAATTGCATTTATTTAAATTTCATTACTACTCCATATATCAGGCATATCCAGTTCACTCTGATACATTTCAAAAGCTTTCTGCTGGTTACAAGTGAAGGTGTGGTGTTCTGTGACTTCTGTCTGCCCAAGCTGATCAGTTCTCTTGATAAATAAATCAGTATGACCAAAGTCAGATGTGATACAGTGTAAAACACTGAATTTTGAAACATTTTCTGAAATTTTTCCCTATCCTACTGTCTGACCATCTGAGCTCTGACATCTTTATTTTCTGATATGACTGTGGACCTCAGAGGGCTACACTTTCCTACAATAGAACTTGAGTCCAGCCCTGTAGACTGCTCAGAACACCAGGAATTATGGAAGCCAGTCAGGGAATCTAATGTTTGTGGAATCCAAATCCATGTTATGTGTATCTCTGCTGAGTGAGATCACATCCAGCTTTGATCTTTTGTTCCCACTCTGCAGTTTCCTCAAAGACAGACAGACCCAGACTTACCTCTCTCAACGTCTCTTACGCAATGTTATTGCACAGAGGAAAAGAGGCCACCAGGGAGGTTTCTCTGACAAAGGTGAAAGAAACAATCTTTGTACAGAAGAATAGTGCCCTGCTGGTAAACCTGAGAGTGAGGCCTCTGCAATCCCTTCTGGGACTTCATGGACAATCCAGCATCATGATGTTCTTGACAGGAGCTGTGATGTCCTCTGCAAGCATCTGTAGAGACTGAACTCCCCACCTGTCAAGGAAAGCCTCACACTTGCTATCAGTATTAGAAGTTATCTAATGAGTATGATCTTTCTTTTTTTTTACCTCACACTTGTCATTACCTCTACTGCTGTGTTACTGTAATCCTCTTGGGAGTTATGTGACAGATACAGAGTCTTCAAAGATGTTTCAGGGTACTTGACTGAGTTCTGTCTTTTAGGATTTTGAAAGCCTTTTTACAAGGCTTGTTAACTTTGAAGCAGGGACACTTACTAACTGTTTTTCTTACAGTTAGAAATTTTCCCTGTAGTTGAGTGAGATTGCCCTCTAAACTTCTAGACCAATAATGGTGAGGCCTTGATCTGGCTAAATTGAAGAAGGTAAGACACAGCTGCAGAGAACAAAGGGGCTAAAGTAATAAAGATTCATACACTAAGAAGCTGGCTTGAACATCACCAAGAGACTGTAATATTCTTGGAAGGTCAGAAAGTGACAGCAGAGACTGAGAAGTAAAAGGGCTTTATCTATTTGATTCCATGCATATGTAAACAATTTCCCAGAAATTTAATGGGTGTGTGTTGCTGTAAGTGTGTATAAAGCATGTAGAGACCATCTTTGGTTATGCAAACTGGGAGTGCTACCCCTTCACGTCTGGTGCCACTAATAAAGGCAATACCTGCCTTTAATAGCTATAGGCTATTAGGTTTTGAGTGATCTCCCTGTGTCAACTTCTATTCCAAACTTAAATGTGAATAATGTGTTAGTGTTCTGATCACATTCTCGTTTTTGTAAATGAGCTGGTGCTTCTCTTAGCAATGCAGTTTAGAACCATTACATTAATGATTGTGCTTTTTGTTTGCACTGAATGATAAAGAAACTCCTTCTGAATACATTCTTCAGAAGCTGTTAAAGGCTGTGTATCTGCAGATGGTCTTAATTCTTTCTTTAACCACTGTCCACCCTCATATATTCAAAGGCTTCCCCTTGTCTTCTTGAGTGTGATCAAGAAAGAGAAAGTTTCTGTGTAGTTGCCTGTTCCTGTCTGGTACTGTAAAGGAGCATGATTCCTATTCCCCATTCTAGTGTTTGTTAACAATGTGTTTGAAGTTCTGGCATTGAGAGAAGCACTCTGAGAAAAGCCTTACCTTTAAATGTCAAAATCTTATTCATTAAATTAGGAAGAAAAGAGAAGGCTTTTTCTTGGTTTTGTGTGTGTGTTTTTCTGGGTTTTGGTTTTTTATTAATAAATACAGTCGTAAGTGTGCCAAATCCTTAGCTGTAAATGCCTGCTTTATAGGTACTCAAGTGGTCTGAGTTATATTATCCTGTCTCAGATGTAGCTAGATGCATTTTGCCTGCTGTGGGACTGATCATAGCAGGTGTAAGGTAGTTTAAATTCTCTGAAGACAGTGGCCTGGTGCCCACTTACTTTGTTATTCTGACTTGCCATGTACATCATGTCCTTTATACTGCTCTGCTCAACAGCACAACTTGAGGAAGAGCAGCTTTTCCAACCTTTCATCATTGCCTTGTCTTAGGATATTAGGGGTTTGAAAATAAGGGTGGCCAACATGTAAGAGGTAATTTAGAAATTCCAAAAGGAAATAAATGATTTTCTCAATTAAATTTCATTCATGTTAGTAAAAAGATAGGATCCTCTTCAGAGAGTCCATGTAGGTAAATGGGGAAGAGTAGTTCGCAGAATCACAGAATGTTAAGAGTTGGAAGGGACCTTGAAAGATCATCTAGTCCAACCCTTCTGCCAGAGCAGCATCACCTATACCAGATCACAGTGGAATGCACCCAGGTGCATTTTGAGTATCTCCAGAGAGGGAGACTCCACAACCACCCCGGGCAGATGTATGCTATTAGGATGGAAGGGAGATCTTGTGGCCCTGTTCTTGGCCAGATCTTGGAAACTGGACTTTATTCCTGCCCCTCAGATCAGAACACTTTTTGTGTAGGATTATTTATCATAGTATCATCTTAGTATCATAGTATCAGTCAGGGTTGGAGGGACCACAAGGATCATTAGTTCCACATCCCCTGCCATGGGCAGGGACACCCCACACTACATCAGGCTGGCCAGAGCCTCAGCCAGCCTGGTCTTAAACACCTCCAGGGACGGGGCCTCAACCACCTCCCTGGACAACCCATTCCAGGGCTTCACCACTCTCACAGTGAAGAACTTCCTCCTCACATCCAGCCTGAATCTCCTCAGCTCCAGTTTCATTCCATTCCCCCTAGTCCTAGCACTACCTGCCATCCTGAGAAGTCCCTCCCCAGCCTTCTTGTAGGCCCCCTTCAGATACTGGAAGGCCACAATAAGGTCTCCTCAAAGCCTTCTCTTCTCCAGACTGAACAGCCCCAACTCTTTCAGTCTGTCCTCATAGGAGAGGTGCTCCAGCCCTCTGATCATCCTCATGGCCCTTCTCTGTGCATGTGTCTGTATGCTGGAGGACACAGATGGAGTGTATCTTGTGTGGTTTTTGCAGTGAGATACAGTCAGTGCATGATTAAGCTGCATGATTACATATTACAAGATGTTACTCTTCTTAACAGAGTTGGACAAATTATTAGCATCAAAGCAAAGGTGAACAGAGCATTCAAAACCAGCATGGAGGTAAGAGATCATCACTCTTATTCCTAATGATGTTTAAAGAATAGAAGAGGGGTGGGAGGAACGGAAGAATTCAGTGTTGGTTACTTGTTTGAGAAGGAGCTTTGTGCAGTTACCTAAACAATAACACTGCCTTATGAAACTCTGGTTTCATAATGGTTATTGCATGTTTCTTGTAAAATAATCCCTGTCAAATTGGAAACTAGACCCTGAAGACTTAAAATCCTTGGCAGGTGTAATGGACAAGATGGAATAGGTGTCATTGGTGCCATCCAAGGCTCTTCACCTCTAAGCAATCTGTGCTTCAGTGCTTGGATCCATGAATAGTGGAGTTCTAAGTGTTTTTTAAACTTGTGATACAAAAATATTTATCTCAGGTGTATATATGTTACAACTTTTCATATTGTAACATTATGCAATGCATTTCCCAATCACTTACTTGGAATCAGAACTGCACCTTAAGGGTACTTTGCATTGTGCCCAAATCCATTTCTCATTGGTGTTAATGTCAGTGATGCAACTTCAGTTAATGCATTCCAAAAGGTTCTGAAAATTAGGGAAAAATAAGGAGCTTTGATGCATATCAAGCCTGTCTCACAGGATCAAAGTCAGTGTTTTACCTTCAAATATTTCATTGTGCTTTACACATCTATACAGAATGTTTTTCTCACACAGATCTCAGAAGGGTTCAGCTGGGGGCTCCACATGACACACAAGTATATCGAAAGAGATACACATAAAACTAAAGTATCTTTCAGACTTTTTTATTCGACCTTAGAAGAGATGTTAAACATACATCCACAACTTCTGTACTAAAATACTTATCAGAGCTTATTGTGATGTTCTTATGTGTTCAGAGATGTATTGGTGATCATGGAGTATGTTTTTTACCTCTGTTCTTTAAGAGACTGGAAATGTTAAGTATGATAAACCCTGCATCATTTTGTCTCACCTCAGTTGTCAATTATGTAAATACCTTTTTTGTCTCCTTCCTCCACTACCTCCTTCCTTGCAGGTTGGCATCACGGTCACAGTACAGGACATTTTGACTAACGTTGAGAAAATGGTGAGCGTAGCATATGCAACATACGTAGCCAAACCAGTTGGGGATGAGAAGGTATTCTTTCTGTTGTTTTCTTCTGTGTTTGAAGTTGCTGAGACTGAGTTTCTGTAAAGCAACCCCACTTCACTGGTTGTGAAACACAGGAAAACATTCATACCTGTTTATTCTGATCAGTAATGTGAAACCAGCATGAAGCCTAGACAGTATGAAGTTATTTTCCCCCTCATCTCTGCTCTGAAGTTCCTAGAGTGTATTATTGTTTCCTCTTTCACAATTGCTGGTAGTAGAACTGGTGTCTTTGTAAGGGCTGCAGTACTGATTGGCAGGGAGATTGCTGTGGGTCTGCACAATCTCTCTCTGCAGAAACCAATGTATATACATCTTGAAAGCTGCAAAGATGCTGGAGGTGGGGCTTCTTTATCCTTCAGTCTCTCTTTTAAGGAGGTTTTTCAGCCATCACTATTCAAATAGAACACATTATTTTTAATCTAGCTGCCAATCTACATTGATCCTTTGCCATTTCTGTTAATTAGTTTTCATGACAATGTTGTTTCTGCTCCCCAGAATTTGGCTTCCCAGAGGTAATTTGAAGTCAATAACAGTGCTGTTTGGCCTTCACATTGCTGTGCCACACAGGCAGAGTTCTTCTAAAGGTTTTATATGAGAAAGGCCAAATATTCCTCAGATCCTCTTAATATACTCCCTTTGTATCTAGTATTATACTTTCTTGAAATGTGAGTGACTAGAATTATTTATCTGACTTTGCTGTTTCTCTGAATGTGTTTTGACAGTGTATGTGCCTTTTTAACATCCACTGCAGATTGGCAGAGAACAAAAGCAGTTAATATATTCAGTCATCCCTGCTTTTTTCTTCTGCAGTCATATATTGCATTTTGAAGAAGAAAGGGATCAGAATGGTTTTACCAAAACTATAGCCCAGTTTGTCTCTTAAAGGTTAATGGCTGAACTGGTTAGCCTGAAAGCACTAACATAGTATAAAGTAAGGATTATTCATTCTTTGTGTGATATATCCATTTCATCAATCCATTTACCTTTTGCTCAAATTTTTAGGTAGGTTAATTCAGGATTAAATTGATGATTAACTAAGATTAGGCTTAAGGCAGGAATGCCCTAGAGGGAGTTTGAGACCTCAGTTCAAATTCCATCACAAATTAAAGTCTTGGTGAAATTAAACCCATTTCTCAAATCCACTTCTCTGAACAACTGCTGCTAAAGTTGTGCAGAGACCAAACATTGTGCACTCGCTGTCTTAATCTTGTATCTGGACCATTTGGAAAAGCCTAGGCAGCTCTTGTGGAGGACTAGAAGGAGGCAAGGAAACTGAAAGAAGGTTTGAGTGAAGACTTAAAGGATGAAAAATATTAGCAGCACCACTGCAGCACACAAAATGTTGAATTTGTCTGTGCTGCAGTGTTTGTACATTATTTCAAGGTGTCTGAGGCTAGACCTTGCAGACAGATCACATGAGTCATTGTGCAGTGGCATCTCTGCAGTATTTATCTTGATGTCCTAATTTACAGAATACAGAATTAACACTGTTGGAAAAGACCTTTGAGATGATCAAGTCCAACCTATCACCCAATATCATCTAATCAACGAAACCATGGCACCTCGTGCCCCATCCAGTCTCTTCCTAAACACCTCCAGTGATAGTGACTCCACCACCTCCCTGGGCAGCACATTCCAATGGCCAATCACTCCTTCTGTGAAGAACTTCTTCCTAACATCCAGCCTGAACCTCCCCTGGTGCAGCTTGAGACTGTGTCCTCTTGTTCTGGTGCTGGTTGCCTGGGAGAAGAGACCAACCCCCACCTGGCTACAACCTCCCTTCAGGTAGTTGTAGACAGCAATAAGGTCTGCCGTGAGGCTCTTCTTCTTCAGGCTAAGCAACCCCAGTTCCCTCAGCCTCTCCTCATAGGGTTTGTGCTCCAAATACCTCCCCAGCTTTGTTGCCCTTCTCTGGGCACATTCTAGCACCTCAACATCTTTCCTAAATCAAGGAGCCCAGAACTGGACACAGGACTCAAGGTGTGACTTAACCAGTACAGAGTGACTTCCTGCTCCTGCTGGCCACACTGTTCCTGATACAGGCATTGGCTTTCTTGGCCACCTGGGCACACTGCTGGCTCATGTTCAGCCTACTATTGACCAGTCCCTTTCTGCCTGGCTGATCTCCAGCCACTCTAACCCCAGCCTGTAGCTCTGCATGGGGTTGTTGTGGCCAATGTGTAGAACCCAGCACTTGGATGTGTTCTGTCTCATGCCCTTGGACTCTGCCCATCTGTGCAGCCTGTCAGGGTCCCTCTGCAGATCTCTCCTACCCTCTAACAGATCAACACCTGCCCCCAGCTCAGTGTCATCTGCAATTTACTGATGATGGACTCAATGCCTCATCCAGATCATCGAAAAAGATGCTGAACAGCATGTGGCCCAGCACCGATCCCTGGGGGACACCACTAGTGCCTGGCTGCCAGCTGGATGTGGCACCATTCACCACCACTCTCTGGGCTCGGCCCTCCAGCCAGTTCCTAAGCCAGCACAGAGTGTTGCTGTCCAAGCCACGAGCTGACAGCTTGGCCAGGAGTTTGCTGTGGGGGACAGTGTCAAAGGCCTTAGTGAAGTCCAGGTAGACTACATCCACAGGCCTCTCCACATCCACCAGGCTGTCATCTGATCATAGAAGGAGATCAGGTTGGTCAGGTAGGACCTGCCCTTCCTAAATCCATACTGGCTGGGCCTGATCCCTTGGCCATCCTGTAAGTGCTGTGTGACTGCACTCAAGATAACCTGTTCCATAATCTTGCCTGGCACTGAGGTCAGGCTGACAGGCCTGGAATTCCCTGGCTCCTCCTTCTGACCCTTCTTGTGGATGGGCACCATGTTGACCAGCTTCCAGCCATCTGGGACCTCTCCAGTGAGCCAGGAATGATGGAGAGTGACTTGGTCAGCTCATCTGCCAGCTCTCTCAGCACCCTAGGATGGATCCCATCTGGCCCCATGGACCTGTGGGGATCCAAGTGGCTAAGGAGGTCTCTAACTTCTTCCTCCAGGATCACAGGGGAGCTATACTGCTCCCTGACTCTATCTGCCAGCTCAGGAGGCCAGTTGTCTGGAATACAACCTATCTTGCTATTAAAAATGGAGGCAAAGAAGGTGTTAAGTACCTCTGCCTTTTCCTCATCTTTAGTTACAATATTCCCCTCCATTTCCACCAAGGAGTGGAGGTTGTCCTTTCCCCTCCTCTTGCCATTAATATATTTATAGAAGGATTTTTTGTTGTCCTTCACAGCAGTGGCCAGTCTAAGCTCTAAATGGGCATTTGCCTCTCTATTTTTTTTTCCTGCATGACTTAGCAACATCCTTAAACATTTCATGGGTTACCTTTTCTTCCTTCCAAGGATGGTACACCCTCTTTTTTTCCCTTAGTTCTATTAGAAGTTCATCACCCATCCAGGCTGGCCGTCTGCCCCGGCGGCTCCTCTTCCGGCACATTGGCACAGCCTGTTCCTGTGCCTGCAAGAATTCTTTCTTGAAGTAGGTCCAGCCCTACTGGACCCCTTTGTTTTTAAAGGCTGTTTCCCAAGGTACCTTCTGAGTTAGTTCCTTAAGTAACCTGAAGTCCATCTTCCAGACGTCCAGAGTGGAGGTTTTATTGCTGCCCCTGTTAGCTTGACTGCATATTGAAAACTCAATTATCTCATGGTCCCTGGACCCCAGACAGCCTCCAGCCACCACATCTCCCACCAGCCCTTCTTTGTAAAAAGAAGGTCAAGCAAAGACTTACCCCTGGTAGGCTCACACAGCAGCTGGGATAAGAAGCTATCCTCCATACACTCTAAGAACCTTCTAGGCTGCCTTCTCTCTGCTAAGTTCCCAGCAGATATTAGGCAGGTTGAAGTCACCCATAAGAGCAAGGTCTGGTGATCTTGAGACAGCCTCTAGCTGCCTACAGAATAATTCATCCACCTCTTCATCCTGATTGGGTGGTCTATAACAGGCTCCAACCAGTATGTCTGCCTTGTTGGCCTTCCCTCTAATTCTCACCCACAGGCACTCAACCTGATCATCCTAGATCTCTACTTCCATGGCGTCTAGTGCCTCCCTGATGTACAGGGCCACCCCTCCACCCCTTCTCCCTCTCCTGTCTCTCCTGAAGAGCCTGTAGCCATCAATTACAGTGCTCCAGTTATGTGAGTTATCCCACCACGTTTCTGTGATGGCAACTACATCATCACTTTCCTGCTGTACCAAGGCTTCCACCTCCTCTTGTTTGTTACCCATACTGCATGCTTCAGTGTACAGGCACTTGAGCTGGGCTGCTGGTTTCACCCCCGACTCCTGTCTGGGGGGACTGGTTTCAGACCCTTCCCCTTTCAAATCTAGTTTAAGACAGTACACTTTGGATGTAGTTTACCATTGAACTGACATACAGGGCAGTTTGCACTTAAGGGAGAAGAAATTCTGAGGGGTGTCTGTGTAGTGAGTGGAAGTAATCTCTGGGGTACACTCTTGCATAGACTACAGCACTGATCATTGTCACTGGATTATTTTTATCATACAAAAATTCGATAAACCTTCATATTAAGATTTTTTTTTGTTTTTTAGATTACTTTTCATAAATGAGAATTGTCTTAAACTGTGTGTGGCCTGATGGATGTTTGTATTTAAAAGCTAAAAGCACTTTGTCATTGAGTTTTGACAAATTATTCTGAAAGGATAATGCAGAATCTCTTGAACTTTAACTCTGTACTTGTTTGTATTAATAGAACTTGTCATCTTGGACAGCTGACAGCAAAAGGTTGTAGAAAATGCTGATGCCATTTTAAGTTCAAAGTGTACTTTGTAATGATTATGGCACTCAGGATTTTTTTTTCTGTTTTCATTTGTATAGATTGAATTAGAACCTGTAAAGGTTCTGTCTAAAGAAGACCACTTGGAGCACACCCTGGCTATAGAGAGAAGAAAAATCCGACTGGGCTATGAGCAGGTCTTTCAGAATCTAATGCAGGAGAGTAACAGGGAAGGTAAATATTGTGGTCAGCATAAAAGATGGAAGAAATAACTAATAGGCAGCTGGAAGGGGGTTAAAAAGCAGCTAAAATGTCTGAGTAGAGCTCCTTGAAGTTGTGATAGAAGAGTGTGTGCCAGTTTTGTGAGGGTGTATAATGTAAGTTCTAACCGAGTGGTGTTTCTTTTCCTTTCAGAAATTCCAGATTTAATAATGCAAGATTAAAGGCCAAGCATGCATTAAATAGATGCAAAATGCAGATCTTAGTGTAGGTTATGTATGTAAGGATTAAGAGTTCACACAGAACTTTCCAATACGGAAACCCTCCCTGGATATATGAACCTCTCCCTGGAGGTGTTCAAGGCCAGGCTGGATGAGGCCTTGAGTGACCTGGTGTAGTGGAAGGTGTCCCTGCCCATAACAGGGGCACTGGAACTAGATGATATTTAAGGTCCCTTCTAATCTAAACCATTATATGAATCTAAGTCCTATGACACGAGTGGTAATGTGTCTCTTCAAGAAAACAAGAAGAACTATATTCATGCCATGAAATCATTCACAGCAAACAGAATGAACTTCATTACACAGAGGTCAAAATGGGTGAAAAAAAATTTAAATACCTTATGGCCAAATTAGAAAAATTCAGCCAAGTAACAGACTTGTCTATTTTTCTGATAATAATCTGTTCCCAAAGACAGGTCTCAAAACTTGCTCTCTTCCCCTGAAACAACCCAAAAACTTCACAACAGTTAAGAAATATGCTGGTATTTTGAAAGTTTGAACTATAACTCCATGTATAAACAACAGACATTATGTGACTTTACTGAAGAAAGTGTGCATCTATTGTAAATACAAATTCTAGTCTCCAGTAGAACAGGAGAGACTTGTTCACTGCAAGCAAAGAACTTACTTGTCTTCATGGTAACTGTCTCATAGGAGACAGCTTAGTACCGTGAAAGACAAACCAGAGGTTGATGTCTGGTTTCCACTACCTTGGCTGGAAACTTCCTTGAAGGACCTTATTGTTGTTAGCAATTTTCTCCCCAGGGGGACAGAAGAGCAAAATAAGGTAGAGGATACACTGTGTCAAGGCTTCTAGGTAGAAAAATATGTACAAAGCTTATCCAGAAAGTGAAGTTTGTCTCTGAGTCTGCCTTGTGCAACAACTTAAGTAGGTCCAAAGTGCAAATTAGTCACGTGTCCACACATTTATATAATCATAAAGTTAATTATGTCAAAAGTCAAAAGTACAATTCAGATCAAGTAGCTTCTAGCACTTTTAAAATGACTGTCATCATCTTATGTCTAAGTCTGTTCTTGCAAAATGTAACTGAAAAAACAAAGATTAGAGTAAGGATGTATGGCTTAAACATTTGGAAGTGAATTAGAAATGCTTAGGTAATGAAATGTGTTTATTGATTCAGATCTGTATTTCTCTCTTTCTTGTAAGGTTTGTATCATTATGAAGTAATCATGTCATACTCTAATTAGACACATTGGTTCAGGTGTCCATCATACATGGTGGTCAAAGTCTATCAAAGGTATTTGAATAAGTGATAAACTACTCTGACAGCATCCATTAGAGGTCATGCATAGCAACCACAAATAATCACAAGCACATGCTGAGGCTGTTGGCTGCCTGCATTCACAGCTAGCCAAGTTTCACAGTAACTGCTTCTGACACAGCTTCTTTAAAGGATTCAGTGAGGGCTGGGAAGGATCACTGTGCTGTGATAAGACTGCAGGGTGCACCATCCCCCACCTCTTACTTCTCTTGCAAGAGCAAGGCAAATCGTCAGCATCTTGCTTCCCTTGCAAAGAACAGAGATCTTCTGTGTCATTCTTTTTTCCTTCTTGTCATTGTGTCTGAAGCAAATTGCATGCTTCATTAACTAAGAGTATTTTCTTCCTGGCTGTAAGTTACTAGCTGAAATAACGCATTATTACCTGGCTGCTGTCTTTCAGATACTTTTGAAGAGGGAGATGCAGTTTCTGCTGACCTTACTCATGTACAGAGCATTGAGCTTGTCCTGCCTCCTCATGCAAACCATCATGGGAACACTTTTGGTGGTCAGATCATGGCTTGGATGGAGACAGTGGCAAGTATTTCAGCAAGGTACTTTTCCGTATGTATCTTTGCATATGGTTTTAAATAGATGTGATTTTAATAAGGAGGGTTTCACAGCAATTTATTTTATGAAAAATACAGAAGCAAACTTTGTAACTTTTCTTGCTCCTTGGACTGCAGGAGGCCTTTGAACCATTTATGTGGTGCAGTTCCCGCAGTATGCCACACCGTAGTGGGAGTCAAATATTCTTCTTCTGTTACAAATGCAGACCCTAAGACAAAAGAGGCTGTGTTATCCTCCTGAGAATCTCTGCAGAAATCTCTGCATTGGACATAGGAATGGAAAATGGGCCTCCTTGTGGCTGATTCAGTGTTTTCAAGGCAGAGTAAAGCCAGGATAAACCCAGTCCTAACCTTATATCAATTTGATATCCAAAAATAAACAGCCTTCTAAATGTTAATCTGGAAAGCCTTATGCCATAAGAAAGAATAAATCAGAGAAGAATAAAAGAAACAAATTCTGTTTTGTTGGTGCACACACAGAATGAATGTGTAACCTTCAGCACATCACTTAACCTTTCAGTCTCTCCGGGTCCTGCAGCCTAAAAGTGCTAATATTTTTAGCAGTTTAAAGGACTTTGACATCTTCAGGTAACAAATGTGAAGTATTTTTGTGACACCCCCTAGCATTGCTTGTCAATACAGCCTAGGCACATAATAATTTCATTTCTCTTCATCTGGAATCAAAGTTGTTTTTCTCCCTGCTTGTTCTTGGACACTATACAAAGCTTGTTTGTAGGCCACTCTTGAGTTCAGTCTGAATTCTCCTTGCATACCAAGTGACCTAAATCACTGCATGGATGTTAGATATGTGTTTGCTTTTAAACTTTAATAATTAAATTACTTCCCCATTCATTATTCATATAGTTTTGATTTATAGCCAGTAGTTGTACTGATAGCAACAGATTACTGCAATGGTTGGATAAACAGCTTGCTTTGGTAACATTAGAATACAGTGACCATACCCCAGTGTGTTTCTGGGTTTTGCCATAATATGACCCAAAATATGTACCTGTTTTCTCTTGGTAAATTTTACCTAATGAGAGTCACATTTATGTTTAAAAAGAGAAGGAAAACTCCAACAAAACAAGCACTGAAAAACATTTATTTGAAATAATGAATGTCAAACATGATTTGTCATGCTGAAAATTTCAGGAATAGTAGCTGGTGACAGAGGCTTGCTGAAAATAAAGATTTTGTAGTTTATGCTCAAGAAATAGCTAGTCCTGTTACAAATCTTTTGTGAGTCCATTCACAATTAGACCTGACCTTTGAATGTGCCAGTTAAGAGTTGATATGGCCACAAACTCTGCTGGAGGAGCAGAAGAGGAGAGCTAACCTCTGACAAATAGGTTTCTAAGGTAATTATAAAGGTTATTTACCTCCTTCTCCCCTCTCCTCCTCACCTCCACTTTTTTTGACTAGACAGCTGATGAAAATCTTGCAGATAACGATGAAGTAATTTGAAAAACAGTAACATTAGTTCAAACCAAATATGTGTTTTCTTATTTTTCTATACTTGCAGTGAAAGCACTCATGGCATAGTTTCCCAGGAAGAATGGAATATTTAGGGCAAATTTCTGGTTTTAATCCTTTCTTGTTTTCAATTATAATCGTGTTTGCATCTTTTTTAGTGAACATTGTAAATAAGATCACCAGTTAGCATTTTAAATCAGAAGAGGACATTATTCTTAATGAAATTACAAAGTTGTTTAAATGTATTAGTCTATTAAGAAGCCGCAACACTCAATTAATTAACTACAGATAATTGTGTTCATTTAACAGTGCTGGTACATTAGTTTGCAGGGTGCAGTAGAGTTGAAAGCTAGGAATGCTACAAAGCTGTATTTTCAAGTTTAAAAACTGCACAGTGAAAAATCTATTCTCACATGTGCCTGTGAGATTCTTACTGAGAAGTTTTGCACACGTGCATGAGGACAGAGTGTGTTTCTTGAAAGGCTGAAAATAAATGTTATTATTGTATATTGTTTCCTTTTCATGCACAGAGATCCTAGCAAAGAGTGGGGTTTTGACCACATTTAGAACTACTGAAGAAGCCTGGGTTTTGCCCACTCTGGAGAACTTGCAAACTAGATCTCAGTTCCACAAACCCTTAAGCTGTTACCTTGCTTCTGAGATGTTGGTGAAGGTTGGAGAAGTAATGAATTGTTGGAATTACCTAGTGTAGATGACAGTATTGCAAAACTTTTAAGAGTGTAGCTGGGTTTGATCAAGTGTGTATCTCTTTGTCCACAGTACCTAGTACAAAAGCAGCTTTTCCAGTGAAGTCATGAAAAGGGTACTTGCCAGGCACGGACAGTCTTCAGTACTAGATCAGCAAGGTTTTACCAGTGTGGCTACAGAATGTTTCACAAGCAGTTCAGAGAGATCCAGTAGAACAACCCAGCTGAACCTGAGTGCATGTAATTGAACACTGTAAAGGATCAGGTCTGAAATAAGAACAAACAGGTGAGCAGATGCAATATGCAATTGGAAGCACAAAGGGGCCAAAACAACTTGGATTTGTGTGTTTATAACACTGTTCTGCCCTCAGCTTTTGAAAGATAGCCAACAGCTCTATGCTTCTGAATTAAGCTCTCAGGTCAGCATCTTTGTATGCCTTTGTATGTATGAAGATAAGTTTCTCTGCTCAGCACTAGTTGTGAGCTTCATGTAGTTTAGTAAATCAAGCCAAATTAAAAAAATGAACCAAATCCAAATCTTCATCTGACAGTTAAATTAGTAGGTTTTGGAATTCTTATTTCATATAATACTAGGAAAAAAACTTCTGACAAACAAGCACAAAAGTGATTAAGAAGAATAAATTGACATTGCTTTGCTTGAACATTGTTTCCAGTGCTCAACCTTTCTGCTGAGGTTTCTTTTAATTGTTTAAAGGTTTCAGGATCTGGTGTTTTTTACATACTGAGCAATATCCTACTCCCCATGCAGTCATATAGAAATTAATGAAACTCAGTGAAATGATCTGTAGGTAAGGGATTCATGGTCTAGCTCTAAAATAAGGTAATATCAAGCAGCGAGAATTAATTAGTTGGTGTTTGCGAAGTGTGTTGAAAATGAAACATAACTTTCAAGCTTACCTATTATGTGACACTATAATCATGTTTGAAGCTTGAATTATATGCTCTTGGAGCTGAACATGTGAACTGCATTTCAGTGGGTTATGGAATAAATTACAGTAACATAGTGATCTTCTAGGTTGTATAAACCTTGTTGTTCTAATCACTACCCAGTTCAAACCTTACACAGGAGGTTCTTTAACAGGACCGTATTTTCCTCTCTGTCTCTCTTGCTCTCTTTTTCAGCCGCCTTTGCCGTTCATATCCCATCCTGAAATCAGTCAATATGTTTAAATTCTGGGGACCATCTGTCGTGGGTGACCGCCTTGTCTTCAATGCAATTGTGAACAATACATTTCAGAACAGGTGAAGCTCTTCATCTGCTTGTCTTTCTTGACTTCTCCAGCACCAGCCTAACCATGTGTTTCAGGTTTGACCTCTCAGTAGGGTTACTGAATGCATTATTTTTCATGTGGAGCTTTGGTGGATACCTCTGTCTCTGTCTATATCTATATCTATCTGTCTCTGTAGATCTAGATCTGGATCTGTCAGTATAATAATAGAATCATAGACTTATAGAATGCTTTAAGTTGGAAGGGTCTTTGGACCATCTAGTCCAAGCCTCTGCAATGTGTAGTGACATCTTCAACTAGATCAGGTAGCTCAGAGCCCCTTCCAACCTGACCTGGAATGTTTCCTCTGCCACCTCTCTGGACACTCTGTGCCAGAGTTTCACCACCCTCCATGTAAAAAAATTCTTCCCTGTATTTAGTTTAAATCTCCCTGGTTTTTTATTTTAAAATCACCAGCCTTTCTCCTATTGAAACAGGCCTGCTAAAAAAGATTGTTCTCATCATTCTTATAGGCCCCCGTCAGGTACTGGAAGGCTGCTATAAGGTCTCCCCAGAGCCTTCTCTTCTCTAGGCTGAACAACCCAACTCTCTCAGCCTGTCCTCCCAGGAGAGGTGCTCCAACCCCCTGATCATCTTCATGGCCCTCCTCTGGACCTACTTCAGCAAGTCCATGTCCTTGTGTTGAGGGCCCCAGGTCTGGACACAGTACTCCAGGTGAGGTCTCACCAGAGGAGAGTATAGTGGCAGAATCACCTCTCTTGATCTGCTGGCCACATTTCTTTTGATTTGCCTTCTGGTCTGCAAGTGCATGTATATCTGTAATTGTCTGTTTATCCCTGCATTTAAAAAAAACTCCACTCAGTGAAGCTTTAAGAAATTGTCTGCCTTTCACTCTCAGTTTAAAGAGCATTTGTAATCAGATGCCAGTCCTGCAAACTCAGACCATAAATATCACTGTGAAATTCAGGCATTTTCAAGCAACGAGTTGGTCCCACCACTTTGATTCTTCAGACGACTCCAGCTAGCTGCCAGAATCTTCCTGTCTCAGCATCTGTTGACAAATCTGGGTTCTATTTATTCCTGGTTACTGGCACCAGTCATGCTCTATTTTATTTATTTCTTCCAAGTGCTGTTTTGGGTGTACACAGAGGCCAGGCTTTGCCAGTGCAGTGTGGAATAAAGGCCTGCAGACCATCTGAAGTTATATCTTTATCTGAGTGTATGGGCAATATCATCATGAAACAGATTTTGGCATGGTGAATGTCTGCTCCTGGAATTTAGTTGTGTGGGTGTTGACCAATCTTGCATATATCCTGTCTGCTGATGGTTTCTCTCTCTCTTCTATGCATGCATTACTCTTCTGCAGTTTTAGGGCTACTGTTGTGTTTGCTTCAGAGAATGATGCTCCTCTGACCTTTGACAAAGGGATAGCACCTTCCTGCTAGGCTACTTCCACATCTACAGGAATGGCACTTAGGGCCAACACACGCTGTGGTTATACCAGGTGTATGACAAATACATAGAATACATAGAATAAACCAGGTTGGAAGAGACCTTCAAGATCGTTGCATCCAACCCATCAACCAATCCAACACCACCCAAACAACTAACCCACGGCACCAAGCACCCCATCAAGTCTTCTCCTGAAAACCTCCAGTGATGGCGACTCCACCACCTCCCCAGGCCCTGTTCCAGCAGGAGGACATGTTCAGAAGTTGCAGGAGGTGCAGCAAGACAAGATGCAAGAAGGCAAAATCTAAAGTAATCCCTGCTCCAAATTCTGTACATGGGACAAATTTTATACTGGCTTTGCTGTTTTATGTATTACTTTGTAGCTGTGTTTGGTCCCCACAAAATGCCAGCAGGGCATGAATTACCTTCATACTATGCTCTTGCTGGATGTCACATCAGTATCATCCTGTTTACTTTTTCAGTATGTTCTCATGGTATGCTTGCTGATGTTCTTGTTTTGCTACTTAGCTCGCTTCTTGTTCTTGTTCTTAATGCTATTTAGCTAATGTCACCTTTTCTTTTGTTTCTGAAATGCATATGTCCAGACCAAGTAATTTACTTTGCGTGCTACAGAAGGCATCTGAACCGGGCTTCCTGCACACAAGAAGGTGTACAGCCAGCCCTACTTAGTATGTCTGAGGGCTGCTTCTGCATCACTTGTAGTAGTTCAATAATCAATTTAAACTTTTATTTCAGTGTGGAGGTTGGTGTCCGTGTTGAGGCTTACAACTGTGAGGACTGGATCAAGGGCCGAGCCCGGCACATTAACAGCGCATTTCTCATTTTCATCGCTGTAAATGACAAAGGAGAACAGCTCACCTTCCCCAGAATCAAGCCCACTACAAAGGTCAGCACTCATTCTCAGGAGTCGAATGGATGCATGCATGAGATTATGTGGTCCAGCCCAGCATGTTGCATGCCCTGCTGCCAGCCATGGTAACCTTGACGGGAAAGCAAGCACAGGGCTCTGTGCTGAAATGCATCTTGCAGAAAGAAGAGAAAACCCCTAAGTGAAACACTTGCCTGTGGGTGAGAGATTTGTCATTAACTTCAGTCATCCAAAACTGAGAGGGGTAGTGAAGGGAAATCATCAAGGGAAATTCTGTAGATAGGTGATGGACAGGGAAGAAGAATGTGCTTCTTTCAATTTTTTCACCTGTCTGCATCATTCTTGTGCAATCTTCACTGACTGGAAGATGCCCAGACAGAAAAATCTGGCTGAAACCATCATCAAGTGAATGAAGTTGTAGTTATAAACCCTTTACAAACATGAGAAATAGAGTTAATAAGAAAGACTGTAGGAATCAAATCCCATGACACTGGTGGGCTTTCTGGTTCCTTTGACATGGAGATCTCAGTACGCTTTCCAGAAAGTGGTTCTTGAAGCACTAAGAGCACAGGATCACAGGATGTTAGGAATTGGAAGGGACCTCCAGAGATCATTGAGTCCAACCCCCGCTGCCAGAGCAGGACCATAGAATCTAGTGCAAGTTGCACAGGAATGCATCCAGATGGGTCTTGAAAATCTCCGGAGAAGGAGACTCCACAACCTCTCTGGGAAGCATGTTCCAGTGCTCTGCAACCCTCAAAGCAAGCCTCCTGTTGATGTGGAACCTCATGTGCTATAGTTTATATCCATCGTCCCTTGTCCTGTCACAGGGGGCAACAGAGCAGAACCTGTCCCCTCCCTCTTGACCCCAGCTCTCAGATATTTATAAACATTTATTAAATCCCCTCTCAGACTTCTTCTCTTCTCCAGACTAAAAAGCCCCAGGGCTCTCAGCCTCTCCTCATAAGGGAGTACTCTAGTCCCTTAATCATCCTTGTAGCGCTCTGTTGGACTCTCTTGAGTAGATCCCTGTCCTTCTTGAACTGGGAAGCCCAAAACTGGATGCAGTATTCCAGGTGAGGTCTCACTAGGGCAGAGTAGAGGAGTAGAACCTCCCTTGGTCTGCTGGACACACTCCTCTTAATGCCCCCCAGGATACCATTGACCCTCTTGGCCACAAGGGCATATTGCTGACCCATGGATATCTTTTTCTCCACCAGGACTCCCAAGTGCTTCTCCACAGCGCTGCTCTCTAGCAGATCACCTCCAAACCTATACTGGTGCAGTTTATTATTCCTTCCCAGATGCAGGACTCTGCACTTATTCTTGTTGAACCTCATTAGGGTCCTCTCTGCCCAGCTCCCCAGTCTGTCCAGGTGTTGCTGAGTGGCTGCACAGCCTTCAGGTGTATCAGCCAAGCCTCCCAGTTTGGTACAGTCAGCAAACTTGCTGAGCAGATTCTGTCTTCTCGTCAGTGTCATTGATTTTGAACGGGATTGGACTCAGCACTGATCCCTGGGGGACTCCACTAATCACAGCTTTCCAGCTGGACTTGGCAACATTGACCACCACTCTTTGGACTCTTGTTTTGTAACCAGTTCCTAATCCATCTCATTGCCTGTTCTTCTATCCCACACTTCCTGAGCGTGCTCAGAAGGATGTTATGGGAGACAGTGCCAAAAGCCTTACTAAGGTCAAAGTAGACTACATCCACTGGTCTCCCTGCATCTGCCCATTCAGTTACATCATAGAAGGCTATCAGATTAGTCAAGCAGGATTTCCCCTTGGTGAATCCATGCTGACTAGTCCTGATCACTCTATTTTCTCCCAAGTGCCTAGAGGTGACTTCCAGAATGAGCTCCTCCATCATTTTTCCAGAGAATTTTGAATATTGTTGTCAAATGATTTGCTGTGATGTCACCTGTCATGAGCCTTGCTGCTCCTATGAGGAGATTTACAGAGAGCCAGCACAGACAGAAATGAAATGATTATTTAACATTGGTGAACTTACATTGTATAGAGTACAAAGAAATAAAGGTGTCCTGTGTATCTCTGAGGCAGTAATGTTCACTACTGCTCATTACAGATTGTTCCAAGAGGAGAAACTGACTCTTCCTCCTGAAAAAAAACACAAACCATATCAGCTTAGCTTTTGTCAGAACAGGGAGTTTACACACTTGCCTGGAAGGGTATCTACATGATAAGGTCAAGATAGGAAGATCACAGAATCACAGAATGTTAGGGGTTGGAAGGGACCTCGAAAGATCATCTAATCCAATCCCTCTGCCAGAGCAGGGTGGGTATATCCATTCCTTCAGAGTCAAGCGGGTGAGCCTGTAAAAATGAGTATGTGCTCAAGGTAGTTTAAACTTTCAGTGGTCATTTGACTGAAAGGGACAGCTGCCATGGAAGTGCTCTACAAAACAGGCAAGAGATGTCTTCAAATAATATTATGTACTCCTTGGTTTAAAGAAGTCTGAGATGCACTAGTATGGAAATTCTTATTATTCCAGAAGCTACATGTTAGCCCTTACAAGCAGAAGAGAAAGAAACTCTGAAGTGGCATATCCTTTGAGTTAACAAGTCCTATTGACCTTTAATGTATTTTGGTGTGGTGTGTGCTCTTGGGTCACTTTGTGCTTCAGAAAAAACCCAATACCCTATCAGGGTAATAGCAAAGGAAGGGAAAGACATGCCACCTTGGAAGGCATATCACATGTGTTTGCACAGTGCTTTCTCTGTGTCCCAGATCCATGTGCATTAAAAATGAAATTCTTCAATGCTTCCTTTGTGCTTTGAACACCAGATGATGAAGGTGAATTGGATTAATAGCTTATTTGGTGAGTGGCACATTTAGAAAGAACAGCATGTGTGTAGTGCACTGCTCTGCTGCTGGTTCAGGACCAAAAAGTGCTAGCAGTGTGCACTTTTTTATTGGATTGTTTTTGCAAACTTAAGGGAATATTGTCAAGTCAAAAGTCAATCACTGACTGAGGTTAACCCAAGGAAAGTCCAATATACAGACCACAATTCTTTATTTATTTGTTATATGTCTCTGGCCTTTGTCCATCTGTAAGAAATAGCTTTTAATTGTCTTTTTAAAAGACTTTCTTTAGACTAAAATAATCGGATGTGTTACTGTCTGATTTGCTTTTTACAAAGGATGCTGTGAGGCGATACCATGCAGCTATTGCCCGAAGTAGGATTCGACTAGCCAGGTATTGTTGGGTTACAAGGGGAGCTTGATTTAAAAAAAGCAAACAAACCACAACTTTTTAGTGTGCCCTTCACTTCTTAAGTAGTCAAAGTCTCCTCAAACATAACTGTTATGTTAGCTTTCCAAATAATTTTGCCACAGTTGCAATGAAATTGATAGAGGCTTCTCACTTCAAGGTTATTTTGCTCACTAAGTTACTTTGCTTGCCCATCTGTTTTTGGCAAGAGAAAGGAGTTACTGCAAACCTATCTTGCAAGTGAAAATTGATAAAACATCTGTAAATAATTTAGAAAACCCTTAAGACTACAGAAGTGATTGTGGGTAGAATATATAGAAGGAAGCGTAAACAGCCAGTTCACATTCTTCTTCTCTTGCACTTTGTTTTAGAAAATGCATGATGTCTGCTAAAGAAGTCAAACCTGACCCTTGGGAGAGAAGCAACCAGGTAAACTATGGATAGTGTCCTGTTGTCTACTTGCATAAAATGGTGTATTTCTACACTTTTTGGGTGTCTAAAACAGTTGCACAGGCCCTATCAGTTTCTGTATTTAATGTCATGATAGCCATGGAAGAATATATAAACATGTCATAAAATTAATATAAAGCATAAAAAATATCCTTAAGACTGACTCTTCTAATAGTCTCTTTAGCAGCCAAGCTGTAAGATCTCCTGCAGATTTACATTCCAGTGTCCTCATCTTAAAAAAAGCTGCATTCTTCTATGGAGAATTGTTTGGGTTGGTTTTTTTGTTCCTTTATTGAGACACTGACTTTCTCAAATATTGCTGTCAGGAGATGATTTAATAAATACTAAAAATGGGGATAGAGGGACTTGGCAATGCCAACAGATAGATGAACAGTGAAATAGTGTGAAGTTTGTTTCCGTGGAAAAGAGGTGAACACATTATGGTCATTCATAGATGCTTTGCATCAAGTGGTATGTGCTTCTGGCATGGACATGCAAGGCCACAGAATGTGCCTAAATGTTTCAGTGTCTAAAACAGTGGCTAAATTTTCATTATGTTTAAGATCTCAGTGGCTCCCAGGAATTTTACTGAAAAAATAAATAACTGAGAATTATAATGCAGGAAGTGATTTGCAGTTAACAGTTGCATTGTCACTGTTTGAAGCAGCATTTCTTTTCTTCAAAGGAATAAATAAAAATATGCATACAGTGATACAAATGGCTTGTTTAAGATTTACTTATTAAGTGTAAACTTGCCATTAAAGACTCTAAGGCTGTATTCTGTTTATACACTGTTTAAATAAGAACTCCATTCACTGCAGTCAAGCATAAATAATGGATACATTTGCACTTTCTCTTCTCTGAGCCTGCTGTGTAAAGCAATTGCCAAGACAGACCACAGCTTGATAGCAGTGAAAAGGTTAATTTTCTAGTAGATTTTAATTACTTAGGGGGAAGATGGACAAAAACATTAATTTAGTGGTCTGAGAGGTTACCTTTATTATCTCTCTGGTGGTCACAGTTTTTCTGACTACTATATAATTGGAGAAGCCAAAAGGAGTATTTTGTTGTTGCTTAATTAGGGTTGTTTTGCCAATAGGCATGTGAGCACATAATCTGGCTATTGAAACTATTTAATTCAGAAACTACTGGACTGTGTTTGGAGATGTGTATGGGAAAATACACATTTGTTTGCAACTGACAGGTAATGACAGAAAAAGAGCCTCATTTCATCAGTGTTTAGTGAAATGTACCTTTATCCCTTCATTTTCTGAAATGTGTCTTGTGTTTCAGGCATATATAAGCTACAGCAATATAGCTGCACTGACACACCTAGCAGCAAAATCAGGATGGGACATAACCAGTACACTGGATGGTGTAAGTGTGTGATTGTGGGATAGCTCTGTAGCCACTTTAGTTATGTTTCACCATAAGAGGTGGGTGAAGAAAAGCAGTGTTTAAAATTTGTAAACAAATTCATTGCCTGGGCAATGTTTGGCTTTATTATCTCTGGGGCTGAAAACAGCAACTCCTAGAGTTTCCCTGAAATGTTGCACAACAAACTCTAATTATCCAGAGTGCTGGACATGCCTGGATGACCTGGAAGTGTCATAGAGCTCTTCAAAGATCTGAGGAGAAAGTTCTTCACTGAGAGAGTTGTTAGCCATTGGAATGTGCTGCCCAGGGAGGTGGTGGAGTTGCTGTCCCTGGAGGTGTTCAAGAGGAGATTGGATGTGGCACTTAGTGCTGTGGTCTAGTAGGCAATGAGGTGTTGGGTGACAGGTTGGACTTGATGATCCTTGAGGTCTTTTCCAACCTTGTTGATTCTATGATTCTATGAACAGCTGGTGGATGGAGGACTTGGAATACCAGAGGGGCAGACTTGCCAGCAACTGATCAGTTGTGCTTGTTTAGCAATAGTAGGATGCCCAGGGAGGTGGTGGAGGTGCCATCTCTGGAGGTATTCAAAAGCTGTGTGGACACAGCACTTTCAGGACATGGTTTAATAGCTATGGTGGTGTTGGGTCAATGGTGGGACCGTCATTGGATCTTAGAGGTGTTTTCCACCAAAAAAAACTTGCCATGATTCTATGACATCTCATTTTCCCCCCACATCTGTCCTAGTTCTGTGGTTTTGCCAAATGTTTTGATTCCAATGAAACGCCAAGGTTGGGCAACTTAGTTTAGGCAGTGCTGTTGGCAATCTGTGGGGATTCTTGTGTCACTGTGATATGCAAAATCAGTGCAATAGTCTGTAATATACCACCTTTGCAACATGGGAGATACTTGTAAGTAGCCTAAGCAGTATCTATCATGTGGTGGTTACAAGTGGACACTGCCAGTCAGCAGGTGGCAACGATTTACATACCATATTTTTCAGTCCCTGTCTTCTTGGAAGATCACTTGACTCTTTTTCTGTGCATGCTTTTCCTTTCAGGTATTTTGCTTCCTGCCCTTTTTCTATGAAAAAATTACAAAAGCCTGAAAGCAAAGCACCTCTCTGTCCATTGTTGGTGTTACAAGGTCAAAATCAGTAAGGAATCTTGTGAAAGCCAGTTTTAAGATAGGAAGATGCTGTTGAGAAAACCTGTAGTGAGATAATTTAGCTGGAAAAACTAATTTTTAACCTAGCTGCAGTGCATTGTCTTCCAAACTATCAAGAGATAGCTGTTAAGGTTTGGTTTCTGTAATATGGTTATTGACTGGCAAATAACTCCACGATCATAAAAATTTGGAGATACTTTGGGATGAGAAAAGACACCTAACAATCTTTCAGTCTGATCTTCTATATGTCACAGGCTATGAAACTTAGTGATATGCTCTATAAGCTTCTTGATTAAGAGCATATATAAGTGATAAGGACTTCCAGTGATGGCACATCTGCCAGCTCCATGTGTAGTTTGTTCCAGTGGTTAATAACTTTCAGTAAACATTACTGTGCCAAATAAAAAAGGACAGCACTCATGCTGAAAAAAGCAAGCTTGAGTGGTCAGACTGAAGCACTGAGTGGTTTTTTCTCAACCCTCTGCTGTTATTATCCATGTGAAACTTGCTTTTTGCATCCACTGGGACTGCAACAATCTCAGTTTGTTTCTTAACCCTAAATTCTTGAAACTGTAATAGAATCAGCACCAAATGTTGTGAAGAAGTTCATACAAAAACAACCAACCAATCAACCCCAAAGAAAACCCACAAAACCCCCCAGCCAACTGAAAAAACACCCAAACCCAACAAATCCCATGCATTTTAAATACCACATTACTTCTCTCTCAGCAAGCCACCAGGTACCTTCTAATACTACTGGAGTTGTCCCCTTTTTGGAGTTTTGTTAGTAAGATCTGCCTCTAAACCACTTAGGTCTTACCTGGTGGAAACTCTCGAGTAGCTTTTCCTAGCTGTTCTTTCACCTAATTGAAGTAGGTATCTGAAATCCAGTAAAATCTGGCCCAACCAGGATGTAGGATGAAAATCATGCTGATGCTGTCAAAGGCTGGGAAGTAGTCATCCATGCCCATTGTTCTGGACATTTCTGCATAGTCCAGCATTGTCAGTCACTAGATATTCCTTAAAGCAGTAGCAGGGGTCCAGGGCAGCATACTATATTTTGGTTTGTTTTGCTTTGTTTTTCTGGAAGGATGTCTGCACTGAACAGTGCCACCTCGATTGATGGGTGTTCCATTAGTCAGTCTTACTTGGCATCTACTTTCAGGCACAAGGTTGACTGCTGAACAAAGTGTGAATGACATCAGTAGGCAGAGGGTACTTTTGTCACTCTATGTGACTGTATCTTTACCTCTGAATTAACTCACTAGGTGGATTAGGTTTGTTCTTTGGCAAAGAAGACAAGAATAAAACTGATCTTGGACTTTACCTATACAATTCCTCCACTTGAGCATGATCTGAGATATGTGCTCCAGTCCTTAAATGCTGTTATGGGTACAGTTCTGCCAGCTCCAGTTAATGAAACTTACCACCTTGGCAAATGTTACTTTGGTTAATTTTCAGAGTCTCATGATCACTTTTGTCACATTTGCAAGTGTGAGGACAAGGAGTATCTCTTAAAAACCTGTGTCTAGCTGAGAACATTACATCATCTTGTCTTCAGCAATCCAGGCCGCCGCATGCATCTCACATCATGTTTACTGCAGTCATGCACCAGGTCTTGGTCCTGCTACTTAGGCTTTACAGAAGTGTAAGCACAAAGTAAGTACTTAGCCTTCAATGGTACACATGCATAGCAGCCTCTCCAGTTAGACAGATCTCTGCACTGTCCATAAAATGGTTCCTTGGGGAGAGGCTGAAAGAGCAAATAGGGATCAGGTAAGCAGTGCTGATTAGTGGTCTGCCTGAAGGCAGTCATACTTAGGAAAGGAGACTGTCAAAGACTTTAGACTGAACTGTATTTTGGGGTGAAATATTCTAGTCAGTAGATTTTGCAGAGCAGCATGGAGGGAACTTGTTTCATTTCCCCTGGAACTAGAAATGACCCCAATGTGATTGATAGTTCTTGAAAGTGGAAAGTGGCACCATGAGCTCTTTGACCTAGAGCTACAAGACTTGTAGACCTATAGTAATAACCTAGCCTTGCCAGTCCTCACTTAGCAGGGAGGTGTTTTAACAGCTTCACTTCCTACTTTGTTTTGTGATTTTTTCAGTCCTAGAAGACTCCTAAGACAACATGATTTCTCTTCTGTGTCTTAGAACAATATTGATCCATGCATCCCATAGCTGGTTTCTAGAGCTCTCAAGCTTCACATTTTATGCCAAGCTTTAAATCTGCAAAGTAATTTTTCTTTCTTCCTATTTCAAAACATGTAAATACAAAACCACAGAACATCTGTGTTGTTGCACAAATGTTCCATTAACCAAAAGATTGATAATTTCTGATACAGGAAAAAAAAAAAAAGGGAGGAAAAGAAAAAGGAGACAGAGATCATGAAGCTTGTGAATACTGTATAATTTAGAAATTAAAATCTGTTAAAATTTTTCAGGATTTGAGAAGCAATTTAGCATATCAAATGACAATTTGGGGATAAAGTTCACTAATTCTTCTATTATGCAGGGTTTATGAAATGTGCCAAGCCCTTCTTATGCAGGGATTGTGTGTACACAGTTATGTGCATGTTATTCCTTCTGAATTCTCTCTGTTAGAGTTTTAAGCCTATGACTAGAAATAGATCCAAAATAATCAAGACAAGAGACTTCAAGTGTGGAACAAGGATCATAGAGTCATATTGTCATAGAATCATTAAGGCTGGAAAAATCTTCGAAGATTATCAAGTCTAACCATCAGCTCATAGAATCATAGAATTGTTAGGGTTGGAAGGGACCTCAAGGATCACCTAGTTCTAAGCCCCTTGCTATGGGCAGGAACACCTCACACTAGGTCGTGTTTTCCCCATAGCAAACTCCTGGCCAAGCTGTCAGCCCATGGCTTGGATGGGAGCACACTGCATTGGGTTAGGAACTGGCTGGAGGGCCGAGCCCAGAGAGTGGTGGTGAATGGTGCCACATCCAGCTGGCAGCCAGGCACTAGTGGTGTGCCCCAGGGATCAGTACTGGGCCCCATGCTCTTTAATATCTTTATTGATGATCTGGATGAGGGCATTGAGTCCACCATCAGTAAATTTGCAGATGACACCAAGCTGGGGGCAGGAGTTGATCTGCTGGAGGGTAGAGAGGCTCTGCAGAGGGACCTCGACAGGCTGGACAGATGGGCAGAGTCCAACGGCATGAGATTGAACACATCCAAGTGCCGGGTTCTGCACATTGGCCACAACAACCCCATGCAGAGCTACAGGCTAGAGTCAGTGTGTCTGGAGAGCAGCCAGGTGGAGAGGGACCTGGGGGTACTGGTCAATGGTAGGCTGAACATGAGCCTGCAGTGTGCCCAGGCAGCCAAGAGGGCCAATGGCATCCTGGCCTGCATCAAGAACAGTGTGGCCAACAGGAGCAGGGAGGTCATTCTGCCCCTGTACACTGCACTGGTTTGACCACACCTTGAGTCCTGTGTCCAGTTCTGGGCCCCTCAGTTTAGGAAGGATGTTGACTTGCTGGAACGAGTCCAGAGAAGGGCAATGAAGTTGGTGAGGGGTTTGGAGCACAAGCCCTATGAGGAGAGTCTGAGGGAGCTGGGGTTGCTTAGCCTGGAGAAGAGGAGACTCAGGGGTGACCTTATTGCTGTCTACAACTACCTGAAGGGAGGTTGTAGACAGACAGATGTTGGTCTCTTCTCCCAGGCAGCCAGTACCAGAACAAGAGGACACAGTCTCAGGCTGCGCCAGGGGAGGTTTAGGTTGGATGTTAGGAAGAAGTTCTATACAGAGAGAGTGATTGCCCATTGGAATGGGCTGCCTGGGGAGGTGGTGGAGTCCCCATCATTGGAGGTTTTCAGGAGAAGACTTGATGGGGTGCTTGGTGCCATGGGTTAGTTGTTTAGGTGGTGTTGGATTGGTTGATGGGTTGGACGCGATGATCTTGAAGGTCTCTTCCAACCTGGTTTATTCAATGTATGTATTCTATGTGTGTTGCTCACAGTCATGTCCAGCCTGGCCTTAAAATCTTCCAGGGATGGGGCTTCTACCACCTTCCTAGGCAAACTGTTCCAGTGTCATGGGGAAGAATTTCCTCCTAACATCCAATCTGAATCTACCCATTTCTACTTTTATTCCATTCCCCCTAGTCCTATCATTTCCTGTCACCCTAAAAAGTCCCTCCCCAGCTTTCTTGTAGGCCCCCTTCAGATGCTGGAAGGCCACAATAAGGGCTCCTCAGAGCCTTCTCTTCTGCAGACTGATGAGCCCCAACTCTCTCAGTCTGTCTCCATAGGAGAGGTGCTCCAGCCCTCTGATCATCCTCGTGTCCTTTCTCTGAAAACATTCCAGCATGTCCAGATCCTTCTTGTAATAGGGGCTCCATCACCATCATTGCCATTAAACCATGTCTTGAAGTGCCACAACTACATACATAATTTTTTGAACACCTCCAGGAATGGTGACTCCACCACCTCCCTGTGCAGCCTGTTCCAATGCATGTATGGAAATTATATGTGATATCCAAACTAAACCTCCCTTAGTGCAACTTGACTCTGTTTCCTCTTGTCCTATGACTTGTTACTTCAGAGATCAACCCCTGCCTCACTGCAGCATCTTTTCAGGTAGTTGAAGAACACAATAAGGTTTTCCCTCAACCTCCTCTTATCCACACTGAACAATCCCACCTCCTTCAGCCACTCCTTGTTCTTGTTCTCCAGACTCTTCACCAGCTTCACTGATTGTCTCTCTAGAGACTTTCCAAAACCTCAATGTCCTTCTTGTCATGAAGGCCCCAAAGCTGAGCACACTATTCAAGGTATGGGCTCACCAGTGCTAAGTGCAGGGGCAGGATTACTTCCCTGCTCCCACTGGCTGCACTGGTCCTGATACAGCCCACTGTACTGTTGGCCTTCTTGGCTGCATGGGCACACTGCTGGCTCTTTTTCAGAGAGCTGTCAACCAGCACCACCAGGGCCTTCTCTGCTGGGCAGCTTTTCAGCCACTCTGCCCCAGGCCTGTATCATTGCTTGGGTTTGTTGTGATCTGAGTGCAGGAACTTGCACTTGGCATTGTCAGACCTCATACAACTGACTTGGGCTCATCAATCCAGCCTGTCCAGATCTTTCTGCAGAGCTGAGCCTTCCTGCCTTTGTGCACATCAACATTTCCACTCAATTTGGTGTCATCTGCAAACTTACTCAAGGAGCACTCAATCCCCTCATCCAGATCACTGATAAAGATCTTAAAGGAAATACTGAGCCCTGGGGAACAGACTTAACTCTATTCACCACCGCTCTCTGGGCCTAGCCATCCAGCCAATTTTTTTTTACCCAGCAGAGTGCAGCTGTCTGAGCCATGAGCTGCCAGATTCTCCAGGAGAATGCTGTGGAGGACAGTGTCAAAGACTTTTCTGTAGTCCAGGTGAACAACATCCCCAGCCTTTCCCTCCGCTGGATCCGCTAAGCAGGTCCCCTGGTCATAAAGGAGATCAGGTTGGTCAAGTAGGACCTGCCTTTTGTGAGCTTCTTCATGAAGAGAGATAAACTATGTTGTGAAATAGTTTTCCAGTGCTTCACACTAAGGAACAGGGAAGGAAAATACAGTATTTTGGAGAGAAGTGTTGAGTCCTTGCAGAAGGAGGAGGCATAGGCCAGTGTATGACTGATTTGCCTTGACAAAGGGAGCTGAAGTAGTTGAACTCTACTAATTGAATACAAACTACTGGACTGCACAGGTTGGAGATCAAAGAGGTAATCCATATGTGTCATCCAAAAATCATCCTTAGAGCTCAGAAAGGGCTCCTGTGAAAATCTGTTTGCTTTTTGATGTTTCTAGATAAGCTTCCCAAAGCTGCAATGTGCAGTGACTTGGCTTGGCTTATTTTGATACATTTTCACACTTACTCCATGTATGCTTGTCTCACCTAGTATGGCCTCAATTCAGCTTGATCCTTCTCACCAGTGCCACATCCAGTTGAGTCTCCTCTGTAGTTTCAAATTTCTGGAAAGCTTTAAGTGACCATCACCCTCAGATACTTTACATAAACCTACCTTAATAAAGTTGCTTCCATTCCTTCCTAAAATTGTATGTTACCTTTTCTTGCTCTCCCATATTTATGCTCTATTTCTGGGACTCAACCTGGCTCAAGGGCCAAGGCTAAGAAAATGGTAAACATTCTGAACTGGTTCTGACCTGCCCAGGTCTAAGAAGTCAAAACTCCTGTCATCAGTCCCTGATACCAAATTCACACAAAAAAATTTGTATTAATTCCTCAGGTTGTCCTATTAGGTTTTGCAGTTAGTGAACTGAGCCGTCCCTCTGTGAGCAGGCTTCCTATATCAAGGCTGAGAAGAGGTTTTTATCCTTCCCCCTGCCCCCAAAAGGCACCCGCAGTTTGAAGGGTATTTAGAGACTATATATGCCTAGTGTGATTAAGAGGTCATACTGGCCTCTAGCTCATTCACTTCCATTTGCAACCTAATGTAATTAAAACTGTGATGTCACTATGCTCTCAGTTTATTTGATTTTATGTTGTTCTGTACTTGCATGTGAAACTTGAGTACTCCTCTGTGAATCTTGAGTACTCATCTGCCTTTCACCTGTTGGATACAGTTTCATACTGTCACACCCCTGAGAAAATGTGCTTAAGCCATAAATGTGTAACACTGATAAGGGTTAAAGTATTTATATTAATAATACTTTGGTTTTAATATGTTCACTTTATTTTTTTTCAGATAAAAATATGGACTCATGAGGAGGGGGATGTGTTGTCACTCAAAGTTGAAATGAAGGTGAAGGTGCCATCACAGCGCGCTTTCTTGCTTTTGTCTGACTTCACGCTCCGCCAACAATGGGACAAACATTTCGTGTAAGAACTTACCTTTTTACTGTTCAAGCCCACTGACAGCTAACCTTTTCTGACACAAATATTTTTTGAGATGTTGACACTTTCCCACCTAATTAAGAAGAAATTGCTGTAAGGAGCTGACATTAAAGATTCATTAGTCAGACTACGGGCTGGGGTTTTTTTTTTACCTTAAAAATAAACTCTAGTTTCTCCTTAGTCTGTGGTCAAAATATGGTTGCCCTGGACTGTCAAAAGTGATAGGCTGGGGCAGAGGTTACCCTTTTGCAAAATGAAGGTAATTCTCTGTCTCAACGTGTATGTTAAAAGGTTTAACTTCAGTAAGTGGCATGCAGCTTGAGGTGGAGGTATTGTTACATGGTCTCTGTAACAATTAAGGTAAGGCTGTGGTCTCCGTCAGGTTGGATGAATGGAATGAAGCTGGAGGTGGGGAGATTCAGGCTGGACCTGAGGAGGAAGTTCTTCCCCATGAGAGTGGTGAAGCCCTGGAATGGATTGTCCAGGGAGGTGGTTGAGGCCCCATCCCTGGAGGTGTTTAAGAGCAGGCTGGATGAGGCTCTGGCCAGCCTGATCTAGTGTGGGGTGTCCCTGCCAATGGCAGCGGGGTTGGAACTAGATGATCCTTGTGGTCCCTTCCAACCCTGACTGATTCTATGATTCTATGATTCATATTGTTTGGAGCACTGATGCCCAGCTTCCTTGTGCAGGCAGAGTTAGAAGTAAAAAATTTAGGTTCTGCAGAATGTGTATTTTAAGAAAAATAGCATGAAGTATGTTGGAATTGGAATGAGTTTCTTAATTGCTGTAATAGGCACTTGAGGTTTTTTGCTTTCCCTTATATGGTGTAGAAAAATGATTAGGGAAGTTATATGATGTTGATACGATTCTGTGAATATTCTGTTAAAGGAGTTGAGGTTTTTTTTCCAGGTAGTCATTGTATCCTGAAATATCTGAGTGTGAAAGTGGAAATTTAGGGATATTTGAAAATTTACAGTCTCTGCTGAATTTATGGCTTGTAACAAATGAAAACTGATGAAGTGTTGATTTTTTTCCCCCATATCTACAGACAAAAATCTCAGCTTTCTTATGGCTACCATGCATCCTGACTGACTGGTCTAAATGGAATGCCAGCTTGGCAGTGCTTATTGCTGAGGCAGTAGAAGCTGAAGTTAAATCAATTACTGCCAATGTACAGGAAAACTGACCTGTTTTTTTGCAGTGAAAATTCAGTGATAGTGATCCAAGACAGTGAAAGAGAATGTCCTACCCAAGTGGTCCCATCTGAACAGAGCAGAACACAACTTTGAACAAAATTTCACAAGTGTTTGATGACTATCTTTCCTGTGGTGTGTCAAATGGACAATATTTGGTCACTCAGCAGGCAGTATGGTTTGCAAACCAATATAATTCCAAATAGGAATTGACAGTAAGTGACAGATGAGCTTTTATGACATTGCTTGAGCACCTTGCAGCATTTTTTAACCATTTTGTGGCACAGAGAGGTGGCTTTAGGTGAGGTGTTGCAGAGAACGTGTTTTGACCGTGTCCTCTCTTCTCTGCTGCCTGAACATGAAAATTGGAGGCTTAATGTTAGGATGGAATATATATATATCTATATATATAGATATATAGATATATATATATTTGTACTGTGTTTTTCATAAGAGATGTGTTGCATATATCAGGGTCAGCATGTGTAAATGTGTAAATGTATTTACAGAACTTGTGAGGTCCTGCAGGCTGTGACTGAAGATGAGAAAATCTATTATGTAACATCTGCACCCATAACGGGCCATAAACCCAAGGACTTTGTCATTCTTGTCTCTCAAAGGCAACCCTCTAAGCCAGGGTGAGTATGCACTTTGGAGCCACAGGTCTGATTATTGTTGAGCTTTATCTGTGCCTGTTGTTGACTGACAAAGATGATATTTTTATTTTTAAAGGCATTAGGTTAGAAGTTCTTTTAAAATACAGTATGTCAATGTCCAAGTTTGTATAGCCAGATTTGTATTGCAACGTGAGGGGGCAAAGAAGTAAACTCAGAGCATCACAGATTTGCAGTGTGGGACAGTATTGCTTGAGACAGTGACTAGTCAGGAGTGGGCTATAAGGGAAAATAGGCCACAATGCCAATCAGTGCTGGGCCCCATGCTCTTTAATATCTTTATTGATGATCTGGATGAGGGCATTGAGTCCATCATCAGTAAATTTGCAGACAACACCAAGCTGGGGGCAGGAGTTGATCTGCTGGAGGGTAGAGAGGCTCTGCAGAGGGACCTCGACAGGCTGGACAGATGGGCAGAGTCCAACAGCATGAGATTGAACACATCCAAGTGCCGGGTTCTGCACATTGGCCACAACAACCCCATGCAGAGCTACAGGCTGGGGTCAGAGTGGCTGGAGAGCAGCTAGGTAGAGAGGGAGCTGGGGGTGCTGGTCAATGGTAGGCTGAACATGAGCCTGCAGTGTGCCCAGGCAGCCAAGAGGGCCAATGGCATCCTGGCCTGCATCAGGAACAATGTGGCCAGCAGGAGCAGGGAGATCATTCTGCCCCTGCACACTGCACTGGTTTGACCACACCTTGAGTCCTGTGTCCAGTTCTGGGCCCCTCAGTTTAGGAAGGATGTTGACTTGCTGGAACAAGTCCAGAGAAGGGCAATGAAGTTGGTGAGGGGTTTGGAACACAAGCCCTGTGAGGAGAGGCTGAGGGAGCTGGGGTTGCTTAGCCTGGAGAGAAGGAGACTCAGGGTTTGACCTTATTGCTTTCCACAACTACCTGAAGGGAGGTTGTAGACAGGTGGATGTTGGTCTTTTCTCCCAGACATCCAGCACCAGAACAAGAGGACACAGTCTCAGGCTGCACCAGGGGAGGTTTAGGTTGGATGTTAGGAAGAAGTTCTATACAGAGAGAGTGATTGCCCATTGGAATGGGCTGCCTGGGGAGGTGGTGGAGTCACCATCATTGGAGGTGTTCAGGAGGAGACTTGATGGGGTGCTTGGTGCCATGGGTTAGTTGTTTAGGTGGGTTGGATTGGTTGATGGGTTGGATAGATCTTGAAGGTCTCTTCCAACCTGGTCTAGTCCTATTCTATTCTATTCTATTCTATTCTATTCTATTCTATTCTATTCTATTCTATTCTATTCTATTCTATTCATTCTATTCTATTCTATTCTATTCTATTCTAATTCTATTCTGTTCTAGCAGGCAGTTTGAAGAAAAAACATGTCCCAGAGGGCCTCTCAATTGGCTGAAGCACACAGATGGGAGTTTCTGTTTGTTTGGGGTTTGGGTGTCATTGTAATCCTGTTTAATGTAATTCCACGTTTGCTTATTGAAGGAGGTGCTTGGCATTGAAACCTCAACGGGACACAATTTATTGTATCTGCAAATTTTGCTGCAGTATGTGGGTTGAAAAAAAAATCCCTTGATCACTTTAGCACACATTGATTTTTAATTTTTTTTTTAAAATTCAATTTTGTTTTGTTCTTGCATAATGGAAAGTGGAGAAATGGGACAGTTCGGTGCACCTTACAATCCTTTATCCTCAGTTTCTCTTCTTCTATTCAGTAATTCTTCCTCTTAACAGAACCTGCTTCTAAAAGGCAGTATTCTGTACTGTGCTTTCTTGCTTTCTTGCCACATCTGGGAACTGAATCAGCTTTGCTGAGGCCATACTGCAAGGCCCCTTACTAAGGGTTGCTCCTAGGCCCTGATTTTGTGAAAGTTGGTAGAGGGGAGCAGGATAAATTAAAAAAGGAGGATGTTGTGGATGATGGCTCTGGCTTCCCACAGAAGTCTTTTTGATTTGAGTCTGAGAAAGCCTTAATAAGACCCAAGAGAGCTGAATCTTTTAACATGTATCTTTAAAGACACAGGAGCTTGTTTGCCTTGGTATGAAAATGACATCGTTGGTATAGCTGTGCACACTCTGTAGTCATTTACATCTTTTCTACATTTTGTTTGATTCTTTCCCTTGCTCTACAGTGAACCCTACATAATAGCTGTAAAATCAGTTACCCTCATGTCTGTGCCACCTTCTTCAGAATACTGCAGAAGTGAAATCTTTTGTGCCGGATTCCAGATCTTCAGTGACAGCAGCAGCTCCTGTACAGTGAGTAGCTCCACAGACCTCAGCTGTGTCTGTTTTTAAGAGAGTCTTACATGCACATATAATCTCATTTGACCTGACAGGCTAGAGCAGTGACAGCAATACAACAGAAAAAGTGAGTTATTTTCTCCCCAGTTCAGTGTGGTTATTAAGACATTCTTTACTGCACAAAGTGAAATCTGTCTTGCCCAACTTTGGCCAATCTGAATCCTAGCAATGAAATCTAAACTCAGCACTGGGGATGAACAGGCAGCTCCAGAGAGTCATTCATTCAGTCCTAAAATACACTTCTAGAAGGTGTGCATTAAATGGGCCTCCAGTGGTATCTATCTCTCTGCACTGGCTACAGAGAAAGTCAAAGGAATTAGTTCAGATTAAACGCTCACCTCTAACTCTCCTGTCAGAAATGATGCAATCTGAATCCCATCTCTGGACCAGTGATAATGTTCCTCTTTTTCAAGGGAAGACTGTCATGTTGTCCTTAAGACAGTGTATTTCTGACAGCTCTCAATGGCTGGGATTACTTTCATGGGCAACAGCTTTGTTCATGAAGCAAGTGTACTTCACAAGTTACACACAATGTTTCTTCCTGCACCTCTCTGTACATTTGGGCCCAATCCTGTTCAATATCTTTATTGATGATCCAGATGAGGGCATTGGGTCCATCATCAGTAGATTTGCAGATGACACCAAGCTGGGAGCAGGAGTTGATCTGTTAGAGGGTGGGAGAGCTCTGCAGAGGAACTTTGAGAGGCTGATGGGCAGTCCAACAGTATGACATTTAACACATCCAAGTGCCGGGTTCTGCACATTGGCCACAACAACCCCAGACAGTGCTACAGGCTGGGGTCAGAGAGGCTGGAGAGCAGCCAGGCACAAAGGGACCTGGTTGATAGTAGGCTGAACATGAGCCAGCAGTGTGCCCAGGTGGCCAAGAAGGCCAATGGCATTCTGGCCTGTATTAGGAATAGTGTGGCCAGCAGGAGCAGGGAAGTCATTCTGTCTGCCAGGGGAGGTTTAGGCTGGATGTTAGGAAGAAGTTCTTCATAGAAAGAGTGATTTGCCATTGGAATGTGCTGCCCAGGGAGGTGGTGGAGTTGCCATCACTGGAGGTGTTTAGGAAGAGACTGGATGGGGCACATGGTGCCATGGTTTAGTAGATCAGGTGGTGTTGGGTGATGGGTTGGACTTGATGACCTCAAAGGTCTTTTCCAACCTTGTTAATTCTATTCTATTCTATTTACCTACACCTGGCAGTAGTGAGGACACTGAGATCACCAACATGCTTTTTGCTAATTACTGCCTTCAGTTGCAGTAGCACTGTGTTTCTGTTACGACACTCATCTAGACTCTGCAAAAAATGGCTAACTCTTGCAATCCATAGGGGTTTTGTTTCATTTATTTTTGCTTAAACAGGTGTGTTACTTCAATCAAGTGACATCAGGTGTCATGCCTTACATAGCTGCAAATCTTACTGGCTCATCACATTCCATTGAAGACACTGCTTTAGAATGTATGAAGTTCTTGGAGCTGAAAGGCAACGAGTACTGAAGTTAAAAGAAGATTTCTGAAGAGACCTCTAGACATTATTGAGCAGTACTGGTTTAAATTCCTGCCTCTATCTTGACAGTTCCTCTACAGGTTAGTTACTTCAGATCATGTAGCCAATATTGTGCTTGAGTCTGAGAGTACCAAGCATTTTCTATCAAATTAAGATTAGGCCCTAGGGTCTAAATTCAGTTTTTAATTTGAAAAAGATTAAGGTACAGATTCTGCTCCTGATTGCATTAATGAATTTTATATAAATGGAGGCAGAACTTGGCCTAGTAGAACTGTAGCTCATGAGACTACTTCACCGTTTTCATGGTACACTGAGCGTGATGGCATCCAGTCCACTTACATCAATGACTACCACCCTGTACAATTTGCAGAGAAGTGGTGCTACCAAGTAGCTTATCCAGTGCTCTGACCAGGTTCTTACACACCCATTATATATGAATTTATTACAGCTTGTATAAATTAGGGTTTGCTAACGTTTGCAGTTCATCTGTTAATACTTGTAATTTATGGGTATCTTCCAATAAATTATTGTTTCTGCAGTTACAAATCATCATAGATTTTACTACATGATCTCTGTAATGGCTTCAGAGTTTGTTCCAGAAAGACTGCTTTGTCATGGTGATGGGAGCTGTTGGCCTCCTACAGAAGTGCCATGACCTCCTGCTGGCAAGTTCTGTGCAAGACTGTTCTGCTAGTGCTGAGTAAATGCAGAACAGTAAGACTATTGGATCCACGCCCTCACAGATGAAAAGGGAGAATGGTCTCAGAGGTTTTATTGTGAACTGTTGACTTTGTTATTCTGCTCTTTTTCTGCTCAAAAGAGCCTTGTTCAGGAAAGGAGTGCGATTACTGGCAGTTAGATCATAACATGAATGCGGGGGTGTGAAGAGAATCAAAGCATGTGACCTGTAGCTGTGTGGTTTTGTCTTACTGTAGTCTCATAATTGGCAGAGTGAGAGCTCTCGGGGTCTGCTACAGTCCCCACTTAGACACATCTTCAGCTTAACCTACAACCAAATAAAAGCTTTCATCAGTTAGAGCATGTCTGCATATTCTGCATATGGCATGTCTTCCAAGTGCAGCAGGAGAGACACAACTGATGTCCTGGAAGCCCTCTGGTTATGTCAGCCCTTTGAGTCACCTGGCCTCTCAACAAGATAAGTTTAGCTTGAACAGCTTGAACCAAAGGTTTGCTGAACCTTCTACACATAGCTAAGGCTGACCACTGTATGCTCTACAACGCAGGGATACCATGGCACTAGCACTACAAAAAGCAAAACAGGTCCTTGGTGTTTGACTCTGGTGGAGAGAATATAAATCCAGATTCTGATTTTGGATCACCATCTGTATCACATGGCTAAAGTGCAATACCTCAGCCTAGAGAGTGAGGACAGCAAAGTTGGGGCAGCTCCTTCCAGAGCACAAAGACTACTGAGGCCTCACCTGTCTCTTCCTGGCTCAGCTGGTAATGGCAGGGTCCAGGCCCATGTGGACCAGCTCAGCTCTCAGAGTCCTGCCCCACACTAGGTGTGTGCAAATGATAGCAGACACCCTTGAGTGGGCAGGTAAGTCTCTGTGGTCCCAATGTTTAGTGAACAGAGACACCTAATGTTCAGGTCTGAAAACATGCATGACTCATCAGGGAGAAAGTGCCCAAACACTGCCTGCACCAGGGATTTCTTAGCTATTTGTGTTGCTTCCTATGCAGCAGCTTGTAACTTGCCTTTAGAGACACTTTGCTCAGCCCTTCCAGTAGCCCCAAAGCTATCTGGAAAACATTATTTGGAATCTTTTTAATACTCGCATTCTGCTGAGCTCATGCCTACACGAGTTCTGCCTGCTGTCCTCAGTACTGAGACCTCAGCAATGCAGCCACTGGGGGTGCAGGGGGAGTGTCTTTCTGACATAGACCAAGAATTGTCTTACCAACCCCTGTGCAACTTCCAAGACAAGGATATTCAGGCTCCTGAAACACAAACTTTGCTTAAATTCTTACTTATTTTCCCAGCTTTTAAATGTATTTGTGGATACTATGCATCTCTACATGCATCACCTTTTGCAGCAGCTTTTCCAACACCTTTCGGTTACCAGTGCCTTTGTGAAATCATCTAAAAAGAAATTAGTAGGTGCATTTAACATGTAGCTTTGTCCACCAGTTAACGACTATTGCCAACCTATGCAACTGTCTCAGAGTATAGTTCAAGCATTTCAGTGCCTGATTTTCCTCAGTAGTCACTGAGGCAGAGGACAAGGGGGAGGTGTACATGCTTCCAGCTTCACCCAGGCATGGTGATTACCTGAAAACAGCTGCTGTATTTATACTGAAATGCTCACAGAGACTGTACCCTGTGATTTTCTAAGTCTAAAGTCCCCCCTTATTTCTTCTCAGATGACAACAATGCAGTAGTCAGGTGTAGGAGCCTGACAGTGCAAGACAGATCAAAGCAACAGGTATGAAACTCAGGGCTGCCTTATGCAGTGACAGTTGTTTCCTCAACGACCTCCAGAGAAGCCCTACGAGGAGCACACTGTGCTGAACAGAAGGTGGGGCTCAGGTGGGCAGGATGCATACTGCATGTGCACCACCATTTTGAGAACAAAGGTGAATCCAGCACTCCTTGCAGGGTTTCTTCTGCCACGAGCACACTCTCATTCATCCTGGTTGCTGAGCAGAAAGGGCAGTGACCAGCTGCAGGAAGGGAGCAGTCTTTCCTTTTCCTCCAATGTCCATGTCAGAAACATGTAACTTAGCAGTCTGTCAAAGGGATGCTATGCCTCCAACTGCAGCACCACAGCTGGGTGACTACATTTTACCTGGAGCCATAGACCTGCAGCAGCCATCTCCTCAGAAAAGACTGTGCTCACAAACCACAGCTCCCACACTGCACTGTCTAACACAGAATCACAGAATAGTCCAAGCATCCTGCTCAAGGTTTGCCTAGAGCATGCTGCAGAGAAACACGTGTGGAAGACTCCACAAACTCTATGGGCATCCTGTTCCAGCACCGTCAAAGTAATGAAGTTTCCCCTTTTGTGTTCTCTTGTGTTCTAGTTTGGGCCCACTGCCCCTTGTCCTATCACCTGGCACCACTGAGAAGAGTCCAGTCCCATTTTCTTGACCTCCACCCTTTAGATATTTATATGCATCTCTAAGATCCCCTCTCAGTTGTCTCTTCTCCAGGCTAAACAGTCCCAGATCACTCAGCCTCTCATAAGAGATGCTCCCGTCCCCTAATCAACCTTGTGGCCTCCAGTAGTTCCATGTCTGTCTTGAAATGGGCAACCCAGAACTGGACACAATACTCCAAGTGCAGCCTCATCAGGCAGTGGGAGGAGAGCCTCCCTTGATCTGCTGGCCACACTTTCCTTAAGGCAACCCAGGATACTACTGACCTTCTCGGCTGTAAGGGAATATTGCTGGCTCATGGTGAACTTACTATACAGCAAGACTCCCATATCCTTCTTTGCAGACCTGCTTTCCAGCAAGTCAACCCTTAATCTGCTGGTGCATGGGGTAATTTACCCCAGGTGTAGGACTCATGGACTTCATGAGGTTCTCTGCCCAGCTCTCCATCCTGTCCAGGTCTTGCTGAATGGCAGCACAGCCTTCTGGGGTCTCAGCCACTCCTCCCAGTTTTGTGTCATCAGCAAACTTACTGAGAGTACACTCTGTTCCTTCATCCAGGTTGCTGATGAAGATATGTAACACCAGACACCAGACACCAGCCCTTCATCTGACAAGTACTGGTATCACTAGGAGAGGCACAGTGCACAGCTCTAAGTTCCTATGGGTGAAAGAACATGCTACAATATCAAAGCATTTTAAAACACAGGAAATTATCTAAAAAGATGCTTTAAAAACAATATACCTATTCATACAATAGAACAGCAAACACTTTTAAACCTGGGATAAATGTCTGCTGCAAAATGTCCACATTGGAATGGTATTTCTTTGAGCTTTAATCCAACAGATAATTAAAAATGCTGTAATTAATTCTTCATTTCATCCACATGCACTCCTCTTTCCCACTTAAACTCTGATTATCATAAACATATTATACATGCCCTATCTTACTGAACTTAAAACACCTTTATATCCAAAATAGAAACAGGAATCCTAAAATTAGAGCTCTGTTTTGCTCTTCAACAGCCTTTTATTGAAAATAATTAACATGTGCCGATATAAAACATACCCACATGATTGAATTCCTCTATTTTGGGCTTTTCTTTTTGCTGTAAGAAAAGAATGTCCAAACTTAGTTTCTGTGGCTGGTCCAAAGCAGTTCAAAAGCCAGTCCTGACCTCAAGTTTGCACTCAGGTGTTGCACCCAGGTGATGTATGGACTGCAGGGATGCTTTCATTGAAAGGGCAACTGAATTCTCGAGAAGTAACAGCCTTACCACTGGGTGGTTTTCCCATTACTGCATAATGCAAGCTGAAGCTTTTGGAAGGCACATTTAAAATCTTTGGCACACTGAAACGCTTTGTCTGACAGTAACCACACCTGTGGCAGAGGACCAAGCAGCCTGACATGCAGGTCCACACCTTGCAGCGCTACACAGAGGCCCTGCACAGCACCTGCCACAGCTGTGTCAAGGTGTCAGCTCTGAATGACCACCGCGTGTCCGATGGGCTCGAGGTGCACTGCTCCAGGAACGCCGAGTGTCCTAGATCATCCCAGGTGAGATATCAGACACAACTGACAGCCCACCACCTCTGGCTGCAGAGGCTGAGTTATTACAGCATCTGAAGAGCCGCAGCAAGAACTCTGTTCCTGAGCTGGTTTCTTAGCTTTTTCTCCATTTAAAAACAAATAAATCTGCCATTAAGCAGGCACAAATAACACAAAGTTTTCTCCCAGCTCACCAAGGGATAGAAACTTGAGATTTTTGTGCACTTTCCTTTCGGCAGAGACATATCAAAGTAAAATACACATTTGCTGTATTTTTGTCCCCAGCTTTTCAGTGAGCTAGGAGAGTCTGGAGGCAAACTGAAGAGATGAAGGGGAACAAAAAAGGGCATTTTAGCAGCAGGAGTCTGCTGGGTGTCCTGGTACCAGCAATCCACTCTGTCTAGTCCCCACTCTGGAATGAAGCAGTGCAGTGCAACTGTGGTTCAGACCCAAGTGGCCTTCAAAAAGTAACAACTTTGGCCACTTTCACTTTTGGCTTTTGTGGTTTTGGTGCCTCTGTAATTTCTTCATAGTCTGCACTCATTCCACAGGCCCAGCGCCCAACCGTAACCTGATCTGCAGAGACAGGAGATTATGGAAAGGATAAGCATCACCATTACATCAAACCTCAGTGTTCGAGGAAGATTTGCCCCCCAAGGGCCTGTCATTAATTCTCCAGAGATCTGTTTGTTTAGTTCTGGCTCTGAAGCAATTTCTCTTTACACGGCTTTTTTATTTTAAATAGCATCTTACAAACTTCCCTTCCTTCCCTTCACAGACTGTTAAGCTCAGAAATCATCAGTAAATGTTTGCTCCCATTTGACTATCTTAAGAAACATTCAAGGAGCATGTAGAGGACACATTAGCTCTCACATAAATCCAAATAACTTCCAATTAAGATTCCAGAGTATGCTGAGCAACTCTGGCTGAGGTGAGGAGAAAGTTCTTCCCAGAGAGAGTTGTTAGCCATTGCAATGTGCTGCCCAGGGAGGTGGTGGAGTCACTGTCCCTGGAGGTGTTCAAAAATGGATTGGATGTGGCACTTGAAGCCATGGTTTAGTAGTCATGAGGTGTTGGGTGACAGGTTGGACTTGATGATCTTTGAGGTCTTTTCCAACCTTATTGATTCTATGATTCTATTCTATGAAATACCTTTCCTATTATACAGGTGATGAAACTAAACCTAAGGAGGCACAACAGAACAAAACTCAAACTTCTCAACTCAGCATCATACTTTTGCTGTTTAAATGCTGTTTAGACTAATTTCCACTACTTTCCTAGAGAAAACACTGTTAAACAACTGGTATTTCTTTTCTGTATGGCAACATAATTTTGAGAGCAACAAATCAAATCAGACCAAGAATATCACAGGGACAAACAATCGTTTACTTGGATTAACTTCTGTATGTTAAAGCAGGCCAAATAACTCCACCTGAGGAAGTTATAAACTGGTGCCAGCAACCAGCCATCTTCCTGTAGTCTGACAGTACTTTGCATTAGAATAGAATAGAATAAACCAGGTTGGAAGAGACCTTTGAGATCACTGAGTCCAACCTATCATCCAACACTCTCTGTTATAAATGCAGTAGTGGTTTGTGATTTGTGTTAGAATGCAGTGTTCAGGGGGGGGGCTTGTGTCAGTTGGCTTATTTTGAGAACAGAGGGTATATGTTCAGATTGTTTTGACTTCAGACAGGAACCTCATGCCAGCTTTCTCAGGAGCCATGGAATGTTTACCTTAGGTAAGTCCTGTGCTGCAGCTGTACTTGTGTGAGAAGATGTGGTTCTTCAAAGAATACTGGAGAAAGACCTCCCCTGCCTCATCTGCGACCCCTACCACAAAGAAGCCCAAGAGTTGCTAGAACTCATTATCATATCCCTGCCTTCTATTAAGCATAAGCATGCATATGTAGGTGGTGTAGCTATATAAAGAAAAGCTAGGATTTGTAAGGTGCTTTTTGGCAGAGACTGGAGGTATCTGTGGGGGGAAGTCTCTGCGTGCCGGTGTGCCATTTCTCTCCCTTTTTTATTCTCTCCTGCTGCTTGCTTGCTTCTTTTTTTAATAAAACAGCTCTCACAAGGAACTTGGAAATTTTCTTGTTCAGCCCATTTATAACACTATCTAATCAACTAAACCATGGCACCAAGTGCCTCATCCAGTCTCTTCCTGAACACCTCCAGTGATGGTGACTCCACCACCTCCCTGGGCAGCCCATTCCAATGGCAAATCACTCTTTCTATGAAGAACTTCTTCCTAACATCCAGCATAAAACTCCCCTTGCACAGCTTGAGACTGTGTCCTCTTGTTCTGGTGCTGGCTGCCTGGGAGAAGAGACCAACCCCCACCTGGCTACAACCTCCCTTCAGGTAGTTGTAGACAGCATTGACGCAAACTGAACTTCAAAGAATACTACAATCCTTACCAGCGTTGTCCCAATTGCTTCAACTACATTTAACCAGCAAATCTAGTTTTGAAACATCAGTGTAAAGGTGAAGAGGTCCCTTGGGAAATTACACAGCAGTTGTCAGTCTCCATTATAGACATAAAACTTCTCAAAAAAAGGACAGAAAAAAAAAATTCAGGTCTGCCTCACAAATGATTTAGAGCCTTACTACCAGAGAGCAGACAGACCTGCACTCGCCTGATCTAACAACAGCACACTGCCATTTCCTGGTAACAGCTGACCCAGCTTTGAGCAATGGGGTTCCCTGCTAACATTTCTTTTCTCCTGCTGCATCTGTACAGGTTTCTGTTACAAAAAGTGTTAACCAAACCAAAGTATTTTGCCATGAATGTACCATGCAGGAATCCAGTAAGGACCACGTCACAGGCTTTCAACTTGGCAGTCACCTGAGTGGGCACTGTTCAACAACCTGCAGAACCACAGACTCATTTAAGGTGGGAAAAGACCTCCAAGATCATTGAGTCCAACCACTGAACTAGCACTGCCAAGTCTACCTCTAAACCGTGTCTCTAAGCATGTAGAAATCACAGGCACAGCAACTGTGCCATCACTTCAGTAACAGGATCATTCTTGTTTGATGCTTCTGCTATTCTTACATATATGTTTTTTTTAATACATAATGTAATTTTTCCACCCACATGGGTAAGAAAAGAACATGCAAGTAGGCAGCTTATTAACTGGTGAATCCAGCTGGACACATCTCCTGTTTCCTCCTCCTCCTCACTTGTCTTGAATGACTTGAAAACTCGCCTGCACAGGCACCTCTTGCAAGCTGCCAGTAAGACCACTCTCTAACTGACTTTACATTCAGTTCTACCACTTGACACAAAATCATCAAAAGAAGAAGCCAGTTTTCTTCTGCAGCTGCTAAGTTGTAGAAGATCATAAGCAAATATACATCAGTTCACACTGCCTTCCTAAAGCCTTAATTCAGATTTTTCTTCTAACAGAAAGTTAAAGTTTTGCATTACACCTCTATGCCTATCTCCCTTAACCTAACCATTCCCAAAGAAAGGTCAGCTTTGCTATTTGCAATTTCTCTTCTGAAATCCCTTTTTTCCTGAACAAAGTCAGGCAAAGCAGTAAATAAACAGTATTCAGCTGTGCACTCAAACACCACTGCACACCTCCCTGCATCTCACCTGCATTCTGTTTCTCTGGACAGTCTTTTTTGAAGTGTTCCACAGAGCCACAAAGTTTGCAGCCGCCACCTATTAAGAGAGAAAGTAGTTACAAACAAACAACAAAAATGCCCACACACATAGCAACCCTCTTACACTCTACTTTCCTCTTATAACTATAGTGAAAAATCTTGTTTTACTCATCCGTAGTGGCAACTTGTAAATAAGATAAAGGAGTGAAATGTGCCTATGGACAGGTCTGTGCCCCTAAGCACTCTAACATGACATGGTGGAGCAGGTTAACACAGCCACCTGCAAATGTGGCCTCCCATCTCTGTCAAACAGAGTGGTTTGTAACCACACTACCCCATAATGTGTCATGTATTAGAAGCTCCAGTCACCACAAACTGAGTATTTCTGACGTGCTGGAAGCCCTCTTTGAGAAACAACCTCAATTCTGATGAAATCCTTACTCAGGAACATTACCCAGAGGTCCGAAGCAGACAATCCAACTGCAGGTACTGAGGCATGAAATACAAATTCTACTCATAATGAAAACCCTGAAAGTCATTTCCCCACCCCCACAATGTAACTGTTCTGTAAGATCACCCTTTTGAGTTTCCCAGACCGGAATTTGTACGGGGAGACAGGATGCTGTTAGTACGAAGAGAGAAATGAGAGAGATCAGAATGCAAGTGAAATCTTCAAATTTATATTTCTAACATCACTTAAAGTGAAAATGTCCTCTTTCTAGTCCTTTCTGTTTAACACTGAGCTTACAATTAAAACAGAAGTTCCCAGATAACTGTGGCAGTGTTAGGCTATGCCTTTAAAATTTTGTTACAGATTTTGAGCAGAAAAGTAGAAAAATGTAAATTAATCACTGTTGGGTGTAAGAAGGAAAACTAAAGAAAATTCTAACCAATTTCAGTGGAGAAATAACTGCTATAGGACTGGCTCTACCAAAACAATCAATCTTTCTTCTTCTGGGGGCTTCTCTTCTCTGTTTGCTTCACTCAGGAGGGGTTAATCTGCTTTCACGGACCTTGGCTGCATTATTTTGGTTAAGACTAACCACTGCTTTCTCTCTGCCCCTTACTCCCTTTTGGACAGGGAGTGGGGGGCAGAGGGAGAGTGTCCCTGGTCTCTGACCAGGGGCATTTTCATGTTGTTTGTTAATTGTAAATCCTGTATATTTTGTACATATTCATTGCATTCCATTGTAGATTGTAGTTCTGTTTGTAAGTACAGCTCCATTTGCTTCCAACTGAGTTAGTCTGGCAAAGCGAATGCCGGGGGGCGTGGATTTCAACCCAACCCAATAACCTATATTTACACTGAATTCTACAGAACTAACCTGCTTCTACCAAGCCTAAATGATGTTTGGAAATTCCTTTAAATCACCTGCACTGTTACTTCATTTCATACCAAGTAAGAATGGAAAATGTGGTTTTGTTTAAGAGAATTAGTAAACTGACCTTCAGCATACAGTCCCTTGGGATTGTCTGGACATGACCTTGATAGATGCCCCATCTCAGCACAGATGAAACACTTGGCATATGGAAATGGTCCTGCAAAAATCACATACAGTTTATGATCCACACTAAAAATCTTGTCATCACAGACAACTGTGAAAAAAAGGGTAACGACAATATTTCACCACACTATTACACTAAAACCACTGTGCTTTCTTAGGGTCATTGTTACAATGTTGTATCCCTTTAAACATGTTAACCTATCTTTTCAGAACAGTTAAATTACTAGACCAAAAAGAATAGAATAGAATTCACCAGGTTGGAAAAGACCTTTGAGATCATCAAGTCCAATCTATCTCCCAACACCATCTAATCAACTAACCCATGGCACCAAGCACCCCATCAAGTCTCCTCCTGAACACCTTCAATGATTGTGAGTCCACCACCTCCCTGGGCAGCACACTGCAATAGCCAATCACTCCTTCTATGAAGAACTTCCTAACATCCAGTATGACCCTCCCCTGGTGCAGCTTGAGACTGTGTCCTCTTGTTCTGCTGCTGGTTGCCTGGGAAAACAGACCAACCCCCACCTGGCTACAACCTCCCTTCAGGTAGTTGTAGAGAGCAAGAAGGTCACCCCTGAGTCTCCTCTTCTCCAGGCTAAGCAACCCCAGATCCCTCAGCCTTTCCTCAGGGATGTGCTCAGACCCTTCCCCAGCTTTGTTGCCCTTCTCTGGACTCATTCCAGCAAGTCAACATCTTTCCTAAACTGAGGGGCCCAGAACTGGACACAGTAGTCAAGGTGTGGCCTAACCAGTGCTGAGTAGAGCAGCACAATGACCTCCCTGCTCCTGCTGGCCACACTATTCCTGATGCAGGCCAGGATGCCATTGGCCTTCTTGGCCACCTGGGCAAAAAGGTTGCATTTCAGGTGTTGGAGAACTCACACCAAAGCATCTCAGACCTAACCCACGTACCAACAGCTGGATCTACTTTTGCTCTGCATTTGCCAATGTCATGTTCTGTGGATCCGCACCGGTAACAGATTCCTGTACCCATATCTTCACTTTCAAGTACTGCAGGACAATCAGCAACACCATGGCCAGGTTCTCTACAGTGGAAACACACCTTTGAAAATAAAAAGTAAGTTATATGCATCTTCACAGACAGTGGACATAGCAAATCACAGCACTTATGGGTAACAACAGAAAGGAATTAATTTACTCCTATTACCTGACTGTCATCCATAGCCAGTTACAGTGCTTCTCTTGGCTGAAACCTTGAGGGTACTGTCAGCCACCTATCTCCTAGTGTTGAGAGATGAGGTTACTCTAACAAAAAAGATTCTGTGAAAGGCACTCAAAGACCTGAAATTCTCTGTCTGAAAATGCCTTCTGGATTTTTAAAGCTGAACTCTACCAAGGGATTTTTTTTCCCCCAGGGAAAATTCACTAGACATAAGAGACACTGTAAATCATTCACTCATAACTCAGTGCCCTGGATCAACAATAACATTTATTGACTAGAGCACAATTCCTCAAGCTCTTTGAAGTACTCCTGTGGCAAGTGCTTAGGTAAACAAATAGAAGCAGTTTTACACCAGTCCTATAGTTTGATAATTAAGAACTGCTATGAATATACCGGTGATTCTGTGATTTGTGTTAAAGGGTGATTGAGGAGCTGCAGGAGCCTGTTTTGAGGACAAAGCGGGAGCTGCATATTTTACAGACTTAAACAGAGAGAGTGTGTTTGGCTAATTGGAGATACCAAGGCTGAGGAGAAGCTGTATTAAGATAAAGCTCCCTGTTTTCCCTTTTGCAGTGTGCCCAGGCAGCCAAGAGGGCCAATGGCATCCTGGCCTGCATCAGGAACAGTGTGGCCAGCAGGAGCAGGGAGGTCATTGTGCCCCTGTACACTGCACTGGTTAAGCCGCACCTCGAGTACTGTGTCCAGTTCTGGGCCCCTCAGTTTAGGAAGGAGGTTGACTTGCTGGAATGTGTCCAGAGAAGGCCAGTTGGTGAGGGACTTGGAACACAAGCCCTATGAGGAGAGACTGAGGGAGCTGGGGTTGCTTAGCCTGGAGAGAACACTCAGGGGTGATCTTTTCACTCTCTGCAACTACCTGAAGGGAGGTTGTAGACAGACGGATGTTGGTCTCTTCTCCCAGGCAGCCAGCACCAGAACAAGAGGACACAGTCTCAAGCTGTGCCAGGGGAGGTTTAGGTTGGAGGTTAGGAAGAAGTTCTATACAGAGAGAGTGATTGCACATTGGAATGGGCTGCCTGGGGAGGTGGTGGAATCACAATCATTGAAGGTGTTCAGGAGGAGACTTGATGGGGTGCTTGGTGCCATGGGTTAGTTGTTTAGGTGGTGTTGGATTGGTTGAGGGGTTGGACGCGATGATCTTGAAGGTCTCTTCCGACCTGGTCTATTCTGTTCTATTCTATTTCATAAACACTCAGTTCTGTTCAGAACTGGGGATTTGTTTTTCTTTAGATAAGAAGCCTAGACAACTGAGCATGCGTGGAAGTGGACAACTTTGAGGATGACTCATTTACTTCACCTTTTGATCCTCAAGAGGACCCTTACCATGCAGTGTGTGCATGAGCAGGGATCTGCCCACCTAAGACTCATTATCATATGCATGCCTTCTATTTAGCGTAAGTTTGTTTACATAGATGATGTAACTATATAAGATGAAGAAAGCTATTGTAAAGCTGCTGTGGAGGTGAAGTTTAGTACCTTTGCATGCCCAACCAGTTGCTTTGGTTGCTTTTAGTGCTTCTTGTTGCCTTTTTATGGTCTTTTATTGCCAATAAAATTGTGACAGAAACTTTTACCTGGAGTCATCTATAACAAGAACTTAGATATCTCAGGTTAATTATCATAGAATCAATAAGGTTGGAAAAGACCTCAAAGATCATCAAGTCCAATCTGTCACCCAACACCTCATGACTACTAAACCATGGCACCAAGTGCCACATCCACTCCAGCAATGGTGACTACCACCTCCCTGGGCAGCACATTCCAATGGTTAACAACTCTCTCTGTGAAGAACTTTCTCCTCACCTCAAGCCTAAACTTCCCCTGGTGCAGCTTTAGACTGTGTCCTCTTGTTCTGGTGCTGGTTGCCTGGGAGAATAGACCAATCTCTTCCTGGCTACAACCTCCCTTCAGATAGTTGTAGAGAGCAAGAAGATCTCCCCTGTGCCTCCTCTTCTCCAGGCTAAACAATCCCAGCTCCCTCAGCCTCTCCTCGCAGGGCTTGTGCTTGAGGCCTCTCCCCAGCCTCATTGCCCTTCTCTGGACACATTCAAGAGTCCTCCTTAAACTGAGGGGCCCAGAACTGGACACAGTACTCAAGGTGTGGCCTAACCAGTTAGTAGTAACACTTTTTACTGTGTTCCCAGATTACAGTCAGTGGAAGTTTATACTGAACATAAAAATTTGTGTTTTCAGATGCCCTCATTAGGAGTATGCTGAAGATCTCAATCCAATTTTCAAGCAGAAGACATTGCAGAAAGAGACCCTGAAACAGGAGGAATATTGTACTGATCAGTGACATATAGAAGTGCATCGAATTAGTTTCCCCAGGAGACAAGAGGGGCTGGGAATTTATCAAAGGGTAGCAAGAACAGCGTTGAACTGGAAAAGCCATGCTAGAAGTTAAGGCATAAGCTGATACTCATTGTTTCTTCCAAAGCAGAGCTACTTCAATTCACTTTATTAACCTGAAATACGACTGAGAACACGCTACGCTTCCAGCAGGCAAGGCGCTCAGCTTCCTCACTGAACCACCTCCTGGCAGGATCAGAATAAGGAATTTCTGTGCTTTCCACACAGAGCTTTACCCAAGTTTTTAACACACTTCACGAATATACTAACACCCACGACTTAAGGCAGAACTCACCATAGCATTTTTCTTATTTTCTTTTCTCTTCAGCCTCCTATCCTCCCGCCGCTTGTCCTTCTTCAAGGCTAGCGCTACCTCCTTCTCCAGCTCGGCACTGTCCGCTTCGGCCACTTCGCCACTCTGCAAGCTTTGCTTCAGGTAAGCCGCAAACCCGTTAACGTCTTCGTTCAGATAGTCCTTTTTCTTTTTGTTCTTCTTTTTCCTCTTCTCTTGCTCCTTCTTCAGGGAGAGGGGGCCCGAACGGCCCTCCTGCCCCTGGGGGCCGTTCCCCATCTCCTCCCAGGGTGTCGCAGCCAGCGCCTTTGAGCCGGGAGGACCGCTTCGTCGAGCCCATCGGGTCATGACAGAGCCGGCAGCCACCGGGGCAGCCCCGGAACAGACGCACACACTTCAACAGGGCCGTCCGCACACACGCTCGCTCCCGGCGTGTAGAACACACCCTTCGCTGCCTCGGCGAGGCGGCTTTCCGACACCGTTCCCACGGTGCCCACCCCCAGCTACCGACGCTTGTGCTGCGGGCGCGGCTTACCGAGCGCGGCGCGGCCCGAGAGGCTCCCCCGCAGCTAGAAGGGACAGGCGGGAAGGGGGTCCCGGCCTGCAGCGGCGCGAGAAGGAGCGCTCCCCGGAGTCGGCCGCAGCACCACCAGGCAGCCCCACGGAGCTGCCTGCGCCGCCAGGCCACGGCCCTGCCGCGCGCCGGAAGTGACGTATCCCCCGCGCGGTCCGGCCCTGACGCCGCTTCCCGCCGACCGCAGCGTCCCGGCGCCTGGCCGGGGGTTGCACGTTCCGGGAGTTGCACGTTCCGGGATCTTACCGCTTCGTGTTCCCCCCGCCGGCCGCGACTCGAGTGCGAGCGTACCAGGTCGCAAGAGGCTGACTGATCGTTCAAGACCCTGAGGAAAGGAGCCGGAGCCAGGTGCGCTGAGGGACTGCCTCACAGGATCACAAAGAGTTGGAAGGGACCCAAAGAGATCATCGAGTCCAACCCCCCTGCCAGAGCAGGACCATACAGTCTATCTCAGGTCTCAGAGGAACGCATCCAGACGGGCCTTGAAAGTTTCCAGAGGAGACTCCACAACCTTTCTGGGCAGCCTGCCTCAGTGGTCTGTGGCCCTTACAGTAAAGAAGTCCCCCCTTGCCTTGAGGTGGAACCCCCTGTGCTGCAGCTTACATCCATTGCTCCTTGTCCTATCACAGGGAGCAAGTGAGCAGAGCCTGTCCCCTCCCTCCTGACACCCAGCCCTCAGATATTTATAAGCATTTATTAAATCTCTAAGTCTTCTCCAGACTAAAAAGCCCCAGGTCCCCTCAGCCTCTCCTTGTAGGGCACGTGCTCCAGTCTCCTAATCATCCTCCTTGCCTCAGTCCTCTGGTCCACTGTAGGAGGTCCTTGTTGTCCCCAGAGAAGAGGGGATGCAGGAGCCAGGCATGTTCTGGGGATGTCTGGTGCTCTGGTTCACTGCCTTTCACAGTCTGTGCTTTCCCAGTGGATTGCTCTGTGGCTCAAGGACTTGAAACACCCTGTGCTGAGCAGTCCATGAGTGGGGAAGAATCATAGAATCAGTTAGGGTTGGATGAGACCACAAGTATTGTCTAGTTCCAACCCCCCTGCCATGAGCAGGGACACCTCACACTAGATCAGGCTGACCAGAGCCTCATTCAGCCTGGTCTTAAACACCTACTGCCACAATCCACCCTGTGAGCAAAGTCAGTTTGTTCTCATCCGTAGAGTAGCAGTGTGGTTGCCTCCTGCCTCTGTGCTAAATAGATAATACTGTAGTCCAATTATAATTTGGAGGAAATTTTGTCATGGCTAATTTCTATGGATTGATTGAAATTTTGTGACATCTCTGTGTTAAGGAAGGTGTTAGGTTATGTCTGGATTCAATCACAGAATTTTAGGGGCTGGAGGGGACCTCATTGAGTTCAACCCCTCTGCCAGAGCAGGATCACCTATAGCAGGTCACACAGGAACACATCCAGGTGGGTTTTGAATATCTCTTGAATATCTCCAGAGAGGGAGGCTTCACAACCCCTCTGGACAGAACTTAAGGTCTTTTGCAGCCCCATGGTTATGTGAGTCTGTGTGAGGAAGCAGACACACAGGGAAATTTTTCAGTAACAACATGCTTAACCACTCTTCATGTTGTAGTATATAGAATAATGAGTCACCAGAAGCATATTGTAACAAGGTACTAGGATCATGATGGGGTGCAACAACTCTACTTTGATTTGATTGGTAATAAACTTCCCCAAATGAGTCTGGTTTGCCAATGTTGGTAATTGGTGAGTGATCTCTCTCTATCCTCGTCTCCACCCATGAGCCTGTCCTCTTTACTCTTCCATGTCCAGCTTAGGAGGAGAGAGATAGAGCACCTTTGGTGGGCACCTGGTGGTCCAGCCAGGGTCAGCCCACCACACTCAAATGCTAGTAGGGTGATACCTACATCTGTTTCCTGTATAATCTCCTTGAAACAGATGTGACCTTAGAATGAGTGCACCTGTGGTTTGTGAAGGCAATTAAAAAAGAGCAAACCCTCTTCCAGAGAAGTTAGCTTTATTGCAAGGGTGAAAGGATTGTGGGACATAGCCCTTTGCAAACATCTGTGCCTCCTGGGGTGCAGCCACGGGAAAGTGGGGGATATGAAGGTTGGCAGGAGCTGCTATCCAAGCACCTTTCTTGTGCTTCAATTCAATTCTATTCAATTCAATTCAGTTTTCAGTTCTGTTCTATTCTATTCTATTCTATTCTATTCTATTCTATTCTATTCTATTCTATTCTATTCTATTCTATTCTATTCTAGGACACAGTCTCAGGCTGCGCCAGGGGGGGTTCAGGCTAGATGTTAGGAAAAAGTTCTATACAGAAAGAGTAATTGCCCATTGGAATGGGCTGCCTAGGGAGGTGGTGGAGTTGCTGTCATTGGAGGTGTTTAGGAGGAGACTTGATGGGGTGCTTGGTGCCATGGGTTAGTTGTTTAGTTGGTATTGGATTGGTTGATGGGTTGGACACAGTGATCTTGAAGGTCTCTTCCAACCTGGTTTATTCTATGTATTCTATGTATTCTATTCTATGTATTCCATTCCATTCCATTCCATTCCATTCTCTATTACCTTTCTTAGTAATCTTGAGCTGATAGTATAAGGACAGCTGGGCACCATTCCTTCTTTATTAGTTATTATTAACACTTTTGTCTTCCTAGAGAGTCTGCCTTGCTGTACTCTGCTGACTTTTCCGGGGCTTCGCGTCCACTAGAGGGAAGTGTGCACAAAGCATACATTGATCATACATTGATCTTGCTCTTCAGCTGCCTCAGTGCCAGTAAAAACAAGCACAGATTGAAGAATAATTATAGTACATTTACTGCAGGAAAAAATAATTGTTTCATGCCATTTAAACCCCACTTCTAATAAGCTAGGAATTAAAGAATCAAGATTTCGTTTTAAAATAAAAAATAACTAATTTGCTGATGTGGTAAAAGGTGAACCACAGCACGAATTGCCAGCTATTCCTGCGTGGCTGAAGATGGTTCACACAGCAAGAAAGAGCTTCTAGAAACAGTAGACATCAGCCCAAGGATAGGGAATATAAAGGCAATCAAAGACCCAACAGGCATCACGTCACAAACATTTCAGACATACATGTGCTATGTATTTATTAGGCTGCATGCTGATATGTCTGAATGTTTTTAAATGGTTAGTATGGGTGGGGGTTTTTTTGGTGGTTTTGTTGGTTTTGTTTGTGTGTTTTTAAGAACTGGGGTGAAGGGTCTGCCAGTCTGTATGTAGTGTACATGGCCAGATGTGTTATTACAGTGGGTGAGGATTGATATACTCGTCAAATTAAAAGAAAATACACACACACATACATTTATCTACAGCCATCTGTGTACATTCATCTGTCTGTCAGCTTGTTTTCACCAAGCAGAGACAGCAGTGTGCCTCCTGGTGTGTGCAGGCTCCTCACTGGTCTCACATCAGTGCAGGTTTTTGTTTGGCTGCAGCTTTCTCTTTGCTCCTTACTGAGCTCACAACAGGTTATTGGTCACCATAGAGGACACAAATGGATATAGAGAAAAGCTGAAGAACAGCATAAACAAGACTAATGACAAGGGACATGTTTTACTTTGTGTACTACTCAAGTATTAAATGTTTTGTCTTTGAGTCTGAAATTTTATGTCTGTGTGTCTAGGCAGGACTAATGGCCCTTAGGATCCCTGACCAGGTTTTGCAGACAGTGGAAATAGCCGTTTAATATCTATCTACTAAATCAGCAAGATAGTGTTCCCCCCCAGCCCCAGTCCCCAAAAGAAAAATAACTTCCTTGAGAGTTACCATAGTATCATAGTGTCAATCAGGGTTGGAAGGGACCACAAGGATCATCTAGTTCAAACCCCGCTGCCATGGGCAGGGACACCCCACACTAGATCAGGCTGGCCAGAGCCTCATCCATCCTGCTCTTAAACACCTCCAGGGATGGGGCCCCAACCACCTCCCTGGACAACCCATTCCAGGGCTTCACCACTCTCATGGGGAAGAACTTCCTGCTCACCTCCAGCCTGAACCTCCCCACCTCCAGCTTCATTCCATTCCCCCTAGTCCTATCATTACCTGAGATCCTGAGAAGTCCCTCCCCAGCCTTCTTGTAGCCCCCTTCAGATACTGGAAGGCCACAATGAGGTCATCTCGGAGCCTTCTCTTCTCCAGACTGAACAGCCCCAACTCTTTCAGTCTGTCCTCATAGGAGAGGTGCTCCAGCCCTCTGATCATCCTCATGGCCCTTCTCTGGACACCTTCCAGCACCTCCAGATCCCTCTTGTAATAGGGGCTCCAGAACTGGAGGCAGTACTCCAGGTGGGGTCTCAGCAGAGCTGAGTAGAGGGGGAGAATCACCTCCCTTGAGCTGCTGGCCACACTTCTCTTGATGCAGCCCAGGATCTGGTTGGCCTTCTGGGCTGCAAGTGCACACTGAGAGCTCATGTTGAGCTTCTTGTCCACCAGCACCCCCAAGTCTCTCTCCTCAGGGCTGCTTTCCAGCCAGTCACTGCCCAGCCTGGATTTGTGCCTGGGATTGCCTCAACCCAGCTGCAGGCCCCTGCCCTTGGTCTTGTTGAACCTCATGAGGTTGGCTTGTGCCCACTTCTCTCACCTGTCAAGGTCCATCTGGATGCCATCCCTTCCCTCCAGCATGTCTGCTGCACCACACAGCTTGGTGTCATCAGCAAACTTGCTGAGGGTGCCAGTCAATGCCACTGTCCACACCTGTGCCACACCTGTACTGGTTTAGATTTGTTCCAATTTGCCATCAGTCAGCTGCGAGCTGTGATTAAGTACCCAGGCAGCATGTGAAAAATGATCCAGACAGCAGCCATACAAATAATTCTAAAGTTTTGCTGGCTTTTTTTCTTTGCTTTCATATTTTACTAAGAAACAGAAAGTTGCATGTCCATAGCACAGTGGTTGTAGCAGCACAGTCTGTCTTAGGAGAATTTCTTCATAGTTCCATCAGAAACAAATGATTTGGAGATTGGAGACAATAGAATTGAAAACCTGGACCAGTGGATTCTGCAGCATCTTTGGAAACCTGAGACAAAAATCTCCTGAAATATTGTGATTTAAATAATTTCATGGCAGTAACCAGAGGAAGAGAAACATGTGCAAATCTTTCTCCTTCTCAGATGCAACTTTACAAGATGGAGATTATGGAGGTGCATTTTGGGGGCCAAAATGACTGTAGTAAACTGGAGAAGGACTATAAAGATATCCCCTCTGGACTGGTGTTTGAAATAGGCATGACCATGAAGCTGAGTGTTTCTCACCACCAAGTTCTTTACAAAGCCTGACAAGGGACTTTGGTGTTATTCCAATTGATAATGCTTGTAATCCTCAAACTCTGAAAGGGCAATTTTGTCTGATTAAGAAGTACCAAAGGCCTTAGATGTGTATTTGTATGACTGATGGTATCTTTGTTTACTCCTTTTTGCCTGTGGTGTTCAGATAGCTCATACTGTGTCCAGTTCTGGGCCCCTCAGTTTAAGAAGGACATCGAGACACTTGAATGTGTCCAGAGAAGGGCAACAAGGCTGGTGAGAGGCCTTGAGCACAGCCCTATGAGGAGAGGCTGAGGGAGCTGGGATTGTTTAGCCTGGAGAAGAGAAGGATCAGAGGTGACCTCATTGCCCTCTTCAACTACCTGAAAGGTGGTTGTAGACAGGAAGGGGTTGGTCTCTTCTCCCAGACAACCAGCACCAGAACAAGGGGACACAGTCTCAAGCTGCACCAGGGGAGGTTTAGACTCGAGGTGAGGAAAAAGTTCTTCACCGAGCGAGTCATTTGTCATTGGAATGGGCTCCCCGGGGAGATGGTGGAGTCGCCATCCCTGGAGGTGTTCAAGGGGAGATTGGACATGGCACTTGGTGCCATGGTCTAGTTGTGGGGTCTGTTGGGACAGGTTGGACTCAATGATCTTTGAGGTCTCTTCCAACCTTGGTTATACTGTGATACTGCTTTCCAAAATGTCAAGATTACATTTTTCTTCTTCTTTGAGTTTTGATTTAAGACTGAGGAGAGAAAGGAGAACATAAGACCTGTTTCTGCTTAAATTCTTTTCTGTCTGCAGTATTCTGTTCACTTTGATTTATTTACCATAATCTGAACAGATTACAGATCCTTTTTCTTAGCTTTCTTGTCTATTACATACACTCTATTTAATTTTAAATATTTATGGATTTTAATTACTACAAACAAGGCTGCATCACCTTCAGTAAGCTTGCTCATCTGACCATCACCCATATTATTCTCATCAGGCTGGGCTACCTGAAGCTTTTCATTATTTCAGGGTATCTAACAACTGCTTAAATGTGTGCCTGGGTCAACTCACATATACTGCTGGATCAACTTGCTTATTTGGAGGTTTATATTTAGGCAAGTGCCTCAGTGTCTGGATGAAATGAAGCCTTTAAGGGTTAGCCTGTGGTCAGTTATCTTATTTAGTTACTTTACACTGCAAAGGAACACTCCTATTAATGTACCAACATTAAAATCTCAAAAAATGTGGCTTTAGTGAGAAAGGATTATTAGACACACACTGTCATGACAGCACAAGCATTTTCCCAGTTAGATTCGATGGCTGTCTGCTAAGGAAGCATTTTCTCATAGGGGAACTTAATTTTTGATTTTTCAGAAGCACACAGGAGGAGTTATGTTAATTTAAACTTAAATTGCACAGCACTACACTTTAGCTAGTGCCTTCAATATCACAGACTAAGTTTTAATCTGTAGGGTTGAGGATACTAAAGAATAAAGAAATGAAGGATGTATTCATCTCTGCAATTCACTGGTTTGCATTGGGAGGCAGTGGCTTCTTCTTCCACAGTATTTGGTCTATTGTGAATAAAGCTGCTGTGTTTCACAGAATAAGGGAAAAACAACAGTGTAAAACTGCAAGCAGAAGCAAGCATAGAGGTACAGATTTCTTAGGCACAGTAAGCAGCAAGGAGTAGCATTCCATGCTTCTAATCTTGTCAGTATTACTCATTTCTCATATTTTTGTCCGTCCAGAAAAATACAAATCCCTCATTTCTACAGAAGGAAGTCAGAGTGCCTGAGTCTGTGCAGTTATTTACCTAGTACAGGCCAGCCAGTAGCATCTAAGCCCAAAAGCAGGGGTAACCAGCTCCTGTTTAGGCATCTCCTATTTAACTTCTGCTGGAGGTAGGCACCTAGATACCTCTTCAAAAATTTCCACTAGCTTTTGGGGTTAGTAATTTATCTTTCTTTTCTTGATGGGTTTGAGAAAGTATTCTGGATTGGAGAGGAGAAGTCCACCTCCAAATATGTTTATATAGGTATCTCCCTATTTGGTGACACAGATTTAGCTAGCTCGGTAGTCTTTTGAACATATGGTCCTTCTAGGACTTAAAAAATGTATAGATACTAATTATTTTTAATGTGGTTATCACTGGTGTCCATGAGCTGCATACATTTTCCTGATAGTTGTCTTCATGCTCTCAACTGAGAGGAAATTCTGCTTCAGAAAGCAGAGCTACAAAAATGACACAAGAGCTGACAGATACTGTGATAAAGGCATAAGCAGAAAAGTTATGTACAACATTTTCATTTCAAACAACGGTATGCATATGCAAAAAATGAACTAAAATTGACAGACATCATTAATCAACATTTCCCCCCCTCCTTGTCAAGGAAGCTCTTGGATCTGAGTTCCCAGAAATGTGGATGAGTGTGCAAAAAAAATGTTCATTACCCTTCTTTACTGATAAATTTAGTAGTGTAATATATCTGGTATTTTCTCATTTGGAGCCCAATCTTCTACAATAATCTTCACTGAGTGAATTAAAAATGGGACAGCACTCAGCACCATCATGGTGTGCAATTGAGAACTGTATTTTTGTGCTCTCTTGAAAGACTTGACTTGGTAGGACTTGTATACTATATGTAGTGCACTTTGGTGTATGCTGTGTCTTCAGGCATCTTTGCAGGCAAAATAAAAGACTGTTTAAAGACTTTAATCTTTTAATTAAACCTTAAGCTGAAAGTAAACTTTTGAAGGCATTGCAGTAGAAAGATGAACATTAATTATTTTGGCATATCTGAAATTACATTCCAACAAATCTTATTAGTAAAGTAATTCTGCATATAAATGTTAGCTGTAAATCATTGCCTATGTTATCTGCTCCCTTTTTTTGGTATTTATGGTGGAAAATTACTTCAGGTCTCTTCAGGTATGCATTAATCTTGTAAGAATGACAGTTTCATGAACTTTTGAAGTCTGTCACTCAGTTTTCCTTCGGACAGTGAGTGATTTTGTGTGTAAAGTGTCACCACTGAAATCCATTACAACTGTCATAGCTACAAGCTTGGGTCTTAAACTTTTAAATCAGGCTTCAGAAAAGAAAAGAGTTCTGTGCATGTAGTCCCACCAACATAAGTCTTCATTACAGAGAATCCTTCTACCAAGGCATGAATTTTGGTTGCTCTTTCCATGGGCTGCGTGAACACCACGGTGTGAAATAAAGCCAAAATTAAAAGGTAGCACAGTAGGTCAGTCTTCAGCCACTCTGATACTGCTATAGCACACACTGTGTTACATTCCTCAGGGAAGAAAACAGTGTTAAAGTAAATCCTCTACTGTTTTGCAGGTTTTCAGCAATCTCATATTCAGCCTTCTAGTGATGTATAGACCTTCCAACTTACCAGAGCTCCAGACAGTACATTTCTGTTCAATAACCTCCTCAGTTACATGAGACCTAGGTGTTAATATAATTTGTCTTTTTGCATATGTTGTGGAAGGCATTTATCAAGTGCAGGAACATTTTAGTCCTCATTATGAAGGTGTGTTTCTCTTTGAATCTGCTCTCCTGAAGTATCCCTTCACCTCTCCCAAGGCAGCCCTACACATGTTACTTTGTGCCCTGTGCTGGGGCCTCCCTCACCTACCACCCAGCTCCTAGCCTGACATTTATGTTTGAGCCACATTGGGACCTTCCAGGTTTGCTGACAAAGCTTCATAGTGAGGTCATGGGCTTGTTACAGGAGGTGGCTTTCCTCAGGGTCCCTTGCTGCGTGTGTTAACTTCCACAGAGCTCCAAATCCAGTTCAGTTTTGGCACAACTGATGTGCCTTACATGTCCATGCTTGAATCTCCCAATATATGTACTTATGCTCTTCACTGGCTGAGAATGACCTAACTTCTGCTTGCCTTGGCTCTTACCTTCTGTGCTTTCAGTCTCTGCTTCTCTCATCCATTGTCTGGTCTCTTCTTTTAACCTGTACCTGCATGAAAAGGTCTATCTGCCCTTAGTCTATTCTAACGCTAAGATTTTGGTAGTGTATGGGTCAAAAGATGTGCAGCTTTCTGGGAGCCTTTGGTGCCCCTGTGGTGCGAATGCACATCAACACAGTTTATGCTTGTCACCCCAGACATTTAGATAGGGTATTTATTGGTGAGGTAATATTTGTGTGGCAGTTCCAACACAGAAGAATGTGTTTATTGTTGAACAGAGGCACTTCTTGTAAAGTCATTGTCCTTTTCCTGGTAGACCTGAGAGTACAGTGACCACTTTTGCCCTCTTCCCTGTAATGGCAAATTCCTCTCCCCTTCTCCCCTTGCATGAACTTCCTGAAGGACCACAGGTAGGCTTTGATGTAGCATAACCTGACATTTTGCTTCTGCTTATCCCCAGTCACTGATGTGTTCATCCAGAAGATTATAAAAATATTTGAGCCATAGCATATAGCTCTTCTTGGAGTATTTAATCAAATAAATTTCAAAGATTTATAGAGAATCAGAGTCTGGAATCTGTCAGGAAAGAATTTTATTGACAGAAAAGGATCTCAGCAATGCAAAATTGGTGGCATGGGGAAATTAAATATGAGAAAGTGAGAAGTAACTTCATATGTCTTGGGCTAGTGCAGCAAACCAGCTTTTTAACCTCTAATATCTGTTTATTGAATTATATTCTGTATGATTAATTTTCTTTATTGATAACCTTTCAGGTTGTTGATTTCACCAGAGCATATCCTCTGGAACACATGCAGCTGCAGTGTGCTGCCTTTAAATTATCATTGACAGCTTACAGAAACAGATGCCCCATTGTCCCACACCCCCTAGCTCCAGGATGTACTTGACTTAAAGGTAAACATTGTCCAAACAGCAAGCTTCTTTGAGGACCACAATGATGGAGTAGGACTGAGCAGAGATGTCCAGTTAATAGATATGTGATTGTCCAAGTTGAGACCTCATTGCTGTCTATAACTGCCTGAACTGCAGCCAGGAGAGAGTTGGTCTCTTCCCTCAGGCAACCAGCACCAGAACAGGGGGACACAGTCTCACGCTGCACCAGGGGAAATTTAGGCTGGAGGTGAGGAGAAAGTTCTTCACCGAGCGAGTCATTCATCATTGGAATGGGCTGCCCAGGGAGGTGGTGGAGTCACCGTCCCTGGAGGGGTTCAAGAGGGGATTGGATGTGGCAGTTGGTGCCATGGTCTAGTCATGAGGTCTGTGGTGACAGGTTGGACTTGATGATCTTTGAGGTCTCTTCCAACCTTGGTGATACTGTGATACTGTAAGTTTCATTTAAAATATTAAGTAGTGATGAAGTAATGAAGAATGCAAATATATCATTACTCTCAATGACAGTATAAAGGTCATGGAGAGTGGGAAAGATGAGAGAAGTTAAAAATGTAGATGGCAAATAACAAGCCTTTACAAAATAATCCAGAGGGCAAATCACATCAAGGTATCCTTATCTTGTGCTGACTTACAATTCCATGTCTGTAAGAGCAGTGGAGGGCCAGTGCATTTCTCTGGCTTATTTACTCATCTGCAGGCATTTTGCAGTAATTAATTAAATGTTAGGATCACAGAATTACATGTGCTGCAGGTCTGATGGTGATCTGATCAAACACAACCCATCCAATCCCATCCCAACCCCAGAGCAGGGCCAATTTAGAGGAGGTTGGTCATAACCTTGTTCCTTAAGTTTTCAGCTTGTTGAGTATCTCCAGGTTTCTTTCATTGTTTGACTACCCCTGTCACAGAGCAAAAGGTTTCCTAATATCTAAATGGAATTTTCAGCTTGTGTCTGTTGCCTATTGTCCTATCACTGTGTACTTCCAAGAAGAGTCTTGAGCTTGTCTTCTCTACATCCTCTGATGCAGACAGCAGTAGTTGTGAACATCATTAAGATCTCCTCCTAGGTTTTTCTTCTCCAAACTGAACAAAGCCAGCTCCCTCAGCTTCACAGCATCCATCATGTTCCAGTACCCTGACCCTCTTTTGGCCCTGTCCAGGACTTGCTGCAGTTTGTCACTGTGTTTCCTGTACTGTGGAAGCCCCAGATTGGCCATCGTACTCTAGAGGAAGTCACCTAAGTACCAGATGGAGGGGAAATACTCATGGCCCTCAAGCTGTTGACTACACCCATGTAAAACAGCACAGTTTGGTCATACTGCTGACTCCTGTTCAGCTTGCTGTCCTCTAGGAATTTAAATCCTTGTGAAGCCACTTTTCTCCCAGTTGTCCACCAGCTTGTGCTGTTACATGGAACTGGTCCACCCCGGATGCAAGAATTTGTCTCTGCCTCTGTTGAAGTTCATGAGATTTCTGGCAATGCCATTTGGCAAGAAAGCTGCTCTAGAAAGGGCAAGAGGACTCTAGCACAAGAGTTGGCGGGGCTCATTGGGAGGGCTTTAAACTAGGTTTGAAGGGAGTGGGTGAGGAAACCAGTCTCTCTGGAGCAGAGACAGAGGGACATAAACTAGTGTTAGATGAGGAATCAGAAGCCCAGCTGAGGTGCATGTACACCAATGCATGCAGTATGGGGAACAAACAAGAGGAACTGGAAGTCTTGGTCCACCAGGAAAACTATGATGTAGTTGCCATTACAGTAACATGGTGGGACGATTCACACAATTGGAGTACTGCACTGGGGGGTTACAGGCTCTTTAGGTGGGACAGGTAAGGGAGAAGAGGAGGAGGGGTAGCCCTGTATACTAGGGAATCTCTTGATGCCACAGAAGTTGAGGTAGAGGATGAAAGGATTGAGTGCCTGTGGGTTAAAATCAGAGGGAGGTCTAGCAAAACTGACATCCTGGTTGGAGTCTGTTATTGTTGTAGTTTAAGCTGGGTGCCCCTTGCTGTGTCTACTTCCTGTGTCCAGAAGTCCAGCCCAGAGGGGTGGACACAGGAAATTGTATTTCTTACCACAATTCTTTGCACCACTATAAGATCCAGTGTGGGGTCTAGCACCTTCTCTTTCTTCCTCCTCCACCAGCTGGTAACTGGGGGAGATGTCTCCTGGCTTTGGGCCTGGCTAGGCCCAAGGCCACGGGGGGATGGGCAGTCTCAGACCTGGCCAGCTGAGACTAGCCTAGCAGTAGTGGGGGGAAGAAGGAGCCCTGGGGGGTCTTGGGTGTACCCTCAGGTGGGAATGGGATGCCTCTGGGTTTGCTTTGGGATTTTTCTTTGTCACTGGGCTTTTGATTTTCTGTAAACATTCACTGCTTCCTATTTAAACTTTCATCACTTTTGCAGTCCGTTTGTTTGAAAGTTTATTTCTGCCCGTGGTGGGGAGAGGGGCTGCCTCAACCCAGCACAGTTATAGAGCACCCAACCAGGATGAAGAGACTGATGATCTATTCTATAAGCAGCTGGAGGCTGTCTCAATATCGCCAGACCTTGTCCTTGTGGGTGACTTTAACCTGCCATACATCTGCTGGGAACTTAGCACAGCAGAGAGGAGGCAGTCCAGAAGGTTCTTAGAGTGTACAGAGGACAGCTTCTTGATACAGCTGTTAAGTGAGCCTACCAGGGGTCAGGCCCTGTTTGACCTGCTGTTCTCAAATAGAGAAGGGCTGGTGGGAGATGTGATGGTAGGAGGCTGTCTAGGGTGCAGCAATCATGAGATAGTGGAGTTTTCAATATGCAGGGAAATAGGGAGGAGCAACAACCTGGGACTACCAGAGGGCAGACTTCAGCTTATTTAAGCAACTGATTGGGAGAGTACCCTGGGTAGCACAAAGAACAAAGGGGTCCAGGATGGTTGGACCTACTTCAAACAGACACTCTTGAAGGCACAGGAACTGGCAGTTTCCACATGCCAAAAGAAGAGCTGGTGGGGGAGGCTCTGGGCCTGGATGAGCAATCAGCTCTTGAAGGAATTAAGGGAAAAAAAGAGGCTGTATTGCCTTTGGAAAGAGGGGGAGGCAACTCATGATATGTTTAAGGATGTTGTTAAATCATGTAGGAGAAAAAGTAGAGAGGCAAAAACCCAGTTAGAACTTAAACTGGCCACTGCTGTGAAAGACAATAAAAAGCATTTTTATAAATGTATTAATGCTAAAAAGAGGGCAAGAAGAAACTCCTCTCTTTACTGGATCTGGTGGGGAACATTGTAACTAAAGATGAGGAAAAGGCTGAGATTCTAAATACCTTCTTTGCCTCCATTTTCAACAGTAAGGCAGGAGGACTGCAGGATAACTGGCCTCCTGAACTGGTATATGGAGGAAGTGGTTAGGGACTTGCTGAGCCACTTGGATCCCCCCAAATCCATGGGACCAGATGAGATCCATCCTAGGGTGATGAGAGAGCTGGCAGATGAGCTGGCCAAGCCGCTCTCCATCATTTTTCAACAGTCCTGGCTCACCAGAGAAGTCCCAGATGACTGGAAGCTGCCAACATGATGCCCATCCACAAGAAGGGTCAGAAGAAGGAGCCAGGAAATTCCAGACCTGTCAGCCTGACCTCAGTGAGAGATTATGGAACAGGTCATCTTGAGTGCAATCACACAGCACTTACAGGATGGCCAAGGGATTAAGCCCAGCCAGCATGGATTCAGGAAGGGCAGGTCCTGCCTGACCAACCTGATCTCCTTCTATGATCAGGTGACCACCTGGTGGATGTGGGGCAGGCCTTCAACACTGTCCTCCATAACAAACTCCTGGCCAAGCTGTCAGCCCCTGGCTTGGACAGCAACACTCTGTGCTGCGTTAGGAACTGGCTGGAGGGCTGAGCCCAGAGAGTGGTGGTGAATGGTGCCACATCCAGCTGGCAGCCAGGCACTAGTGGTGTCCCCCAAGGATCATTGCTGGGCCCCATGCTCTTTAATATCTTCACTGATGATCTGGATGAGGGGACTGAGTCCATCATCAGTAAGTTTGCAGATGACACCAAGCTGGGGGCAGGAGTTGATCTGTTAGAGGGTAGGAGAGATCTGCAGAGAGACCTTGACTGGCTGGACAGATGGACAGTATTCAACATGATGTCATTTAACAAGTCCAAATGCCAGGTTCTGCACTTTGGCCACAGCAACCCCATGCAGTGCTACAGGCTGGGGTCAGAGTGGCTGGAGAGCGGCCAGGCGGAGAGGGACCTGGAGGTACTGGTTGATAGTAGACTGAACATGAGCCAGCAGTGTGCCCAGGTGGCCAAGAAGGCCAATGGCATCCTGGCCTGTATCAGGAACAGTGTGGCCAGCAGGAGCAGGGAGGTCATTCTGCCCCTGTACTCAGCACTGGTTAGGCCACACTTTGAGTTCTGTGTCCAGTTCTGGGCCTCTCAATTTAAGAAGGACATTGAGATACTTGATTGTGTCCAGAGAAGGGCAACGAGGCTGGGGAGAGGTCTCAAGAACAAGCCCTGTGAGGAGAGGCTGAGGGAGCTGGGGTTGTTTAGCCTGGAGAAGAGGAGGCTCGGGGGACACCTTCTTGCTGTCTACAACTACCTGTAGGAAGGTTGTAGCCAGGTGGGTGTTGGTCTCTTCTCCCAGGCAACCAGGACCAGAACAAGAGGACACAGTCTAAAGCTGCACCAGGGGAGGTTTAGGCTGGATGTTAGGAAGAAGTTCTTCACAGAAAGAGTTATTTGCTATTGGAATGTGCTGCCCAGGGAGGTGGTGGATCAATATCACTGGAGATGTTTAAGAAGTGACTGGAAGAGGCACTGGGTGCCATGGTTTAGTTGTCAGGAGGTGTTAGGTATTAGGTAAATAGGTTGGACTTGATGATCTCTGAGGTCTTTTCCAACCTTGTTGATTCTATGTTTCTATGATTGTATAATCAGATACTCTCTGAAGAGTAGCCCTGTGCTACAGTGTACCAACTGCTCCCTTTTATTCATCACCAGCAGTGTAGTGCACCTCATCACCCAGGCCCTTATTAAAGGTATTTAAAAAGGATCATCAGCTCCAGTATAACCCCTCAGGAATGTTCTTGGGAAGAAAAGGAAGCAGAGGCTATAATCTGAGCATATTTGGCCCAGTTTTGTGTTCTGTGTATGTTGGAATGCTAATAATAAAGTTTTTCCAGTTTTACTTGTTTGCTTTCTGTGTGAAATCAGCAGAAAGCTCTTTCCCTCCCCAGAATTACTATTATTAACCACCATTTAGGAAGTAGAAGCAAGTACCCAGCATAGATGAGGGAGAAACAGCAATCATAAGGAAGCTCCAACCTACTTCATACACAGCAGCTCTCCTTCTGAGCAAGAACCAAAAGTGCACAGTGCTGCTGATTTCCAAGAGCTGCTAATTCACCAGCTAGCTGTCAATTAGCTTCCAGCTGCACTTTTTAAAGCCTATGACTGCTTATGACCTATCGATCAGGATATGAATCACTGTAAAATGTTCTAAAGGGTCAGATGAAGGTTTTCTGATGAAAGATGCTTTTTTAGGGGAGTTCCTACCCTCTGAGAATTAGAGTAAGACTTAATCTGTGTTTTCTTAATGTTTTCTGAGAGCTTACAGAGCATGGGTTTTATAAACTAGGCTAGCATTGATCAAGATGCTGCAGTGGTCCCCAAAGCACCAGTTTGGATACTATAGGGCTGCACATCCAAGATTTACCCATACCTACAGTAGCAATGGGCACTTTGGCAGTGTCTTTTTCCTGGCCACATACACCTGAAACATTTTCTGCTGATACTACTCCCAGCTCTGCAGCAACACAGGACATTCACCAGAACATGTTTTGTCTTGTTTTTCCCTGAGAACTGGTGTTTTGATTGTGGTTACTGTGAACCACTGAATATGTTTTAAAAGGCTGAAAAGAAGCAGTGGGACTGTTAGCATCTACTATTTCTTCCCAACCAAGCTGCTCACCAGATGGAATAGTGGGGAACACAGAGAAGATCTTACTCAGGGTGGCAGTATATCTTAAGGCACTTTGACTGGTGTTTAGCTGGAGCCTGGTATCCATTACTTGGAACTTGAAAGCTGTGGAAGGCTACAACTGGCCATACTCCACAGGTTTGTGTTAGGTGAGGAATATCAGAAAACTGATTTGCCTGCTGAATCTTGGGCCAGTTTGCTGCAGCAAAAGACCACAGGCCAGAAATGGTGCCTGAGAGAAACAGCTGAGAAGTGATTTGGTCAGTTCTTCAAAAGTCACACAGTGTGAGGGTTTGGGACGATATGCTAAGGAAGTTTGTGTGCAGACCAGTCCTGGACAGCCAAGAGACACCAGTGGGTTTCTGATGGCTGGTCAAATGGTGGACTTCAGAGACTAAAGGCATGTGCAGCTGCCTACTCCAGTTAAGTGCAGAACTCACCATGATATCCAATAGTTGGTAAAAAAAGCAACGAGGACTTCAGAGCGCCTGCTCCTCAGGCTGGCAGATTTTGACTGTATGGACAGTCACTGGAAAGAAGTGTGTCTATCAGTGAGAACAGAGTGCTTGCAGAAGATTTTGTAAGTGTAGCTGTGCAAACACAGGATAGAATTAGAGAGCTGTGCTTTTTGCATCACTGAGGTAGTACTTTTCTTATCACCCGCCATGAGAGAAAGGGAAGCAGTACCCACTGAGGAGTGGTTGTGTGGGGTGCACCCTAGTAAAGCTGCACAAAGACACCAGGTATCAGGTAGTGTTTTATTACACAATCTATCTATACAGAGATATACAGAAGTGCCATCCTGTCAGAATGGCAGCCACATTTACTATCAGTTGCAAGATCACTTCCTGCCAAACTGGGGCAATGGTGGTGGCACTTTGATGTCTTGACCTCTTTCTAGTTTCTTCTCACAGTCAACTAGGTAATTGACCCCATCAATGACAATCTGGACTAGTTCCACCTACAGCAAGGAGAAGACATATTAGTAATAGAAGCTTTAATAGAGGAAGGGAAAACTGGCTTGTGCTGCAGTGACAGCAGACAAAGCTATAATTGAGGAGGACCATGGCACAGGGACTGCACAGCCTGTGGCATGGGGAGTGCAGGTCATGCTGCACCAGTGGAAAGCCATAGGAGTTCTGTTCCCCTTTTTACCCTGAATTTGGACCACCAGCAACAGTGATTTTCAAATAGGCCCCTAAAGTTATTACCACTAAATTCTACTCCTGTTTGTATTCCTACAGGAAGAAAGCAAACAAGCAGAAGTTCTTGTATAAATTTTTTAGGCATGAGTTATCTGTTTCAAATGTGTCTGCCGTGATCCTCCCTAGATGTTTGCTGAGAAGTAATGCCTGGCACAGCCAAGAGTGCCTGTCCATTGTGTTCCCCACATTCAGTGAGAATGAGGAAACCAAAATAGCAGTGCTCTGAGTGCTCAGCAACAGCAGACAATTCCTGCTGAAGCAGCCATTGCTGTGTCTTCCCAGTTTCTGAGCCTCAACCACCTCTGTGCTTCCAGGAGCACAAGGTCAGATGGGAACTAACTGTGACAGTGGTGAAAGGAGAGGACAGAGACTGTTTGCCTTGGCTCACACTGGCCCTGAATGCTTCTAGGACCATAGGATAAGAGGCCTTCACATGGCTAAGACTGGGAGGATGGCAGGAGTTACCAGTTTAGTCAAGGCCATGTAGATTGCCTGAGAAAGCTTGTCAAACCAGACTTGTACTTCTTTACAGGCATAGCTCAGGACCATGTGTTCCCCTACAGCTGACCATGAACCCTGCTGTGGGGAAGGATGTCTGACTCACTCTTCCAAGTGTGCTGGCTCTGCTGAGGTAGTTTTGCCAAGTCTAGGACCCACATCTCCAAAGCAAAGGCACTCTAAACTGACACGCTGGCTTTATATCATCCATCACTCCTTTGTTTTCAGCTCTTGATTTACACTGGTAGAGGTGGGATTAACTCCAGGTCCAAAGCAGAGCTAAAATTATAAATTCTATATGGCAAGGTATAGTGGGACAGGTGAGAAGTATGAGGTGCTTTATCTCCAGCACTGGTTTTCATAGGTGGTGACATGTGAGGACCACGCCCTGAGCTGTTGTTAGCTAGCAAGCCACAACACTTATTTTTCTTAATCTCCATGAAATGATCCATTAACAACCATTAATGATTGGCTGGTTCAAGCCTACTGCAAACACTAACTCCCATTGTCTCTTTATTGTGACAGTGCGGATTTTCAAGGGAAGCATTTCAGTGGCTTAGCAGTTTATTTTACTGTCTTTGACAGACCAGCTGTGCTGGGAAATCAGAGGTCTAAATTTGCAGCCTCAAGGAGGAAAGGTATTTCATATTAAGTTTGCATTGACCAGTAACTGAAACAAAGCAAAAATACAGACAGTTTTATCTTGCACCTTTGGGAACATAATTCAGTTCTGCAAACACATTTACCACAAAATGGAATTTATTTTGCCATGTACTGAAAAAAAAGTCTGTCTTAAAATAAAACATTTCCATCCCCTGGAGTTTGTCTTGTCTTATTTAGATTTAAAAATCTTCAAGGTATGGGTTGGATTTTATCTATTGGGTTCATCCTTTGAATCCTAGCTGTACCAGGCATTACTGACTTCAGTGGAAAACTTCTTTTAAACAGAAATTTGGAGGCTTAGGCTATCTGTCATTAGAACTCATATTAATTAATCATGCAGTGTCATCCTTTTGTATTATTAGTATTTTGTATTGCTAGTGTTTGTACAAAATGCACATGACGATGCTTCAGGTATTAATAAATGTTTTTAGCACATACTGCTTTTGCAATAATACAGCTTAATAGTTTTTCATTATTATTTATTTCAGTCTAGATCCAAAGGAGAGCTGCCTAAATTTCAGTATGTCCAAATACATCTTGGCTGTGAGGACATTCAAGAGCATGTCTGAGTAAGGAAGCACAGAAGACCTGGCTTGGCTCTGTCCCACTGATTTCTGGGACAACCAAGGTGAGCAAGAAAAGGAAGTTAGCTGGCTGGCTGTGGATCAGTTTGAATCCAGTTGTAACCCAGCTGCCTTACCCCAAGCATCAGGCTGAACTAAGGTGTTGGTCTCCAACACCTCAAGCTGTGCCAGGGGAGGTTTAGTTCATCACAGAAAGAGTAATTTGCCATTGGAATGTGCTGCCCAGGGAGGTGGTGGAGTCACCATCCCTTGAGGTATTCAAAAAAGGATTGGATGTGGCACTTGGAGCCACAGTTTAGTTGTCAAGAGGTGTTAGGTATTAGGCAATAGGTTTGACTTGATGATCTCTGAGTTTTTTTCCAACCTGGTTGATTCTGTGACCAAACCACAGCTATGTCTAAGCTGCCTAAGCCTTTAAGTGCTGTACTCTTCTGGACAAACACACCTTGACAGCTTGGTTTTCTTTGCAATCAACTTGCAGCAAAGCCCTCAAGGTAACTAAAACTTTGCTACTGAGCAAGTAGACAACCCTTCAGATCCTGGCATGTACAAGCAGGCTGGCATCTGATCCCAAATCATGTGTGTCATTGCTAGTGGACAAAAAAAGTCCTTAGGAGACATCAGTCCCACTAGGGCCTGCCCACTGACCATACCTGCGAGTTTACAGTGCTCACCTAGGGGATGAAAGACATTTTTGACAGAAGGTTTGAGCCTACACTTTCTAGTATGTTAGGAAGAAGTTCTATACAGAGAGAGTGATTGCCCATTGGAATGGGCTGCCTGGGGAGGTGGTGGAGTCACCATCATTGGAGGTGTTCAGGAGGAGACTTGATGGGGTGCTTGGTGCCATGGTTTAGTTGATTAGGTGTGTTGGATTGGTTGATAGGTTGGACGTGATGATCTTGAAGGTCTCTTCCAACCTGGTCTATTCTATTCTATTCTATTCTATTCTATTCTATTCTATTCTATTCTATTCTATTCTATTCTATTTGCAAAGTGTGCAAATCACTGGCTTTACAGGGTCTTGCAAGGCAAATATTTGTCTCCATTGTTCTTGATGTGTCCAAACATGAACATGGCCCTTGTCTCAGTAAGGAAAAGTAAACTGTAGCTGTGCCACAGGACTTACAGCCTGTGACATGGTATAAAGGTTTGGCTCAGGCAGAGCTAGTGAAAGGAAGCTGCAGCTCTTTGACATGGCAGTTTCTTCCCCATCCTCCAGCAGATTTGCTCTTATGAGATATTCTGTCTTATAAGATACTTAAACTGGAATGAGGACTCTTGAGTCCCAGGAGAGCAGCAGCACCACTAGGCTGTAGGGTCATTTCCACTCTGGCCCAAGAAATACTCTTTGAAACTGAAAGAGTTTCTGAACAAATGTGTGAGATGAACCCATCTCATCATAGCCTACAGCCCTACTGGGAGGGCTCAGGCCTGGCAATTAAATCTTTGCCCTGATTTGAACCTAGCTCTCTGGCATCCTCTGCACAGTGCTACACAGAATATGTGAAGATGTTTCCAGGTCCTCCTCCTCCACTATTTTGAACTGAAAGGACTAGCCTTATCCTGCTGTTTAGCTGTGGAGGAAGTGCATGAGTCTGAATACTAAAGGAACACAATACCTTAAACCAGTCTTGCTCTCACAGCCTGATTCCCTGTGTGGATTAGGACTCAATTCCTGCTTCTTTCCCCAACATTTTGCAGCAGGTACAGAAGGTACCACTCAATATTGTAGTAGCTAGCTCAGTGCACACCACATGACATATAAATATGTCTTGTCTCATGTTGCAGCACTGCAGAGACCACTGGACACCAGTCACATAGGCAGGCAGTACAGCAGGCAGGCAGGTCTAAGTTTGCTCTGTGATGCTGAAAAGCATTTTCCTGAGGGATGCCTGTTAGAAAAGGCAAACTTTTCCAGCACCAGCATGCTATCAACAGAGATTTTTCAGCACATAGTGCAAACATGTCCAATTTGTATCAACCCAGATCTGAGCTTAAAAGCAAAGGGGAAAAAAATAAAAAGAGGTTACCTCTGACCGACCCATGCGGTCCAGGTTGGAGATATCATAGACATCTGCCACAGCTGCTGTGTCCACGCCACCGGTGCCACGCTTTTGCAGGCGCAGGTTCTCCAGGATCTTTGGAAACCTGGGATCCTATCAGAAGAAACAGCTTTGAGCTTATTACCTTTTACCCTGCATATTGTGCCGTTACATATGGCTTAATAGCATCTCTCAAAAGACAGGCAGAGATGGATAGTTTCCCCCGTCCTTGGATTACAGCCTGTCCTGGTGGCTGTCTGCTAAGCAGATTAATTTCCATAACAAACACAATAATTTATGGAATGAAAGTGTGCTCAATTAGTCAGGCATTATCCCTGGGATCTTGTTCAACATCATGCTAATGTGCAGTTGTTGTGAGATGTCGTTTTTCATTTGTTCCTTTGTCAAGCAGAAGAGGTGACTTATGCCACTGGCCTTTTAAACGAGGTGTGTACCTTGCTAAGCTTGGGCAGCTTCACATGGACTCCAGCGCGTAAGCCAGTTCCCAGGTTGGAAGGACAGGTCAGAACATACCCAAGACGCTCGTTCCACATGAACTCCCAGCCCCGTTCCTTAATTAATCTTTCCACCTATGATAACAAAAAACCCCAAAACCCCCAAGTCAGCAAAAAGAAAAGGGCAGTGTTCAAATGTCTTATATTAAGAGACAGCCCAACAGAGAGCTATGAGGATGATTGCCGGACTTGAACATCTCTCCTGCGAAGAAAGACTGGGAAGACAAGGCTGAGAGTGGATCTTATCAACCTCTATAAATATCTGAGAGGTGGGTGTCAAGAAAAAGGTGCCACTCCCTTTTTGGTAGTGCCCAGTGATAGGACAGGGCACAACAGGTACAAGCTAGAACACAGGACGTTCCACCTCAATATGAGGAGACACTTTTTTAAGGTGAGGATGACAGAGCACTGGAACAGGCTGCCCAGAGAGGTTGTGGAGTCTCCTTCTCTGGAAACCCTCCTGGATGCATTCCTGTGCAGCCTTCCCTAGATTGTCTTGCTTTGGCAGAGGGATTGGACTCAATGGTCTATGGAGGTCCTTTCCATTCCCTAACATTCTGTGATTCTGTGATTCACTAACACCAGTGGAACTGCATAAATTTACAGCCATCATCAGGTTTCAATATCCCAAATGCATATTACTAGGGCTTCTTAATCATTTTCTCACAACCACTAGCTTGCAGACTTTTCTTCACTTTATCTCAAAGCTTCCTGTCACCATGGTTTGGCATAGCCTAAGCCCATGGACCCATATCTTCATGTAAGCATCATGGCTTTTGCCATGCATTTCTAACCTTGGTATTTTTTTTAGCAACATAAAACCTCAAAAGATTCAAATGCTGTGAAACCAACAAAATGACCTGAAGCTGAGTTTTGTGTAATTTTCAAGGTGATACTGTGGCTGTTGGGGGAAGAAGACATCTGAATTCTAAAAATGACTAGTATTAACAGCCACACTTCCATTATAAGGTGACAACATAGCTTGTATATAATGCTTTTCATTAATAGATCTCTGACTGAATTTGAAAAGTGACTGAAATAATTATCCCCAGAAAAATCACAATGGTCTGTTGACCTTTAAATAGGCTGCTACTGTGTTCATTCATTTAGACATCCTGGACTTCTGCAATCTAAATACAATTTCAGCTGAATTCTCTTCTCCTCCAGAGGAGAATCAGATACATAAACCAGCTCACACTCACAAGACCTCTGCAAACACATAGATGAGTACTTCTGCAGAGGGATAAAGAATGAAGGACTCACCCAATATAATTTCTATATTGTGTAGGGATACGAGAATTGGTAGTGGAATACTAGCCTGATTTCCTGCCTCAAACACTTCTGCTTGCTGTTTGACCACTTCCCAGCTGCCTCTGTGCACTTCTGTTCAATGTGAGCTGAGCACAGTAGCAGATACAAAGCTGGGAACAGCAATGTAAGACATGTCACCAAGATCACCACTCTGCACACTGCTCAGTCTCATGAATTGCAGTTAACCACCTCAGTGCCAAAGAAGCATCCACCACGCACTTTTCCTGTGTTCTCAAACTACAGCTTCCCTGCAGATGCTCTGAACTTCCTTTGCTTCCACAATCAAGACGCTGTCCATAATTGGCCTTGCTTTCTTTGGCTGAGGATTGTGAAGAGATATGGAAGTGGTGCAGAGCTGTATCAGCTTTACAGCTGCTTGGGACTTTTTGAGACAGGACTCTCTTCAGAAAGCCAGAGAAGCTGTTTTGCCAAGGTGAGAGAAATGAAACAAATTATTCAAGGCTGGATTTAGTGCTATGTTTGCCTTTACATAGCAAGTAAGAAAAGCAGCATGATGGAGGCAAATGCTGTTCCTTCATCCAAAATGCTGTTTGGATGAAGTGACTGTGCCAAAGTTCTGGATGGGGAGAAATAATTATTTTATGCCACAAGAATATTCTTACGGTCTGGGAAGGAATTTCAAGCCAGTTTCTGTTTTACATAGTTTAAACTCAAGGATTTCACTTATTATGGTAATTCAACCAGGAATAATGTGCACAAGAGTAATGGAAAATAATGTTAGGTTACCTCATCTGACCCACTGCACCTTGCTATATTGCCTGTGGGACACAGTAAAGTCCTCTCCCTCTTTTAAAGTAACTTCTTCTGTGCCAGAGCAGTGCAGAGGGCTGCATTGGTCTGGAATCAACTTGCAGCCACACCTGGATTCCCCAGACAAAACTCTTTTAACCAACATGCCACTGCATGAAGATTTTTTTATGTTCTTTGTGAACAGCCAGAGCTGAATAAAATAAAATCCCAGGGTTTGTATGTCAGTTCTTGGCATTTTTATCACAAAACTCCTTGTCTCTCTAGAAATGGCAGTGAGCTTAGGGGTCCTAAGCTCCCATCCCAGCATCAGGGATGAGAACCAGGAAACTTGGCCAGATAAATTCTTCATTTATGCAAATCCAGCAATCCAAATGAAATGCTTAATTGATGAATTCCCACAGGCACAAAATGGGGAATAATAATAAAAAAAAGATGTTTCTTTAGCCAGCTTGTGCTTAAGACTTTAATGGAAAAGCTACAAGGACATTTTATTTATTTTCCTCTACAACTCAGCTAGCAGCTTGCCCATGTTTCCTTCTTTAACTGCATTAGTGTGGGTTGCTATGAGTACTGGTGTTACTTCATTTTGTTGCTCCCGGAGATGTCAGTTCAGTATGAACCGCAGTAAGCAGTGCTGACAACAGCCCAGCAATAAACAAACAGGAATGATAAACTCATTGAGACACTACCTCTTTCAAACCACGGCAAAATCTTTCAAACACCCGTTTCATGTTGCCACCCTTCTCCATGGAGATGACCCTGGTGTGGTCCTCTTCATTAATCCAAATGAGAAATGTCTTGTCATGGTTATGCCTAGTTGAGAGTAAGAAAAGAACAGCTTTTACAAAACAGGTCCTGAAAAATAATTCACAGTATCCTTAGTTTCATCACAGTCATTCAGGGCCGTGGGAGGTTAAGTGTGGCACAATAATATTGCTCTGCAGAGTCAAAGATCTGAGATGCTTCCACATTTGAGTCCCCCATGCCAACAGCATCACATTGGGTAAACAGGTAGAGTAAGAAGGGCATTTTTATGATCACATCATGCTGCTGTGATGTAGAGCAAGGAAAAAGGTATTGTCCTCTAAAATGAGCACAGCTGGAAGGTACAACAAAGGGAGAAGCCAAGCTCTGCATCCCCTGTCACTGGGAACAGATTTTATTGTTCCAACAAAACCGTGCAGCTAGGGAAAAAGCTCTAACATTTACATGCTGCTGGGGGGCAAGCATTATGTCTCCCCCAAATCAAATCCCAGTGTCCTCTGTATTGCTCGGTAGCACTGAATTGCCACATCAGTCAAGTCAGTCAAGTTACATGTCCGAGGACAGCAGCTGCACGTTGCTTCCGGACAGTACATTAGCAATGCTGCCCTGTCAGTCAAGATAAAAATGCTTGGAGATACCCACAGATCAGTTATGGCTAGGTTTATTAAGTGCTGGGTCAAATCTGAGGTCACTTTTCCTGGCCTTTTTCTCTGCTTCCTCTGTATTCTGCTACAGTCTTTCTACACCATGTAAAAGGGGATTGATGGGATCAGACTGATTCATGCAAATAGTGCAATATTACCAGGTTTGAAACATGTGGAATCTGAATGTTCAAGTTCACTGATAAGTCTGACTTTCACCTAGTCTCTTACTGTGTCTCCTCTTTTTTGTTTTCTTGTTTTTTTTTTTTTTCACTTGGAATTTGCCAATGTGATACTGAGTAGCCATAAACATCCTGTGCCCTGACGTTACGGTCAGCTGAGGTTTGGTTACCTCTTCAGTCACAGACAAATGTTCAGGGGAGGCTTTTCCACATAGTTTGACTTTAGCTGGACTGAGCTCCACCTTTAAGTAACTGTGTCCTCATTACTTTAAGGAACATAGAGGAAGGCCATGCTGAGTGCATTTAAATTGTGCCATTGCTGCCAGTAATTTCTGTGGGAATAGCCCTGCAGCCCATAACAAGGACAAGATAGCAGTCATTATAGCAACATAACGTCTAGAATTTGTACTTTATTTTTGTTTCTTGCAAGAGAAAGAGCAGGCTTTCCACACACAGCTTACTGAAATCACACTGACTTTTCCCAGTCTGCCTGACATTTCATATGGAAAACAAGCCAAAGAACAGCTCTGGTTTATTTAGGAAGTCCCTGGCTAGTAATTTTACTGTTGGTACTTGTTTGTTTTTTAGAGACAATGGAAGCCTCAGAATCATCCGTTTTCTCTTTCTCAGATTTAGATGGGGGTTTAGATGGGGGCATCTAAACTGAAGCTTGCTGAAATAAAAGAATCCTCGGATTTCCAGCAGGTCATCAGGTTTCACGGGTGATCAGCTTTTACAGCACTCACTCCCTGACAGATATCAGGTTTAGCTCATCACAGAAATACTGGCTGTGCTTCTGAACACGAGCTTGTACTGTCAGGCACTGTGTGGGGAGCGGTTGGTGGTTTTTAGTCTCCTCCTCTTTGGAAGTCCTTAACCTGCCTAGGACAAAGACACAGGTTGGCTGATTCCTCAGAATTCTTTTTAGCCTAAATTTTCAGAATTAAAGAATATGGTAATGCCTAGAAGTGTAGCAGAATGGATGCAGATGCTATGCACTGCGTAGATGCCTCCACCCTATGCTAGTGGGTGTGCGCACTGATCACAGAACTATTATCTCTTTCTCTGCACAGAAAATAGGACATTTGGGCACAAAATAAGTCAAATGTGTTGTGAAAGTAGAATCAGGCGTAGAGCAAAACAGAGTATTCAACTTTTGTACCTCATTTTTGTCCAGCTCATTTAGAAAGAGTCACTTTCAGCTCAAGAGACATTCTGTCTTGTGACAGTGAGGAGGGGCACAGGGATTTGCAATGTGGTGTCCTGCAGTTATATGGTTGGTGTTTCCTAGCTATCAGCATGGCTGCAATCTGGGATTAGAGATGCTTTTGTAACCTCAGCTCTGCCAACTACATGGTGACTCATGGGCTCTTTCCCAAATAAATTTTTTATCTAGAAATAGAAAAAATGGAGAAAAAAACCCCAAAGAGCCATATCTGTGATGCTGTGTGGATTGTGTGGATGGTACTAGTGATTAGAATAAAATAGAATAGAATAGAATGGAATAGAATAGAATAGACTAGAATAGACCAGACCAGACCAGGCTGGAAGAGACCTTCGAGATCATCACGTCCAATCTATCATAGCTTCTTGAATATAAAGATCTTATGCATTCTGTTGTTCATTACTGGAAATCGTTTGTTTTATTAAATTAAGCAAGTCTGTTTATAAAAAGCAAAGTGAACATGCTGTGAGTACAGACAGAGTGGCTGCAGGGTTAGGTCAGGCAAGGAGATTGGTAACATAATCTTTAAAACACAACTCAAGCTTCTGCATGTCACATAACATACCAAATTCCTCTGGCATCTGGCCAGTCACGTGCCATCCCCGCACACGTTAGCAAAGGGGATACTGGCTTATCAAAGAGAAAATGATCCTGGACAGCAAAATGGGGCCAAAGGAAGAGAGAAAGAGGGAGAAAACAAAGCAAAATTCAAGTTTATTCAGGGAAGCAATATCACGCACTTCAGTACATTTTGTGTGGAGGCAATCAATGTACAAGTAAATAATGTAGTACAGCTTGTGAACCTAGTTCCTATTCTAAAAAGCATATTAGTCAGGTGATTTTCTTAACTCTTGCATATTCTCACAGGCATTGGCAATATGACCATATTTTGCCATTTTTTCAAATGTAGGAAGTGGGGGCCTAATATTACACACATGCCCCAAAAGGTATTTTGGAGCGTTAGCACCAGAAATGTTTCCTGCATACAGACATATTTCAAGGTAGGAGAAGGCAACAGATTCTTAAAGATTGGGGGGAAAAAAGAGAGGGGAAAAAAATAAATAAATTGCTAGTTCTGGGAAGGTATTTCTCCAGTACAGAGATTTAGCAAATTATTCTGAGCATGAAGTCAAGGTAGGAATTAAATCACCACTAAGCCTGACCTTTTGGAAACACAGACTTGTTCTGTTCCTTAACAGAGATGCTATTTCTGATCTAATAAATGAGTAAGTGTAGCACTTGTTTTGTGACCAACGTGCCACATTCCAGATAATTTAGACTTTTTTTCATCTAATGGAGCTATTTTTTCTTCCCCAAAGCAACTAATTTTATTTTCATGTGTGTGCTGAAAAAAATACTAGTTCTTAACTCTTAACCTATCAACTGTTATATGGGATCTGGGGTGGGGTATTGGGGTTCTTTTTTTTATATCTGGGGCTTAATTAAGAATATTGAGGCAAGATATTCAGAATAAATATGACATGGTAGACAAGTTGATATGCTTTACTTCGTGGTGGCCTTGGTGGAGAATTTTGGGGTTTTGTCTTTGAATAGCCTGTGATGGGCATAGTGAAGCCAGAGCCCTAACTATGCTCATCACAGAGACACATTTCCTTCCTCAGCTTGCTCCTCTCAACACTTTTGCTTGAAAGAAAAATGCCTCTTTTTGCAAGAAAACAGCTGAGCACTATTAGCATCCCTTATGTGCATATGGCCCAAATCCGCAAAGTACCAAATGCCTTCTGTGCTGAATGCCATTTAACTAGCACTGATTTGATCTTACTGAGATCAAATGGTGCTTATTAAAGGCTGGTGGAAAGCCTGACACCATAGAGATTCAAGGTCCTAAAGGAGGAGATAAGCAATGGTTTGAAATAAAGATGGAATCTGAAGTTACAACATTCAGTACCCTGCTTTCTATAAATATGCATTACTACTTAAAAAAAAAAAAAGAAATAAAAAAAGGCAACCCCCACCACCACCTCAAGACCCTCAGGCAAAATGCTGAATCAGTGAAGCCTATTCCACTTCCAAAAGACTTAGCATTAAACCATGAAGGAATTGTATTTATCACACTCCTATTTCAATCTTTGCTTTCTGAGGAACTTTCTCCTGCTGGAAAAAAGGCAACTAAACAAAAGCTGATGACAATAGTTCATCAACATCTTGTCAATAAATGTATTACCAAGGATATTCAATTAAAAAAAGTTACTGACCTTACATAAATTCTTAACTTGTGGTTAATCCAGATTGTGACACCTGGTTCCAGGGTTATAAATAATTATGTTACTTCATCTCCGCCCTTGTGGTTAATGTTAGGGATTAATGTGCCATGAACATAGCTAACAGAGTACAGCCATTCCTTTATATATTTAAAATGCACATTTAGGGTTTGTTTGACATGTCATATGCTGTGATAAAATCCACGGTGAAAATCCTTGCACTTCTATCTGTGTGACAATGAAAACCCTTCTTATGGGCCTGATCCTTGCAGTTGGCTACATCCATTTTGGGGAAATTAGAATTAGTGTAGATTTGACATAAAGAGATTACAGCCAAACCCCTTCACCCCAACAGTCTATAAAGATAATGCATAATGCTAATCTCAATGCAATATTTCTAGTTAGAATGCTCATTAATATAGATAATACCAACCTTTTCTTAAGGAAAAGTGTTGAATTTGCTTTAGTATTTGCCCAGAGAGATGCCAGCAGCTGTGTATATTTGGTTTGACACAGAACTTGCTGTCTGGCATGTAACTCCACATTTTGGACCTGCACAGTTGTGTATGTAGTCAAATACAGGTACTGGATGATTAGCCCTTCCATAAACTATATTTGCAAGCCATTACCTACTGGGTTAGCACTGTGATTATCCTCCTTAGCTACACAGGAGAGCAGGTACCCTGAATAAAGACGAGGACTAAGATAAATGAGAATAAATGAAGATCATGTCAGCACTGGAGCTATACTTACATCAATAAGCTGCTGCTGCTCCCTCTCAGTCATAGTGGTTAAGCTGTAGTACTTTCCAGAGAGTTCTCCTTTAAGCCCAGAAAGTGCATTGACCACAACGTTCTCCACCTCTCTCCTCTCTGCTCTGGTGCAGGCAGGAGGAAGGCTGAGGCCCCGGATACTGCGGCCAGTCCGCACCCGGGATGAGAGGACATAGCGCTCATCAAACTGACCATGGGTGATCTGAGGGAAGAATGATTTATCAGTTCACACACATCCCCCCATCTTGTAGCCCACCATTAAAAAGCCCAAATCCCATTGTCCAAAAAGAGGGGCATCTCTCTGCCCAGGCACGATGAGATGACAAACACCCAGGATACCAGGAGTCCCTCAGGGTTTCAGGCATCAGAAGGAATATTTTATGAATGTGTTTCTTTGCAGGATGTCTGTCTTTGCAGGGCAAGCCAGAGAATCAGGCTCAGACAGCGTGGCTGGCCCCTTGACCAATCTGTTCTCCTTCTGTGACTGGGTGAACCTAGTCCTTCTGTGAGTGGATGTGTTATCTGTGAGTTATCTACCTGGACTTCCATATATCTTTTGACACTGTCTCCAACAGTATCCTCCAGAAGAAGCTGATGCCTCATGACTTAGCTGTAATCTTTGCTGGGTCAAGAACTGGCTTGATGGGAGTGGTGGTGAACAGAGTTAAATTTGGTTTGTGTCTGGTCACAAAGCAGTGTTCCCCAGAGGTCGGTGCTGGGGCCAGTTTTGTTTAATATCTTTATCAATGATCTGGATGAGGGGATTGAGTGCTCCTTCAGTAAGCTTGCATATGACACCAAAATGAGTGGAAATGTTGATGTGCACAAAGGTAGAAAGGCTCTGCAGAGAGATCTGGACAGGCTGGATTGATGGGCTGAGGTCAGTTGTATGAGGTCTGACAATGCCAAGTGCAGGTTCCTGCACTCAAGTCACAACAAACTCAGGCAATGATACAGGCCTGGGGCAGAGTGGTTGAAAAGCTGCCCAGCAGAGAAGGCCCTGGGGGTGCTGGTTGACAGCTCTCTAAAAAAGAGCCAGCAGTGTGCCCATGAAGCCAAAAAGGCCAACAATACAGGGCAGTATCAGGAACAGTGCAGCCAGCAGGAGAAGGGAAGTAATCCTGCACTCAGCACTGGTGAGGCCACACCTTGAATAGTGTGTTCAGTTTTGGGGTCCTCACTACAAGAAGGACATTGAGGTTTTGGAAAGTGTCTAGAGAGACAATCAGTGAAGCTGATGAAGAGTCTGGAGAACAAGACTTGTGAGAAGTGGCTGAGGGAGCTGGGATTATGTTTAGTGTAGAGAAGGCTGAGGGAAGCCATCATTGCTCTCTACAATCGCCTCAAAGGAGGTTGCAGTGAGGCCAGTGTTTGTCTCTTCTCCCAAGTAACAAGCAATAGGATGAGAAGAAGTGGTCTCAAGTCGTGCCAGGGAAAGTTTAGATTAGATAATAGGAAAAAATTCTTTACTGAAAGAGAGGTGAGGCATTGGAACAGGCTGTTCAGGAAGGTGATGGAGTCATCCCTGGAGATGTTCAGAAACATGTAGTCATGGGACTTCAGGACATCGTTTAGTGGGCATGGTAATGCTGGATAGATGGTTGGACTTAATGATCTTAGAGATCAATCTTAATATTTCTATGGTTCTATGATAGAATTAATGTGGCAGACTAACCAGCTAGTCCTTTGGGGTCCCAAAATATGAAGGAATTTGTATGGCTTTCAGAAACTGGATATGGGCAGGGTCAAGGGGACAGGTTAAGGAAGATCCTTTGGAAGAGGGAAGACTAAAAAGAAACTATACCGTGTATTTGAACTGTGATAAGCAGTAGATAAGGTTTGATCACATGTATGTGGGCATATTGAAGTCAACCCCTTCTTTTATTCAAACACTTAGATGATTTTCTGTATGCTCATAAAAGACCCACAGCACCATGTGGGACTGTGTTCCAGAAGCTTACCACAGCTGGGACAGATGCTCCTGCTAGGAGCAAGGCAAAGATGCAGCTGTCTTGCTGATAGGCATCCCAGTTTCCTTAACTCTAAAATTAATGTTCCTGGAGTTGGATCAGGAAAAAGAAAAGTACTATTGCATACAATATCATCACTGTAAGAAGGATCCCTGAGCCTTTATTGTCTCACTAGTTTATTTCAGTCCTACCTTGGATGCATCCAGGTCCGTGTGATGCTTCATTGTCCGTGGGTCATAGCCATTATGTCTTGCTTTAATGACAGGGTCAAAAATTTCAGCAAAGACCTACGGAGTCAAGAGAATCTAGAAAGAGTCTGCAGCATCATAGGAACACTTCAGCGCACCAGCTTCAGCCACAGGGGAGATCCCATGGCACAGGCTCCTGGGTGACAGATATAAGGGGGGCTTTTGCAAATGCACACAGGGTTAAATATGAAAGGAGGGGATGCTGCTGACCTAGACAGTGCTCTGTAGCAGTTGCTTGTTGTCACAACAGAAAGAAGCTGTAATTGCATTTTACTCAAGTTATAAGCTTACTCTAGTTAACACAGACATAGTACTTGATATGGTGGCAGCCAGACTGAGTTTCAGGATGTATTACCAACCAGAACACACAGAGTCCCCTGGCAGCTTGCTTCTTGGTTTTAAGGTATCCCTGTGTCTTCACTGTCATGGGATACTAGTCCTTGTTAGAGCCACTTGGCTCAGGTGTGTCAACACCAATCACAACCGCACCTTCATGCAGATGAGGAGCAGTGGCAGTGGTACACCTAAATGAGTAAACTGAACCACAGGAGTTGATAGTCCAGAATGCCAGATGTCCCAGTCCATCCTCAGCAGCCCAGTGTTTGGGATACTGTTAGGAGACTGTGTAATAATAGGTACCATTGTAGGGAGACTGAAGGAAGCAGAACACAGAGGTCAATAAAAATAATTATTTTCTTCTCTTTTTTTCTCTTCTCCTTTTTCCATGATTAAATCAACCTGTCCCCCTAATGCTGTCTGTCCAGTTTTCATCAAAATCCAAAAGCTGTGCTTTAATGATTTCTGGCACTTCCCACAAGGCATTTTTGTTTCACATCTGTCTCTGCTGTTCCATAATGTAATTTCCACATTACCTTTATTTTGTGTCTCTCAGGGTTACATAGTTTTGCCATAAACTAAGATTAGTTCTAGGAAGGAGGGCAGCTGCTGGAGGCAGGTAGCAGCTATTCCCAAGCAGGTACATTTTATTAACTTGAATGGCAGCAGAGAGAGGGCTCCTGTGGTAACGCCTCATGTTCATGGATTTCCTAACATAGAAGAGTAGGAAGAAATACCATCTTTATTCACATGTCCTGCCCCATATGTACTGTCTGGGATGCAATTTATCCTAGGAGGACACACCTTCCTGGAAACCTGTCTTCATCTAATGTACTGTCATGAATGATACCATGAAAACTAAACCAAATACAACTGTATTGTGGAAATGTCCTACCTCATAGGATTCTTCGTCGCCTGCCACCATGCCTACAGTTTTAATGAAAGGGTGGCCAGGATTGTCAACCCCAGTTTGGATGCACTGATCCAGGGTGTAGCCATTGGGAGTCATCTTGTCCCTCAGCCGGGAGTAAATGGCTGGTGTGAGGCACTCAGCCATGCAGTTGTTGTGCTTGCGGAGATCAGGGTAGTCCGCACTGAGGAGAAGAACAACATCAAGCAATTAATATGTCACCTTTGAAGAGTAATCCTTGCTAGTTTATGAAGCTGTTAAAGAGGTCATGAGACACAGAGCATGGTCAAAAGTGTACTTACTTCTTGTTTTATATATTGCATTGCATTTCAGAAAGGAAGGAAGATTCAGAGCACTGAAGGTACCCCTCATTGCAGGGGTATTGATGTGGGCCACCACACCAACAGACAGTTGCAGTTTTCTGCTACTTGGGGCCATCAGAAAATGAACCCAGATCAGCTCTGAAAGTGTACTAAGCCTGATTAGATCTCTGCTGAGACATTCTTATTCAGAAATAAAAATCACTCTGACATTGTTTTGTTTAAGGAGGAAGAGGATTAAGTTTAGCCAAAGAAGTTTTCTGTAATTTGAAGCCTAGGTGCTCTCACAGCTTTATGAACACCAGTGGGACTGTCTGGTCTATGTCAGCTGGGAAGCTCATTTTTCTACAATATCTGGGTTTGTTTTAATGGCACTGTTATTTACAGAAAGCTGTGTGGTGTACTAAGCCAGGGAAAGAAAAGATGATCTGTTTTAGCAATGCATTTTTGCAGCTGAGTCAGACCACATCTAACCTTGAAACTGGTAACTGATTTTCTAGAGAAGAGCTCTGTTATTTCTGTAAGAATGTATTTGAGCTAGGGTAGTATTCCTTACTTTAAAAACCCAAAGGTTCTGTCAGAGCCTGATGTGAATTGTTTTTCACAAGTATGGCTAGCAAAGCCAACCTACAGAGAAGGTCTAGAATGAGTTTCTAATCATCAGCTAGCCAGTTTGTAACAGAATTAGGAATATTTCAAGTGCAGGAGTTGTATGGGAGATTTCTTTACTACTTGCATAATGAATGTGTTTTCACATTTCCTCATGGTGGAGTCTGTACAATCAGCCCGCCCAATACAGTGAGGTGGAAAGCATTTGATAGGTGATGAGCTAGGTAAGGACTAATATGGTGCTCTGCCTAAAATGTTGAACATGTCTAGGCTTGTCATTCTTCAGCAAAGGGGTTTTTTTGAGTGTTGATACTATCTCACATCCCTGCATTCTGCATTCTGGTCTTGAAGGCCATTGTTTGTGCTACCAGAACTTGGGGTTATTAGTAAAGGGTGCTGGTTCTCGGCTCACACAGTGCATGGGCAGACACAGACAACATGGCTACATAAGGACTCTGCACCTTTGGTAGGGCTCTTCTTCCTCCTAAGAGTTAAACATTGCTTAGGGCTTACTACCTAACCCCAAGTCCTTACCTTGGAGGGAAGAGTTTCCTTTTCTCATGAACAGCAGCCTTTACATTTTGCTGGTTGAGGAGGTACCCAGTGGTTAGCACCCCTGTGCCTGCAGCTGCAAAGAGTGCAGTGGTTGCACGGCCAGTCAGGAGACGAGAGAAGGTGCTAGCCATTCCTCTCAGAGTATGCAATGCCTGGAAGAGAAGACAACCCAGTGTCAACCCAGAAGCCCTCAGGCAAGTAAAACCTCACTTTAAATGGTAGCCCTGGAAGAGAATAAATGATTTTTTATTATTGATTTACACTTATATATCATGTTCAGAAAAATGGTTAGTATTTATGTATATTATTTCTATACTCTTTTAATTCCCCCTCCCCTATTTAATTCTATTATGATCTTGTCTGGAATACAGGAGATCTTTAAGTCTAGCAGAGAAAATGGCATGTTCTGTGAAATTCTGAAGAGGACAAGGCACATTTTTTCTTTCAAGAATCAGAATCTGTCTGATTCTGCTGGTGACTGTGAGTTCCTCAGGGAGATGTAACTCCTATTTCAATAAAGGACACGATTTCCAATTTGTGTCACTGACAGAAGCTTATTCTTAACGCTGAACTCCGTGAAATCACCTTTGGGAAACAAGTATGGAAAATATATAAGAAAATGTGATCTTTTCTCAGGGATATGCTTCATCAGTTCTGGTTTTTTTTAGAGTTTTAGAAGATGTGATTATTTATGCAGTCTCCTCACCATTCTTTCAGAGGTTAAACAAAACACCTCAAAGTATTTGATTTTATTTTCAGTGAACAAAGTGGTCTAATTCCCAACATTTTTCATGGGTTAGCTAGCCCCAAATTCTGTACTCTTTCTCCTTTTCCACTGCTCTCTAAAGACAAATATGTTGTTCTATTCCTTCTCACTTGGTAAGGAAGATCTCATCTGCTTGTATGGCTTTCTGTTCTAAACTAGTGGCTTTGTAGTTTAGTCACATGTGTGGGATGAGAAACAGAGATGTGTTACAAGTTTGAGAGACGTTTGTTTCACGTCCTGTGTCTTGTTTAATCCATTTTGTACCCAAACTTTGTTATTCTGTCTTCCCCATGCTTTTGAAATGCAATATACACTCGTCTAACCTTCCTTTCAGAGAAGGGTGCTTACTGATTGACAAAAATGTCACTATTTTTTTTCACTGAAGGAATTGTCCTAGAACAGAAATGGGGAGGGAGCCACACAGAGAGGGCAATTTCCCCCTCTCTACTTTAGGAATACACTGTGACTTCCTTAGCTAATCTGAATTCTAAATAATTAGTTGCACAATACAGGAGCATAATGAAACATGTGCTAACACCGGGCTGGGGACAGGAGGCAGACTGCTGACTATAGCTTTATCTTATCTCTGGCAGCAGCCCCACTCCATCTATGAGTTTGTGTAGGTGAAAGTTGCAGGACGGGCTCTCATGACTACTACAGGATTTCTCCCTCTCAAAACTCAGTAGCAGAATGTTTGACTGTAAATCAAAATCAACTATGAGGTTTGTGACGCAAGTTTTTATTCTACTTTCTTGTCTGTGTGTTTAGCAGATGGTTTTTGTGCCTTTTCACAGCACAGCATCCCCACCCTACACTCTGGAAATATTTGCTTATGACTAATCTGTACAGAACTGTATTGTTGTAACTGAGTGTCTGAGAAATAACACGTGTATTTTCACAGCAGCTCTCTATATTTATAGTTCTGTTTCACAGATGTCATCTTTACTGCAAGGAAGTGGCTGGCAGTCAAAATCCTGTCCTGAAAACTAGAAGCTGTATCAAAAATCCTGTTGTAGATCATGACATTATGACTTCAGTAGCCCCAGGCACTCATCAGCATCTCCACTAGCCTGGATTATTTGGGACTTTTTAATCCTGTGGCACTTCAAGGGGCCAATCTGGTCCATGCATCAGATTAAATTAGTGGATTCATGTGCAATATGAGTTCAGAAAGAAGTGTGAAGCACAACAGCATAATTATAGTGCTTTAGAAATAACTAGAGCTGTGCATATATTGACTACAGTGTGTATAATGGCCTAACAGGTAAAGCTAACAGCCTTAGACAGGTCATTACATTTAGCCAAGTCACATATCTGCTGGCATGGCTGCACTGTGCTGTTTTCACATGAACTCTATTCCTTGCACTAATGCAGTGTGATGGGAAAGTCCCATCCTATGCAGCAGCAGCTATTGACTGTGTGCATGTTTTTCTACTTTCAAGACTTTTGCAGTGATAAATGATGCACAATGGATAGAAGCAAAATCCCAGCCAGAAAATTCCTCTCCACACCAGCACAATATTGTGATCTAGGACTGGAAGCTAAGCACAGTGTGCCCTTCACTAGTAACTTTGTATACGTTTCTTCTGGAGAAGCTAGGAAGTACATGGGGCCTCTGTGAGGCTGAAGGATTCAAGAAGCTGCTGATTTCTTTGGGGGACAAACTGTGCTTGCTGAAGCTGTTAAAAGCTAAAGGTGCTGCTGATTCAGTGCTTCTTGTTCTTCTCTTTGGATGCAATAGCTTTTGGATAAGAGAGCACCTGATCCTGAGAACACCCAAGCAGAGCAAACCTTCTGCTCAGCGTAGCCTGCAGACAGCACCCTGGGTGACTACAGGTGGCTTGACAACCTTGACTTTCAGGGTGAACTGCATTTGTGTGTCTGAAGTATAGGGTTGTAACAAAAATAAAAGCTGGTTAAAGAGAAATAAACCACATGAGGGGGAAAAAAAAAAAAAAAAGAAAGAAAAACATGATGAACCTGAAGAGAAGGGAAACATTTTGAAAAGATGACAAGACTACCTTGGTAACTACCTTGGCAACTCAAACAGTGAGGGCATTGTGCCATAGCTGATCTGTTGAATGCAGGGATGTTATACCTTACTACTTCTGATGAATGAGTACCCCCTTCTTACTCTCATTTATGCCTATCTTTGAATGGATGTGTCTTCTCCTCCCTTGTTGAGGCAGCATCTCTTTCAGGGTCTGAGACAATAAATGGGTCTCTGCATTTGGGAAAGAATGACTGGTTTTTAGGCACCTGATCAAAGGCAGATTTTATGCTCATAAAGCTGCTTTCCTTTTCAAGTTTTACTGGAGCCCTGTAATGCCAACATTTTTCTTGTGGGTGACATTATCTTCCATTGTGGCTGCAGGACTGTTCTGATCACAGACCAGAAAAGTTTCCCTTGGCCTGAGGCAGCTTCTACTTTACCTGACAGATGCTTCTTTAACAGCTCTTAAGAGCTCCAACACTGGAGATGCCACAGCCTGCACAGGTTGTCTACCTAAGAAAAAAATTAATCAGAGTAAGACAAGCTCTTTTTCCATAGAAAAAATAATAAAACAATGTCTAACTACACATCTCTTCTTACAACTGAAGCCCAGCACTCCTCATTCTAACATTTTCTTCCCCAAACTTTGCAGTTCTGTAAGCAGAAGTTCAGTTTCTGTCTTTACCGGTAAGTGCCTCAGCTTTTTAAACCCAGTCATTCCTGCAGAAAAGGTGACTCTGCTGAGAAGGTGACCTGACAAGCATCAATCATAGCATCACGCAGCTGCTGCCTGCAGGAACTGGGAGACGACAGCGGGCATGATCTTCTGCTCCTTAGGTAGGACCTTCTGACTGCAGCGTGGCATTGCCATCGCAGGCACCATCATTTGTGACTGTCAAATGCAAAGTGTCTAGAGGAACACGAAAGTTAGAATTTCTTGTGAGAAGAAAAACATCATGTGGAGTGCTGTGGAAAGGGGAGTGTAATCTTTTTTTTTTTTTTTAATCAACATGGTGTAAATCCTAGTTCAGTAAACATCTCTTGCCACAAGGGTGGGCTATAGCTCTGAATATAAAAGCATATAATAATGTGGCACAAACTGAGCCCATGTCATGCCTGCATAGGTAGTCCAGTCAAAAGTATACAGCATATAATCTAATCAAAATAGCAGGAAGACACTTCCACCGAAACCTGGTGTACAAATTCAACAAAGCTTTTCCATAATGAGAGTGTATAATGACCAAGACATTTTATTTGACAAGAAACAAGAATGTTTGGGTTGGTTTTTTTTTTCTTCCCCACCCCTAATATTAGCTGATTTCCAAGCAATGCATTACTTCCAAACATTCAAAAAGATGAGTTTTGGAAGAGTCTGAATATAATGGTCTCAAAGTATAAATAGATAAATAGATAGATCTCATCAAAGCTCTTTGTCAGATCTGACCTCAAATGAGTAACAGATTCAGCTGTATGTTTTCCAGCAGAAAATGTCAACCTACCCTAGCAGCAAGTTTGCACCATCACCACCCCAGTGGATTCAGAGAAAAGTAATTATCCCAGCCAAAGGTGTTGTTAAAAGCTTAAGGTTTTTCTAAGAACACTACCAGAAATACCATGCTGTGATTCAGGTTTCACTGCAGTCTATCATTAGGCCTCCACTGCAAGGATTTCACTTTTATAAGGAAAATTTAAGCACTGCACAGCCTAAAAAATTGAAGGTGCATGCATTTCTTTCACAGGAGACTCCTAAGAGTCTTCCTTTGTGCTCATCGTGATAGAAAACCCGTTTTCTTTTGGATACTTATAGTGTTAACATAGTGCAGCTGAGAAAGGGAAAGGATAATTTTTCAAGATCAAAGGAGCTTTTGTGATTTTGATCCTGGAAAAGGCCCTGTTCAGGGATGTTTGAAGAAAAGCACCTATGTAAAGAGAGCCTGTCTTGCATTCAAAACTACTGAGAAAGGCTGTGGTCTGCAGAGGATAAAGGAGCTCCAAGAGTTAATCAATGTCAGTTCAAAAAGAAACAAACCACAACAAACTTATCATATTTCAGACTTTTGTTTGGTGGTCTCCAGTTTGAATCACTGGCCTTAGTTATTACTTTTATCATGCTGTCAAAAATTCCTCTCATGATTTGTTCCACATATAGCTACTTATTAACTTTTAATGTCTCTCCATCATTTTTTTTTTAAATCATATTTTGAAATTTATTAATCACTCTTTATCTCTCCCCTGAACTCTCTCCATTTTGGTTCATTCTTAGATTCCTCCTGGAAAGCCCCTGTCAGTCCAGTAATTGTTGTACCATGCCTCTAAAATGCAGCAGCAGAACATTTCTGCATCTACTAATTAGCTTTTGCATTTGGAAATGGTATCAGCCTCCTGGGACCACAGCAGGTCACTAGAAAGTGCTCACTGTGGTCATTGCCTGCCAAGTGCTGGCCCCTGTTGGGAGTCACACAGTTCTCTGAACTGTGAGTAGGGAGTGATGGCTGCAGTCCTCAGCATGGCCTGGGGAGCTTCTTGAGCAGAGCAGCCAGGGAACTGTATCTGATACAAACACAGGTACGCTTCTGAATAGAATAGAATAGAATTAACAAGGTTGGAAGAGACCTTCAAGATCATAAAGATCAACCTATCACCCAACACCATCTAATCAACTAAAGCATGGCACCAACTGCCCCATCCAGTCTCTTCCTGAACACCCCACCATCTCCCTGGGCAGCACATTCCAATGCCCAATCACTCTGTGAAAAGCTTCTTCCTAACATCCAGCCTAAACCTCCCCTGGTGTCCTCTTGCTCTGGTGCTGGTTGCCTGGGAGAAGAGACCAACCCCCACCTGGCTACAACCTCCCTTCAGGAAATTGTAGACAGCAATAAAGTCTGCCCTGAGCCTCCTCTTCTCCAGGATAAGCAACCCCAGCTCCCTCAGCATCTCCTTGTAGGGCTGGTGCTCCAAACCCCTCCCCAGCTTTGTTGCCCTTCTCTGGACATGTTCCAGCAACTCAACATCTTTCCTAAACTGTGAGGCCCAGAACTGGACACAGGACTCAAGATGTGGCCTAACCAGTGCTGAGTACAAGGGCAGAATGACCTCCCTGCTCTTGCTGGCCACACTATTTCTGATGCAGGCCAGGATGCCATTGGCCTTCTTGGCCACCTGGGCACACTGCTGGCTCATGTTCAGCTGGCTGTCAACCAGTAGCCCTAGGTCCCTCTCTGCCTGGCTGCTTTCCAGCCACCCTGACCCCAGCCTGTAGCACTGCATGGGGTTGTTGTGGCCAATGTGTAGAACCTGGCACTTAGCTGTGTTAAATATCCTTCCCTTGGACTCTGCCCATCTGTCCAGCCTGTCAAGGTCCCTCTGCAGAGCTCTCCTACCCTCTAACAGATCAAGTTTTCTGCAATAGCACAAACCTGGTTTACTTAAGTCCCATCACCATTTTTTTTGACTATTATTTTCACTTTCCCTATAAAACAAAATGCTTCCTAATAAGCAGAGAAGTTTTCTCCTGTATTGTGGGATTCTGAATGCAGTGATAAAATATTCTTGAATGGTTCCCAATTACCATTTATGGTTTTCTACTTTTTGGTTTTTTCCCCCCTCTCTGATAAGTGACTTCTTAACAGCACCAACTTTGTGAAAGTTTCAAGTTCTTTCAGTACACCACAAGCTGAATTTGGACTTTATTTTGGTAACACATATGACAGAATTAGCAGCATCTAAGCCTGCACTGATTTTCAGCTCTGTGAACTTCTGCTCTACACATGTCCAAATGAGTTCTAGTTTCCATGGGGCACAACAATTTTTCTTGAGGTCTAAAGCTTAATAAATTTATTTTATAGATGCTTAGAATTCATGGTATGAGGCTTCAAACATGTCACTCCTGATTGTAAGAAGGCTGGTTTTGAAGCTGGTGGAGGGTCTGAAGAACAAGTCTTACGAGAAGTGGCTGAGGGAAATGAGTGTGTTCTGGAGAAGAGGAATCTGAGAGGAAACCTTGAAAGGAGGTTGTAGTGAGGTTGGGGTTGGTCTCTTCTCCCAAGTACCAAGTGATAGGATGGCCTCAGGTTGCACCAGGTGGGGTTTAGGTTAGACACCAGGAAAAAATTCTTTACTGAAAGAGAGGTCAAGCATTGGAACAGGCTGCCAAGGAGGGTGGTGGAGTCAGCATCCCTGGAGTTGTTCACAAACATGTAGACATGGCACTTGGGAATGTGGTTTAATGGCCATGATAGTGCTGGGTTGATGGCTGGACTTGATGATCTTAGGGGTCTTTTCCAACCACAATGATTCTATGATTCTAAATCCTTTAGAATATGGCAGAAATACAGTAAATGTGGCTCATGAGATGAGCACTGTGGTGCCTGCCAATGCTGTAACTGGGAGGGTGTACCTACTTCTGCTGCACATGGCATCTCTGGGGTTTGGCTCACCAGCTCTCTAATGTGAGTGCCAAAGTTTCTGGCTCTTATGCAATGATTCTGTTGAAGTAATTTATCTCCTGCTTTGCTTTAGCATGGTCAGGGCTGACCTGTCGTCTTGTCACTCATGACTTACAACATATCTATCTTCCTTTCCTTTGCAGGTAGCATGGTCTTCACCAGCACCCACAGCTGGGCATCCTGTAACTGTTGAAGGTGAAGGGTAACATATACTCCTCAGCTGGTATTCAGCATCAGGTGGATTTTCTATGGGTAATGTGGCAGGGGAGATTTGTTTTTTATATTAGTCAAGCCATCAACACTTTGATGGCTCCTGGTATTTGAATCTGACAGCTTTACAAAGTGCTTGGACATCTTGCCTTGCACATTTTCCACTTATTATGTCATTCTTCTAATAGTTTGGATACTGGCTTTGCCTCATGATAACTGGTTGAGATGTCTTTTTTATGCCTTCAGGAATACACATGCCTTTGTCCCAAGGGCAGGGCATGGATAACAGCTCACTGGCTCAGGGAGTGGCATCACTCAACTTCAAATCATAGAATGGTTTAAGTTGGAAAGGACCTTTAAAGGTCACCTATTGCACCCCCCTGCAGTAAGCAGGAACATTTTTAACTAGATCAGGTTGCTCAAAGGTCTGTTTTAGTGCTGAGTCTGCAAATACAAGATTTCTTCTTATCAGAGTGAAATCATTCCTATTCTCTCACCACACTGGTACCATAAAGGGTATTGAGTCAAATCAGCATTGCCTCTTTCAAAGCAGTATTCCCATATACCATGAGGCCAGTGAATCAGCAAAACGTGTTTGAAAGGTCATGATCTTAGAGGTCAGAGCTTTTATCTCTGCTTTCCCTCAAGACACACTCAGGTACATGTAACCAGCCTTCAAGACATTAATATCCTGGCTTAAGAGTGTATTTTGGATTTAAAATTCTATTTTAGTGTATGTATCACCTGTTATGCACAGAAGATGGAGACAAAAGCCAACAGCAAGATCTAGCAGAAGTCACTAGTGCAAACCTGGTGCTGGTTGAGAAACAGCCCAAAGGACTGCAAGTGTCATTCCAGATGGAGAATCTTTTGAACCCCAGGATGAAAAAATGTGGAGGAATGTCTGTTTCAGGACCTTTAACCAGTTTTACCTCTTGTTTACAACACATCTAGATTAAAGCCTCTGTTAAAGGCAAAAGTATTCTGCATAGGAAATACTAATTTTGTACAGCATCTTCCTCACCAACACTAAAAGATCCTCTTTTAAATTGACAACTTAGAAAAACTCAGACAAAGCAGAAGTTCTCTCTGCCTAGAGGCTGTATAGGATCTCCAGGACATTTGTTTCACATCTGCCACCATGTTCAGAATGCTCCAGCCGAGTCCCATCACATGGTGATCCCATGATCTGTGAACAGGTGAAGCTCTGAAACTTCAGAGGAGAGGGAATCATCAGAAATGCACAAAACACCTCCTTACCCTTTAAGGAACTTGCAAATCTTGCTGCTATTCTTAATATTTTAAAATTAATGCTTTTGCTATTAATTCTTTTCTTTCTTGAACTTCTTTTAAAGAGGAAGTTGCCATCCCTGCGTTTCTCTTACTGTGTTTGGACACAAGTATTGGTTATCCTGTATTTCACACGAGGCAGGACATGTGGGCTTTAGCCAAGGGGGAAAGAAGGTACAAGGGTTACAGTGACATTTCTAGAAATAGAAGTAGATTAAATATTTGAGCCTTGTCATGGGTGGTATTAATTGACACACCATGTGATTCTGAGTGACATTTTAGAGGAATGGCAGAGTCATAGCTAAAGTTCACACAGGCTCATAATCACAGATCACGTATACACACATCTTAGACTGCTAAGTCGTTTAGCTAACGGAATCACTGATGGGAGCTGAACTTTCACCTGGTGAAGAGAGAAGGACGCTGGTCTTTTATATTTGAGAAGTAATTCATTTGAGTCATCCTTAGCTTGAGCTAGCTACAGGTGCCAGTGGAAAGTTTTCTCTGCCCATCTATGGAAATTTCTGGCACCTTAGAAACATCTGCACAATGTCACAAGTGACTACATGCATAAGAGACCATTTTTAGATATTCAGAGAACAGTTTAGGCTGCCCTTGGTTTGCTACGCCACTGTAGACAGTTACAGAGGATGAGGTAGATGTTAAAACATTAAATATCATAAAGAAATATTGGTTGTTCTTTTAAGTTTGTTATAACTCGCCCTTAGCAAGATATGAACCTTTTTGACTAGCCCGTGGTTAAGATAAAGGCTCCAGAGAGCAGAAACAATGCTAGTTCAGACAACACTCTAAGTCTGCCTTAATCACAGCACGGAATATCTTTACCAAAAATAATCAACTAAATTTCAATTTATTTCCCCTTGTAATGCCAGAGGTCAGTGAATGATTATTGAAAACTAATAACTTTTTTTTTTTTAAATACAAACAATGAAGCTATGAATAGATTCATATGAATACGAAATATAAATAATGAATAGATTCTTATGATTAAAGATAATGTAAAGAAGACTGCAAATTGTCATGGATCAGACAACTACCCCTTAATAACAAGACAATTTTTGATTACTATCAGCTGAAGGTCTGTCAGGTCAGATCTGACCTGGTGAGATTCAGAAGCCCAAATTCCTCCACCAAAGTCCAACCAAGGTTCAGGGAGTGCTTGCCCTTCTGAATCAACCCAATACTACTTTACAGTATAACCCCCTCATCTCCACAGTGCATAGGGCTACAATTGAAATCTAAAAAAACACATATTGAGAATTGGAGATGTTTTCTCTGAACTTGCTACACATCTACAGTGATTCATTTTCCCCTTAAACTGTTACTTAAGGGTCAGCATTTGAAGCAGCTGCACCATAGGCTCTCACATTTCTTCCTGAGCCAGGTAGTTAGGTGAATCAATAAATTATAACCAAATTACACCACATACTGTGGTGCTTTGAATTAACTTTTAATAACCCTCATATTTGGAATGCTACCATTTGAGGCTAGAAAAACACAATATAGGTAGTTAAACTGACCTTGAAGATGAAGGTAGAGACCTCCTGCTGCCTGCAGCGTTCCCCAAGTGTAAAGGGAATAACAAGTTGGTGCACAAATAAAAACCTAGGTAATATGAGAGGGGCGGAAAGGAGGTGAGTGAAACAAAAATAATTGCTGCTGTGTCCAATCCTGTTTCACTGGGTTGCATGAATGACATTTGCTTACATCAAGGGTGCCCTTGAGGATGTAAGCAGGATGTGGCAGTAGGGGTGCACGTAGCACTTGGCTGATAGCAACATCATGTTTCAAACACTTCTCAAGGGGAAAGAGTTCACGTCAGCAAATGTCTGGCCAGATGCCTAACTGCAACAAGATGCACCTACACGGATTCACCCCCAAGAGCCCGTTTAGTAACAGCCAAAAGACAAAGGTCAAGAGCAGCTTCTGGTCTGGATTGCCTTGTCTGACTGAACAACTCCTGAGGGACACAGACAGCAGGATATATCCACCTGCACAGACTGGAGACAGGTCAGAGAGGGAAAGGGAGTCAGAAGGAGACTACTTCTTGGTTCTTTGTAAGGCAGAGTGGTCCAGAAATGTAAAATGAAAAAGAAGGGTGTCTGTAGCCTTCTATTCATAATTACTGTAGCTGCCTAGTGGTGAAGTACTAGAAGAAATGACACATGATGGTTCAGAAAACAAGAAATAATCCTTAATTTCATTCACCTAGATCTGCTCCCACCAAAGCTGAACAGTAATTGAGCCTGACAGAGGGACACAGATGCCAGTACCAAGCAGCTGTTTAAAAATCTAAGACTTTAAAATGCTTTTTCCTTTGTACATTTAGCATTCCTTGAGATGTCCATAGCAGTTTCCTAACCCCAAATTTCAGACATACATAGACAAACAGAGACATCTCTCCCCCATAATGCCATGGCTTGCCTGGACTAATGAGAGCCATGCGTGCCCACCGTAATGAAAAGTAAAACAGCCACTCCAGATGAATACCTCTGCCCTATCAAGTATTTGAAACGCTCCCTCTTTACCACACCTGCTTTTTATCAACACAACGCTATGTTTCTGGTATTGATAGAAAAAAGAAACAAATCACAGCTGAGAATCTCTTGAGGTAATATGAGTACAGAAATAAAAGCACAAGAAATCTGGCTCTGTGCAGGAACTGGCAAAGAAAACAGAAATCAGCTTTTCCTCTCCTACTCATTGAGAGCTTCTTTGAGGGAGTGTCACTGTAAGTACCTCAGCCTTCATTAAATACAGAATTCTGTGTACTGACCCTCCTGCAGTGGCTGCTGTCACCTCTTTGCTAGCAACACAGCCCCACCACTCCAGTTTAGCAGTTCACGACTGAGGTGTGTACCTTATTTTAAATTTGTGATTAATGGCACCTTTTTTCCATAAAGCCCTTAGATTAAAACCTTCCCCTCAAAGTGGGTGACACCATGAACTGAACTCTGCCTTCCTGGTTTGTGCAGATGTTTAAGATATTTGGCAGCCCAGAGCCTAGAAGAATAGAAGATGCAAACAAGACTCAGTCTACTAACATCACAAACACCTGGTTATATCACAAACACAGTGTTAGTAGGTTCTTTGATGATTTCTGAAGACTGTATCATTAAATGCTTCAAAAATAAGGTTGGTTTTACCTCTGTTCTTTACTGTATTTTGTGAGCAATTCAGTTGCAGAAACAGTTGGGATGCTAAGAATCCTCCATAAATAATGCTGTATTTTCATCTCCATCTAGCCTAAATATTTATATGAAACCTCCCAATTAAAATGCTATCTTGGTTTCATTTCTTGGGCTGAAGAGGTAGCAGTAGCTGACTGTTAATTCAGCTTCTATTCATATTAATGCCATCTGTCTCTGCACAGGGAGTTTAGATGAAATTCAGCAGTAATTTGTGCCCCATTGGAGTTTGTTGTGGAAGCTGCTGAACAAAGAAGTTACCTACATGGACCAGCTAAAGGTAATTTTGCTTTATGAGAAGGCCTTTCTAATTAGCACACTTCTTTCAAAGGACATGTCTAAAAAGTCAAATTTCCACATGTAGGAAATAATTTCTTAGTAACCAAAGGAATCAGGACAGAACTTATAAGCCTAGATAGTCTTACTTTGTATATGTATCAAATTAAGAGTTGGAAGGTGGTGTGTTTGTGAGGGCACTAATCACTAGTTGCCCTGCTGCTGGAGTCAGAGCTCAGCAACTGTACAGTTGCAAAGAGCCACTCTACACAATATCCTTATCAGCTAGCAGTCAGCTTTCTCCTGACACAATGGCAATTTTTGGTTTTCAGCTTCAGTGGATCTTTAATTCTCAAGATTCCTGAAGACAGAATAATGTGATGAAGCATACCACCCTGGGAATAAATACCATTGTTTGCCAAATGGTTACCAGCCCTCTTACTGAGATCTCCCTGTGACTGTGGATGTTCAATATCCTATTACACAGAGTATGTGCAGCTACTGAGATCTCAAATATGAAAAACATTCCATTTTGAGGTGACATTCAGCCACTTACATCCCAGTGAAGTCGATGAAATTTAAGAAAGGGCTTGGTACTAAGCAAGTACAGAAGTAAGCCCACAATAGTCCTTCCACAGTTATGATAACTCCAAAGAAAGGTACTTCAAGGTGGTAGTGCATGTCTACTAAATAAAGAGCTCAACCAGATCCAACTAACCTTCTAAAAATAACTCCATCTATTTTAAGTAATTGAAGCTGCTTTTCACAGAACATCCACTACGCATTATAGGAAAGGTTCTGTATAATTAGCAGTGTGCACTCTGGCCAAAGGGAGGAGAAATGTTTATCCTAAAATGGGAGAAGACCCTTTGGAAAAGCAGGAATATCCCAAATCCTTGCAACAAAACCGTGTGGCCTTCAGCACAATTGCCTAAAATGTCATCACATGATTTTTGTCAGCTGTGTTGCAGACTGCATTGAACAATATCACAAAGCAATGGTTTTAATTTGAGCAGCAAGACTGGAAGAAGGAATTGTCTAGTCTAGCTCATGCATGAAAAAAGGGCAACAATTCTGTCTCAGACAGTTTCAGCCCTTGGAAAAGTTGCTTGTGCGTGATATTTTGGCAAAGCTTGTCTCATTAAAAATGCAAAAAAGTATATTTGTTTCTCATGAAAATGTTATTTTCTCTCAAAGATATGTATTAAGGACACTACTAAAACAACAAGTTTTGAGATTGCAATTGTCAGGGAATTCAGATGAGTAATGGCTACAGAACGACAGCCAAAAAAATTACTCAGGTATGTTGAACTCTGGACACATTCCCTCTTTTCACCATGATGGTCCAGCATTTTTTGTTGTGGAAACTCCTGCAGGGCATAGTTAGAGAATACATAAGATACTCTTTTTCAGATGGCTCTTCCATTGGAGGTTAACTTTTAACAGTAAACAAAATGGAATAAATTAAATATTTAGATTTAGACCAGAATAGAAAGCAATGATAGGACTTTGTGTCTTCTCTGTCTGGAAAACATACTACTTTTGATTTATGTGATGCATACCTAGGGCCTAGACATGATTTATACACATTATCCCCAGTCTGTATAAATGAAGAGCTTTCAGAAATAGTAACAGAAGAGAAGACAAGCCTTCAGTAACAATTATTGCTCTATTTCTGACCCATCTGTCTGGGCATGTGCAGACACCACGGGCATTAGTATGGTAGGGTGCTATCTGATTCAATGAGGCTTACACAGGGCAGCTGCTGCCTCCAGGAAAATAAATTTTAAGTGGCTTCTGCTACAACACTTACCAACCTCACTGCACAGAATTTGCTTCAGCAGTCAGGGAATCAGACTGTACACCAGTGACTATCTTGGTCATCTTTGAACCTGGATATTTCAAGCAGAAGTCTGCTTTTCTCAGATTTTACTTCTTCTAGCCTATGTGCAGGTAGAACATTAGAATATAATATATAGACTATAAGGCTATATAAGATATCATTCACAATGCTCATTCATTACCTGCACACACTTATTCGAGAACAGTTTCAAATTTTTCCTCAGAGAGGCGAGGATTTTGAACAGCCTGGTGAAAGAAGCAGAACCAGCCAAGTGTTTGACATAAGGTTAAGAAAATGGTTGAAATTATGGCAGAAACTAAATTAAAATTAATCTGCAGTGATTTTAAACAGAGATGCTTGGTAAGCAGTTTGATTTCTTTTCTTGCACTGAAGATAGCTGGCAACTTCAACTGTAAGTTACTCTCACAGTTAATTTTGGATTTTATGTAAAACACCAAAAATGAAAAAAAAAGATTTATTTTTTTTCTACTTTATCACTGTCTTCTTCCTCTTCTTGGTGAGGGGTTTGGAACACAAGCCCTATGAGGAGAGGCTGAAGGAGTTGGGGTTGCTTAGCCTGGAGAAGAGGAGACTCAGGGGTGACCTTATTGCTCTCTACAACAACCTGAAGGGAGGTTGTAGACACGCAGAGGTTGGTCTCTTCTACCAGGCAGCCAGTACCAGAACAAGAGGACACAGTCTCAGGCTGTGCCAGGGGAGGTTTAGGCTGGATGTTAGGAAGAAGTTCTTCACAGAGTGATTGCCCATTGGAATGGGCTGCCTGAGGAGGTGGTGGAGTCACCTTCATTGGAGGTGTTCAGGATGAGACTTGATAGGGTGCTTGGTTGCATGGTTTAGTTGATTAGATGGTGTTGGATAATGGGTTGGATGTGATGATCTTGAAGGTCTCTTCCAACCTGGTCTATTCTATTCTATTCTATTCTATTCTTGCACCTTGTGATTCTTTAAATGGTCTCAAACCTGGTCTTTGCTTAATGTGGGTTTTTCCCACTCTCCACCTTTGTTTTCTGGAGCTGGACAGTACAGCTAGAGCCCTTGCCAGCGAACACTGCGGCAAAGCAGTCATTGTGCACCTCAGCGTTCTCCACATCAATCATGACCAGGTCTCCATTTCTCTTTTGGAGAGGACCCATATCCTCCTTAGCCTTATTTTTGTCACTCTGGTCCTGGCTAACTGGGGAGGTCCCAGCTGATTGGAGGTCAGCAAATGTGATGTCTGTCTAGAAGATGGGGCAGAAAGATGATACTGGAAACTACAGACCTGTCAGGCTGACCTCAAGTGCCATGGAATGTCATGGAGCAAGTCATCTTGAGTGTCACCTTAAGGCCATACACAAGAAAACCAGTCCCAGGCAGCATGGCTTTGTGAAAGGCAAGTCCTGCATGAGTAACCTGATCTTCTACAGAGAGGTGATGTAGTGGATAAGGGAAGGGCAGGGGAAGGACTGTGGACGTTGTCTACCTGGACTTTAGCAAAGACTTTGACACTGTCTCCTATAGTGCTGTCCTTCAGAAACTCATGACACAAGGCTTGGATAAGTGCACTCTGCATTGGCTAAGAAACTGGCTGGCTGGCCTGGCCCAAAGAGCAGTGGTGAATAGAGTCAAATCTAGCTGGCATCTGGTCACAAGTGGTGTTATCTAGGTTCCATTCTCTTTAATATCTTTACTAATGATCTTAATGAAGGGGTTGAGTGCACCCTCAGCAAATTTGTAGATGACACCAAGCTGGGTGGCTGTGTTGAGCAGCTGGGGGGTAGCAATGTGTTACAGCAGGATGTAGACAGGTTAGACTGATGGGCCAAGGTTAGTTGTATGAGGTTCAACAAGGTGAAGTGCCTGTCATGGTAGGGCCAAATGGCCCTGGCACAAAACCAGACAGACCCTAAGGTGCCTGAACATGGTCCCCCTGTCCCCCTCCTTCCTGCAAAAAGCCAGGGTAATGCAGGAAAAGGAACAAAGGGGACAGGACCATACATGTCTGGGAAACAACCCTGTATCTATGGTAAGGGCATGTGTGCTGGCCACACCCTGTCAGAACCCCTTCCTGTTGGGTAACTATGTGCTGGTTTCATGCCCTATTGGGCCAAGCAAATCTCGGGCAAGATTTATATACAGGCTGATTTCTAGTTGCCTGTGCCTTGCTTAAGCCTTGCTCAAGCCTTGCATTCTTGAACCTGCTTGGACCTTGTCTGGTGTGAGGTTGCCTCAAGTTGCATCACCTTGAGTTGCCCAGCCCAGAACCTGGGATAAAGCCACGAGCCTACACACTGCAAGCTATGAGAGAAGCCACAAGCTTAGGAGTCAGTACCAAGACTACATCCTTTTGAAACCAGGATTTTTCTGTGCCTCAGTTTCCCCAGGAAAAAGCAAGAGCCTGTTGCGATAGCATCGTTAACAGCTCGCCGTCTGCTGAAGCCAGACCAGCCATCGAGACTGCATAGCCATTCCTGATGGCAATCTGCTGTGCCTGGCATGTGAGAGTGCCCCAAAGCCTCTAATACACAGCAGCAGCACACCCCACTTTGGGTACCACCAGCTGTGAGTAATTAATTCTTTGTCTCTTTGGTTTAACTGCTCTTGTTGAGTCTCCCCCACCATGTGGTCAATGCCATTTTGCTCCTGAGTTATTCTCTTTCTGTTATATTCCTCCTGGTTTGCATAAAATAGTTAAATTGTTATAGTTGCCCAAATCCTGTACATTTCCATGGCAAATACATTCCAACTGTACATAGAACCTTTTGATACATTTGGCAACTTTCATATTAATACAGGTTATTAATATCTTTAATATTGCCATCTCTTTTATAAATAAAGAAAATACTATATCCTTTAACAGTGCCAGGTCCTGCACCTGGTCTACAACCTCACAGTAAGTTACAGACTTGGGGATGTATGGTTGGAAAGCTGCAACTGGGAGAGGGACCTATGTATGTTGGTTAATAATCATCTGAATATGTCAGCAATGTGCCTAGGTGGCCAAGAATGACGTCCTCAATAATCTGCTGAAATGATATCCACCTACTTGTGTTTTACTAGAAAGGGAATAGAGCCATGGAAGGGAAGAGGCTTTTCTTTGCTGAAGAAGAACGTGAGGTGCAGCTGTTTTAGTTTAATCTGTTACACATGTTATTCAGTTATTGGTGCTGTACATTTCACAGTAGATCAGCATTTCTGCTTGTGCATGAGGTAGCCTTCATTCTCCGTCCAAGTTAAAATAAGCATTATTCTTGATGCTCAGAGCAGCTGCAATGCAGCATGAGCTAAATAAAAAACACCCCCCCCTACCCCACCCCCCCCAGTAGTTTTAGCCTGTACCTTGAAAATTTTCCACAGATCTTGAATAGAAAGTGGTAGAATGTAAATAAATCCCCATTAGATGTGAAAAGGACAATAATGGTAAGATCTAAATAGTCCCATTGGACAGATTGCCAACATCAGCTTACTTGTATACTTTCTCACTTTTCACTTCCTTCACTCCAGCAGACACTAGCTCTGGTTTCTGCTGGTCTTGCTGACCTTGGTTGCATTGATTTGTTGTGGCTGAGTATTAACAAACTCTCTGTTCTATCTCTTGTCTTGCATGTATAGGTGGCAGGGAAGGGAGCACGAAGTGGGGAAGCTATTAGTAGCCCCCTGGGTTGTCCAGGCGGGTTCTTGTGTTGTCTATAGATTGAATATGTAAATATTGTATATTTTGTACATATTAATCTCATTCCATATGTTAGATTGTAGTTTTGTTTGTAAATACAGCTTCATTTGCTCCCACTGAGCTGGTCTGGCAATTTAATATTGGGGGGGAATTTCCAACCCACCACACCCCCAGAAAACAGAACAAAATGCAGTAATTGAAACCATTTTTCCTATTAGAGACCCAGAGTTTTCTCTGTTTTTTGTCCTTATTATTAACAGCTTGTCCCTTCCCTTCTCCCACATTTCTATAAAACATACAGTATGCAGAAGGAGTGGATTTCATTATTCACCATTAAGGGGTTAAAAAAACCCCAAACAGATACCAGTAATAACTCTTGAAACTCAGGGAAAGAAAAGAATGTTTAATTGGCATATAGGCAAACCAACCTGCCTGATATGCCTTACTAACAATACAAAGCAATAACCTCAGGTCAAAAGATACATGCAAAAACATCTGGATTGTGCACTAAGTAACATGTTAGATATAGGTACATCTGTCAAATAAACATACATCTATTCTCCTAAAGAACAAAACCTCAGAGACCATATCAAAAGTAAAGATACAACAAAACAACCATAGTTCAGCAGCCTATTGGACACAAAGCATCCTACACAGAGACATTTGACCTTTAGAGGCAAAAAACTGTAACAGGCAAATAGCTGAGAGCCAGATCCCCACATACATACTATGAAAAGCTCTCAGTGAAGCCTAAGGTATTATCAGAATGAGGTCTGAAGGATTTTGCCCTTAATGAATAACAATTATGCATGGGTAGAAATGTCTCCATTGGTGAGCATTTTAAACAATATATCTAAGTTTAATGGTGATGTTAAGAGTGAGAGGAGGAAAGACTGAATATCAATACAAATACAACAATGTTTTTGTAAAACCCTTAAAATAAATAGCGATTATGAAAGAAAACTTGGGATAATGAACATGTCCTGAAATCAAAGTCAATATGGTTAAAGTTAATAAATACTTTAAATAGTTCAGTTCGTTTTTATCCTACAGAAAAATAGTAACAGTATTAATAACTAGGAAAGCAGAAAGAGAATGGAGACCTCTTCCTTACTTTTAAAGGGTCACCCTTAAGGGTGATCAGCCCCAGTATCATCTCTCACTATTAAGCTACACGCTTGTGTGTTACAGCACTAGCTGAACCGAAAGGACAGAATATACACTTACTGCCACTGTACACTCAAGGGACCTATGGTTTCTTCTACATAATGGCTAATCATGGGCTCCAACCACTAACAATACCAGTGAATTTAGTGGGGGGAATAGAAAGCTGGGGTGAAGGCAAATCTAACCCCATACCAGCGTGTGACGAGTGCTGTCAAGTGGAAGGGGATGTATCGGTGCTGCTGCCCAGGTTCCCAGATAATGACAGGCTGAATCCAGGCTGCTACTTAAACAGTACAAAAAAATACTGCAAATCTCTCCTTGAACTTTGCTGGCAGATGTGCCCACTGCTGAACCAGTGGATGAAATATGCTATCCCCATTGCACCTAGCCAGCCTGCACACCCTGAGGTGTTTTTGTCCGGAGAGCGACAGAGAGCAGCCCCTCCAATGTTGTAGCAGCAGGGCTGAAGCTAAGAAAGGCAAGTAGAGAGGTGCTTCTGCCCTTCTCTTTCTTATGAATCCTGAATCACCTGGACTTTTTCAGCTCCAATTGCAGAAAAGCAAGTCTGCTCTGCTTCCACAGCATAAAAGCTCTAATGGACAAGATCCTAAAAGACGGCAAGATCCAAATGGTGAAGTCCTCACTTGGATACATCCTCCCTAAAACACCAGAGGCAAACAGTGGCTGCTTTGTGATGGGGATTTTTATCTCTATTTTATACAGCTGTGGTGGAGTGGCACAGAGAAGCTGGTAGCAAGGAGCTTCACAATCCCTGTGCTCTGTACAGGGAGATCACTGCAATAGCTGGTTAAAGAGGAGTACGAGGCAAAGCCTTACTTAAAGCAGGTTGCTGCTGCCTACTAACTACTGCCAAAGCTGAAGCACCATAGCAGTACTGTAGCAGAGGCACTCAGGCCACTTACATGTGAAGTACACAGCCCAGCTGCTGGGTAGACACACCACTTTACACTTGCTGTGTAGGATTTCCACAAAACAGCTGTTTCCAGCTTTGGTTAGGTTTGCAACACTGCCTAGAGCAGTGGATATCAAGATGCACACTCACTTCTTTGAGTAGTCACCTCCTGTATTTTAATGAATATGTGGTAACCCCAACCAAAAAGATTAATACTATTCATCAGCAAATAAAACATTTCTGTGACCATTTTTTTGTTGTTGTTGTTCCTCTGGATACAAATGTAGTTACTCTATTGATTCTAACCTAAATTGTGCCCCTGACCCAAGGAGTGACTTTTGGCATATAAACAGTATATGCACATTGTCTACTGATTTTAAGATACAGATGCTCAGCACCTTTGAAAGAATCCTTTTTCTAATCCTTTGCCTTCCTCTCTGTCCATTTGTAATGCTGTGTAGCACAATCACAGCACCACCCCTACCTCCTGCAAGTGTTAAAATGCATTGAATGTTTTGAAAAGCCTGAAGAACTGATATATACACAAAAAGTACAAAACAAGGAACTGTGAGAAGAGCATGACGACTAATTGTACCCTGTAATGCTAGGAACACCAAAGGAGTTTGGTAACATGGGATATAGGCTGATAAAGCAGCATTTAATAGCATACAACAGAGATGCCCATTGACATTGACAGTAGTTACACATTTTCCTTGCTAACAGAAAAAACAATAAAATCAAATGAAGAAGTAATTTTTTTGGACCATTTCCCCCCAGTTTCTTCATTACTTTGAAGTGTTTTGTCAAACTACTGCTTATGTACAGAAAATACACAGTAAGTTGGTTTTGTGGTCCAAGTAAACCATGCTTTCTCTTTTACCCCATGCATTGTGATGCAATCAGCTTCTTGTCAGTCATTAGTGAAAGCAACAAACACTCTTTTGACAATAAAAAGCTTCTGTAAGTAACATTGTCCATGTTCATTTCTTCAGCAATCATTAGCTAGAACTATTTAAAACATTTCCTTTCCTGTTGCTGTCTGCTTTTCTAATGGAGGAACTTTCCCAGTATTTTTGATGTTTCCTCATGCAGTTATTTACAGAGATGGTCCTTGTGGTGAAGGACCTTAATGAAATTTACAGTTGCTAAGGTACTTTTATAAATGCTAGCAGTTGCACTCAGACAGAACGAATGGAATTTATTGTGCAGCTCTGTGCCAGGCCAGCAATATAATTAAAGTGCAAATAAAGACAAAACACACAAGCCAGGCAGATCCGTTTTTCATTGCCAGTGCTAAAGAAACATCATGACTGTCATAAGAAATATCAAATCAAATAGGCCTAGGTCACAATCTGTCTGAAACTCTATCTCCCTGAGAGGATTTAAGGGAGGTATACAGTGATATAGCCCTATTTCTTCAATTGGCTGAGTATGATTGGAAAAGTAAGGACACTTTTCCAGCCAATTTTTTTTCCAACAGTGCTAACACCTGCATTTTATACTATGATGCACTTTACAGCATGCATTAGAGCTCACTTCCCATGCAGCTACAACAGGCCACTGTTGATCAGGAAAATTCAGCTGTAGAAATGAAATCGCTCTACCTGGTATGTCAATAAAGCATAGGCTTTGAAAGCGTTTACAAACAGGACATCTTCTTAAACATATGCCCATAGGTAAATGATAGTTACTAGCTCAGATAAAAAGATACAGTTTGTGTTTGCTGGCATTCAGAGATTGCCACTGATATGAACAGTATTAGAGCTGAACAAAAAACAACCAACCAACCAACCAAAACTGTATTTTTCAAAGCATTGATTCCACACAAAACAGAACTGTCTTTCCAACTGCTACTGCCCATTGCTGATCACACCCGTTGCCTGACCAGACAGATATTTCTCCCCACAGTATGTCCAGAAAGTGCTCTGTAGCCTGACTTGTCAGAGAAGCTGCAGGAGGTGCATTAAAGTGCCTTTTTCAGGGCTGTGTGCAGCATGATTAACCATCCCATTCGCTGTATGCCTGGCTCTCTGAAGCCTCAGGTGTAGCCCCTAATCTTGTATTTCCCAGCTGAAATTTGCAAGGCTGGTGACTATTTACAGCTGTTCAACTAGTTCATTTGCTTGCCATACTCTTACTGTGTGTAAATGAAAAAAAAATATTTACAATTCATTTATAGGTGAAATCAGTCACCTTAGAAAAGGCTGACAGACATTTAAAGAAGGTAACACTTTTATAAAGAATAGCATTAAATATATAGCAGTGTTTTGGAAAAAAATGCAGAGTTGAAGGTACTGGATGCTACCTTAATATCACTCCAAGATAGTAGAATGACTGTTAAGATCCTGGGGGTTTTTTCCAATGAAATTAACACCATTATGAGGACAACACTACCATTACTGCCTCACTGAACACCTAAGTTAGCCATCAACCCAGACCACACGACAGTCATCTCATTTTGCTTATTTATCTTAATATACCTGAGTATATTACCATCAGTTAAATCTGTCCCCTTTAGCTGTCACATGAAGTGGCTACAATGAGTATCCATTCACAGGAAGGTCTCCTATTGTCCATGAAATGCATAGTCCCTACTGCAAAATATTGTCTTTGCAAAGCAGCAATCACATAATCCAGGTAGGAATAATCTTCGTCTTCCACCTCCAATGCTTGTTTTCATTGCCTGAAAGGGAAATGCTGTGAGGCTCTGTATCTCTTACTAGAAAAGAGATCTTGCATTCTTCTCAGTTTCCCTTGCTGTCTTTAGGACTTGGCATGCATGATTCTGTTCATTGTACTAAAGCTTTCTGTAGACTCTGAGGCAAAGCTGGCTTTTCAGGCAGGGAGTCTGGGCTCAATCTTTAGGGAAAGTTCATACAAGGTATCTTCATCTATGATGAGTGTCTTGTCAAGTAAATAGTGAGTGACCTGGAATGGAGAAAACAAAGGTGAACAGACTGTATGTTACTTCTACAAATACTTATTTGCTTTCCTTTTCCCCTTCAGCTCATTTCATGTCTTGAGACACTCTCACATTGTCTTCTTGAGAAAAACAATTCATTCAAATGATGTAAAGCTGCACCAGCAGCACTGCAAGAATTAAGTATGTCTTCTTAGAAATAGTCAGATCCTTGCCCATGTTACCTAAGGTCATGTTGTTCATCTGAAGTCTGAAATTAAGTCTTCTCTAGAGGCACCAAATGGCCTCCATGGCCTCACTGCTTCCATGAAGGACAAGGGGCAAAGAATTGCAGAATGCACATAGCATCAGTAGACACTTGGCCCACCTCCTGTCCCCTAATCCCTTGATTCTGTGATTCCCTGGGGAATTACACTTCCAACTGGAAAGAGTGAACACATTTCCCTTTGAATCTGTTTGCTCATATCCTGGGCCCATGAAGCTTGTAATCTTGAGAGAGATTCCAGAGAAGGAGGAAAAAACTTGCTTCTATATACAGTGTCAAGAGTTTCTGGCAGGGTGAGGGTATTACAGCTGCAGATTAACTGTCCATATTTCTGTCTGTCCTCTCCTCTGTGTGTGTGTGTGAACAGAATTGTTTTTAACTTTCAACAACAGCTGTATCTTAGAATGAATTGCTACCAAAGCTTTGATTTCATTAGTAGGTGACAATGCCTAAGAAGAGCCTTACCTTCTGCTGATGCTCTATGCGGTAGGAGGTCTGCTGGAACTGGCGTATTTCCCTGATGATATGTGAGATCTTCCAAAAGAATGCATAAATATGAATAAGTACCACTGCATTTTTATTTCAGCATGAATTTTGCACTGAGTTATGTAATTTATCCTGGGAGGATGGAAGGACAGAGGTAATTTCCTAATGGCTCCCAAGGATTTAAACATTCATAAATTAACCATTTATTGTTCAGACAGCCTGAAGTGAACCACATTTTCCCTTCTCCTCCCACAGTGAAAACCTCTTTCTGTCTCAAGTGACTGCTGCAAGGTACAGCAGTAAGAGGGGCATCAAGCTGAGATTAGAAATTTCCATGCTTTCCTCCGAGGAGTTATTACAGAACATTACATGGTAGCTAGAGAGAAACCAACTTTAAAATGTTTTCTGAGACTCTATCACGCTTGAAAAGAAGATTGTGATTACTGCTTTCTGGTGAATCACTAAATTCTTTCAATTTTGATTATTTCAAAAAGGCTTTTGTTTTTCCTTCATGAGCTCTGGACAGCTGCTTTTTCTCAGAGAACAAATCTGAGACAAATTCACCCTGTAAAAATACTCAGTTTACCAGAAGATGGTGATAGAAGACTGGGTCAAGTAATTGCCTTCAGTTGCTTGATGTCTGTCTTGCATGATGCCAAGATATTTGTACATTTTAGAAGTTAAATTCCAAGGAGTTATAATTAAATCAGGAATTAACTCACATAATTAAACACCTGTTGGGAAAGTATATATAAGGAACTGAAAATTACCATTCTCATTTTGGAAAAATTAACAAGGCCTTCCTCAGTGAAGTTTGGTGTTCCTTCTTCAATAAATGCCAGGTCTGTCAGGTACATTCCAAGGTAGGGAACAGCTGGTGGGTTACAACTGTGAAAAAAATAGATCAGCATATTCACCTGTAGCTAATATTTTTAGTTGATTTTTACATAACTCATACAAACTCTTCACGACTTAACATGCTTCTAATCAACAGGTTATATCAACTGAAGCAAACAACTTCTCTGACTTCAGCTGAGTTGTATTTGCACTACCCATGGCACACTGAATATATTCCATCCAACAGGTAATATCTAATATCTAACAACAGATGACCTTTAGCAAAAGGTAGAATGGTAATATGATGGAGTGAGAGGAAAGACAGATAAATTCTGGAATCAGAGAGCACCTTCAAGCACATTTCAATCCTGGCTGCCAAACCATTCCAGAAATAGATCCTACACACAAGCTAAAAATGCACTTGTACACGCTTCGGAGTGGTTGGTGTTCTGCAGGCATGTAAGCATTCCAGTACAGCAAGGGTGCATGTGTGTGTGTGTGACACATGTGATGATACACATATACAGATGTATAAATGTACATACATATACATACAGGCATGCACATATGCATGAGTATATGCATACATATACCACTGTCAAAAGTCTATTCAGGGCTCTTCAACACTGAACACAAAGAAGGAAGAGAAAGATGGAAAGGTAGCAAAGATGATCTGGAAAGCTGGGAATGGAGAGCCTAGAAAATAGGGACTTGCTTATACTGGAGAGGCAGGAAGAATGGGATAATGAGGGACAGGAAGAATGGGATAATGATTGCTTCCTTAATGCAATCATCACTCTTCCTCACTGAACATTGCCTCAGCATAAATAGCACCAAACTTGGTGGTTTTTTTCCCCCTGAAGATCTAGGGTAAGGAGAATGCAAAGTCATGGCTGTAAAGTTAAATTAGGTAGACTACTGACAATGCTTAGCAGTGCACTTCATTATGGGTATTTTTTTATATGATGAGGATGAATGCTGTACAAAGACAAGCAATGTATTATCTGAAAGGTGTATGGCAGCACCTGCTCATATATTGTGAGTAAAAACACTTAAAGAAAGTTATTAGCTCCACAATAGTATCTTTAAGGTAAAAATTTACTGCCTTGAACTATATCTATTTTGAAACATTCCAGCAATTATTTCAACTGTAATGTTTAGAATAGAATAGAATAGAATAGAATAGAATAGAATAGAATAGAATAGAATAGAATAGAATAGAATAGAATAGAATAGACCAGGTTGGAAGAGACCTTCAAGATCACCATGTCCAACCCATCATCCAACACCACCTAATCAACTAAACCATGCAACCAAGCACCTTATCAAGTCTCCTCCTGAACACCTACAGTGATGGTGACTCCACCACCTACTTGGGCAGCCCATTCCAATGGGCAATCACTCTCTCTGTGAAAAACTTTCTCCTAACCTCCAGCCTAAACCTCCCCTGGTGCAGCCTGAGACTGTGTCCTCTTGTTCTGGTGCTGGTTGCCTGGGAGAAGAGACCAAACTCTGCCTGTCTACAACCTCCCTTAAGGTAGTTGTAGAGAGAACCAGTAGTTCAAGTAGTACTAGTAGTTCAAGTCTTTGCTTCTTTCAAGGTAAGGTAAAGTAGTTGTACCACTCAGTCCTGGAAAGCTCACTGCTATTTACAGAATTTTTTAAAATCCAGAGTTTATATGCATGCAACTGGAGCTGATAAATGAATTGTAGAACTCTTGCCACAGGATATTTTGAATACCAAAAATTGCGTGAGGCCAAACACAATCTGGCAAATCAGTTAAAGAAAAAAACTATTCAAGGACCACTGCACAAAAAACCCAGGCTGTTTTCCAGGATGCCGGACTACAGACAGCTGGGAGGCTATAGGAGAGCAAATTTGTTCTGTTTCTACCTTCCTCTCATCAGCTACTGACCACTGTCAGAATGGAAATAAAGGCATGTATGAATCTTTAATCTGACTCAGGCTTAGTTCTGAATCCTAAACTTCTTTTCTGGAACAAGGACTCTTTGGAATCCTACTTCTAACTAGGAGTTTTTATTTATAAATATGGTTTTACACTTACTGGAAAAGTTCATCAGAGTAAGTAAAACCCTGACAGGGAACACTCACACTGAATAATTGTTTAATTTGTTTCAGCAATTCTCTGAAGATATATTTATCAGGGGTACCAAACCACGGTACATTCAGCAAGACAATGATGCCAAACAGAACAAAACTAGAATTAAAAAAAAAAAGTTCTTTGTTAAGATAATTTCCAATTTTATATTAACTATCAAAGCTTAATGAAAGGTGATTAACCATTAACATGCACTATCCTCTGCCTGTAACAAAACACAGATGTATATTGTGGGGAAACATACTTCTTGAGTGTTTCTCTGAGGTTCTTAAATCTTCCTTCGGATGATATAGTCTTCTGAAGCTTGTCCATGAGAGCTTTTGTCTGGAAAGAAATGCATTACAACTGTCACTGGTGTTGCACGTAAATGACTGGGATAAGCTTTTAGAAAAGGTGTAATTCATTTCCCATTTTGAAAAGTAATAGCACAGGCATTAAGGAATTTACTTTGTTGCAGTTCCTAGCATATTTCTGACAAGGGAGATTTAGCAGCATTAAAGATTTTCCTTTGAGTGATGCACAGAACCTGTACTATGCTAATATTATTAGCCTGCTAAGTCAAGAAACAACACAAATTCATTAAACTAACGTCCAGCAATTCAGTTTACTGTGTACACAGGAATACTAGGGACCTGATGTTACATGCTGCTGAGGATCCTCAGCTGTGTGTGATGAAATCAGTGACAGTAAAGGATGCTTACTGTCTTGCAGCTTGCACGAAGCTGGTTTTCACTCCAAGTTTCTAATAAAAGCTGAGTATATATTTCAAAATGTATCACTGTCTTACACAAATTACTTTCAGTGAGCATCATCAGAGCCTGATTACTTCACAAGTGAAATAAATTTGCTCTTCAGTCTATTTATGCTTTAGACTTGGGACAGTATAGAGAATTGTGAGGAACTAGTAATTTTTGAAACCGAATTTCCAATTAAGAGAGAGCTGTAGGCAGAATTAGACACTTTTTTTTGCTTCTAAATAGCAGGCTGATGAAACACACAGATTACACTGGATAACTGTGCAACATTAATCTCTTAGGGGATTTTTTAAAGGAGAATTTTAAAAATCAAAGAATTTTTCCTTTTTTTTTTTTTTTAATGTAAAGTCTTATATAACAGTTTGTATTGAAAGGATTTTAAACATATTTTAAAATGACAGAACATAGCACCAGCTATAAAGAGGCTGAGAAAAAGCTGAATGGAGAAGACAATACAGACAGAATATACCTAAAGTGGATTGTGCTATTCAAAAGCTCTAGCAACATACAAAGGAGGAAATGCAATGCTAAAAGCCCACCTTTTGCATGTCAATTAGCCAGATCTAAAATGGGTACCCTGAAATCTTCCACTTAGCTGCAATAGCTGCAAATTTCTTTATCCATATACTGCCCAGTTAATATGGGATTGTCACTGTCTTATTGACCTCCTTGCTCTGTTCTTCCACCATACTAAAATACTCACTCTGTTTTTCTTTTTAATAGCAGAAATTTGTGATTTAAATCATTTAACCAATTTCTCTAAACCATTTAAAACAGACAACCTAAAATACTGGACACTCTTTGACTAGACTTCTCTTTTGGTGTGACTTGTTTTTCTTACTAGCATTCACTCTCACAGCCTTGGCCATGCTGCTTACAGCCTCAGCAGCAAGGAAAGGATTAAAGGCAAGTATCCACTGCATTTAAAAATTGGTTCTCTGGATGAGAAAGAAAACTGATCTGGGTTGCAAAAATCTCACTAAAGAACCACAGAATGTTGATTGGAAGGGACCTCCATAGATCTTTGAGTCCACCCCCACTGCCAAAGGAGCATCACTTAGGGTAGTCTGCACAGGAACACATCCTGGTGGGTTTTGAAATTCTGCAGAGAAGGAGACTCTACAGCAGCCTGTTCCAGTGCTCCATCACCTTCACTATAAAGAAGTTTCTCATATTGAGGTGAAACCTCTGTTCAAGTCTGTATCCATTGCACCTTGAAAACTGCTGACCTTTCTACTGACTTTCTGCAGGCAGGGAAGCAGGACTACTATTTTACACACCTGAGCTGACTTGACTTATAGATAGTAACTACCTAGAAGTGTATATCTAAAAATACCTGAATTTAATTGTCTCAAAAATTTCAGTACTTTAGGCTCAAGTTGGAGTCATAGGTGCCTACTAATTCCACTGAAATTGCTTTGCTTTCAAGACAAATGAAATATAAAAGGCCTTGACATGGAATTACCAGTACCCCAGTACCAGCTGGTGCTTCCAGCAAATAGTCAGAGTGTTGTAAAATACGAAATATTTATTGGAGGAATCCTGTATTAGCACAACGTAATCTAAACAACACACTAAGCAACGACATCTAGAAACCCTACTTGTGACCACACCTTTCTTACCTGTTTGGATACTTTACCCCAAGTTTTCTTAAGCCTGTAGATTGCACTTCTGTTCAAGGCTGAGGTGATTTCTAACACACCATTATAATTGTGCATGCATCGACAAATATCAGCTACTGCTACCCACTTTTCAATGGAGTTAGCCCGGGAGCTGACATCAGCGTAGTTCATGATTTGGGAGGCAACGAGGTTACTCATCTAGGCAAACAAAGAGGACATTTAGGATATTTAAATATCATCCCTAACATCATGCAATTATTTAAAGTGCAAGGTGGAAAAGACTACTGCACAACAGAACTTAAGGCTCTTAATAGAACCAGAGAAAGTATATTGAGAAGAGTGTTATGGGGAATAGTCATACAAAGGAGGGTTAAGAGATGCAAAGGGCAGTATCCCCAAGGCAGCAGTAAGAAACTGATTAAGAAGACTCTCAGTAAAATTCAAGGGAAAGGGTAAAGAGCAAAGATATGGTTGGGGATGCACAGAGCATTCATTAAATAGAGCTGGTGGTGTGTTTTCACTTTCTGGGGAAAATTTAGCTTCTTCTGTAAGCAACAAGGCATTGTAGTACAGTTTAAAATATTCTATTCTATTAAATTGCCATTGAAATGCTGAGGGCTGGTTCCTGAAAACATGAATCTTCATATGTTTTGATTTACAGGGTTAATCACAAGAAGACAAACATTCAATCACTACTAGATAGGAAGCTACACCACACTGTAAAAAAAAACAACAACATATTTTTGTTCCAGAGTTCACAGACAGTATTAATAGAGTCCCTGGAAATCAATCTATAATTAAGAGTACTTACATCATTAAAATGTTGGCTAGTTTTCATAATATATGGTGTTCTCTCATTTTTATCCACTTTCATCCAGCCCTGCCCAAGAAACTCTCTAGACATTGAAGGAAGAGAAAAAAAATAGAAAATAAAATAGAAATACCCTTGATAACCCGGTACGGAGACCCTGTCTGAAACCACAGCCCAAGTGGATTTCAGGTAGTCCTTGCTTTGCTAGAAACTAATAACACAGCTTTACACTAATTCAGGAATTTCTATCTACCATTTTTAATGCTGTCTGAATCTGTAAATATTATAAAGCAGAGTTTTTTTTCATCCCCTCCCCCAAGTCCCCCTCCCAGTTTTCAGCATTATGACCCTATCTGAAGTTGGTTTTGTCAGCTCATGTGGTTATACCCGCATTGAACTGATGTATGAATGGAAATGATTTAACACTCCCTCTCTACAGACTCAGCACTTCCGTTCTTTATTCACCCTTCAGTACCCCAGAGCCTTAGACTTGAATTCTTAGTAAAGAACTCAACCTTTCAAAACATAATCAAACTATAGGTGAGTCAGAAGCAATGATATATTTGAAGGATATTATCCTTGTTACATATGCAAACCTTTTTGTCTGTAGCATGACTTAGTGTAGTGCATACCACTGCCAGTCAGAAACGCATCCACCGTACTCACTTCAGTCACTCACAGGAGAACACTTACTCATAGGGTATGCTTCGGAAAACTACATGATCTAAAAGAGTTATTTGCTCTGCAAGCTCCATGGCTGACAAAGTCTCAAAGCATTCTGGTTTTGGACAATCTGACTGCAAAAATAAGGAGAACACTTAATGATCTTTTTTTGCACCAAAGGACATTTCAAAGCACAGGGTATTAAGAGCTTTGTGTGAACTTTCAACACAGAGTCAATTTAAAATTAACTTCTTTGCTACAAAGAAATTGGAATTAAGAAAAATGGCTAACAACATGAGGGTAAACATGCTGGAAACTTGTAGGAAAACAGGCACACACCAGGTCATGAGTATGTATGTAGTTTAATTAAAATCTATGCATTCTGTGTTCTTTCCACATAATCAATCTGCACCTAGTTCATTGCTCACACTCTTCTCTGATTAATGCAATGTACTGAAGAGATGGTGGTGACTACAGTTTAGAGGATGAGCACTGTCAATCAAGGCTAGAAATGGATCTGATAGCAGCTGAGATGGCAGATACTTATTACTTCATATAGATTATTTCTATTTTTTCTCATCATGTGATTTAAATCTAAATCTAAAGTTTTGACCTGTTCATTTTTGATGTGGGCTCCAAACTCTTACTTTCCCTACACTGAAATATACATTCCTGATATGAGAGAACAGTATTTCTGTCCAGAGTCGTAAAGTTGCAGCTGTGCTAATCTGACTTAAAACCATAACATTTCTATAGGAGTATTTATGTTTAAGTTTCAAGATGAACTTACCATCTGAATTATATCTTCTATTTTTAAATGGGTATCATCTTGATCATCCTGAGAAAGAGCCCTGAAAAATAAAGAACACCCTATATAAATGAAATTATCTATGGTTATGAGAAAGCCTCATCACAGATAGGCAAACATGTTTAGCAAAAAGAAATCCTAAGACTGCAGTTGAAGAGGTAATGAAAAAACAAATTCCATACCTAATGTCTCAGGTCTTGTTTTAAGTAACAGAGTACAAAGATTTATGACATCAGAGTCGCATAAGGTAAAATGATAGAATCGTAGAAACAGAAGGCACTGGTTTGGAAGGGACCTTTAAAGGTCATCTAGTGCAACTCCCCTGCAGTAAGCAGGGACATCCCCAACTAGATCAGGTTATTCAGAGCCTCAAGTCTGATCTTAAATGTCTGCAAAGATGGTGCCTCCACCAGTCCTCAGCAACCTGTCAGAGCATTCCACTCCACTCACAGTAAAGTACTTCTTTCCAATGTCCAGTTTAAATCTACCCTATTCTGAAGCAATTGTCCCTTGCCTTAGTGCTATGTGTCCTTGTAAATAGTCCCTCCCTGGATTTCTTATATATCCTCCTTAGGTACTGGAAAGCTGCTACAAGGTCTCCTCAGAGTGTTCTCTTCCCCAGGCTAACAATTCCAACTCTCCCAGCCTATCTTCATGGGAGAGGTGCTTCAGCCCTCTGATCAGTTTTGTGGCCCTACTCTGGACTGTCTCCATCAGGTACATGTCCTTCTTGTGCTGAGGGCCCAAGAACTGAATACAGTACTCCAGGTGAGGTCTCACCAGAGCAGAGTGGCAGAATCACCTCTCTCAATTTGCAGGCCATGCTTCTTTTGATACAGCTCAGGATGTGATTGGCCTTCTGGGCTGCAAATGCACATTGTTGGATCATGTCCAGCTTCTCATCTGCCAGCACCTGCAAATCCCCTGAGTTGCTCTCTATCACATCATGATTATGAGGCTTAAAATCTCTGAGCTAAGAACACTACATACCATAGAATGGTGAATGACAGTAACTACTCAACTTATTTGCTTATTATAGTGATACAGTTTTCTACATCTATCCCACTTTGAATCTAATGCAAAGAAATTTAATGGACAAATTAAAATTCCCTTTTCCAGAACAGAACTGAGAATGCAAAACAGAGTAAAAAATGAATGATGCATTTAATCAGCAGCTTTCTGTCCCAAATAATGCTAGGAAACCTAAAGGTGGACAAATGCATATCCAGTCATTTCTCTGACTTTTAAACTAGTGTGGTAAACAATATTTTTGGGAAATGTTTAGAAAATCAACATCTGAGAAGTGAAAAAAACAGCCAGCACATCAGGCATCCATGATGGTGATTCAAGTGTTTATGGGCACCACACTGTCCTATTCAGTGTCCCACACTAAGTGCTGTGATAGTGAGTCCATGGTTTATTTTCAGCAATGTGAATTTTAATCTATACTTTCAGTTCTACTGCAGAAAAACTGTGATTATTAGGGTTGTTTCAGAGTTTGGGGTCAAAAATAAAAGCAACAGAGGCAGTAAGTATTCATCAAAGCTAATTTACCTTGAAGTGGTATTTTGGTACATAATTCTAGGATCTTACCACTTCCTTTGGAAATTACAGACTTAAGGAAACCTCAGATAGACTGCATTTATATAATATAGGGAAGGGAAGACTTAGGAAGAAAGAACAGTGTGTCAGTATGTAACAGACTGCCTATAAAGACACTAGTGGTACAGCAAGATGCCATTAGAATGTTTTGCAATAGGAAAGATTTTGTTTCAACATTAAGTTCCACTTCCCAGCTCCAAGTGTAGGGAAGCTCTGAAACAGGCTTTCTGCAGAACATGTACACATCAGCTGAATTTTCAAATAAAGTTGAGATGACCATTTCCAAAGAGCTCCAGCACTGATGATAATTCAAGAATGCACTCCATAATAACAGATTTTCCATGTACTACATGAGCAAAGGGTTAAAAGCAGAGGATTATATTGCTTGGAAACTTTAGCTATGAGTGTAAGATAAAGGAATTCGTACGATGTGGGTGGGGAGGAAGTGTTAATGCTTAGTACACTAGGTTCTTCTGTTGTGGGTTGCTGTTGTTTCCTTTTGGTTTGCCAAATTGGAAGACTAGGTTAAAATCAAATTCAGATACACAGAGAAAGGATGCAAGAAACCTCCTTGCCTTCATTTTTAGCCTGTTAAATCCATACAAAATGTACCTTTCTTCACAGGAGCTGGAAACACCTTATATCTGATGGGCAAGCTGTGCGAAGACTCGAATGTCTACTTCTTCGGGAGAACCCTAAGCTGCTTCTCCAGATAATAACAGTGTGCAGCCTCAGTAACTGTAAATAGACTGGCAATCTGTCCTTCTGAGCAGCTTATTTTGTGATGCATCTCATGACTGATTGCCTGCAAGAAGGTATTGTTCATCATATGACAAGAGCATGTGCTTCCTGGCAATGAAAAGGAGAGGGCTTGCCCTTCTGCCCCGAGTATCTTCAGTAATCTTGCAAACTAATAATTTGAGTTCCTTGCAGACAACTGTATATTGTCTGGAATTCTCATCTTTGATACAGAAATTATGTATTGACTTAATACAAAACAAAACAGCAGTCATTAGACTCTTAGAAGCCTGACAATACTTAACTTCTCCCCATCTTTGCTTCCTGATGCTCTCTAACATGGTCTCACATTTTATGCACACTTCCAATCCCTCTCTCTAAGGAGGATGAATGCTGCTTTTTCTATAACACAGTGGTTTCACAGATAAGAGAAAAAAATATTCTATTTTATTCATAAGTGTTCTCCAAAGAACAACATATCTCCAATATGGATCACGCTACTTTTTCACAGCATCAATAAGAGCTCTGTTTCAGCCTGTATAGCTGTCAGCTTTGGGATACCTAGTTTCATGAGAGGTCTAAAAAGGTAAGTTTTGTTAATCAGTTCTGCTTGGCTGGTTCCCATTGCACTCCTTGGAGAGCCTCCTGGAAGCTGAGTAAGAAGCACAAGTCCATGTGGAAAGAATATCACAGTATCACAGTATAACTAAGGTTGGAAGAGACCTCGAGGATCATCGAGTCCAACCTATCACTGCAGACCTCACGACTAGACCATGGCACCAAGTGCCATGTCCAATCTCCTCTTGAACACCTCCAGGGACGGTGACTCCACCACCTCCCTGGGCAGCACATTCCATGATGAATGACTCGCTCGGTGAAGAACTTTCTCCTCACCTAGAGTCTAAACCTCCCCTGGTGCAGCTTGAGACTGTGTCCCCTTGTTTTGGTGCTGGTTGCCTGGGAGAAGAGACCAACCCCTTCCTGGCTACAACCACCCTTCAGGTAGTTGTAGAGGGCAATGAGGTCTCCCCTGAGCCTCCTCTTCTCCAGGCTAAACAATCCCAGATCCCTCAGCATCTCCTCATAGGGCTTGTGCTCAAAATTTCTTAAGAAGAGATTCTACCAGAATGTTTAACAGTATCCCTCTTGAGGAGGACTAAATGGGCATGACACCTCCATCATTATCCTTACAAATGAAGGAAATAAATACACAAGAAAGAATTTAAAATTTGTAAGAGTTAGCAGCCAAGATTAGACCTCTCTTTCACTTAAACTATTGCTCATGCCTGACCAGTCCAAGTACTAAAGTATACATAGAATACATAGAATAAACCAGGTTGTAGTTTTGTAGCAGAAAATAATAACATAGAATCATAGAATCACAGAATCAGTCAGAGCTGGAAGGGACCACAAGGATCATCTCGTTCCAACCCCCCTGCCATGGGCAGGGACACCTCACACTAGATCAGGCTGGCCAGAGCCTCATCCAGCCTGCTCTTAAACACCTCCAGGGATGTGGCCTCAACCACCTCCCTGGACAACCCATTCCAGGGCTTCACCACTCTGACAGTGAAGAACTTCCTCACATCCATCTGTTTCCTTGTTCTTTTATGGTACATAAAATATTTTAAAATATGTTAAAAGCTTGTGTAAGTTACAGAGCCTAAAATGTATTGTCTGGTGCAATCATGCAAAGCACAAAATTTATTGTCCATTAAATTTTGGCCTCTGCATATCCATGGACTGTGTTTACATTTATTCTGAGGAAGGAGAATGAGAAACTATCACTTGAATCACCCTTGTTTTATTACAGACAGGACTATTTATCAAGGCTATTCACTGCTACTCAGTCTGAACTTTACACCTTCCTGCTTCACCATCAATAAAATTTTACACAGACTTCAGTGGGTTAAATAAGGGTGATAATATCTAAAAGAAAACACACCAGTAGGTTTGCCTGGCTTTCAGAACAGATAATGAAAAAAAAAAAAAAGTAAAAGAAGCCTTTTTTATCCTGCAGAGAAACTCTGCCAGTCCATTCAACAAAAATCTCATCACTCAAGAAATACCAGCTGTTCCGACTGATGACTCAGGAAGGCATGAAGCAGCTCAGTATCTCTCATAAACACTTTCCTTGCCATTCATATTGTACATAAAGCTCTTTCCCAGAGCTGACCATAATATCTTTGGAATAGAGCGCAACTCTTTCTCTAATCTCTTCTAACAAAGGGACTGATTTTCCAAGACATTTATATGCACACTCAAAGGCTGGGTCACTTTGTACCCAATATCCTTCAAGGAGACAGTCCATGGAATATACCCAAATGCAGGCTCTGAAAGCATGAACTTTCTTTCATGAGTGTTGGAAAATTTATAAGAACTGTTTTTATTATGTCACTCAGAACTCCTCTACTTTTCTGAGTTAATGCTACTGAAACTGAAATGTGGGAAAGGCAAGACCCATGGTGAAGGTTAACTGATAACCTGAATTCTGAGAGAGTACATGTCTTCATATGCCAAGGTCTTTTAGATATAAAAGCCTGCAGCAAGAACCTCTTCTGAAAGCTAAAAAGCTTGGCTTATGACACTCATCTAGCATTTTGGTGAATTATTATTTTCATGAGAGGCATCACAACTGGCTCATTTCTCCTTCCTATTTTCATCCTGCCCCAGAAAAGTGGTTGAATTAAATTTTCATCAAATCTTCCAATTAACACAAATCTGTGCTTTCACTTCACAGAATCACAGAACATTAAGTGTTGGAAGAGACCTCAAAATTCCATCTAGTCCACCTACTACCAGAGTAGGATGACCTAGAGTAGGTCACACAGGAACTTATGCAGGTGGATTTTGAATGTCTCCAAAGGAGTCCACAACATCTCTGGGCAGCCTGTTCAGGTGTTTTGTCACCCTCACAGTGAAAAGGTTTTTCCATATATTCACATGAAACCTCCTACGCTTCAGCTTGTACCTGTTGCCTCTTGTCCTATCATTGGACAACACTGAGCACAGCCTGGCTCCATCCTCCTGACACTGCTCTTCACATATTTATAAACATTAATGAGGTTATCCCTCAGTCTCCTTTTCTTCAAGCTAAAGAGACCCAGCTCCCTCAGCCATTCCTCATAAAGGAGATTTTCCCTTAATCATCTTCGTAGCAAATAGAATAGAAAGAATAGAATAGAATAGAATAGAATAGAATAGAATAGAATAGAATAGAATAGAATAGAATAGAATAGAATAGAATGGAATGGAATGGAATGGAATGGAATGGAATGGAATGGAATGGAATGGAATGGAATGGAATAGAATAGTATTAACCAGGTTGGAAAAGACCTCAGAGATCATTGAGTCCAACCTATCATCCAGCACTATCTAAGCAACTAAACCATGGCACCAAGTGTCCTATCAAGTGTCTTCTTAAACACCTCCAGTGATGGTGACTCCACCACCTCCCTGGGCAGCACATTCCAATGGGCAATCACTCTTTCTGTGAAGAACTTCTTCCTAACATCCAGCCAAAACCTCCCCTGGCACATCTTGAGACTATGTCCTCTTGTTCTGGTGCTGGTTGCTTGGGAGAAGAAACCAGCCCTCACCTGGCTACAACCTCCCTTCAGGTAGTTGTAGACAGCAAGAAGGTCTCCCCTGAGCCTTCTCTTCTCCAGGCTAAGCAACCCCAACTCCCTCAGCCTCTCCTTACAGGGCTTGTGCTCCAAACCCCTCCCCAGCTTTGTTGCCCTTCTCTGGACATGTTCTTCTTGAACTCAGTTGCCCAGAACAGGACACACTTGAAAAATATGCTCTAGTTTCTATTTTTCCTCTAATTAATGTTCAATGAAAGCACTCCATCCAGAAGAAAACAAAAAGAATAACATCCTTCCAAGGAAATGGTATATGGTGGTGTCAGACTGAGCAGCATCTTTTCAAACCAGACTGGCATAAGAAGCAAAAGAGAAACATCGGTACCTGGAGGCACCTCTACATATTTCTGCAGTAAGACTTTAGATAACTTTAGGACACCTAGGGTGGGATTCACATAATCCACAAGTCAATGCCTGTGTACTGTAATTGTCTGAGAAAGGAAGTCATCTTCTATGATCTCTTGAGGATCAGACAGGATGCCTAACTTTAGCCAATTTTTCTGAACAGAATCTCTCTTGTAATAGGCAGTTACCTTGGAAGAGTATTAATTTGTTTCATCATGAGATGTTTCAATTAGAGACGGTGAATCCCACCAAAGAATTTCTTCTAAGTCCATGCAGAAAAGAAACCCCTTTCCCCCTCACCCTGTTATAATAATAATAATAGTAATAATAAATAATAATAATAATAAAAAACCAGGTTGGAAGAGACCTTCAAGATCATCGCGTCCAACTCCTCAACCAATCCAACACCACCTAAACAACTAAACCATGGCACCAAGCACCCCATCAAGTCTCCTCCTGAACACCTCCAATGATGATGACTCCACCACCTCCCTGGGCAGCCCATTCCAATGGCAATCACTCTCTCCTACCTTCAGGTAGTTGTAGAGAGCAATAAGGTCCCCCCTGAGTCTCCTCCTCACCAGGCAAAGCAACCCCAGCTCCCTCAGCCTCTCCTCATAGGGCTTGTGTTCCAAACCCCTCACCAACTTCGTTGCCCTTCTCTGGACTTGTTCCAGCAAGTCAACATCCTTCCCAAACTGGAGTGCTAATAAACTCAGGAAAAAAATTAGAACCATAGAATTGTCAGGGCTGGAGGCTTCCTGTTCCATTTGCTGCTTTTGGGTTCCATGTTTTGCGTGTTGGCTCTCTTCTGTTGTGGTGGAAGTCAGACATGAAGGGACAGGAAGCTAAACCCCAAGCTCCCTGACTTGGGGCTTACCTCACTGGCTTCTGATTGCTGCTTCTGTCTGCTGTGCTTTTTCTGCAAATAAGCTAAGGTGATTATGCATTATCTTATCTTATTCAACTCTTTTTATCTTACCTCAACTCTTTATCTCAGCCCAGAGGTTTGTGTGTGTGTTACTTTCCCTCACTTCTGTGTTGTAGGGAAAAGGCTGTTAAACTAGCACAGAGAGTAAGCCTTATGAGGAGTAGCTGAGCCGGGGTTGTTTAGTCTGAGGCAAAGGAGGCTGAGGGGAGACCTTATCGCTCTCTACAACTGCCTGTAAGGAGATTGTGGAGAGGTGGCTGTTGGTCTCTTCTCACAAGTCACAACTGATAAGACAATGGGAAATGGCATCAAGTTATGCCAGGGGTGGTTTAGGTTAGACATTAGGAAAAACTCCTATACCAAAAGGGTTATCAAAGACTTGAACAGGCTGCTCATGGAAGCAGTTGAATTATCATCCCTCAATGTATTTAAAAGCTGTTGATATATGATGCTCTGGGATAAGGCATAGAAGTGGCCCTAGTGGAGTTAGATAACAGTTGGACTTGATGATCTTGAAGGTCAGTGAGAGACTAAATCTTGTCTCTCTTGATGTGACTCAACAAAGATAAAATCACCTTTGCTACTTGCCCAGACAATAGCTGATGTGTATCGGGCAGATGCCACTGGATAATGACTCTCTGGAAGGTGCGCAGATAAGGATTGCTCACCAGACTGCAGCTGCCCTGGAAATAATAGGCAGAGGCCACTGCTGTCAATACTCGCTGGAATATACATACCTGAAAAACTGTATAAAAGATCTGAGCAACTGCAGGCTCAGGAGAAGGAAAACATGAGAGAAGGAAACGACTGGGGCAATACTGCTCTAAATTAAAAACTAAGAGAATGCCAGGAGACAAAAGGACACAGACATCATCATGTAGCCTGGAAGAAGCAGACCAAGAGGAACCCTCTCTCCGTATCCTAAGTTCTGCCTGCTACAACTCATGGAGCTGAAGAGGCTGCTCAGAGGACAGCACAGCCAACAAGGACAACATCTCCATGCCAAAGCTGCATCAGCCTTCCTCCACAGACCCAAACTCTCTTGGGGAGTGAGGAGTGTGGTAATATAATTCCTCTCCTCTTCTCTCTCCCACTTCTCTCTCTGTCTCTATTTTCTCTCTATCCCCTTCTGATCCATCCACTTTATTTGTGTAATAAATAGCCTCTCTGTTGATAATTTGGCCTCGTTTGTGCCTCTAATTTCATGACACTGAGAACTGAGTCTCTTTCCCTCTCTGGACCAAGACAAGGTCTTGTCCAGCTACAGTGATTCGTGTGTGAACATAGTCTTGGTTGTCCTTAACTACAGTAAATAGCAATCATCACAGTCAAGTAATAGAAAGAACTCTCCCAGTTTACAGAAGAGCATGTTTAATGTTTGTTTTGGCCTACTTCCACAATTAGCCATGGCTCCAGAGAAGGCACCAGGCAAGAATGTCAGGGAAAGAACCATTCCTGTGCAACCATGTCCACTTTGCATCAGAAGCAGCGTCTTTGTTTTTTATGGAAATATAGAAAACCCATTGTTTTTCTGGCATCAGAAACCTGTTTGCTGACTAGGTTCATACAATTATATTGTCAGACAGGATTCAGGCATGCAGCTATTGACTCTTCTGCCTCTGTTGGCATTAAATCAGTACTAGAACAGAGCAAGGACCTTTTCAACCTAACAGAAAAGATAAAGCCTGCTGATAGAAATTATTCCTCAGGTGGTTTTTTTTGTTTTGTTTATTATTATTATTATTATTATTATTATTATTATTATTATTATTATTATTATCATTATTATCATTATTATTATCATTATTATTATCATTATTATTATTATTATTAAGATTTTGGACAACATTCTGGAGTTGGTTCCACCTCTGATTCCACTAACAAGCTGAGAAGCCTAAATGACTCTAGAGTGGTTCCCCCATATCTGCAATGGCTCCTGAAGCAGCTAGAAGCATTTGCTTACAGTCTCCATAGGACAGCAGTCACTGTTTAGGACTAGCAAGTTGATCATATTTTAAAGCTTATAAATATTCTTATTGTAATAATGTGCAATAAAAATGAAGGCTTGTGGAAGATTAAAGGAATGTACACCCCTTTGTCACTGCCGCAGATACACAATTACATGTAAAAATGCAGATTATTCCTTTTAAATTGTATTCCATCTTCTCATTTAACTATATAGCGTTGCTGCCAGGATGTATGTCTGTGAGTAACTACAATACTTTATTAAATCTTGGAAACCACTTGGGCACAAGCCAACCTCATGAGGTTCAACAAGACCAAGGGCAGGGTCCTGCAGCTGGGTCGAGGCAATCCCAGGCACAAATCCAGGCTGGGCAGTGACTGGCTGGAAGCAGCCCTGAGGAGAGAGGCTTGGGGGTGCTGGTGGACGAGAGGCTCAACATGAGCTCTCAGTGTGCAATTGCAGCCTGGAAAGCCAATCAGATCCTGGGCTGCATCAAGAGAAGTGTGGCCAGCAGGGCAAGGGAGGTGATTCTCCCCTTCTACTCAGCTCTGGTGAGACTCCACCTGGAGTACTGCCTCCAGTTCTGGAGCCCCTATTACAAGAGGCATCCGGAGGTGCTGGAAGGTGTCCAGAGAAGGGCCACGAGGATGATCAGAGGGCTGGAGCACATCTCCTATGAGGACAGACTGAAGGAGTTGGGGCTGTTCAGTCTGGAGAAGAGAAGGCTCTGAGGTGACCTCATTGTGGCCTTCCAGTATCTGAAGGGGGCCTCCAAGAAGGCTGGGGAGGGACTTCTCAGGATAGCAGGTAGTGATAGGACTAGGGGGAATGGAATGAAGCTGGAGGTGGGGAGATTCAGGCTGGATATGAGGAGGAAGTTCTTCACCATGAGAGTGGTGAAGCCCTAGAATGGGTTGTCCAGGGAGGTGGTTGAGGGCCCGTCCCTGGAGGTCTTTAAGAGCAGGCTGGATGAGGCTCTGTCCAGCCTGATCTAGTGTGGGGTGTCCCTGCCCATGGCAGGGGGGTTGGAACTAGATGATCCTTGTGGTTCCTTCTATGATTGTATTCTATGATTGCCAGACAATCCATTTTCCAGAGGTGGTCTAAGAACCAGAAGTCGTCCTTTCAGTGAAGGGTGAGATACAGGACACATCTGTATACTTCAGCCCAGCTGAATGCCATTTGTCCCAAGTCAGAATTGCTCCAATACACTCTTTCTTACAAGGTTAAGGAAGCAGTTCCCAGTTTTGAAGAATTAATTTCTCATTACCAGCTGACTGTTAACACATTTGACATGTGTGGCAAATAACTGTCTCCTGTATGGCTGGAGAATGAGCCCAAGCAGTTCAGATTACAGTTTTGCTCAGCATAAGACTGCTTTGTTTTATGTGCTAAGATTATAATTTGGAGACTATGCCCTGATGTCCTGCTGACTGCTGATTAAAAACAGTTTAAATTATGACAGTTGTATTTATGCAACAGCTTTTATATGGAAAGTTATTTATACCACAACTCTCACTTTAAAGTTTATGGGCAGTTTGTGTATATAATATATGTATGGATAGGGCATAGAAGTAGTTTCAGCTGCTACTGGAATATGCTTGTTACTGAAATGGGAACACAGCTGCTTTTTGAACCCTTGGGATAGCAATACGGTATCACTGATGCTTATGGGACTTAGTCATGGAATAGTATTGAAACTGCACTGAGATTTAATTGGAATTGAAATAGTATTGAAATATTCAATGTACAAGCTGTCCAACATGCACCTGTGTTAGCAGTATTGCCAGTCTTGAGAAGCAGTAAAGAGGTTTTTGATAACTAGTGCTAGCTAAGGCTTAAATCTCACACCTAATTTTGAAGGGAATATAGCTGGCTGCCGAGCCACTGATGGCTTTTATTCCAGTGCTAGTTTGTAGGATACAGTAAGTACTTTTGTCTCTATGACCAAATCAAACTGTTGTTTGCAGAAATCTGGCAGGATTAGGGTAGCTTCAAACCCTGATGAAAGATGGCTTGGCTGAGAACTGTATCTCAGAAAATCTTAATTCTCTACCTGTTTCCAACAGAAACTCCCACTGAGAACTTTGAAAGGTCATTTATTCATGCTTTATTTTACTGCTTAAAGTGAAGTGCCATAATCCTTTCCAGAAATAGTCAGGATAATGACTATGAAAGAAGGATTTTTAAAAATGCAATCTGTTACCAGAAAATATTTCAAATGAATTAATCACCCAGAGAAGCTGTTGAGGCCCCATGCCTGTAAGTGTTCAAGGCCACATTGGATGGGGCCTTGAAGAACCTGGTCCAGCAGATGTCCCTGCCTATGGCAGGGGGGAATTGGAACTAAATGATCTTTAAGGTCCCTACCAATTTGAATCATTCTATGATTCTGTGAGTCTAATGAAATATTTAATTCAATTTCTGTGCATATATTTACCCACTTCCTTTTGCTTTTTCTTTCTCCCATTTTCTACTTTATTTATAATCTTTTTCAGAATTTTCACTACTAAGAGATTATATTTTTTTTTCCCCCCCAAAAGAGAAATTCAATGTAAAAATTCATAGAATGGTCAAAAAATCAGCCTGGATTTTTTATAAATTCTGAGAACTATTTAAAGGAAATTCCTGATTAACTGCACTCACTAGTATATATAGTGTGCTCAGACACAACAGTAATCAGTGCTGGAAGGAAAAAAGAAGTCAAACCATAACTACCATTTCTTAGACAGCACTAAAACAATGCAAATGGGGGCAACTCACAGTTTACACACAGTTAAGAAGATCCCATTTTTGGTGCAACTGCTAATTGGGAATTGGCTACCTGGAAACTGGATGCAGGAAATTGCTAACAAACTTGTATGTTAAAAGCTCATAAATCTGTTCTGTTACTTTTCCAGGATCAGCCAATCCAAATTTATTTTCTCATATTTTCATAAGCAGCTAAAGGTGTTAAAGTAATTTTTTTCCTACTGTGAGCAATATGACAGAGCCTTTGCTGTCACACATATAATTAGAACTCACTATTCTAGTCCTTTTGGCTATTTTTGCTTGCTGTTTCTCTCAAAGAATTACATGAAATAAGCTTACTGTTTTTACTTGCAGTATTATTAAAAAGGTGTATTCTTATTTGTATAAAAATATAGTAGGATACCATTAATATGAAGCACTTTTATCAAGAGCTTTTCTTCTTATTCTTTGACTCTTTTCCACTCTCATCCCGCCCCCAGGTGAAGAACTTTCCCCTCATTCTTTTTCATGTCAGTATCTTGATGGCAAAGTCTGTCAAGTGGCCTTGGAAAATTCAGACACACCACATTTATTGCACCTGTTTCGGCTTTCCAGAAGAATACTTAGAAAAATACTAACAATACACCACACATTATCTGTTTGGGTCTTTTTAAATTTTATCTTATTTTAACCACTACTTGGTCTTCAAATGTTTTCTGCTCCTTAGTAATGTATAATAATTTACATGAAAAAAAGTGGCTGTAAAATGTTCACACTGAGTAGATGAAATTATTTTCACTGATCAATGCATCTAAATATTTGTCTTTTCGGCATGGTTAGGCATTCTACTCTCTAATACCAACCCTAAGTAATAAAATGAGGGATTCTAAGTAAAATGTAAATAGTTGTGGTTATGTAGATGCTTATAAGTAATTTATTTCATGGCACTAATTAAACAAGAATTCCACTTTGTAAGAAGAAACTCTGGATGTGGCAGAAGCTGCAAGCATGGTCCTAGGATGTTGTGACATGTTAGGCTATCATTAGCCTGTCATAAGCTTAGCTCATTACTGAGACAGAAGTTCCTTGTGGTATTGTAACGAGCAGTCTTGTTGCTTTACTGGGCAGCTTTTGCTCCTGCTGCATAAAAACTGAACCCACTGCTGACAATTGTTCTGCAGCTACAAATTTTCTAATGCAGTCATTTTTGTGAATGAAACATAAACCACACTGTTTTCTTGCTAAAAAACTCACCCCTGGGAATACCATGACACACAATTCCCTAACTTTCATATGCTAGGGTTATCATGCTAAGTTATTAGGAAGTATTTACCTCAGTATATTTGCTGTAGCTTTCCTTTCTTGCGGCAGAAGGTCAGGGTCTCTCAAAACTTCTTCAAGCAAATTTAACACATTCATTTTCAGCTCATTGTTTAGCTCAAAATCCTACAAAGGAAAACAGATTTACTTCTTTTCATCTTAGCAATGTTGACCAAACAACTGAATGTACTTTTGTGAGTTTTGCCTTTAATTTTTATTTATTTATTTTTTAAATTAGGTTTGAAAATACTTAGACTTGGAAAGCTGTTGCAGTGAATAGACCTCAAAGGCAGGAGGCCCAAAAGGATGTAATTTGTCTTATTTTCTGTCTTTTACATTCTGTGTGGAAATGGGCAATTCATTTAACCTTTCTCTTTGAAAGTAAGAACTGCATCAGACCAATGTCCATAAAATGCTTTTACTCTCTTTTCTCCTGTGATGACTTTTACAGGTGGGAAAACTACAGTGAGCCCACTGCCTAGCAGGGCTGGAATCTGGTTGGGTTTTCTGTTTGTTCCTTCCCCCCCCCCCCCAGTGTTTTCCTGAGTTTGTCTTTTTATCAGTCTCCCACTCTCTGGTATTTCTTATTTCATACTCACCCTTTCAAAAAGGCCTACTTTTTGTTCCACCTAGTGGAGTATTCAACCTAACAAGCTCAATAAATCAGACTCCTGCTCTGTCACTGCACTTCGGAGCATTTTATTTACTTCTGGGGAGGACTGATAACTGACACAGAACTGAAATTCAAGAAGAAGAACACTGAATAACCATTTGTATTGATTTCTGATACTGAAGAAAATCAAATTATAGGACAACAGATAAACTTTACAGTGGGAACTTAGAGGCAAGCCTTGGAGTAGGCTATAAAAATGCTTGTATTCAGATCAAATCTTGCATTTCAATAAGAAAACTCTACCCCAAAACCTTTAGTCATCTAGCGCAGAGATCACACAGAGATCTTCCTTAATAACCTAGTTACTTGCGAGCAGTACTACTTGCTACAGTTGTGGCAAGCCCCTGCTCATCTCCATGGGAACAGAAGTCAGAAAGTTACTGAAAAAGGGGAAATATTTTGCCTCTCTGTGCAAGAGCTGTGTGTTTAATTTTCCCAAACAACCAACCACAACCCCTTCTGTTGTAGCTGGCTTCTAAATTGACAAGAGTTTTGGAGACGCATGCCTCTGGAGAGTACCACCCCTGTTGAAGACACATCCTCACGCCATGGCTTTCATTTGAGGGGATGCAGGGCAGAGTAGACCCAAAGACACAAAGGAAAATGATGCTTAATTTGAAAAAGAGGGATGAAACACTTAAGATAAAGAGAAGAATACATTTTCTTTAAAGAAGGTGATGTCACAGATGTTTTTGGAGAAAACCTATTGCTCAAAATGTCAGCACTTGAAAATACCCAGCTGTGACCTGGCAGCAAGGCTCTGGGCATGGTCCTCCTGTTACATGCATCCCCTTTTCATTCTCCAAGTCTTCACATCTTGATCATACCTACTTCACATTTTGAAGCCAATTAGCTTTTTGTGTTATTTCCACATTTGAGGATGCTAGCAAACAAGAATAGGATAGGATAGGATAGGATAGGATAGGATAGGATAGGATAGGATAGGATAGGATAGGATAGAATAGAATAGAATAGAATAGAATAGAATAGAATAGAATAGAATAGAATAGAATTAACCAGGTTGGAAAAGATCTTCAAGATCATCGAGTCCAACCTATCACCCAACACCATCAAACCAACTAAACCATGGCAACAAGTGCCTCATCCAGTCTCTTCTTAAACACCTCCAGTATGGTGACTCTACCACCTCCCTGGGCAGCCCATTCCAATGGCCAATCACTCTGTGAAGAACTTCTTCCTAACCTCCAGCCTAAACCTCCTCTGGCACAGCTTGAGACTGTGTCCTCTTGTTCTGGTGCTGGTTGCCTGGGAGAAGAGAGCAAGAGCTGTGCAGTATTAGACTTTGGATGGAGTATCAGATACCTACCTCGAAACACAAAGAAAAGTACTTCTAGATACTGCATTGTGTTTGTTTTATAACATATGGTTTCTATAGTCATTGCCCCAAGTTCCCAAATTCTTCCTTTCAGACCTGCTCTAGCCTGTTTGCAAAAGAAGGCTGATTTATTTATTTATTTATTTTTAGGGTGTCGAAATAATTAGTGGAGGCATAATGAATGCAATTAAATTACACAAGACAACTCTTCTCTCCAGTTATTTTAAGAAGAGAACCATTCAGAATATGTAACTATCAAAATTTAGTACAAGAGAAACCCTGAGACTGCACAAGCTTAAGCAAACAATGTAATTAATAGGTCAGTGGTGGGCACTGCATAAAATAAGATGGATGTCTTTGCTGGCTGCACTACAAAAATACCGTAAATGAACAGAAAGGTTACCCAGGAGCTGACAAACCTAGCATCTCCATTTACATGTAGGGTTAAATTCTCTACCTGCCACTGTAAATCAACAGATCACAAAAAACATGATCAGGATTTTATCTCCAAGTGTATTTTTCAAACCATAATTAGTTGTTTATTTTCATTACACAGTATTTTTTTAACCTCAAGAAGGCATGTTGTGTTGCTGATAAATTTATGACAAAAAAAAAAAAAAAGGACAGATATTAAAAAGTTATTGCATTTATGAACAGGATGCAGAAGCCCTACGTATGAATAGCAGAGTCAACATGACCAAAGCATTTCCAGTTTTTATAAGCTTACAAACTAATGCTTGTAAGTAAAGAGAATTAATACATTGTATGTTAGCAGCAAAACACATTTGCTGCGTGAACTCTCCACAAGAGAGTCCTGGAATCAGAGGGGAAACTTGTATTTGTGGCTAGGAAGTAGGTCTATTGTTAATTTCTGTAGCACAGGCTTTGGATGAAACTTCACGGTATAAAAAATCTATATGCAGTACAGGCAGACATACAGCTACATGTAGCCATCCAGATATCTTGTGCACAACTACATAATCTCTCTCTCTCATTTGGCACCACTTTTATGTCATTTTTATCTGTTGTATCACGTGTTAATACATTTCACTATTTCTTCCATGCATTGGAATGGCTTTGAACAAGCCTCTGCCACTGTCCACAGCAGTGAAGGCTGGTGAGGCTAAGGAAACCCATTATACTGGTTACATTTAAATTGCTGTATGTGTTAGATAACTCCAAGGTTAAAAGAGACTTTTAGTTGAAATTTACCTCTCACAGAAGGAATAAAGATGGTCAGACAAGAGCCACTTAATCTTGCAGTAGGCACACTTCAGTTTAGCAGTGGTCTAATCCATCATGGGAGACCATATACCCCTAAGATATTTTAAAGTCCTCAGTAGCCTAAGGATTTATGGGTCTTATTTAGATGTTCACTTTATTTAAGCAGAGATATTAACTAAGATTTTCAAGCAAAATGTAAACTTTAATTTTCAAGTCAATTCTGTCAGTAATAGCAAAGCATATTTCTTCCCAATTTATTTAATATTTATACTGCAAAACCACTTATGAAATGTGCAGATAAGGAAAAATGACAGCTGATGAGTTAAGTGGGAGGTCTGCCCTGGAGTCACCTAGGATAAGAATAGGATGCCTGAAGTTCCTAACCAATCAAAAGCACTTTGCACCAAGTTCAGCACCACTTAAGGAAGCTTCCAGCAGAAGACTTCAGCAACAGAGAGACGTGTATTAATTTTACTGTCATCCACCTGCACTCTGAAAGCAAAAGCCTCCTTTATAGCTACAGAGCATCAAAATCAGCGTGATTACATTTTAAGTAGACTCATAACAAGTCTGTTGATCTCCACCACGCACAGGATAAGACTGCAATGTTCTCTTTATAAAGTGAAAGCACACTTCCTTGCCAGAGAGAGCTAGGAAAGCTGCTTCAGAAGCAAACTATTCCAGCTGACTTAAAAAACACAACAGAGGATTATGGATTTGGAATCAGTGGCCAGAAGAAAAGACATTGCAGCAGAAGCAGCAGAAAGCAAGAAAAAGAAAACAGAGTTATGCTAGTGAGGTACTACTGCAAATGTATAGCTTTATTGTCATTGGTTTATACAGTGACTATAGTTTCCAAGTTTTGGCACCGGGCTCAGTGAAAACCCAAAAGATTCTTCTCCCCTTTCCTTAAATCTTCTTAAGTGAGAGCAAACTTTCCTCATTTAAACACTGTGAGAAAATATTGAATACCCAAAACAAATGAAGGGAAGCTAAAACTTGAGAATCTAATTTATGTTTGTGGACATCAGTGGAAAGGACTAGAAAGAACACTGGAGGGAAGGAAGGATGGGGAAGGAGGAGAAAGAGACCTACTGAAAGATTATTTACAAAGAATTTGGAATATTTTAAAATAGATGGGGTTTGATCCACAATTTTAAAAGGTATTAGTCTCATGACAAAGTGTGAACAGATGATTGTTTTGATGGCATGAGTAGAGTGGCTCTTAAACTTGTATGGAGCAGATCAAACTCTATCAGAGTTAACTCAAGTTATTTCAGTGTTTTCCAGACCTCTACAGCAACACTGAATTTTCCAGCTTAAAAACACACTTCAACTATCACATACAACTGTGAGGAGGGAAATGTTTATCAGTTCTGCAACAAAACAGTTGCATATGTGGAAGGCAGAGATAAAAGATGTTATAACTGGTTATTGGGAAAATTAATCCCTGGGTTTGAAGTAAGTTGCTTTACTTCAAAAAGTAAGCAAAGGACAACAGCTTTGCCTTCTAATCAGTTTCAAGTGCCAAAAGACAGTCATTATTCTATATTATCAGAATTAGCCTTTCATTCCTGATGGAATATGATCATGCTATGTTAATAACATGAGTGAATGATGCTCAGCGCATACAATACAAACATCTCCTTATCCAAGCACTATGTAACTCTGCAGTGAAAAAAAACACCAACAAATACAAACCCAACAAATAACAAACCAACCTACCAACCAAAAAAAAACCCACCAAAAAACACAACCCTCCCAAACCCCCCCAAGCCTCCCCAAACTTGAAAAGAAGAATATAGCTATTGTGTAGTGTCAGATTAAAGCACCCAGAACAGATAAGAAATGTGACATCTCTGCCTCTAAGTTCTGGGATGCAAGACCTCAGTGAAAGACCTCAGTGAAGAAAGACATGTCAGACTCCAGCAGAAGTGAGTGCAGAGCACTGCTAATTAGTTTGACTGACTGCAAGCCTGGCTATCATTCTTGGGGTGACTCCCATTCCTTAAAGGGTCATGGTATAGCAAACCCTTACACTTCTGTGACATTGGAACTGAGCATAGCAGCAATTAAATGCATTACTATTCAATGCATAACTGTATTTTGCAAAGGGCATAAATATATGGAAGCCAGATTTCTTCACTATGTGACCAATGGCATGCTGGAAGGCTCACTCAGGGTTCCCTTGCTCTGCCTATCTCTAACATAACCCCTCTGTTGCTTTAATTCACAATTCTGTGTCTTGAAGTCTGTTTCAGAAAGAACCTCAGAAGTGTCTTTGATGCTTAAATGCAGAGGCCATAGATCCTAGGGGCTTATTTGGAATGTAGTTAAAACACAAATCATCTTGCTATCATACAAGGAGTGTGGCATAAGTGTAATGTGTTCATGTTTCTAAAATACATTTATTTTAATTTAGCCAGGCATCATATTAATTTCATATTAATAAGCCAAGTGGGGATAATATAAAGGGATTTTTATCAGATTTTTTTATTGCAATGTGCAAAATGGAATCAGCCAATCTGTGTGCACTGAAACTGTTTTTAACTAACTGAATTAGTCTTTGTTTGAAAAATTCTTTGCATGCAGGTGTCCTCCATGATCTCTACATCTGTACAGTCTTCTGTTGAAAACCCAACAAATCTTCATTGATATGAGCAAGAAAATGACTTACAGTAGATTATTTCACAGCTGGAGTAAGACAGGCACCAAGCAAGAGAACATGACTTATACTCTTAAAATTCAAGCCATAGTAGGCTCCCATTAGTCTTGTGATAACTTAATAACTCACTGACACTGTCTGGAAGCCATCTAGTTTGTAAGAGTCAAGATTTGCCAATTCATTCCAGCTGAGATTTTCAAAGAAGCCAGCAGGAATAAGCACCCAGATGTCATTCAAAACTGTGAAGTCTGGAGAAGCCATCCTCTCTTTCTTCAACAGATGCAAAATTTTCTCCTTGGACAAGCTCCATGTCAATCTGCTTACCACAGAAGCAGAAAAAACTTGGTTTTGTAACACGAAATTTTTAGATAAAAGACAAAAAAGTATTGTTAAACAAAGAAGATGAGGCTGCAAGACCTCAGTAGGATAATGAAAATAATTTCCCTCTTTTTCCCTTCCTATTTTTCCATCTCTGCAGGGGCCAGGGGAAGTTTTATCCTCATGATCCCTTTCTGTTCCTATCAACACTACTTTCTTCGCAATGGCTGTCTGCCTCATCATTTGTGTTCTCATTGTTTACAGCAGGAGAAACCTACACTGTTCCTCTGAATGACATTAAAAAATAAAGGGTAAACATGAACATTCTCCTCTTATTTTGGAAAAAAAAAAAAAAGGAAAAGAAAGTTCTGTTGGCTTGTAGGTGGCTAAATAAAATAGATAGAGAAGAGTTGGGCAAAAAGGAGAAGGGATAGGGAATGAGAAGAACCCTAATGTAAAAATACCCCAACACTGGGAAATCTAAATAGGCCACCTTTCATGCTGTGCTGGCTTTGGCTGATGAGCAACAGAGGTTTGAGTGTGGTAAAATGAAAAAGTGTGTGTGACATCATGTGAGGATGTTTATTTCCAAATTTTCATCTGTGCTTTGGGAGCTCCTGGGAACATTAATTAGTTCCTTCTGTTCTCCTGAAAGGGCTTCAAATCTGGCACTGGCACTACGTATTTACTTGGAATTTAAGTGAGGCTCCTTCAAAAATCATGAATCCTTTCCTAAAGTGTTGTTTAATATTATTTCAAGTAACAAAATCGCTTTTTGAAAGCATGTTCTCACTGCCTGGGCTGGATTGCTAATTTTAATGATTCTGTTTTCTGGCCACAGACAAGTTTGCATAGTAAGTACTGTCCACACTCAAAGAAACTTTTGAAAACACATGCTTTTAAAAAAAGCAGTGCTAAACCATCCATGACTCTGGCTTTGACACAGTTGCAAGATACTGTAGGAAGCTAATTACTTCCATAACCCAGCAGAGGAAAGACCCTCCAAACACAAACCAAGGCCAAGGATTTGCTAGAGAAAAGTTAGGAAACACAAGTCTCTGAACCATTTGGATAATTTCTCTATCCCTCAGGTCATGCACTAACCGTGACCCATCTTATTATGTGCTTGAGAGCAGCGCACTGAAGCAAGCCAAAGGGATCCAGAGGGAGGGATGGAGGGCGAGGGATAACTCAGTGAGAGCAGGTTTTACAGGCAGCTGTACACTGGTGTCTTAAGTTGCACACAGTGCATAGCAGACTCTCCTGGGACAGTGCAGCACCTCATGTGCTCTGAGCATTAGAGCACAATAAATCAGTACAATACTCAAGGTAGACAAAAAAAACTTGTAGTGAGTTGGCTGTCACTGGTGGGCCAGAAAGCACCAAAACTGGGTTAGTTATGCTGCAGAGTAATTTACATGTTGAAACACTAAGTGTGTCTGTAGCATCTCATACCCTAAAAAGAGAGCTAACAGAAGCCCTACAGTTTACCCATTACAGTTTACCCAGTAATCAAATGGCATTTTGGCAGAAAAAAAATGTGCACAGTAGGTTACCTTTTACTGAGGTGCAGGCTAGTAATGACCACAAGGATCTTAAGTACAACACAGAGAGAACAGTCTATCAGACAGTGAGAGAAGCTTTTCCCACGGAGGACAGGAATTATGTATTTGGTGATGGGAGTTTTTGCAGCAAAAACAAATTCAAAGCCAAGTGGAAAGAAAACAATATCAGTAAAACATACTGAATTGCACATTTACCTTTGTGAGTATCAACCTGTTTTGTTAACTCATTTGTTTGCTTGCTGGCTTGCTTGCTTTTTAAGATAGTAAAACCTGCCCTTGGCTACTGATGAAGGTGAAGGATGTCTCACATGCACTAAGTGGCAACAGAATGATGTACAAGCCTTAAAATGTAATAAAGTTTTTTGGCAGATCTGTTGATCTCATTGAATTTTAACACTTTTACATTGTTTTGTCATTGCAGAAATCTAATAAGCATTTCTCCACCAGGCACTGGTGGAAAAGGGTTCTCTGGCTTGCAGTTTGTGCTGTTACTGTAAAACAAGGCTTTGAGCTACTGCTCTCCCAGGACTATATGTCTTCACTGCCAACATTTTATACTATTTGGCCAGACAGTAATTCTTCACTTGTCTTCCTTAAAGCAGTTCTGTCCCATATATTCTTGGCAGAAACTAGTTAGTGATTTCTGGTTTGCTAAGGTCTTCAGTCCTGTTTCTCTCCCTAGTCTCACACGTAAACAACACAAAATGGTGACTATCTGCTCTGTTGTGCTGGTCTTTGTTACTTTCAGTGCCAAAGCCCTTGCATTTTAGAATGTTTCCTGCATTGGAATACTGGATGAAGAGAAACACAAAATAAAAATCTGCCACCCTTTCTGTGGAAAACAATGAAAGGCAAGAAGGACTAAGGAGGTAGGCAGGTAATAGCTTCCATTTCAAAAGCACACACTGCTGAACTATGACTCATTAGCTTTGTCCTCTTAATATTTTTAAAAGAACACTAACTGTAAACACTGTGCAAAAGTAAGTGCAGAAGCATTTAGCACAGAATTGCGTTTTTGCATATTATGGGTATCTGTGAAATGGAAATGGAGAACACATGTTTAAGGAGAGAAAGTATATTGACTCTTCACAGTTACTTTATGGTGATGATAATCATCAGAACTCAATCCATCATCTATCAAACTTCAGTCTAACTAGTTGTAGGCAGTTGCTTAATGCAGACATTATGCTGATCCCTTACATTGTCACAATCACATTAATTAGCCATCTTTTAATTACTACAGAAGGGTAACTCAACTCATAGCAGTTAGTTACTACAAACTGTGTCAGGGACGCAGTCTGTGCATAAAGTCAAAGAAAACTTGGTGCACATATGTGTGTTTTTTTCAATAACTCAAAATGTTTAATCATTCCCATGATAACAAGAGAGGTTTTATTAATATCTTCTAGGGTGTTCAGCTTTTCAGACGTTACCAATTTTTCCACTTAACACACTTCTTACTAACTTTGTTCTCCAGAAAACTTAACCTCTATGAACATTAAACCCATTAAATGGGAAAAAGGAAATTGAATTTGTCATAGGGCAGTTTGATATTGCTGCATTTAACTCTGTAATAAAACCTTTTAAAATCTAGTGTTCTTGATTATTAGCATGTAATGACAGAGCAGTCTATAATTGCCATGAAGTACCATCTTTCCAAGGCACACAAAAATCTTTTACTTGCTTCCAAAGTACTCTCACTCCTCCTCATCCCCCCAACATTCCTTTCTTCCTCCCTTCCTCCCATCCCTTCATCTCTCCACCTCTCCCTTCCTCTTTCTTTTTCTTTCAATAACCTGCCTGATAGTCTTCTACATGGACACCAAAGTATTTCATCACTTGTCTCATCAGGCAGCTTAAATGACATTTCTATCTACAAAATTGTAGCTCCTCAGACTTCTTTTTTCCTAATCTCTGTCAACACAGTTTTATGATTGTGCCACAGACTCATGGTACTATTATAGTTGTAGAGTGACCAACGTAACAGACTGGCAACTCCTTCCATATATCTGTATGCAAACACAAGGATTTTAATACAGTCAGAGTAATTTAACCAAGATGCCTGTAACGTGAACACTGATGACCTGAAAGATACATTCCATCCTGATATTTCAACACAAATTACAACAGTAAAGCATTCATAATGTAACAGTAAAGCACTCATAATGTCACAGTAAAACTATTGTAACTGGATATTGTCAGCAGAGCTTTGCAAGGCTAGACGAAGCATTCTTTACTTGGTTAAAAGTGTGGTTTTATAAGATAGTTTTCTGTGTTATCTTTGCAGCACTGACTTTTCAGGCCGTTGACCTCTGGCAGCATTATACAGCATCACTGACTGCCGGGAGAACATAGATATATTACAGATGGAGAGGAGAAGGGTGCAACAGAGGAGTACCTGAGAATGCTTGGAGACCCAGTGGCGCAAGACATTTAGGACACGATTCGTGGCTGCTCTGCGTATGATAAACTCTTTGTCACACATGCGTTCAGAATTGTTAAATCCTGTGTGGAAAAAGGATTTAAAGTTAATGGAGGAGGCAAAGATTCAAATACGAGTAATTTTGGTAAACCAAAAGCTCATAGAACATGTATATGAAACAGAAAGAAAGACACCTATATGGACTTTGAAATATCACTGTTTAGTCTGATGAAATTGTGCAAGAACAGTACAATACAGACTTAGAACAGAACAGAACAGAACAGAATAGAATAGAATAGAATAGAATAGACCAGGTTGGAAGAGACCTTCAAGATCACCACATCCAACCCATCATCCAACACCATCTAATCAACTAAACCATGCAACCAAGCAACCTATCAAGTCTCCTCCTAAACACCTCCAATGATGGTGACTCCATCACCTCCCCAGGCAGCCCATTCCAATGGGCAATCACTCTCTCTGTATAGAATTTCTTCCTAACATCCAGTCTGAACCTCCCCTGGTGCTGCTTGAGACTGTGTCCTTGTGACTTGCAGATCATAACAAACACAGGCACCTCCTCAGGTCAGCGCTCAGTTACAGAAAGATGAAGAAAATTTGCCTGTGTCATTAACATCAACTACAAAACCAGTAAAAAAATAACAAGATCAGGTGAAAAAATGTGTAGGACTTGTAATCAGGGCTATAGAAGGGAAGTGAGTATGATTTAGAAAGATGAAAGAGGTAAATATCACAAGTCATAATGAAATAGGGAAGGATAAGTAGTTTAAATATGGAGAAGGTCAATGCTACAAATGTTCCTTTGTAAGAGCAGTACTGTATTAGTCAACAGAGACTGCTCAAATAAGCTGTTTGGTTTTCATACTGGGATGACAAGTAAGTGGGAAAGTGTTCAGAGAACACAATTACAACCCTAGTTTCCTGAAAACAGAGATTTGCCAACTGCACCATTTCCCCACACCTCTTGGTAAGGACAACATATTGTTTTGTTCTTTTTTTTTTTTTTTTGTGGTTGTTGGTCAGCAGTATCTACTTCTAAATTAATAGTTTTAAAACAAACAGGCAAGTTTCTTCCTCCATTCATGTTATGGCATCATTGTGCTCTAGCTCTGTCATGAATATCATTTGTATGATAAAATAATGATTACATTAGTCTCATAATAAGAAAAATATTATTGAGCCCTTATTAAAAAAAATATACCAAAACCCAGCAACCATGGCAATTCTGAAGATACACTTGAGAAGTTTGTATTTTTCTAAGTTTCTGTTAGATTTGATCTTACATTTTGTTGCAATCCATTTCACTTGGTACAGAGTCCAGGGAACAATTGGAAACATCCTTCTGTCAGTACTTTACTGTTTGGTGTTTTGTTTTTGTTTTACTTAAAAGCTGTTCTATTATAGTATATTGCAAAGACAGATTAAACTTCTATTTATTCTGTGAGAATGTGAGAAACACTTTGGGGTATTTTTAGATGCCAGTAATAGTTTTGCCCTATTTTTTTAAATACAAACAAACAAAACCAAAATTTTTTTAAATATATTTTTTGAAAGATAATCACGAAAAGCAAAGATTAACTGCAGCCTTACATCTTTTCCTGCAGGCTGGACCTCAATCCCCAGACATATTTTCTATGCTTATGTTTCCTATACTTCTATTTCACAGAATCACAGAATCACCAAGGCTGGAAGAGACCTCAAAGATCATCAAGTCCAACCTGTCACCACAGACCTCATGACTAAACCATGGCACCAAGTGCCACGTCCAATCCCCTCTTGAACACATCCAGGGATGCTGACTCCACCACCTCCTTGGGCAGCACATTCCAATGGCTAACAACTCCCTCAGTGAAGAACTTTCTCCTCACCTTGAGCCTAAACTTGCCCTGGCGCAGCTTGAGACTGTGTCCTCTTGTTCTGGTGCTGCTTGCTTGAGAGAAGAGACCAACTCCCTTCTGGCTACAACCACCTTCCAGGTAGTTGTAGACAGCAATAAGGTCTGCCCTGAGCCTCCTCCTCTCCAGGCTAAACAATCCCAGCTCCCTCAGCAGTTTTTAGAACTATGACATATTACACTGTAGTTGACATCTAAGATTCAATATGAAAGAACATCTTCAAGAGTTTCATTGTTGTAAATAGAAAAGTAAACAAAATCTCTAATGATCTGCTCAGTTAAAGGCAACACAGGCCACATTTTGTGTGTTAATTTCCTATGCTTTTCACAGTTAACTTCTTGCAGAAGCAATTAGGCATACACATTACAAACTGTTCAATTAGCCATTTAATTGCAGCAATGAAAGTCACAATGAAAATTATATATTAAAGCAGTGGAGTCTTTATCAAAGTAGCATTAAGGAAAAGAACTTCCAGTAAGCTGGAAGGAAAGCAGAAAGATGCCTGCAGTGACAGTTTCCAGTTGCTGCAATAAAAAAAAAGAAAGAATATAAAGAGCAAGGGAAAAAAAAAAAAAAAAAAAGGAAAATCACCAGAGATCACTTCAGCAAACTTGATCAATTTTTAAGCAGTAATTAGCTCATTGCAGAGAATAAGCAACATTCTCACTCAGATCCACGCTGTCAGTACTTATTGTCTATGTCTCTAAACTATAAACGGTGATTTCCAGATCTGTAACTTAGCTGAACATAGATGCAGATATGAATTTAACTCCAAGTGGGTGATTCATTGTACATCTTCAGGTACAAGACTTCAAATAAGTAACTAAGTCAGCAGATTTTTTTTTTTCCCAAAATAAAATGGGAAATCATTGAGGTCCACTTTGACTTAGCTTTTAAATACCATAGCCTCAGAAAGTCAGGATGTGTTTCCTTCAATCATTACAAACAATTTTTAATTGATTGCCCTTTATAGAAACAAATAAACAAAATTTCCCAAAGCCCTCAAATTAACATTCACTGTCTGAGACTTAAATCTGCAGGTTGATTTTTGAAGAAAATAATGTCTGTGACATCTTCTTGTGGAAACAGAATAGAAGACCCATTAGTCTTTGTATCTGGCTTAGTGTGCTTCCATTTGGGTGTCTCTCTTCACCTCAACGTTTTCCCACAGGACTTATTTTGAGTAACAGCAGACCTCAGATCGGCTCCAGATTCAGCAGCTTTGACAGCAACTCAGCAGATTTAGAACTTAAGTCAGAGTCAATTATGATCCAGAATAATACATGGAGTCTTTGGATCTTTTGAGACAATTGAGGCGGCAGCAGGACAAAGAAACTGGCAGTTACAGTGTTCAGAAAAAGGAAGCCTTTGTTTCTCTTGATCTTCTACAGTCTGTCATTCTATTTCCAAGAAAATGCTTCTGCACTGAACACAGGAGGAACTTGGAGAGCTTCAAGAAAAGGAATTGATTAAATTCCCAATTCAAAAAGTGGTGACAATGTTCTGAACAGTAATGAGACTGACATTAATACAGAGATGAAGATAAAGAACTCTCATTAATACAGAATTGCATAATCACAGAATGCTAAGAATTGGAAGGGACCCATGTGAATCACCTGGTTCAATGCCTCCTGCTAAAGCAGGGGTGGCTTTGTGAGAATCTGGTAGAAGCTTCTCCTATGTCAAATAAAAGCAGTGCCAGGCAGCTCCAAGATGGATATGCTACTGGCCAAGGCCAAGCCCTTCAGTGATGGTGGTAATGCCTCAGGGATATCTTACTGAAGAAGGTGCTAGAAACCCTGGCACAACTTCAGCCAAAGAAATAAGTGAGAATCTTTTAGTGAAACAATTCTGCAGACACCAAGGGGAGTGAAGAAAGAAGGGAAGGAGATGCTCTTGCCTGTGCTGTTCCACAGGGTAGCATCTGCCTGCTTCCCATGAAGGAACCCAAGCCAGAGCAGATAGATATCCAAAGGAGTTTCTGACCCCATGGGAAACCCGAAGTGGAAGAGGGTCCTAGCAGGATAAATGACCCCAGTGGGGAATCTGTGTTTAAGCAATTCATTCCTGATAGTGTACACCCCGTGGCAGAGACACATGTTGGACTAGTTTGTGATGAACTGACTACAACCCTAATGCCCTGTTCTCCTGTGCTGTTGCAGGGAGGACACCAAGAAAAATGGGATCAAAGGTGAGCCCCAGGTAAAGAGAGGTGTTGGGTAGGAAGTGTTTAAAGATTTGGTTTTATTTCTCATTATCCTACAGTGATTTGATTGGTAACAAATTTAACTAATTTTGTCAAGTCAAGTCTGCTTAGCCCATGATGGCAATTGGTAAGTGATCTCCTTCTGTCCTTATCTCAACCCAAGAGCTTTTCAGGTTTTTTCTCTTCCTGGTCCATCTGAGGAGAGGGAGAAATAAAGAAGCTTTGGTGAGCACCTGGGATCCAGCCAAGGTCAAGCCATGATGATCATCTTCTGTACATCTATCACAAGACTCTGCACAGTGTCAACTTGGTGGTGGTCAGCACACTGACATTGTTTCAGCCCTGAACTGACTTGTAACTGAAGCAGGAACCAGCACTGTCAGTATGCAATAGAGAAGGGTACCGTCTACATCATTAAAATGTCTATCAGGCAGGGATTAATTAGGTCAGTCTCAAAATCAGATGTTATTTAATAAATGCTACTATTTATAAGGTAGTCTTAAGAGGATTTTTATATATTATTATTTCATTAAAACTGGCAACAGGAACTAATTTTTCTATCCTTTCACCTACATATCAGAAGACTATGTAAATGTACAGTTAAACACAGATAATAGCAAATCTCTTCAAATATAGTGTTTCAGGTCCCTTCCTGAAAAAAGGTCAGGCAACAGATAAAAGCCCCACCATTTAAAGCACTAGATATATCACTCCTGATACTAAGGAAATTATGTCATATTATCACAGAATGGCTCAGGTTGGAAGGGACCTTAAAGATCATCTACTCCAATCTCTCCACCATGGGCAGGGATACCTCTGAACTAGATTCGGCTGCTCAAGGCCACATCCAGTCTGGCCCTGAACAACCCCAGAGATGAAAAATCCATGGCTTCCCTGAGCAACCAGTTCCAGAGACTCACCACCCTTGTACTGAAGAAATTCTTCCTGAGATCCAGTCTAACCCTACTCTCCCTCCCTTGTCCTGTTTCTAGACAGCCTTATGGAAAGTCCCTCTCCAGCATCTTGTAAAATCCCTTCAGGTATTAGAATAGAATAGAATAGAACAAACCAGGTTGGAAGAGACCTTCAAGATCATCATGTCCAACCTATCATCCAACACCACCTAATCAACTAAACCATGCAGCCAAGCATCCTGTCAAGCCTCGCCCTGAACACCCCCAGCGATGGCAACCCCACCACCTCCTCAGGCAGCCCATTCCAGTGGGCAATCACTCTCTCTGTGTAAAACTTCCTCCTAACCTCCAGCCTAAACCTCCCCTGATGCAGCCTGAGACTGTGTCCTCTTGTTCTGGTACTGGTTGCCTGGAAGAAGAGACCAACCTCTGCCTGACTACAACCTCCCTTCAGGTAGTTGTAGACAGCAATAAGGTCACCCCTGAATCTCTTCTCCAGGCTAAGCAACCCCAGCTGCCTCAGTCTCTCCTCATAGGGCTTATGCTCCAAGCCCCTCACCAACTTTGTTGCCCTTCTCTGGACACATTCCAGCAAGTCAACATCCTTCCTAAACTGAAGGGCCCAGAACTGGACACAGGACTCGAGGTGCGGCTTAACCAGTGCAGTGTACAGGGGCAGAATGACCTCCCTGCTCCTGCTGGCCACACTGTTCCTGATGCAGGCCAGGATGCCATTGGCCTTCCTGGCTGCCTGGGCACATTGCAGGCTCATGTTCAGCCTACCATCGACCAGCACCCCCAGGTCCCTCTCAGCCTGACTGCTCTCCAGCCACTCTGACCCCAGCCTGTAGCTCTGCATGGGGTTGCTGTGGCCAATGTGCAGAACCCGGCACTTGGATGTGTTAAATTATAAAGCAAAATGAGGCCAAATGAAAGGGAATGTTAATGGAAAAAGCAATAGAAATTGCAGTAGTTCTTATGGTCACTGAACAGATCTTTTCATTAACCAATACAAGAAAATATATTAAAGGTGCTCAAGAACATTCAAATCACACAGAAAAGTGCAATTTCAGGATCTCAAAGAATTCACATAAAGCCAGAAGTTTCAGCTGCAAACAAGCAGGATCAGTAAGCATTGTTATTTTTTGGTCTTCTAACTTTGATAGAAAAGATCTAAACAAAACACTAAAACTACACCCATTAAAAACTTATTGTCAAAGCTGCATTAATAGAGAAGCAGAAACATGTAAAAACGAGTCCTTGGCTAGCACTGGTCTTCCTCCTTGTAACTTTCAAAGCCATGGGACAGAAACTGCAAAGCAGAGATGACCATAGATTAAGATATGGCAGGACCACCAGAGAAAAAGTCCAAGCCAGGTATCAGTGAACTTTCATAGTGTCACCTGTGTTTCCTGCATTTTCCACAGTGCAAATTCATTCTAATACAGAATCTTCACTTCTGCTTACTTTCTCCTCTCTTTGGCTGCCTAATCCTCTTCCTAGTAGAAGTCAAAACAGAACCCTGAGCCACCATGACAACTCCAAATATTCCATATGCATGGCCTACTATGCATTTTTCAGAGCTCAGTATACAACCATATCTAGTACTACACATTCATGTCACCACTTACAGATAACCCATGTGTCTACTGCTCTCTGTGCTGCAAAAGGTAACCCAAATCTTCCAATTCTCTCTACGTTTGCTGTGGCTGATGGTGATGCTACCCTAGCGAAACTCTAAGCTATCTTGTTTACTGAAAGAAATAATGGGAGACAGACAGAACCTTATTGGACCACACATGACCTGCTCCACCTCTGCATAAGTAAGGGTGAAAATGGGGCTGCAGTAAGTGGCTATGCAAAGAAAGACATATGATTTTTTTTGGTCTAGTAAACCTGGTAGGCAGACAAAGGAAAGAGTACTGACTCACAGACTAGAACTGGGAGCAAAGGCTCCAGGTCAGATGTTGTTCTGTGAGGAACAAAGCTTATATCACACCTCTGAGACAATACTACCAGTTTCCAGGTAACCTTTTAGCATTGCTGCATTGACTGTATTATTCCCCGTTTACTTTTCCTACCTTCTTTTGAGGCAGGAACGGTTTTTAACTCTGATTACACAATCCCTAGAATAAGATCATTCCTATCCATGCCTTGCACTCAGAGGCACTCTTAGTCATGTAAGCTATAAATCTAGGCAGGTTGAAAGATTAACAAAATATAGTTACAGAATTACAAAATTATTTAGATTGGAAAAGACCTTTAATAACATTGAGTTCAACTGTATACCTAGCATTTCCAAGTGAATCACTAAGCCATGGCCCTGAGTGTCCCTTCTACATATATCCAGCAGTTGTGACTTCATCCCTTCCCTGGGCAGCCAATTTCAGTGCTTGATAACCCTTTCAGTGAAGACATTTTCTCAAATATTGAATACAATATTTCTGCTCCTGTACTCAGCGCTGGTTAGGCCACACCTTGAGTCCTGTGTCCAGTTTTGGCCCCGTCAGTTTAGGAAAGATGTTGAGTTGCTGGAACATGTCCAGAGAAGGGCAACAAAGCTGGGGAGGGGTTTGGAGCAAAGCCCTGTGGGAAGAGGCTGAGGGAGCTGGGGTTGCTTATCCTGGAGAAGAGAAGGCTCAGGGGAGACCTTATTGCTGTCTACAACTACCTGCGGAGAAGTTGTAGCCAGATGGGGGTTGGTCTCTTCTGCCAGGCAACCAGCATAGGACACAGTCTCAAGCTGCACCAGGGGAGGTTTGGGCTGGATGTTAGGAAGAAGTTCTTCATAGAAAGAGTGATTGGGCATTGGAATGTGCTGCCCAGGGAGGTGGTGGAGTCACCATCACTGGAGGTGTTTAGGAAGAGACTGGATGAGGTGCTCGGTTGCATGGTTTAGTTGATTAGATAGTGTTGTATGATAGGTTGGACTCAATGATCTCAAAGGTCTCTTCCAACCTGGTTAATTCTGTTGTATTGTATTGTACTGTATTGTGTTGTATTGTATTCTATGCTGTGCTATGCTATGCTATTCAAACCACCCCTGTTGAAACTTGAGGCCATTTCCTCTCATCCAATCAATTACTAGGAAGAGGAGACTGTTACCCCACCTCACTACAACCTCCCTTCAGGTAATTAAGGTGTCCCTTCAGCCTCTTTTTTCCATGCAAAACAATCCCAGTTTCCACAGCCACTTCTCATTAAGGCTTGTTCTCAGGATCCTTCACCAGCTTTGTTGCCCTTCTCAGGATCCCCTCCAGCACCTCAGTATACTTCTTGTAGTAAGGGAGCCAAGATACTTAGTAGTCAATGTGTGGCCTCACCAGTGCCAAGTACTATGGTACAACCTCTTCCCTAATCCTATTGACCACACTGTTTCTGATACAGGCCAGGATGCTGTTGGCCTTCTTAGCTATCTGGGCACACATTGGCTCATATTCAGGCATCTTGTGACCAACACCCACAGGTCCTTTTCCACTGGGCCACTCTTCCCAGTCTAATTACATGCATTACACTTAAATCAGCAGGAAGGTAGGCATGATCTATTCAAAATTCATCTTCATTATGGTGAAAAACAGGAGAGTTGAAGGGTCCTGTCTAGGAGGATGCTGACCTTGGCAACATTTTAATTAGTATTCTGGATGAAACCACCCACATCCACACCACATGGCGAAGTAAACTGAAACACTCCATGTTGAATATGTTTGTCTCCTGAAGGAAGCAATCTTTCTATATGAGAAATACCAGCAATATTTCTAATCATTAATCATCTTAGTGGGCAGCTGCTTCAGGGAGTGCTACTTTTGAGTAATGCTTTTCCCCAGTATCTGTTGAGATTATTATATACTGTTTCCACAAATAGTTTCTGCACATAGCAGTGATGCAGAACTTTTACCACAGGCTGTCAAACACAATGTTAACCTGCCAGCATTTCCAGTTTCAGTGAATTACTTCTTTCAATACAATGTGTTCACTCTGTTCATGCACTTGTCTTGAGATTATGCTATACAAAATGCAGATTCACCATCAGATGTTTTAATGTTCACTATAATAAAAACTAATATTTTTATAGCTTCCAGTAACACCAAAGATTTTTTTTCAAAAAGGTGCTGAATAACTTAAATCTCAACCCCTGCAGACAAAACCAGATTAAATTATGACAATACTCTGGATATAGATAGCTCTTCTTATGCCAAAATCTATAGCACTTTTCAGTGGTAGATGTTATTATCTATTCCATTTGTAAATGAAAAAAACATAGGCAATTAATGCCTGTGTGTAGGCTGTGTCAGTGCTAGAGCTGCTGCACTCATGACCAGATTCAAAGATCCAGTCACACATCACTGTAAGACAGAACTCAAAGCCCTCTCCTCAAAAGTTACAGAGAAGTACCTGTAGCAAAACCCTATCCTGTTGTTACTTGTTCTACTGTTACTATCAGTAGCTTACATTATTTCCTCTTTAAAATCCACCTCACTCAATAGGAACATTTTTATTACTATATTAAATTCTGCGCTGTATATGTTAGAGACATTAAATGATGCATGTTCACTTTTCTATTTCATTTAAGACGTCAACAAACCCCCCCTCAGTCTAGTTTCAGTAACTGCATTCTCTGCATTTTTGTTTTCTGCACCAATACAGCAGCACATAATTCTGACCACAGTAATTAATTTGTCAAAATGTTATTGCCATGTCTATTTTTAAAGGCTTATCTATACAAAAAAATTACTTCCTTTCTCAAGACTTAGGAGTAAGTCCTCTGAAGTTATCAAGAGTGGCTCCAGTAAGCTTCTGGCCACTTTCTTAGCAAAAAACTTCATATGTTAGTTTCACTGAAACATCCTAGAACAATGCACTGGAGCTGCATTTGCAGCTAACATAGTAGAAAAATGCATTTCAGTCTTGGAGGAGATAACAGAGAACTCCACAAAGTCCCAGAGAGATGCAAGGGGAACATTCATGGCACATGAGACAGGTGACAAATAATCCACAAAGTGTCAAATGTAGTTCTCTGTCTTGTGGTTTGGGTTTTTTTAATTCTTTTTCCCTTTCTTATGATAAATATGCTTATGGGTTGTCTGACAGTTTCATGATTCAGCCTGGCTCAAATTCTGAAAGCTTAGGCTTGGCAAACATCAGCATTACTTTCTGACCTGGATAAAGAATAAATACAAACTCCAGGCTTGGAGCAGAGCTGTGTTCATGCACAGATTAGAACTGGAAAAGCTTCTCCAATATTTGCAGCACAGAAGAAAAGCCTTCCCAATATATGTAGCACAAAATAACCTAATTCTAAAAACCTTTCCTTGATATAACTAAGAAAGTTTGGATAACTGTTTAAAGATACTCATCTTTACTGGTTGTGCATTCTCAAGCAAGTAACTGGGTTTCACAAATTTTCACAGCAATATGAGTAGCCTGATATTGATAAGAAAACTAAGCTGCCAGTGATTCTGCTCTCCTTTTAATTCCTTTAACTAATTGTCATACACTAGCCACCTGAAGAATGACATGGCTGGTAAAAGAGACTGCACTAACTGAGATGGAAAGAAGCACAAAGACAATGATCTCCACTCCCACTCACTGCATACACAATAGCATATTTGACCAATAATGCAGTATTTGAAAAAAACAACTATCAAATGTGCATGTTCACATTGGTAATGGAGTAGGCCTTACAAGACATTCGAGGCTTGAAAGTAGGAGACATCAAGTTGAGCCATGGTCATTGGGCTACATAAGTTTGAGAAAGGGCCTTATTAAATTGTTCACTATGTCAGAATTTGAGTTTGTTTTACTAAGGGCTATGTCCTCATACAGCGTCAGAAGAAGTGGCTGTTAAAAAGCAGAAATCAAGTGTCCAGTGCAGGTCAGGCTTTTAAATTCACTTTCACTGCTCCTTGAGACATATGAAATAATTTTGTTCTAAGAAGTGTGCCACTGAAAATCCCTGTTGTAACCACCTACGTCAGAAATAATTCCAAGTATGTATTTGATTCTTCTGCCTAAAGCCTCCAACACAAATACAATCTAACTACCAAATCAAGTCAAGGGATTATAGTCTTAGTAAGGTAAATCCCATGGATTCACATGCACCAGCTGATGTACAGTGCTGTTACACAGATAGAGCTATAGTGATTGTGTTTAATTTCTGGAAAATATTTAAGGGGAAGGTTGGTAAACTATTTAAAAATGACTTTTGCTTTTAAAAGTCTTTTTCTAGTCAGAGGCATTCAAAGAACACAACATTGAGATAATGCAGTTATGTCAAACTTATGCTGTAAACTTGAACTAAATCCAAAAGTCTAAAAAGATATCAGTCCAGTGAAATAATTGTAGTTTAATGGACTGGAAAAAAATTTTAAAAGATAAGTGGATAAAAAATATGCTTAATGTCAAGATCCCAATCCAAGTGCTAATAATAATATTAGGGTTGCTCTGAGAATTACAATAATTGATGGCATTGTATGTTTAAAATACAAGTGCCACAAAGAATTAAAATATTCCTTAGAAATCAAAGAAATGTTCAAACTTGAAAATTTGTCCCTTAAAAATCCTTAAAGGCAGGGCTGCTGCTATGGATGTAACTGGTATGCACGTTTTTGACTTATCTTTCCTCTTTTTTAATGGAAATACTCTCTAAAAAGGCAATATCAGAGTCTCACACTTGGAAGCAAATCTCTCAAAAGTGGAAAACACAGAAAATATATTTGAAGTTACAAGTTACACAACTTGTTATTAAAAATCCACAACATAAAAGGCACAAAAGATGCCGCTTTTTCTTTCTATTTATTTTCATTTATTTTATTTATCTTATTTTTATTTTTTTTCCCCTAAAATTGAGCAGAAATACAAGATTGCATTTTTATTTGGGGCATTTTGTGATAAACACATGGGTTCAGAGAAAAATAGCATTATTCACTTCTGTACTAAAGCAAGAAAAACCCAACATGCATGCATTCGCATTTGCATATGTTGTAATGATGCAGGTAATGAATATCTGGAGCTTTAGACTACTGCACTTTGTAGAATGCATTTTCCACAACTCTTCAGTAGCAGTAACTCTGTTACTACTGAACAACATCGTATTCTATTCTTCTTTCAGTCACAGTAAAGACAGCCAAGAAGGAGTTAATGTTATCACTAAAACCCAATGGTAAATTTCTGTGTACCTGCATGCAGCTTCACAATCAGATTCATTTGCTTGCAAGAAGTGTGTGTGCATGAATCTCTAAACTCCCCATTCAATTTTGCTAAAGAAGGCTTAAGCAAGACCATCCAAATCTTGTGTCTTTATTTATAAATATGTCTCTAGAAAAGAATAGTTTCTGAATTTTCAAGGCAATTGTGTTTACAAATTGCAGAATATCACGACAAATATGTGATGTGACAGCAGGATTTTTTCATTTGATTTATTTATATGAAAAACTATAGTGAACAATTGTCAAAGAATGAGAGTGTTTTTGAACAGCCTATCTTAACAATTATGTTTGTGACTGTTTTAGCACAGCACAGACACTTCTTTTTCACTGCAGTAATGTTTGAATTATCTTCCATGAATAATGACAAGAATGGTAACACTGCAGCTGATACTTCTTTGAATTTGTACATCAGCCAAGTGCGTTTGCCTCTGTTCCTGCTCTCTCTCTTACTCTTCAGGGAACATTTTAACCTATTGATTTACTTTCAATTTTCACATGATCTCTAGGTCTTGATTTCTCTAATTACGCCTTGTATGCACTCTCAATCTTCTCCATCAGCAATGTGAAGACTATACCAGATTTGCACAATCTTTTCAACAACTATCCAAAGTAAGCTTTCAGCCTTTAAAATCCTCAGTATGCCCTGCCATAATGGAAAGCTGGAAACAGAAGACTGCAAAATGTAGTTCTGTAATATTTCCCTTTAGATCCTCTGGGCTTTTTACATAAGCTGAAGGAAGTAGTTTGCAAAATTATTCAGATTTTTTAATGACAATAGGAGTAAAGGTTAAACGGAAAGGAGGTGATAATTGCAAAGCACCAAATGTATCATTATTCAGACCATCTGTGAACAGACAGTTGACTGTCAAGCAAAACAAAAATTGGCAGGATGCATAGCAGTCAATGAAAAAAAAATAATCTCTGAACAAACGTCCATCCCATTTATGACTGGGCCACAAATCAAGCAATTCAGTAATAGCATAAACATTAATTACACAAGCAACACTTAGGCAGAGGGTGAGAAAGAAAAAACAAATGCCTCCCAAAATTTCTCTCTTCACCTGATACATGCCACTGAGTATATCAAATGTGAGGAAGATAATAAGGAATCTAAACAAGCCTGTCTTCATTATGGATCCAGACCTTCTGGTCAAACTCCCTACATGCAACATCAACATACGATGGATGGTTTCTTGCATGGAGGTGACAGCTCCCCTTCAGCTTCTGTCCACCTCTGCTGAAGGAAGCAGAGGAAAATATCACACAAGAGCTTGCCATAGAAGCTCAATTAACCAACAGAAAATGCATATTCCATACATGCCATCCAATCAGTCACAGTGGGATTGTGGTGACCCATTTCGTGGGTGCAGGAATAAGGACAGTACTAGTCTCATTTCTTAGATGAGGGAGGAGTTTTTCTTTCAGTGGCAGTTTGATTCCACATGTCTATGAAACAGTTTTCCCTACAGCTGCCCAGGACCTGGTGCAATAGGTCAGGAAACACATGTTTCACAGTGTTGTAACTCACAAAATGTCCACTGCAAATACTTTTTTTCCCCTTGACTGTTCCACTACTCTAATAAGATAGAATAAGAAATTAATTCAAGACAGGAGAAGACATTAAAAAAAGGAGGGCCCTAGAATTCTTCTAAGTTGAAAGAAAAAAAGTAAAAATTGCCCCAGCTTTTAAATTCCAAGAGCAGAGATCGCTTGAGACAAAACTAACCTTAAATCATTATTTTAGTTCAGAGCTATTGCTCTAAGAAAAATGAGGGGAGAGTCAATTCAATTTAAATATGAATGTTTAGCCACTTATCTAAAATTGCTAAGCAACAACTTTGTTATATTCAATGGGCTCCCAATTCAGGAGCATAAATAGAAGTCTACTCAAATGCACTATAGAGTAGGTGAATATTCAGAGAAAAGGAATAACATTCAGGGTTATTGAGTAAGAAGGCAGATTCCAAACAAAGTAGTTTTAATGTCTATTTTCCTTTTGCTACTGATTTCACAGTAAAATATCCTCCAGCAGGAGAAAACATACACAAGTGTCTCATAAAAGCAGTCTGGGGAATGAGTGTTAAAAATACAGCCTGGAAGAGAAAGTAATTTGCCTCTCTCTGGGGCATCATCATCGGTCCTTGCTGACCTCATGCATCACACCAAGATCCCCAGCCAACCCAGCAGATAGGTCACAATGTTAGCAGTGGCCACTCCTACTTTGGTAACAACATCTGGCAGGCTCCTGACAATCTTCCAACCATGAGGAAGAAAAGCTGGTTGGGTTTATGCCAGTAGTTATTTGTCACACAATCTTTTTTAGTGGAGAACTTTGTCAGCTACATAGTAAGTCAATGAGTGCTTTGTACCTGAAATTTTTTAATTGAAATGGGGAATTCCAAGAAGGTCCAGTGTTCAGGTCTTAGTGCTTTTCAAACCTCCTTGAAGCTACATACATTGGTCTGGAAATCTCATTAGAAAGTATTCCCAACAGGGAACTAGCACACATTTTTCCAGTTCCTGGCTGGAACCTCCTTTCAAACAAAAACAAGTGAAAAAAACTTTGTTTCTTCACATAAAGGATCTGAGGAGGAAAACAAATCCTACACCAACTCTTTTCTGTCTTGATACTAAGGATCTTAGATCCCTGGTGGAAGGGGGGACTAGGGAGAGTCACAGCACAAGCAAGATTGATAAGCCTGCCTGAAATTATTTCAGGTGTGATTTGATGGTACCTTGTAACTCTGACAGCAGGCTAGATGCCCTCAAATTCAGTCTTGAATTTTAATGTGGGAACCCATGACCTTAAGAAGTACATTAAAAAGTACATTAAAAAATCTGCTTCCAACTGCTTAGAAACAATCTCTGTGATACGTGTGACCCAGTTGTGCCAATTTAGTCCTAGGAAGAGTACTCCAGCTGGGATAAGCTTTAGATTTAAAAGAAGGAAACTTTGCATCTTGATTGTTGATTGGGATATCATTAGTACTTCCCCCTTGTCTCCCCCTTCCCCCCTCCCCCCCCCAGTTCTGGTCCAGATTCATAAGGAAAAAAAGTTCCACAAATCTTTTCCAGTAGAGGGAATGAGATGTTACAACCCAGAAAATTATGTACTGTAAGATTACTATAACTATAATGTTTATGGCATCATACTGGGTATCAACTAGAAAGAGACATTAATTTTATAGTTTTGCTTTAGACATGGATACATATGAACAAATCCAGAAAGAAATAAATACCTTTCCAAAGGTCAGCTTGTAACCACTGATGTAATTGGAAGAATTTAGTACAGCACAACACAGAAGTGCGTATCCAGCGATTCACATAAGGTTGAGTTCATCTTGACATAATCATCAGGTACTGCTCACCTTTCACGTAACATCATCATAGCAAGGAAATCTGTCTCTGCTTGCTCTCATGATGGAAAAAAATAAAGTAGGAATTTCCTTCAAAAAAATTTCATACAAATGCAGCTGTCTACCCCAGAATTTCTGTCTCAGGAAACATAATGGTGTAATGCCACATTATTATTCCTCTGTTCAGAATTAGGGAAATGCTCCCTGAACAGTGAAGCTGATATCCTTGAATATGGAACTATAAACTGGAGCTGTACATCAGTCTGTGCACAAGATGGTAATGGTAGATTAAATACTCTCTTTAAAGTGTAATGTATGCTTCTACATGCTTTTCCATTTTAGACCTCAACAGGATCCCATGGGGAGGGTACACCTTCATTATTTTGCATGGTACACCTCCAAGTGGCATTATTCAGCTTAAGTGCTGAATGCAGCTGGCAGCAGTATGCACAACTACAGTGCCTCCTCTTGGCACAGACATACATATATCTACAGACACATGGACACACGAACATGCACATAGGATCTGATCTCTCTTGTATCACTTGGCACAAGCTGTGTCATTCCATTACTCCAATTAGTGCTTATGCCAGAACAAACAAAACAAAAATATTGTCACATGGGGAGCTGGCATGTAGTTTGTTTTGAATAGCTGCAGAACAGCAGCACTGGTCACAACCTAAAATGAGCTGAGCAGCTCTCATTAAAGAACTTCTGTGAAGCCTTCTCATCCTGATTTTTGACCATTTAAAATACGCAGTCAGCATTACTCAATCTGTGTCTGATATATGAGAATGAAAAGGCCTACACATACTGTACCCTTGTGTAACCTGGATCCCTATGAAACATGCATTATTATTTTTAACTAATTTTCTATTCATTTAACATGTGACAGTAATCAAGTAGGGGCAAAGTGTGTCAGATTCACAGGACTGATCTGGCTCAACTTCAGTGCTTGTGCATCTTTCAAGGGATGTCATTATGAAAATCACAGCTCTAATTTATAAAGGTTTGTTTATATTTGTTATTGCAGTTAACAGTTGGGATATGTTATGGCAGACAAACCTACAGCACCTCCAAGGATATAAGGACTTTCTGCATTCATCCTGGTGGCTCCTGAAGTTGATATTTTCACATGAGTCCCTGCCTCTAAAAGTTTGACAGCTTGTGCCAAATACTTTTGCAGAAATATTTCCTCAGTGTTTATTCTCAACCACATCTGATTGCTCTAAAATTGAGGTTTGGCAGCTTTACATCAGACGTAGTCAAGCAAAGTGCAGAAAGGGCCTACAATGTTTTATCCCAGGCAATGATCAAGAATACAAAAATAGCCAAGTCAAAATAAATCATGCATTTATATCCTTTCTTTCACTAATGCATAACTTATGCATACAATTAATCACAGAATCTTAGAATCATTAAAGTTGGAAAAGACCTTCAGGATCAAATCCAACCCTACCCCAACTACCATGACTACTAATCTATGTCCTGCAGTGCCACATCTACAGGGATGGCGACTTCACCACCTCCCTGAGAAGCCTGTTCCAATGCTTGACAACTCTTTCAGTAAAGACTTTTTTCATAATATCCAATCTAAACCTCCCCTGGCACAAAATAAGCCCATTTCCTCTCATCTGATTGCCGGTTACTTGGGAGAAGAGACCAACACCAGCCTCAATACAACCTCCTTTCAGGCAGTTTTAGAGCGCACTAAGATCTCCCCTTAGCCTTCTCTTCTCTAGACTAAACAACCCTGGTTTCCTCAGCTGCTTCTCATGCAACACACCCACCAAACCCCTCACCAGCCTAGCTGTCTTTCTCTGGACACCCTCCAGGACCTCAATGTCTTCCTTATGTTCTGAGGTGTCCAAAACTGAAGAGAGTACTCAAGCTGTGGCCTCACCAGGGCTGAGCACAGGGGCACCATCACTGCCCTATTCCTGCTGGACACACACTTTTTGATAATGCAGTAATGCATAACTGATTACCAGTGGAAAGTAGCAAAGTCTGAGATTTAAAAAGCAGTTTGGTCTCTCCATAGTCAGAGACCATGAATGGGACTTCAGGTCTGTCGATCCAGAACTCACAGACTGTATCAGATTCATTGTCAACACTACAAACTACTCAGTAGCAGTGAATGGAAGTGGCACTAGGAGGTACTTTTGAATGCCCAGGCATATTGAATTCCTTGCATTTAACAGCTGCAGCTAGCAGATTAATGGAGTAGGCTTTGCTCACTTTGTTGAGAATCTGCTGCAGCTTCAAAGGACTGTCTGATCACTGCTGCAGACAGATTGTAGGAGCTATAGAAAAGCAGATGATACCAGAAAATGGTCTGATAAACAGGCTGATCAATTTTGCTAGCCTAAAACCAAGGGTAATTTAGATTGAGATTGCTTCTCTGAACCACCAGAGTGTGTTTGTGAAAAGAGAAGGAGGTGGTTGCACTTCCTCTGCATAAGAAAGGATTTGCCTGCTGATTGTTAGAGAGATCTTTTGAAATGTGCTGTGATAAGGTACTAGATACAAAATGCAGAAGCTCTGGGGAAAAATCTCTCTCCTGAACAATACTCAGGTAAATAATTCAAATCAAAGGTAATTTAGCATCGAAGGTATGTTCAGGCAATTAACTAAAAGGGATAGTATGTAAGTGATTCATTGTTGTGTAGATGTTTCACAGCTTCAAGCTGTTAATTTAATTGCTCTTCTAAATCACTAAAATCAGAGAGTAAAACCATCTTTCCTCCTTGCTAACATGGGGCAAATTTTCCTACATGTAAATCATACTTGTCAGAGATACTCCCCCAAAGACACTTTTTTTCCTACTTCTTTCTCACTCTGTCCTCTCCCTTTCACATGTGTTTTTTAAAAAACAAATGCTTATACCAAAGAAGCAAGGCCCTCCTGCCAACCACAAGCTTCCATCCCACTCCCATCCTCTCCCATAATATGTCACCTTGTTCTTGGGAAAAATGGTACTTTCTCTACAGTGCATGCTGTAGGAGGAGGAAGGCATCTCTGAAGCGTGCAGCATGTTGGAAGTACTGATGTACCCAGCTCAAAATCAGATGACAGAGCTGTTGAAACAAAGCCGCTATGTTCATTAGGGAACAAGCCATTTGTTTGGGTTAAAGTATTTGCTTCTTGTCCAATATTTATTCTCCATGTTGAGAGATTTTTGTGTCTCAAGGTTGAGCTGAGGAGGAAACAAGCTTCTAGGAGTTCTTTCAGTCTATTTGTTGCAAGTATAAAATAATACGAAAAGTGTCTAAGATCAGTTTAGATTTTGCATTTAACTTTTTGTCCAAACAACTCCTTGAAGCCCATGTTCAGTAGAACTGTTTAAAAATTAAATTATTAATTTAGCTGTAACTATTTTTCTTCAAATTGTGTTAGACATTCATAGCAGAAAAGAAATTTGTATGTTTGCTAAGATTATGTAAGTACTTTTTCTACTTCATTCATTATTTACAAATATAACACAGCCTGATAATTTGGCTTCACCCACACAGAGATTTTAAGAAAAGCTTGAATCTCTCCTAGTCATACAGAACACCTTCATACTTTGTATTAACAAGCATGAAGACATGCATACAAAGCAAGCAGTTTCAGTAAATGATCAAAAGATGTTTTTTCTTTGAAAGTCACAGAATCACAGAATCGGCAAAGTTGGAAGAGACCTCAAAGATCATCAAGTCCAACCTGTCACCACAGACCTCATGACTAACTAAACCATGGCACCAAGTGCCACGTCTAATCCCCTCTTAAACACCTCCAGGGATGGTGACTCCACCACCTCCCTGGGCAGCCCAGTGCATGATATCTCATTGATCACAAGATACTACTCTGATTCTAGGCATAATAGATCTAAACAAAAAGTCGAGGAGAGAAAAAAATGCAGTAACATGTTTGAAAGACTGTTTAAAGATAAACCAGGGAAATGTGGAAGTTCTACAAGCCATAGATGAAAGAAGCATTTTTCTGCATAAGTTGTTCTAATCTAGTGCAGGGGTTTGTGTGGGTGCTGTACAGAGTATATTGTTGTTGCTTGATTCCTGTAACATCTGTAGGATTTTCCCACCAAAACTAGAAATGATTGGCAAGTATTTTGGCAGGAGGTTCCTTTCCCACATTACTAGTCTCACTCCTTTTTTTGACACTGGGTGTGTGACAGACTCTCTGAGAAGGAAATCAGTCCTGAAGAGAAGGGGCTCACTGCAGCTCCCTAAAGTTCCACTGAAGAACTACCTAACTCATGACAAAGTTAAAAGAAGGGATTATCAAGACTGTTATCATTAAACTTTGTGTAGGATTTTTTACAAATTATAAGACAAACATTTGATCAGGCCCCTTGATAACTTCTGTGTAGCTTCTGGAAGCTGTCAGGGATGCAAGCAGAAATCAATTTTCTAGAGGTATACAGACCTCTAGAAACATGGAAAGAAACAGCACAAGTAACTGATGCCTCTGAGCAGGCATAGGTTTGTGATTGCTCAGAGCTGTCTATCATGAAAAGAAGTAGGTAGGGAAACAGAAGTGCTAGTACCAACGACAGAATCATGAGAAGGGAGATGGTAATTCTAAATAAGTAAAGAATATGTGTCCCTTTATCAAAAAATTGAGTTTATACTATTTTACACACAGTCATGGAAACAGGGCATCTTCCACTGTTCTTGCATAAGTTTGTTCCCTTTCCTGGCTGGAGTGTGAGCTTCATTGCCATGAAAGAAAGTTTAGCAGACTAGAGAGTGAAGGTGATTTAACCTGTGGATTTCTGTGTTAGAATGTGTTAGTGTTAACATCCTATTTTTACAAATTGGGAAAAGAATGAAGGTGTGCAGCAAACTATTAATGCTGACAGAGCACTGCAACTGCAGCAAGCCATGAGCCTTCATATCCCTTGGAAGAGAAAGGACATGTAAAATACACAACATGCTCTATTTATCCCTACTGTGCATATTATCATTCATGCAGACAACAAGCTGTGCAGCTGGGTTGCCTTATTTAACTTTCTGTACTTTCACTTCATATTTCTATTTATCATGCTGTTAAAATAAGTAACATGCAAATTTTCTGGAAGAGAATAAACAAAACCATGTTTAATACATGTAGAGGTTAATATTAACTAGACACTAAGCAATAAGACAAGTAGTACAGCTTGACATTCTAAAAGGAGCTACCTATAAAATAAATGAAATTAATGGCAAGAAAGTCAGTAAGTTTAAGAAAAAACAATGCTGTAGGGCATATGAACCTGAGCCATCCTGGTTTACAGAAAGGTTCCATACAGCACAGAAAAATCTGCATGCTACAGAGCAATGTTGTGGTGCCCAGCACCTCTGTTTTAGCAGCTCATAAGCCAGTGCAACATACGGTGTGGTGGGGCAATCCAAACACGGACTCTTCTTAGGACCCTGGTAGCCCTACATGCATACCTCCTGTGCACTCAGATAACAAATGAACCAAACAGATAAAGGTGCCCTGAAAACACTGCTGATGTCCCTGGAGCACAGCACTGATCCCCACATGGTGAGGATGGGGCAGACTGAGAGCGCTGACAACATGCACTGCACTCAGGCTGCATGTGCTGGACGAAGTGCACCAACACCTAAAGCAGACCAAAATACTCAAAAGCCTTTCAACTTTGGCTTCCCATCAAGTCACATTCCATCATGTAGCCTGCAGTGAGGACCAATATAAGCAGTATTCCCCTAGGTGCTTATCTAAGATATGCAAATCCATCACACACCCCAGGAGAGCTGTTCAGAGCTTTGCGTACTCATCAGTGCACAAACTTATCATTGCATGATGACACCTATTAAAAACTGTTATGGCCAGGACTCTCCACAGGACATGATTAAATACCCTTTGTATCTGCTTCTGGTAGAATGACTATAGGGCTTTCCAACAAGTCTGTTTGCATCAATGCATATCTGAACAGTCAGAACTGGAAGGTTGAAAGGTAAGAGCTAAGGTTATCATACTGAAAAAAAGTAAAATCACCAGAAACCAGAAGGCTTCATGGAACAGTGATAACAGAAGAAACACAGATGGCTCTTACCTCCTAATATTCTCCCACAATTTCCAGCTGATTTCAGCTTCTGAATCTGTTCTAGTTTGCTGGTCTAGTAACTACTAATGACTCTTGCTTGAAGATAGCAGTCCATCTTTTGAACATGGGTAAGTCTTTTCCCCTCACAATGTCCCTCTGCAGAATCTCAGGCCTTTTATTTGTTGCATAAAGAACTACCAGCTTGTGTTTGTTTGGGCTTGGCCTCATGTTCATCAATGCCTGCTACCCCTTGCATCAGAAAAAGCAATAAATGCCTACTGACTCTCCTGTAGGACAATCATGACTTCACAGAAATTTCTCATCAACCCTCCAAGTCATCTTTTCTCTTAACTTCAAATATATAGAAGTCACTTCATACTTATACCTACCCTTGATTGGAATTTCTCAACCTTCCCTGTTTCTTACCCCCTCATCTCAAACAGGACATATCACAACTTTACATAATGTTCAATACATGTGCAAATTCTGGATTTATACTGTGGCAGCATAATGATTCTCTGCTTACATAGAATACATAGAATAAACCAGGTTGGAAGAGACCTTCAAGATCATCACGTCCAACCCATCAACCAATCCAACCCACCTAAACAACTAACCCACGGCACCAAGCACCCCATCAAGTCTCCTCCTGAACACCTCCAATGAAGGTGACTCCACCACCTCCCTGGGCAGCCCATTCCAATGGGCAATCACTTTCTCTGGATAGAACTTTTTCCTCGCATCCAACGTAAACCTCCCTTGGCGCAGCCTGAGACTGTGTCCTCTTGTTCTGGTGCTGGCTGCCTGGGAGAAGAGACCAACATCCGCCTGTCTACAACCTTCCTTCAGGTAGCTGTAGAGAGCAATAAGGTCACCCCTGAATCTCCTCCTCTCCAGGATAAGCAACCCCAGCTCCCTCAGTGTCTCCTCATAGGGCTTGTGTTCAAACCCCCTCACCAACTACGTTGCCCTTCTCTGGACTCGTTACAGCAAGTCAACATCCTTCCTAAACTGAGGGGCCCAGAACTGGACACAGTACTCAAGGTGCAGCCTAACCAGTGCAGTGTACAGGGGCAGAATGACCTCCCTGCTCCTGCTGGCCACACTGTTCTTGATGCAGGCCAGGATGCCATTGGCCCTCTTGGCTGCCTGGGCACACTGCAGAGAGCTTTGCTCTCTGTTCCTTTCCTAATAATGCTGGATGATTCATTTACCTTTTTGGCTCCTGCTGAGCACTACTGTCTTTCAAGTGAAGTATCTATTTCATTCCTCAGATATTGGTCATGAGTGGAAGTGTGCATCACCAAGCCCATCCTTACACATGCAGAGCTCAGACTGATCTGCTTCATGTGCATCGCATAATATCTATCAGCACTGAATTTCACTTGCCATTCTATTTTTGTTCCATGTAGGAGTATATTAAATTACACATATCACAATGTCTGCAGCAGTGAGGCCAAGGACCAATGCAAAAAAAAAAAAAAAAAAAGCCATCTCATTTACTCCCAGACCTGATTCACTGAGGAATCATGTCCATCCTATGCAGTGAAAGAGACAGGACTGCACTGGGGAAAAAAGACATCGTTTAAAACCTCACATGTTTGTGACAACACACACGGGAAGGAATAAAATTATTCATTTACCTAAATTTGTACTGCATGATTTGAACTTTAATACCATCTCTAACTTGATAAATTTTAACAAGTGACAAACTAGGGGATTCACCAGTTTAAGCTCTGGTTTGAAGCCTTGAATTTTAATGTTGATTGTACAGGTGGACAGCCTGACTCCAGCCCAGTCTCCTGAGACTCCCCATCTGACACTTCTTGTCAGATTTGCTGCAAACCCTTCTTATTGTTTTTCACATTACCCGGGAGAAAGACCCTTTATTCAAAGCAACACAAAAAAGTATTTAAGAATAGCAGAGATTTTTTTTTCCTTTTGAAGTACCCCTGTGCTTTCTTATTCCTCCAACAGACTGCATACTTGCACATATTTTTTTCATACTTAGTACTACAAATATTGAAAATATTAAAAAGCTGTGCTTTTAACAATACAAAAGCAGCCAAGGCTCCAATGTGAATGCTGCACTGCAATATCCATACGAAAGGCTGGATTCTAGACTTAAACCACCAGCAGATTAAAGTAATAAATCAGAGGTTATTTTGGAGTCAGGTAAATACATTCTTAAGAAATATTCACCTTTTGAGACCTAGGCATCTTATTTTTATTTCTCTTTTGTACAGAATATTTGTCTCACCTGGTGGGCTCCCATGCCCTGCAGCAGCTGTAGCAATAGCAAAGGCAGAAGCAGGTGAAACTGAGCAGTGGCTGTTGTCAGCAGTTTGTACTGTAAGGAGAACAGAGAACAGTTAATAACTTCCACATTTCATGGTTTTTTGTAGTTTAACAATAATAATACTTAAAATGTTTGCTAATGTTTATACTTGCTGAACATTTTGTGTTTTCATTGCCAAAGGACTTTACACTAAGGGAAATAAAAATACCGTAAAGATATCATAACTGTATTTGTGACTTAAGTTTTATTTCCAGGTTGGTGTAATTAATGTTGCTATAGAAACAAATGTCTAAGACACAATCAAGGTGAGGAAGTAAGCAGTAATCAAACAGAAAAAGGAAAAAAAACAAAACCACAACAAAACCAATGGCGTAGAAAGTTGGCCTAAACCAAATGTCACGTTATAGAACTAAGCATATTAACCAATTCCTGATAACTAGGTTCACACATTTTCTCAGGTCCTTGCTTAGGATGTTTTGCACAATATATCAAACTTCCTTCACAGGAAGTGCTGTGAACATTGCTTTTGACTAGTACTCAGATAATATGGCACTGTTCTTCACAGTTACCAGCTCCCAAATCTTGTCATCTTACCATAAATGTGCCTACTAGCAGATTACTATTGGTTTTAAACTGAAGTATCTCAGGACTTTGTTAATTACACCACTTAACAGTTGAGAAGATTCTGCTCTGTTTTTGTTGTTTTAATTTCAGGCATGAAATAACTGCCTAGAAATCTGGCTTGCATGAGATTGCAGCATTTTAAACATTCATGGACATAGCTCACAGTTCTGATGATCACTTCAAAGAGCCACGTGAGAGCTATTTGAGGAGCTCCAGATCTTACTTTTCCTCTTCAATTGAGCAGTTTATTCAAATTTTGGAATGAATAATGTGACACCATCTGTAAATGTTCAGTGTTATACAAAGAAACAGATTCAGTCACTCCCTATTGACAATAATGGGTGTTGTGTATTTCGTGATTACTTATGGTGCCTAAAATATGTCCCCTTAGTAGTTGAAAAAAAATGTACCATGATCTTGAAAGTTTTGTGAGAATAGTACTGATAAAATATTAATCCTGAACTTGGGCACATTCTGCTCAAGCTATTTCAGAATATTTGTCCATAATGAAGTCTCAATATGCTTCCAAGACTCTTATTGTTGTTATACAAACAAAGTGGTGTAATTTGCTTTCTGTCGGGGTGATTTAATACCTGAGAAATAAGAAAGATACAAACAAACCACCATTCAGTCATTCAACCATTCAATTATTCCTTTCTAATATCCCACAAAGATTACAGGTTCAGTATTAAAACTCTTTAAAATGACTGAGAGAGGCAAGAAATACCAGCTTCTCACCTCCTGGTTGACGATAGCGAAGATGACGTGGTGTTGAAGGGGATCTACACGGGGAAAGCTCTGTAGTATCCACTGCGGATGTGCTTTCAGGAATTGTCCGGTCCACTGACACAGATTCTAAAACTGCTGCTTTAAAAGAGAATAAATGTTAATACTAGGATGATCATTCATAATTTACACATTTTAATGTATGTGAATGTACATCATATCATATTATCATGAAATAGCAAGTTGGAAGGGACCCAAGGATCATCACCAGGGGAGGTTCAGGCTAGATGTTAGGAAAAAGTTCTATACAGAAAGAGTGATTGCCCATTGGAATGGGTTGCCTGGGGAGGTGGTGGAGTCACCATCATTGGAGGTGTTTAGGAGGAGACTTGATGGGTGCCATGGGTTAGTTGTTTAGGTGGTGTTGGATTGGTTGATGGGTCGGACGCGATGATCTTGAAGGTCTCTTCCAACCTGGTTTATTCTATGTATCTGGTCCAGTCTTTCTTGGTTAAGCATGCCCCAGTACTCTGTTCAGTCAAATCTTAGAAATGCCTAATGTTAGGGACTCCGTCATTCCCCTGGGAGTGTTATTCCGATGACTGGTTGTCCTTGTTGTGAGATTTTTTCCTTTTATTTCTAATCAGAATTTCCCTAGGAGGAACTTGTACCCAATCCTGCTCATCTTTATTATATTATAACAATTTATATTAATGAATGTGTCAAATATTATGGGATCATAGAATCATAGAATCAATAAGGTTGGAAAAGACCTCAAAGTTCATCAAGTCCAACCTGTCACCACAGACCTCATGACTACTAAACCATGGCACTAAGTGCCATGTCCAATCCCCTCTTGAACACCTCCAGGGATGGTGACTCCACCACCTCCCTGGGCAGCACATTCCAATGGCTAAGAACTCTCTGTGAAGAACTTTCTCCTCACCTTGAGCCTAAACTTCCCCTGGTGCAGCTTGAGACTATGTCCTCTTGTTCTGGTGCTGGTTGTCTGGGAGGAGAGACCAACCCCCTCCTGGCTACAACCTCCCTTCAGGTAGTTGTAGACAGCAATAAAGTCTCCCCTGAGCCTCCTCTTCTCCAGGCTAAATGTTATGTTGTATGCAACAATATAACATAACAACCTATAAACTTTGCCACATAAACAGCCTTTGAAATATAAACTGTATTTGAAAATATCAAGCACCCATAGGGAACTATGGTATGTGACTTTAAGGTGGGTTTTAAAAGCAGAGAATGCAATCAGAATAGGTTGTCTCAGATACGGAGTTGCATCTGCAGAGATTATAGTCTGCAGGTGCTTCAGGACTCTCAGTTTACAACCACCAAAAGACAGAGTATCTGCAAATGGTCAACTCTGAACAATATGAATTATATAGCATTGATTTATCATCATTTATCAGGGGTGACCTCATTGCCCTCTACAACTACCTGAAAGGTGGTTGTAGACAGGAAGGGGTTGGTCTCTTCTCCCAGGCAACCAGCACCAGAACAAGGGGACACAGTCTCAAGCTGTGCCAGGGGAGGTTTAGACTCAAAGTGAGGAAAAAGTTCTTCACTGAGCGAGTCGTTCGTCATTGGAATGGACTGCCCAGGGAAGTGGTGGAGTCTCCGTCCCTGGAGGTGTTCAAGGGGAGATTGGACGTGGCACTTGGTGCCATGGTCTAGTCATGAGGTCTGTTGGGACAGGTTGGACTTGATGATCCTTGGGGTCTCTTCCAACCTTAGTTATACTGTGATACTGTGATAAAAAAGAGTGTGTGCATCAATGGGGGCTACACTGAATGGCAATGATTTTTAAATGGTCATTAATTAATAGCACTAAACACCAATATTTCACTGCCAAAGTAGTACCACTAAATACCATCTAATACAAACTCATTAACATTTAATTTGTCGTTTTTATAAAGTACTGCTTCTGGAATCTGCATTGAAACTTTGGCATTAAGAAGACGAAGCAATAACTATCCTCTGTATGGAGTTAAAGAACTGGGAAAGGTTTGTACAAATGACATAGCCACACAAAACCTCATAAATACAGAACTTGGTGAAAACCAGCAAGTTGTCAGCTCTAAAAATAACCTGGGTAAGACTTCAGTTTAAGGTGGTAGAATATGCAGAGAAGTGAACATGTAATAAGAAAACTTGAACTCTAAGGTTTAATATGAGCTAGGAAAAGTAATCCTTGATGGATAATTACGTGTGATCAAAACCTGCCCAATAAAATAGCCAAACAACAGTGGAGAGCAGATTAATCCATGGAGGAATTCTGTCAGAAAAACAAAAAAAAGGAATGGCAGAAATACTGCTTCTGAAATGGGGGAAAGCAAGCTTAGCTGTATCTTACATTTGATATGAATGACAGCTATGCCTGAAGCATAAGCACTGCATATATAAAAAATATGGATGAAACAAAAAGTTTGGAAAACAAAAACATTGAAAGCAAACAACAACTTTGGAAATCTCATTTTTGGAAGAAGGTGGAAATTCCAGGGTGTAAACAGACAACATTCAAGATGAACAACCACCATGACAGTATGTCCTAGGAAAGAGATTTTCTACAGTTATATTGGATTTAGAGTAAGTTTTCTTGGGAATCTGGCAGCATGAGAACAGTATTAGTCATAATGAGGTTGTGACTCCTGATTAATCAGAAATTATTTCCTTTACCCAGAAAATTTCAGGAACAAAAACATGCATTCCCTATGAAAGGAAACATGCAGACCAGCATTTTGTAGTTGTCCTCCTACCCATTTCTATTCTCCTTGTGACATTTCTTTCTAAACTTACTACTTTACCTCAACATGTTGTATGCAGCTGAATGACAAAGGGACTTTCCTCTACAGAACAGGGCTATCTAGCTGCAAATTCCTCCAAAATGAGTGCTAACTGCTTAACAGGAGATCCCCAAAGGGACTGGAGACACTACACAGACAGCAATTTAGCATTTATATGAGGATCTTGCCATTTGCAAATGTTCCTCAGGCTGCCCAGATGACACATTCGTCTTTGACAGATTGGAATGCAAAATCTGAACACCTCTGCAACAATGCCTAGTGCTAACACTGGGACAGAATAATAGCATATACCAAAAAACATTGCACCTAAGACCACAGTTACCTGTGCACAATTAATTGTAATTTATGAGCTACATTTTGGGACATGCTGTGATATCAGACATTGCATTTGAATGTGGTTACACTAGTGCACAAGAAGAATTTGCTCAATCCTACATAGCAAATATTTTATATATATATAACTAGTCTGTTACACTACTCACTTAAAAACTTCCAGCATACAGAAATACATAGAATACATAGAATACATAGAATAAACCAGGTTGGAAGAGACCTTCAAGATCATCGCGTCCAACCCATCAACCAATCCAACACCGCCCAAGCAACTAACCCACGGCACCAATTATAACAGCCAACTAGAGTTTTGGGAAAGCACAAAAGATGGGCAAGAAGATACTCTTATCATTCTGGGGTGGCTAACTTGCCTGTTATGAAGGTTTTTTAAAACAATAGACTCTATTCTGTAAAGACAATCTGTCTGCATCAAATCTTTCACAAGGCACTTATTTCAACTCATCAGTAATGAGCAGACATCATGCTTCAGTCCTATTTTCTTAGTTTACATTTGGTAATCTTTTCCTTCTTTCCTCTTGGATTATATCCATTTTCATTGTTACAGTACTTGCAAGTAACGTTTACTCAAATTTACAGTTCAAATTCCTCAAGCTGTAAATCAGGCCATGAAAGAACATTTCCATACATGAATTTTAGGAACAAAATAGCATTTTCTAAACTCCTCTTCTTCTGTTTAATGTAGCCACAATTAAAAAAAAAAAAAAAAAAAAAAAAAAAAAAAAAGACTAGATAATTCTAATGTAGAATACCATCCCACCATCCTCAAAGAACAATGAGACGTAAGTGCACACTTAGGCATCCTGTGAGATTAAAGCTACTTTCTTGCTTTGCCACATGTAAATACAATTATCCCACTCTAGATGAGATCTTACATCAACTCACTTTGGCCCTCTGGAAGTAGTAACTATTCCAAGGTGCCTTACACAATGAACAGAGGAAAAGAGGCATTTGCACAGGAGCAATTAACCTTTTTTAGACAGATACCTTCTGGATGGATAACAACCAGGTGGTATGAATCTTACCAATGCACCAAATGCATCACATAAATTATATGTTTGGACTAGTAGTGAAATCTTTTGTGGAAACTAGCCCTGTTATGCAAGCATGTCAAGAGCATGTTAGACCTTTACATTCCTAATGCAGGTTTAGGTAGCTACATCCCTTTTCTTTTCAACTTTTTACCTCCTGCAATAACAGTACAACCTAAAAATCCTTCACATCAGGAAACACAACTGGCATAAAATACTTCCTTCTGCCTTTCTCCTTAGTCTGTTAAAGTTAGTAGTCTGTTGAAGTCAAAACCAACAAGACCATTTTGCCATTATGCTGTTTCTACAAATAAGCAGCAAAGCGGTGAAACAAACAACATATCACAGCCTCTACTAGAGAAGAAATGGAGAGCAGTGTGTTTGGTTTCACAACATGACTTACAGTGATGAGAAATAAAAAAGAGGTGTGAGGAACAACTCCCCAGCATTAATCTGTTAAGTCAAACCTACCTTTGAGACTACACTGTTTATCATAACATTCAGTATTTTGTGAGTATATAATACCTCTTCGAATGCTTCTCCTCAGCTTGTTGCAGAGGTCAATGCGAGGGTTCTCCAAGCTGTCCTCGATGGAGCCAGGGCTTTGCTCAGGTGATGAGGGCCCTTTGCTAAGGTCCAGTGGTACTTTGCTACCTGTTGGGGGTGGCGAGGTGGCAGGGCTGTAGTTCGAGGTAGGACTGCTTGCCACAGATGAAGTAGAAAGGTCAAGGGCACCAATCCTTGAATTGAGTGGTGAAGTCAATGAGAGTTTCCGGGTTCTGACAGGTGAGGAAGTTCTGGAGAGTGATAATGGAGGAGGAGAAGAAAACTTGCGACAGAGATGTGGCGACTTCCCATCAGCCAGATACTCTCCTCTGTTGTTTTGACTGGTAGCAAAGAATAATTCCAAAGATCTGAGAGCAAGAGAACAAAAAACCCAAACAAAATGATAACAAAATGCCAAAGAGATGTAAAGTAAAAGACACTAACAGAGGCTTTTTGTTGTTCTTGTTGTTGTTGTTGTTTTAAATCCTCATGTCACTGCGACATTAGTATGACACTCACTTCTCAAAGCCAGGGCAGAAAGCTGGGACAGAGTTACCTAAAAACTCACTTCCTATTTACAAAGGAAAAACTTTCTTTTTAGATTATTTATATAACAGGAAATGCTTGCGGTAGTTTTAGGCTGCACCTTGAAAATTTTCCACAGATCTTGAACAGAAAGTAGTAGAATGTAAATAAATCCCTAGGGGATATAAAAAGAAAAATAATGATAAGCTCTGAATAATCCCATTGGACAGATAATAAACATAAAAGTTAGATCTGTAAACTAACTTTCTCCTTTATTGGCTTCTTCACTCTAGCAGTTACTAGCTCTGCCTTCTGCTGGCTTTGCTGACCTTGGCTGCACTGCTCTATTGTGGACGAGTATCTAACAAACAACTCTCTGCTCTTCTCTCTCCTCTACCATGTACAGGGGGATAGCAAGCAGGAAAGGGGGAAGCTGTTAGTAGCTCTCCTGGTTTGTTGAGGGGGGCTCTTGTGCTGTTTGTAAATTGCAAATACCTGTAAATATTGTATATTTCGTACATCTTAATTGCATTGCATTTTAGATTGCAGTTTTGCTTACAAATACAGCTTTCATTTGTTTCCAGCTGAGCCAGTCTGGCAATTTTATGTTGGGGGGTAATTTCAATTTAAATGAAAACAAAACCAAAGGGTAAATTACACCATGCTGATTTCATAAGAAACCTATGATAGAGGAGAACAACTCCAGAGCTCACCTGACAGGAATGGAAGTGAAGGGCCGTCGGTATATGTCTGAAAGTTTTTCCAGTACAACAGCTGCAGTAGTAAATATGCGGTAAGTATGCAGGAAAGTGTTGAGGAAATCGATACTTAGAAATCTCAAGTCAGTTAGCCGCTCCAAAAGGCGCTCAACGCTTGCGTAACGGATTTGGGGTACCTTGCAGGAATTCAGTGTTTTGCTGAAGCAGATATCAATGTCATCTCTGTGCAGACGAGCATCAGATCTACACAAAGCCAAGTTTAGAACGTTTCATTAAAGAGGAAGAATGATTATGGTACAGTAGAGCTATCACTTTATCTGCTCCTCTCACCAAAGTACCATAGATTCATAGAATTGTTTTGGTTGGAAAAGACCTCTAAGATCATCAACTCTGAATGTCCAACCTGACACCACGGCGACTAAACCATGTCCCAAAGTGCCATGCCTACACGTTTTTGGTTTGGGGTTTTTTTTAAATACCTCCAGCTATGATGACTCCACCACCTCCCTGGGCAACCTATTCCAATACCTGACCACTGTTTCTATATATAAATGCTTCATGATATCCAATCTAACCCTCCCTTGGTGCGTCCTTCTATTCTATCAACAAAAGAAAACTCCTAATCTGTGATGATATCTGCTTCCACTCAGTTCTGCTTTATGCCATAACCAAGGGAACAGAAACTTTATTTGTGACAAATAATTAATTTATATTTCAAAACATAAGAAATTATTAATAAGGCTTAAATTTCTGAAGTGGAACAGGAGACAGAATGGTCCCTTCTTACCTGTTTAGGCTGCTGTGGCCTGTAACCTGACACTGTAGCTCGCTATAGAACAATGGTGGAGATAATGCATTTTATTTCTGCCTTTTTCTCTTATCTAAAGTGAACTAATGGGCTCCTATCAAAAGAGAGGAAAAATAACCCCTTAGCTAAGCTCAGGACTCATCTGCAAGGAAATAAATGTTCCTGGGCTCCAAGAATTACTTTTGATTTTGAGCAAAGAAGAAAATAGCATGAACCATCTCAAATTTCAAAGCAGAAACAATGGAGAAGTTTTGTTTCAGTGAAAAATAAATTGGACTAATTTTTTTTGTTTAGATATTAAAAAAAAACTAAACCCAAATAAATAATAGAATAGAACAGAATAGAATAAACCAGGTTGGAAGACCATCGTGTCCAACCTATCATCCAACACCACCTAATCAACTAAACCATGCAACCAAGCATCCTGTCAAGCCTCGTCCTGAACACCCCCAGCGACGGCGACTCCACCACCTCCTTGGGCAGCCCATTCCAATGGGCAATCACTCTCTCTGTGTAAAACTTCCTCCTAACCGCCAGCCTAAACCTTCCCTGGCGCAGCCTGAGACTGTGTCCTCTTGTTCTGGTACTGGTTGCCTGGAAGAAGAGACCAACCTCTGCCTGACTACAACTTCCCTTCAGGTAGTTGTAGAGAGCAATAAGGTCACCCCTGAGCCTCCTCTTCTCCAGGCTAAGCAACCCCAGCTCCCTCAGTCTCTCCTCATGGGGCTTGTGTTCCAAGCCCCTCACCAACTTTGTTGCCCTTAATTTACATAACCCTACTCAAAATGTGATGTGGTTTTGGGTTTTTTTTGTTTTGTTTTGTTTTATTTTCTTTTTTTCATATTAGTGTTTGCTTTATTTTATCCAATTGAAGGCTGATACTGTGAAAAAACAGGATGGATCCTAAGTAAAGCATCTTTTAAAACCGACTGCTGTTTTTGCTAAAAGCTGTTGGATTTTTCTAAGAAAACAACATATTCTGCACACTTCTGCACTCCATTTCACAAGGGAAACAATAACAAAACCTTTCTTTCTTAAGTAGGGTTCTCATAAAAGTGGCACATGTTTTTGTTTCATCCAAAGACACCTGATTCTTAAATGTGTATGGAAAATCAGATAAGAAAATCTCAGAAAGAACACCAAATATTTGTCTATCATGAAGATATGGGGTTTGGAATTAAGACATTTTTCTCTTGACATTGGGATTAAGATCTTACTGTACTCTGCATTTTGAAAACAGATTCATGTATTTTTAACATTCAGCAGGCAACAATAGAGCGCTCCTGTAATAAAACTGCAGACAATAAAGTGCCTTCTTTACAGGGATCAAAGGTTTGAGCCCTAGCAGTGTATTCACAGATGTTATCTCTTCTTCATCTCTAAACATTTATAGTCAGAAGAAAGTCAACAACTACAAAAGAGGCAAGAGAAATCTTTACATACAAAGTACATCCAGGAGAAATGACCTAGTGACAGTTAAGAAAGGAAATACTTATATTTCTATCTCTACATGCTTCGTATTAACAATATCAGGAAAAACTTGTGTAAATACAGACCTGTAAAGGACACAAGAGCTGAAATTATATTAGAGATATGGAATCAGGTACTCAAAATCGATGTTTACAAATGCAAACAATTTATTATAATGATGACTGAAAGAAACCATGACTGGAGGAAGCAATATTATGAATAATCACAGAATCACAGAATCACCAAGCTTGGAAAAGACCTCAAAGATCATCAAGTCCAACCTGTCACCACAGACCTCATGACTAAACCATGGCACCAAGGGCCACATCCAATCTCCTCTTGAACACCTCCAGGGATGGTGACTCCACCACCCCCGTGGGCAGCACATTCCAACAGCTAACAACTCTCTCTGTGAAGAACTTTCTCCTCACCTCCAGCTTAAACTTCCCCTGGTGCAGCTTGAGACTGTGTCCTCTTGTTCTAGTGCTGGCTGCCTGGGAGAAGAGACCAACCCCTTCCTGGCTACAACCACCTTTCAGGTAGTTGTTGAGATCAGTGAGGTCTCCCCTGAGCCTCCTCTTCTCCAGGCTAAGCAATCTCAGCTCCCTCAGCCTCTCCTCATAAGGCTTGTGCTCGAGGCCTCTCACCATCCTTGTTGCCCTTCTCTGGACACGTTCAAGAGTCTTGATGTACTTCTTAAAGTGAGGGGCCCAGAACTAGACACAGGACCCAAGGCCTAACCAGTGCAGAGTACAGGGGCACAATGACTTTTCTGCTCCTGCTGGCCACACTATTCTTGATGCATGCCAGGATGCCATTGGCCTTCTTAGCCACCTGGGCACACTGCTGGCTCACATTCAGCTGGCTGTCAACCAGCATCCCCAGGATGCTTTCTGTTTGGCTGCTCTCCAGCCACTCTGACCCCAGCCTGTTGTTACTTTTATATGATCAGTTAAAATTATGAGAGATTTTTTCCCCCCTGAGAATTAAGAAAAACAAGGAGAATATACATTTTTGTTTAATACAACAAAATATCCATGCAGTTAACTTATATTTTGAAGACTTAAAAAAAAAAAAAAGAGAATGGATTTTTTTCATCTGAGCCATAACTGAAAGCAACTACACAAACAACACAAAAATTTAAACTGTGATCCCGTACAGTGCAATACTACGATTGAAGAGTATATACCATTTGAGGCACCCCTCAAAGTTTGAAGAAAAGGATTTGAAAAGATACATTTTGGGGTGTAGGATACATCACTTCTGACAAAAATGGGTAAAAAAATATTCTTTTTTCCAAATTCACATTTTCTTCTCTTAAAACTCTTATTAAATAAACCCCAACAAGCTCCTTTGTTCACTATGAAGAAGTTGTTGCACTTACTTGATCATATGTGGCACTGTGACTTTAGAGTTTTCCTCAAACACTATGGTCATTAAGCCATTGCACCTTATATTATCAATGCACTGTGAAAACAAACATTGAAAGCTGTTAAAATTGATACACAGGGTAAGAAGACTCATTTTCACACTTTCCATATCTCTGTAAGCTTATAGCTTAAACTTTTGCAGGGTGTGGGCTGATTGGTACAAGGTGTTTTCAAAGACTGAAAGCTGTGATGCAAGAATTAGAGCAGACACATTTTCTATTCTTCGCCTTTAATCTGCACATCTGCAAGTCCATACACCTTTACCAGCACACTTAAGGTATTCAGCTCAGTATCTTTGAGTTAGAAGTGAAATTTCTTTTGAATCTGAACAAAATTAAATATCTCTAGTATTTCCTGAATGAATGTGAAGCTTGAAAAATCAATAGTGCATGGAAGTTAAAACACTTTATACACATACACAAACACCTTAACCTTTACACTCTGCAAATGGACTGAAAGGAAAAATTCTCTCGATTTAGAAGTTCTTGTTCACAATAGAGACAGAGGAGTTTAGTAAAGCTTCAATTGAATAAAGGGAGTGTCCACAGGACAGTTCCTGGTGGGGTCTCCCAAATTGCTGGGAGACATACGTCCCCAGGACTGAAAACCAATTTCAAGAAACAACACTTGTGAAAATAGCTTCAAGCAGTGCTGTTATTGTGAAACATAGCTATAAAGACACTGTCCTAGGAGCTCCTTACAAAGTATGAATGCTTTGGGCTAGGTATTGGAAGCTGAAGACACTTCTGGGACATGGTCATAACACATACTGTTTAGAAAGTACAGTCTGTCCTCCTGCAGAAGTCTACAAAACTAGGGCTACGGTTCTTGAAGCCTCAAAGCAGCTCAGTGCATGCAGTGAATAGGGGCAGATCAAAGGCATTTCCACACCATTATCCGCTGGTTTGCACTTTTATGTAGCTAATATATCAGGGTAACTGAAGCCTTGCTCATGGAAGTCATGTAGACAGTCTGCCAGTTTGCTACCTACAGGGCTCATGGTTTTGTTATACTTTCTAGTTTTCCTAATCAAATATCACACACACATAAATCTATATATACAAACCTCCATATAAAACCACTATTTCTTTACACCAAGAAAAGGGAGTTTTCAAAACTGCCATTTACCTTCACTTCAAGAATTACAGGAAATCTGATGGCTTTTTAATATCTCACAGCAAAATAATGTTTTATGTCAGACTGGTCAAACAAGATAATCAGAGGCCTTTTCAGGTTTAAAACATATCTACCTAGCTATGGATTTAAAATAGCTATACATGGTTTTAAATTCAGGTACTTAAGATTATTTGAAAAGTGCATTTGTAACAATTCACATTACAATTTTATCAAATCCTTACCTAAAAGCACTGGGAAAGACACATCGAATAAAAATACATAATTTCCCCTGTGTAAATTTTAAATGTTGGAAAGAAACCCTTAGCATCAATCATAAAACTGCCTGAGGTAACTCAGCACTGTTATCCACAGTCTGCATAGCCCTAACATTTATCACCTCCCTGACAGATACTATAACTCTAGCTAAGGAATGAGCATAGTTGTAGCAGCAAGCTCCAACTGGAAGAGGGGAGGCTTATTCAGCATCAAGAAAATCCATGGGGTTTTTATATGGTTTGCATGAAAGGAATATAAATTCAAGAAGCCTCACTAGACAAGTAAGACTTGCATGTCTTATGTATATATAATTTTAATAGGATGCAGAATTTTGGACAGTAAGACTAATGACATGAGTCAACTGTGATGACATACACACTCCTTTTAACTTGCATGCATAGGAGACTATTTAGTTACAAAAAGAAGACTTTATTTACAAGAAAGAAGAAGAAAGCCCTTATTTACAAGAAGAATACTCTTTATATGCCCTTATGTTCTCCTTGAGGGTTGTGGCCAGCATTGAAAAGAAAATTGCTTCTGAGCAGGAAATCCAGTAATTTTTTATGGCAATGTTTCTGCTGGCAATGGCTCTCAGTCAGAAACATAACTTTGTTTTCAAGAGATGAGTGGTCTCAATTGTTTGAAGTTCTCATGCATCTTCCAAATTTTCACTCCAAGTTTTCTTTCTCCAGCAGAAGACAGGCAGCATGCTTCCTGCACTGTTTTTCCCTTTCATTCTCCACAGATCATAGAATCATAGAATCAAAAAGGTTGGAAAAGACCTCAAAGCTCATCAAGTCCAACCTGTCACCACAGACCTCATGCCTACTAGACCATGGCACCAGGTGCCACATCCAATCACCTCTTGAACACCTCCAGGGATGGTGAGTCCACCACCTCCCTGGACAACCTATTCCAGTGCCTAACAACTCTCTCTGTGAAGAACCCTCTCCTCACCTCGAGTCTAAACTTCCCCTGGTGCAGCTCGAGACTGTGTCTCTCAGATGGAGTACAAGCATCAAGTCACTTGGCTTGATGTTACTGTTATTTGTTAACCAGGGTACCAATATATGCCCTAAACTGTGCAGGGTGTACAGTGCCTTGTGCTATTCCTTGCTACTTTAAGTTTATTTTTATTTTTTTTCTTTTAAGCTGCTGCTCATCCCTTTAGTGGTCTCTTCCCTTCCTTTGTAGGGCTGGAGAACCTCTTTCAGCATCACAATGCTAATACATCTCCATTTTCTCCAGTTTCAATTATAGCTTTCTGCTAATTGTTGTCACCTTCTTCAGAACACCCCTGTCTTTAAAAGCTGGGAGATCTCCCCTTCCTCAAAGAGGAATAAAGAAAGAAAGCCCCCTTCTAACTGCTTCCCTGGCAGCTGGGTCAACACTTTGCTCTCCTTGCCGTATGCAGCTAGTCACTTTTTTTCATCTCTGCCTTGCTGAAACACTTTCAAGCTTTGTAGGCACACAGGTCTTAAGTCAGCTCTTTCCCAACACCAAAGTATCATTGTTTAGAGCTGGAGTGGTTTAGAGGAGAACACCTGAGCTTTGGAGTCAGACCCACATTTAAATGTGTCATTATTAAAATTAAGAAAGGACTTAGGACTTTTTCCTGCATGTCCCATGTTCCAGGACAGTTCTTAAACAGTCTTGTTTTCCCCAGCAAATAACTCAAATACTTTTACTTTCAACTGACCATCATAATAATTCATTGAAAATCCACTTTAAAAAAACCCATTCCAACCAGGTATGTCTGCAAGATCTGTATTCACTGAGTTGCTGGTTATATTTGAGATTTTAATCTCCCTATTTGTGTTCCTTTAAAAATGTTCATCCAAAAGAAAGTAACTTAGAATTTAAGGAATTTCTACATGTTATGGTGATCTGAAAATGTTGCCAGCAATGGTAGCATCTTTAGAAATCCACCAAATTCCACTCTGGTATTTGTCTAATCAACTCTTTCTCTTGAAATGAATAGAAGTTATGACTTAAATCGAGAACTATGTGAGATCTATGTACTCATGGTTGCATGTGTGAACAAGACAGCAATAGCCTTAGAATCATAGAATCAATAAGGTTGGAAAAGACCTCAGAAATCATCAAGTCCAACCTATTGCCTAACACCTCATGACTAACTAAACCATGGCTCCAAGTGACATGTCCAATCCTTTTTTGAACACCTCCAGGGACAGGGACTCCACCACCTCCCTGGGCAGCACATTCCAGTGGCCAGTCACCCTGGGATGAACTTTCTCCTCACCTCCAGCCTTCATTCAGATATGTTTAGCTGAAAGTTCAGGTTTTTTATAGTGCATTCAACTTCTTTCTCCAAACAGATTATGACGAAAGTTTGTCCAACATGCTTTTAGCCAAAAAGCACTAAGAAATAGTTGTGCCTGACATGAAAGTATTTTAAAACACCAGTGTCCTTCATTCACAATAAAGACATTTCCTGCACACTGTCAGGACATTTAGTGATTATTTATAAGGGTTTGCTAGTATTCTTTTTGGTGGAAAAGAGAGCTTATCTTATTTTCTCCGTTCATGCATTATGATTATTCATGTGATATGGTGTAAATTTCATTCTCAGGACTCTCAAGTGTTTTCGATCCGTGTGAAAGTTATCAACTCTTAGATCAGAAGAGGTTTCTGAATGTGCTCTTCTTAGACAAAAAAATGACTACCAGTAGTATTATGTTCTTCAGCTGACCATTTTGTATTTGCATTTTTATCTTATCCCTCTCATTCAGAAATTATTTTCACTGATGTATGTAAAGACAGCATTTTGAAGAAAACAAGTTACACTAATGGTTTTTCATGTGTATCACAGCAAATCAGCTCTCAAGAAATCAACATCCCTCTCTGGGATTAGTTTTCTGAAACAAAGCACAGACTAAGATCTCAGTACAAACAAGATGAAGAATGCATTAAGCTACCTGACTTATATCACTTGTCCATGCAGCTTTCTCTTGTCGTGATGGGGCTAAAAGAACAACAGTAAAAGGAGGAGCATCCGCAGGTTCAACTACAAGCTTGAAATCAAGGTGTCCAAATACTTGTCCAGAACCTTTTGCTTTACAGCCAGAGGGAGGAGGGAAAAGTCAAAATGTGAGAATTCCAACTATAAAATAAAACAAGTAATGGTTTCATCTGAAGTGAAATTTACTTCAAAACATGTGTCTGAAAAAGCACAATCCAACTGAAGATTCAAAAGTAATATTGTTTCACCAACCAACAACCAACCAAAACAAACAAAAAATGCAAACATGCAACAGTGGGAGTTATTTTTAAAAAATACCCAATAAGGCTGAAGTATTTCTAACATCTCTGTGCTGATATACTCTCAGCATACTAGAGCTATCACTGAAATCAATGAAACTACTTTCATGATTCAAGTGCCAAACCTACCTAAAATTGCAGGATGGAAGCCAAAATGAGTAACAATAAAATCGTCTTGGGATTAGGGTTTGTTATTTCATTTGAACAAGCTTGCAGTCAAGATTTGCAGGGAATCCAAGACAAAAACTTTCCACTAATTCTGCCAACTCGCTCAACCCCCTTCTATTTAAGAAGCCCAATTAGCTGCTTCTTCTTTTAAGGCTTTTTTTTTTTTTTTTTTTTAAATCCTCTGGGTGAAGCCCTGTACAGAAGTCAGCAAACAATTTGCTATGTTCTTTCAGCCAGTCCACTTGAAAATCCTATGTGGGGTGTCAACAGCAACAACAAACATAAAATGAGCTCTTACCCAAGCCAGCATGCCTATTATTGAAGCACCTATTCTACTGAATCAGTCTAACAGTTTGTTGTCATTTGCCAATGTTTTCTTTCTTTGTATTTGTATCACATGACAAGGATGTTCTAGCAACATCAGAGTAACTGAGCTGATATTCAGTATACATAGAATACATACATAGAATAAACCAGGTTGGAAGAGACCTTCAAGATCACCGCGTCCAACCCATCAACCAATCCAACACCACCCAAACAACTAACCCACGGCACCAAGCACCCCATGAAGTCTTCTCCTGAAAACCTCCAGTGATGGCGACTCCACCACCTCCCCAGGCAGCCCATTCCAATGGGCAATCACTCCTTCGGTATAGAACTTTTTCCTAACATCTAGCCTGAACCTCCCCTGTCGCAGTGTATTGCTATGGTTTCATGGAAGGTGAAGACATATCAATCTGATTTTACAAAAAAAATAAACAAAGGGTTCCAATTTTAAAGAACTAGAAATTGTAATTACTTCAAACAGCTGAAATTAACTTACAATCATCATCACTCGTGTCGGTCTCCTCGATCAGTGTGCACTCTATTAAAGACAGAACACCTCCTGTCTATGAGAACAAAGCACATTTTTTTTTAACAAATTTTGGCATATAACAACAAATCTCCATTTGTCATTACAGTTCTCTTTAGAATTTGATATACATCACTTTAACATTTTAATTACTCACCTCCTAGGAAGACACATCAGTTTCACGATGCACATTTTTCCTCAAGAACTAAACAGAGCTAGATTAAATGCAACATTTTTTCCTAACCAAACAAATCAATGATACACTCAGATGTGCAACATTTGTTGCGTTTTTGCTGCAGTATAATTTATCTCATGTACAGACTTGTTCACAAGTTTCAAGCAAAGTAATTAGAATTTCACATTCTCCTGAATTTAAATGAAATGGATACAACTGTTTTTTAAAAGTTCAGTTACACTTTTACTTTACAAAGTACAAAGTTGAAGTACTTCACAAAGTACTTCAACTGTTCAAAGGGCACACAGGGAGAAAGCATGTGAACAGTCTTATAAAGTCTCAGAAATGTATTTGTCAAGTTAAAATTCTATTCAGCTTAATCCACTCTGTAAACTACCATCTCTTTATGCACAAGCCAGCTCTCTGAAAGCTTGGTTTTCAACAAACATAGCTGGTGTTCTTAAAAGAGCCTTAGGCTTAAGAGTATGTGCTGTTCAGGAAAACAAGACAGACTTGTACAATTAATTTTATTCGAGTTCTGGAAAATAGTCTTTGCTAATTCCACAGAACTGTGGATGATTTATGCACTGAAAAAAAAAAAAAAGTATTTAAATGCAGTGTTAGCTTATACAAATAGACATGCTGATGTCTTGTTTCTAAGCCTCAGGTTATTAGAATTAAAACAAATAAAAAAACCACCACAACAAAAAAGTAGTTAGCAAAGACTTTGGCAGAATTCTACTATTTGCAATGAGAAGCAGTTAATTGCTCTGCATCATCCCACTTCTGTTTATGACAACACATGCAAATCTCAGGTTAATGTGAAAAAAATAACAAAATAGAGAAATTTCACAGAAGCTGTGTTTACATTTTGTAAATAGAATGATGATGCAAAGCTTATACCTTGAGAAGATGCAATTTTCCTCCTGAGCTTCGTGTACAAATTAAAAAATGTTTTGTAAATAAGAAGCACTGCCTTTCTCCTTCCTTCTTCAAAGATAATGATCCCAGGCGTACTTTACTAAGCTTTCCTCTCTCAACTGAAGGGACTTGAATAAGGGAACCTGAAAATAGAAATGCAAAATTTACCATACAAGAGTAACATATAGTAGATAGCGTTTGAAGTGTTAATGCATATATTATCATAGAATCAATAAGGTTGGAAAAGACCTCAAAGATCATCAAGTCCAACCTGTCACCCAACACCTCATGACTACTAAACCATGGCACCAAGTGCCGCATCCAATCCCCTCTTGAACACCTCCAGGGATGGGGACTGCACCACCTCCCTGGGCAGCACATTCCAACAGCTAACAACTCTCTCTGTGAAGAACTTTCTCTTCACCTCGAGCATAAACTTCCCCTGGTGCAGCTTGAGACTGTGTCCTCTTGTTCTGGTGGTGGGTGCCTGGGAAAAGAGACCAACACCTTCCTGGCTACAACCACCTTTCAGGTAGTTGTAGACAGCAATGAGGTTTCCCCTGAATCTCCTCTTCTCCAGGCTAAACAATCCAGCTCCCTCAGCCTCTCCTTATAGAGCTTGTGCTCAAGGCCTCTCCCCATCCTCATTACCCTTCTCTGGACAAGTTCAAGAGTCTCAATGTCATTCTTAAATTGAGAAGCCCAGAAGTGGACACAGGACTGAAGGTGTGGCCTAACCAGTGCTGAGTAAGGGGCACAGTGACTTCCCTGTTCCTGCTGGCCACACTATTCCTGATGCAGGTCAGGACGCCATTGGCCTTCTTGGCCACCTGGGCACACTGCTGGCTCATGTTCAGCCAGCTCTCAACCAGTACCCCCAGGTCCCTTTCTGTCTGGCAGCTCTCCAGCCACTCTGAACCCAGCCTGTAGCTCTGCATGGGGCTGTTGTGGCCAAAGTGCAGCACCCGGCACTTGGATTTGTTGCATGCCATCCTGTTGGACTCTGCCCATCTGTCCAGCCTTGTCAAGGTCACTCTGCAGAGCCCTTCTACCTTTTAACAGATCAACACCTGCTCCCAACATAAACAAACAGAGACATCTCTCCCCCATAATGCCATGGCTTGCCTGGACTAATGAGAGCCATGCATGCCCACCATAATGAAAAGTAAAACAGCCACTCCTGATGACTGACTCAACCCCCTCATCCAGATCACCAGTAAAGACATTGAACAGGATGGGGCCCAGCACTGATCCCTGCGGGACATCACTAGTGCCTGGCTGCCAGCTGGATGTGGCACCATTCACCACCACTCTCTGGGCACGGTCCTCCAGCCAGTTCCTAACCCAGCACAGAGTGCTGCTGTCCAAGCCACGGGCTGTCAGCTTGGCCAGGAAATTAATTAACACAACTCTTCATTCTCCTAAGTATCAATTTGCATCGGCATCTGTTTTAAGCACAAGTCAATCATATTTTTTGCATAATTGGGGGTTTTTTAATGATAAATAGACTAAAGCAAGTACAATAGACTAATAGTTATGTACATGACAGAATTAGACCGTGGGCAGTTTCTTATGCAATTTAATCACACAACTGGCACATTGATCAAAAATGAAGCTGAAAAGCAGACTGCACTTTTGACAGCTGCCAGACATGCAGAAGATACATTACAAGCTGAAGAAACAGAGCATGAAAAGAACAGGTTTGAAGGAAAAGAGTTTGTGTATCTATGTATGCCTATGTTCAAGAGAGATGGAAATCAAGCACATTTCTTCTTCTTATCTTGTACTGCATAATTTTCAGCACTCTACAGCTCATCTGAAATGTGTTAGCAGTAAAACACTTCTGAACTAAATTGAACCTGGTTACATAAGTCTGAATTTGTCCTCTGTAGAACTCCAAACTGGGGACAGCTTTGCTTCTGTGCTATTTCATATACCAAAACCAGTCTCTGACCAACCATGTGTATCACTTCCAAATTTGGATCTGGAGTTAAATTTGGTGGTGAAGTGCAATTCCTCTCTACAACGAAGGGGAACATTTTATGACACAACTTACTGTTACCAGACAGGGCAGCCAAGAGACCTCCTAGTCTTATTCCTACACATCTATCCTTACTATCATGCTACACTGCCTCTCATCTCATTCCAACATCAGCTAGCTAATACAGCTACACCAGCTCAAAATTAATGCTACAAAGAAGCAGCTGACTGAGCTCCCTGATGTGCCTCACTGTAAGGTGAAAAAAAGCACCAGTGATGATTGATGCAAAGGAAGGTACAGAAACAGCACAAGCAAGAGTGTATGGATATTGGCCTTCTTCAGAGTCATCAAGATATTGGACCAGCATTGATACATCAAAGCACAAACTAACAGCAGCAACTTTACACAGTGCAGGCCTGAAAGAGTCACCTATGAAATATTAGGTTAATTCTTACTCCACACTGTCAAAAAAATTATCTTGGTCAAATTTCACAAACACTGTCTTAAAGTAACAAATATGGGAGTTAAGGTAACTGAGAAAGCTTCTATCTACATTTTTCTACATTTAGCTCCCTCTACATATTCAATTAGTCTTAAGTTATTAATTTATTTCAAACTTACACTGTCTGGCAGAACAAAATATACACTAAATCTGCAACAGAAGTGTTTTCTTGACAGCCAATTCACATTTAAACTACTGTGCTGGGTTACACCTGGGAGGAGCTCTGAAATAGCTCAGCCCCTAGGAGTATAAAAGAAATTTGATCCAGGTGAACAGAGAGGGACTTGGTTTCCCCCTCCCAGAAGGAGGGGTCCCCTGGGTCAAAGGCAGTCTATTCCACTCCCCCTTTCTGTTCAGCAAGCCTATATAAAGAGGACATTGGTGTCATTACTCTTCTTCTGCCTTGCCTGCTCAAAGTACATCAGCTGCTGCTGGTTTTCTGATTCTTCCATGTGGTCAGGCCTGGCCTTCTCTCCAAGCTGCTCTTGTGCGTTCCAAAGGAGTGAATCCACTTACATCCAAGGAAATACAAGGCCATCCAGGCTTGGTTTTGTCCATATTTTCCTATTTATCCTTATCCCTCACAATACTGCCATATATAAGTATAGATATAGTTAAAAATTTTACTTCTCCTACTTCCAAACCAAGTCCAGATTATTTTATTTTTTTGTGGATTCATCTCCATTCCTTTTCCTTACCCCTTTTTTTTCCTCTCACTTTCCTCATCAGGGAAAAGGAAGGCGGGGGGTGGGGGAGAGGGGAGAAGGGGCAGGGGAGGAATTCTCAGCCAGCATCTGATCTCAACCTCCGGTTAAGGCTCAAGCCACCACAACTACATGTGTACAACGTGAATTGTGTCACTGCAACAAAAGAGTGAAATTATTCTCTAGAAATTTGCAGAAGTCTGGGACACTTTTTAGGTTCACTTAAAGACTGACCAAAACCCCATAAATACTTCTTGGTTGTTGCACATTTTATCCAGACAAAACACCCTACAGGAAGGAGATCTTTCTGTGACGGTACAATAATTTTTCCATGATACTCTGACCGTGCCCTAGGTCCTGTTGCAGGGCCAAAGAGTGTGTATAAAACTATTCCTAAGCAACTTCCCATCACAGAATTCTCAGTATCATTTTTCTCCTGAAATTCCCTCTACATATTTAGAGTAGCAATATTCAACCTCTATGTTTTGCTTCTGCTTTACTTCTCAGAATAATATTATCTATAAACATGACACACTTACAGATATTACTTTACAGGTAGCTTCTATTTTATTTTAATTTTCATTACAGTGCTTTCAGGTATGCCAGATTCTGTTCTGCTAAAACAGGCTGAAGATTAAATGGTGTTCTTGTGTAGAGCTCTAATGTTACCATTTAATAAGGTAAATCAAAACAAATCAGGGTTTTTAAAGGCAGGAGAGAGAGACTGTATTATCTCTCTTTGATACTCCATATTTACAGTGAAACCCAAATCTCCTATACATGTGGCACAGCTGATATCAAGCAAGGACATCATGCATCCTCATCAAGCTTTTGTTATTAATATAACTGGATATTTGCCTACCATGCATTCTACTAGAGAATTCCTCTGAAGGAAAAAATGGTCACACTGGCCAATGTACAGCTGCAATTAGCAAGTGAGGTTAATATTAGAATATTCATTAATAGTATAACAAAGCAAGCATGTATGTAACTATTTATTTACTAATTCAGTTTGGCTTTCTCCATTCTGGAGGTCTTACAACTTTAGTTGTGGTAATGCTGTTACAGGTTGCTCATTCAGAGAGACCATGGTAGCTCCATCCTTGGAAACTAATAAAACCTGACAGGCCATGGTGCAGAGCAACCTGCTCAAAGTGACACTGTTTGAGCAAGTGAGACTGGACTGGGAAAATTCAGTAAGTCCCTGTTCTGTTCCATGATTTTGTGATTGTAATATATTTATCAAGAGACAATTCATAGCAGCTGATGGGATGAACATGAGGCAGAATGTTTAGAGGTATCTAAAGGGTCTGAACGTGCCCATTTATCTGGGGGTCAGCCAGTGCTGCATTGCTGATTGAGACTCTCTATGCTTCCTTTAGACTCTTGAAGAAAATGTTCCTTAATTGTCTGCCATGACTTGCAGCATGCCTGACAATGAAGACTGTATCTAACTAAGAGAGAAAAGGAGACCCCCAAGAAACATGAAAGGGAAATCACAATCTACATTGTGAAGTATTGCTGCAGTCCCCATGGTCTCAACAGACTCAACATCTTCATAGAAAAGTAAACTATATAACATATGGCAAAGTTGTAGTTAACATTCAGAGCAAAAGCTTGCACAAAGGTAAAGCCACCTCTCTCATTTTGTGAGCTGGAAAGAGATTTTCTGTACCTGTCTACACTGATCAGCACAAAGAATAGGCATGCAAATGAAATTGGAGGAGACAGACGTCACTGCCAAATTTGCCCTGCTATCAGAAGTGAAAGGGAAATGGCTTCAGTATGACCTCATTAACTATGTTCATACTTCTGCAAAATCTCATGCAGTGGATGTTCCCAAGGATAAACCATGATACAGCCTTTTGTAACATACAGTCTTCTCCACTGTCCTTTGACTGTATAAATCTGAATTTAATTTACTTAAACTCTGTGTTTTTACCTGACTCTAACACTCTAAAAATAATCTTCTTCAGACCAACTGCCACAGAAAAAGTAATAAATATTTACTGATATTTACAAAGATTCTTTAACCCAGCCAAAACTCCATGCCACTGTATCAGTATCTGTAGCTACTGAATACAAGCCCACTAACTTACATAGAATACATAGAATAAACCAGGTTGGAAGAGACCTTCAAGATCATCGTGTCCACCCCATCAACCAATCCAACACCACCTAAACATCTAACCCATGGCACCAAGCACCCCATCAAGTCTTCTCCTGAACACCTTCAATGACGATGACTCCACCACCTCCCTGGGCAGCCCATTCCATTGGGCAATCACTCTCTCTGTATAGAACTTCTTCCTCACATCCACCCTAAACCTCCCCTGGTGCAGCCTGAGACTGTGTCCTCTTGTTCTGGTGCTGGCTGCCTGGGAGAAGAGACCAACATTCGTCTGTCTACAACCTCCCTTCAGGTAGTTGTGGACAGCAATAAGGTCACCCCTGAGTCTCCTCTTCTCCAGGCTAAGCAACCCCAGCTCCCTCAGTCTCTCCTCATAGGGCTTGTGTTCCAAACCCTTCACCAACTACATTGCTCTTCTCTGGACTCGTTCCAGCAAGTCAACATCCTTCCTAAACTGAGGGGCTCAGAACTGAACACAGTACTCAAGGTGCGGCCTAACCAGTGCAGTGTACAGGGGCAGAATTATTATTTTCAAAGATCCAGAAGCAAATTATTGCACAAATGAGAGAAAACATAAGCTTCAGTTATGAAGTTTTCACATTTGCTGGATTAAAGTAAACCTCACCAAAAAAAACCCCAAACAAACCCAAACCAAAAAAACCCAAACAACCCCCACAACGACAACTCCAAACCTGTAACCTGTTTACAGTTCCTGCTAAAAAGTGACACCTTAAATAGAAAAATGATTTTATGACAATTTTGTGGCACAAATTCTCTCTCTACTGTAACTAGGTTTCAAGAGAAAAAGTTTCCAAACTCACCAAGAGACAGAAAATAATAGAATATGGGTCTTCCCCCCTTTTTTTGCTAGCTATTATGATGGAAAGTAGTGCTATATTCCAGGCAGGACAGGATGCCTTTTCATCATGACTTCTTGCAGAAGTGATTCGTATATTTATCTTGAGCTTCTACTAAAGAGCCAAAATGCATCTTTCAATAGGCAAAGTGATATGTTCAAATATCTACGCTCATACTATCAGAGTATCCAAAGCACCAAGAAAAGTAGGACAGCTCTTTTATTTCCTAGCAATCACTTTAATCCTGACAAAGGTTCAAGTTTCTCCTTATTCTTTTGCCCAAATGTTGGTATCAGCTTGGACTCTCACGTTAACTGTCCAGGCAGATCTAGTCTCTGTGGAGCTGTAGGTAATTTCTATCCCATTGAAAATCACAGTCCAGGTAGAACATACATTACCATCCCGTGGTTGCTCTACCATACATGAGCTGCTGGTTGTCATAGTTCCTGAAGAAAACAGCACAGAGGTGGGGTTCAACTATATCCCAAAATTAGTTGTCACCAGTTGTCATCATTTTATGACTTACCCTCCACAGACAGAATCACAGAATATTAGGGACAGGAAGAAACCTTGAAAGATCATCTAGTCCAACCTCCCCTGCCAGAGCAGGATCACCTATACCAAATCACTGAGGAACTCATCCAGGCAGGTCTTGAATATCTCTACAGAAGGATACTTCACAGCACCCCTGGTCAGCCTGTTCCAGTGTTCCCTCACCCTCAAAGTGAAAATTTTTTCCTCATGTTTCCATGGAATTTCCTATGCCTCAACTTCTACCCACTTCCCCTTGTCCATTGTCCCCTTGTGCCTTTGTCCCCTTGTGCCATTGGGCATCACTGAGAAGAGCCTGGCTCCATCCTCTTGTCACTCAGCCTTTATATATTTATAAACATTAATGTGGGTCATCCCTTAGTCTCCTACACTCTAAAATAAAGAGCCCCAGCTCCCTCAGACTCTCTTTGCAAGGAAGATGTTCCACTCCCTTAATCATTTTTGTGGATCCGCACTGGACTCTTTCAAGCAGTTCCCTGTCCATGAACTGAGAGGCCCAGAACTGGACAAGATACAGCCCCACCAAGGTAGTGTAGAGGGGGATGAGAACCTCTATTGATCTTCTAACCACATCCCTTCTAATACACCCCAGAATGGCATTGGCCTTCCTGGCCACAAGAACACATTGCTGGCTCATGGTCAACCTTCCATCCACTACAACCCCCAGGTCCTTTTCCTAGTCACTGCTCTCCGACAGGTGAGCCCCTAGCCTATACTGATCCATGGGGTTGGTCTTTCCCACATGCAAGACTCTACAGTTGCCCTTGTGGAATTCCATTACATTTCTCCCTGCCCAGCTCCCCAGCCTGTCTATGTCTTGCTGGATGGCAGCACAACCCTCCAGTGTGTCAGCCACTACTCCCAGTTTTGTATCATCAGCAAAGTTGATGATAGTCCACTCTGTGCCCTCATCCAGGTCATTGATGAATATATTGAAAAGTACTGGTTCCCTGAGGGACTCTACTAGATACAGGCCTCCAACTAGGCTCTGTCCCATTGACCACAACTCTGACTTCTTTCTTTCAACCGGTTCTCAATCCACCTCACTACCTGATCATCCAGACCTCACTTCCTTAGTTTAGCTGTGGGAGACAGTGTCAAATGCTTTGCTGAAATCAAGATAAACCACATTCACTGCTCTACCATCACCTATCCACCTGGTTATGTACTCATAAAAGGCTATGAGGTTGGTCAGACATGACTTCCTCCTGGTAAAACTGTGTTGACTGCTCCTAATGACCCTCTTCTCTTTGATGTGCCTAAGGGCAGCAGTGAGGATAAGTTGCCCTGTTACCTTTCATGGGATGGAGGTGAGGCTGACTGGTCTATAGTTACCTGGGTCCTCCTTACTCTTTTTGAAGACTGGAGTGATGTTTGCCAGTTCCCAGGCACCTCTCCTGCCCACCATGACTTACCAATGACCTCCACCACCTCCCTCAGCATCTGCAGGTGCATGCCAATCAGTCATAGTATAGTCATAGTATCACTAAGGTTGGAAGAGACCTCAAAGATCATCGAGTCCAACCTGTCACTACTGCCCACTGCAGGCTTGAACTCACAACCTTCCCATTAAGGGTCTTATGTGCTACCAACTGAGCCACAGGACCCATAGATTTATGATTGTCCAGATTACTTAACTGTTCCCTATCTCAGTCATCATCAACCCAGTTCTCATTAACCAAGGAAAACTCCTCCTTTGTTTTCCTCTGGGGCCTCAGGGTTCTGGGGCTCCTGGTGACAATCTGCAGCAGTATAGATGGAGACAAAGAAGGCATTTAGTAACTGTGCCTTCTTTGTATCCTCTGTCACCAAAGCACCCACCTCATTCAGCAATGGGCCTGTATTGCTTGTAGTGTTAGTTTTTCCTGCAGTGTATTTGAAGACCTTTCTGTTGTCCTTGACCTTGTTTGCAAGTTTTAATTCCAAGGAGGCCTTAGCTTTCCTAGTTGCCACCCTACATCCTCTGACAACAGTCTTACACTCCTCCCAGGTGGCCAGCCCCTTCTTCCCCCATCTGTAGACCAGGAGTATTCTTAAGTCATTCACTGTGCCCAGTACAGTAACTGGCCCAATGATGGCAGCATGAACCCTGCTGATTTTAATGCAAATTTTTGATGATTGTATAGATAGGTTTTAAAAAGAGTGTCTTACCTTGGCGTATGAAAGTTTGGCTGGTATCAAGCAATATATCACAGCCTTCTACTATTGTTCTCTCTATGGCCAGATTCTTCCTGATGTTTTCAGTGTCACTCACTTCATCATGCATCACCCTGTTAGACACAACACAAAAACTGGTTTACATTCCCTGACATGTATCTTGTACCTGTTGTGCCTATTTTCACTTGCACTTACACAGTGTAGACACAGAAGGCAGTTGATGTCCTTTGCCACCTGATGCAGAACAGATGTACGTGTGTAGTACATGATCACTCTGCATCAAGCTTCTTGCCTTTTTTTTCTTGTCTTTCAAATCAGGGGGAACAATTTTTCCAGACTTGGGTTTAGACCACCTCTAAATGCATCTGACAGACATTACCAAGCTAAAAGCCCTTCACAGCTGATGGAATAGTACTTTTTGACCCTTAATAGACTAGACTGCCACAAAACTGGGAATGATTCCTAGAATTTAGTATTGATTACACATTGCAGAATCCTTGCCTTTGACTTTAGGTTTCCCCTCTGTTCTGCTTCTGTTTACATTTAAATGTACTATTTGCTCTGCCTCTTGCTTCCTGCAACAGCCACAGCCTGGATGGCCCACTGCTTACTTTCTTCCACTTATTTTCACAGGCATTCTGCCCTTGCATAGAGAAATACTGGGCTTTTTTCAAGGCTGAACCCAGCCCAGACTTTATAGTGTTGTGATGTATAGCCTTTTCCTTAACTGGGACCCAATTGAACTATCTGAAACCTCCTCCTACCTCAGAACTACACTAAAGAAATAAAAATTAGTCACAAAGTTTTATATTTGTGGTCTGTACTGCCTGCCCTATGAGCAGAGGAAGGTCAGTGAGTCTCAGCCTCCAATTCTGAACATTCAGTGATGGATTTGTTGGATCAGCAATGAACTCTGACCTACAAGACAAAGCCAAGTCAAAGCTGATTGATCTACCTGTGCACATAACCCTGGCCAGAGAAAATCTCTACTTTGCTCAAGTGGAAGGTAGATGTTACTTCTTTCTATTTCAGATGACCTCATAACACAGCAGAACTTGCTGAAAAATTCAACACTCAAACACAGACATTTCTGTAAAAGACATTGCCTGCCCAGGTTTTTAAGAAGTTAGAGCCTGAAGAGGTGGTAGAAGAAAACCTGACTCAGAAGGTTGTTTGTGTTAAAGATACAGCAGGACCAAAAAAAAAAAAAAAAAAAAAAAAAAGAGAGAGAAAAATACCAGTAAGCTCTAAATGAACTGGTAGTTTGCACAGGGTAGCTACTTTGTGTTAACAGCAAAAGCATGCAACTATGAAAGCTATACAGCAACCCCCCTTTTAGAACTAAATATTCTTGCATGAATACTCCAGGTCTACATACCCAAGTTCATGCATCATTTACTTTGTTCACAGCAGAAAATGCTGTTTCCCAGAAATAACAACCAAATTATTTATGGGGCAGACAGAGGTTGTCACAAAGTATCAGGAATGCCCTTTTTGTTTAAACAGCATTATATATATATATATATATATATAAAGAATTAAAAATTGCTTTGCTCATAACCCAGGGGTAGGTGGTTCCTATAGCAACTCCTATCCTTCCTCTACTCAAAATGCAAGGAGATACTTGTAGATTTATGTCAGCCAAATCAAAAAATCCCATGAGAGACAAAAGGTTGAGGTATTTTGGTGTGTTTGTTTTGGCTTTGTTTGTTTGTTTGTTTGTTTTCATTATCTTTGTTTTCTTTTGGGTTTGATCCTTCTCTTTGGAGGATTTAAAAAGGAAGACCAAACCAAACCAAACCAAAGAAAAATGGATTTTCCATTGCAGAACTTTGCTTCAAGATTTTGAAACATAAAGTAGAAGCAGCTTACCGTGAAAGTTCTTCTAGTTTAGATTTAGCAAATTCCAGGCTTTTCCGCTCTACATGTTCATGTGGTGTGTGAGCCAGAAGTTCATGAAGTGTTATAATATATCTAGGAATCTTAAAACAAGTTAAGTGTTAAAGTCAGTGAATCCTTAATGAAGTAATTCCGATATGTCTTTTTGTGAACGATTAGCCATTACCGTAGTCTGAAGAGCTTTGCAAACTTAGTCTTTAAATTAATAACCCAACCTAAATTAATAACCCAAACTAAATGATTATACACACACTCTAAATATAATTACTGTCAAAAATACTGTGCTTTTGGGCAATAGAGGCTGCATAGGCATAGGTATATTTTCATGTTTGAGGATGCACAAGATCGATTTATGCATTTTATGGAATAGGTCTGATCAGAGGCAGCCACAAATATGACATAAATTTGTTTCATGCTGCTATCCAAGTGCCAACAGAGAAAATTCCCCAAACTCCCCGGGAGATCCATACATACCTCCCCTCAATTTTAACAGGACATATTATCTAAATTTCTTGTGATTTAGAAAATACCAGCTGAATTGTTTTGTTTTAGATAAAATTCACACAGCACTAATAGACATTGAAGAATACATAGCATTTAGCTATTAAACACCACAGGGTAGCATTTATTATTGCTTAGAGCAGTTTCAGTGCTTTTAAGCATAACTGAGTGACACTACAATATAATTTGTCTTTACAGAATAAAGTTCTTTAGGAAACAGAGACAAAAACTTCATATTATACTGATGTGAAAGTCATCAGCAATGAAATCCTCCATCACATACAAATAGGACCATGCCTCTCCCTTCTGTGATCACATGAGCTCATTTCAGCTCACCAAAAAGATCTCTAGACTTTACAACATACAAGCTCAAAGCTCAAAAATGTACTGTTAGGGGTGCTAATGGCCCTTTAGGCTAGTATGGGTACCTCCCACAAACTCACACATCACTGATGCACCTTTTTCTTTTGAATTCTGCTTGGTTTGCCAGTAACTAAACAAACTATTACATCAATGAGGAAAATCTTAGCTTTAATGTACAAATCACAAAATCATCAAATGAGTGTTTCACAGACCTCTTTAAAACAGTCCTAAATAATTAATCCAGGCAGATCAAGACAAAATACAGAAAGATAATAAAGGCCAGGTCAATGGAGAGTGAAGCAGGAGGCAAGTTTCAAAATGTATTGCTAGTGAAATGCTTGTGGAAACTCCAGCTTGCTATAACAAGTATAGTATCCCTCTCTGGACTGCATCAGAATAGAATAGAATAGAATGGAATGGAACGGAATGGAACAGAATGGAATGGAATGGAATGGAATAGACCAAGTTGGAAGAGAACTTCAAGATCATCGCGTCCAACCTATTAACCAATCCAATCCACCTGAACAACTAAACCATGGCACTGCAGCAGGCAGAAGCTGCGTAACTGTTTTTCAACTTTTTTGCCTTTGGTTCTAGTCCTCATCCCACATTGCCCTTCGCTATGTGTAAGATTGTGAATAGAGATGAATCAGGATAGGTGCAAACAAGATGTCTACAGGCAGAGTTTCAATATCATAAAACAAACAAAAACTTTTAGTTAAGCAAGAAGAATCTTCAAGCAATTTTACTGTCAGTAACACAAAATGAATCAACCAAATATTAAAAGCAATCAGTCACAAAAGATGTAGAGAGACTACCTGAAACATGGGGTAAGTAAGGAAAGTTTCCAGCATTCGCCCCTCACATGCTGGGTTGGCTTCGTATTGCTTCAACAGTTTGTCAAAATCTCTGTTTTGTTTACAGTTTGCCAGTACTTGCAGACTATACTGATGATTCCGAACAAATTCTTGATATATGTTCAGCATTGGCAGCAGAATGTCAAATAAGTCAGCTAGAAAAAGTCAAGAAATGCTATTTTTTCCAGCTACTCGTCTCTCAAAATATACTTTTTAAAGAAACTACTATGTTCTATGGAAGGGAATTACTATAACTGTTTCCAGTTTATTGGGATGTTAGAAATATTAAACTGTGTTCTTTTCAGTTGCAAAAACTTGGTTGTTCCAATTAGTTAACAATCAGACAGTACCATCAAATGTTCAGGGGCCTGTGTCTAATCAATGCTTAGGACACAGGCATTCTCATATACAGACTGCAAGACAGTCATCATTACTCACTCTACCAGATACCATGTGCTAGTTCTGAAAACAGGTTCCATTTAAAAAGGTGTTTTTTATCACAGAATCACCAAGGTTGGAGGAGATCATCAAAGATCATCAAGTCCAACCTGTCACCACATCTATAAAACTGAAAGATCTCACTGAAATCTCAAAAGCAGATATGAAAACCATACCCCTAGAGAAAACTGTAGTAACTTACCCAGGATTAAAGTAGGCCAATTAGCTATTCTTGCTTTTAAGCCTTGATGAAATATCTCATGAAGAAACATGATTGTTTCACTGAAAAACAAGATTTTGGACAAAGAAAAAGACAAGTCAGGTTTTATTATCTAATCAACAACTCACAAAGAAACATTTCTTCCTGGTTTTTAGCATATTTTACACTTCACGAGAAAAAACAGAAGATGGTTACTGTTATGGAAGCAAATGCTTCCTTTTATTGCATCATTTTAATTTTTTTATGTAGTATCTCTACTAAACATACAGTACTTGGTGTAGAAAGCATATTCTGTTCAATTCTTTTAAACAAAATTATCTATTAAATAGCATGTTCCAGTTTCATGAACAAGTTTTCCATGAAAACCTTTGACAATGCATTCAGAAATTTAAGAGGATCCATAAGATGTAGAAAACCTTAGGCCAGTAGTAGTCATCTATATTCTTGCATTCTACTATTTAAGATTCGAAGTTTACACCTCTTCTATAACATGAAACTTAATATTGTACATTAGCTCAGGAGATCAAAAGAAATAGGGAACATTTCAGTTGTGATGAATGAGCTAAGAAAGAAAAACCTCTCTCATTATGAAAGGAACCTGTTCTATTTCTTAGAAGTCAGGGGCAGACTTGGATGCAGTCCCAAACCTGTATAAAGTTTTAGATGGCTGCTGGATTATGTATATATCTCATTATGATAGTAGTTGGATGCTTAATGTAAAGAACAATTTGGTCTGGGGTTTTGTGTGGGTGTTGGTTTTGGGGGGTATCTTTCTTTGGTTGGTTGGTTTTTTTGGTAGGATGTGAAAAGACAAGTGAGAGGGGAGGAGGCGCCTTAGGGAAAACAAAAGAAAACAGAAGATTTGACGTACTCATCCTCAGGGTCTTATCTGGATCATATGAGGCCACTAAATACAATTTTGCTCTCTTAAGAGAAAATGAAACAGGAAAGGTGACAGAAAATTATGAGAATTGCCCAAAGAGACACGATTTGGTTTTCCCTTCTGTTAGCAGAAGAAGAAATAGAATGCAAGGAGGCAAAGAGGTGTAGCTGGTTTCAAACAGCATTAGTGACAGCACCTTGTCCTTTATCTCTGGAAGCATGGCCTACCTCAGTGACATAACATCAGAACAAAATAAAAAGTGGCAGACCTTACTACTGTAAAGTGAAGCAGAAAGGAAGAAGCATACAGTGAAAACCCTAAAAAGCAAACAAAAACCCCCATACCTGTTGAGGAAAATGCTACTAACATCATCATGACTGATAGGTGGCTTCTTTGAACTTGCAGCCATCCTTAAGGGCCGCAGAAAGCAGTTCACGAGAACATAAAGTTGATGCACATATTCAGATTCAGCCTCCACCATATTAAAAACTATCTGATTCCTTTTTCTCATACTTTCTGCATGGGGAGAACAGATATAATCTTGGACAATAGTCTTCCATTTTCTTCTACATAACCAGCCCCGCATAAAGCTCTGAACCTAAAAATGGACCAAGCAGAAAAGAAGAATAAGAAAAAAAAAAATTACATGACTTATCATAAGCATTTAATTGTAAAAGTAGCCTCTAAATGAAATATACCTGATTGTTGTTTACTTTTTGTTTAAAAAAAAAATCTGTTTCCCTTGTTGATCAATAATTGTTCCAAAATTATGGTTTTTTCTAAATTTTTGTTTGTTGATGAAATTTCTACATTCATTTGATTGGATCTGTTGCCAGAAAACAGGTTGAAAAAGTACCCCATACGTATTAAGGTGCCTTTTACTTTGATCTCAAATATAATTTGTAAATATTCTGTTCTATTCTGTTCTACTCTTTCTGTCAGCACCCCTGTGCTACACACTATGCAAGTTTTTAAATGCCTTTTACCTCCCCTTCTACATTTCTCTTGTACCCCCAAAAGTATTGTGCAATGCTTCCAGAGAAGACATTTCAAGATAAACTCAGTATCATTAGTGACATAATTCTGAAAGAGTTGTAAAACTCAGTTTGCTTTCTGTTTTGAATGGCTAACTCTTAACATGTACCTTTAAAGGTATGTATTGATATACTGTTCATAGAATCAATAAGGTTGGAAAAGACCTCAAAGATTATCAAGTCCAACCTGTCACCCAACACCTCATGACTACTAAACCATGGTACAAAATGCCACGTCTAGACCCTGAAGGATTGAATTTAGGGAGCAGAACTTCAAGCACCACTCAGCTGATAGCAAGAAATGTTTCAGCCCTTGTGGGTCATAAACCCTGGGAACAGAGTGCAGCTGTGTAGAGAAAAAAAGCATTTAGCTGACTACCAACGGCCATTGTGACTCAGGGAAGTTACACAAAGACCTGAAAATAGGAGCTAGTAAACACTACATCAGAGTCTTTTGTCTTCTGTCAGAACCTAGAAAAGAGATGTGTGTTTGTTTGTCTTTTGTCTAACATCTGTCTGAGCCTTGCTAAGAGATGTGCATTCTGTGGTATTTTCTCGGCAGCCAATCATGAGTCTGTAACTGTCACATGGACATATCTAACAACCAATCACAAGCTGCTTTTGATTATGTTAGCCTATATAAAGAAAAGACTTTGTACAATAAAGTGACACTTTGCTTGCATCAAGCTACATCCCATCTCTCAATCCCCATAAATCCCCTCTTGAACACCTCTGGGAATGGTGACTCTACCACCTCCCTGGGCAGCACATTCCAATGCCTAACAACTCTCTGTGTGAAGAACTTTCTCCTCACCTCAAGCCTAAACTTCCCCTGGTGCAGCTTGAGACTGTGTCCTCTTGTTCTGGTGCTTGTTGCCTGGGAGAAGAGACCAACCCCCTCCTGGATACACCTCTCCTCAGGTAGTTGTAGACAGCAATGAGGTTTCCCCTGAACCTCCTCTTGTCCAGGCTAAACAATCCCAGCTCCCTCAGCCTCTCCTTATAGCGCTTTTGCTCGAGGCCTCTCCCCATCCTCATTGCCCTTCTCTGGACATGTTCAAGAGTCTCAATGTCCTTCTTAAAGTGAGGGGCCCAGAACTGGACACTGCTTTGCCTCAGGCACCTATGCCAGCAATACTATTATCCAGAATACATAGAATACATAGAATAAACCAGGTTGGAAGAGACCTTCAAGATCATCGCATCCAACCCATCAACCAATCCAACCCACCTAAACAACTAACCCAGAACAGGAAGGTATTTTTCATTCTCAAAAAGCATCTCTAAATCATGGAAAAATATACTGCAGGGTAATATCCACTGAAGGTTCAAGTCTCCATCTGGTCACAGAAAATTTCAGTTATGTCTTTGCCCTCATCTTGATGTGATCATTCATCTTGAAAGAGAAATGCAAAATCTCACAGGTAGCAGTTTACTCAGAATAAACAACTTTAAAGGACTCAATTGTCAAAACAATCATGATTCAGAATGCATTGAATAATATAGAGAAACAGAGCTCTCCTGCTACTAAAAGAGACACTTCCAGCTTCTATTACCATGTTTAATCTGCATTAAAAGGAAAATTCACACAAAGGGATGAGCTCAGTGCTGACCCTGACTCAGACAGTGAGAAATTTAGGCAACATACTACAAAGCATTTTAGGCAACAAAAGATATTGAACACTGTAAGAATAAGGGTAACATATATGACACCACATCTTCAAGTATGAATTCCATCCTGCATTAGGATTTGTGAGAGTCAGCAATGGACAGAGTTCTGGAGGCTGGTTGTATTCAGTCTTAAGTAGTATTACCAAAAGCTGCACAGGTAAATGCCATACAGATTTACAGAATGGGACAATTCTGTCCCTGCGATTAAAAACACTGGCCATAGTATCCTGGAACAATCATCATCAAAGAGATCAGATGACAACCCAGATCAAGACTGCTCTCTGCATTTTTCAGTATTTGGATTCCAGCAGTTAAAAAAAAAAAAATTAAAAAATTCTATGTTTATAAGCATTTTTATAAGAAATGAATATAAAGTCACTCTACACTTGATTTCCACAGGACATAGACAATGAATTCATTTCAGTCTTTTTCGCACGCATCTGAATGCAATGTGCAAGCTTCTTTAAGAAATGTAATGTATACCTTGCAAATTAAAACAAATTCTGAAGTAACGAATACACCACAGGGTAAACATGGCACTGAAACACAGCAAGCTGCTGTGAGCAGGGGCAGGGCATTTGACAGTATTTAATGAAAGTAAGTTGAGAGGAAACTAGACAGATTAAAATACAGCATTCTTTCCCATCCCACCCTTTCCCTCTTAAGTACACAAGATTACATGTTTACCTTTTTAATCTTTTTAATATCTGGATCCTCATCTTCCTGGTTGCCTTGGTAAGGTCGCATTCTTTCTTTTGTTTTATTGAGAGCTACAATCTGACAAATAAATAAATAAGTATTCATTAAATGCTTTGTCAGGTTAATGAAACTCTTAGTTGCAGAAGTAACTGAAAAGCATTCCCCCCTTCTTCAAGCCTGTTAAAGCTGCACAGAATGACAAGCCCATGTCTAGTCACTGGGAAATGAAAACCATTCTCTGAAAAACAGCAAGGCTCTTGATCCAGATGGCGGAAGGATCAGAAAAGAGCTGGGTCAGCTCTCAAAGCAAAATGTGCCTTTCAAACTTAAATGACTCAGGACTGCAAGAAAATTTGTAACATTCAGTGAAACAGAGCCATTTGGAATAATTCTCTGTCCTGCCAAACCAAACTCCTCAGGTGAAAATAGGAAATCAATGGCATCCACACTGCAAAGCAATGCATCATCTTGAAGTCTCCAACAAGGAGGTTGTCCAATGAGTCTGACAGTCTGCAATATGAGTATTGAGCTAAGGGTTCGTGGATGGGCTATTACATATTAATTACAGTTAATTAGTTCCATTATTTTCACAAATGTTACAGAAATACTGACTATTATTGTAACAAATATGTCAAAAGGTTGCAATTGAATGATTATTTGATGACTCTGGTACATACCTCAGATTTAAGTCTTTCAATTTCTGTGTCTTGATCCTCAAGCTGATGTCGAAGCTGATTGGCTGCAATCTTTTCAGTCTCCACAATCTGGACAAGATGAATGTACTTCTGCATTAACACCTCCCTTTCAATGAGAATATCTGAATAACTAAAGAGGGAACATTTGCATCAGTAAAAATAGCCAAATATTGTCTTTCGTATCCCCATATGGGATATTGACAGAACAAATACAGCATCAATGTTGACAGGTTTTGAATGTGACCTCTTCCAACTCAACAGTTCTATGATTCTACAATTTCTGTGATTCTATGATGATAAATCATCCGAACATTTGGTCTTCAATAACCTTTTTAGACACAGGTGCTGGCAGTGTACAGTTTCCTTGCATCTAATTACTGAGAGCAAGATAATTGCAGTGTTTTCATGATCTTCTAGTTCTCAGGCTAAGCCAAACAATTCTATTAATTAATGTATTTATTTTAAGGGCTGGGATTTCTTCCATCTTTTAGAAAGACTTCTGGGGAGCATCTGGAACTTCAATAGAACTATTTCAAATTCTCTCCACCTGGCAGACCTCTTTACAGAAAAATTCCCATCATAGCTGTTACTTTCATTTCTAAAACTTGTTTAATTGTTTGGGACAGTTTATGATTACACAAATACATACTAATTAGTAACAGAAACTATGATATCAGCATCTAGAGTGGCAAACTGCAATTCAAATATTTTCCTGCAAAGGAGGGTATTATCCCAAGCACACTTAGATGTCACAATCAAAGCAGTGACAAGCACCATACTGTAGTACTGTTCCCAAATTCAGGTAGAGGAGAAATCAATTTCTTTCTATGCAACATCATCAGACTGCTCTTTTACATCATTCAGTGCCTCTCACATGGCTAAGTTAAATGTGCAATAAAGACACAGACCAACAGTGTGCTTGTTTGCTGGCTTTGGTTCAGCAAAATCTACAGGCACATACTGCCTCTTTACCTGGGTTTCAGGAGCCTTTTTCCTCTGAGAATTAAATAATTTTACAAGATAACAAGCTGCACAAAATACTGCAGAATGAAGCCTTAAATCTTTGTCAAGGGATGTCTTTATAATTTAATGATACACCAATGAAAATGCAGCCTATCGTACATATTGGTTTTCCACTGTCAGGTAAGTACAGGGTGTTTCTGGATTGCACATCTCTTCCTTTAAGAGCTCTTTCTACTTGTTACAGGACCCATAAAATGTGAGCACTTGCCATTAAATACCGTCAGACTTTAAAAAATATAATAATTTGTGTCATCTCCAGTTAATATGTATTTTATATATATTTACTGCCATTTCAAATAGTATTAGTTTATTATTATTATATACTGGAGGGGACCACTACTGAGCACAGCTATTAAATTCAACACCTAACCTGGAAAGCAAGCATAGATTTAAAATAACTACAATGAATTCTCACAGATATCATAAAATGAAAATTTTTCCTCCTTGAATAAACTACAAAATAATAAGAAGTTAATTTAATTCTATTGCATTTATTGGATTATATTAACTAATGGAATAGTAAACCATAAATAGGCAAACCAAAACAAATCAAAACAAAATAAAACAAGCAAGCTAACAAAAAACCCAAACCAACAACAAAGCCCAGAGCAATTCCTCCAACAAGTAAAACAACATACATAAAAGAATCCATCATAAAGCAACCTATATAACTTAACCCTGCAATAAACACTGATAATAATGTGCAAAATTCAGTTCTTTATTGTTTTGCAAGGATTCTATCTTTTCTTTTTCTTTTTCTTTTTTTTTTCCCAGAAACCATGGTGCTTAAACTCTTTGGAACCTAAAATATATTTGAACATAATAAAACATGTCTCAGTTAGAAACAGTTCACATAAGTTTTACAATGATGAGAGACATCACAAAGATAAAAATATACCTATGTAAGAAAACGCATTCCTCGGTGCCTGCAGCACCACCTTTACATTTACATTTAATATAAAGAGTGGTCTTTTCTACCTAAAATCAGGTCCAGATGATGATGATAATGATGATGATTTATCCTTTTCAAAATTTTGTTTAACTTTTGCAAATACAGAATTGGACAGATTTGGCTTTGCTTTTACTCAGGGATGAGGGAAACAGCAGGACACAGAATCACAAAGGGTGAACAGCAGCTGCAGTCAGAGCTGATGCAAGACTGAAGACACTATTATAAACAATGTTTTTCTTCTACTTTATTTTTACTTTCCTCCTTAAGGGGAAGAAACATCATCTAGATTTTTCAGCTCCTTTAAATGCATTACGCTAGACTTCCACGGTCTTGCTTTACTAGGCAACAAGAACTTTTCTACAGAAGACTGAAAAGTTTTTAATCTTTTGAGATGTATTTATTTTGCCTAGTTAGTGGCTTTGGCAGTCTAAAATGTTAGTCTCATCCTAGAAACCAACTTCACTCCCATAATTAGCAGTATGAAAAGGAATTAATTAGAAAAGCCTATGTACACCTATACCAACTATCCATTTTCCTTCTCAAAACTGCTACCTGTTCTGTGAAAGGAAGATCATAGGATTTTGAATAAACATCACCTGCTTCCAAAAACTCTTCATCCATCTCTCTGTACATATGAGTTAAAAATCATTATGCCTAAAGGGTGTATATTCAGCATAATGCCAGGAACATTCCTAATGGGTAGAGTTTCAATACTGGTGGGATTACACATGTATACAAAATGGTTTGTTAAAGAAAATTGTAGCAAAGGGTTCAAATGTCAAAGGAAGAGGAAAAATTCGTACAACAACTTGTAAGCAGGCAGTCTAAATCTAGTTCACTGTCTGGATGTCATTGAATTGAAAGAACTGCAGTGAGCCACAGCTTTCTCTGAACTGGTATTAACATTTCATTGAGAGAAGTGATTCCAAAAATTTACAGTATCAGGTAGGAAGATTCAAAGACAGAGCATTCTGAAAGATAAGGCTATACCTATTTCCTACTATCTTCTGTAGAGATAGGACTCAAAACAGATATTTCAACAACCTTAAGCTATGACTGACCGCTAACTACCACAAGAAGAAATGAAGGGCTGAGCAAACAATGCATGGCTTAAGCCTTATAAGAGCCAACCTGGTCAGAAAATGTAAGAAAACTGGAGAAAGTTTAACCAGTGACTCATCACGTGGGTCTCTGCATTGTGACAACAGACTAAGATAAAGGTTCCAGTAGTGCTAACAGCAAGTTTAATTGATTTTTGTACTGAATTCTGTTATGGTTCATTGGATCACCCTATATTAATTGCACTGAAGTTGCTCAGGCAGCTGGAAGAACCAGGCATTGGACCTGGCCAGAACTATTTATGGTTGTATCAAATCATCCTTTTGAAATGCAAAATTCACATCCTCATTAACCCTTTATGAAAACCAGGACATATGGCTCTTAGGGTCTAGAAGATAAAAAAAATTACCTACTTCTGCCCATACTAACTACTGTCAAGCAGCTATAGGACTCCTTAACAAAGAAGGAATAGCCTTCAGAAAGATTTGAGAAGTCTAATGACACATAAACCATCATGCTTGGGATGGAAACAGTAGAAGTTGCAACAGAACTTATGCAAGCTTATGACTAGCAAAGGTGACGTGGGAGACCATCTCAACACAAGTACCATTAACTTTAATGAATTTCTGTATGACAGAGCACCAAAGAACAGCTATGGCTGTGAGGGTTACAGAGGCAAAGCTCATCAGAAGACACCAAATTAAGATGGGCTTTCTGACAGGCATGGACAACTGTTTAGAAAGGCTGTAAAAGAGGTATCTGCTGATTTCAAGCACAGAGGTGGGAAGTGGCACTTGGACTGGTGAAAAACTGCAGCAGCTGGGATTGGAGGTTGGGTGTAGGACTGTGTGATACTTGGGGAAGGATGAGAAATTCACACCCTAAAGGATTTTTACTACAAGATCCTTTCAGCTGAGATGGGGAAATACAAACTGGAATAAAAAGTCTTTGGAAGGGTAGTCCCAACTACCATGAGAAGTTTCACGTACCTACACTATGTCAGTGGGGGAATGGCTTACTCCAGGAGAATGGGTATGTGGGGAGGGGAATCCTCTTGTGTGAGAATGAGACAATCCTGAAAACACATCTCATTAACATTGAGTTACTAATCAGACTCACAACTCATATGAAAAAAACAGCTGTTCCCATTGTCCTGGCAAATCTGTCCAGGAAAATCTGAGTAAAGGACAAAAACACTAGAGCTGGAAGGCACCTATTCCATTATGCAAAACTGAGACACAGCTGAACAGCAGCTATGAAGTCCAGACCAAATACAATGGCAGGGAAACCTCCTTGCTCTGTGAGCTGAGGTTTCACATCGCTGTTACCAGCCTGTAGCTACTATTTCCAAAGAGTGTTGCTGATGGCATTTCAAATGTTACCTTAGAAAACAATTACTACACTGATATTCTAGATAGCCATAATTATCAGTATGAATATCACTGCTTTTGGAGTTTCGTGTCTGAGCTATCTAAAGTGCAGTTTGCCAAGACCCTGGAACCCTCTTTGAGGGGCTTATGAAGCCCTTTGCAGCAGCACTGAGGGATTTGGTCCAGATATACAGCTTTCTGTGAAGTGCTGTGCAACAAGTATAAGAGGTAGGGTCACCTCTAGTAGGTAATGTTATGGCATGTGATAAAAGGATAATCTTAACCAACAGCAGGAACAGTAGTAGCTGCTGTAACTCAAACAGCCTAATTCAGAGAAATGAGCTCCCTGACCTGTCTGCTGCCAAGGCTATCACAAGACCAGACGAAGAAAAGCTCATCTCCATGAGCAGGAAGGACCACAATGCCAGGTGGGCAACCACAATAACCCAGTCAGAGAAACAAACCCAGACTCCTCCCAGGACTGGGATAGGAGAGCCTCCAGCATCATCAACCAGCACGTGAAACGCATCAAGATGAGTGAGTGGAGAGGCTCTCCAGATTGTCATCCAGGCTGCAAAGTGTTACCAGCAGGGTGCAAAATTTATTAGGGGATACAGAGAAGATAATTTTGCAATTCTACAAGACCTATTTTGAGATGTTTAAGGAAGGAACCAAAGGCAGAAAAAGGGAGGGATCAAGGAGGTTTAAAGAGGGGCAAGCTTGGGAAAGCACAGACGTGAAGGGAGAAAAGGCACATGTGACCAGGCTGATCTGCACACTTGTCTAGCTATGCTCTGCACCTGTTCAGCACAGGCCATCTTGTCTTCTCATTAAATTCCATTGCTAACTTCTTTCCTGGATGAGGGGATTGTATATGCATCTGCAGAGTTCTAAGTGCCAGCTACAGGAACCAGAACTCAGGGAGCACAGGTCCCTGTATGTTTCTGCAGTGCAGTAACTCCCTGGAGGGGCAGAAGCACTTGCAAATTGTCTAGGTGGGTAGACCAGTGTGTGATCACCAGCTACAGTCAAGACCAGCTTGCTGGTGAGTAGAATTAGTCACTGGGAAGTTGGGTGTTGAAGGTACACTAAGTCCATGTTATATCATCAGAGATTCTGTGATTTGGCTTCAGTGAGGCACAGGATATTCAACCCAGCTAATGAGATTGCTTGACTGAGACACTCATTTGCCCATGTGTCCTCTTGTCCAGGTCATTGTGGGGGTTGAGTTTACCCTCAGCAAGTTCACTAATGATAAAAAACTGGGAGGGTGGCCAACACCCCATCAGGCTGTGCAGCCAATGAGATCTGGACAGGCTGGAGGGCTCAATGCAGGCAAACCACATGAAGTTCAATAAGGACAAGTGCAGGGTCCTGCATCTAGGGAGGAATAACAACAGGCACCAGTCCAGGTTATGGGCTGCCTTGCTGGAGAACAGCTCCACAGAGAAAGACCTTGGAGTCCTAGTAGACAGCAAGTTCTCCATGGAACAACAATGTGCCCTCACAGCCAGTAGAGCCGAAGGTATACCTGGGGTGCATCAAGAAAAGTGTGTCCAGCAGGTCTAGGGAAGTTGTTCTCCCCCTCTACTCTGCCCTGGTGAGATCACACCTGGAATACTATGTCCGGTTTTGGGCTGCTGAGATCAAGAGAGACAGGGACCAGCTGGAGAGAATCCAATGGAGTGTGATGTGGCACTTGGTGCCGTGGTCTAGTCATGAGGTCTGTGGTGACAGGTTGGACGATGATACTCAAGATCTCTTCCAACTTTGGTGATACTGTGATAAGGGACCTGAGCACCTCCCCTATGAAGAGAGGCTGAGAAACCCAGGGCTGTCTAGTCTTGAGAAAACTGAGAGGGGATCTCATTAATGTGTATAAATATCTGAGGGGTGGGGGTCAAGTGGAGGGGGCCAAGCTCTTTTCAGTGGTGCACAGTAATAAGACAAGGAACAGAAGGTTCAAATTTGAACACAGAAGATTTCACCTCAACATGAGGAGAAACTTCTTTACAGAGGGTGAGTGAGGGTGACAGAGCCCTGGAAAAGGCTGTCCAGGGAGGTTGTGTAGTCTCCTTCTCTGGAGACTTTCAAAACCCACTTGAATGCATTCCTGTATGGACTACCCTAAGTGACCCTGCTTTGGCAGGAGGGATGGACTTGGTCTCTTGAGGTCCCTTCCAACCTCTAATGTACTGTGATACTGTGATGTGTGTGGGTGCCTGTGTCAAGAGGCAAGAACATCCAAGGGCTGGACTGTGTGTGTAAAGCAGTTATGGGAAAGATCCACAGTGTCTCAGTGCATTGATGTGTGCAGGGTTGGGGAACCTGTACTCCAGTTATTAGCAGATTTACAGTTCACATGTGTGTGTAGTGTGGGTGGGTGAGTGTGTAAGGCAACACATGAGCTCCAGGCCCAGCTCCTGGAGCAGACTAAGTTCATTAGAGCAGTTAATGGGAGATCTACAAGCGTGCTGGGAAGTGTGGGGATGCACATGATGGTGACTGAGTACCAGCAACTAGAGAGGGTCAAGCAGACATTGCTACAACTGGGGAGTTGGAGAATTCAGGGCCAGCTCCTGGACAGACTGCATGGCTAGGCTATATGCTGGTGTGCCTGTAGCGTGTATATGGATTGCCTGCATTTTTCCAGTAACATACTCTCATCTTCATCAGTCAGAGATAGGAAAAGAATGCTGTTGTCTGTTCCCATGTGAGTGCTGCATGTTCCTTTTTATGCCAATCCTTGTGGCCAGCTGTGTCTATATGTATATGATTTGGTAGTGGTCTATATGCTTGTTTGTCTGCATTGGAATTACTTCTGATTCAACCTGGATATAGAGAGGAGCAGCAGCAGTCTTACCTCTATTGAGCTGCTGACTCTGGCAACACCTACCACTTTATTGTGTAGATCTAGCTAGACATTATTTGGAAGGCAGATACGAGATTGCTTTGCCCATATTTTGAGTATTACTCAAATTCTCTCGGCTTCATTCCCAGCCAGCTGGAAAGAAAAACATTGAGGTTATTAGAGCATCAAGCCTCATCTAATGTAGTTTCTCCAACAGCAAGGCATTACTAGCAAGGCATTTGCTCTGAGCTTCCAGGCAGCTCTGAGCTACCATACTGAGATTACAACTGCCTATGTGAAATACACTTTGCATTAGCAAGTGAACTGTGCCAACAAATCTGAGAGTAAGAGTTTTGTGTGTGTGTGTTTTTTGTTTTTCTTAGGTGCTGATTGAAGGGCTCCTCATACACTTTAAACAGCAGCCCAGCTGAAAGAAACACTCCCACTGCCTTCCCCCCCAGACAGCACTCATGCTCTCCTTCATCCCACCCATGGGCTTCCCTCTCCCTTGTGCAATGAACACAGGTGTGCTGTGTGATCCACACAGAGGAATAAACTGGATCCAGAGGAATAAACTGGACTAAAACTAAGATGGCACAAATTAATCAAAACATAATTCCTTTTAGTGCAAATCAATTTCCCAATTAAATTCACACTTGTGCTTGTGTGAAAGAAGGGCTTATAAAGGTGTGGGAATGAATGACTGACTTGTGAGAATGACAGCTGCCTCCCTCTGCAGCAATGTTGTCTTATGCAGGACTAAAGTATGCATGGAAGTACAGCCTGAAGCACCTAAGAGTTTTCAATAAACCAAAGTAGGAAAGGCCATCCACACACACACAAGTAATTTTAGTTCTAGGGGAAAAAAGAATAAAGTTATGTAAGACTTTGTAAGAGAAGGTGAAAATTCCACCTCAGTGTATTGAAGTTGAAACAGAATTTTTTTTGTAAGAGAGTGAGTTCTGGAACAAAGCCCAAACAGGACTTTCACATGCAGTCACTGACAAAGGGACTTGGATTTGCTAAGAATAAATCCTCCAGCCCAGAAACAAAACTCAGAAGAAGCAAGTCTTACTCTGCCACGCTGTATATTGCCAAGAACTCAAGACACTAAGAATTCAGATAAAATGGAAATAGATGGAAAGTGGAGCTTGTAATGAGCATGTGGAGCTCATAATGGTGTCCTATCAAAATATGCTGAATTGCACCTCCTATTGCAAGTTCACAAGCCAAACAATTGCTCTCAAATGAGGTGAGGGCACTAGGAGCATGAAGACTGGAACATAAGCAATGAAACATCTGGCTGCGTGAGTCAAGAGCCTGCCAGCTCTCCAAGAGTGTGCATGGCACCCTCCAAATGATAAGCAGTAGCATACCACCCACAGTGAAATCTTCCAAGAAACAATGGACAATGGCACAGCAGGAAATTATTTAATTATGAATTTGCATCCAAATAAAATACCTCTTTATCCAGAATGGGACATGGGGTGTAGTGAGATCATATTATGACTTTCAACAGTCTAACTTGCAAAATAAATAAAACACAGAAGAGATTTTTGATGCCTGCAAATGTGTGTTTGGCAAAAAGTCTCAAAAAGCAATCCAAAAGTTGATTTTGTATATGTCAGTCTAAGAAAAGCCCCCAAAAAAAGAGAAGATGAAGATGAAAACTTCAACTACTTTGTCTCAGCTAAACCATGGATTGCCATAACTACTCAGGAGGATGAAACTCTCCAGAAAGTAGGTAAATATTTCCATCTCTCCAGTGCCAATATGTTTACACAGCACAGAATATTCCCAGGCCTGCTTTCAACTCAAGGGTAAGGGGCATGTTTTCAATACCTCCTAGAAGTATTTCCTAAAACACCCGAGATACTACAAAAAGTATCATGAGAGGGCTACTAAAATATCAGTTAGTAATTCAAAACAGAAATTCAGAAAAGAAAGGTCAGAAATGTTTTAGGCTAACCTCAAATGAACAGTGACACTAAAGAAGCTCCCAAAGATTGTTCCATTTGTCAAAAGTATAGATGAACCCAAGGAAAAATGTCTAAATCATGGTGCAGGCAAAATTTCATCCCTGAAATAAATCTTTTCTAATGTATTTAATTAGGATGTCAATAAAAATCTTATGCAACAGTCTAAAACTATTATTTTCACTTCTTTGTTACATATCTTTGGTAGAAGACCCAGTGGTTAAATAATTAACTATGCAACTCCAAGTTATTTCGCTACACAATGCAAAGCAAATAAATGCAGCTCCCAGTGAAGTAGAAAAACATCAGAACAAAGAGGTAACCACAGCAGCCTACAACACTCTGTGTTTAGCAACTGCATTTCAGAAATCTTTTGTTACTTGTTGACATTTTGTTCCAGAAAAGTATAATTGAGAGGTGGGCCCAAGCCAGCTTCGTGAAGTTCAACAAGACCAAGTGCAGGGTCCTGCATCTAGGTCAGGGCAATCCCAGGCACAGATATAGGCTGGGCAGCGACTGGCTTGAGAGCAGCCCTGAAGGATTTGGTGGTGCTGGTGGATGAGAAGTTCAACGTGAACCATAAGTGCGCATTTGCAGCCCAGAAAGCAAATCCCATCCTGGGCTGCATCAAGAGAAGCATAGCCAGCAGGTCAAGGGAGGTGATTCTCTCTCTCTGCTCCACTCTGGTGAGACATCCCTGGAGTACTGCATCCAGTTCTGGAGCCCCTGTTATAGGAAGGCTCTGAACATGCTGGAATGTGTCCAGAGAAGGTCCACAAGGATGATCGGAAGGCTGGAGCACCTCTTCTATGGAGACAGACTGAGAGAGTTGGGGCTGTTTGGTCTGGAGAGGAGAAGTCTCCAAGGAGACCTTATTGTGGCCTCCCAGTATCTTAAGGGGGCCTGCAAGAAAGCTTGTGAGGGACATTTTAGGATGTCAGGTAGTGATAGGACTAGGGGGAATGGAACAAAATTAAATAGAATAGAATAGAATAGAATAGAATAGAATAGAATAGAATAGAATAGAAGTAAGCAGATTGGAAAAGACCTTTGAGACCATCGAGTCCAACCTATCACCCAACACCATCCAATCAACTAAACCATGGCACCAAGTGCTTCATCCAGTCTCTTAAACACCTCCAGTGATGGTGACTCCACCACCTCCCTGGGCAGCCCATTCCAATGGCAAATCTCTCTTTCTATGAAGGACTTCTTCCTAACATCCAGCCTAAACCTCCCCTGGCACAGCTTGAGACTGTGTAGAAATGGGTAGATTCAGATTGGATGTTCTTCACCATGAGGGTGGTGAGACACTGGAACAGGTTGCCCAGGGAGGTGGTAGAAGCCTGATTCCTGGAAGTTTTTAAGGCCAGGCTGGATGTGGCTCTGAGCAACCTGATCTAGTGTCAAGTGTCCCTGCCCACAGCATGGGGGTTGGAACTATGTGACCCTTGAGGTCCCTTCCAACCCTGACAATTCTATGATAACAAAATGAGAGAAGTCATGTCCAAGTCCCTGGAAAATTTCCCCATGAATTTCCCACAGAGACCTGTGCAGAAAAGCAGGTAAAGAAAATCGCTGAAATGACAGAGGGTCCTGGAAATAACCCTCACAGCAGTGTCCATAGTTTGATTTTACTAGGACTGTCACATGAGATACACCCAAATAAAGTGGGAAAGTCAGTCAGTAAAAGAGATGGTGATACAGCATAAATTCAGTTGTCTGGTGGTTTCAAAACTTAACTACCCTGACCTTGACCCCCACAGCTAAATTCTTCTTATCAAGTTTAACTTCTCAATATTTTCAATTTTGTTTTGTTTAACTGACTAAATTTTCTGTTCAGTTCTGCCTTGAAAATTAACGTGTAATTCATTTATGGACTAAACTACCCAGAGAGAAATTTAACTTAGTGTGATGAAGCTCTTCTTTCTCACTTTCCTTTACACCCAAGCAATGGACAAGAAGGAAATTTTCCCAAGAACAGGTAACTGTAAGATCCTGCTTCCTCTGCATGCCCTTACCAAAGAGCAAAAAGTCACACTGCTTTCTTCACTTGCTTTTAGAACTACTCCTCAAAAATATGACCCAGATACATAGATAAAATGTACCTTCTCTCCTCCTCCCTGATTAAAATGGGAATGTCTACCCGTGGACAAGCTCTTCTAGGATGTGCTGACAGCTCAAAGCCTCATAGGTTCCCAAATCCTGAAATAATGTGTTGCCTTAGTGGGTGGCCATGCAAAATGTGCTTTCTCTAATACTATAAACCACCAGCTGCTTTCCTAGAAAGAAGAAGACCTCATACAGTTAGGTGCCAACACTGAGAAGAGGATTCAAAAGCAAAGACTGCTTGTCCAGGTGATACAAGACCTGCAGATTCAGGGCCTCATTTCACTAGTTCTGAAGTAAAACCCACTAGCCAGTGGTGTTCATTTTCAATTATAAAGCAAAATCATTTCTGTTTATATGGTTCATATCCTAAGCAACTCAGGAACTGCCTGGTTCCTTGTGCGTTACCATGGCACTGTAGATTAGCTGAGGTGAGTGTCTGTGAGAGGTTGCTGGAGGAAGTGCATTTCAGCAACGACGTGTGCCTCCAAAAAACATTTCACAAACCTGCAGTTAGATGATTTTCACTTAGATTATATTGTAAACCCTGCCCATTCACCTGACAGACCTTTTCTTAGGGAAATATTACTGCCATGACTAGAAGTCTTGCCATGGCCCTTTTCACAAAACAGATCATTGTCCAGGACTTCAGTTTTGAAGTAATGGTTTTATTTGCTGCACTTCACCATCATAATGGTTTGACATCCTCTTTCTTACATTTATTTCTATATAAGAGCTTTTTAAGTAACATTCATTCATTTACTTGGCCTATCAGTTATTTTTTCATTCACATAACAGACTTTGCCTCCAACAGTGGATTAGTCCTAGGGGTTTCCAATAAAAAGAGTATTCTTCTTGAACTAATTTAAACTGTAACACAATCACTCATAAATGATAAAATACAGTAACATAAGCATGAATGATAAAGGCATTTTTCTTAAAATATACCCATAGTTCACAAGCAAAGCATATCTAATAGCCTGTAAAATTTTATTTCAGTTCAGAAAGTGAGTTTAAATTTTCAAACTATTATCAACTTATTTACAATAAAATCAAGTTTCCTACCTAGCTTGGTGAATAGCTTCTACCCATTCATCTCCATCAGCTTCATCCTCACAACGGAGCTCCAGTGGCTTTTGCCCTTCATGGCCAAAAAGAACAGTGAAGTAATGCTGCAAATTAGAAGAGGGGGTGGGGAGAGAAGTTCAGAAACTCTTTTAAATGTGTATGTATACTTATATACATAAAGTAATTTTTAAACCCCCTGACTTTTTAAACACAGCCCAAAGCATTGCCAGTCTAGGAAGATGTGTTTTAAGCTATTAGTCATGAAACAGGAATTGAAGTCAAAATCATATTCCCTTGGGTATCAAGGTAATAGCTTTCATGATACCTAACGTAAGCTACGGTTCTTAAGCCCCCACATACAAAAGAACAGAATATAATTCCCTAGGAAGCTTCTACAATCAACTACAACAGGGTGACTGTAGTAGGGTGTATGAGTTCTTTTTCCTTTGCATTTTTTCACTTGAATATTTAATATTTTTTAGATGCCTACAGGGATATCAAACCTGGAACTGCCACCATTTCCTCAGGATATGCACTGGTCCTAGCTTATTTCTTCACTGTTCCAAAAGAACAAGGAAAGTGTCCCTGATCATACACCACATTCCCAGAATGTTTTTGCCCTTCTTTCATGACGCCTCATCCATAACTGTCACTGCAACAACTTTGTTCTCACAAGAGGTGTCATGTTCTTCAACGTCTTTTCTTACATGAAGGACATTGCCCACAGTATGTTCCACAGAACACATAGGGTTTTTGCTGCTTTCAGAGTGTAGTACCAATATAAATAGCTAGTGTGGAGTGGAGAACCCCTAGTCAGCAACCTTGAAATGAGTTTCACAAGGTTCATCATTTACAACCTTTTGCATAGTTTGCTTACCAACTTAAAGCCAAGGAGCAAT